>NC_089392.1:0-1219343 GCF_003171515.1 Pyrenophora tritici-repentis | reverse complement strand
TTGGCAGAGGTGTTGGATGAAGGCGTTGAAACCAGTCTGCTCCTCAACGACAGCCCCCTGGTAAGCCTTCCCGACCGCACCCACGATGCGAGGCAACGACCAGCCGTCGTACAAGGCGTGGTGGACTGTCCATACAAACCAGCGCCTCTCACCACCGCGTTCCTTAATCAGTGCATACCGTGCCAGAGGATCACCCAGCCCCATCGTCACAGACTTATCCTCTGCCTGGTAAGTGGCTAGATTATCTGCTTCGATCCACTGCACCCCTTCTGCTATAACAGCCTGCAGCAAGCCCAGCTTGCTGTGCTGCACAATCCTGGTGCGCAGCACTGCCGAAGATGCTACAACTTGCTCCCACGCCGCCCGTAGAGCGCTTTCATCCATGCTGACTGACAGCTCTAGTACACTCTGCATAATATAGTCACCCGCCCGCTTTGACGTGAGCGACATCAGGCCCTCCTGAAGCGGCGAGCACGGGTAGATGTCTTCCACCAGGTCCTTGTCTATGTTGCAGCCAGCAGCGACTTCCTCCTGGATACGTGCTGTGTCGACGTCGGAGTTGATGTTCAGAAGGGAGAAGGGCACAATGCTCTGCGCCACAGCTGGATCTACTCCGCCAGCCCAAGCGGCCAAATCGACGAGCCTGGGATGCTGGAAAGTGGCTGCGACGGTAAGGTGAACATTCTGCTTGCGTGCCTCGGCCACCAGCTTCATGGCTGCGATCGAGTCGCCGCCCAGGCGGAAGAAGCTGTCGTCCAGCCCGATGCTGTCTGCGTCGATGTTGAGCACCTGCGCCCACAGCTGCTGCATTGCCTTCTCCTTGTCTGTCGACGGCTGCCGCTTTGGTCCCTGGCTGCGCGTGCGCAGCTCCGCCAGCTGCTGGGCTGAGAATGTAGCCCCAATCTCGCGCAGCCGCTTGCGGTCTGTCTTACCCGACGTTGTCATGGGAAGCTGCGCGACTGAAAAGTAGACTCCGGGTACCATGTAGCTAGGCAGCCGCTCCCTTACTATTTCATCTGCTTTGGCCGGATGAATCACCTGTGCGAACGCGTCATTGTTCCTCTCCTCGGAGACCAGTGATACATCACGTATCTTATTCTCCAGTTGCAGGAATGCGCCTATTATCTTACTATCTTTTCCTCCAAATGGAGAGATCACCTCGACTACCACCTGTCGCGCCTCAGGGATACATTCGTGAAGGTGATATTCGATCTCTCCAAGCTCTATCCTCCGGCCATGAATCTTGATTTGTGTATCCTTACGGCCAATGAAGTGCAGACTGCCATCTGGGTTATATCTAACCAAGTCTCCAGTCTTGTAGATTCTGCCATGCCGTCCAGGGAATTCAGGTGTTCCACACACCAGCCAGATGGGATCCCGGATAAATGCTGCTGCTGTCTTTTCTGGGTCGTCCAGATAACCACGGGCTACAGTAGGTCCTTCAATCAACAGTTCCCCAACAGCCCCAAGGGGAGCTAGTTTGCTATGGTCGTTAGGATTCACTACCCAGCTGACTGAACCGACTGCTGTCCCAATTGTCTGTGCAAGTGAGAGTCTAGGAACTATGTTGTGCATGTTGGACAAAACGCAGCTCTCTGTTGGCCCATAGCCGTTCATAAGGCGCACCGAGTCTTCCCAATGAGCAACGTCTTTTTCCTCTACCTTCTCTCCTATAAAAACAAGAAGTTGAAGGGACGGTACAGCTAAAGGGTCCAAAGTATTTGCCACACTTGGAGTAAGTAGGGCCGCATTAATGTGGAGTTGGTTGATGGTGTTGTCTAAATTATTGATCCTGTCATTGTCAGATGGCGTGCAAACACAGCCCCCGTAAATCAACGTCGTAAAGATTTCCAAAATGCAAGCGTCGAAGGTGTATGCAGAGAATTGTAAGACCCGAGTTTTTGGCCGAAATTCCATCCTCTTGCCGTGTGCTAGGCAGCTGGTGGACACTGTTCCATGCTCAAGCACTACGCCCTTTGGCTCACCGGTACTGCCTGACGTGAACATAACATAGGCGCTTGAGCGGACCGATCCTCCCGTCAAGACCGTATCGCTGTTTTGGGTCTCTAGGCTGTTCAAGAGTGGCTTGTTAACAGTGAATACTGTCCTTCCAGGTCCCTGGAGCAACTTCGAGTACTGCTCGGATGCTAGCGCAATCCTAGCCTTGATTCGCCCAAGGATGTGTTCTCTCCGGCTGTTTGGAAGGGTAGGATCAATTGGTACAAAGGCTCCGCCAGCCTTAAGAATACCAAGCATAGCCACAATCGTCCACATTGACTTCTCGAAACATATAGGTACCAGCACCTCAGAGCTCACCCCAGCTCCTCTCAGATGAACAGAAAGTTGCGTGGATAGCTGGTCGAGCTCCCTGTACGTAAGTTGACCGTCCCATCCGCAGATAGCGCATAACTCTGGCCAATCCTTTGCTTGCTTTGATACAAGCTCATGAATGTAGCTTGCTTGGAGAGGAGGAACCTCTCCATTCCACTTCCACAGCTGTTGCTGCTGTCTCTTTGAGAGGATCTGTAGGTCGCCTATCGTGGATGTCGTTTTTGTGATGATGCCATAGATCGCTTGGCTCAAGCTCTCTGCAAGATTGGCGGCTTGGGCATCGTCAATGCAGCGGGTCTGATAATGGATTTCGATCTCCATCACAGAGCGATTGTATCCAGCCCCTATGCTAATAGCATACTACATCCAGCAGGTTAGTAAGGGGCCATGCATCACCGCTCATACATGAACTCACCTCAGTCGGATCCGATCCGCTCTGACCGCGGAAATCAATCTCAGAATCGTTAACAGCCATTGTGTCATCGATCCGTTGAAGCGATAGGATTGTGTTGAACAAAGCGTTCGCCCCCAGCCCAAGCATGCTGTGCACGCTCGCGAGAGAGATGTTCTGATGCGGCAGGCTGTTTGTATAGTCGCTCTGCACTGCCCTCAGCACATCCATCACAGTCTTATGTTCATCCAGCTGCACTCTGCATGCAATCGTTGTAATAAGCGGGCCAAAGATATTGGCGACATCCTCGACCGGCAAGTCCCGTCTCGAGGAGAGATTTCCAAAGCACGGGGTCGTCGCTCCAGTGTATCGGCTTAGGACCAGGGCCCATGCTGTCTGTATGATAGTAGCTATGGTGATGTCCCATGTCTGGCAAAATGTATGGACGGCATTTGCGTCAATGTCAGGCACATGCACTGTTCCATCTCTGTAGCATACATCTTGAGGCTCTGCCATCGAAGAGAAAAAGCATGGCTCGACGCCATCAAGGTACCTTGCCCAGTAAGCATGCGTCTCCTCCTGTTCCTGTTGGGTTAGATACGAAACGACATCTCGGAACCGCCCGCTGTCTGGATTAAGGTTGGCACTGTATGCACTTTGCAAGTCGCGCAAGATGACGCCGCGAGAGTGGGCGTCAAAGATGGCGTGGTTAATATCTAGGCATAGATAGGCCTTTCCATTATCAAGCTGGCAAATGAACATGCGATGCTGCAGGCCACTGTCTTGCTGAGCTAAAGTGTCCTGGTGGGCGCGGAACATGGCAAGAGTTGCTGTGTCTCCCGCTGCTCGGAAGAATGATATGCTGGGTTGTGGATCTTTCAGCACTACGTTCGTGGTTCCTAAACTTCCAGGCACGTTATCGACCAGCAGTGCCCGCAATAGCGAATGCCGGCGTACCACAGCCTCCCAAGCTTGCTGCAGCCGAGTGCAATTGACCTGGTTTTGCTGCGTCGGTATGACTTCAAAGATAAACGATACCCGATATGCATCTGGATCTCTGCTTTGGCTGATGAGGATCCCCTCCTGCATGGGCAGACACGGAAAGACGTCCTCGACCTCTTCAGGTTGGACGCCAAGCTCTGCAAGTGTATCGTTCTGGAAGCTGTCCAGATCTTCGTAGGTTTTGAACGCGAGTGGCAGGTCGCTCAGCGTCCATTGCTTATGCTTCTTCTGCAGGAGAGTCGCCATCTCAACCAGGGCCATCTCGTAGCGCTCGATCCAGTTGGCTACTTGCTGCTGGCGCTTCGCTTTGCTGTCGCTTGTAACAGTCACGTGCATGCGCCCCTTTTCGACAACCGCAGATACGTCGAACAAAGCGAACCTCGGGGCCTCTAACATCGATGCTGGCTCACATCCGTCCGGAGCTGGCAGGGTTTTGAACAGCGAGTCTGTGCGCTCGAGCTGCTGGTACACGCCTTGATAATTGAATATTACTTCCACAGGGAACATGGACGCGAACACATCCGAAGTGTCAGCATCGGCAAACCGCGAGGCAAAATAGGATCGGCCGTTGTCAGGGAACTTGCGCATGCCATCTTTGGTGTGCCGGATGACCTCAAGCAGGTCGCCTCTGGTGTGACTCGGCACCTGAATGGGGAGCATGCTCGTGAACCATCCCACAGTGCGAGAGAGATCAATGCCGGCATCCCAAGGCTCGCGGCCGTGGCTCTCGTTAAAGATGGTGGGCGGAGCTCGGTCGGAGAAGGCAATAGCAAAAGAATGAGCTAGAGCGGCAAGCATAAGCTCCACAGGACGCGTCTGAAATACATCGTTGCAGGGTCCGAGCAGGGCCGAGGTTGTCTGTTCGTTGAGTGCAAACTGTTTCGATACCACACTCCCGCGTTTGACAGCATCAGGTTCTATGCCCCAGTAGGACAGTGACTCCCCAGAAGCCACCTCGTCTTGAGCCACGCCACTAGGGCATTTGTGCTTGGTAGCATGTTCCGTTTGGAGAGCCTGCCAGGCTTGAAAGGGGACGGCGGGCACAGCGGGAAGCTTCCGCGAGAGAAGCAGGTCCTCCAACTCTTCGAGAAGCACACGCCACGAAACCAGATCGATCACCAAGTGGTGAATGGCGATAAACAGCAGTTGGCGCTGACCCTGATCGCACAGGACTGCTGCCAGCACAGGACCATTCTGTACATCCAGCCCGTCTCGGCTCTGTCGGATCGCTTCACTAACGTCCTTGCTGTCGATGCACCGCACATAGTCCACCGTAAAGGAGGCACTACCGCGATCGGATATATGTTGCTGCCACCTACCTCCAGCCGTCTGGCTGAACAAAGCTCGGAGCATGGAATGCCGTCGAACAAGGGTTTTGAACGCTGCGCGCAGCGATTCGAGGTTTGTCAAGCTGCTGAGCTCTAGGAAAAAGCTCTGGTCAAAGCAAGCGCTGCCAGTGCTCTCGAGCCGGAGATATAGCTCCTGAATCGGCGTCAGACTAAAGTGCCTGTTCACTGGGTCTTCCATCACAAGATTGGAAGAGAAGTGATTCCGCGACATGCGGTGAGCCAAACGGGAAATGGTTTTCTGTTCGAGGATATCGGCTGTAGTGACTGAGATTTGGAGCGACCGCGCGGTCGAAGAGACCTGCATGGCTGTGATCGAGTCGCCGCCCAGGCGGAAGAAGCTGTCGTCCAGCCCGATGCTGTCTGCGTCGATGTTGAGCACCTGCGCCCACAGCTGCTGCATTGCCTTCTCCTTGTCTGTCGACGGCTGCCGCTTTGGTCCCTGGCTGCGCGTGCGCAGCTCCGCCAGCTGCTGGGCTGAGAATGTAGCCCCAATCTCGCGCAGCCGCTTGCGGTCTGTCTTACCCGACGTTGTCATGGGAAGCTGCGCGACTGAAAAGTAGACTCCGGGTACCATGTAGCTAGGCAGCCGCTCGCTGAGCTGGCTGTCCACCTGGGAGGGGAAGAAAACGCGTGCAGAGGAGCCGTCTCCATCGGAAACCTCTTCCTCTTTCTGTTCCACAAAGACAGCCACCGTCGCCTTGTCTTTGTCGTCTCCCGGCATGATCACTTCTACCGCCATACGTCCTACTTCCGGCATGCACTCGCGCACGTGGTGCTCAATCTCCCCAAGCTCCACCCGCTGCCCGCGTACCTTGACCTGCGCATCTTTGCGGTTGACGTACACTAGATTGCCGTCTGCATCGTAGTGACCAGGTCGCCGGTCTTGTACAGCCGGCCGCGCCGGCCCGCGTGCTGGTCGCATCCCTCCAGCAGCCAGGCCGGGTCGTCGATGAACGCGGCCGCCGTCTTCTCTGCGTCGTTCAGGTAGCCGCGCGCCAGGATCGGTCCCTCAACGAGCAGCTCACCCACCGCGCCCAGGGGAGCCAGCTTGTGGTGGTCGTTGGGGTCCACCACCCAGCTGACCGACGCAACAGACTTGCCGAGCAAGCCTGTGTAAAAGCCAAGAGTACCGGAGTAGAAAGTGCAAAGAACGCAACACTCAGTAGGACCATATGCAGTTATCTGACGGGCATAAGGGCTCCATCTGTTCCAGTCGTGATCTGTTACAAGTTCTGCTCCGAGGATAAGATTTTGTAATCCCGGGATGCGCTCTGGATCGAGAAGCTTCGCAACAGTGGACGTGAGGTATGCCCAATTCGCGTCCAGAGCATTTATTGCTTTCGAAAGATCATCTTTCTTGTCGCTTTCTGATGGGACGCAAGTACAGCCACCCACTAGAAGCGTAGTCCATATCTCGGTAATGCTAACGTCGAACGTGTAAGAAGAGAATTGGAGAAAGCGCGAGTCGCTTGTAAGGTTAAAGGCTTTTCCGTGACCCAAGCAGCTGGTCAATATTGCCCTGTGCTCAATCACCACGCCCTTGGGCTTTCCCGTGCTCCCAGACGTGAACAGCACATAGGCAGGGTTGTCTGGCTGTGCCTTTGTGCGAGTTGTCGTCCTTTTGTCGGTTGTGCTGGCCTCGCTGGCCTCGCTGGGCAGCTCACGCATGGCAGCCTCGCTGACCACCACGACGGTGCGGTTGCCGCCGCTGCAGAGCGTCGAGTGCTGTGCCGAAGCAAGCACCACTCTGGCGCCAGTCTGCCGGAAGATCTCCTCGTGCCGACTTGCTGGGTGTTCTGGGTCCAGGGGAGCGAAGGCGCCGCCAGCCTTGAGCACTGCCAGCATGGCCACCACCGTCCACATCGACTTCTCGAAGCACAGAGGAACAATGGCTTCGGGCCCGACGCCCAAACCCACTAGGTAGCCGGCCAGCCTGGACGACAGCTCGTCCAGCTCGCCGTACTTCATCTCGCCGTCCCACGCGCAGATGGCCGCCGCGTCAGGTCGTGCCCGCGCCTGCTCCACAAACAGCTCGTGCACGCACCGCTCCACCACCGGAGGAACCTCTCCATTCCACTTCCACAGCTGTTGTCTGTCCTCGGGAGTGAGCGTATCAATCTCAGCAACTGTCGTCTTGCCACCGGCTTCCGCCAGCTGCTGCGCGACGAAGCCAAGCTGGCCCAGCATCCTCTGCACTTGCCACTGCTCGATGACCTGTGGATCAAAGCTGGCCGTGATCTGCACTCGCTCCGTAGCTAGCGTGCACTGCACCATCAGTGCGTAAGTCGTGAAGTCCTGCAGCTCTGACTTGGTCTGCCATCTTCCTAGTGACTTGTCGCTCTCTAGACCGTCATCAGCTGGCTGCACTATCAGCAGCGTCTGGAAGCCACAGGCGTGCTGCGCATCCGCTCCCATCTTGGCGATCCGCTGCAATCCTGTCTGCTCGTATGGGATCATCTCGGTTGCCTGTTGTTGCACAGCAGCAAGGAGGGCTGGTACGGTCCAGTCTCTTGGTAAACGCACCCGCACAGGCACCGTCGCAATTGCCGGGCCCACTATATCCTCAATGCCTGCCACCGGCGCGTTGCGGCCCGTCACCGTGGCGCCAAAGACGACGTCGTCTGAGCTGGTGTAGTTACCCGCAACAATAGCCCACGCCGCGCGGATCAGCGTTGATGTAGTGGTATCGGATGCCATTGTCCTGGGGAGCGGCGGGCATTGGTGCTCTAACATTGCATTTGCCACTGGCTGATGTATTGATGGGGGAAGTGGCGGGAACATTGTCGCCTCGCAGCCGGCGAGTGTAGTCTGCCAGTAGTTGGTAGTGGCCTCCTGATCTTGCTGACTAAGGTACTGGACGAAAGCGTTAAAGCCTGGCCGCTCTTCAAGAACACCACCATTGTATGCTTTCTCTACAGCGCCCAGGATGCGAGGCAGAGACCAGCCGTCGTAGAGAGCGTGGTGCATTGTCCACACAAACCAGCGCCTTCCACCGTCTCTCTCCTTGACAAAAGCGTAGCGTGCCAGACAGTCGCCCGCTGCATAGACGCCGCTTTGTCCTCTGCCAGGTACGTTCCCAGATGGTCTGCTTCCATCCACTGTATATCGCCTGCTACCACCACCTGCAGAAGGCCCAACCTGCTGTGCTGCACGATGCGCGTGCGTAGCATCATCGATTGCTTCACAACCTGCTCCCACGCCGCCCGTAGAGCGCTTTCATCCATGCTGACTGACAGCTCTAGTACACTCTGCATAATATAGTCACCCCGCCCGCTTTGACGTGAGCGACATCAGGCCCTCCTGAAGCGCGAGCACGGGTAGATGTCTTCCACCAGGTCCTTGTCTATGTTGCAGCCAGCAGCGACTTCCTCCTGGATACGTGCTGTGTCGACGTCGGAGTTGATGTTCAGAAGGGAGAAGGGCACAATGCTCTGCGCCACAGCTGGATCTACTCCGCCAGCCCAAGCGGCCAAATCGACGAGCCTGGGATGCTGGAAAGTGGCTGCGACGGTAAGGTGAACATTCTGCTTGCGTGCCTCGGCCACCAGCTTCATGGCTGCGATCGAGTCGCCGCCCAGGCGGAAGAAGCTGTCGTCCAGCCCGATGCTGTCTGCGTCGATGTTGAGCACCTGCGCCCACAGCTGCTGCATTGCCTTCTCCTTGTCTGTCGACGGCTGCCGCTTTGGTCCCTGGCTGCGCGTGCGCAGCTCCGCCAGCTGCTGGGCTGAGAATGTAGCCCCAATCTCGCGCAGCCGCTTGCGGTCTGTCTTACCCGACGTTGTCATGGGAAGCTGCGCGACTGAAAAGTAGACTCCGGGTACCATGTAGCTAGGCAGCCGCTCGCTGAGCTGGCTGTCCACCTGGGAGGGGAAGAAAACGCGTGCAGAGGAGCCGTCTCCATCGGAAACCTCTTCCTCTTTCTGTTCCACAAAGACAGCCACCGTCGCCTTGTCTTTGTCGTCTCCCGGCATGATCACTTCTACCGCCATACGTCCTACTTCCGGCATGCACTCGCGCACGTGGTGCTCAATCTCCCCAAGCTCCACCCGCTGCCCGCGTACCTTGACCTGCGCATCTTTGCGGTTGACGTACACTAGATTGCCGTCTGCATGTAGTGACCAGGTCGCCGGTCTTGTACAGCCGGCCGCGCCGGCCCGCGTGCTGGTCGCATCCCTCCAGCAGCCAGGCCGGGTCGTCGATGAACGCGGCCGCCGTCTTCTCTGCGTCGTTCAGGTAGCCGCGCGCCAGGATCGGTCCCTCAACGAGCAGCTCACCCACCGCGCCCAGGGGAGCCAGCTTGTTGTGGTCGTTGGGGTCCACCACCCAGCTGACCGACGCAACAGACTTGCCGAGCAAGCCTGTGTAAAAGCCAAGAGTACCGGAGTAGAAAATGCAAAGAACGCAACACTCAGTAGGACCATATGCAGTTATCTGAAGGGCATAAGGGCTCCATCTGTTCCAGTCGTGATCTGTTACAAGTTCTGCTCCGAGGATAAGATTTTGTAATCCCGGGATGCGCTCTGGATCGAGAAGCTTCGCAACAGTAGGCGTGAGGAATGCCCAATTCGCGTCCAGAGCATTTATTGCTTTCGAAAATCATCTTTCTTGTCGCTTTCTGATGGGACGCAAGTACAGCCACCCATTAGAAGCGTAGTCCATATCTCGATAATGCTAACGTCGAACGTGTAAGAAGAGAATTGGAGAAAGCGCGAGTCGCTTGTAAGGTTATAGGCTTTTCCGTGACCCAAGCAGCTGTCAATATTGCCCTGTGCTCAATCACCACGCCCTTGGGCTTTCCCGTGCTCCCAGACGTGAACAGCACATAGGCAGGGTTGTCTGGCTGTGCCTTTGTGCGAGTTGTCGTCCTTTTGTCGGTTGTGCTGGCCTCGCTGGCCTCGCTGGGCAGCTCACGCATGGCAGCCTCGCTGACCACCACGACGGTGCGGTTGCCGCCGCTGCAGAGCGTCGAGTGCTGTGCCGAAGCAAGCACCACTCTGGCGCCAGTCTGCCGGAAGATCTCCTCGTGCCGACTTGCTGGGTGTTCTGGGTCTAGGGGAGCGAAGGCGCCGCCAGCCTTGAGCACTGCCAGCATGGCCACCACCGTCCACATCGACTTCTCGAAGCACAGAGGAACAATGGCTTCGGGCCCGACGCCCAAACCCACTAGGTAGCCGGCCAGCCTGGACGACAGCTCGTCCAGCTCGCCGTACTTCATCTCGCCGTCCCACGCGCAGATGGCCGCCGCGTCAGGTCGTGCCCGCGCCTGCTCCACAAACAGCTCGTGCACGCACCGCTCCACCACCGGAGGAACCTCTCCATTCCACTTCCACAGCTGTTGCTGCTGTCTCTTTGAGAGGATCTGCAGGTCGCCTATCGTGGATGTCGTTTTTGTGATGATGCCATAGATCGCTTGGCTCAAGCTCTCTGCAAGATTGGCGGCTTGGGCATCGTCAATGCAGCGGGTCTGATAATGGATTTCGATCTCCATCACAGAGCGATTGTATCCAGCCCCTATGTTAATAGCATACTACATCCAGCAGGTTAGTAAGGGGCCATGCATCACCGCTCATACATGAACTCACCTCAGTCGGATCCGATCCGCTCTGACCGCGGAAATCAATCTCAGAATCGTTAACAGCCATTGTGTCATCGATCCGTTGAAGCGATAGGATTGTGTTGAACAAAGCGTTCGCCCCCAGCCCAAGCATGCTGTGCACGCTCGCGAGAGAGATGTTCTGATGCGGCAGGCTGTTTGTATAGTCGCTCTGCACTGCCCTCAGCACATCCATCACAGTCTTATGTTCATCCAGCTGCACTCTGCATGCAATCGTTGTAATAAGCGGGCCAAAGATATTGGCGACATCCTCGACCGGCAAGTCCGTCTCGAGGAGAGATTTCCAAAGCACGGGGTCGTCGCTCCAGTGTATCGGCTTAGGACCAGGGCCCATGCTGTCTGTATGATAGTAGCTATGGTGATGTCCCATGTCTGGCAAAATGTATGGACGGCATTTGCGTCAATGTCAGGCACATGCACTGTTCCATCTCTGTAGCATACATCTTGAGGCTCTGCCATCGAAGAGAAAAAGCATGGCTCGACGCCATCAAGGTACCTTGCCCAGTAAGCATGCGTCTCCTCCTGTTCCTGTTGGGTTAGATACGAAACGACATCTCGGAACCGCCCGCTGTCTGGATTAAGGTTGGCACTGTATGCACTTTGCAAGTCGCGCAAGATGACGCCGCGAGAGTGGGCGTCAAAGATGGCGTGGTTAATATCTAGGCATAGATAGGCCTTTCCATTATCAAGCTGGCAAATGAACATGCGATGCTGCAGGCCACTGTCTTGCTGAGCTAAAGTGTCCTGGTGGGCGCGGAACATGGCAAGAGTTGCTGTGTCTCCCGCTGCTCGGAAGAATGATATGCTGGGTTGTGGATCTTTCAGCACTACGTTCGTGGTTCCTAAACTTCCAGGCACGTTATCGACCAGCAGTGCCCGCAATAGCGAATGCCGGCGTACCACAGCCTCCCAAGCTTGCTGCAGCCGAGTGCAATTGACCTGGTTTTGCTGCGTCGGTATGACTTCAAAGATAGACGATACCGATATGCATCTGGATCTCTGCTCTGGCTGATGAGGATCCCCTCCTGCATGGGCAGACACGGAAAGACGTCCTCGACCTCTTCAGGTTGGACGCCAAGCTCTGCAAGTGTATCGTTCTGGAAGCTGTCCAGATCTTCGTAGGTTTTGAACGCGAGTGGCAGGTCGCTCAGCGTCCATTGCTTATGCTTCTTCTGCAGGAGAGTCGCCATCTCAACCAGGGCCATCTCGTAGCGCTCGATCCAGTTGGCTACTTGCTGCTGGCGCTTCGCTTTGCTGTCGCTTGTAACAGTCACGTGCATGCGCCCCTTTTCGACAACCGCAGATACGTCGAACAAAGCGAACCTCGGGGCCTCTAACATCGATGCTGGCTCACATCCGTCCGGAGCTGGCAGGGTTTTGAACAGCGAGTCTGTGCGCTCGAGCTGCTGGTACACGCCTTGATAATTGAATATTACTTCCACAGGGAACATGGACGCGAACACATCCGAAGTGTCAGCATCGGCAAACCGCGAGGCAAAATAGGATCGGCCGTTGTCAGGGAACTTGCGCATGCCATCTTTGGTGTGCCGGATGACCTCAAGCAGGTCGCCTCTGGTGTGACTCGGCACCTGAATGGGGAGCATGCTCGTGAACCATCCCACAGTGCGAGAGAGATCAATGCCGGCATCCCAAGGCTCGCGGCCGTGGCTCTCGTTAAAGATGGTGGGCGGAGCTCGGTCGGAGAAGGCAATAGCAAAAGAATGAGCTAGAGCGGCAAGCATAAGCTCCACAGGACGCGTCTGAAATACATCGTTGCAGGGTCCGAGCAGGGCCGAGGTTGTCTGTTCGTTGAGTGCAAACTGTTTCGATACCACACTCCGCGTTTGACAGCATCAGGTTCTATGCCCCAGTAGGACAGTGACTCCCAGAAGCCACCTCGTCTTGAGCCACGCCACTAGGGCATTTGTGCTTGGTAGCATGTTCCGTTTGGAGAGCCTGCCAGGCTTGAAAGGGGACGGCGGGCACAGCGGGAAGCTTCCGCGAGAGAAGCAGGTCCTCCAACTCTTCGAGAAGCACACGCCACGAAACCAGATCGATCACCAAGTGGTGAATGGCGATAAACAGCAGTTGGCGCTGACCCTGATCGCACAGGACTGCTGCCAGCACAGGACCATTCTGTACATCCAGCCCGTCTCGGCTCTGTCGGATCGCTTCACTAACGTCCTTGCTGTCGATGCACCGCACATAGTCCACCGTAAAGGAGGCACTACCGCGATCGGATATATGTTGCTGCCACTACCTCCAGCCGTCTGGCTGAACAAAGCTCGGAGCATGGAATGCCGTCGAACAAGGGTTTTGAACGCTGCGCGCAGCGATTCGAGGTTTGTCAAGCTGCTGAGCTCTAGGAAAAAGCTCTGGTCAAAGCAAGCGCTGCCAGTGCTCTCGAGCCGGAGATATAGCTCCTGAATCGGCGTCAGACTAAAGTGCCTGTTCACTGGGTCTTCCATCACAAGATTGGAAGAGAAGTGATTCCGCGACATGCGGTGAGCCAAACGGGAAATGGTTTTCTGTTCGAGGATATCGGCTGTAGTGACTGAGATTTGGAGCGACCGCGCGGTCGAAGAGACCTGCATGGCTGTGATCGAGTCGCCGCCCAGGCGGAAGAAGCTGTCGTCCAGCCCGATGCTGTCTGCGTCGATGTTGAGCACCTGCGCCCACAGCTGCTGCATTGCCTTCTCCTTGTCTGTCGACGGCTGCCGCTTTGGTCCCTGGCTGCGCGTGCGCAGCTCCGCCAGCTGCTGGGCTGAGAATGTAGCCCCAATCTCGCGCAGCCGCTTGCGGTCTGTCTTACCCGACGTTGTCATGGGAAGCTGCGCGACTGAAAAGTAGACTCCGGGTACCATGTAGCTAGGCAGCCGCTCGCTGAGCTGGCTGTCCACCTGGGAGGGGAAGAAAACGCGTGCAGAGGAGCCGTCTCCATCGGAAACCTCTTCCTCTTTCTGTTCCACAAAGACAGCCACCGTCGCCTTGTCTTTGTCGTCTCCCGGCATGATCACTTCTACCGCCATACGTCCTACTTCCGGCATGCACTCGCGCACGTGGTGCTCAATCTCCCCAAGCTCCACCCGCTGCCCGCGTACCTTGACCTGCGCATCTTTGCGGTTGACGTACACTAGATTGCCGTCTGCATTGTAGTAGACGAGGTCGCCGGTCTTGTACAGCCGGCCGCGCCGGCCCGCGTGCTGGTCGCATCCCTCCAGCAGCCAGGCCGGGTCGTCGATGAACGCGGCCGCCGTCTTCTGCGTCGTTCAGGTAGCCGCGCGCCAGGATCGGTCCCTCAACGAGCAGCTCACCCACCGCGCCCAGGGGAGCCAGCTTGTGGTGGTCGTTGGGGTCCACCACCCAGCTGACCGACGCAACAGACTTGCCGAGCAAGCCTGTGTAAAAGCCAAGAGTACCGGAGTAGAAAGTGCAAAGAACGCAACACTCAGTAGGACCATATGCAGTTATCTGACGGGGCATAAGGGCTCCATCTGTTCCAGTCGTGATCTGTTACAAGTTCTGCTCCGAGGATAAGATTTTGTAATCCCGGGATGCGCTCTGGATCGAGAAGCTTCGCAACAGTGGCGTGAGGAATGCCCAATTCGCGTCCAGAGCATTTATTGCTTTCGAAAGATCATCTTTCTTGTCGCTTTCTGATGGGACGCAAGTACAGCCACCCACTAGAAGCGTAGTCCATATCTCGATAATGCTAACGTCGAACGTGTAAGAAGAGAATTGGAGAAAGCGCGAGTCGCTTGTAAGGTTAAAGGCTTTTCCGTGACCCAAGCAGCTGGTCAATATTGCCCTGTGCTCAATCACCACGCCCTTGGGCTTTCCCGTGCTCCCAGACGTGAACAGCACATAGGCAGGGTTGTCTGGCTGTGCCTTTGTGCGAGTTGTCGTCCTTTTGTCGGTTGTGCTGGCCTCGCTGGCCTCGCTGGGCAGCTCACGCATGGCAGCCTCGCTGACCACCACGACGGTGCGGTTGCCGCCGCTGCAGAGCGTCGAGTGCTGTGCCGAAGCAAGCACCACTCTGGCGCCAGTCTGCCGGAAGATCTCCTCGTGCCGACTTGCTGGGTGTTCTGGGTCTAGGGGAGCGAAGGCGCCGCCAGCCTTGAGCACTGCCAGCATGGCCACCACCGTCCACATCGACTTCTCGAAGCACAGAGGAACAATGGCTTCGGGCCCGACGCCCAAACCCACTAGGTAGCCGGCCAGCCTGGACGACAGCTCGTCCAGCTCGCCGTACTTCATCTCGCCGTCCCACGCGCAGATGGCCGCCGCGTCAGGTCGTGCCCGCGCCTGCTCCACAAACAGCTCGTGCACGCACCGCTCCACCACCGGAGGAACCTCTCCATTCCACTTCCACAGCTGTTGCTGCTGTCTCTTTGAGAGGATCTGCAGGTCGCCTATCGTGGATGTCGTTTTTGTGATGATGCCATAGATCGCTTGGCTCAAGCTCTCTGCAAGATTGGCGGCTTGGGCATCGTCAATGCAGCGGGTCTGATAATGGATTTCGATCTCCATCACAGAGCGATTGTATCCAGCCCCTATGTTAATAGCATACTACATCCAGCAGGTTAGTAAGGGGCCATGCATCACCGCTCATACATGAACTCACCTCAGTCGGATCCGATCCGCTCTGACCGCGGAAATCAATCTCAGAATCGTTAACAGCCATTGTGTCATCGATCCGTTGAAGCGATAGGATTGTGTTGAACAAAGCGTTCGCCCCCAGCCCAAGCATGCTGTGCACGCTCGCGAGAGAGATGTTCTGATGCGGCAGGCTGTTTGTATAGTCGCTCTGCACTGCCCTCAGCACATCCATCACAGTCTTATGTTCATCCAGCTGCACTCTGCATGCAATCGTTGTAATAAGCGGGCCAAAGATATTGGCGACATCCTCGACCGGCAAGTCCCGTCTCGAGGAGAGATTTCCAAAGCACGGGGTCGTCGCTCCAGTGTATCGGCTTAGGACCAGGGCCCATGCTGTCTGTATGATAGTAGCTATGGTGATGTCCCATGTCTGGCAAAATGTATGGACGGCATTTGCGTCAATGTCAGGCACATGCACTGTTCCATCTCTGTAGCATACATCTTGAGGCTCTGCCATCGAAGAGAAAAAGCATGGCTCGACGCCATCAAGGTACCTTGCCCAGTAAGCATGCGTCTCCTCCTGTTCCTGTTGGGTTAGATACGAAACGACATCTCGGAACCGCCCGCTGTCTGGATTAAGGTTGGCACTGTATGCACTTTGCAAGTCGCGCAAGATGACGCCGCGAGAGTGGGCGTCAAAGATGGCGTGGTTAATATCTAGGCATAGATAGGCCTTTCCATTATCAAGCTGGCAAATGAACATGCGATGCTGCAGGCCACTGTCTTGCTGAGCTAAAGTGTCCTGGTGGGCGCGGAACATGGCAAGAGTTGCTGTGTCTCCCGCTGCTCGGAAGAATGATATGCTGGGTTGTGGATCTTTCAGCACTACGTTCGTGGTTCCTAAACTTCCAGGCACGTTATCGACCAGCAGTGCCCGCAATAGCGAATGCCGGCGTACCACAGCCTCCCAAGCTTGCTGCAGCCGAGTGCAATTGACCTGGTTTTGCTGCGTCGGTATGACTTCAAAGATAAACGATACCCGATATGCATCTGGATCTCTGCTTTGGCTGATGAGGATCCCCTCCTGCATGGGCAGACACGGAAAGACGTCCTCGACCTCTTCAGGTTGGACGCCAAGCTCTGCAAGTGTATCGTTCTGGAAGCTGTCCAGATCTTCGTAGGTTTTGAACGCGAGTGGCAGGTCGCTCAGCGTCCATTGCTTATGCTTCTTCTGCAGGAGAGTCGCCATCTCAACCAGGGCCATCTCGTAGCGCTCGATCCAGTTGGCTACTTGCTGCTGGCGCTTCGCTTTGCTGTCGCTTGTAACAGTCACGTGCATGCGCCCCTTTTCGACAACCGCAGATACGTCGAACAAAGCGAACCTCGGGGCCTCTAACATCGATGCTGGCTCACATCCGTCCGGAGCTGGCAGGGTTTTGAACAGCGAGTCTGTGCGCTCGAGCTGCTGGTACACGCCTTGATAATTGAATATTACTTCCACAGGGAACATGGACGCGAACACATCCGAAGTGTCAGCATCGGCAAACCGCGAGGCAAAATAGGATCGGCCGTTGTCAGGGAACTTGCGCATGCCATCTTTGGTGTGCCGGATGACCTCAAGCAGGTCGCCTCTGGTGTGACTCGGCACCTGAATGGGGAGCATGCTCGTGAACCATCCCACAGTGCGAGAGAGATCAATGCCGGCATCCCAAGGCTCGCGGCCGTGGCTCTCGTTAAAGATGGTGGGCGGAGCTCGGTCGGAGAAGGCAATAGCAAAAGAATGAGCTAGAGCGGCAAGCATAAGCTCCACAGGACGCGTCTGAAATACATCGTTGCAGGGTCCGAGCAGGGCCGAGGTTGTCTGTTCGTTGAGTGCAAACTGTTTCGATACCACACTCCCGCGTTTGACAGCATCAGGTTCTATGCCCCAGTAGGACAGTGACTCCCCAGAAGCCACCTCGTCTTGAGCCACGCCACTAGGGCATTTGTGCTTGGTAGCATGTTCCGTTTGGAGAGCCTGCCAGGCTTGAAAGGGGACGGCGGGCACAGCGGGAAGCTTCCGCGAGAGAAGCAGGTCCTCCAACTCTTCGAGAAGCACACGCCACGAAACCAGATCGATCACCAAGTGGTGAATGGCGATAAACAGCAGTTGGCGCTGACCCTGATCGCACAGGACTGCTGCCAGCACAGGACCATTCTGTACATCCAGCCCGTCTCGGCTCTGTCGGATCGCTTCACTAACGTCCTTGCTGTCGATGCACCGCACATAGTCCACCGTAAAGGAGGCACTACCGCGATCGGATATATGTTGCTGCCACCTACCTCCAGCCGTCTGGCTGAACAAAGCTCGGAGCATGGAATGCCGTCGAACAAGGGTTTTGAACGCTGCGCGCAGCGATTCGAGGTTTGTCAAGCTGCTGAGCTCTAGGAAAAAGCTCTGGTCAAAGCAAGCGCTGCCAGTGCTCTCGAGCCGGAGATATAGCTCCTGAATCGGCGTCAGACTAAAGTGCCTGTTCACTGGGTCTTCCATCACAAGATTGGAAGAGAAGTGATTCCGCGACATGCGGTGAGCCAAACGGGAAATGGTTTTCTGTTCGAGGATATCGGCTGTAGTGACTGAGATTTGGAGCGACCGCGCGGTCGAAGAGACCTGCATGGCTGTGATCGAGTCGCCGCCCAGGCGGAAGAAGCTGTCGTCCAGCCCGATGCTGTCTGCGTCGATGTTGAGCACCTGCGCCCACAGCTGCTGCATTGCCTTCTCCTTGTCTGTCGACGGCTGCCGCTTTGGTCCCTGGCTGCGCGTGCGCAGCTCCGCCAGCTGCTGGGCTGAGAATGTAGCCCCAATCTCGCGCAGCCGCTTGCGGTCTGTCTTACCCGACGTTGTCATGGGAAGCTGCGCGACTGAAAAGTAGACTCCGGGTACCATGTAGCTAGGCAGCCGCTCGCTGAGCTGGCTGTCCACCTGGGAGGGGAAGAAAACGCGTGCAGAGGAGCCGTCTCCATCGGAAACCTCTTCCTCTTTCTGTTCCACAAAGACAGCCACCGTCGCCTTGTCTTTGTCGTCTCCCGGCATGATCACTTCTACCGCCATACGTCCTACTTCCGGCATGCACTCGCGCACGTGGTGCTCAATCTCCCCAAGCTCCACCCGCTGCCCGCGTACCTTGACCTGCGCATCTTTGCGGTTGACGTACACTAGATTGCCGTCTGCATCGTAGTGCACCAGGTCGCCGGTCTTGTACAGCCGGCCGCGCCGGCCCGCGTGCTGGTCGCATCCCTCCAGCAGCCAGGCCGGGTCGTCGATGAACGCGGCCGCCGTCTTCTCTGCGTCGTTCAGGTAGCCGCGCGCCAGGATCGGTCCCTCAACGAGCAGCTCACCCACCGCGCCCAGGGGAGCCAGCTTGTGGTGGTCGTTGGGGTCCACCACCCAGCTGACCGACGCAACAGACTTGCCGAGCAAGCCTGTGTAAAAGCCAAGAGTACCGGAGTAGAAAGTGCAAAGAACGCAACACTCAGTAGGACCATATGCAGTTATCTGACGGGCATAAGGGCTCCATCTGTTCCAGTCGTGATCTGTTACAAGTTCTGCTCCGAGGATAAGATTTTGTAATCCCGGGATGCGCTCTGGATCGAGAAGCTTCGCAACAGTGGACGTGAGGTATGCCCAATTCGCGTCCAGAGCATTTATTGCTTTCGAAAGATCATCTTTCTTGTCGCTTTCTGATGGGACGCAAGTACAGCCACCCACTAGAAGCGTAGTCCATATCTCGGTAATGCTAACGTCGAACGTGTAAGAAGAGAATTGGAGAAAGCGCGAGTCGCTTGTAAGGTTAAAGGCTTTTCCGTGACCCAAGCAGCTGGTCAATATTGCCCTGTGCTCAATCACCACGCCCTTGGGCTTTCCCGTGCTCCCAGACGTGAACAGCACATAGGCAGGGTTGTCTGGCTGTGCCTTTGTGCGAGTTGTCGTCCTTTTGTCGGTTGTGCTGGCCTCGCTGGCCTCGCTGGGCAGCTCACGCATGGCAGCCTCGCTGACCACCACGACGGTGCGGTTGCCGCCGCTGCAGAGCGTCGAGTGCTGTGCCGAAGCAAGCACCACTCTGGCGCCAGTCTGCCGGAAGATCTCCTCGTGCCGACTTGCTGGGTGTTCTGGGTCCAGGGGAGCGAAGGCGCCGCCAGCCTTGAGCACTGCCAGCATGGCCACCACCGTCCACATCGACTTCTCGAAGCACAGAGGAACAATGGCTTCGGGCCCGACGCCCAAACCCACTAGGTAGCCGGCCAGCCTGGACGACAGCTCGTCCAGCTCGCCGTACTTCATCTCGCCGTCCCACGCGCAGATGGCCGCCGCGTCAGGTCGTGCCCGCGCCTGCTCCACAAACAGCTCGTGCACGCACCGCTCCACCACCGGAGGAACCTCTCCATTCCACTTCCACAGCTGTTGTCTGTCCTCGGGAGTGAGCGTATCAATCTCAGCAACTGTCGTCTTGCCACCGGCTTCCGCCAGCTGCTGCGCGACGAAGCCAAGCTGGCCCAGCATCCTCTGCACTTGCCACTGCTCGATGACCTGTGGATCAAAGCTGGCCGTGATCTGCACTCGCTCCGTAGCTAGCGTGCACTGCACCATCAGTGCGTAAGTCGTGAAGTCCTGCAGCTCTGACTTGGTCTGCCATCTTCCTAGTGACTTGTCGCTCTCTAGACCGTCATCAGCTGGCTGCACTATCAGCAGCGTCTGGAAGCCACAGGCGTGCTGCGCATCCGCTCCCATCTTGGCGATCCGCTGCAATCCTGTCTGCTCGTATGGGATCATCTCGGTTGCCTGTTGTTGCACAGCAGCAAGGAGGGCTGGTACGGTCCAGTCTCTTGGTAAACGCACCCGCACAGGCACCGTCGCAATTGCCGGGCCCACTATATCCTCAATGCCTGCCACCGGCGCGTTGCGGCCCGTCACCGTGGCGCCAAAGACGACGTCGTCTGAGCTGGTGTAGTTACCCGCAACAATAGCCCACGCCGCGCGGATC
Organism: Pyrenophora tritici-repentis; assembly: GCF_003171515.1. Classification (NCBI taxonomy): domain Eukaryota; kingdom Fungi; phylum Ascomycota; class Dothideomycetes; order Pleosporales; family Pleosporaceae; genus Pyrenophora; species Pyrenophora tritici-repentis. The sequence continues at coordinate 1,199,036 of NC_089392.1, read as the reverse complement.
AGCGTTGATGTAGTGGTATCGGATGCCATTGTCCTGGGGAGCGGCGGGCATTGGTGCTCTAACATTGCATTTGCCACTGGCTGATGTATTGATGGGGGAAGTGGCGGGAACATTGTCGCCTCGCAGCCGGCGAGTGTAGTCTGCCAGTAGTTGGTAGTGGCCTCCTGATCTTGCTGACTAAGGTACTGGACGAAAGCGTTAAAGCCTGGCCGCTCTTCAAGAACACCACCATTGTATGCTTTCTCTACAGCGCCCAGGATGCGAGGCAGAGACCAGCCGTCGTAGAGAGCGTGGTGCATTGTCCACACAAACCAGCGCCTTCCACCGTCTCTCTCCTTGACAAAAGCGTAGCGTGCCAGACAGTCGCCCGGCTGCATAGACGCCGCTTTGTCCTCTGCCAGGTACGTTCCCAGATGGTCTGCTTCCATCCACTGTATATCGCCTGCTACCACCACCTGCAGAAGGCCCAACCTGCTGTGCTGCACGATGCGCGTGCGTAGCATCATCGATTGCTTCACAACCTGCTCCCACGCCGCCCGTAGAGCGCTTTCATCCATGCTGACTGACAGCTCTAGTACACTCTGCATAATATAGTCACCCGCCCGCTTTGACGTGAGCGACATCAGGCCCTCCTGAAGCGGCGAGCACGGGTAGATGTCTTCCACCAGGTCCTTGTCTATGTTGCAGCCAGCAGCGACTTCCTCCTGGATACGTGCTGTGTCGACGTCGGAGTTGATGTTCAGAAGGGAGAAGGGCACAATGCTCTGCGCCACAGCTGGATCTACTCCGCCAGCCCAAGCGGCCAAATCGACGAGCCTGGGATGCTGGAAAGTGGCTGCGACGGTAAGGTGAACATTCTGCTTGCGTGCCTCGGCCACCAGCTTCATGGCTGCGATCGAGTCGCCGCCCAGGCGGAAGAAGCTGTCGTCCAGCCCGATGCTGTCTGCGTCGATGTTGAGCACCTGCGCCCACAGCTGCTGCATTGCCTTCTCCTTGTCTGTCGACGGCTGCCGCTTTGGTCCCTGGCTGCGCGTGCGCAGCTCCGCCAGCTGCTGGGCTGAGAATGTAGCCCCAATCTCGCGCAGCCGCTTGCGGTCTGTCTTACCCGACGTTGTCATGGGAAGCTGCGCGACTGAAAAGTAGACTCCGGGTACCATGTAGCTAGGCAGCCGCTCGCTGAGCTGGCTGTCCACCTGGGAGGGGAAGAAAACGCGTGCAGAGGAGCCGTCTCCATCGGAAACCTCTTCCTCTTTCTGTTCCACAAAGACAGCCACCGTCGCCTTGTCTTTGTCGTCTCCCGGCATGATCACTTCTACCGCCATACGTCCTACTTCCGGCATGCACTCGCGCACGTGGTGCTCAATCTCCCCAAGCTCCACCCGCTGCCCGCGTACCTTGACCTGCGCATCTTTGCGGTTGACGTACACTAGATTGCCGTCTGCATCGTAGTGCACCAGGTCGCCGGTCTTGTACAGCCGGCCGCGCCGGCCCGCGTGCTGGTCGCATCCCTCCAGCAGCCAGGCCGGGTCGTCGATGAACGCGGCCGCCGTCTTCTCTGCGTCGTTCAGGTAGCCGCGCGCCAGGATCGGTCCCTCAACGAGCAGCTCACCCACCGCGCCCAGGGGAGCCAGCTTGTTGTGGTCGTTGGGGTCCACCACCCAGCTGACCGACGCAACAGACTTGCCGAGCAAGCCTGTGTAAAAGCCAAGAGTACCGGAGTAGAAAATGCAAAGAACGCAACACTCAGTAGGACCATATGCAGTTATCTGAAGGGCATAAGGGCTCCATCTGTTCCAGTCGTGATCTGTTACAAGTTCTGCTCCGAGGATAAGATTTTGTAATCCCGGGATGCGCTCTGGATCGAGAAGCTTCGCAACAGTAGGCGTGAGGAATGCCCAATTCGCGTCCAGAGCATTTATTGCTTTCGAAAGATCATCTTTCTTGTCGCTTTCTGATGGGACGCAAGTACAGCCACCCACTAGAAGCATAGTCCATATCTCGATAATGCTAACGTCGAACGTGTAAGAAGAGAATTGGAGAAAGCGCGAGTCGCTTGTAAGGTTAAAGGCTTTTCCGTGACCCAAGCAGCTGGTCAATATTGCCCTGTGCTCAATCACCACGCCCTTGGGCTTTCCCGTGCTCCCAGACGTGAACAGCACATAGGCAGGGTTGTCTGGCTGTGCCTTTGTGCGAGTTGTCGTCCTTTTGTCGGTTGTGCTGGCCTCGCTGGCCTCGCTGGGCAGCTCACGCATGGCAGCCTCGCTGACCACCACGACGGTGCGGTTGCCGCCGCTGCAGAGCGTCGAGTGCTGTGCCGAAGCAAGCACCACTCTGGCGCCAGTCTGCCGGAAGATCTCCTCGTGCCGACTTGCTGGGTGTTCTGGGTCCAGGGGAGCGAAGGCGCCGCCAGCCTTGAGCACTGCCAGCATGGCCACCACCGTCCACATCGACTTCTCGAAGCACAGAGGAACAATGGCTTCGGGCCCGACGCCCAAACCCACTAGGTAGCCGGCCAGCCTGGACGACAGCTCGTCCAGCTCGCCGTACTTCATCTCGCCGTCCCACGCGCAGATGGCCGCCGCGTCAGGTCGTGCCCGCGCCTGCTCCACAAACAGCTCGTGCACGCACCGCTCCACCACCGGAGGAACCTCTCCATTCCACTTCCACAGCTGTTGTCTGTCCTCGGGAGTGAGCGTATCAATCTCAGCAACTGTCGTCTTGCCACCGGCTTCCGCCAGCTGCTGCGCGACGAAGCCAAGCTGGCCCAGCATCCTCTGCACTTGCCACTGCTCGATGACCTGTGGATCAAAGCTGGCCGTGATCTGCACTCGCTCCGTAGCTAGCGTGCACTGCACCATCAGTGCGTAAGTCGTGAAGTCCTGCAGCTCTGACTTGGTCTGCCATCTTCCTAGTGACTTGTCGCTCTCTAGACCGTCATCAGCTGGCTGCACTATCAGCAGCGTCTGGAAGCCACAGGCGTGCTGCGCATCCGCTCCCATCTTGGCGATCCGCTGCAATCCTGTCTGCTCGTATGGGATCATCTCGGTTGCCTGTTGTTGCACAGCAGCAAGGAGGGCTGGTACGGTCCAGTCTCTTGGTAAACGCACCCGCACAGGCACCGTCGCAATTGCCGGGCCCACTATATCCTCAATGCCTGCCACCGGCGCGTTGCGGCCCGTCACCGTGGCGCCAAAGACGACGTCGTCTGAGCTGGTGTAGTTACCCGCAACAATAGCCCACGCCGCGCGGATCAGCGTTGATGTAGTGGTATCGGATGCCATTGTCCTGGGGAGCGGCGGGCATTGGTGCTCTAACATTGCATTTGCCACTGGCTGATGTATTGATGGGGGAAGTGGCGGGAACATTGTCGCCTCGCAGCCGGCGAGTGTAGTCTGCCAGTAGTTGGTAGTGGCCTCCTGATCTTGCTGACTAAGGTACTGGACGAAAGCGTTAAAGCCTGGCCGCTCTTCAAGAACACCACCATTGTATGCTTTCTCTACAGCGCCCAGGATGCGAGGCAGAGACCAGCCGTCGTAGAGAGCGTGGTGCATTGTCCACACAAACCAGCGCCTTCCACCGTCTCTCTCCTTGACAAAAGCGTAGCGTGCCAGACAGTCGCCCGGCTGCATAGACGCCGCTTTGTCCTCTGCCAGGTACGTTCCCAGATGGTCTGCTTCCATCCACTGTATATCGCCTGCTACCACCACCTGCAGAAGGCCCAACCTGCTGTGCTGCACGATGCGCGTGCGTAGCATCATCGATTGCTTCACAACCTGCTCCCACGCCGCCCGTAGAGCGCTTTCATCCATGCTGACTGACAGCTCTAGTACACTCTGCATAATATAGTCACCCGCCCGCTTTGACGTGAGCGACATCAGGCCCTCCTGAAGCGGCGAGCACGGGTAGATGTCTTCCACCAGGTCCTTGTCTATGTTGCAGCCAGCAGCGACTTCCTCCTGGATACGTGCTGTGTCGACGTCGGAGTTGATGTTCAGAAGGGAGAAGGGCACAATGCTCTGCGCCACAGCTGGATCTACTCCGCCAGCCCAAGCGGCCAAATCGACGAGCCTGGGATGCTGGAAAGTGGCTGCGACGGTAAGGTGAACATTCTGCTTGCGTGCCTCGGCCACCAGCTTCATGGCTGCGATCGAGTCGCCGCCCAGGCGGAAGAAGCTGTCGTCCAGCCCGATGCTGTCTGCGTCGATGTTGAGCACCTGCGCCCACAGCTGCTGCATTGCCTTCTCCTTGTCTGTCGACGGCTGCCGCTTTGGTCCCTGGCTGCGCGTGCGCAGCTCCGCCAGCTGCTGGGCTGAGAATGTAGCCCCAATCTCGCGCAGCCGCTTGCGGTCCGTCTTGCCCGACGTTGTCATGGGAAGCTGCGCGACTGAAAAGTAGACTCCGGGTACCATGTAGCTAGGCAGCCGCTCGCTGAGCTGGCTGTCCACCTGGGAGGGGAAGAAAACGCGTGCAGAGGAGCCGTCTCCATCGGAAACCTCTTCCTCTTCAAGCATGGGTCCTGCCGCCTTACGTGTTAGTTTATAAATCTATGATTGTGACCATAGCGTAGGTGAAGAGAGAACACACCGCCCCACAGCCAGAAATCATCCGGGTCCTGTTTTAGTCGACTGAGGTGCACTTTGAGCCGTTTCTCCAACACACCATCAAAGTCCGGGCAGATAACAAACCACTCTTGTAGCGGAGCTCGCTCTGCAGCAGCACTACTAGGAGCCATGTTTCTCTTGGGAAAAGATATGTAGGAAAAAGATGCTAGTGTAATAGACTTGGAGAGGCGTATTACAGTGCGGGACAGCGCGCGCAGGGTATGTCGAGCGAATATATATGATTAGCTAGAGCTATACTAGTCTTTCTGTCGGATTACAGGTGTTAATCACGGGCCGCGTCGGCCCTACTTCGGTATGACTCGTACTACCCCGCGTATATCTTCATAGCAACCGAGAGATAGAAGAAGAAGAACAATCAACCGAACAGAATGCATTCCTAGTTACCGTTATTTCCCTTTACGCACTTAGTGCAAAGCCAACCAACACTTTCTGCTCAAAGAGAGAAAATGTAGCATTCATTAGATAGCAACGCGATAACTATGACATTTTATACTAAAGCGTAATATAGAAAACATGTGTAGTAAGCAGGCCCCACAGCACCTAACTTTAGAAGAATGAAGGAGTGGGGTTTATAAGGGGAAACACAAGCATACCCAGGCTAACTGTCACACAGCAACCATCATAGTTCCTTTGATAGCCTTGAAACTGAGATACTGGGATGGAAGCACGGAATCCAGATGTTCATTCACGCATCTAGGCTCTAATGGTTGACTGAAAGCTTCTTGGCCCCGCGCTACGATAGGTACCTGGGTGCACGGGCCTTGAATGCAGTTTCCATCTCAACCCACACATCCCCTGTTTCCTTATGCAAAGTCTTGTAACTACCACATCTGTTGTTGCACCTGGAAGGTAATCAGTGGAGTAAGATTAGTTAGGATGGCTCACCCTCGGCTCAAGAGCCTAGCTTTTCCGAATTCCAACCAGGGCTGCACAGATGATATATTAGACTTTCGCCAAATCCAGTCAAGGCTGTTCTAGTGGCCACCCTCCCATGTCGGAAGTGAAACAGCTAGATACTTCAGCAGTTCGGGCTTACGACGCTTAACCGTAGTTGACAGCTAACTCTCAGGTAAAGGACAGAGCGGATAGACTGTGACTGTCCAAGGTAGTCTCGCCGAATGAAATCCCGAGCATTCGGTTCCGGAAGACTCCTTACCGAGAAAGACCGGTTCCGGAAGACTCCTTACCGAGAAAGACCGGTTCCTCAAGCACGTCAGTGCATGAGGCGTTTTACACTCATCTAGTTATCCAACTCTTTTTCACTACCGGGCACTCGGATTTGGGTGCAGTATCCGGTCCTCATATAGCTCAGATTCTCGCTTACACTTGTCAGATAGCAGGGTTACTCGACATTGGCAGCAACCAATCAGCGTAGAGAGGGTCAGTGCGCCCCTCAAGAGGGCCACAAGCTGTTACGAACCTAAGGAGAGGACACAGTGCAAGATATGAAGGGCAGAAGGATGGAGACCTTGTCGGAATCCCTTCTCAGACAAAGGCGTACAAAGGTGTACAAGGACCAATGACGTAAGCCTGCCCCGCATCCCACAAAGCTTGGCGGAACGCCACCATGGGACATGTCACGTGTGTCCCAAGGAATCCCACGATGTACCACGAGGTCCCACGCATGGGACAGTGTAGGACAACGTAGGACGTATAGGACATAGGACATTCATTAGTATATAACAATAGGCAATGAGCCCTTACGGTTCATTGTGTTCAACTTCGAAATCTAAGGATTAGTACTTGATTCTCAACTCCCCGTATATTACATCGATCTACCAATCGTGCTATACAACCTCGTGTCCATCGCATCACTCCATCCCCGAGAACCAACCCAAGATCATCTTCGGACGACCTTCACACAAGCGCGGACACACGATAGACACACAATCATCAACATCCATCACTTTTGTGCAATATTGTTGAGACAAAAAGTGAACACTCTTTGCCCCTGCGTTGATTGGTACATACACCTTCTCAACACACCCCCGCAATTAAGGCAGGGAGACAAAGTAATGCGAGTGGTTTGCAACGCAGGCCCTTCACGGTGCTGACTCCGGCTCTGGCCCTACTCGGCGCTGGCCTCATGCTCTGACCCTTACTCGGCTCTGGTCACTCACCCAACCAGCAGTTCCTTCGCGAACATGCTGATGCGCTGAAAGCGACCCGGGCTCATAACCTGTTGGAACAAGGTCCCTCTAGTAGTATGACTACTATGGATAACCGAGTGGGAGGAGGGACAAGGCGGGGTGGCTGCAACGTATTGTATTAACTATCGTGGTTTGGTGTCAAGGTCTCACGTTATTGTGGTGGGTGCTATTGCCCACCGGGCAGTGCCTGCCACACCAGCACATCATGTGATCCCCAAGCACCTTCTACCTGGACTGAACCCAGATATTCTCAACACTCCCCCTCAGGACAGGTCCGGTCCGTAGACAACTCCCAGTTGGTTCTTGAATCTTTCAAAAGCAACTCGCTGTAGAGGCTTTGTCATTCCGTCAGCAACCATGTCTACAGTTGGCACATAGGCTACATCAAGTTTGCCTTGTTCTGCCAGGTCCCTGACATAGTGGTAACAGACGTCGATGTGCTTTGATCTTTCGTGGAGGTGAGGGTTCTTTGTAAGTGCGATGGCGCCCTGGTTGTCTCCCAGCATCTGAACCTTGTTGGTGTCTTTTCCAATGTACTTTGGGAACCCAAGGTCTCTGAACACTTGAGCAATCCACTGGCCTTGCTTGCAGCATGTTGACAGAGCCATGTACTCAGACTCGCAGCTTGATGTAGCGACTGACCGTTGCTTCTTGCTAGACCATGATATCGGGCCTCCATAGAACATCGCAGTGCTTCCTGAAACGCTCTTTCGGTCAACCACATCGCTTGCCCAATCAGCATCAGAGTAGATAACAAATTGTGAGTGTGCTCCCCCTGGTCCATAGCGTAGTTTCATTGAGACTGTCGATCGAAGATACCGTAGCAGGTTTTTCAGTGCATAGCCATGGTGTTCTGCTGGATCGCTCATGTATTGGCTTAGCTTCCCAAGGGTGAATGCAATATCTGGACGTGTAAGAACCATAGCGAACATCAGGCTTCCAATGCCCTGTTGGTACTCAGTTGTGTCAATTCGAGTGTCGTTGTCAGTAGCTGGTCTGAATGAGGTGTAATCGGCAGATGGGATCTTCTTATCCTTGTGCTTTTTGCTTGACATTCCAAACTTTTCAAGTACTGCACACAGGTATTGCTCTTGGTCAAGGAAGATTGTACGATGCTTTCTGTCTCTCGTAACTCGCACTCCAAGGACCTTATGTACCTCCTCCAGGTTCTTGGCGTTGAATCGTCCAGAAAGCATCTTCCAGAACCACTCAGTCTGAGATTGCTCCTTTGCCGCTGCAAGGACGTCATCAACGTAGACCAGGATTCGAATCTTTCTCTCCTCATGGACAAACATACAAGGGTCTGCAAGGCTTTGCACAAATCCCCATGCAAGAAGCTCTTTCTTCATTAACAGGTTCCAGTCACGAGCAGCCTGTTTTAGCCCGTATAGGCTTCGAAGTACTTTCAGGACACGTCCTTTCTTGACGTGAACTCCTTCAGGTGGTTTCAGCAGGATTAGTTCCTTAAGATGGGACTCAGTGAAGGCGTTCTTGATGTCATAATGAAAACATTCCAAGTCTTCTGCTGCGACAGTAGCTAGGAATAGACGTAAGGTGTCCATGCGAACTGTTGGTGCAAAAGTCTCGTTGTAGTCGATTCCATGTACTTGGGTGAAACCCCTAGCCACAAGGCGTGCCTTAAATCGTTCAACTGTCCCATCTGGCTTAGTCTTGATTGTGAACACCCACTTTGAATCAACCATGTTGGCGTCTTTAGACGGTACAACTTCTTCCCAGGTTCCATTCTCCATTAGTGAGGTAATCTCCTCCAGTACTGCTGCTTTCCACTGGTTTCCGTACCTTGGGTCACGGATGGCTTGTTGATATGTCTGGGGGATCTGGATTCCTGCGATCTCTGTTGCTGGAAAGGCCTTCTCAAAAATATAGGCGTCTTCGTCTGTTTCTTTGTCCGTAAGATTAACTTGTGCTAGCATAGCTTTGATAATCTTGCGGAATCTTTCATCTTCTGCAGTGTCTTCGCCAGCCCTCTTGCGCTTAGACCCTCTTGTGAAGTATCTTGGGGCTTCTGGCAAGGATTGGACAGGTTCCTCGGATTCTTCAGTTGCCAGATCAGGTACTCGCTCATCTCGAGAGACGGTAGTAGGAGGAGCGGTAGTCAACTTCCTTGGTCTTCCTCTTCTACGCTCAATCGGCTCAGGATTCAGCTCCACTTGTTCTGCAGGCGATGTGTCCATTTGTTCCGCAGGAGGTGGCTCCATCTCTTCTGCAGTCGGTGGTTCCACCTGTTCTGTAGCAGCTTGTTCTGTTGGTTGTGCAGGAGTCGGTTCTGCAGGAGTCGGTTCTGCAGGAGCTGGTTGAGCATGAGCTGGTTGAGTAGGAGTTAGATCTTTCCTTGGTCTTCCTCTTGGTTTTCGGTCTGGCATAATGTTCTGCGTTCCTTGTGGTCCAGCTGGGATGTTCCGCAATCGCAGTTCGACTTTTCCTCCAGGCGTGTATTCATCCACAGATATACGGCTTGATCTTGAGGTGTATCCCAGTTCTGGCGAGTAGAATTTGAACTGCTTATTTGTTGTCTCAGAATATCCCATGAATACTCCAATTCTGCCGCGGTCCACGAGTTTGTCATGCCGTTGATCTGCTGGGATTGTCTTGGGGTTGATGTAGGAATAGCATCTACTCCCCCATACACGGATGTGATCAATTGATGGCGTTCTTCCCGTGAATGCCTCTTCAGGGCTGACTTGCTTTCCATCAATCGTAGGTCCTGTACTCGTGCGGTTTCGTAGATATGCGTCTGCTTCGACAGCTTCATCCCAGAACTCAATTGGTAGACCAGCGTCCTTGAGCATCGCCCTCATGTCGGCTTCCGCAGTTTGGATATTTCGCTCAGCTGGTCCATTCTGATATGATGATGCAATTGTGGTAGGCTGCAGTTCAACTCCATATGTGACTCTCCATTCTTCAACTTGTTGCAAGAGTTCTGGCGCGTTGTCAGTCCCAGCCGCTTTGACTTTCTCGTCAGTCTGATGTTCAACAAAAATCTTCCAGGCTCTAAGCTCCTTTTGGGCGTCTCCTTTCTGCTTTAACGGGACAACCCAGTTCTTCCGCGTGTAGCTGTCAATAATGAGAAGAAACCATCGATTTCCTCGCAAGCACAGATGTCAATGAGCAAGCTGAGCGAGCTCAGCCAATTGAGCGGAGGCCAGCAGCTCGCTCGGCTCGCTCGGATTGGCTGAAACAGGGCTGTCAGCTCGCTCGGCTTGATGGGCTCAGTCCCGATTAGGAAAGTTATATAGAAACCTTGGTGTTGAGTTTCTCAGCTAATATCCCACTTATGTACACCGTATTTCGCGTCCATCTCCTCATCGCTGATAGCCTCCTTTACAGGCACCTCACCACTGCCAAATCCAGCTCTTATCCATCGTCGATCGCACTGTATTGCTGCTAGAAGTTGCGGAGAAATGCTGCGCCGACGGGGCTCGAGGAGGTCACCCAGCTCGCTGAATAAGCGCTCACACTCACAGCTTGAGCCTGGGATTGATAGCATGTCGATAGCAAATTTGCTAAGGCTGGGGTAGCGATCGCGGAGTCCTACCCAGTATTTTATAGGGTCGACGCCCTCGCTAGCGATCGGTTCGCTGCGTTTCCAAGCCTCATATTCATCCTCCTCGTTCTCCGTAAGCCCTGCAGGCTCAATAAAGCTGTTGATAGCGTCGTCTATATCATTGTGCCTGACTTTGGGGCGTAAGCGCGGCTTCGGTAAGCTTTTGTACTCCGCCCACAAATGTTGAAACTTGCGGTTGCTGCTCTCTAGCCAATCAGGCTTATCCGCCCACGCTGCGTCAAGGTAGCTTTTGTAGCGAGGATGAAGGATTGTAGCAGCATAGTAAGCTGGCGAGAGGTCGAGCTTGTTGTAGTACTCGCGGGCTTTAACTAGGGCAGCGCGGAGGTTGATAGCAAGGTGGTCTTCGGGTGACTCTGTATGCTCATCGTGAATGACGTCTTCATAGCTTTGCAAGCGGTCCTCATAGACTCCAAGTAAGTATTCAAATACTGGAATAACCTCAGCGATTGCTCCAAAAGCACCGCTTTTGCCGCGGCCTTCAAGCCGTTTTGTAGCTTGTTTCAGTGGCCTGAGCACATCAATATACTCAGCAATCACCTGCCAGTCATGGGCATTGATCCCATCAGACCTCATCCAATCCGGCGCTGCAGGCAGCTTGTTGTTACGACTTCGGGCGTACGCGTCTTCAGTTTCAATCTTCTGAATATGGTAGTTGGCGTACCCATTAACCGCTAATTGCAACTCAACAGCGCGCTCAAAACACGAAACGTAAGAGTTCCAGCGAGTAACAACTGGCTTGACGGGCTCCTTGATTTTGTGCTGTTCTGTTGGCGCGTTGACAGGCTGGTCCCTAATAGCGAGCTTCTGATACTTCTCAAAAAGAGCGTACTGTTGTGGTGTTTTGATGTAGTTGATAACCGCGAGAAGCACTCCCAATGGTCCATCGCCTCGCCAAGTAGCCATGTTCTCAGCTTCGTTCACGCGCTCAGTCTCCTCGTTGTCGTAGGACTCTTTCTCCTCACCCCAGAGTAGCATCTGGCCAATGAGATTAAGCGTATGAGGACCGCAGCGAAGGCGACGCTCGGTAGCGCTGAAGCCCATCTGCAAGGCGAGAGTGTTGATCGTGGTGTTGTTGTTATGTGCGTTGTCGAGGACGAAGTAACCGAGCTTGCCCACAGTGATTTCGAACTGCTTGAATATTGCCATCACGACCTCAGCCATGGCCTCGCCGGTGTGGGCACCTGTCAGTTGTGGGAGCGCAATAGGCAAGTCCCTGAGCTCGCCAGAGCTATCAACGTAGTGGGCGACGATACCTAAGTAACCGCGCTTGCCACCTTTTGTCGTCCATCCGTCAAAGCTTATATGGACTTTGCTCATTGATTCTGAAAGGCTTGCGACAACCTTTGGTAACAGGTAGTTGTACAGGCGTATAACGTATCGTGAGACGCTGTTATGAGATGCCCACAGGGCTCGTTCTGCCTCTACGCTAGCTAATTGTATCATATTGCGAAAAGACGATGATTCGAATTGTGAGAGTGGGAGGTTGTTTTCGACGAGCCAGGTGACGGCCGCAAGCCTAAACTCTTGTATATTGAAGTTGGTAAGCTCGTTGGCAACAGCCTGAGAGCAGCCCTTCTGAAGGGCGCGTTCGAGGAGAGTTTCTTTCCGAGGAGCGACGGTAGTGCGCTTACTTGGAGGCTTCAAGCCATGACCTTTCTTGTCTTCTCCGAGATGACGTGCTGGCGCTGATGGAGACTGCGAGACGTCATGTATGCCACGGCCAACAGTAGTGAACTTGTGCTTATAGCAATAGTGGCAGATCCACGTGACTTTTGCGACGTTGCTGCGCAAGGCGATGCGATAGCCATGGCTGTATACCCAGCTTGCTCGGTTCGAAAGTGATGTGGGCGGCTTGCAGTGCTTTGGGTAGCGACTCCAATTAAAGCCGTCGTATTTGTCCTCTACCCATACGAAACCCTCGTCGACAGCCTCGCTAGCTGCTCCTGAAGCTGCAACAGTGGCATGCTCGCTGCCCTCAGGTGGTGGGATGATTGTCTCTTCGGCGCGCGACTCTCGGAGGGTCGCTTCAAAATTTGGTGCTTGTGGCGCGGCGACGAGAGCTTGACGCGGCGACAGCGGTGGAGGAGGTGGAGATGGTGAGAATGGCCGAGTATCGACTAGCACAGGTTGGCTGGCAGTCCCGCGATGACGCGCTGCGACTCTAGGGCGCTTCGAAGTTGTCGCGATTTCTAGAGCATTAACGCGTGTTCTTTTTGCTGGCATTATAGCAACGGCGAGGTAGATAATAGCTGCAAATAGAGACGCGTTGATGGAGTATAGGTGAGTGTGGTGGGTGATAAGTAGTAAGTGAAGTGTCGCAGAAGGAGAATATTGTTGCCAGGCCGTTAGCCGGAAATTTAGTAGCTTATTTGCTAGAAATATAGCAAAAAAGAGTGTATTTTAGGTTATAACTAGGTTTCGAACTTACGCACTACACCTAAAAATCATCGTGAGATTGCCCCTCCACCAAGTCCTTCAGCCCCAAGTTTCCAACCGCCCCATCCAACCAAGCTAAGCAAGCTGACTGAGCGAGCGCCTATCCCTAAGCTCGCTCGGCTTGCAAGCGCGCACTGCGCGCTCAGCTCATTCGGCTTGGTCAAAACGTCCAAGCCGAGCGAGCTGAGCGAGCCGGCTCGCTCGTTGACAAGTATGCTCGCAAGGATGTTGGGAAAGGTCCTGCAACATCAAATTGTACTAGGGCTAGCTTCTCATCTTTGTGGTCTCTCAGCTGCTTTGGGATGCTGTTCCTCATCTTCGTTAAGGCGCAGACTTCGCAGATCTCCTTCTTTTCTGGCACTTGAATCTTCTTCTCAAGGGTTGTGACTTCGTGGAGTTTGGCAATCTTTGCAGGTCCCAGGTGTGCAAAGCGTCTGTGGTACAGCAAGTATCTCTCCTTTTCGCCAGCCTTGAGTTCGGACTCATCTAGTGTGTGAAGGACTTCTGTATCTTGGGCTGGTGTATCGAGTTCTGTGCCTGGAAATGCTGTTTCTTGGTATCCATCTGCAATGTGTGACACTACGTAGAGACCATCGTCCATAGTTGCTTTAATGATCGTCTTTTTCCCCAGTCTGAAGGACAGTGTGTGGGAATTGAAGCGACCCTTAAGGCCTGCTGCGCAAATTCGTCTCCCTGATAACAAATTGACTCCAAGGTTGGGTACAAGCAGTACATCTGAAAGCCATGTCGAAGATCCATCCTTGCACACCATTTGGGCTTCTCCTTTCCAGTCTGCGTGTAATTCTCCCCCTCCAACCCGAACGAGTCTCCGCTTAATCTTGATCATTTGTCTAAACAGCGAGGGTTGGTCAGACATGTGTGAGGAGGCGCCAGTGTCGCCGGCCCAGGTAGATGGAGAGGCCTTACCGAGGATGTCTTTGGAGAGACGGCATGTCTCAATTTCCTCGTCTTCCGAGTCTAAGGTATCAGTTGATGTCTCCAGCTCTGAATCCGACCTGGCTTCTTCGGCTCCATACGCTTTGCTAGTCTTCTTCTTGGGTTTCTCAAGCTTAGGAGGAGGCTTAGACGACTTAGGAGGGAGCGACTTCTTCTTCCTTTGCTTCTTCTCAACTTCATATTCCTTCAAGAGCTGTCGAGCCTTCCCAAGCTTTGAACAGTCTCGCATGTAGTGAGGCTGGTCGCAAAGATAGCACTGGATGCCAGACGTAGCACCGGGTTCAGAGTCAGATGACAACGACAGCAAGTCTTTGTCGCCTCGCTTGTGCGGCGGAACGTACTTATAGGCTTTCCTGAATGCTGGTAGTGCTTGCTCGTTGGCGTCTTGCTGGTCTCGGACCTCCTTCTCTTCTAGGAACTTGAGCTTCTGTTCAACAGTGAGGTTAAGCTGTGCATTTACGGTGTCAACTGTAGTCCTGAATCTCGTTGGGAGTGATCTGATAAGGATGAGTAGCAGTGCAGAGTCTTTGTAGGCTCCGTCAGTGTCAGCATCCGCTGCCACAAGCTTGCGTCGGTAGTCCTTCAGCTTTTCCCATGACCCAATAATTGTGCTCTCAGAATCGAATGTAAATGTCTGGATCCTAGTCATGTACATGTTGGCGGCTGTAGCGTTGTTTTGGGTGTACTTCTTGCGCAAGTAAGCCCAGAACTGGAAGGCAGTGTCGTACTCGTCAATAAGGGCCTGGTCATCGTCGCCAAGAGATCTAAACAGGAGGTCGATTGCAGTTGCTTCGTCCTCTAGGTACTTGTCTCTCTTGTCGACGTTGATGCAGACCTTAGCAGTCTTGTTGTCTGTAATGTCCAATTCTTTCACAGCGTCTGATAGGTCCCTAGGAGTAGCAATCTGGCAGTGCTTCTCTAGGCTCTTCTCGCATACGTAGAAGACTCTCTTCCCTTTCAGCTTGACTTTGTTCCGGCGGAACCAAGCATCGTGATTCTCAGCCGTAAGTTTGGGGATCTTCCATTCCTCCTTTGCTTCAGCCATTGTGTATCAGAGGTAAGAGAAGCTTGGACGTATAGGTAGTATACTGCAGGCGATGCAGGCGATGCAGGCGGTGCAGGCGGTGCAGGCGGTGCAGGCGGTGCAGATGTTGTCGGTTCTCGAGCGTGGAGAAGGTGTGGGTAGGTGAGTTTGATTCCTGCTTGAATCTGAGTCCTGCGCGACTCTAGTTGGTGATCAATTCCTTCCGCGAATTGTAGCTAAGTCATTCGTGACTTTTGAGGTTTGATTCCTTCTTGAATCTGAGTCCTACGCGACTTCTGGTGGGATCAAAACAATGACGTCAGTTTTGGCAACCGGTGCTCATAACCTGTTGAGACAAAAAGTGAACACTCTTTGCCCCTGCGTTGATTGGTACATACACCTTCTCAACAAATATCTCATTATATCTGACAAAACTATTCAAACGCGTTTGCTTAATGACAAGTCTGCGACCAAGGAATCCGGTCTTGTGCTCTGGGCATAATTCACTTGGCGATCTGGAACACGATCGCAGAGATAGAATCATGAAACCAAAGCAAGTTTGCAATAGCTCTTTGAGGCTCATCCGTTTTCTGAAGGTCGACTTTTTCTTTTCCTGGTGCATGGTTCTGTCTATCAGGTTTCGTTGTGTATCATGAGCAGACTTGTCAACAATCAAGCCGATCTACAGGCTTGATTCCTAATTAGGTATGCACGTCCCTATACTAGGCTCGTGTCAGGCCTAGATAGGAATCAAGTCTGATCATGAGGATTCTGTGCCTCCTGGTCTGTAACTTTTCCAATTCGAGCACCAGGTGGCGATGATGACGATGGCGATGATAGTTCTTGTTCATTCGCAGATATGAATCTAGGAAGAAGTCGAATTGCCCCCCCCCCCACTGTTAGAGACAGACTTGTCATTAAGCAAACGCGTTTGAATAGTTTGTGTTGAGAATATCTGGGTTCAGTCCAGGTAGAAGGTGCTTGGGGGTCACATGATGTGCTGGTGTGGCAGGCACTGCCCGGTGGGCAATGGCATCCACCACAACAGCCTGAGAGCTTGAAATATGACACGATAGTCAATACAATACGTTGCAGCCACCCCGCCTTGTCCCTCCTCCCACTCGGTTATCCATAGTAGTCATACTACTAGAGGGACCTTGTTCCAATAGTTTGTTTGATTTGCTTGACTATAAGCAAATTAAACAAACCAAACGCTGCCTATAGAAATATACAAACAAATCAAACGTACGATCGAAATTTGTTTAGTTTGTTTGACTGTTTGTGTCGGGACATGCGCGTACAGCCAGCCCGGCGAGTTTTTCCGGGCCGGAAGCTTGGACCACTAGTTAGACCAAGCTTCCCGCTTAGCTCGCAACCGTACATATGGAGATCTCTCCATCCAGCTCTTGCTCACTACTAATCAAATACTATACACTTTGTTCGTTGCAACGACTGCTAGTATTCGACACCTTTGCCGTGTCAACAGTTTGACTAATATTACATAGCGAGCTGTTCTATAGATGATGTCCTAAGGTGTTTTAAGATCGACTTTAATGATGTTTTTGAGATAGCGGAGGTAGCAATTTCGCGATAGTTTTCTTGTGTTGCATCTAGCTTAGTCATCATATAACTACACGAGCGTCGCTAGCCGTCGATGACCGCTATCTTATATCCCATCTCCCATCTTCTATATCGCTGTTAGCCATCTTTTGCAGCTACACTACCGTCTCTACAGCACGTTTTAGTGTTTCTCGTTGCCCAACACGCCGAAAATGCCGCTTCGTAACCTAAAACGCGCCGCCGAGGGCACCCCCGGCCCCCACGGCCCCCACAAGCGCGCCAAAACAGCTAAAGGCAGTGCATCGCAGCCTATCCTGATGGACGATTCGCAGCCTGAGCTGTCTATCCGCACCTCGCCACGTAAAGCCCTAGCTGCTGCAGCAAGCCAGGCCACCGAAGACGCGCCGTTCGAGTCGCAGTTGCGCGACGCTATACCAGAAGCTACTATACAACCGCCGGCCGAGGGTAGTAGGGCTGCTACGGAGGCTACAAGTGAGGCTATCGAAGGCGGGGATAATACTGGCTTTAATGACGAGTTTACGGACAACTTTGACGGCATTAATTAGAAGCGTTTACCGCGTTTTACGAAGCTGCTGCGTACGTTGAAGCGCAACAAAAGTTGGGTATATCAGTACGGTTACCGCGTTGCCTCTCTCCGTGAGCCTCATCGTACGTTCTTTGTTTGCAAATACTGCCATCATCGTAAGATCTTTTGCGCCTATCCAGAGGTTACAAAGTCGACCAGTAACGCTATCAACCACCTCGCGCAGAAGCTACTTGGCCACGGCTACGATCGCAAGGGCAAACTGGATTCGATTACACTACCGCGAGGCCAAACGACGCTTAAGATGATGACCGAGGGCGGTGTCGATGTACCTCAAGGCGTCGCTAACGAGCTCGGAAACTTCGACGTACAGCGCTTTCGATACGCCGTTGTTACGTGGCTTGTCGACAATAATTACCCTCTCCGCGAGTTCGAAACGCCTGCGTTTAGGCAGATGATAGAGTTTGCCAACCCGGAGGCAGCTGACGCGCTGTGGGTAAGTCACAACAGTGTAGCTAGCTTCGTGATGAGGCTGTATCGCTATATGGAGCCGCAGGTTGTTCAGATGCTCTCGTCGGCTATTAGTAAAATCTGTTGAGAATACAGTCCGTAAGTGACTTGGTGGTATCAAGCGGAGGAGTAGTCACATGATTGGTGACACGTGCAGGTGGGTCCTAGCGGGGAGCTTGGACGCAGCTGCACGCAACACGGATCTACGAACGTGTGAATAGCTCCTTAGTCAATACAATACGAATCTGTACCACCACTACCGTTGTGCCTTAGAGAGCGCTCTATTAGGTAGTCATACTACTACTAATAGTGCCAGCTTCTCAATAAAATCCATATAAGCTTCGATGGCTGGACGACAAAAGGCGGCAAGCGCGGCTTCTTTGGAGTTGTTGCTCATTTTGCTGACGCCGACGGCACTATCAGGGACCTACCTATCGCGCTGCCTCAGCTTACGGGCGCCCACACGGGCGAGAGGATAGCTGAAGTTGTTGGCAATATAATCGGTGTCTTCGGTATAACACGTAGCCAGCTTGGGTACTTTGTGCTCGACAACGCGTACGCTAACGACACCGCCGTCACCAAACTCGCCCAACGCTTTGAATTTACAGCAAGCCATCACCGCCTCCGCTGCGGCCCTCACACACTTAACTTAGTCGGACAGATGATTATCTTCGGCTTTGATAAGGACGCGTACGATAATGATCAGGACGAGCACAAAACAGAGGCAGCCTACCTACAAGAATGGCGGCAGCAAGGTCCGCTTGGTGTACTAATCGATATCATCAACTACATCCAAACACCGCAACAACACGATCTTTTTGCCGATTGCCAGCGCCGTGTTAACGCTAAGGCTCCCGACCAAAAGCAGGAAATACTCGAGCCGGTAAAGCCAGTCGTCACGCGCTGGAACAGCTTTCACGACACCTTTGTACGCGCCGCAAAACTCCATAACGCCGTTGATGAGTACGCCCAAAGCCACATCGAAAGGACGATGGGCGCCGACGCGTACGCGCGTAGCCGTAACAATAAGCTCACTAAAGTACCAGCTTGGATGAGATCTAATGGGCTTACGGCTGACGATTGGGCGGTAATAACCCAGTATATATCAGTGTTGGAGCCGCTAAAGGAGGCGACAAAACGGCTTGAAGCTCGCGGTAAAGCTGGCCGTTTCGGCGCGATATACGAGGTTATACCTGTCTTCGAAGCTGTACTTGCCGTGTACGAGCAGCTACTTAAAAACCACGAAAGCGTCGACTATAATGCCAATAGCGCGCCAGAAGATCACCTTCCTATCAACCTACGCGCAGCTTGGGCAAAGCTTAACGCGTATTACACTAAGCTCGACGAATCACCCGCATACTTTGCCGCTACCTGCCTCCACCCATACTACAAGAACTACTGTGAGAACAGCTGGCGCGACAAACCGAGCTGGCTTGAGGCAAACAACGCTGGGTTGAAACAACTTTGGGCGTTCTATAAGCCGCAAATACAGCGCCAAAGTCGCCCACCAGTGCGGCTCTCAAGCGGTATCAACGACGCCATCAACGCGCTCGTTAATGCGGAGCCTTATGGCATTGTTGAGGTGACAGAGATGGATGAGCTGGAGCGTTGGCGACGGTTTGAACTCCGCTGGACGCAGGAGCAGTTCGAACAAGGTAGTAATCCTGTTAGCTATTGGATAAGCCTACGCCCAAAGTATCCTAACCTAGCGCGTATGGCGATCGATATATTAACAATACCAGCCTCAAGTTGTGAGTGCGAGCGGCTGTTCAGCGAGCTCGGTGATTTATTAGAGCCAAGGCGACGCAAAATTGGGTCACAACTGCTTACAGCAATACAGTGTATACGAAGCTGGCGCGACGCTGGCTTTAAGCCTCCATCTGATTACAACTCAGGCGATGTAACTGACGCTGAGGTAGCTGCAATATACGAAATATGCAAGTGGGACAGCGAAGCTTAGTAATATATACGATATACGATTAGATCAGCACCTAAACAGTATCAAATCTATCAAACTTTCAAACAAACGGCCTCCTAAAACACTATCAAACTAAACAACTCAAATACAATCTTAAGTTTTGTACAAACAAATCAAATCAGCGTCCAAAGTTTGTTTGATTTGCTTAATGACAAGTCTGGTTAGAGTTCTCTTGCGCATGTGATGTTGACATGATAACTCGTACTGCGATTCAGTTGATGATGAAAAAGAACCGTCTGACTCCAAATAACTGTGTTTACATGTAGAACATGTGAATGTATAACTAAATCGAGAGAAAGAAGCCGAAACGTAGAAGATTCCGGGTTGAGTCAGGACCTTGTCGGTTACCGCCAGTTTTAGCCGGACACTCCGGTTGATCACCTGTTTGGGAGGCCGACTTAAGGACGGAATCCAGAACGCCATTGGTGCCTACCGGGGAGGCGAGGTAGTCAGTAGGGGCCAAGGAAGGCCACAAAATTACGTCCGGTCAGTATTCAGAATAAGAGGAGACCATACTACCGATCAACCGATGCAAAATAGTAGTTGATTCGATTGGAGAAACAAAGACACTTGGATATAAGCAATCGTCTACTTCGTTCTGTGCGCAATTTTTTGATTCCGTTAAGGGATATTTCCGTTACCGGCATCCTGCAAGTCGTTCAGAGAATGTATTGCCAGAGCAGCTTTGGCGAAAGTATAACCATGCCTTTAGGGGGGATGGCGCAGTGGTAGTGCGCCTGGTTGCTTCTGCTAGCCTGCTCGCAGAGGTTGAAGGTTCGAATCCTTCTCCCCTCACCGCTATAATAATTCTATTATTCTAGCTTTACCAAAAAACATCGAACGGCTCCTTTCGAAACCTGGAAAGTTTTTCACCAATACCCCGCACGCTTAACGCTAGCCGCCGCCGTACAACCGAGCCACAAAGTACCGCCGAGACGAAAATATGCCGCAACTGCCGCTATATACAACAAACGTTCAAGGTCCCATGACTTTTTCCCCTACGAGGTTTTTTCAGTCTTAGGAGCACGGGGTTATTATAGCAAAGGGATTGGTCACAAAGGTGGAGATAAACGGGTGTCTATTACAAGGTCTCTCTCTCTTTCCAGTATAGAAGCAAAAAACCCAAACCCCCATAGTCAAACTCGACCAAAGAAACGAAATCCTACGGGTATAGAGGGAAAAAACTAGTCAAACAGCCCTAGGCCACCGTCCTACATAGTCTCTGACTGAAAAAGGACGTTAATGGATACTACAACAACAACAACAACAACCATGCCTTTACCGACTAGGCAACCAAGCCTTTACCGACTAGGCAACCAAGCTTTGGGACAGTGTTGAATTGGCTGTAATAAGTTACGTCCAAAGGGCTGGTTAAGAACCGGAAAACGAGAGAGAAGAGATTGTGAGGGAGATACGTGAAGAAGGCTCAAGCGCTACCTATATGACTAGAGTGGTGGTGTCAACCTACCCAAAGACGGTTCTACCCTCCTTGTCTCTCTCGGATAGCTATCACAATTCTCCTAATTCCTACAGCGTCGGCAAATCCTGAAAGAGTATTCTCAGGAGCTCGAAGAACATGTTCATGGACTCGTCTCCGGCTAACACCTCAAAATATTGAGATTATTGAGTGCATGGGTAATTGGCTAAAAGGCCACATCAAGCCAGTCCGAACAAATGGAATAGGACTTCCCATCACACTAGATCCCTGCCTGTATGAGGTACTGCACTGGAGCTAGACCAACAGCTAATTAAATGTGTTGAGGCTGAGTTGGATTGGTAGACAGTCACGTGATGATAACCAATCGGTCAAACCGGTTGGTTGTTCTGGTTTCTTAATCAACCCGGTCGGTTGCCTCGGTCCATAAGTTTGAGTGGTTAACCGATTTGCCCATGTATAGATGTGAATGCGGACTCGGAATGTCAGGTCTCTGCAGTCATGTTACTCATGACCATTGCTGTCTCAAGTGGACTAGAACGATAAGGGATTATTTAGGCACGGAATAGCAAAAATATGTCGTTATATTTATACAGTCATTAGCGATTGCGTCTTCACCTCCGCACGCAGCATCTCAAAAGTCCAGTCATCATAACATTGAGAATTGACCAATCATATCGATGATTCTGTGGCTGGCTTCTTGCGCTAAGCTATGTATGGAAGGTGGGGCTGTTCGAAACCGCTGCGCAGCTGCGTGGAAGGGTGAAGCCGCAATCGCTAATGACTGTACTGTAGCGTGCAGAATGTGGATGTAACGTCCGTTACTGTGTGCTGAGAATGACCAACCGGATCGCAACGGCTAGAGAGAAGTCCATGATCCTTGAGATCTGATTGGTCATTTTCGGCACATAGGGTTTTTTGGCACACAGTGACGGACCTTATGTCACATATATAATGTCAGCCCACAGACTGTCTAAGGTTCT
Organism: Pyrenophora tritici-repentis; assembly: GCF_003171515.1. NCBI lineage: Eukaryota > Fungi > Ascomycota > Dothideomycetes > Pleosporales > Pleosporaceae > Pyrenophora > Pyrenophora tritici-repentis. The sequence continues at coordinate 1,177,251 of NC_089392.1, read as the reverse complement.
CACATGTATGCGACAAATTCTGCGGCTAGCAGCATTTTCCTTTATGAATTTTACATACCGACGGATTAAATCATACGTTTGCATACTTAGAGTAACGATTTGGTAAACTACCTTGTAAGGTGGTCGCCTGTGCCGCAAAATACTCATTTGGCTAAGCTAATCGTTCTAAAGATGATGCCTAAACAAGGTCTACCTCCTAGCCTTCTGTTTCTGGCTACCAATGTTCACCTCAAGCGGTATATCTTTCGACGTGTTAATTTCAGGAACAAAAAACCTATAGTTCTAGATGATGGTGTGGTGGAAAAAATGCGAGATGAGTCAATGATCACGGAACGAGTCTGGCCACACAATTTTTTTCCAAAGACCCAAGATGTCAGTCTTACTCGGGCCCAACGGCTGCTGTGGCAGAATTTCAATGAATTTGCCCGTGCTTCGCACGGGCCTATCACCTCAACGATAACGATCACCTCAACGATAACGATCACCTCAACGATAACGATCACCTCTGTCGGATCGTGAGTATCGGTAGAGACGTCGGCTGCTTGACACTTCGGCCCGACTTCGGCCCACCTTGCGCAGAGCTTAGGTATACCTTCGTAGCACCTATGTTCGTAGAGAACCAATACCAATACCAGTCACCAGAAGAACCTCGTTGTTGTTATTCACCCGTACGATCGTACAAGGCCTACCAACAACTTTAACTATTGTCAAAGTATCTTCGCAAGAACTGCATACAGTCTATCCACGTTGTTCTCTTCAGCGGGTTTGCTTCTCCAGGCTACAATACCGTCTGGCCTTACTAGAACAGCCCCTTTGCCTTCCACTCCTGAAAGCTGACCCCATTTTCCATCAATATCTTCCAGCTTTTTACCATCGATAGTAACAACGTGAATCAGTTCATGTTCAACTCGGCTCCAGGCAGTAAGGTCTGTCGTAAAGAGAACGAACCGGTCCTAGCACAGAAGATCACGGGATGAGACAACAACATGATATCCTTTCCTAAGCCGCATGTGGGGAAAGTGGTGCCCAGGTATTGTTGAAGGGTGGTATTCCGTAGTGTTCAGCTTTCCATTACTGTCTAATTGACCATCGTGGAAGTTATTCCGACCCTCATTGTGGATATCAGCAGTTGGGTAAAACCAGCCAATCTCTGCCCCTAGTGCCTTGAACTCGCTATCGAGGACGAATTGTGCTCTCTGCACATCTGCATGCACTTGAGAATGACATGGATGACTTTCGTCCACCAGTGCTTGAATCGCACTTTTATTCTCTGCGACTGAAGTGTTTTTGCCGATCCCCAAAGCCTTGTCCATGATCATATTGTGACTCTGCATATTGGCCAGGCTCGATTGCGCTACTTTTTCTCTAATTGGGCGACGTTCTTCATCGTAGGTATCGAGAAAGTTGCCTTTCCCAAGCTTGTCCTGAAGCATCAAGGCTAGTTTCCAAACAAGGTTGTTGGCATCTTGGATACCGGTGTTGAGTCTGAGAGCACCCCAAGGCGGTATACGATGTGCGGCATCACCAACAAGGAAAGTGCGGCCGTTTCTGCTACGATAACGCTCGGCTGAAATAGCGTTCACATACCAGTGGCTCAAGCTAATTACTTCAACTTGCAAGTCAGGTATGTTGATGCTCTTCTTCAATCGCCTGATCATTGCGTCATTGTCGAATTTCTTGGGGTCGTCCGGGAGAATGCAGCAAGCGAACATCCACTCTTCTGTGTCTGGTCTGTTAGGATATGGACCGAGGTCAGACATGCCAACAAGCAAGCTGATTGATTGACTTGATTGAAGATTGATCCAAACGTCAATCAATTCAAGATCAATTTGTAAAAATCCTTAGCGCCGTTCTATCAAGTCAAGATCAAGTTGTAGTTGTAGATTGATTGACTTGATTGACGTTTTTGATTGCGATCGCGATCGCGATCGTGATAGCTTTAGTGTCAATTTTTTAGTGTTGAGTTTCCCGCAATCTCATCTGATTGGCTGCCTGTATATCTCATCCAGCCACACTAGCCACACTAGCCACAGTAGCCACTTCATTTCCTGTTCAACCTACCTATATCGCCAGTCTATATCCATCAGCTATTGTCTCATCTGTATCTTAATACTATCCTACACACTATGCCGCCTAAACGCTCGTCTGATCGATCTACTGGACCAAAAAAGCGCGTCAAAAACAGCAGCGCGTCGCAGCTATCGCAGCCTGAGCAGCCCGAACAGCCTGAGCAGCATACACCTATACTATCGTCGTCTCGCGATCTCGGTACTGTGGAGGAGAGTTTTGAGTACCGGCTGCTTAGTCAGATCGCTGATGCTGCAGTCGATACAGCAGTCGATCTATCGCGCGATGGTACACAGGCATCAACTCCTCTAGCTACCGACGCGAGCGATTTCACTGATCTCAACGGCCGGTTCGAAGATCGATATGAAGGCCTTGATTGGCTAGATATACCACGATATATGAAGCCGCTGAGAACGCTCAAAGGCAGAAAAAGCTGGGTGTTTGCACACGGCTATCGCGTCGCATTGATATCCGAGCCATCCCGTACTTTCTGGATCTGCCAACACTGTTATCAACACCGCCGAGTTGATGGGAGGCAGGCTCTTGAGGTGACGCGCTCCACCACATCAGCGATATCTCACATGGGCCAGAACCGAGCTGGCCACCGCCTCAACCGCCAAGGGCAGTCTACCCAAGCTATACTATCTCATGGGCAGATGACACTGCGAGTACTAGGCGAGAGCGGTGCTGTTGTCCCACAAGCAATCGCTAACGCGATCGGAAACTTCAACGTACAGGCATTTCGATATGCGGTAGTGAGCTGGCTGATTAAGAACAACCACCCGCTCCGAGAGATAGAGACAGCTAGTTTCCGAGAGATGGTTGCATACGCTAATCCAGAGGCAGTTGACGCGCTGTGGACCAGTCGAACAAGCGTCAAAAGCTACGTTATGAGGCTCTATCGCGAGCTCCAGCCGCAGGTTGTCGAGGCCCTGTCGCAAGCTACTAGCAAAATACATGTAAGCTTTGACGGCTGGACGACAAAAGGTGGCAAACGAGGCTTCTTTGGCGTTGTTGCTCACTACGCCGACGAATCTGGTGTCGTTATAGACCTACCAATCGCTCTACCACAGCTGACAGGCTCACACTCGGGCGATAGGATCGGTGATACGATCGCACGAACGCTGGAGGAGTTTAATATTAGCCACACTAAGCTCGGTTACTTTGTCCTCGATAACGCGTACTCAAACGATCGAGCAGTTGCCCACATGGCTGAGCAATATCAGTATGCAGCTCCTGAGCGTCGCCTACGCTGCTCACCCCATATCTTCAATCTTATTGGCCAAATGATCATGTTCGGCATCGACGAGGACGCGTACAACAACGACGACGTACACGAGTATACTATAGAGACAAAATACCTGCAAAATTGGCGGAAACACGGTCCACTTGGTGTGCTGATTGATATCATTAACTATATCAAAACGCCTCTCCAATACGATCTGTTTGCCTCACTTCAGCGCTCAGTTAACGAGCAATCGCACACACACAACGCGCCAATATTAGAGCCTATCAAACCTGTCGTTACACGATGGAATAGCTACTATGACGCTTTTGTACGCGCTGTACAGCTATCTGACGCGATCAACCTATATGCCGCCCACCATATTGAGCGTACTGCTCGTGACGACGCTTACGCGACTATCCACAACAAGAAGAAGCCTGTTGTACCATTGTGGATGAGGTCAACTGGCCTTAATGCAGCTGATTGGGCAGTGGTAACTGAGTATATTAAGGTGTTGAAGCCTCTCAAGGAGGCTACTAAACGCCTTGAGGCTCGCGGCAAACAAGGCAAACATGGCGCGATCTATGAGGTTATACCTATATTTGAGTACGTCCTTGGAGCTTACGAGGCTATAGTTGAATCGTATCGCGATGTTGACTTTAACGCTCACGCTGCGTCTCCAGAAGACCACCTCGCAATTAACCTCTAGGCCGCGTGGTCAAAAGCCTCCTCATACTACGCTAAGCTCGATCTATCGCCTGCCTACTACACCGCGACCTCCCTCCATCCCTTTTATCGAGGCTACTGCGCGAGAGCCTGGCGCGATAAACCTCAGTGGATACACGAAAACGAGGCTAGATTGAAGCAACTATGGACGGAGTACAGGCCTACAACACCACCAAACTCCCGCGTACGTCCGCCTCGATCGAGCGGTATTGACGAGGCAATCGCTGCGATCATCGGCGAGCCCGCGCTTGATATCACTGAGTTAGATGAGCTAGATCGCTGGCGTCGATATGAGCTACCGTGGACAGAACAGCAGCTTGGTGAGGGTGATCCAGTAACGTACTGGCTTGGGATGAGATTGCAATATCCCCATCTGTCTCAGATGGCCCTTGATACGATCACTATACCAGCTAGTAGCTGTCAATGTGAGCGTCTGTTCAGCGAGCTTGGCGATCTACTAGAGCCTCGGCGGAGGAAGATTGGAGCTCAACTGCTAGCTGCAATACAGTGTACTCGGAGTTGGAGGCAGGCTGGATTTCAGCCTCAAAGTCAACACCAAAACAATCTATCAGAGGCTGAGTTGATCCGGATATACGATATAGACGATTGGGATACTGATAGCGACAGCGACTAGGTCGATATTGATCAAAATACTATGTCAAGAAGGATCAATCGGATCAAAACTCCAATCAATCTTCAATCTAGCACGTAATATATCAATCAATTCAATTCCAAAACAACACAATCTATAACGCGATCAATTCAAGATCAATCTGAGCTCTCAGATTGATTGACTTGCTTGTTGGCATGTCTGACCGAGGTGGTACATATAGCCAGTCCCAATACTTCCGCCCATCTCTGGGTTGATGAACCAAGTTATAAAAGCTTCTGGTTCAGGATGTTGGGCAGCTATTGGTGCTCGAATGTGAGCAGTCACCATGTCGACTATGTCCTTCTCCCCATGCAATTCAATTCCAAGTTTGTTTGTGACCAATCGCCCCCCGTCGGCGGCAATAACATAAGAAGCGTGTACCACACCTGAGATCAATCAAGCTAGCTTGATAGCTTGATTGGAAGATTGATGCCAAGCCAATTCAATCAATCCAGCCAAACCTCATATAAAAACGCAATCAATCCAGCTGAGCTTTTCCGTGAGCTTGATTCAGATTGATAGCTTGATTGCCTTAAGTATATAGTAGATTTCGGTGATGAGGCAGCCCATGAGGCAGCTTGGATAGCTGTAAAAGCTCTATACTGAGCTTTTTTTGGTGCTTTAGTTACGCCGTGTAACATTGAGTAATATCTGATAGCTCCGTGTAACTAGCAGCCTTTATCTCTTCTACAAGCTTAAACCACCTCTTTATTAATGTCGCATCCTCACACATAGCTCTCTGCCTATCGTACGCTCGGTTGAAACACGTCCGAAGACTGTCTGTACGCTTAACAAAGTTGGCTGGCCACTTCTGCCCAACCTGGCCAGCGCCGCGTGCAGCCAGCAGCTTATCAGCCATATCACGTGCAGCTGCGTAGGTAGGCGCAAACCCGCGCTGATCGAGGTGAAGTATATAGCTGACAATCACCTCCTCTTCTCTCTGGGTAAGCTTCCTTGAGTTGGGTCGGCAATCGCGTCGGGCAGGTATACCAGCGCGTCGGCGGCGGAGCGTTGTTTCGGCTACGTTGTAGACTACTGCAGCAGTACGGGTACCTTGGATCTGGTGCGCATTGATAGATGAGATAGCAAGCTGAATATCTGCTTCATTTGATAGTAATTGAGTAGCGCTGCGTTGAGCCATTGTAGATTGAGATTAGTAAGGTGAGTAAAGTTGGTGGGGTGCGCCGCTCGCTTGCCTGCGCCGCTCGCTTGCCAACCATGTTATGATAAAGAGACTTTATCTCAACCATTCTTTTCCTGTAAAAGCGCTCCCAGTTTGGTACTATCGGGGAACTGAGTGGGCGAAATCGTTGTTGTATTGAGAACAGTGAAGGACTAGCTATATAAGTGCAGGGTAAGGCCTAGAAGAGGCTAGCCCCTAAGCAGAAGGAGCTAGTCCTATAAGGGGAGAGCTAGCTGGTGAGAAGTGAATGCCACCTTATTCACCAGACCTCAATCCAATGGAGCACCTTTGGTGGCATCTCAAGAAGCGCATGTTTAAGCATTATCCCCAATACAACAACTATAGCATAGCTACAGAGGAGTGGGAAGGATTCTGTGAGGCTTTAAAGGAGTCATAGTTGTCAATAATCAAGCCAATCCAAGCTGAGGCGTCAGATTGGATTGCTCGTTTTTTGAGAGCGTCAGCTTGGATTGCTAGGGCTAACAAGCTGAGATTGTGAGCTTGATTGAGGCTTGATTGATCGGCTTGATAACCTGTACTAGCGCTAGCCTTAGTGTTGAGTTTCGTCGTCCCAAGTCGCCAGCCCGCACAAAAGCTCCATATTGTCGTCGTTTGCTGCCTCCTCCTCTACTACCTCGTCGTCGCCTCCGAGGCCAGCTCTTTGCCACCGTCGTACGCACTGTATTGCCGCTAGAAGTTGAGGTCCTAGACGTCGTCGTCGCGGCTCTAAGAGGTCGCCCAGGTCACTAAACAGGCGCTCACACTCACAGCTCGACGCTGGGATAGAGAGTACGTCAAGCGCAAGCTTACTAAGGCTAGGGTAGCAATCGCGCATGCTCACCCAGTACTTAATAGGGTTATCTGCGTGTTCTGTACCTCTCTTAGCTGCCGGCTCGCTGCGCTTCCACCTCTTAAACTCATCCTCGTCATCGGTAAGGCTGCTAGCAGTACTAGGATTGAGTATACTATCGATTGCGTCGTCTATATCGCTTGGGATCACTGCCGACGGCCTTGCCGCGCGCGGTGAGGTGTTTTACTTATACATCGGATGGAGTATTGTAGCAGCGTAGTACGCGGGCGAGTCGTCCAGCTTAGAGTAGTAGTCATCGGCCTTCTGCCAAGCTGCGCGCAAGTTGATTGCAATGTGATCCTCAGGCGACTCATCGTGCTCGTTGTAGTTAACCGCCTCATACGCGTTGACGCGCTGCTCGTAGTAGGTAAGGAGGTATTCGAATATTGGAATTATCTCAGCAATAGCCCCAAAGCTGCCGCTTTTGCCGCGCCCTTCGAGGCGCTTTGTAGAAGTCTTGAGCGGTTTTAAGATGTCCATGTACTCTGTAATTACTGCCCAATCAGCACCTGTAAGGCCGTCTGATCGCATCCACGGTTGCGCAACTGACAGCTTATTGCCGCGACTTTGCGCAAACGTGTCCTCCCTTTGCACCCGCTGTATATGGTGAGTGGCGTAGGCGTTGACTGCAAATTGCAGCTTTACGGCACGCTCAAAGCATGAGTAGTACGAGTTCCACCGCGTGACGACGGGTTTAACGGGCTCGAGGATCTTGCGATCGTCCGCTGACGCGCTAGACGGCAGCTCAGTGTGGGCGAGGCGCTGGAAGTCCTCGAAGAGCTTATGCTGTTGTGGCGTTTTGATGTAGTTCATGATACTGAGCAGTACGCCGAGTGGGCCTACGCGTCTCCACTCCTCTATGAAGTCGTGCTCGTCGGTGAGCTCTTGTACGTCGTTGTCGAACAAGGCGGCGCTACCCTTGCCCCAGAGGAGCGTCTGGCCGATGAGGTTGAGCGTGTGAGGTCCGCAGCGGAGGCGCCGGTGGGTGGCATTAAAACCGTACTCTTGAGCTAATATTGCAACAGTACTGTCGTTGTTAGGGGCGTTATCAAGCACGAAGTAACCAATTGACTGCGACGTGATCTTAAAGTCCTGCAGCGTTTTTATAACAACCTCGGCCATCCTCTCGCCACTGTGAGCGCCTGTCAGCTGGGGCAGCGCTATAGGCAAGTCCTGCAGGTCGCCTCTGCTGTCGACAAAGTGCGCAACGACGCCTAGAAAGCCACGCTTGCCGCCCTTTGTCGTCCATCCATCAAAGCTAAGGTGTACTTTGCTGAGCGCCTGCGACAGTTGCAAGATAACGCGCGGCTTTAGGTGCTTGTACAAGCGCGCAACGTACTGGGAGACGCTTACATGAGACGTCCAGAGCGCTCGTTCTGCTAGTGGGTTGGCAGCTTCAAGGAGGCGTCGAAAAGCTGGTGTTTCAAACTCAGAGAGAGGGTGATTGTTCTCAACAAGTCAGCTAACCGCTGCTAGCCGGAAGCGCTGGGTATTGAAGCCAGCGAGCTCGTTAGCGACCTTCTGCGACACGCTGTTGTTGCCGTCCTTAAGCAGACGTTGTAGCCAGGTGGGTTTTGCAGCGACGGCCGACTTGCTGTGGCCATGGCCGCGCTTAGGCAGCTCTAAGTGTCGCTGCGCTGACGACGTTGAGAGCGTCGTCTCATATATCCCGACGCCGGTATCTGTGTACTTATGCTCGTAGCAGTAACGGCACACGAAGTATAGCTTACTCGGGTCCTTCAGCAGCGCAACGCGGTAGCCATAGCGATAGATCCAGCTCTTGCGCGACTTCTGCGACGAGAGCGGCTTTATATACATGCGTAAACGCCCCCAATCAATTCCCTCAAAGTCGTCCATAAGGCTCGCGTCCAGAGCCTCTTGCAAGGTCTCATTGTCTGGGGCTGCTGTTACCCTCTCGCTGCCCTCGGTAGGCGCGACGATAGCGTCTTCAGGCCGCGACTCGCGTAGTTGCGACTCAAAAGTTGAAGCCTGGGACGCCTCTACGAGAGCTCTGCGAGGCGATAGCTGACTATCAACGGCTATAGGCTGGCTAACAGTGCCGCGGGCGGTGGACGATTTAACGCGTCTTTTGGGGCGAGTAAGGTCATCAGAGGCGCGTTTCGTAGGAGGCATGGCGGTGGAAATATGATAAGGGCGACGGAAGCAAAAAAAGTGACGTGATAACGTGTCCGTGCGCGTGATGCGCGGATTCGCGTGATGCGCGGGGAACACCATATCCACTACTTCAAAAATGAAGCTATTAAGCCACGTATATAAGCTGTTATTATACGAATTTATAGAGGGGGAGTAATTAGATGCTTGCGATCAACTTGTACTATCTATATTTTGATGGGAGGTTGACGTTGCGGCCACGTGATGTGAGCTTTGATTGTTGATGTTGATGTTGATTATGGTTTAACGCCCTATCTGTAACCTCCCATAGGGTATTCGGGCGGGTCCCGCCGTGGTCTTATAGTGCTGTCGCACTTGCCTCGTGGAACCTATTCCTAGGTGTTTTGTATCTAAGGGGAGTGATGTCCTGCCTATATACATGTTCGTGAAAAGGACTCCCGCCATTTGAAGCCGTTTTCCTACAATATTCTAGTATTTCGTGGCTTGCGCCTTTGATCGATGCAGTACAATAACTGCTTTTTAGAGAGAGAAACGAAAAAGTAACAAGAGGCAATTTAAGATACAATGAAAGTTTTAAAAGAGAGCGTGTGGGTTGTGGCATCTATGCGGCGTTTTGCCGCGAATCCTACACTGAATAATGCCAAGGAATTCAGCGGGTCTTTGTGAAATTCAAAAATAGAAATCACTCGTCATAGAAGGAGTTCGTTACCTTCACGAAGGTCTCGAACTCTTGTGGCTGGTCTATTAATTGCGCGAGGTACGCTAGGCCTTCCTGTCTTGTGCGAGGGGCACGATGGGGCGTAGAGGCCACTTCTTGAAGTGTGTTGTGGCTCTCTTGCAGAACACTAGGTGTTCTGGCGTCTTGGGCCTGCCGCATAGGCATTTCGAGGTATCCTCGTGGTTGAATTTTCGGTGGTACCATTCAAAGTCGCCGTGCGTTGAGCGTATCATAAGGACTTTCGCGAGTATCCTTCGGGGTAGCCATAGCGCTGCGGGCGTGCGCCTAGTATCGTATGGCAGCTGCCATTGCGTGTACCATGCTGATAGCCTACTGCTCTTATCCTTCCACCAAGTGTCCCTTGTATGTTCGAGGAGGCGGCGGCCTACTGTTCGTATACCAGATCTTGTGGGGGAGGCGGCCATGCCGTATGGCTGGTGCGGGTCTTTGGCCTCGTTGTCAGCCAGCTGGTCGGCGAGTTCGTTTCCAACAATCTTCATGTGTCCCGGCGCCCACCGCGTTTTCACGTTGTAGGCCTCCATAGCTCCATGGATTTGGAGGAACGCCCATTGGGAGGAGGTAGGGGCGGTTCCGCGTATGCCCCATATTACCGAAGTGCTGTCTATGCAAAGTACGATCTCCCTCTGGCTAGGCAGTGAGAGTTGTAGTGCGTGTTTGAGTCCTCTGCACGCGCCTATAGCCTCCGCATCGAAGACGTGGCTAAGGGCATTTAGTGAGCCTTGTCCAGTCGCCACGGCGGCCTGGCCCTGGATGTGAGCTTTGATGGAGGAGCTGGAGGCTCTTCTTGAACTTGAGCACCAGCGCGAGCAGCCTCAACGCGTTTTTGACGCTTGTTGTTCGATGAGGTAGCTGCTGAAGCTCTCCTCTTTCCCTTTTGGGGTAGTTGTATAGCTTTAGCAGCGTCTCTCTCCTCCTTCTGGCGCGCGCGTTCAGCTGCTTTCTCAGCTCGCTCAAGCTCCCTCATCTCCTTGAGTCTCTGCCTCTCCACACGCCTCTCCTCGAGCTCATCTTGACGCTGCAGTCGAGCCTCCTCGCGCTGCTTCTTGGACCGTGCTTTTTGGAGTTTCTCCTCCGTCTCATCTCGCTCCCGTACTGCTTCTCTAGCTCGAGCCTCACGCAGCTTGCGAGGAGACCAGAAGACAGAGCCACCGTGATACTCCTGGCGCTGTTGAAGGTCAAGAGCTTTGCCCTTCTTCCTGTGCTTCTTTTTATGTTGAAGAGCCTCCTTTAAGCCCTCGTTCTCATGCTTTAAAAGCTCATACTGCACAGAGAGATGGTGAACGCTTGAGCGCAGCTTTCTTGCCTCATACTGATGGCTATCATTAACAGCAGCTCGTACTAGCCGATCGAGCTTTCTCCAGTCATGATCAGAGAGCCCTGACGATGAGCTTCTCTCAGCTTCTGGCGTGCTAGCAAATCTACGAAGGATAACGTTGGCATCCATCGGCCAGATCCCAGTGGCTTCGAAGGCCTTCAATATGAGGCTCTCTGTGAAGGAGGATATCCAGGCGCTCCAGAAGAGCGGGAAGAAGTCCCCTTTCTTGATTGGAATAAGGCCTTGAGCCTTATGGAGATGGTTAGTGAGCTCGTTAGAGTAGGCTTGAGAGAGTGGCTTGAACAGCACTACATCTAGCGGCTGGAGCGTATGGGTCGAATGGGGAGGAAGGATCATGAGGAGGATCCTATGGCGATCGCAGTACTTAATAAACTCCATCGTGAGGTGAGATCCATGGCCATCAAGGATGAGCAATCTCCATCTACCTGATCGTTGCTTTGTAGAGCGATCAAACACCTGCTCCAGCCAAGCTAGGCCTACGTTATCATTTGACCAGCCTGTTGGAGATGATGAGACAAAGACCTCATGTTCTCCTGCCTTGATATCTTCTACCCAACTCGATCGTATAGCTCCATTTTTAGCTGCGTAGATAAGGGCTGGAGGCAGCGAGCTCCCATCAGCGCAGCAGCAGGCCAGGACTGTCAGAAACTCGCGTGATCCATCCTGGAGAGATGCTCGAACCTCCTTCTTCTCCCATTGACGCCTGCTGAATATCCTCTTACTTCTGCCTATCAAGCCAATTAAGAAGCCCTTCTCATCCATATTGTATATATCTCGAGCCTCTAGGTGATATTCGGTGATCTTTCGATGCAGCAGCTCGAAGTAGAGTCTATACTTTGACTCAGAATCAGCCAGGTGGCGCGTACGATCCATGGCGCTGGTCCACTTTGAGATGAGATGGATCTCGTGTCGGTTGATGAAGCGAGTAACCCAGCTCTCGCTGAGCTGCTGATGGGCTACTTCTGATGAGAAATTCCTGATCATCTCTCGTGTAGGAGGAATGCCTCGCTTTGTGAGCTTTTCGATATATCTCACAAGCTCTAGCTCTTGTTGTGGGTTGAGTTTCTGCTGGTTGAAGTTCTTGTCTCTTTCTGAGCTTGTCTGGCCCTGGTGCCTTCGGGTCAACGTAGATCTCACAACACCATGCTTAGCAGCAATTTTAGTATACGAGAACTGTTCTCCTGGCTCTAGATTTTCAATATCTTCAATCGCAGCTTGAATTGGGTCCATATTGGTGGAGTTAACGTGTGTTGAAGGTGAAGGGGTTTGACGTGTTTTGGTGTTCCCCGCGCATCACGCGAATCCGCGCATCACGCGCACGGACACGTTAGTAGGTTAACGTGTCCGTGCACGCTGAACACCAAACGCGCGTCTCAGCGTCATAACTTCAACGCGCTATAACTCAACAACCATGGCTCCAATTGATGATGCGATTGCAGATTTAGAGTCGCAAGAGCCCGAAGAAAAACTTGTATTAGCAGAGTTTGCGAGGAAATGGGGTGTCAGCCGCGCAACTCTATCGCGGAGGTGGAGGCGCGTGACAGGGCCTAGGAGTATGGATACGCTCAGCAGCAAGCTATCAGCCCACAACAAGAGCTAGAGCTTGTGAGATATATCAAAACGCTCACAGAGAGAGGCCTTCCTCCTACAAGAGAGATGATCAGGAATTTCTCATCAGAAGTAGCCCATCAGCAGCTCAGCGAGAGCTGGGTTACTCGCTTCATCAACCGACACGAGATCCATCTCATCTCAAAGTGGACCAGCGCCATGGATCGTACGCGCCACCTGGCTGATTCTGAGTCAAAGTATAGACTCTACTTCGAGCTGCTGCATCGAAAGATCACCGAATACCACCTTGAGGCTCGAGATATATACAATATGGATGAGAAGGGCTTCTTGATTGGCTTGATAGGCAGAAGCAAGAGAATATTCAGCAGGCGTCAATGGGAGAAGAAGGAGGTTCGAGCATCTTTCCAGGATGGATCACGCGAGTTTCTGACAGTCCTGGCCTGCTGCTGCGCCGATGGGAGCTCGCTGCCCCCAAGCCTCATCTACGCATCTGCGAAAGGAGCTATACGATCAAGTTGGGTAGAGGATATTAAGGCAGGAGAACATGATATCTTTGTCTCATCATCTCCGACAGGCTGGTCAAACAATAACATTGGTCTAGCTTGGCTTGAGCAGGTGTTTGATCGCTGTACAAAGCAGCGATCAGGGAGATGGAGATTACTCATCCTTGATGGCCATGGATCTCATGTCACGATGGAGTTTATCAAATACTGCGATCGCCATAGGATTCTCCTCATGATCCTTCCTCCCCATTCGACTCACACGCTCCAGCCGCTCGATGTAGTGCTATTTAAGCCACTCTCTCAAGCCTACTCCAACGAGCTCATCAATCATCTCCATAAGGCTCAAGGCCTCGTCCCAATCAAGAAAGGAGACTTCTTCCCACTCTTCTGGAGCGCATGGATATCCTCCTTCACAGAGAACCTTATATTGAAGGCCTTCGAAGTTACTGGGATCTGGCCGATAGATGCCAACGTTATCCTTCGTAGATTTGCCAGCACGCCAGAAGCTGAGAGAAGCTCATCATTAGGGCTCTCTGATCATGATTGGAGAAAGATAGATCGATTAGTTCGAGCTGCTGTCACTGATAGCCATCAGTATGAGGCAAGAAAGCTGCGTTCAAGCGTCCACCATCTCTCTGTTCAGAATGAGCTTTTAAAGCATGAGAATGAGGGCTTAAAGGAGGCTCTTCAACACAAAAAGAAGCACAGGAAGAAGGGCAAAGCTCTTGACCTTCAACAGCGCCAGGAGTGTCACGGTGGCTCTGTCTTCTGGTCTCCTCGCAAGTTGCGTGAGGCTCGAGCTAGAGAAGCAGTACGGGAGCGAGATGAGACGGAGGAGAAACTCCAAAAAGCATGGGCCAAGAAGCAGCGTAAGGAGGCTCAACTGCAGCGTCAAGTTGAGCTCGAGGAGAAGCGTGTAGAGAGGCAGAGGCTCAAGGAGATGAGGGAGGTTGAGCGAGCTGAGAAAGCAGCTGAACGCGCGCGCAAAGTTGAAGCTCAACACCAGAAAAAATATATCCAACAAGCTCAAAAACGCAAGCGTAAAGCCTCACAAGTACTCTCACCAAGTAACAAGCGTCAAAAACGCGCTGGCGCTGCTCACGCTGGTGTTCAAGCTCGAGATGAGCTATCTGCTACTCCAGCCCAAGTCACATCACGTGGCCGCAACGTCAACCTCCCACAAAAATATAGATAGTACAAGTTGATCGCAAGCATCTGATTACTGCTATACTACGTTTTTATTAATATTGAGCTATTATGTGGCGTTGTACAGCCTCATTTTTGAGATCGCTAAGATAGTGTTCGGCGTGCACGGACACGTTATCTAGGAATGGCTCCAGGGTGAAGATAGCAGGCCTGTTTCCGGGCAGTCTCAGTGGCGAGTTGACTATTCAGGACTGTACTAATATAACAAACCGAACCAGCTACCCTGACATTGTAACGGACTGAATGTACTTTGGTATTGTCTCGGTAAGTCTCAGATTCTGGGTGAGGTCCTATGCACCCGGAATCTGCGATTCGCTCGAACAGCGGTCAGGTCCCTACCAATAAATCTCTAACCGGCGAGTAGATAAATAACTGCATAAGCAGATAGCCAGTTCTTTGCCAAATACAGGCCTATTTTACCCGCCCCTGCTATCAGCTACATCCCCTTGAGTCTAACTCCTTGCAAGCTACTTTTCAACTTACTACCATGTAGCTATGTGGGAGTCCTGTCAGTCAAACAGACTGGATTCAAGATTGCACCAGCCAATCCAGCGGCTGGCGGCCTCAAATTTACAGAGATGGGGTTAGAAACACTACCGGTACCGGTACGGCTTGATATCTCCGTGGCCATGTGGACTGCCTAGCATTATTCAGTCCATCCGTCTTGGTAGATATGTATCTGGCTTTCTCTAGTTCTTCAGTCTTATGCAGCTTCAGTTGCACTGTTCATTAGACTCGTAGTGACGGAGCTGTGTCGTGTTGGGGTTTGAGGTAGTCAGTGCCCTATAGACGTTCAGTCCACGGACACAGTAATCGATGCTTGAGCAACTACGCTCTTGAATACTTGATCGTAGCGTCCCGTCACGCCAGCGCAACTGCATTCTAAATATATGGTCGTCGATTTTTCAGATATCAGGTGAGCTGTAGTGGTTACTGTGTCCTGAGGGATCGTGTTAAATCGTAAACCTAGCATGAATTCACGTGCTTATTTTAGTCCGTCAAGTACACTTTGGATACGAACGTATGTTCATTCTGTCTGCTGGTCTATATCTCACCACCTTTAGAGTTGTATGGCCTTAGAACCGACGCCTTGGCTGCAACGATCCTACAATGCCTTCCTCAGCGTGCTCTTGAATGGAAAGATTTGCGCTTTGTCCCAGTCCCACACGCCTTCGGAAACATAGATATCGTTCTTAAGCCGCTCAACTACCTCCTCACGCGTCCGCGCTCTAACCAGCATAGCAGAGCCCTTCATCTTTGGCGGCGTAGACTCGCCTTCCTGAATCGGCTCTTTCTGTTCCACAAAGACAGCCACCGTCGCCTTGTCTTTGTCGTCTCCCGGCATGATCACTTCTACTGCCATACGTCCTACTTCCGGCATGCACTCGCGCACGTGGTGCTCAATCTCCCCAAGCTCCACCCGCTGCCCGCGTACCTTGACCTGCCCGTCCTTGCGCCCTACGTACACTAGATTGCCGTCTGCATCGTAGTGCACCAGGTCGCCGGTCTTGTACAGCCGGCCGTGCCGGCCCGCGTGCCGGCCCGCGTGCTCTTTGGAGCCTTCCAGCAGCCAGGCCGGGTCGTCGATGAACGCGGCCGCCGTCTTCTCTGCGTCGTTCAGGTAGCCGCGTGCCAGGATCGGTCCCTCAACGAGCAGCTCGCCCACCGACCCGAGCGGCGCAAGCCTGTTGTGGTCGTTTGGATCCACCACCCAGCCCACAGAAGCAATCAACTTTCCAATCGTTCCTGACGTGAAACCAGCAACATTAGAGTGTGATGTGCACCAAACGCTGCATTCTGTAGGACCATACGTATTGATCTGCTTTTCAAGATGACTCCACCTTTCCCAGTCAACGCGGCTCACCTGCTCACCCCCAAGTACCAAGGTTCTGAGCGATGGAATTGTTTTGGGGTCAAGTGTTCGTGCAACCGTTGGCGTAAGCAATGCCCAACTTACTTTCAAGGTGTTTGAAATGTTCGACAAGTCGTTGCGTCTGTCCAGCTCGGAGGGAACGCAAATGCATGCGCCAAACAAAAGGGCCGTGATGATCTCCGTGATGCACGCGTCAAAGGTGTAGGCAGCAAACTGAAGGCTTCGAGTGCTAGGCGAGAAGCCAAACGCCTCTCCATGGGTGAGACAGCTTGTTGAAATTGCTCTGTGTTCTAGGACGACTCCTTTGGGTGTTCCTGTGCTGCCTGAAGTGAACATGACGTACGCAATACTACTTGGCTTCGATATCACGTTGGCCTTGTCGCTTGCGCTTGACAGTCTATCGAAAGAGGCCTTGCTGACCACCACGACGGTGCGGTTGCCGCCGCTGCAGAGCGTCGAGTGCTGTGCCGAAGCAAGCACCACTCTGGCGCCAGTCTGCCGGAAGATCTCCTCGTGCCGACTTGCTGGGTGTTCTGGGTCTAGGGGAGCGAAGGCGCCGCCAGCCTTGAGCACTGCCAGCATGGCCACCACCGTCCACATCGACTTCTCGAAGCACAGAGGAACAATGGCTTCGGGCCCGACGCCCAAACCCACTAGGTAGCCGGCCAGCCTGGACGACAGCTCGTCCAGCTCGCCGTACTTCATCTCGCCGTCCCACGCGCAGATGGCCGCCGCGTCAGGTCGTGCCCGCGCCTGCTCCACAAACAGCTCGTGCACGCACCGCTCCACCACCGGAGGAACCTCTCCATTCCACTTCCACAGCTGTTGCTGCTGTCTCTTTGAGAGGATCTGCAGGTCGCCTATCGTGGATGTCGTTTTTGTGATGATGCCATAGATCGCTTGGCTCAAGCTCTCTGCAAGATTGGCGGCTTGGGCATCGTCAATGCAGCGGGTCTGATAATGGATTTCGATCTCCATCACAGAGCGATTGTATCCAGCCCCTATGTTAATAGCATACTACATCCAGCAGGTTAGTAAGGGGCCATGCATCACCGCTCATACATGAACTCACCTCAGTCGGATCCGATCCGCTCTGACCGCGGAAATCAATCTCAGAATCGTTAACAGCCATTGTGTCATCGATCCGTTGAAGCGATAGGATTGTGTTGAACAAAGCGTTCGCCCCCAGCCCAAGCATGCTGTGCACGCTCGCGAGAGAGATGTTCTGATGCGGCAGGCTGTTTGTATAGTCGCTCTGCACTGCCCTCAGCACATCCATCACAGTCTTATGTTCATCCAGCTGCACTCTGCATGCAATCGTTGTAATAAGCGGGCCAAAGATATTGGCGACATCCTCGACCGGCAAGTCCCGTCTCGAGGAGAGATTTCCAAAGCACGGGGTCGTCGCTCCAGTGTATCGGCTTAGGACCAGGGCCCATGCTGTCTGTATGATAGTAGCTATGGTGATGTCCCATGTCTGGCAAAATGTATGGACGGCATTTGCGTCAATGTCAGGCACATGCACTGTTCCATCTCTGTAGCATACATCTTGAGGCTCTGCCATCGAAGAGAAAAAGCATGGCTCGACGCCATCAAGGTACCTTGCCCAGTAAGCATGCGTCTCCTCCTGTTCCTGTTGGGTTAGATACGAAACGACATCTCGGAACCGCCCGCTGTCTGGATTAAGGTTGGCACTGTATGCACTTTGCAAGTCGCGCAAGATGACGCCGCGAGAGTGGGCGTCAAAGATGGCGTGGTTAATATCTAGGCATAGATAGGCCTTTCCATTATCAAGCTGGCAAATGAACATGCGATGCTGCAGGCCACTGTCTTGCTGAGCTAAAGTGTCCTGGTGGGCGCGGAACATGGCAAGAGTTGCTGTGTCTCCCGCTGCTCGGAAGAATGATATGCTGGGTTGTGGATCTTTCAGCACTACGTTCGTGGTTCCTAAACTTCCAGGCACGTTATCGACCAGCAGTGCCCGCAATAGCGAATGCCGGCGTACCACAGCCTCCCAAGCTTGCTGCAGCCGAGTGCAATTGACCTGGTTTTGCTGCGTCGGTATGACTTCAAAGATAGACGATACCCGATATGCATCTGGATCTCTGCTCTGGCTGATGAGGATCCCCTCCTGCATGGGCAGACACGGAAAGACGTCCTCGACCTCTTCAGGTTGGACGCCAAGCTCTGCAAGTGTATCGTTCTGGAAGCTGTCCAGATCTTCGTAGGTTTTGAACGCGAGTGGCAGGTCGCTCAGCGTCCATTGCTTATGCTTCTTCTGCAGGAGAGTCGCCATCTCAACCAGGGCCATCTCGTAGCGCTCGATCCAGTTGGCTACTTGCTGCTGGCGCTTCGCTTTGCTGTCGCTTGTAACAGTCACGTGCATGCGCCCCTTTTCGACAACCGCAGATACGTCGAACAAAGCGAACCTCGGGGCCTCTAACATCGATGCTGGCTCACATCCGTCCGGAGCTGGCAGGGTTTTGAACAGCGAGTCTGTGCGCTCGAGCTGCTGGTACACGCCTTGATAATTGAATATTACTTCCACAGGGAACATGGACGCGAACACATCCGAAGTGTCAGCATCGGCAAACCGCGAGGCAAAATAGGATCGGCCGTTGTCAGGGAACTTGCGCATGCCATCTTTGGTGTGCCGGATGACCTCAAGCAGGTCGCCTCTGGTGTGACTCGGCACCTGAATGGGGAGCATGCTCGTGAACCATCCCACAGTGCGAGAGAGATCAATGCCGGCATCCCAAGGCTCGCGGCCGTGGCTCTCGTTAAAGATGGTGGGCGGAGCTCGGTCGGAGAAGGCAATAGCAAAAGAATGAGCTAGAGCGGCAAGCATAAGCTCCACAGGACGCGTCTGAAATACATCGTTGCAGGGTCCGAGCAGGGCCGAGGTTGTCTGTTCGTTGAGTGCAAACTGTTTCGATACCACACTCCCGCGTTTGACAGCATCAGGTTCTATGCCCCAGTAGGACAGTGACTCCCCAGAAGCCACCTCGTCTTGAGCCACGCCACTAGGGCATTTGTGCTTGGTAGCATGTTCCGTTTGGAGAGCCTGCCAGGCTTGAAAGGGGACGGCGGGCACAGCGGGAAGCTTCCGCGAGAGAAGCAGGTCCTCCAACTCTTCGAGAAGCACACGCCACGAAACCAGATCGATCACCAAGTGGTGAATGGCGATAAACAGCAGTTGGCGCTGACCCTGATCGCACAGGACTGCTGCCAGCACAGGACCATTCTGTACATCCAGCCCGTCTCGGCTCTGTCGGATCGCTTCACTAACGTCCTTGCTGTCGATGCACCGCACATAGTCCACCGTAAAGGAGGCACTACCGCGATCGGATATATGTTGCTGCCACCTACCTCCAGCCGTCTGGCTGAACAAAGCTCGGAGCATGGAATGCCGTCGAACAAGGGTTTTGAACGCTGCGCGCAGCGATTCGAGGTTTGTCAAGCTGCTGAGCTCTAGGAAAAAGCTCTGGTCAAAGCAAGCGCTGCCAGTGCTCTCGAGCCGGAGATATAGCTCCTGAATCGGCGTCAGACTAAAGTGCCTGTTCACTGGGTCTTCCATCACAAGATTGGAAGAGAAGTGATTCCGCGACATGCGGTGAGCCAAACGGGAAATGGTTTTCTGTTCGAGGATATCGGCTGTAGTGACTGAGATTTGGAGCGACCGCGCGGTCGAAGAGACCTGCATGGCTGTGATCGAGTCGCCGCCCAGGCGGAAGAAGCTGTCGTCCAGCCCGATGCTGTCTGCGTCGATGTTGAGCACCTGCGCCCACAGCTGCTGCATTGCCTTCTCCTTGTCTGTCGACGGCTGCCGCTTTGGTCCCTGGCTGCGCGTGCGCAGCTCCGCCAGCTGCTGGGCTGAGAATGTAGCCCCAATCTCGCGCAGCCGCTTGCGGTCTGTCTTACCCGACGTTGTCATGGGAAGCTGCGCGACTGAAAAGTAGACTCCGGGTACCATGTAGCTAGGCAGCCGCTCGCTGAGCTGGCTGTCCACCTGGGAGGGGAAGAAAACGCGTGCAGAGGAGCCGTCTCCATCGGAAACCTCTTCCTCTTTCTGTTCCACAAAGACAGCCACCGTCGCCTTGTCTTTGTCGTCTCCCGGCATGATCACTTCTACTGCCATACGTCCTACTTCCGGCATGCACTCGCGCACGTGGTGCTCAATCTCCCCAAGCTCCACCCGCTGCCCGCGTACCTTGACCTGCGCATCTTTGCGGTTGACGTACACTAGATTGCCGTCTGCATTGTAGTAGACGAGGTCGCCGGTCTTGTACAGCCGGCCGCGCCGGCCCGCGTGCTGGTCGCATCCCTCCAGCAGCCAGGCCGGGTCGTCGATGAACGCGGCCGCCGTCTTCTCTGCGTCGTTCAGGTAGCCGCGCGCCAGGATCGGTCCCTCAACGAGCAGCTCACCCACCGCGCCCAGGGGAGCCAGCTTGTGGTGGTCGTTGGGGTCCACCACCCAGCTGACCGACGCAACAGACTTGCCGAGCAAGCCTGTGTAAAAGCCAAGAGTACCGGAGTAGAAAGTGCAAAGAACGCAACACTCAGTAGGACCATATGTAGTTATCTGACGGGCATAAGGGCTCCATCTGTTCCAGTCGTGATCTGTTACAAGTTCTGCTCCGAGGATAAGATTTTGTAATCCCGGGATGCGCTCTGGATCGAGAAGCTTCGCAACAGTAGGCGTGAGGTGTGCCCAATTCGCGTCCAGAGCATTTATTGCTTTCAAAAGATCATCTTTCTTGTCGCTTTCTGATGGGACGCAAGTACAGCCACCCATTAGAAGCGTAGTCCATATCTCGGTAATGCTAACGTCGAACGTGTAAGAAGAGAATTGGAGAAAGCGCGAGTCGCTTGTAAGGTTATAGGCTTTTCCGTGACCCAAGCAGCTGGTCAATATTGCCCTGTGCTCAATCACCACGCCCTTGGGCTTTCCCGTGCTCCCAGACGTGAACAGCACATAGGCAGGGTTGTCTGGCTGTGCCTTTGTGCGAGTTGTCGTCCTTTTGTCGGTTGTGCTGGCCTCGCTGGCCTCGCTGGGCAGCTCACGCATGGCAGCCTCGCTGACCACCACGACGGTGCGGTTGCCGCCGCTGCAGAGCGTCGAGTGCTGTGCCGAAGCAAGCACCACTCTGGCGCCAGTCTGCCGGAAGATCTCCTCGTGCCGACTTGCTGGGTGTTCTGGGTCTAGGGGAGCGAAGGCGCCGCCAGCCTTGAGCACTGCCAGCATGGCCACCACCGTCCACATCGACTTCTCGAAGCACAGAGGAACAATGGCTTCGGGCCCGACGCCCAAACCCACTAGGTAGCCGGCCAGCCTGGACGACAGCTCGTCCAGCTCGCCGTACTTCATCTCGCCGTCCCACGCGCAGATGGCCGCCGCGTCAGGTCGTGCCCGCGCCTGCTCCACAAACAGCTCGTGCACGCACCGCTCCACCACCGGAGGAACCTCTCCATTCCACTTCCACAGCTGTTGCTGCTGTCTCTTTGAGAGGATCTGCAGGTCGCCTATCGTGGATGTCGTTTTTGTGATGATGCCATAGATCGCTTGGCTCAAGCTCTCTGCAAGATTGGCGGCTTGGGCATCGTCAATGCAGCGGGTCTGATAATGGATTTCGATCTCCATCACAGAGCGATTGTATCCAGCCCCTATGTTAATAGCATACTACATCCAGCAGGTTAGTAAGGGGCCATGCATCACCGCTCATACATGAACTCACCTCAGTCGGATCCGATCCGCTCTGACCGCGGAAATCAATCTCAGAATCGTTAACAGCCATTGTGTCATCGATCCGTTGAAGCGATAGGATTGTGTTGAACAAAGCGTTCGCCCCCAGCCCAAGCATGCTGTGCACGCTCGCGAGAGAGATGTTCTGATGCGGCAGGCTGTTTGTATAGTCGCTCTGCACTGCCCTCAGCACATCCATCACAGTCTTATGTTCATCCAGCTGCACTCTGCATGCAATCGTTGTAATAAGCGGGCCAAAGATATTGGCGACATCCTCGACCGGCAAGTCCCGTCTCGAGGAGAGATTTCCAAAGCACGGGGTCGTCGCTCCAGTGTATCGGCTTAGGACCAGGGCCCATGCTGTCTGTATGATAGTAGCTATGGTGATGTCCCATGTCTGGCAAAATGTATGGACGGCATTTGCGTCAATGTCAGGCACATGCACTGTTCCATCTCTGTAGCATACATCTTGAGGCTCTGCCATCGAAGAGAAAAAGCATGGCTCGACGCCATCAAGGTACCTTGCCCAGTAAGCATGCGTCTCCTCCTGTTCCTGTTGGGTTAGATACGAAACGACATCTCGGAACCGCCCGCTGTCTGGATTAAGGTTGGCACTGTATGCACTTTGCAAGTCGCGCAAGATGACGCCGCGAGAGTGGGCGTCAAAGATGGCGTGGTTAATATCTAGGCATAGATAGGCCTTTCCATTATCAAGCTGGCAAATGAACATGCGATGCTGCAGGCCACTGTCTTGCTGAGCTAAAGTGTCCTGGTGGGCGCGGAACATGGCAAGAGTTGCTGTGTCTCCCGCTGCTCGGAAGAATGATATGCTGGGTTGTGGATCTTTCAGCACTACGTTCGTGGTTCCTAAACTTCCAGGCACGTTATCGACCAGCAGTGCCCGCAATAGCGAATGCCGGCGTACCACAGCCTCCCAAGCTTGCTGCAGCCGAGTGCAATTGACCTGGTTTTGCTGCGTCGGTATGACTTCAAAGATAGACGATACCCGATATGCATCTGGATCTCTGCTCTGGCTGATGAGGATCCCCTCCTGCATGGGCAGACACGGAAAGACGTCCTCGACCTCTTCAGGTTGGACGCCAAGCTCTGCAAGTGTATCGTTCTGGAAGCTGTCCAGATCTTCGTAGGTTTTGAACGCGAGTGGCAGGTCGCTCAGCGTCCATTGCTTATGCTTCTTCTGCAGGAGAGTCGCCATCTCAACCAGGGCCATCTCGTAGCGCTCGATCCAGTTGGCTACTTGCTGCTGGCGCTTCGCTTTGCTGTCGCTTGTAACAGTCACGTGCATGCGCCCCTTTTCGACAACCGCAGATACGTCGAACAAAGCGAACCTCGGGGCCTCTAACATCGATGCTGGCTCACATCCGTCCGGAGCTGGCAGGGTTTTGAACAGCGAGTCTGTGCGCTCGAGCTGCTGGTACACGCCTTGATAATTGAATATTACTTCCACAGGGAACATGGACGCGAACACATCCGAAGTGTCAGCATCGGCAAACCGCGAGGCAAAATAGGATCGGCCGTTGTCAGGGAACTTGCGCATGCCATCTTTGGTGTGCCGGATGACCTCAAGCAGGTCGCCTCTGGTGTGACTCGGCACCTGAATGGGGAGCATGCTCGTGAACCATCCCACAGTGCGAGAGAGATCAATGCCGGCATCCCAAGGCTCGCGGCCGTGGCTCTCGTTAAAGATGGTGGGCGGAGCTCGGTCGGAGAAGGCAATAGCAAAAGAATGAGCTAGAGCGGCAAGCATAAGCTCCACAGGACGCGTCTGAAATACATCGTTGCAGGGTCCGAGCAGGGCCGAGGTTGTCTGTTCGTTGAGTGCAAACTGTTTCGATACCACACTCCCGCGTTTGACAGCATCAGGTTCTATGCCCCAGTAGGACAGTGACTCCCCAGAAGCCACCTCGTCTTGAGCCACGCCACTAGGGCATTTGTGCTTGGTAGCATGTTCCGTTTGGAGAGCCTGCCAGGCTTGAAAGGGGACGGCGGGCACAGCGGGAAGCTTCCGCGAGAGAAGCAGGTCCTCCAACTCTTCGAGAAGCACACGCCACGAAACCAGATCGATCACCAAGTGGTGAATGGCGATAAACAGCAGTTGGCGCTGACCCTGATCGCACAGGACTGCTGCCAGCACAGGACCATTCTGTACATCCAGCCCGTCTCGGCTCTGTCGGATCGCTTCACTAACGTCCTTGCTGTCGATGCACCGCACATAGTCCACCGTAAAGGAGGCACTACCGCGATCGGATATATGTTGCTGCCACCTACCTCCAGCCGTCTGGCTGAACAAAGCTCGGAGCATGGAATGCCGTCGAACAAGGGTTTTGAACGCTGCGCGCAGCGATTCGAGGTTTGTCAAGCTGCTGAGCTCTAGGAAAAAGCTCTGGTCAAAGCAAGCGCTGCCAGTGCTCTCGAGCCGGAGATATAGCTCCTGAATCGGCGTCAGACTAAAGTGCCTGTTCACTGGGTCTTCCATCACAAGATTGGAAGAGAAGTGATTCCGCGACATGCGGTGAGCCAAACGGGAAATGGTTTTCTGTTCGAGGATATCGGCTGTAGTGACTGAGATTTGGAGCGACCGCGCGGTCGAAGAGACCTGCATGGCTGTGATCGAGTCGCCGCCCAGGCGGAAGAAGCTGTCGTCCAGCCCGATGCTGTCTGCGTCGATGTT
This sequence comes from Pyrenophora tritici-repentis, assembly GCF_003171515.1. Lineage (NCBI taxonomy): Eukaryota > Fungi > Ascomycota > Dothideomycetes > Pleosporales > Pleosporaceae > Pyrenophora > Pyrenophora tritici-repentis. The sequence continues at coordinate 1,152,754 of NC_089392.1, read as the reverse complement.
GAGCACCTGCGCCCACAGCTGCTGCATTGCCTTCTCCTTGTCTGTCGACGGCTGCCGCTTTGGTCCCTGGCTGCGCGTGCGCAGCTCCGCCAGCTGCTGGGCTGAGAATGTAGCCCCAATCTCGCGCAGCCGCTTGCGGTCTGTCTTACCCGACGTTGTCATGGGAAGCTGCGCGACTGAAAAGTAGACTCCGGGTACCATGTAGCTAGGCAGCCGCTCGCTGAGCTGGCTGTCCACCTGGGAGGGGAAGAAAACGCGTGCAGAGGAGCCGTCTCCATCGGAAACCTCTTCCTCTTTCTGTTCCACAAAGACAGCCACCGTCGCCTTGTCTTTGTCGTCTCCCGGCATGATCACTTCTACTGCCATACGTCCTACTTCCGGCATGCACTCGCGCACGTGGTGCTCAATCTCCCCAAGCTCCACCCGCTGCCCGCGTACCTTGACCTGCGCATCTTTGCGGTTGACGTACACTAGATTGCCGTCTGCATTGTAGTAGACGAGGTCGCCGGTCTTGTACAGCCGGCCGCGCCGGCCCGCGTGCTGGTCGCATCCCTCCAGCAGCCAGGCCGGGTCGTCGATGAACGCGGCCGCCGTCTTCTCTGCGTCGTTCAGGTAGCCGCGCGCCAGGATCGGTCCCTCAACGAGCAGCTCACCCACCGCGCCCAGGGGAGCCAGCTTGTGGTGGTCGTTGGGGTCCACCACCCAGCTGACCGACGCAACAGACTTGCCGAGCAAGCCTGTGTAAAAGCCAAGAGTACCGGAGTAGAAAGTGCAAAGAACGCAACACTCAGTAGGACCATATGTAGTTATCTGACGGGCATAAGGGCTCCATCTGTTCCAGTCGTGATCTGTTACAAGTTCTGCTCCGAGGATAAGATTTTGTAATCCCGGGATGCGCTCTGGATCGAGAAGCTTCGCAACAGTAGGCGTGAGGTGTGCCCAATTCGCGTCCAGAGCATTTATTGCTTTCAAAAGATCATCTTTCTTGTCGCTTTCTGATGGGACGCAAGTACAGCCACCCATTAGAAGCGTAGTCCATATCTCGGTAATGCTAACGTCGAACGTGTAAGAAGAGAATTGGAGAAAGCGCGAGTCGCTTGTAAGGTTATAGGCTTTTCCGTGACCCAAGCAGCTGGTCAATATTGCCCTGTGCTCAATCACCACGCCCTTGGGCTTTCCCGTGCTCCCAGACGTGAACAGCACATAGGCAGGGTTGTCTGGCTGTGCCTTTGTGCGAGTTGTCGTCCTTTTGTCGGTTGTGCTGGCCTCGCTGGCCTCGCTGGGCAGCTCACGCATGGCAGCCTCGCTGACCACCACGACGGTGCGGTTGCCGCCGCTGCAGAGCGTCGAGTGCTGTGCCGAAGCAAGCACCACTCTGGCGCCAGTCTGCCGGAAGATCTCCTCGTGCCGACTTGCTGGGTGTTCTGGGTCTAGGGGAGCGAAGGCGCCGCCAGCCTTGAGCACTGCCAGCATGGCCACCACCGTCCACATCGACTTCTCGAAGCACAGAGGAACAATGGCTTCGGGCCCGACGCCCAAACCCACTAGGTAGCCGGCCAGCCTGGACGACAGCTCGTCCAGCTCGCCGTACTTCATCTCGCCGTCCCACGCGCAGATGGCCGCCGCGTCAGGTCGTGCCCGCGCCTGCTCCACAAACAGCTCGTGCACGCACCGCTCCACCACCGGAGGAACCTCTCCATTCCACTTCCACAGCTGTTGCTGCTGTCTCTTTGAGAGGATCTGCAGGTCGCCTATCGTGGATGTCGTTTTTGTGATGATGCCATAGATCGCTTGGCTCAAGCTCTCTGCAAGATTGGCGGCTTGGGCATCGTCAATGCAGCGGGTCTGATAATGGATTTCGATCTCCATCACAGAGCGATTGTATCCAGCCCCTATGTTAATAGCATACTACATCCAGCAGGTTAGTAAGGGGCCATGCATCACCGCTCATACATGAACTCACCTCAGTCGGATCCGATCCGCTCTGACCGCGGAAATCAATCTCAGAATCGTTAACAGCCATTGTGTCATCGATCCGTTGAAGCGATAGGATTGTGTTGAACAAAGCGTTCGCCCCCAGCCCAAGCATGCTGTGCACGCTCGCGAGAGAGATGTTCTGATGCGGCAGGCTGTTTGTATAGTCGCTCTGCACTGCCCTCAGCACATCCATCACAGTCTTATGTTCATCCAGCTGCACTCTGCATGCAATCGTTGTAATAAGCGGGCCAAAGATATTGGCGACATCCTCGACCGGCAAGTCCCGTCTCGAGGAGAGATTTCCAAAGCACGGGGTCGTCGCTCCAGTGTATCGGCTTAGGACCAGGGCCCATGCTGTCTGTATGATAGTAGCTATGGTGATGTCCCATGTCTGGCAAAATGTATGGACGGCATTTGCGTCAATGTCAGGCACATGCACTGTTCCATCTCTGTAGCATACATCTTGAGGCTCTGCCATCGAAGAGAAAAAGCATGGCTCGACGCCATCAAGGTACCTTGCCCAGTAAGCATGCGTCTCCTCCTGTTCCTGTTGGGTTAGATACGAAACGACATCTCGGAACCGCCCGCTGTCTGGATTAAGGTTGGCACTGTATGCACTTTGCAAGTCGCGCAAGATGACGCCGCGAGAGTGGGCGTCAAAGATGGCGTGGTTAATATCTAGGCATAGATAGGCCTTTCCATTATCAAGCTGGCAAATGAACATGCGATGCTGCAGGCCACTGTCTTGCTGAGCTAAAGTGTCCTGGTGGGCGCGGAACATGGCAAGAGTTGCTGTGTCTCCCGCTGCTCGGAAGAATGATATGCTGGGTTGTGGATCTTTCAGCACTACGTTCGTGGTTCCTAAACTTCCAGGCACGTTATCGACCAGCAGTGCCCGCAATAGCGAATGCCGGCGTACCACAGCCTCCCAAGCTTGCTGCAGCCGAGTGCAATTGACCTGGTTTTGCTGCGTCGGTATGACTTCAAAGATAGACGATACCCGATATGCATCTGGATCTCTGCTCTGGCTGATGAGGATCCCCTCCTGCATGGGCAGACACGGAAAGACGTCCTCGACCTCTTCAGGTTGGACGCCAAGCTCTGCAAGTGTATCGTTCTGGAAGCTGTCCAGATCTTCGTAGGTTTTGAACGCGAGTGGCAGGTCGCTCAGCGTCCATTGCTTATGCTTCTTCTGCAGGAGAGTCGCCATCTCAACCAGGGCCATCTCGTAGCGCTCGATCCAGTTGGCTACTTGCTGCTGGCGCTTCGCTTTGCTGTCGCTTGTAACAGTCACGTGCATGCGCCCCTTTTCGACAACCGCAGATACGTCGAACAAAGCGAACCTCGGGGCCTCTAACATCGATGCTGGCTCACATCCGTCCGGAGCTGGCAGGGTTTTGAACAGCGAGTCTGTGCGCTCGAGCTGCTGGTACACGCCTTGATAATTGAATATTACTTCCACAGGGAACATGGACGCGAACACATCCGAAGTGTCAGCATCGGCAAACCGCGAGGCAAAATAGGATCGGCCGTTGTCAGGGAACTTGCGCATGCCATCTTTGGTGTGCCGGATGACCTCAAGCAGGTCGCCTCTGGTGTGACTCGGCACCTGAATGGGGAGCATGCTCGTGAACCATCCCACAGTGCGAGAGAGATCAATGCCGGCATCCCAAGGCTCGCGGCCGTGGCTCTCGTTAAAGATGGTGGGCGGAGCTCGGTCGGAGAAGGCAATAGCAAAAGAATGAGCTAGAGCGGCAAGCATAAGCTCCACAGGACGCGTCTGAAATACATCGTTGCAGGGTCCGAGCAGGGCCGAGGTTGTCTGTTCGTTGAGTGCAAACTGTTTCGATACCACACTCCCGCGTTTGACAGCATCAGGTTCTATGCCCCAGTAGGACAGTGACTCCCCAGAAGCCACCTCGTCTTGAGCCACGCCACTAGGGCATTTGTGCTTGGTAGCATGTTCCGTTTGGAGAGCCTGCCAGGCTTGAAAGGGGACGGCGGGCACAGCGGGAAGCTTCCGCGAGAGAAGCAGGTCCTCCAACTCTTCGAGAAGCACACGCCACGAAACCAGATCGATCACCAAGTGGTGAATGGCGATAACAGCAGTTGGCGCTGACCCTGATCGCACAGGACTGCTGCCAGCACAGGACCATTCTGTACATCCAGCCCGTCTCGGCTCTGTCGGATCGCTTCACTAACGTCCTTGCTGTCGATGCACCGCACATAGTCCACCGTAAAGGAGGCACTACCGCGATCGGATATATGTTGCTGCCACCTACCTCCAGCCGTCTGGCTGAACAAAGCTCGGAGCATGGAATGCCGTCGAACAAGGGTTTTGAACGCTGCGCGCAGCGATTCGAGGTTTGTCAAGCTGCTGAGCTCTAGGAAAAAGCTCTGGTCAAAGCAAGCGCTGCCAGTGCTCTCGAGCCGGAGATATAGCTCCTGAATCGGCGTCAGACTAAAGTGCCTGTTCACTGGGTCTTCCATCACAAGATTGGAAGAGAAGTGATTCCGCGACATGCGGTGAGCCAAACGGGAAATGGTTTTCTGTTCGAGGATATCGGCTGTAGTGACTGAGATTTGGAGCGACCGCGCGGTCGAAGAGACCTGCATGGCTGTGATCGAGTCGCCGCCCAGGCGGAAGAAGCTGTCGTCCAGCCCGATGCTGTCTGCGTCGATGTTGAGCACCTGCGCCCACAGCTGCTGCATTGCCTTCTCCTTGTCTGTCGACGGCTGCCGCTTTGGTCCCTGGCTGCGCGTGCGCAGCTCCGCCAGCTGCTGGGCTGAGAATGTAGCCCCAATCTCGCGCAGCCGCTTGCGGTCTGTCTTACCCGACGTTGTCATGGGAAGCTGCGCGACTGAAAAGTAGACTCCGGGTACCATGTAGCTAGGCAGCCGCTCGCTGAGCTGGCTGTCCACCTGGGAGGGGAAGAAAACGCGTGCAGAGGAGCCGTCTCCATCGGAAACCTCTTCCTCTTTCTGTTCCACAAAGACAGCCACCGTCGCCTTGTCTTTGTCGTCTCCCGGCATGATCACTTCTACCGCCATACGTCCTACTTCCGGCATGCACTCGCGCACGTGGTGCTCAATCTCCCCAAGCTCCACCCGCTGCCCGCGTACCTTGACCTGCGCATCTTTGCGGTTGACGTACACTAGATTGCCGTCTGCATTGTAGTAGACGAGGTCGCCGGTCTTGTACAGCCGGCCGCGCCGGCCCGCGTGCTGGTCGCATCCCTCCAGCAGCCAGGCCGGGTCGTCGATGAACGCGGCCGCCGTCTTCTCTGCGTCGTTCAGGTAGCCGCGCGCCAGGATCGGTCCCTCAACGAGCAGCTCACCCACCGCGCCCAGGGGAGCCAGCTTGTGGTGGTCGTTGGGGTCCACCACCCAGCTGACCGACGCAACAGACTTGCCGAGCAAGCCTGTGTAAAAGCCAAGAGTACCGGAGTAGAAAGTGCAAAGAACGCAACACTCAGTAGGACCATATGCAGTTATCTGACGGGCATAAGGGCTCCATCTGTTCCAGTCGTGATCTGTTACAAGTTCTGCTCCGAGGATAAGATTTTGTAATCCCGGGATGCGCTCTGGATCGAGAAGCTTCGCAACAGTGGCGTGAGGTATGCCCAATTCGCGTCCAGAGCATTTATTGCTTTCGAAAGATCATCTTTCTTGTCGCTTTCTGATGGGACGCAAGTACAGCCACCCACTAGAAGCGTAGTCCATATCTCGGTAATGCTAACGTCGAACGTGTAAGAAGAGAATTGGAGAAAGCGCGAGTCGCTTGTAAGGTTAAAGGCTTTTCCGTGACCCAAGCAGCTGGTCAATATTGCCCTGTGCTCAATCACCACGCCCTTGGGCTTTCCCGTGCTCCCAGACGTGAACAGCACATAGGCAGGGTTGTCTGGCTGTGCCTTTGTGCGAGTTGTCGTCCTTTTGTCGGTTGTGCTGGCCTCGCTGGCCTCGCTGGGCAGCTCACGCATGGCAGCCTCGCTGACCACCACGACGGTGCGGTTGCCGCCGCTGCAGAGCGTCGAGTGCTGTGCCGAAGCAAGCACCACTCTGGCGCCAGTCTGCCGGAAGATCTCCTCGTGCCGACTTGCTGGGTGTTCTGGGTCTAGGGGAGCGAAGGCGCCGCCAGCCTTGAGCACTGCCAGCATGGCCACCACCGTCCACATCGACTTCTCGAAGCACAGAGGAACAATGGCTTCGGGCCCGACGCCCAAACCCACTAGGTAGCCGGCCAGCCTGGACGACAGCTCGTCCAGCTCGCCGTACTTCATCTCGCCGTCCCACGCGCAGATGGCCGCCGCGTCAGGTCGTGCCCGCGCCTGCTCCACAAACAGCTCGTGCACGCACCGCTCCACCACCGGAGGAACCTCTCCATTCCACTTCCACAGCTGTTGCTGCTGTCTCTTTGAGAGGATCTGCAGGTCGCCTATCGTGGATGTCGTTTTTGTGATGATGCCATAGATCGCTTGGCTCAAGCTCTCTGCAAGATTGGCGGCTTGGGCATCGTCAATGCAGCGGGTCTGATAATGGATTTCGATCTCCATCACAGAGCGATTGTATCCAGCCCCTATGTTAATAGCATACTACATCCAGCAGGTTAGTAAGGGGCCATGCATCACCGCTCATACATGAACTCACCTCAGTCGGATCCGATCCGCTCTGACCGCGGAAATCAATCTCAGAATCGTTAACAGCCATTGTGTCATCGATCCGTTGAAGCGATAGGATTGTGTTGAACAAAGCGTTCGCCCCCAGCCCAAGCATGCTGTGCACGCTCGCGAGAGAGATGTTCTGATGCGGCAGGCTGTTTGTATAGTCGCTCTGCACTGCCCTCAGCACATCCATCACAGTCTTATGTTCATCCAGCTGCACTCTGCATGCAATCGTTGTAATAAGCGGGCCAAAGATATTGGCGACATCCTCGACCGGCAAGTCCCGTCTCGAGGAGAGATTTCCAAAGCACGGGGTCGTCGCTCCAGTGTATCGGCTTAGGACCAGGGCCCATGCTGTCTGTATGATAGTAGCTATGGTGATGTCCCATGTCTGGCAAAATGTATGGACGGCATTTGCGTCAATGTCAGGCACATGCACTGTTCCATCTCTGTAGCATACATCTTGAGGCTCTGCCATCGAAGAGAAAAAGCATGGCTCGACGCCATCAAGGTACCTTGCCCAGTAAGCATGCGTCTCCTCCTGTTCCTGTTGGGTTAGATACGAAACGACATCTCGGAACCGCCCGCTGTCTGGATTAAGGTTGGCACTGTATGCACTTTGCAAGTCGCGCAAGATGACGCCGCGAGAGTGGGCGTCAAAGATGGCGTGGTTAATATCTAGGCATAGATAGGCCTTTCCATTATCAAGCTGGCAAATGAACATGCGATGCTGCAGGCCACTGTCTTGCTGAGCTAAAGTGTCCTGGTGGGCGCGGAACATGGCAAGAGTTGCTGTGTCTCCCGCTGCTCGGAAGAATGATATGCTGGGTTGTGGATCTTTCAGCACTACGTTCGTGGTTCCTAAACTTCCAGGCACGTTATCGACCAGCAGTGCCCGCAATAGCGAATGCCGGCGTACCACAGCCTCCCAAGCTTGCTGCAGCCGAGTGCAATTGACCTGGTTTTGCTGCGTCGGTATGACTTCAAAGATAGACGATACCCGATATGCATCTGGATCTCTGCTCTGGCTGATGAGGATCCCCTCCTGCATGGGCAGACACGGAAAGACGTCCTCGACCTCTTCAGGTTGGACGCCAAGCTCTGCAAGTGTATCGTTCTGGAAGCTGTCCAGATCTTCGTAGGTTTTGAACGCGAGTGGCAGGTCGCTCAGCGTCCATTGCTTATGCTTCTTCTGCAGGAGAGTCGCCATCTCAACCAGGGCCATCTCGTAGCGCTCGATCCAGTTGGCTACTTGCTGCTGGCGCTTCGCTTTGCTGTCGCTTGTAACAGTCACGTGCATGCGCCCCTTTTCGACAACCGCAGATACGTCGAACAAAGCGAACCTCGGGCCTCTAACATCGATGCTGGCTCACATCCGTCCGGAGCTGGCAGGGTTTTGAACAGCGAGTCTGTGCGCTCGAGCTGCTGGTACACGCCTTGATAATTGAATATTACTTCCACAGGGAACATGGACGCGAACACATCCGAAGTGTCAGCATCGGCAAACCGCGAGGCAAAATAGGATCGGCCGTTGTCAGGGAACTTGCGCATGCCATCTTTGGTGTGCCGGATGACCTCAAGCAGGTCGCCTCTGGTGTGACTCGGCACCTGAATGGGGAGCATGCTCGTGAACCATCCCACAGTGCGAGAGAGATCAATGCCGGCATCCCAAGGCTCGCGCCGTGGCTCTCGTTAAAGATGGTGGGCGGAGCTCGGTCGGAGAAGGCAATAGCAAAAGAATGAGCTAGAGCGGCAAGCATAAGCTCCACAGGACGCGTCTGAAATACATCGTTGCAGGGTCCGAGCAGGGCCGAGGTTGTCTGTTCGTTGAGTGCAAACTGTTTCGATACCACACTCCCGCGTTTGACAGCATCAGGTTCTATGCCCCAGTAGGACAGTGACTCCCAGAAGCCACCTCGTCTTGAGCCACGCCACTAGGGCATTTGTGCTTGGTAGCATGTTCCGTTTGGAGAGCCTGCCAGGCTTGAAAGGGGACGGCGGGCACAGCGGGAAGCTTCCGCGAGAGAAGCAGGTCCTCCAACTCTTCGAGAAGCACACGCCACGAAACCAGATCGATCACCAAGTGGTGAATGGCGATAAACAGCAGTTGGCGCTGACCCTGATCGCACAGGACTGCTGCCAGCACAGGACCATTCTGTACATCCAGCCCGTCTCGGCTCTGTCGGATCGCTTCACTAACGTCCTTGCTGTCGATGCACCGCACATAGTCCACCGTAAAGGAGGCACTACCGCGATCGGATATATGTTGCTGCCACCTACCTCCAGCCGTCTGGCTGAACAAAGCTCGGAGCATGGAATGCCGTCGAACAAGGGTTTTGAACGCTGCGCGCAGCGATTCGAGGTTTGTCAAGCTGCTGAGCTCTAGGAAAAAGCTCTGGTCAAAGCAAGCGCTGCCAGTGCTCTCGAGCCGGAGATATAGCTCCTGAATCGGCGTCAGACTAAAGTGCCTGTTCACTGGGTCTTCCATCACAAGATTGGAAGAGAAGTGATTCCGCGACATGCGGTGAGCCAAACGGGAAATGGTTTTCTGTTCGAGGATATCGGCTGTAGTGACTGAGATTTGGAGCGACCGCGCGGTCGAAGAGACCTGCATGGCTGTGATCGAGTCGCCGCCCAGGCGGAAGAAGCTGTCGTCCAGCCCGATGCTGTCTGCGTCGATGTTGAGCACCTGCGCCCACAGCTGCTGCATTGCCTTCTCCTTGTCTGTCGACGGCTGCCGCTTTGGTCCCTGGCTGCGCGTGCGCAGCTCCGCCAGCTGCTGGGCTGAGAATGTAGCCCCAATCTCGCGCAGCCGCTTGCGGTCTGTCTTACCCGACGTTGTCATGGGAAGCTGCGCGACTGAAAAGTAGACTCCGGGTACCATGTAGCTAGGCAGCCGCTCGCTGAGCTGGCTGTCCACCTGGGAGGGGAAGAAAACGCGTGCAGAGGAGCCGTCTCCATCGGAAACCTCTTCCTCTTTCTGTTCCACAAAGACAGCCACCGTCGCCTTGTCTTTGTCGTCTCCCGGCATGATCACTTCTACTGCCATACGTCCTACTTCCGGCATGCACTCGCGCACGTGGTGCTCAATCTCCCCAAGCTCCACCCGCTGCCCGCGTACCTTGACCTGCGCATCTTTGCGGTTGACGTACACTAGATTGCCGTCTGCATTGTAGTAGACGAGGTCGCCGGTCTTGTACAGCCGGCCGCGCCGGCCCGCGTGCTGGTCGCATCCCTCCAGCAGCCAGGCCGGGTCGTCGATGAACGCGGCCGCCGTCTTCTCTGCGTCGTTCAGGTAGCCGCGCGCCAGGATCGGTCCCTCAACGAGCAGCTCACCCACCGCGCCCAGGGGAGCCAGCTTGTGGTGGTCGTTGGGGTCCACCACCCAGCTGACCGACGCAACAGACTTGCCGAGCAAGCCTGTGTAAAAGCCAAGAGTACCGGAGTAGAAAGTGCAAAGAACGCAACACTCAGTAGGACCATATGTAGTTATCTGACGGGCATAAGGGCTCCATCTGTTCCAGTCGTGATCTGTTACAAGTTCTGCTCCGAGGATAAGATTTTGTAATCCCGGGATGCGCTCTGGATCGAGAAGCTTCGCAACAGTAGGCGTGAGGTGTGCCCAATTCGCGTCCAGAGCATTTATTGCTTTCAAAAGATCATCTTTCTTGTCGCTTTCTGATGGGACGCAAGTACAGCCACCCATTAGAAGCGTAGTCCATATCTCGGTAATGCTAACGTCGAACGTGTAAGAAGAGAATTGGAGAAAGCGCGAGTCGCTTGTAAGGTTATAGGCTTTTCCGTGACCCAAGCAGCTGGTCAATATTGCCCTGTGCTCAATCACCACGCCCTTGGGCTTTCCCGTGCTCCCAGACGTGAACAGCACATAGGCAGGGTTGTCTGGCTGTGCCTTTGTGCGAGTTGTCGTCCTTTTGTCGGTTGTGCTGGCCTCGCTGGCCTCGCTGGGCAGCTCACGCATGGCAGCCTCGCTGACCACCACGACGGTGCGGTTGCCGCCGCTGCAGAGCGTCGAGTGCTGTGCCGAAGCAAGCACCACTCTGGCGCCAGTCTGCCGGAAGATCTCCTCGTGCCGACTTGCTGGGTGTTCTGGGTCTAGGGGAGCGAAGGCGCCGCCAGCCTTGAGCACTGCCAGCATGGCCACCACCGTCCACATCGACTTCTCGAAGCACAGAGGAACAATGGCTTCGGGCCCGACGCCCAAACCCACTAGGTAGCCGGCCAGCCTGGACGACAGCTCGTCCAGCTCGCCGTACTTCATCTCGCCGTCCCACGCGCAGATGGCCGCCGCGTCAGGTCGTGCCCGCGCCTGCTCCACAAACAGCTCGTGCACGCACCGCTCCACCACCGGAGGAACCTCTCCATTCCACTTCCACAGCTGTTGTCTGTCCTCGGGAGTGAGCGTATCAATCTCAGCAACTGTCGTCTTGCCACCGGCTTCCGCCAGCTGCTGCGCGACGAAGCCAAGCTGGCCCAGCATCCTCTGCACTTGCCACTGCTCGATGATCTGTGGATCAAAGCTGGCCGTGATCTGCACTCGCTCCGTAGCTAGCGTGCACTGCACCATCAGTGCGTAAGTCGTGAAGTCCTGCAGCTCTGACTTGGTCTGCCATCTTCCTAGTGACTTGTCGCTCTCTAGACCGTCATCAGCTGGCTGCACTATCAGCAGCGTCTGGAAGCCACAGGCGTGCTGCGCATCCGCTCCCATCTTGGCGATCCGCTGCAATCCTGTCTGCTCGTATGGGATCATCTCGGTTGCCTGTTGTTGCACAGCAGCAAGGAGGGCTGGTACGGTCCAGTCTCTTGGTAAACGCACCCGCACAGGCACCGTCGCAATTGCCGGGCCCACTATATCCTCAATGCCTGCCACCGGCGCGTTGCGGCCCGTCACCGTGGCGCCAAAGACGACGTCGTCTGAGCTGGTGTAGTTACCCGCAACAATAGCCCACGCCGCGCGGATCAGCGTTGATGTAGTGGTATCGGATGCCATTGTCCTGGGGAGCGGCGGGCATTGGTGCTCTAACATTGCATTTGCCACTGGCTGATGTATTGATGGGGGAAGTGGCGGGAACATTGTCGCCTCGCAGCCGGCGAGTGTAGTCTGCCAGTAGTTGGTAGTGGCCTCCTGATCTTGCTGACTAAGGTACTGGACGAAAGCGTTAAAGCCTGGCCGCTCTTCAAGAACACCACCATTGTATGCTTTCTCTACAGCGCCCAGGATGCGAGGCAGAGACCAGCCGTCGTAGAGAGCGTGGTGCATTGTCCACACAAACCAGCGCCTTCCACCGTCTCTCTCCTTGACAAAAGCGTAGCGTGCCAGACAGTCGCCCGGCTGCATAGACGCCGCTTTGTCCTCTGCCAGGTACGTTCCCAGATGGTCTGCTTCCATCCACTGTATATCGCCTGCTACCACCACCTGCAGAAGGCCCAACCTGCTGTGCTGCACGATGCGCGTGCGTAGCATCATCGATTGCTTCACAACCTGCTCCCACGCCGCCCGTAGAGCGCTTTCATCCATGCTGACTGACAGCTCTAGTACACTCTGCATAATATAGTCACCCGCCCGCTTTGACGTGAGCGACATCAGGCCCTCCTGAAGCGGCGAGCACGGGTAGATGTCTTCCACCAGGTCCTTGTCTATGTTGCAGCCAGCAGCGACTTCCTCCTGGATACGTGCTGTGTCGACGTCGGAGTTGATGTTCAGAAGGGAGAAGGGCACAATGCTCTGCGCCACAGCTGGATCTACTCCGCCAGCCCAAGCGGCCAAATCGACGAGCCTGGGATGCTGGAAAGTGGCTGCGACGGTAAGGTGAACATTCTGCTTGCGTGCCTCGGCCACCAGCTTCATGGCTGCGATCGAGTCGCCGCCCAGGCGAAGAAGCTGTCGTCCAGCCCGATGCTGTCTGCGTCGATGTTGAGCACCTGCGCCCACAGCTGCTGCATTGCCTTCTCCTTGTCTGTCGACGGCTGCCGCTTTGGTCCCTGGCTGCGCGTGCGCAGCTCCGCCAGCTGCTGGGCTGAGAATGTAGCCCCAATCTCGCGCAGCCGCTTGCGGTCCGTCTTGCCCGACGTTGTCATGGGAAGCTGCGCGACTGAAAAGTAGACTCCGGGTACCATGTAGCTAGGCAGCCGCTCGCTGAGCTGGCTGTCCACCTGGGAGGGGAAGAAAACGCGTGCAGAGGAGCCGTCTCCATCGGAAACCTCTTCCTCTTTCTGTTCCACAAAGACAGCCACCGTCGCCTTGTCTTTGTCGTCTCCCGGCATGATCACTTCTACTGCCATACGTCCTACTTCCGGCATGCACTCGCGCACGTGGTGCTCAATCTCCCCAAGCTCCACCCGCTGCCCGCGTACCTTGACCTGCGCATCTTTGCGGTTGACGTACACTAGATTGCCGTCTGCATTGTAGTAGACGAGGTCGCCGGTCTTGTACAGCCGGCCGCGCCGGCCCGCGTGCTGGTCGCATCCCTCCAGCAGCCAGGCCGGGTCGTCGATGAACGCGGCCGCCGTCTTCTCTGCGTCGTTCAGGTAGCCGCGCGCCAGGATCGGTCCCTCAACGAGCAGCTCACCCACCGCGCCCAGGGGAGCCAGCTTGTGGTGGTCGTTGGGGTCCACCACCCAGCTGACCGACGCAACAGACTTGCCGAGCAAGCCTGTGTAAAAGCCAAGAGTACCGGAGTAGAAAGTGCAAAGAACGCAACACTCAGTAGGACCATATGCAGTTATCTGACGGGCATAAGGGCTCCATCTGTTCCAGTCGTGATCTGTTACAAGTTCTGCTCCGAGGATAAGATTTTGTAATCCCGGGATGCGCTCTGGATCGAGAAGCTTCGCAACAGTGGACGTGAGGTATGCCCAATTCGCGTCCAGAGCATTTATTGCTTTCGAAAGATCATCTTTCTTGTCGCTTTCTGATGGGACGCAAGTACAGCCACCCACTAGAAGCGTAGTCCATATCTCGGTAATGCTAACGTCGAACGTGTAAGAAGAGAATTGGAGAAAGCGCGAGTCGCTTGTAAGGTTAAAGGCTTTTCCGTGACCCAAGCAGCTGGTCAATATTGCCCTGTGCTCAATCACCACGCCCTTGGGCTTTCCCGTGCTCCCAGACGTGAACAGCACATAGGCAGGGTTGTCTGGCTGTGCCTTTGTGCGAGTTGTCGTCCTTTTGTCGGTTGTGCTGGCCTCGCTGGCCTCGCTGGGCAGCTCACGCATGGCAGCCTCGCTGACCACCACGACGGTGCGGTTGCCGCCGCTGCAGAGCGTCGAGTGCTGTGCCGAAGCAAGCACCACTCTGGCGCCAGTCTGCCGGAAGATCTCCTCGTGCCGACTTGCTGGGTGTTCTGGGTCTAGGGGAGCGAAGGCGCCGCCAGCCTTGAGCACTGCCAGCATGGCCACCACCGTCCACATCGACTTCTCGAAGCACAGAGGAACAATGGCTTCGGGCCCGACGCCCAAACCCACTAGGTAGCCGGCCAGCCTGGACGACAGCTCGTCCAGCTCGCCGTACTTCATCTCGCCGTCCCACGCGCAGATGGCCGCCGCGTCAGGTCGTGCCCGCGCCTGCTCCACAAACAGCTCGTGCACGCACCGCTCCACCACCGGAGGAACCTCTCCATTCCACTTCCACAGCTGTTGCTGCTGTCTCTTTGAGAGGATCTGCAGGTCGCCTATCGTGGATGTCGTTTTTGTGATGATGCCATAGATCGCTTGGCTCAAGCTCTCTGCAAGATTGGCGGCTTGGGCATCGTCAATGCAGCGGGTCTGATAATGGATTTCGATCTCCATCACAGAGCGATTGTATCCAGCCCCTATGTTAATAGCATACTACATCCAGCAGGTTAGTAAGGGGCCATGCATCACCGCTCATACATGAACTCACCTCAGTCGGATCCGATCCGCTCTGACCGCGGAAATCAATCTCAGAATCGTTAACAGCCATTGTGTCATCGATCCGTTGAAGCGATAGGATTGTGTTGAACAAAGCGTTCGCCCCCAGCCCAAGCATGCTGTGCACGCTCGCGAGAGAGATGTTCTGATGCGGCAGGCTGTTTGTATAGTCGCTCTGCACTGCCCTCAGCACATCCATCACAGTCTTATGTTCATCCAGCTGCACTCTGCATGCAATCGTTGTAATAAGCGGGCCAAAGATATTGGCGACATCCTCGACCGGCAAGTCCCGTCTCGAGGAGAGATTTCCAAAGCACGGGGTCGTCGCTCCAGTGTATCGGCTTAGGACCAGGGCCCATGCTGTCTGTATGATAGTAGCTATGGTGATGTCCCATGTCTGGCAAAATGTATGGACGGCATTTGCGTCAATGTCAGGCACATGCACTGTTCCATCTCTGTAGCATACATCTTGAGGCTCTGCCATCGAAGAGAAAAAGCATGGCTCGACGCCATCAAGGTACCTTGCCCAGTAAGCATGCGTCTCCTCCTGTTCCTGTTGGGTTAGATACGAAACGACATCTCGGAACCGCCCGCTGTCTGGATTAAGGTTGGCACTGTATGCACTTTGCAAGTCGCGCAAGATGACGCCGCGAGAGTGGGCGTCAAAGATGGCGTGGTTAATATCTAGGCATAGATAGGCCTTTCCATTATCAAGCTGGCAAATGAACATGCGATGCTGCAGGCCACTGTCTTGCTGAGCTAAAGTGTCCTGGTGGGCGCGGAACATGGCAAGAGTTGCTGTGTCTCCCGCTGCTCGGAAGAATGATATGCTGGGTTGTGGATCTTTCAGCACTACGTTCGTGGTTCCTAAACTTCCAGGCACGTTATCGACCAGCAGTGCCCGCAATAGCGAATGCCGGCGTACCACAGCCTCCCAAGCTTGCTGCAGCCGAGTGCAATTGACCTGGTTTTGCTGCGTCGGTATGACTTCAAAGATAGACGATACCCGATATGCATCTGGATCTCTGCTCTGGCTGATGAGGATCCCCTCCTGCATGGGCAGACACGGAAAGACGTCCTCGACCTCTTCAGGTTGGACGCCAAGCTCTGCAAGTGTATCGTTCTGGAAGCTGTCCAGATCTTCGTAGGTTTTGAACGCGAGTGGCAGGTCGCTCAGCGTCCATTGCTTATGCTTCTTCTGCAGGAGAGTCGCCATCTCAACCAGGGCCATCTCGTAGCGCTCGATCCAGTTGGCTACTTGCTGCTGGCGCTTCGCTTTGCTGTCGCTTGTAACAGTCACGTGCATGCGCCCCTTTTCGACAACCGCAGATACGTCGAACAAAGCGAACCTCGGGGCCTCTAACATCGATGCTGGCTCACATCCGTCCGGAGCTGGCAGGGTTTTGAACAGCGAGTCTGTGCGCTCGAGCTGCTGGTACACGCCTTGATAATTGAATATTACTTCCACAGGGAACATGGACGCGAACACATCCGAAGTGTCAGCATCGGCAAACCGCGAGGCAAAATAGGATCGGCCGTTGTCAGGGAACTTGCGCATGCCATCTTTGGTGTGCCGGATGACCTCAAGCAGGTCGCCTCTGGTGTGACTCGGCACCTGAATGGGGAGCATGCTCGTGAACCATCCCACAGTGCGAGAGAGATCAATGCCGGCATCCCAAGGCTCGCGGCCGTGGCTCTCGTTAAAGATGGTGGGCGGAGCTCGGTCGGAGAAGGCAATAGCAAAAGAATGAGCTAGAGCGGCAAGCATAAGCTCCACAGGACGCGTCTGAAATACATCGTTGCAGGGTCCGAGCAGGGCCGAGGTTGTCTGTTCGTTGAGTGCAAACTGTTTCGATACCACACTCCCGCGTTTGACAGCATCAGGTTCTATGCCCCAGTAGGACAGTGACTCCCCAGAAGCCACCTCGTCTTGAGCCACGCCACTAGGGCATTTGTGCTTGGTAGCATGTTCCGTTTGGAGAGCCTGCCAGGCTTGAAAGGGGACGGCGGGCACAGCGGGAAGCTTCCGCGAGAGAAGCAGGTCCTCCAACTCTTCGAGAAGCACACGCCACGAAACCAGATCGATCACCAAGTGGTGAATGGCGATAAACAGCAGTTGGCGCTGACCCTGATCGCACAGGACTGCTGCCAGCACAGGACCATTCTGTACATCCAGCCCGTCTCGGCTCTGTCGGATCGCTTCACTAACGTCCTTGCTGTCGATGCACCGCACATAGTCCACCGTAAAGGAGGCACTACCGCGATCGGATATATGTTGCTGCCACCTACCTCCAGCCGTCTGGCTGAACAAAGCTCGGAGCATGGAATGCCGTCGAACAAGGGTTTTGAACGCTGCGCGCAGCGATTCGAGGTTTGTCAAGCTGCTGAGCTCTAGGAAAAAGCTCTGGTCAAAGCAAGCGCTGCCAGTGCTCTCGAGCCGGAGATATAGCTCCTGAATCGGCGTCAGACTAAAGTGCCTGTTCACTGGGTCTTCCATCACAAGATTGGAAGAGAAGTGATTCCGCGACATGCGGTGAGCCAAACGGGAAATGGTTTTCTGTTCGAGGATATCGGCTGTAGTGACTGAGATTTGGAGCGACCGCGCGGTCGAAGAGACCTGCATGGCTGTGATCGAGTCGCCGCCCAGGCGGAAGAAGCTGTCGTCCAGCCCGATGCTGTCTGCGTCGATGTTGAGCACCTGCGCCCACAGCTGCTGCATTGCCTTCTCCTTGTCTGTCGACGGCTGCCGCTTTGGTCCCTGGCTGCGCGTGCGCAGCTCCGCCAGCTGCTGGGCTGAGAATGTAGCCCCAATCTCGCGCAGCCGCTTGCGGTCTGTCTTACCCGACGTTGTCATGGGAAGCTGCGCGACTGAAAAGTAGACTCCGGGTACCATGTAGCTAGGCAGCCGCTCGCTGAGCTGGCTGTCCACCTGGGAGGGGAAGAAAACGCGTGCAGAGGAGCCGTCTCCATCGGAAACCTCTTCCTCTTTCTGTTCCACAAAGACAGCCACCGTCGCCTTGTCTTTGTCGTCTCCCGGCATGATCACTTCTACTGCCATACGTCCTACTTCCGGCATGCACTCGCGCACGTGGTGCTCAATCTCCCCAAGCTCCACCCGCTGCCCGCGTACCTTGACCTGCGCATCTTTGCGGTTGACGTACACTAGATTGCCGTCTGCATTGTAGTAGACGAGGTCGCCGGTCTTGTACAGCCGGCCGCGCCGGCCCGCGTGCTGGTCGCATCCCTCCAGCAGCCAGGCCGGGTCGTCGATGAACGCGGCCGCCGTCTTCTCTGCGTCGTTCAGGTAGCCGCGCGCCAGGATCGGTCCCTCAACGAGCAGCTCACCCACCGCGCCCAGGGGAGCCAGCTTGTGGTGGTCGTTGGGGTCCACCACCCAGCTGACCGACGCAACAGACTTGCCGAGCAAGCCTGTGTAAAAGCCAAGAGTACCGGAGTAGAAAGTGCAAAGAACGCAACACTCAGTAGGACCATATGCAGTTATCTGACGGGCATAAGGGCTCCATCTGTTCCAGTCGTGATCTGTTACAAGTTCTGCTCCGAGGATAAGATTTTGTAATCCCGGGATGCGCTCTGGATCGAGAAGCTTCGCAACAGTGGACGTGAGGTATGCCCAATTCGCGTCCAGAGCATTTATTGCTTTCGAAAGATCATCTTTCTTGTCGCTTTCTGATGGGACGCAAGTACAGCCACCCACTAGAAGCGTAGTCCATATCTCGGTAATGCTAACGTCGAACGTGTAAGAAGAGAATTGGAGAAAGCGCGAGTCGCTTGTAAGGTTAAAGGCTTTTCCGTGACCCAAGCAGCTGGTCAATATTGCCCTGTGCTCAATCACCACGCCCTTGGGCTTTCCCGTGCTCCCAGACGTGAACAGCACATAGGCAGGGTTGTCTGGCTGTGCCTTTGTGCGAGTTGTCGTCCTTTTGTCGGTTGTGCTGGCCTCGCTGGCCTCGCTGGGCAGCTCACGCATGGCAGCCTCGCTGACCACCACGACGGTGCGGTTGCCGCCGCTGCAGAGCGTCGAGTGCTGTGCCGAAGCAAGCACCACTCTGGCGCCAGTCTGCCGGAAGATCTCCTCGTGCCGACTTGCTGGGTGTTCTGGGTCCAGGGGAGCGAAGGCGCCGCCAGCCTTGAGCACTGCCAGCATGGCCACCACCGTCCACATCGACTTCTCGAAGCACAGAGGAACAATGGCTTCGGGCCCGACGCCCAAACCCACTAGGTAGCCGGCCAGCCTGGACGACAGCTCGTCCAGCTCGCCGTACTTCATCTCGCCGTCCCACGCGCAGATGGCCGCCGCGTCAGGTCGTGCCCGCGCCTGCTCCACAAACAGCTCGTGCACGCACCGCTCCACCACCGGAGGAACCTCTCCATTCCACTTCCACAGCTGTTGTCTGTCCTCGGGAGTGAGCGTATCAATCTCAGCAACTGTCGTCTTGCCACCGGCTTCCGCCAGCTGCTGCGCGACGAAGCCAAGCTGGCCCAGCATCCTCTGCACTTGCCACTGCTCGATGACCTGTGGATCAAAGCTGGCCGTGATCTGCACTCGCTCCGTAGCTAGCGTGCACTGTACCATCAGTGCGTAAGTCGTGAAGTCCTGCAGCTCTGACTTGGTCTGCCATCTTCCTAGTGACTTGTCGCTCTCTAGACCGTCATCAGCTGGCTGCACTATCAGCAGCGTCTGGAAGCCACAGGCGTGCTGCGCATCCGCTCCCATCTTGGCGATCCGCTGCAATCCTGTCTGCTCGTATGGGATCATCTCGGTTGCCTGTTGTTGCACAGCAGCAAGGAGGGCTGGTACGGTCCAGTCTCTTGGTAAACGCACCCGCACAGGCACCGTCGCAATTGCCGGGCCCACTATATCCTCAATGCCTGCCACCGGCGCGTTGCGGCCCGTCACCGTGGCGCCAAAGACGACGTCGTCTGAGCTGGTGTAGTTACCCGCAACAATAGCCCACGCCGCGCGGATCAGCGTTGATGTAGTGGTATCGGATGCCATTGTCCTGGGGAGCGGCGGGCATTGGTGCTCTAACATTGCATTTGCCACTGGCTGATGTATTGATGGGGGAAGTGGCGGGAACATTGTCGCCTCGCAGCCGGCGAGTGTAGTCTGCCAGTAGTTGGTAGTGGCCTCCTGATCTTGCTGACTAAGGTACTGGACGAAAGCGTTAAAGCCTGGCCGCTCTTCAAGAACACCACCATTGTATGCTTTCTCTACAGCGCCCAGGATGCGAGGCAGAGACCAGCCGTCGTAGAGAGCGTGGTGCATTGTCCACACAAACCAGCGCCTTCCACCGTCTCTCTCCTTGACAAAAGCGTAGCGTGCCAGACAGTCGCCCGGCTGCATAGACGCCGCTTTGTCCTCTGCCAGGTACGTTCCCAGATGGTCTGCTTCCATCCACTGTATATCGCCTGCTACCACCACCTGCAGAAGGCCCAACCTGCTGTGCTGCACGATGCGCGTGCGTAGCATCATCGATTGCTTCACAACCTGCTCCCACGCCGCCCGTAGAGCGCTTTCATCCATGCTGACTGACAGCTCTAGTACACTCTGCATAATATAGTCACCCGCCCGCTTTGACGTGAGCGACATCAGGCCCTCCTGAAGCGGCGAGCACGGGTAGATGTCTTCCACCAGGTCCTTGTCTATGTTGCAGCCAGCAGCGACTTCCTCCTGGATACGTGCTGTGTCGACGTCGGAGTTGATGTTCAGAAGGGAGAAGGGCACAATGCTCTGCGCCACAGCTGGATCTACTCCGCCAGCCCAAGCGGCCAAATCGACGAGCCTGGGATGCTGGAAAGTGGCTGCGACGGTAAGGTGAACATTCTGCTTGCGTGCCTCGGCCACCAGCTTCATGGCTGCGATCGAGTCGCCGCCCAGGCGGAAGAAGCTGTCGTCCAGCCCGATGCTGTCTGCGTCGATGTTGAGCACCTGCGCCCACAGCTGCTGCATTGCCTTCTCCTTGTCTGTCGACGGCTGCCGCTTTGGTCCCTGGCTGCGCGTGCGCAGCTCCGCCAGCTGCTGGGCTGAGAATGTAGCCCCAATCTCGCGCAGCCGCTTGCGGTCCGTCTTGCCCGACGTTGTCATGGGAAGCTGCGCGACTGAAAAGTAGACTCCGGGTACCATGTAGCTAGGCAGCCGCTCGCTGAGCTGGCTGTCCACCTGGGAGGGGAAGAAAACGCGTGCAGAGGAGCCGTCTCCATCGGAAACCTCTTCCTCTTTCTGTTCCACAAAGACAGCCACCGTCGCCTTGTCTTTGTCGTCTCCCGGCATGATCACTTCTACTGCCATACGTCCTACTTCCGGCATGCACTCGCGCACGTGGTGCTCAATCTCCCCAAGCTCCACCCGCTGCCCGCGTACCTTGACCTGCCCGTCCTTGCGCCCTACGTACACTAGATTGCCGTCTGCATCGTAGTGCACCAGGTCGCCGGTCTTGTACAGCCGGCCGTGCCGGCCCGCGTGCCGGCCCGCGTGCTCTTTGGAGCCTTCCAGCAGCCAGGCCGGGTCGTCGATGAACGCGGCCGCCGTCTTCTCTGCGTCGTTCAGGTAGCCGCGTGCCAGGATCGGTCCCTCAACGAGCAGCTCGCCCACCGACCCGAGCGGCGCAAGCCTGTTGTGGTCGTTTGGATCCACCACCCAGCCCACAGAAGCAATCAACTTTCCAATCGTTCCTGACGTGAAACCAGCAACATTAGAGTGTGATGTGCACCAAACGCTGCATTCTGTAGGACCATACGTATTGATCTGCTTTTCAAGATGACTCCACCTTTCCCAGTCAACGCGGCTCACCTGCTCACCCCCCAAGTACCAAGGTTCTGAGCGATGGAATTGTTTTGGGGTCAAGTGTTCGTGCAACCGTTGGCGTAAGCAATGCCCAACTTACTTTCAAGGTGTTTGAAATGTTCGACAAGTCGTTACGTCTGTCCAGCTCGGAGGGAACGCAAATGCATGCGCCAAACAAAAGGGCCGTGATGATCTCCGTGATGCACGCGTCAAAGGTGTAGGCAGCAAACTGAAGGCTTCGAGTGCTAGGCGAGAAGCCAAACGCCTCTCCATGGGTGAGACAGCTTGTTGAAATTGCTCTGTGTTCTAGGACGACTCCTTTGGGTGTTCCTGTGCTGCCTGAAGTGAACATGACGTACGCAATACTACTTGGCTTCGATATCACGTTGGCCTTGTCGCTTGCGCTTGACAGTCTATCGAAAGAGGCCTTGCTGACCACCACGACGGTGCGGTTGCCGCCGCTGCAGAGCGTCGAGTGCTGTGCCGAAGCAAGCACCACTCTGGCGCCAGTCTGCCGGAAGATCTCCTCGTGCCGACTTGCTGGGTGTTCTGGGTCTAGGGGAGCGAAGGCGCCGCCAGCCTTGAGCACTGCCAGCATGGCCACCACCGTCCACATCGACTTCTCGAAGCACAGAGGAACAATGGCTTCGGGCCCGACGCCCAAACCCACTAGGTAGCCGGCCAGCCTGGACGACAGCTCGTCCAGCTCGCCGTACTTCATCTCGCCGTCCCACGCGCAGATGGCCGCCGCGTCAGGTCGTGCCCGCGCCTGCTCCACAAACAGCTCGTGCACGCACCGCTCCACCACCGGAGGAACCTCTCCATTCCACTTCCACAGCTGTTGTCTGTCCTCGGGAGTGAGCGTATCAATCTCAGCAACTGTCGTCTTGCCACCGGCTTCCGCCAGCTGCTGCGCGACGAAGCCAAGCTGGCCCAGCATCCTCTGCACTTGCCACTGCTCGATGATCTGTGGATCAAAGCTGGCCGTGATCTGCACTCGCTCCGTAGCTAGCGTGCACTGCACCATCAGTGCGTAAGTCGTGAAGTCCTGCAGCTCTGACTTGGTCTGCCATCTTCCTAGTGACTTGTCGCTCTCTAGACCGTCATCAGCTGGCTGCACTATCAGCAGCGTCTGGAAGCCACAGGCGTGCTGCGCATCCGCTCCCATCTTGGCGATCCGCTGCAATCCTGTCTGCTCGTATGGGATCATCTCGGTTGCCTGTTGTTGCACAGCAGCAAGGAGGGCTGGTACGGTCCAGTCTCTTGGTAAACGCACCCGCACAGGCACCGTCGCAATTGCCGGGCCCACTATATCCTCAATGCCTGCCACCGGCGCGTTGCGGCCCGTCACCGTGGCGCCAAAGACGACGTCGTCTGAGCTGGTGTAGTTACCCGCAACAATAGCCCACGCCGCGCGGATCAGCGTTGATGTAGTGGTATCGGATGCCATTGTCCTGGGGAGCGGCGGGCATTGGTGCTCTAACATTGCATTTGCCACTGGCTGATGTATTGATGGGGGAAGTGGCGGGAACATTGTCGCCTCGCAGCCGGCGAGTGTAGTCTGCCAGTAGTTGGTAGTGGCCTCCTGATCTTGCTGACTAAGGTACTGGACGAAAGCGTTAAAGCCTGGCCGCTCTTCAAGAACACCACCATTGTATGCTTTCTCTACAGCGCCCAGGATGCGAGGCAGAGACCAGCCGTCGTAGAGAGCGTGGTGCATTGTCCACACAAACCAGCGCCTTCCACCGTCTCTCTCCTTGACAAAAGCGTAGCGTGCCAGACAGTCGCCCGGCTGCATAGACGCCGCTTTGTCCTCTGCCAGGTACGTTCCCAGATGGTCTGCTTCCATCCACTGTATATCGCCTGCTACCACCACCTGCAGAAGGCCCAACCTGCTGTGCTGCACGATGCGCGTGCGTAGCATCATCGATTGCTTCACAACCTGCTCCCACGCCGCCCGTAGAGCGCTTTCATCCATGCTGACTGACAGCTCTAGTACACTCTGCATAATATAGTCACCCGCCCGCTTTGACGTGAGCGACATCAGGCCCTCCTGAAGCGGCGAGCACGGGTAGATGTCTTCCACCAGGTCCTTGTCTATGTTGCAGCCAGCAGCGACTTCCTCCTGGATACGTGCTGTGTCGACGTCGGAGTTGATGTTCAGAAGGGAGAAGGGCACAATGCTCTGCGCCACAGCTGGATCTACTCCGCCAGCCCAAGCGGCCAAATCGACGAGCCTGGGATGCTGGAAAGTGGCTGCGACGGTAAGGTGAACATTCTGCTTGCGTGCCTCGGCCACCAGCTTCATGGCTGCGATCGAGTCGCCGCCCAGGCGGAAGAAGCTGTCGTCCAGCCCGATGCTGTCTGCGTCGATGTTGAGCACCTGCGCCCACAGCTGCTGCATTGCCTTCTCCTTGTCTGTCGACGGCTGCCGCTTTGGTCCCTGGCTGCGCGTGCGCAGCTCCGCCAGCTGCTGGGCTGAGAATGTAGCCCCAATCTCGCGCAGCCGCTTGCGGTCCGTCTTGCCCGACGTTGTCATGGGAAGCTGCGCGACTGAAAAGTAGACTCCGGGTACCATGTAGCTAGGCAGCCGCTCGCTGAGCTGGCTGTCCACCTGGGAGGGGAAGAAAACGCGTGCAGAGGAGCCGTCTCCATCGGAAACCTCTTCCTCTTTCTGTTCCACAAAGACAGCCACCGTCGCCTTGTCTTTGTCGTCTCCCGGCATGATCACTTCTACTGCCATACGTCCTACTTCCGGCATGCACTCGCGCACGTGGTGCTCAATCTCCCCAAGCTCCACCCGCTGCCCGCGTACCTTGACCTGCGCATCTTTGCGGTTGACGTACACTAGATTGCCGTCTGCATTGTAGTAGACGAGGTCGCCGGTCTTGTACAGCCGGCCGCGCCGGCCCGCGTGCTGGTCGCATCCCTCCAGCAGCCAGGCCGGGTCGTCGATGAACGCGGCCGCCGTCTTCTCTGCGTCGTTCAGGTAGCCGCGCGCCAGGATCGGTCCCTCAACGAGCAGCTCACCCACCGCGCCCAGGGGAGCCAGCTTGTGGTGGTCGTTGGGGTCCACCACCCAGCTGACCGACGCAACAGACTTGCCGAGCAAGCCTGTGTAAAAGCCAAGAGTACCGGAGTAGAAAATGCAAAGAACGCAACACTCAGTAGGACCATATGCAGTTATCTGAAGGGCATATGGGCTCCATCTGTTCCAGTCGTGATCTGTTACAAGTTCTGCTCCGAGGATAAGATTTTGTAATCCCGGGATGCGCTCTGGATCGAGAAGCTTCGCAACAGTAGGCGTGAGGAATGCCCAATTCGCGTCCAGAGCATTTATTGCTTTCGAAAGATCATCTTTCTTGTCGCTTTCTGATGGGACGCAAGTACAGCCACCCACTAGAAGCATAGTCCATATCTCGATAATGCTAACGTCGAACGTGTAAGAAGAGAATTGGAGAAAGCGCGAGTCGCTTGTAAGGTTAAAGGCTTTTCCGTGACCCAAGCAGCTGGTCAATATTGCCCTGTGCTCAATCACCACGCCCTTGGGCTTTCCCGTGCTCCCAGACGTGAACAGCACATAGGCAGGGTTGTCTGGCTGTGCCTTTGTGCGAGTTGTCGTCCTTTTGTCGGTTGTGCTGGCCTCGCTGGCCTCGCTGGGCAGCTCACGCATGGCAGCCTCGCTGACCACCACGACGGTGCGGTTGCCGCCGCTGCAGAGCGTCGAGTGCTGTGCCGAAGCAAGCACCACTCTGGCGCCAGTCTGCCGGAAGATCTCCTCGTGCCGACTTGCTGGGTGTTCTGGGTCCAGGGGAGCGAAGGCGCCGCCAGCCTTGAGCACTGCCAGCATGGCCACCACCGTCCACATCGACTTCTCGAAGCACAGAGGAACAATGGCTTCGGGCCCGACGCCCAAACCCACTAGGTAGCCGGCCAGCCTGGACGACAGCTCGTCCAGCTCGCCGTACTTCATCTCGCCGTCCCACGCGCAGATGGCCGCCGCGTCAGGTCGTGCCCGCGCCTGCTCCACAAACAGCTCGTGCACGCACCGCTCCACCACCGGAGGAACCTCTCCATTCCACTTCCACAGCTGTTGTCTGTCCTCGGAGTGAGCGTATCAATCTCAGCAACTGTCGTCTTGCCACCGGCTTCCGCCAGCTGCTGCGCGACGAAGCCAAGCTGGCCCAGCATCCTCTGCACTTGCCACTGCTCGATGATCTGTGGATCAAAGCTGGCCGTGATCTGCACTCGCTCCGTAGCTAGCGTGCACTGCACCATCAGTGCGTAAGTCGTGAAGTCCTGCAGCTCTGACTTGGTCTGCCATCTTCCTAGTGACTTGTCGCTCTCTAGACCGTCATCAGCTGGCTGCACTATCAGCAGCGTCTGGAAGCCACAGGCGTGCTGCGCATCCGCTCCCATCTTGGCGATCCGCTGCAATCCTGTCTGCTCGTATGGGATCATCTCGGTTGCCTGTTGTTGCACAGCAGCAAGGAGGGCTGGTACGGTCCAGTCTCTTGGTAAACGCACCCGCACAGGCACCGTCGCAATTGCCGGGCCCACTATATCTCAATGCCTGCCCCGGCGCGTTGCGGCCCGTCACCGTGGCGCCAAAGACGACGTCGTCTGAGCTGGTGTAGTTACCCGCAACAATAGCCCACGCCGCGCGGATCAGCGTTGATGTAGTGGTATCGGATGCCATTGTCCTGGGGAGCGGCGGGCATTGGTGCTCTAACATTGCATTTGCCACTGGCTGATGTATTGATGGGGGAAGTGGCGGAACATTGTCGCCTCGCAGCCGGCGAGTGTAGTGCCAGTAGTTGGTAGTGGCCTCCTGATCTTGCTGACTAAGGTACTGGACGAAAGCGTTAAAGCCTGGCCGCTCTTCAAGAACACCACCATTGTATGCTTTCTCTACAGCGCCCAGGATGCGAGGCAGAGACCAGCCGTCGTAGAGAGCGTGGTGCATTGTCCACACAAACCAGCGCCTTCCACCGTCTCTCTCCTTGACAAAAGCGTAGCGTGCCAGACAGTCGCCCGGCTGCATAGACGCCGCTTTGTCCTCTGCCAGGTACGTTCCCAGATGGTCTGCTTCCATCCACTGTATATCGCCTGCTACCACCACCTGCAGAAGGCCCAACCTGCTGTGCTGCACGATGCGCGTGCGTAGCATCATCGATTGCTTCACAACCTGCTCCCACGCGCCCGTAGAGCGCTTTCATCCATGCTGACTGACAGCTCTAGTACACTCTGCATAATATAGTCACCCGCCCGCTTTGACGTGAGCGACATCAGGCCCTCCTGAAGCGGCGAGCACGGGTAGATGTCTTCCACCAGGTCCTTGTCTATGTTGCAGCCAGCAGCGACTTCCTCCTGGATACGTGCTGTGTCGACGTCGGAGTTGATGTTCAGAAGGGAGAAGGGCACAATGCTCTGCGCCACAGCTGGATCTACTCCGCCAGCCCAAGCGGCCAAATCGACGAGCCTGGGATGCTGGAAAGTGGCTGCGACGGTAAGGTGAACATTCTGCTTGCGTGCCTCGGCCACCAGCTTCATGGCTGCGATCGAGTCGCCGCCCAGGCGGAAGAAGCTGTCGTCCAGCCCGATGCTGTCTGCGTCGATGTTGAGCACCTGCGCCCACAGCTGCTGCATTGCCTTCTCCTTGTCTGTCGACGGCTGCCGCTTTGGTCCCTGGCTGCGCGTGCGCAGCTCCGCCAGCTGCTGGGCTGAGAATGTAGCCCCAATCTCGCGCAGCCGCTTCCTGTCTATTTTTCCTGAAACTGTCATCGGAAATCGTGCTACAGAAAAGTATACGTCAGGCAGCATATAGCTAGGCAAAAATCTAGACAACTTTTCGTCCATGTTTGCTGGGTATACTACTTGCGCCATCGAATCATTACTAGCGACAGTTGGCAGAAGAAGCTCGCTGCATGTATCATCGTTGAGCTGTAAAAATGCTGCGAGTAGTGCACTCTCCTGCCTTCCTGCCGGTTGTATCTTCTCAATTGCCATCAGCTGCACCGCGGGCATGAAATTCCGGATGTGGTGCTCGATTTCACCTAGCTCGACCCGACGTCCGCGCATTTTGACTTGATAATCCCTACGACCTAGGTAGATGATACTACCATCTGGAAGTTGACGACCGATGTCTCCCGTTTTGTAAAAGCGGTTGTGGGGTCCTGGCCGGACTTGGTTAATCCAGGGCATCGATTCGAAAAATAAATCTTCGTCCTTCTCTTGATGGCCAATGTATCCTCGACCTATACTTGCGCCTTCTATTACAATTTCCCCAACAGCTCCTGCTGGCGCTAGTCTTCCATGGTTTCGTTCATCGACGATCCAGAGTACTGTCCCAAGGCCGTGACCAATATTCCGGTGATCCGAGCTTGCTGTTGAAAAAGTTTGCAACGAACTCACTGCTGCACATTCGCAAGGTCCATATGCGTTCATCAGCTGAACGCGGTTTTCCCATGCAGTTTTAACACCTATATCCATAGCTTCTCCACCCAAAACCATATGACAAAGGCTGGTGAGATCTTTCCCGTTCAAGAGTCTCGCCACGGCTGGGGTCAAACTAGCCCAATTGACCTGATAACGGTTTATAAAACCATGGAGATCGCTTAGGCGTTCCTGCTCTGAAGGGATACAGAGACAGCCCCCATAAATAAGCGTCATTAGAATGTCTCGGTTGCTGACATCATAGAAAAAGCTAGCAAACTGCAAGACCCTTGATTGTGTACCCAAGCGTAAGGCAGGTCCGTTTGCCATAGCAGCTGCATAAAAGGCTCCGTGCTCCATAGTAACACCCTTTGGTTTTCCACTTGATCCGGAGGAGAAAACAGCATATATGGGATTCTTTGGCAATACCGGAATGCTTATAGTCTCTTGTAAGGCGGGGCTGTGGTTTATAGCTTTGCGGCCTAATTCTTTCCCAATCTTTTTGTTTTTTACTGAAACGATCACAAGTTCTGCACCTAGTTGGTCGCAAATACTCTTCGATCGTGCTACTGGGTACGAAGGATCCAGAAAAATATATGCCCCTCCGGCCTTGAGAACACCAAGAACAGCTACGATGGCAAACATCGATTTTTCCAGATATATCGGCACATATACCTCTGGACAAACACCCAGCTGTTGAAGGTGAACTGCTACACGTGAAGCATATAGGTTCAGTTCTCTGTAGGATAAATTTCCGTCCCAAGCACAGATGGCAGTGTTATCACCTCGATTTCTGCATTGCTCTTCAATTACTTTGTGTATACAACGAGGTAAAAACTCTGGAGGTTGCTTGTTCCACCCACTAAGGTCTGATTTGCATCGCGAACTGCAAAGATCAATCTCTTTACAAGGGCTATTCGGATTCCGCGCAATCGTAAAGAGGACGTGTTCGAGAGTTTCAGCCACTCTGCGCGCTTGTTCCATGCCAAGAACAGAGGTCGAATATTCTATTCTGATGCGTATCACTTGGTCCATAGTTATGTGAATAAGAACCTAATGATCCGTTAGTTAATGGCTTTCGTAGGCATCTTTAGTGCTTTCTATTATACCTTAAACTTTTTCAAGCTAGAAAAAGATCCTACTTGACAGGACATTGAACTATTGTTTCCAATATGTAGAAGTAGTGCGATCCCGTCTGCCTCACTGGCAACACTATCATCCATTTCTTCTTGATGTTTCTGAAGGGAAGTTTCGGTGATGGCGTGGAGGGAACGGACAATTGATTCCTCCTGGTCTAGAGAAATGGAGCAGATTGAAGGACTGACAGAACTATTGCCATCGAAAGTGTAGGCGTATACGAAAGTCATTTCGTCCACTCCTAGATATGCCGAGAGAACAAGGCTAAGAGCCAGTTGAACTAGTTGAGAAATGTGGACTTTTATTCCATTGGAAAGTTTCGTTAGTTCCACGTACGATCCGGTTGCAATATGCGTGATTTTTTCTTTTTGGTCGGTTGCTATACGCGAAGACTCTGCATAGAGAGCAGGAAAAATGCTTGTTTGAGACATGATAATGTTGCTTGTTTGATTGAGGATGAATGTTACTGTGCGTTGCGTGTTGGATTTAGTCTTGACGGGCATTGCGGATATATATATCCAGATTGGTTCTCATGCGAAAGCAATCGAGGGTACGGAATGTTTGGAAAACCGGTACTGTTAGTAGTTAGCTAGCCCGCGCAGCGAATATCCGGAGCATCCAGGAGCAGTGGAACTGTACAGATTACTAGCCAAGATATGTTTAGCTAGACGCTAGAGCCTACCTAGCTAGATCCCTGTGGAAGTGGCATCTATCCCATAATCCGATACCCGAAGCCTTCGGATATAGATTCCAGCGTACCCGTAAAGAACAGTGTATTTACAGGTTAATTAGTCATGAATAGAAGCCAGACAACGACAAGCCTCTGGGGACAAATGACTCTTTCGAGAGTGAAGTGGGGCGGTGCAGATTCACGTCCGCATCGCGTCGGCTGTCTGCCATGTCTGTCATCCGGGCATAGCTGTGGAGATCACGGCTGAAACAGAGTAGGCTGAAATCAATCAATCAATCATTAGGAAGCCAGAGCTAGAGCCAGAGCTGCCGGAGGATGATCTAACTAGATTGGGAATGGCTCAGAAACCCCTGCCCGCCAAGGTGGGCGAAGATATTTGACGGGCACCTCCGTAGGAACCAACGAGTTCGTTCTTTCTGTTAGCCTCCCACAGAGCCTTAATTAGCTCTTTCTGTCGGCATACACACGGTGTGTCGCCTAATAAGGCCCAATGTACCGCCTCGATCCTACTTCGGCCCAACTCGGACCCAACGCTATGTATACCTTCGTAGCCCCCACATTCGTAGAATCATCATACACCAGAATACCAATACACAAGATTACCTTAGCTACTGTTATTCACCGTACGATCGTACAAGGCCTTCCAACACTGATCAGTGATTGCACGGCAGTCACAGACAGTTAGGTTAAGAAGAGATAGATTCTTTACCCGCGCGTTCCCTAGATTGCCTATATCAGCAAGGCGGAGTTATCTATGCTAAGCTCACTGTTAGCTATATCAGGCGTCGTTCGTGGCTAGCGACCGACCGTTACAGCCGTATCAGAAGCGTTCCAAGACGCCGTCTATACACGCGCCAACCGACCGGTTGAGATTTGACCCGTGTACAACCCACGACCACCGACGCATCTCTAGCGAACGCAGCTAGCGCAACAAGCGTCAACAAGAACACAATAGCAGGAGAGAGAACATCATCGGAAAGAGCACCGGTAGCCAGGACACCGGCAGTAGGAATGGCGAGCAGTAGTAGAAGAGTGGTACCCACACTAGAGGCGCTACTAGGGACCACAAACATAAAACCAAGAGAATGGCATCACATCGATCCAGAGATTTGGGAGGACAACGTTGAAGCTCCAGACGATGAGGTAGGGATTACTACAGCAACAACGTACATTGCGCGTGCGATTGCGGACTATACAGATCGACCAACAGCAGATGAAGAACTCTTTTGGGAGTTCCGTCAGGACTTTGAAGGATGGACAGAGGCAATGTTCCTACGTGCCCAGCCAATATACACAAAGGAACTAAAGCGGATCCTCCGCTTTAAGGGAGTGTATACTGGCCGTATTAATATGGCACCTAGTGAGTCTCTAGCTAGGTTATTACGCATGGAGGAGTACCTAGAATGGCCTCAGGACGTATTCCAGTCGGCTGTGTTTGACACACGATCAGCTGCGCACATGTTGCAAGAGCGGGCACTACGGCAACAACGCAGTGAAGGATCAGTACAGTCCACAGACAGGAGATTATCAAGCCAGGCCCAGAGCCGAACCCAAACGCCTGTAAGGACAAGAGGCCGAGACGTAGACAGTCGGCAAACCCGCGATCAAGACCAGACCCACGCCCGTGTGCAAGGACGACAGGAGACCGTTGAGGAAGAACAACAGATTCAGGACCAGCTAGCAAAAACGATCGAGAAAGCCCAAAACCAACCAATCCGAAGCCAGCCTGTAGAGACAACTGAATCCGCACCGCAGCCAGCCTATCAGCGCGTCCAAAGTCAGCAACCTCCCCTCACCTACAACAACTTCGACCGATTCCGCGAGTATACACCAGCATACCCGCAACGTCCGAAGGGACTGAGCGTTCCCCCAATTGTGCCCTCTGGTGAAACAGACCCGTACAAGGCAGTTCCACCAATCGAGTTTGGCAATGAGAAACTGGATCCTAAGACGATCAATGTCTTCGTGAAAATGTGGGACCGAGACAAAAAGTATACGGGAAAGCCGTACGACCTCCTAGACGATAAATTGAAGATCTTCTACAGCATCTGTTATCACGCAGACATCGAGCCAGGGCAGTTCCATGCAGTCTTTCCACGGATTCTCGACGGCCGCGCAGAGGAGTATTACCTCCACTTCGTCGATCAGCGGATGGATACGTTCTTGACTGCCTACACAAAGCTCAAGAACCACTTCGACACAGACGTCAACCACGGCCATTACTACGCGGACTGGACGACGACATCGTTTGTCAAAGTCCGCAGGGAGAACCCCGAAAAGAACCTCCACGAGGTCCTTGACATCATGCTGGACAAGCTCCAATTGTGTCAAAGAGCACTTGGACAGCAGTACATGGGAGAATACGCGCTCCGAACGACTGTAATCACAGCATGCCGAGGCGTGAAGGAGCTCGAGATGGCACTCTACAAGCCGTCTCTAGAATGCGAGGTTCTGTTTGGAGATCTGCGATCGTCAATCGAAAACTCACTCGCCATGACCGTCTCCGTCAACTTCACTGAGGCGGATACGGATAGCCAGTACTACTTGGATCGTCGGTACAACAACAACAGCTCTGGAAGATTGCGAGGGAATTACAACCCTCGCGGTGGACGCAGCGGATTCACCCGCGGACGCGGTGGGCTTCAGCACCGCTCTGGAGTCAACACACAAATCGACAAGAAATGTTACGTCTGCGGCAAGACAGGCTGTTGGTCCACAAACCACACGCTTGAAGAAAGAAAACGCTCAAAAGCGCAGTACATCACACACTGCGCGATTACGGGAGAGCAAATGGAGTTTAGCACATTTCTCGTCGCGTACGAGGGGAAGAAGTCGACCAGTTCTTCCTAGAGGAGCAAGACGAAGATGATGAGGACCAAAGATTGGCAGTTAAGTACCTCACAGATCAGGCCTTTTTGCACCACGTGACTGGAGAAGACGTCTACAGGTGCAAGGAGCCTATTACGCCCGCAACGCAGTTCCTTATCGAGGATCGATACTCGCGAATCACGTACCAAGGCATTCTTCCTGACACTGGTGCCTCAAATGTATCGACAGCCGGAAAGGAGCAGTTCTGGGCGCTCCAAACTGAGGACCCCACCGTAACTCTAGATACGTCTACTGCTGGAAACGCATCTGTGCAATTTGGCAAAGGAAGCGTCACTACTTCGATTGGAACCGCACATGTATCGACACAGATTGGAAAGATCAAATTTGAGGTCTTGAACGCACCCACCCCGTTTCTCCTCTGTCTGAAAGACATGGACCGGCTCCACGTGTACTTCAACAATACTACGGACCAGCTGGTACAAGGAAAAGCTACCTTTCCAGTGATTCGCAAATGGGGACACCCGTGGTTCCACCTAAGCAAGGCAGAGCGCGCGCGCGTATTCCTTACGGAGACTGAGCTCCGACGCTTACACCGGAGGTTCGGGCATCCAGCCGTCGAACGGCTGATACGATTGCTCAAACGCGCAGGACACGAGGACGTGGATGAACGGCTGCTCCGAGAGATCCAAACGTTCTGCCATCACTGCCAAGCGCATGATCCAGCGCCGCGCCGATTCAAGTTTAGGCTGAAAGATGATCGGGAATTCAACTTCGAGATCCTCGTAGATGTGATGTATCTGAGTGGGAAACCAGTGCTTCACGTGATCGATTCGGCTACAACATTCAACGGCGCGCGATTTCTACCGTCTATGAGCGCGAAAGACACCTGGGAAGCACTCCGCCTGCTCTGGATTGATACATACCAAGGGCCGCCAGATATCGTCACCCACGACGCCGGCACCAACTTCGCGTCAGTCGAATTCAGATCAGAGGCGAAGATCATGGGAATCACATGTAAACAAGTGCCAACCGAGGCCCATTGGTCTATCGGCAAGGTAGAAAGATACCACGCACCGCTCAGACGCGCGTACGAGATCCTGAGGACAGAGCTTGACACTGGCACCAGCGACGCCGCAGTGTTGCAGATGGCAGTCAAGGCCGTCAACGACACCGCAGGCCCAGACGGGCTCGTACCCACGCTGCTCGTCTTCGGTGCATACCCCCGGATATCCATGGATTCACCACCATCTCCCTCGATAACCCATCGCGCGGAGGCAATCCAGAAAGCGATGAGGGCGCTGCGGAAGGCCTCAGCGGAACATGCGGTGAGCAACGCACTTGGTACCAGGAATGGGCCTACTACAGACGGGGTACTGTCACTGCCTCTTCAGAGTGAGGTGATGGTATGGCGCGAGAAGAATGGATGGCAAGGGCCGTATAGAGTCATCGATATGAAGGACCACGATGTTACTGTAGACATGATCAACGGCCCAACGACGTTCCGATCCACTGTCGTAAAACCGTACTATCGCGATCTGACTACAGCGATAGACGGCGCAGATCAAGGCACAGGTGGATCTCCGACCACAGACGAAGCGATTGCTGATGAACCGCCACTACCGGTACCACCGGCGGAAGCCAACCAAGCGGCTCAGCCGCGCAAGCGGGGCCGCCCACCTGGATCAAAGAACAAGCCCAAGGTGCAGTACCTGTCGAAGAAGGAGGAGGACGATTACGCCCTGGCCGTCAAGCTACGCAATGACGGCGTGATTAACGTCCCGGGCGCTCCATTCGAAGCATCCGATCAGAAGGAGATCGACGACCTCGTCGGCCGTGGAGTATTCAGTTTTGAGCTGTTTGATCCAACTCTACACGGCGGGTATCGTATCTTCAAATCGCGCATGGTCCGCGAAGTCAAAGGCAAGACCATGGTCCCGTACGAGAAATCACGCCTCGTTGTTCAAGGTTACAATGACGAGGGCAAACACGAGATCCTGACGCAGTCGCCAACCATCCAACGAGCCAGCCAGCGCCTGATTCTAGCCCTAGCGCCTGCATTACTCGATGAGGGCATGGTTGTGGAACTACGAGATATCACGCAAGCGTACCCACAGGCACAAACAGAGCTATTCCGCACGTTTTAGCGCACCTCCCAAAGGAGCTTATAACAAAGTATCCCAAGGGAACAATTATTCGCGTAATCAAGCCACTCTATGGAATCGCGGAAGCAGGAGTCCACTGGTTTGCTACGTACCAAGGACACCACTGCAAGAGCTCGACATGGCTACATCAACGTATGACCCGTGCCTCCTGATCACGAACGGGAGACGGGAAGCGTTTGGAATAGTGGGCCTGCAGACAGACGATACTCTCGCGATTGGGACGCCTGCATTCTCTGGTGCAGAAGACGCTGCGCTCCAGAAAGCCAATTTTCGAGCTAAGCCCAAGGAGAGACTGTCCAAAGAAGTATCACTCGAGTTCAACGGATGTACTCTAACGTTGCGCGGAGACACGATTCTACTTACGCAGAAGGGACAAGGTGCCAAGATCGAAATCATTGATCCGAAGGCAGCAAACCGAGCACAGAAGTACATGGAGCAGCGCGCGCGTGGGCGTACATTGCGTCGATATGCCAACCTGAAGCATCGTTCGATCTTTCCGCGGCTGCGCAAATACAACAACCTAAGGACACAGAATACGTGAAGCTTAACCGCCGGCTGCAGTGGCAATCTGAGAGCATACAACGAGGCCTGCGATACGTCCTCTCGACCTCGCTACAGCAAAGCTGGTAGTGTTCACAGACGGATCCTTCGCGAACAACCAAGACCTTAGCTCACAGCTAGGGTACCTACTTATCCTTGCGAATGAGTCGAGTCGACAAGACAGCACGTTTGATATTCGTGGTAACGTAATCCATTGGAGTTCGACCAAATGCAAACGCGTTACCCGGAGCGTTCTTGCCTCAGAAACGTACGGCATGGTTAGCGGTGTCGACATCGCTATCGCTATCCTAACAACCCTCAAGATAATTACAGGACGCCTAGGTCTACCACCGATCCCACTTATTGTGTGTACGGATTCATACTCCTTGTATGAATGCCTCGTCAAACTCGGAACAACTGCTGAGAAGCGACTGATGATCGACATCATGGCGCTTCGGCAGTCATACGAGCGTCGCGAGATCACTGAGATCCGCTGGATCAACGGAGAGGACAACCCGCGGACGCATTCACGAAAGCAACACCAAATCGCGCGTTAGAACGTTTCATCGAAAGCAACAAGCTGTCAATCCGAGTAGAGGGATCTGTGCAGCGACCTACGGAGTAGGCACATATGCCTATTTGGAATCCCTCTCATTGTGCCCTTTTTAGAAGACCCGTTTTTCCTTACATCAGTCGTTACAATAAGAAAAGATTGCCAGTGTCGGCATACACACGGTGTGTCGCCTAATAAGGCCCAATGTACCGCCTCGATCCTACTTCGGCCCAACTCGGACCCAACGCTATGTATACCTTCGTAGCCCCCACATTCGTAGAATCATCATACACCAGAATACCAATACACAAGATTACCTTAGCTACTGTTATTCACCGTACGATCGTACAAGGCCTTCCAACACTTTCTATCATTTGAGTGGCGAAGGCTCAGCTAAAAATCTTGTAAGATACCTACTTGGATCAGAAATGTCCATCGGTTCTGTCGGTTCTGTCGGTTCTGTCGGTTCTGTCGGTTCTGTCGGTTCTGTCGGTTCCTTATTATTAGATATCCGGCGGTTAGCTGTTACGGACAGTGACTTCCAGACGGTGAGTTGTCAGCCTAACAACAGGTAATCGGGCCGGAAGATTCGAAGGGGCACCTCACCGCAATTCTATGTACCTATAAGGGGCGCAACCCCGGGGGGCAGTCTTAAGCTCGGGAGCACAATCGGACAGGCCAAGGTAACAAGATTGTATTCGATAGAGAGCTAAGCTCTCGGCTACGTAGCTATCTACATACAATGCTAGTTGCTAGAGCAACCATCGGGCCGGGCAAGTAAAATAAACGAGATCGTAGACAAGTATGGGAGGCGAAGGGCGTTCAGCCCGTTACAAGTACCCAGATTCTGCTTACCGTCCGAGCAGCGTTCAGACAGTGCGCTCAGACACTTCGGCATAACTCTTTTCCGACAAGTAAATAAACATCACGCAAGTAGAGTAACTAGATAGCTCCTTATCGAATACAACCTCTCGTATACCTCACGATTGCTCCCTGGAGCGCAGCCCCTTACATAGTATTACTAATCTATATTAACGTGCGCCACCAGGCATCCGGCCACCCCACCAAACCTAACCTAACGTTTTCTACTATTACCGGTAATCCTTAACGACGCAATAAAATTTAATAGAATTTGTGTTGGAAGGCCTTGTACGATCGTACGGTGAATAACAGTAACCAAGGTAATCTTGTGTATTGGTATTCGTGTGTATCTTCTTGTCAGATTTTTTTTGGGATGGGATCGAGGTGTCTATTGTCTGTCTCTGTCTACGGCTCTGTCTGTGGGAGGTGGCCTCGCCTCGGGCTTGGCAGTGCTAAGTCCCGGCGCTAGCCCTGGTTTGGGGGTCTCATGTCCTTCCCCAACCACCATCGGCTCGATCATGAAGCAAAACCTCGCATCAATCTGACAGCTGCATGCACGAGCTTGGATTACACGGCTGACTAAGCCGTGTGGTCCGAGCTCTAGCTGTTGCCTTACTGCCGACCTCCCTCCACCTCCATAGAAGAACAAGAACAATCACAATCATTTCAACTCGTTGCAACGAAGGTGATTCCGATACCTTAGCCGTATCAACAGGCAGGATCCAACAAGACCCCACCAAAAGCACGACTTATCGCGATAGTATTGCACTGTACAGAACGGCAAATAAAAATCGTAGTAAGCTATTCTACTTACAATCTACCGCTATATCTTGCTTGCATGTGCGCAAGTTATGCCCAGTCTCTCCGCAGCGTCCACAGCGCCTTTGCGACGGCTCGCCTACCTCAACGCGCGCCCTCTTCTTCGCCTTCTTCCCATCACTACGCACCCCAAACTCCTTTAGAGTCGTTAAGCGCACGCCTTCGTTAACCATAAGG
The DNA here is from genome assembly GCF_003171515.1 of Pyrenophora tritici-repentis. Lineage (NCBI taxonomy): Eukaryota > Fungi > Ascomycota > Dothideomycetes > Pleosporales > Pleosporaceae > Pyrenophora > Pyrenophora tritici-repentis. The sequence goes on along the minus strand of NC_089392.1, from coordinate 1,115,202 downwards.
ATTCTTTCCTGCTGTATCCGCTTTTTTTGTGCGATTTACGTCGCGTGGCCGCTTCGTTAGCTGCTCGAAGCTCAGCAATCTCTCTTTGCGCCAACACAAGCTGATGCGCAACTATCGCTGCGCCCTTTGAGATCTTCTCAAAAGCCTCAACCATAGAAGTTAGCGAACTATCTACATGTCTCTGAATCCTCTCCTTCACAAGTGTTGATTGCGATCCGAATTCTAGGGTGTTACTTGGGGTTTGCGACTGCCAGCGGGTGTCCTCGGCGGGAGGTTATGAAGGAGTGCGCAGGCGGATATCTATCGTCGATATCACAGCCTCCGGGTTAAGGGGGACTAGGCCAGCGCCCCGAAAGCTTCCTTGTATGTTAGACTTTGTAAAAGTAGCGTCAAAGGCGCGTTTGAAGCACGGTAGAAACTCCAGTTTAGTGATATGGGTGATCCGGTTGCGCATCAGATCCTCGGCTTGGCGACCATACCGCTTCTTTAACGGCGCAAAACAACCCACATCAAGTGGTTGCAAGAGGTGCGACGAGTGAGGAAACATACAGATAGTAATAATCTTTTTGTCCTTGCAGTACTGCTGGAAATCAAGCGAGTTGTAGCTCTCATGACCGTCAAGAACCAGCAGGCGATAACTACTAATAGTCTTCCCCTTTGTATGCCTGTCAAAGTGCTCTAGCCACTGTAGACCGAGCTTGTTGTTTGTCCAGCCGTTCTCAGAGACCCTAATAACCCAATCCTGTGGCAGGTCCTCCTCTTTATACCATGCGGAGAGGTGGTGCTTGCCCTGGAAGATAATAAAGGCTGGGATAGCCCAGCCCGTCGCGTTGATGCCTTGGATGACTGTAGTCCACTCTCGGTTGCCCTGCTGCACTGTCTTCGGCCGTCCTCGACGCTCAGAGCCAGTGACTACTGCTCCTACTGATATCTGTCCCATCATAAAGCCAGACTCGTCAAAGTTGTAGGTGTCGTCGTCAAGGATACCATGCTTAGCCCTTAATGTTCTCTACCAACTGGAACCAGCGTTGTGTAACCTCAGGATCTTCGCAGAGGGCTCTCTTATAGTCTTACTTTCGATTGAACTTGACTTTGAGCTCAGGGCGACGTTTAACAAAGGTTGCAGCCCAGTTGATACCGACTGGTACTAAGTAGCGCTCCGCTCGTAAAGAATTGGCCATATCTTGAACAGCAGCAAGCCGAGGGGGGAAATTCTCGCACGTTAAGGTCAAGAATATGCCTAATAAGCACATCCTTCTCTGTATCTAATAGTCTCTTTAAGTTGGGCCTACAATCGCGTCGAAACATCCTTCCAGCGCTTCGTCGGTAGGGTTCTTTCAGCAACTCTGTAGATCGATGCAGTGCGTGGAACTCAGAGATTCGCGTCGCGTTTGATAGCCTGAAGTGCAAGCTGTAATTGACGCTCTTTTGAAGTCGGTAGACTTTCTAGTCCTTGGCTCATCGCGATCGTATTATTGGAAGAGTGGTATTTGGTGGGGTCTTGACAGATCCTAACACTCGCCCGTGGAGTAACTATGTTGCAGTACAATGCAGTCAATTAAAGTGTAACCGCGCGAGGCAGTCATCAGAGTATATTGTGTTCTGTTGTTGTTGTGCTGTCATGGCCACCTTATATGTAGCCATAATCAGGGTCTATTTACATGACGTATCTCTGATGCTGGTGAGGGGAGAAGGTGCTCATGGAGGGGAGGGAGGAGCGCCAGGACAACGCACGTGACATGCGCAATACCCTTGCCTCACAAACCGCAACAAACTACGTTAAAGACTATCCTAGACTATCTACTACAGCGCGACACGGATAAGTAGCGCGAGTCGCTAACGTCACTAAGTTTGCAGGCTTCGAACCAATTGTTTTGGTTTTCCCTTGTTCTAACAAAGCGTCGTAGGCTGACGTATTTTTGTAACGGTTTGGGCCTTGCCAAGACCGACTTGGGCGAGAGTTGGGTACGGCTATCGCTACCACACTTTCTCATCACACACACCTATATAGCTGCAGATCCTCCATAGCTATACAATGCAACGCAGTCCTCCTCTCCTCACACCGCTACAATTTTGCCTACCTGCGCAATCCGGTTGCCGTCCAAGTTATTAGTTGTCAGTTTGTGCTGACTCGCATTTCATAAATTTGTCTAAGGCTGATGAACCAGGAAACACTCAAGTACTGGGGCCATGAAATTGGGTGTAGGTCATATCATTGGTCTTACGTAACACGACGAAGCAATTTCTGACTAAATATGTTACAAAACCTGTGTAGATCTTATATCTCTTGACCTTACCAGCTAGCAATCAAAGCAGCGTCTCTTCTCGGCTGCCTGCCCATATTCATTCGTGGTTGATTATAGAGAGAAGACTAGAAACTTCCTCGAAGACGAAGCTTTGTGGGTATAGGAGACGCATCCGAGCAAAAAACCCACTGGCAATACAAAGCAGCGCTTGATCTTCTCTTCTTAGCTCGGTATTCTGATTTAGTAAGGAGTTCTGAGCAAGCAGGCAGAATGAAAAGACACTTATGAACATGAAATTCCTAATCGATAGTCAGGGGCTTCTGTAATCAATCACAAGGTTGTTCTATGCTTACTGGTCTTGAAGCAGATCATCAGACGGTATCGTAGAGCACGAAAGCACGACCTCCCGGATAGATCGCCGACGGATCGCTTCCCATTCTTGGTGCGGCGGATTGAAGGGATTGTACTGGTTTAATGAGCAAATGCTCACTAAGTGAAGCAATGCCTCATGGTAAAGACAGAATGCTTGATGCTTAACGCGTCTTGCTGTGCTTTCCTCTAACGTCGACATTAACGGATTCTCTACGATTGATTCGTGCCAATCATCCAATGCTTTTGCTAGCTCTCTAGTTCTTCCTATAAAGGAACCAGACATATTCTCGTCGACAGCTTTGCGCAACTCTGCTATATGCAGACAAAGATGCGCATATTGCATTCGAGCATGCAAGAGCTCAACCGATACCGCGGTATCGTTTCTAAGTGTTAGATTGTTTTGTGTATCTAACACAGGAAGAGCTTCTTTGCTAACGAGCTATTTGAATTAGTCTGGTCAGACCTAGGCTTATGTATTAACAGCAGTATACTTACTGGAAGAGTTTGCCACCTCAACGCATAGGACTTGTCGATACAATAGAGGACCCGAATAGCTTGCCCAACCTGCGCAGCCTGCTCTTCACTAAGGCAAGTGGCATGCACTACAGATCTCATTTGGAGTTTCAATGAACTTGCGGTTCCAGCACACCCTAGAATTAGCGCATGTAGTTCTTTTTGGTTCATCTTTTCAGCAAGACAAAGCTAAACGCATTAGTAAACCTATCTTATCCACATAAATTATGTACTCACCATAGCAACAAGCGCCTGAAGTGATTTTAGTAAAAGCATACGTAGTGTCTGTTGCTAACCCTTACCAGGAACTTATCCACACTATCAGCGTGTCTGAATAAAAGTTTTGTCATATCTTCAACAGCATCTGCTAGATCAGCCTTGACAGGGGTGTTAACCTCTGTGTCGAGTAGAGCTCCCCATGTAATTGTGACTAGTAACAAGTATAACTCGGTAGGCTGGACCGATCGTTTTTGGGGGTTGAGAAGTGCCCTGTGTATCTGTATAACATGCTGGGCTTTTATGAAAGTGTTCAAGCTAGCTTTAGATTAGATAGATGCAGACATAAACTGTGCACTAACTTACTTACCCTCCTGGTTCTTGAAAAGCTTCTTCGTCTAGTTAGCACACTACCCTAGTATACGATAATAGACTTACTATAAATCCATGCATCTATTTTCGGGCTCACCATGTCCAGGGATGAGGGTTGTTTCCCATCAACACCACTTTTCCAGAAAGAAGGGAGACATAATTGACAGTCAGACGAAAGTAGAGTCTTAATCGCTCTCATCGCAGCTTGCTTCGTAGAGCTCCCTAGTTTTGACGCGTGGATAGCAGCTGTTATGTCGCATACTCTAGAAACTGGAGTAGTCTTCTTCCTGGATTTGTATTACTATGGATTTGTATGCAGAAAAGAAGTACTGACCTGTAGAGGTTCTAGAAAGACTTGCCAACCCAGAGCTGGAAGGGAAAAGGGGAGTGGGCCCTGTTGCGAAGCATTCCTTGTTACATTGTGTGAATCAACTTCACTATTTCGACGAGCAGCTAGGTTCAAGCTATTCTCGAAGGCACTTGGATTGTCGCTACTTCCAGGAGCCGACTGTAATATCTGCCTCGTTAAAATACTGTTCTGCATGCAACTGCCTGGTCCTATGTAAGTGTTAGCTCGCCAACAGGAAATCAATGGTAAAGTATAACCCGATCAGCAGATAGAAGTATAGTTGCTGAAACGAAATCGAAAGACAAGAGTTTCAAATAAAAACGCACCTTTTCCAGATCCAGTGGCTAGATGCGATTCACCAAAGAGGCTAGCATCGAAATAACGAGGTGTCCCCTGCGCAACTACTCGTGATAGATCATCTTCACGATTAAGTCCGGGACTCCTCATTTGCTGTATGGGATTCTCATAAACAAAGTCGAACAAGTCTAGAGAAGCTGGCGTCACTAGGCCCTTCATTGTGGGTAAGGGCGAAGTAACGTTCTGGAAGGTGTCGCTGTAACTAGGCGAATTCGAATTAATTGAGCCTCCTTGCGATCCCTGAGAGCGCCGTGTATGCAGGTATATACAAGGAGTCAAGGCCTTCTAAGTAAAGGTCAGGTTTCCATGATAATGTATGATGGTTTTTTTACTTCACAGCTGTGACACGGACTAGCCCCATCACCTGTTCCAACAGTATTAGCATATGTTTCCTAAATTTGAGGCAGTATAGCGCACATCGGATCTTCTTTGAGCGACATTCTTTACATGCGCCTCTCCTGCGTGTGAGCTTTGGACGAGAAGTATCTGCTTGGGAGCTCATAACGATAACCAGTCTAAAAAGGCTGCACTATCAGTGAACAAAAGTCGAACAAGTGCCTCATCTTTTGGTTTTACATTGCGTATTGCTTCGAGCTTGGTCAGCTTTAAGAATACTGCCCTTAGACACGCATTGCAATGAAAGATCTACGTAGAGGGGTCGAGTTACATCCGCACAATCCGCACAAATGAGATCCCTGTACACGGCACTGATTCTGCGATCAGCAATCAAAAGCCATGACGAATTAGCCAGGCTTGGTTCCATAGGGGAAGACTCGAGAGTAACATCTATCCCTGTGCCGAAAAACCTTGCGTGCCGAAAGCGACTTAACGGGTTATTTCTGCACATAGGGATCATCGTCATACAGGGATAGACTTTACGTCCTGTTGAGTAACCTAGCTACCTTTGTGGAATGAACTACGAGGTGGCTATTGACACAGCCTGCATCAAGGCACAGGGTGGAGACTACCGTGGGGTGGCTAGATCAGGGGGCAGTTGCTTGGCTGCATTACGGCTGCATCGCAGCAGACCCCTTGAAGAAGACTCTAGGTGCATTGGGTGTCACCCCTACTCCTACTTGCAAGCTTCCGACGCAGCCGGTTAGGAGCCGGGGAACTAGGTAGGCCTCTGCATACGTGGACGTCTCCGTTATAGGCTCGCTTAGACACCGCGTTCCGAACTCGTCCGGGACGCGCCCACAGACTTGTCAACAATCAAGCTGCAAACAAGCACTTGATTGAGGCTTGATGAAAACTGCAAGTCAATCAAGTCAAGCCTCTGCCTAGGAATTTTGCAATCAATCAAGCCTCGAGGTCAAAGGCTTGATTGATTGGCTGGATTGGCTTGATGTTTTAGCGTTGATTTTAGTGAGGCTATCAAGTTTGCCGTGCGAGCGATCTCGCGATAGTTTTATGGTGTTGAGTCTCGCTTAAGGTACCGCTAACGTTAGTCAGCTATACTTGCGCGACGACTCTTATGTAATTACGTTCCTTTCAGAGCCGCTAAAGCCTACTTATTTACGTATATTAACGCGTCGTTTCGTGTTATACTTACCTCTATCGTCGCTATGCCGCTTAATCGACCCCCTAAACGTCCGCGCGGAGACGCGTTTGCACCGAACAAGCGCGCTAGAGTCGCTGCTCGCGGTACGGAGTCGCAGCCTATCGACATCGACAAGAGTCAACAGCCAGCTCAACGTCTATCACCGCGCAAAGCCCTGGCGATTACCACATCCCAGGCCACCGAGCCGCCCACCTTCGAGTCGCAGTTGCGCGAGAGCCAGCCTGAAGCCGCTATCGTAGCGCCAACCGAGGGCAGCAGCGCCGCGACGGCTGTTATAACTGAAGACGACGAGGATAGCAATGAGGATAGCGACAAACGTCTTGATGAGCGCTTTGCCGACAACTTTGATGGCATAGATTGGTCGCGTTTGCCGCTATATTGCAAGCCTGTATCCACCCAGAAGCAGCGCAAAAGCTGGATATACCGCTATGGCTACCGCGTTGCGCTCATCAAGGACCCTGATCGTCTCTTTTTTGTCTGTCGCTATTGCCACCAGCACAAATGGATAGACGCTAGGCAGGGCGGTATATACGAAACGACGCTCTCGACAACTTCAGCCTGCCATCTTGAGCAAGTCAGACGCGGCCATAGCCTTACAGCTCCTAGTAAAACGCACAGCATTACGAAGGCAGGCAAGGGCGGCCTGCGCGCTCTATTGAAAGCCGCTAGCGTTAAGGTATTGCAGGGCCTTGCTAATGAGCTTGGGGGGTTTGATTGCCAGGCCTTTCGACATGCCGCAGTCGCCTGGCTTATCGACAGCAACCACCCGCTCTCTGAGTTTCAAAAGCCCGCCTTTCGACAGATGCTTAAGGCTGCAAACGTAGAGGCAGCTGCGGCGTTGTGGACGTCCCACGCAAGCGTTTCGCGGTACGTCATGCGTCGTTTCGACTTTATGTTACCCCAGGTCGTCATTGATCTGTCGAAGGCCCTTAGCAAGATTCACATTAGTTTTGACGGTTGGACAACAAAGGGCGGTAAACGCGGCTTCTTAGGCGTTGTCGCGCACTACGTTAACAGCGCTGGGGACCTCATAGACCTCCCTATTGCGCTGCCCCAACTAACGGGCGCCCATACTGGCGAAAAGATTGCAGAAGTTGTTAGCAAAACTCTGCAGCAGTTTGGCATCAACTCGCGTACTGTTGGCTACTTTATGCTCGACAACGCTACTAATAACGACACTGCTGTCCTCAGCATCGCGCAGCAGATGGACCTAACCGCTGCCCATCGTCGCCTCCGCTGCGGTGCTCATACTCTTAACTTAATTGGTCAGGCGTTACTTTGGGGCAGCAACAACGATGTGTACGACAACGATCGCAGCGAGCTTGCTGTTGAGAGCGAGCTGTTACGGAATTGGCGCGAGGATGGGCCACTTGGCGTACTTCTTAGCGTGATCAACTACATTAGAACGCCGCAGCAGCTCGAGCTTTTTGAAAAGTTCCAGCGCATAGCTAACGCTGAGCTGCTCGCTGATCAGCGCGAAGTGCTTGCGCCAGTTAAGCCAGTTGTCACGCGCTGGAACTCGTATTATTCCGCCTTTGAGCGCGCTGTTAAGCTGCAGCCCGCTGTTAACGCTTACGCCCATCATCATATATGTCGCGTGCGAGATGAGGATACATATGCGATTAGTCGTGGCAACAAGCTACCTGAGGCTGCGGACTGGATGCGATCTGGCGGCCTTACAGCTGCTGACTGGGCAGTTGTTACTGAGTATATCGACGTGTTGAAGCCACTAAAGTCGGCAACAAAGCGCCTAGAAGGACGTGGCAAAGACACTGAGGGCCGCGTTGGAGGCGGTCTTTACGGCGCTATCGCTGAGGTTATCCCAGTCTTTGAGTATATACTTACTTACTACGAGCAACGCGTTAAAGCTTACGAGGCTGTCAACTATAACGCGCATAATGAAGCGCCCGAAGACCACCTCGCGATTAACCTTTGCGCTGCCTGAGCGAAGGCTAATGATTACTACACCAAGCTTGACCTCTCACCCGCGTACTACGCTGCAACTCTACTCCATCCACGCTATAAAACGTACTGCGAGGTCGCCTGGGCAGACAAACCTGAGTGGCTAGAGGCTAACAACCGCACGTTTCACGAGCTTTGGGCAGAGTACAACACCTCACCGCGTGCTGTAAGGCGCCCAAAGGTTATCTCTAACGAGATCGATGACGCAATTGATGCCCTCCTAGACCCAGATGGCGCTGTGGCTGCTACCGACGGTTATATGGATGAGTACGAGAGGTGGAAGGCGTGCGAACCAAAAGCTAGTAAGGGTAGCTACGCTGCCGTTCACCCTATCAAATACTGGGTAGGCTTGCGTGATCGCTACCCTAGCCTTGCGCAGATGGCTATTGACATGCTCTCTATCCCAGCTTCAAGCTGCGAATGTGAGCGCATGTTCAGTGAGCTTGGCGATCTCCTTGAGCCTCGGAGACGGCAGATCTCACCTCAGTTATTAGCCGCTATACAGTGCGTATGGCGGTGGCATAGGGCTGGCTTTGATCAGGGCGACGATAGCGCTGCCGCAGCGACTATGACCGACGCTGATATAGACGCTATATATCAATTGTGCGATTGGGATTACGAGAATGAGTACTTAGTATAGGCAGTTGGGTTGTACAACAGCAAGCCAATCAAGCTTTCAATCAAGCCTCAAGCCAAAAACTGCAAACAAGCTAATCAATCAAGCCTCATAACGGATGTTCAAGCCTCAAGTCAAGCCGGAAGCTGAGACTTGATTGACTTGATTGTTGACAACTCTGATCGCCGCTTTCAGCCTCAAAACAGTTGATTCCATTTCGGGATATTTTTGCTGCTTTAAAACGAAGTCTACATAGTTCACGAATGGTGTTGGTATACTTATAGTGACCAGGCTTCGGTCTCGACAATGACCGGCTCTCAGTTCTGTATCCTGAAATCACTAACTTTGTTGGTTGGCTTTGCACTAAGTGCGTAAAGGGAAATAACGATAACTAGGAATGCATTCTGTTCGGTGATGGTTCTTGTTGATTACGAACATAGCTGCTACGAAGGTATACCTAAGCTCTGCGCAAGGTGGGCCGAAGTCGGGCCGAAGTGTCCAGCAGCCGACGTCTCTACCGATACTCACGATCCGACAAACTTTGTATTTTTTGTTTCCGAACCGTCATTGCTATACTGATGAACCTAGGGGGTCTGTGGTATAGACCTCACTGGGACTCTCATTGATCTAAAGCAGCCTTGCCTCCGAACCCGTTCAATTCTTTTGCCACACGATGAATGTCGCATTCCCAGTTCAAGCATGTGTGCCAGCCAGACTGATTGCATTCCCAGACGAACCCTTCTCCATGTTTTTCCTGCTGAATTTCTTGCATCTGAATGATCTCTTGAGGGTCGTCATGCCCTGGGAAGTATGGTAATTTTCTCTTGTCCCATAGATGACTTGGACATTGATCATTCTTGCACTTGAACCAGGCCCACTGGCACCGAGCGAATCCTTTTAACCTCCTTGGAAACCATCCTGTCCCCGTCTTATCAGAATAGTGGGTTATGCAATGGTCGTGAATGCATGCACTCCATGAGAGCTTCGCATGATTCCCGTTCCTATAATCCATCCAGTAAAACGTTTCGTCCGGTCGACTCTTCTTCTTTGTCTTACGCTTAAGGTACTTGACATCTTCTAGCAGCGAGAGTTTCTCTTCAGTCATTTCTGCTTTAAATGACTGTTCCCCAATCTCCCATGAGTATTCTACCCGTTCAGTCCAACCTAGTTCGGCGGCGATAAGCCCAAACTTTTGAAACGTCGGTGGAATATCGTTCTTGCCTTGTTGGTTAACTTCTTTCCATAGCTTGTAGAACTGGCATTGCATTGCCATCATGGCACCTGCTGATCTGGTATCGTAGCTGATTGGTGGTCTGTTGAGGTAATGCTGTAGCTCGTTGATCTGCTGATTGAGGAGCTCTGCTGAGTGTATGTCGGCGTATGAATTGGGTGGGCAGTGTTCTTCTTTGAGCTTTGCCATCGTTTCATACTTTGTGTGGTTGGATTCTACTAGCTCCAGTGTATCACCCGTTCTTCCTGTTGCTGTAAAGGTAAAGTCTTCAAGTTTCGTGACTCTTCCTCCATTATTGAAAGTCGCGCAACTAGCCGATGGGCGAGAGACAACATCCCATGCCTTGTCCCTAGCCTGGCCGTCGGTTGTGGCATTAAGTTGCCTCGCAGCCTTATTCCTGCTACGACAGTTTCTGACCACGTGGCCGTCTTTTCCACAGCGAAAGCAAGTGATGTTTTTCTTGCCATGTTGGTTTTTATTTCCTCTAAACCCTTTTCCTTTGTTAAATTTATCAGGTTTCGTTGCATCGTGATCTTGCCAGTCTGTCCAGGGGGAAGGTACCACGCCTTTGGATGTCATCCAGTAACCAGGTTCCTCCAAAGAACGCCCCTTAGTGCGTTGCTCAGATTGATGTAGTATAATAGCCTTGGCTTTGTTAGGGGTGCGCCTTGAACCGTTACTCATCTTGAGGGTCTTTGAAGTGTGAAGGGCTATTTCCCTCAGAAAATCACACTGCGGTAATTTTCTCGAGATAGAAAAAGTCATTTGATATACAAAATAGTAAGTTGCACTGAAATCATCGAAAGATCGAAATGACAGTGCAGGAGGAGAAGATCAGGCATGATATCGGATACAGCACAGTCTAATGGAGTTAAAAACAACAAGCGTAAGATTACGTGGACTAACACTAAAACACTTGGGAGTCTGCTATTTTCTGGGTCTTATCAATCTATCACCTAACCAATGAACTTTACCATGATTATCTTGTTCTTTGTTAGGGCGGCCCAGTACGCAGCCATCTTGACAACGATAGCCGGCCTGTAGCAGGTAGTCGAGGATCGTCCTGGACCATCCTGCACCATGATTCCCCCGGCATTTTGACAGCCGTAAATCTTGTTGAGTGGCCGAGAGTCATCAATACCCCGTGTTGGGTGCAAGGACCTCGACCTCATCTTCGCCTGTGAGCACTCATATCGTCGCGGTCTATTACACTTTTGTCTACAAATCAGGACGGGCTAGCCGTCTTTGCTTCTATACCCGGGCAATCGGCAAATTAACTAGTCGGATCTCGGCTCTGTCGGCTCTGTCGGCTCTGTCGGCTCTGTCCTAATCATAACCGAATTCATGTATGTGTCAGCTACCTGGGTTGATCCACCAAGTCCTGGTGTACCGCGGAGAATAGAGCTTGTGTTGCGGTTTGTGAGGCAAGGGTATTGCGCATGTCACGTGCGTTGTCCTGGCGCTCCTCCCTCTCCTCCATGAGCACCTTCTCCCCTCACCAGCATCAGAGATACGTCATGTAAATAGACCCTGATTATGGCTACATATAAGGTGGCCATGACAGCACAACAGACAACAGAACACAATATACTCTGATGACTGCCTCGCGCGGTTACACTTTGATTGCGAACTTCGGATTTGATCTGTGTTAACGTCATCGATCATCGAACCGCCCACATCATCAAACCGCCCACCTTGTGCACCTACCCACCCTTCAAATCAGAATATCTCCACAACCACATATCCAAATCAGGTAATAAGTAGATAGAATTAATCGCCTAATTCAGTTGCATCTTTCTTATAGGTCCGCCTATTATGCCCCAGCTGTCTACACTGTTTGCAGCTATAAATCCGCGATTGCGTTGCACCTGCCTCACGCCTCATCTCACGTGTTTCCTGTGCTGCCGCCTCTACTACATCTATTTGGGCAATTAAATCCTCTGCCTCTGCCTGTGATAGGGTCCCACCTTTCTTAATCCGGCGCTTTTTACGCTGTTGACACGGCAAAGGTGTCGAATACTAGCAGTCGTTGCAACGAACAAAGTGTATAGTATTTGATTAGTAGTGAGCAAGAGCTGGGTGGAGAGATCTCCATATGTACAGGTGCGAGCTGAGCGGGAAGCTTGGTCTACCTAGTGGTCCAAGCTTCCGGCCCGGAAAAACTCGCTGGGCTGGCTGTACGCGCATGTCTCGACATACGCTGTTTTCGTTCTGTGGCTGCAGCGTTGGCAGCTCGGAGTCGACCCATCTCATCAGCCATAAGAGCGTAAGAATGCACCATCATCTTGGCACCTTTGTTAAACTGCTGCACCATCTCAATAATCGAAGCTGGTGATGAGCTATGGTGCTGCCTAATCCGATCAGAGATAAGGGTTGAGTGAGCATCTATCTCAAAGGCGTTGCTTGGTGTTCTGGGTTGCCAGGTGGTGGTTGGTAAGGGTGGTGATGGCGTACGAGGCTTGATTTCAAGTCGTGATATCACCACCTCTGAGTTGATAGGAACTAAGCCAGTTGCACGGAATCCAGATCTGATGTTATTAGACGAGAAAACACCCTTGTATACTGCTAAAAAGGCTGCTAGGAATGCCTTTTTGTCGATATGGTTGACGTCGTAGTTTGCCAAGGCTCCTACTTCCTTCTTGTACGCACGCTTCAAGGGCCCGAAACACCCAACGTCAAGCGGCTGAAGGATATGGGAGGTATGAGGTGGCATACAGAGAGTGATGATGTTGTTCTCCTTGCAGATATCCTGAAACAGGACTGATTGGTGGCTCTCATGGCCATCAATAATGAGCAGCCGATACCCGCCCACTGTACGCGCGGTGGTGTGGTCAATAAAGTGCCTTAGCCAGGCTACTCCAATCTCGTTGTTGGTCCATCCTTTGTCTGAAACAGCTACCCTCCAGTCCTTGGGGTTGCCATGATACCAGGCCTGTTGGTGGTTCTTTGCTCTGAAGATGAAGAACGGTGGAATCAGCCAACCCATGGCGTTGATTGCCGCAATTAAGGTTATCCATTCCTTGTCACCAGCCTGCCGGCTGATAGGTTTAAGACGTTGTTGAGACGCCGTTACTACTTTGACAGACCCACCAAGGCTTATCTGGAAGCCAGTCTCGTCGAAGTTGTAGGTATCTTCGTCTAGGATACCATACTTGGCTTTCATGTTGGCTACTAGCCTAAACCAGGGCTCAATAATAGCTGGATCGCTGCACAGGATCCGTTTATAGTCCCGAGGTCGTGATAACTGAGTCTTGATGTCTGGCTGGCGCTTGACAAGGCGGTAGACCCAGCAAACACCAACCTGACCCTCACCCCGGGCAGCCAGCAGGGAATTGGCCATATTGCGCACCTCCTCAACTGTAGGCGCAAATCCACGTGAGGAGAGATCCCTTATACGCTTGACAAGGGCCTCCTCTTCAGCCTTAGTCAGGTTTGATCGGTTGGGTTGGATATCGCGTCGTGAAGCAATTCCTTTGACGCGATCCTTAAGGGTGCTTCGCGGCACCCCATAGAGTGCAGCAACGTGCCGCTGGCTTAATGACGCGTCGCATTTTAAAGCTTTAATAGCAAGGGTGATTCTATCATCACGAGAGAAAAATTCAAGATCAATTGGTGGAGGCATAGTAGGTGGTGGTGGGTTGAAGGTCGGGCTTGGCAGAAGTGGGCGGTTCGATGATGTGGGCGGTTCGATGATCGATGACGTTAGTATGCCAGCCAATCTTTAACGTAATTCTATAGGTCTCTATAACCTGCAGAAGCAACTCAGCTTAACGCTCTCCACTATAGGTATAGCGACATTCCGGGAGAGCTAGTAATCCAGTTTGAAGCTTATAGTTTACATCGACCCACTGTGCAGTAATGCCAAGAAGAGAATGGCGGTTAGGCGAAGACTAGAGATTAGAGGAGATGTAAATAGAGCTCACAGCGGTTTGTAGGCTCTCTTTAATCTGTTCCTAATAGTAGGCTTTATTTGTGATGATTATGCGTAGGAGCGATCGTCGGGTTTTCAGAAGTTGGTCCTCGATATACGGATTGGCAGCAAGAGAGAGCTCTTAGAACTCTTTCTACTTAATAGCAGAAAACGGGAGCCGACGCTGTGTGAAGAGGGCTACGATAGCATCATGATACCGCGGGAGACTGAAGACGTTCCTTATAGAATCGGGCGACGGAGAAGTAGAGAAAAAGGACGTAATCTTGCGAGAGTTATATGTAAGGGAGTTTCCAGTCACTGACTCAGGAGCTGGGCTTGATAACGCGAGAGGAGGAGTAAGAGCCGGTAATAGGTGATTATTCCGAACGTGTCGGACCGCATTCATGCGATGATTTCCGGAGAACGGTCGAAGAACGCAAACTTTGCAGGTGTAGATAGTAACGCCCTTACTACTCCTTTTTATAGATGGAGGCTCCTTAGAGATCTCTATAAAGGAGTAGAAGTTGGCAGGTAAAGATGAAGACGAGGTTTTAGCAGGAAGTGACATAACGTAGAATGGTAACGAGGAAAGAAGCAAGCTTGCAGGATTATATTAAAGACAAGAAGCTTATAGATATTTAACTGGTTAACCGGTTTAACCGATTTAATTATATTAATTAAACCGGTTGATTGAGACCGGCCGAAAATGCTGACTAACTGGTTAACCGGAATAACCGACCGGAATAACCGACCATTTTGCCCATGTATGCCAGTGATTGCCTGTTGAAGCCTGTGGCATTTAGTGGGCTCCCAATAATGGGATGGCTTGCCGGGTTTGCACGGACAATACTTCCGTGGTCCTCCGGTTGATCCTCCGGAGTTTCCTCCGCTCGGAGCGGATTCACCGCCGAACGTGGAGAACACTCCAGTTGATCTGCCCTTTCCGCCAGATGCTTCGTGCTCTTGCATGGTCAAGTTAAACACTCTGGCCACATCGTCAAGGCTCATGGTCGGCTGACCCATAGCTGACGCAGTCGTGATCGTTTGTCGCAAATTGTGTGCCCAGTCAGGAGCGATCTTTGCCGCCAACGCATCCAGAAAGTCGGTGACAGCGAGATCACCCTTAACTTCGTGAAGTTCGAACGCTTGAGCTTTTGCATAGAGAGCCTGCCAATCGTTGAACCACTTGTCCACATTAGATCGACCAGTTTTGGCCTTCTCTAAGTGAGCCCTGTATTGGATGCGCAGGAGGTTCTTGGTGTTCGAATCCGATGGCGAGAGACGCTTCTTGAGCTCCCTAACTACAGCCTGTGGAGTGGATATTCCGCGCAGGAGTTGCATTGTGATCGGTAAGAGCAAGTCCTGGGAAACTGTACGATTGATCCACTCATTGATGTTTGCGATCTTCGAAGCCTTCCTAACCCACTGGTTACATAGGACTTTGTAGACGCGAACATCCTCCTCGTGATTTTTGGCAGCGAGCTGATAGGCTGCCTTCTTATGATTGTACTCTTCAAGAGCAGCCTGTTGTTCAGGCGTCTGCTCTGAGGTAGGCGAAGTAGGCTTGACTGGCTCGGGTGGAATGGCCGGATAGACCGGCTCGAGGGATTCGATCGCTGGCATGAGAGTGTCAACATCTGGGTTAATGTATTCCCAGACTCCGCGATCGCGCGAGTGTTTCTCAAGCAGCGGGAACCATAGGTGCCAGTCCTTGTGGGCGTGTAGGATAACATTAGGTGCTGGGATTTTGGGGTCGTGATCCATGATGGTCCTCTTTGTCTTAGGATTGATCAATGGACTCAACGAGAACGGAAGTAATAAATGGAGAGAGATGAACGGAGCAATAATCTGATCGTGTAACCAACGTGAAAAGGTGCGCAGGGAGAATCGATACTGTGATCTTAAAACGCCGGGCTCATAACTATGATAGTTGGGATGACACCGATCAGATTCGTTCAAGAGTGGGATCATTGATTGCTCTAAGGATCAGAAAGATCAGACGGCTAGTCCGGTATTTGTACATGATGGATCAGTCCCTTGGCACGGATCTGGAGTCTCAAAGACCCGATCCGATCAAGTGATCATACGACGTCCAACATCAAGTCCATTTCCGCGACATGGTCTAATTAAGGAAACTACTATACAAGGCTTAATGCCAAAGGCCTTAATTAGCTGGAATGCGTCATCAGCGAGGCTCACCCAAGAAGGAGCAAGAGATCAACAGAAAAGAAAAGAACCTAAGCTTCATCACGCTCAAGCTTCTCGGCAAACTCAGTGGCCATCTTGCTAATGTGATCAGCAAAGTCTTGAACAGACTTGCGACGAACAGCAGCGCGATCAGGAACAGCAAGACGCTTAGGCTTTCGAGCAGACGAAGGACCAGCAGAAGACTTTCGAGCAGATGAAGGTCTAGCCGAAGGCTCATGATCAATGAAAGGATCATACTCATCCTGGCGATAGATGCTCGTCTTACGAGTAGGCGTAGTGTAGTCAGCCTCGCCAGAGAGATCGTCAAAGTCTTCCTCTTTCTGGGAAGAGCGGGCATAGTATGCGTCGAGATCGAAAGCAACATCCTCCTCTTCAGAAATGGATCGGTCATCGTTGTCATCGGACACGGGAGCCTTCTCCGAAGCACGGGTAGTTGGACGCTCAGACTTGAGGCTATCCTCAAGCTCCTTGATTTGCTCCAAGACGACATCGCGATACTTCTTGACGATATTCTAGACGTTCCTATTGGCCATGCACAAGCGATTGATCAACTGAAGCATTACTTACGAAGGGAGCGTCCTTCCGCTGCTCATGAATGCCTTGCTTTATGGCGGGGTAGACAATGCTGGCGATCGACTTGTCGCTAAGAACAGCATTAGCCAACTTGATCAAGATCAAAGATCAGATGCTAAACTTACACGAGCGCGCACGTATGGGTCTTGCAAGCCTCGCAGCGACCGCTCTTGCTGTTTGCCTGGTCATAGCAAAGGCCAAGACCATTGTTGGCGGCCCATCGCTTGACGCATCGCTCGCAGGCGAACTCGCGCGGAGCGCCGGCTTGAGAGTTGAACTGCTTCTTGACAGACGAGCGGGTAAACGGGCTTGCATCGTCCTTGATCGGAGAGGCGGTGCGGCGACGAAACTCGGGCTCAGAGCGATCACCAGCGGCGGAACGGGGAGCACCGGCCGAACGCGAGCCACCGGAGGCAGCGATTTTGGAGTTGCGAGCATGCTCGGCATTGGATCGTTGAGCAGCCTTGCCGCGTGTAGTCCCAGGCTGCACTTCGTTAGTATCTTGCTCACTCACTGCTACGCAGCTGCTCAAAAAATTACCATGAGTGGAGCGGCGACGACGGGCAGAAAAAGCAAGGAGAACAAAGGCGAGAAAAGTGAAGAGCGTGCTGTGCGGGAATGCGAAGGAGTGATGGTGCGGAGCAAAGGTGATGGTGAGGATTGTTGTAATGGTGGAGTAGAAAACATGGAGTAGCTGAGCAAAGGACTGAGCCATAGGCATCAACACCAGGGATCAGCGCTAGCCTAGCGGGAGCAACGCTCTTTCACCCGGGCAACGCTCTCAGCGTTGCCAGCCTGGTGCTCGCCGGCCAGTTTCCAGTGTAACAAACACTCTCCGACCACTCACAGCGTAAGGATTATTGATCATCACCGCGCACTTCACGAAGTTTTCAAACCGCAAGATCAACCGCTCAACCGCCGAAGGACTCAGGACCAGGACGTTGGCCAATACGGATGTTATTTTTCAGCAGGTTTCTACACACAGGAGCAGAAAGTCCGGGACGACTTTTTGGACCGCCATATAGTTGGCGATCGATCAATTTTAAGAGACTGGTCAAAGCTACCAGAAGGAACCAAGCAGCCGCACATACTGGCTACGAACACTTGCTTTCGAGCTTTTTATGGGAATAGAGAGGAGAACGTTCCCCTATGTTCCCTGAGATAATCTTTCTGAGAAAAGAGGAACAGGCTCAAACACCATTCTGAGCAAAAGTGGTTTTTAGAGAAAACAGGAAGGACTGCTCATGATCATGCAGCAGGTCTATTTTTTGAAAAGGCTCGAAGGAACAAGGTGTGATGGTCGAAAAGCGACCGGAGGAGCAGCTTTTTATGCCCATAGAGGGGCGCGCCGGTTATCGGCGGACTTACGGGGGATCAAAAGATAGAGGGGCACAGCAGTGAGTAGTCCGACTTATGCGATGAGCAGTCCGACTTTTTTGAGACGGCGTGGGACTGGGGGGTGTGTCGCGGAAAGGGACTTGATGTTGGACGTCGTATGATCACGTGATCGAATCGGGTCTTTGAGACTCCGGATCCGTGCCAAGGGACTGGTCCATCATGTACAAATACCGGACTAGCCGTCTGATCTTTCTGATCCTTAGAGCAATCAATGATCCCACTCTTGAACGAATCTGATCGGTGTCATCCTAACAACCACACTTGCACTCTTTCTACGCACCCTTTACTATGGACGCTTCTGTTGATGCTCGGTCGCCACCGAGACCTGCGGCGAATGCTGAGGCGGAGAACGCTGCACTTGCAGTTCAGGTTCTTGAAACAAAACAGGAGAAAGATGGTGTTGTTGAAGCAGTTGCGCACGATGACGATGGCCCTGCGAAGTCGAAGTCGCCTCAGGCTGGCTTGAAAAACTATTTTGTAAGTTGCTATCGCTACCACGCAATGTAATACTAACAGAAGCTGCTCAGCGAGTCTTTTCGTATGGAACTGCGTTCGACTTTGTACTCATAGCGCTGTGCAGTATTACTTCGATAGGTTCAGGAATCGCATTCCCGCTGATGAACGTCGTATTTGGTATGCTTCAACGATTCAATCATGGAAGGTACCCGATTGCTGATACCGAGCAGGACAATTAGTGGGCTCATTTACGACTTACTTCATTCCAGGTACAACGATGACATCTCGTGAGTTTCAAGCAGAGGTCAACAGACTCACACTGTATCTGGTGTGTCTTTTCATCGCCAAGTTCTTCCTCTCATACATTTCAATGGTAAGATACAAGTTCTTCGCTACTGTATCCACACACTAACAATGGCAAAGCTCACCATTCGAATCAGTGGTCTCCGAATCTCTGCTGCATTGCGACTCGCATACTTGCGTGCTTTGTTCGCACAGCCAGTCAGCGTCATCGATACTATAAGTCCTGGAAAGGTGTCAACTCGTATCACAACCTCTTCCAATACCGTCCAGCTCGCCATTTCCCAGGAATTTGCTATGCTGTTCCAATCACTCACGCTTGTCATTGGAGCCTACGTCGTAGCGTTCATCAAGAGTCCGTTGCTCACGCTGGTTGCCTCAGCCTCGCTTCCGTTCATCCTGGTGGTTTACGGTGCGCTGTTCCCGCCATTCATGCGAATACACAAGATCACGGAGAAGCACCACGATGATGCTTCTGCCATGGCATTTGAGATGTTCTCGTCCATTCGCATTATCGTTGCGTTCGGTGCAGAGGCGAAACTGGCAAGACAGCATGAAGATATGCTGGACAAGGCTGCGAAGAATGAAAGAAAGGCCGCTCCTCTGATGGGGCTTATGATGTCACCTATGATGGTTGGACAGTATGGTACTTTTGCCATTGCCTTTTGGTTTGGTATCAAGCGATACTCCGAAGGCAAAGAGGCGAACGTTGGGATGATAACAGTGGTGCTGTTTTCGGTGATGATGGCGCTGATGAATATCAACAGGGTCGTTTCTCCGATGATTGCTATCACAAAGGCTGCAACTGCCGCTACCGTACTGTTCGTCACCATTGATGCACCGGTTCCCAATACCGCCGGGCTGAAAGAGCCGGATATCACTGCAGATGCTGATATTACATTCGATAATGTGTGCTTTTCTTACCCCAGCCGACCGGACGTCCAGATTCTCAAGGGCCTTGATCTTGCATTCGAAGCTGGCAAAGTCACTGCTATTGTTGGTCCATCTGGAAGTGGTAAGCATCATGACTCAGTTTGTGGGACTTTGCTGACGTGCTATCGTGTTCTCCAGGGAAATCGACCATTGTAGGTTTGGTACAGCGATGGTACGATCTCAGTTGTATGACAGCTTTAGCCGTACCTGCAACCCAGATATCCACCTCATCCTCTGCAACCGAAGTGACTCAGGAGAAGAAGGCCGAAGAAAGCAAGAACAAGGAAGAAGAGCCTGAATTGGGACCCAACACATGCACGGGAAATATAAAGATTGGCAGCACTGACCTCAGCCAAGTCGATCTCAAGTGGTGGCGATCTCAAATCGGTCTCGTCCAACAAGAACCCTTCCTCTTCAACGACACCCTCTACAACAACGTCGCGTTCGGTTTGAGTGGTACAAGCTATGAAGGCTTGCCCAAAGAGGAAAAGATGAAAATGGTGGAGGAGGCGTGCCGGGAAGCCTATGCCGAAGAATTCATCACAAAGCTACCCGACGGATACGATACCATGGTGGGAGAAAGTGGCATCAAGTTGTCAGGCGGGCAACGACAGCGTATCTCAATCGCAAGGAGTATCATCAAACAACCACCTGTATTGATTCTGGACGAAGCAACAAGCGCCATCGATGTTAGGACTGAGCGTATTGTTCAGCAAGCACTGGATCGCGTCTCCAAGAACAGAACCACCATCGTCATTGCCCATCGCCTTTCTACTATCAGAAGAGCGGATAAGATTGTTGTCTTGCGTCAAGGAAAACTCGTAGAGCAAGGTACACATGAAGATCTGCTGAAAATTGACGCGGGTGTCTACTACGGTCTGGTTCACGCACAAGAGATTGCCATGGAAGCTGAGCATACTGATGACGACAATGTACTGGAAAAGGTCAAAACTACTCGATCTGAGGTCATCGAGGAGCATACCGTGAGCAGTCATACTTCCGAATCCGCGGAACCGGAGTATAAGCAACAGGGTCTTCTCAGAAGCTTTGGTCGACTAATCTATGAGCAACGTCAGCACTGGATCCTATACGCGCTCGCTATTGCAGGCATCTTGGCAAGTGGCGCTGTCTTCCCCCTTCAAGCTTGGATCTTCGCCAGCGTCATCAATGTGTTTACACTGCCAATGAATGAACTTGTCAGCCAAGGTAACTTCTGGGCAGGCATGTTCGGTGTACTGGCAGCAAGCAACTTTTTGTCATACTTCACCATGGGTGCGGCATGCCAACTCATTGCAATTACAGTCACGCTCAAGTACAGACAAGAGTACCTGGACAACCTTATTCGGAAACGCATCGCATTCTTCGACGACCAGGGGCACAGTCCCGGCTCCCTGACCGCAAGCTTGAGTTCAGATACGACGCAGATTCAGCAGCTGACGGCGACGGAAATGTCCATGGCGCTCATTGCTGTTGTCAATCTCGTGGGATGTATCATCATCTCATTCGTCTACGGTTGGAAACTCTCTCTCGTCGGCCTCTTTGCTGCTCTCCCGCTCATTCTCGCTGCCGGCTACCTCCGCGTGCGTCTCGAGATGGAGTTTGCAAAGACAAACGCCAAAGTGTTCGAAAATAGTAGCCAGTTTGCTGCTGAAGCTGTTGGCGCTTTTCGTACTGTACTCAGTCTTATCATGGAGGATATGATCGGGAATCGGTACGAGTCACTACTACAGGGCCATGTTACAAAGGCCTTTTCAAGCGCAAAATATAGCACTGTAGTCTTTGCAGCGAGTGATAGCGTTGAACTGGGGGTTATGGCACTTACGTTTTGGTATGGTGGTACTTTGCTTGCGTCTCGAGAGTACAATAACGCCGACTTCTTCGTCATCTATCAAGCAATCGTACAAGGCGCCATCGCAGCGGGCATGTTTTTTTCTTTTGCACCCAACATGGCCCAGGCGACGGCTTCCGCGAACCGCATTATCAGCATGCGTCCGCAAAATACCTCAGGCCCTTCCAAATACCAGCCGTTGGAACAAACTACCCAAGGCGGAAGTATCGAGTTCCAGAACGTATATTTCACATACAAGTCGCGCGAAGTACCCGTCCTATCCAACCTCAACATACACGTCCGCCCAGGCCAATTCGCCGCTCTTGTAGGCGCCTCCGGCTGCGGCAAATCAACGATCATCTCGCTCCTCGAGCGCTTCTACGACGCATCATCCGGTCGTATCCTCTTCAACGGCCAGGACATCACCTCGCTCAACGCATCCGAATACCGCAAGCAAATCAGCCTCGTCAGCCAAGAACCCACACTCTACGAGGGTACAATCCGTGAAAACATCGCGCTATCCGTCGACGCCGCAAGCGACGAGGATATCGAGAAGGCGTGTCGTGACGCCCAGATACACGACTTCATCACCTCGCTTCCGAATGGGTATGAGCAGCGGCTGGGGCCAAAGGGCTTGTCGTTGTCTGGGGGTCAAAAACAACGGTTGTCGCTTGCGCGTGCACTGCTTCGTAAGCCTAAACTCTTGTTACTGGATGAGGCGACTTCTTCGCTGGACTCGGAGTCGGAGAAGTTGGTGCAGGAGGCTATTGAGCGTGCTGCGGGAGAGGGGAGTAAAACGGTTATTGCGGTTGCGCATCGTCTTGCTACGATTCAAAAGGCGGATGTTATCTTTGTGATGGGGAGTGGTAAGGTATTGGAGAGGGGTGACCATCAGAGTTTACTGAGGAAGAGGGGAGTTTATTGGCAGATGGTAAGTCCTGCCCTGAACTTTTGTTGTTTGATGATGTGTGCTAACCTTTGTGCAGTGTCAAGCTCAAGCATTAGATGGTTGAGGGCGTTTGGTGCTGCGACTTTTCACCTTCGACACATGTATTATTATTATTGTTGAGAATACAGTCCGTAAGTGACTTGGTGGTATCAAGCGGAGGAGTAGTCACATGATTGGTGACACGTGCAGGTGGGTCCTAGCGGGGAGCTTGGACGCAGCTGCACGCAACACGGATCTACGAACGTGTGAATAGCTCCTTAGTCAATACAATACGAATCTGTACCACCACTACCGTTGTGCCTTAGAGAGCGCTCTATTAGGTAGTCATACTACTACTAATAGTGTCAGCTTCTCAATAATTATTATTATTATTATTATTCCATTTGAGTCCTTTTTCAGTCAGAGACTATGTAGGACTGGGCCGAGGGCCGTTCTATCTGGTTTTGTTTATCGTACAATTTGGGTGTTTGTTTGGCTATGGCATTTTAGGCTTGCTTCTAGCTAGATACTCGGTGTCTAGCTAGTGCCTGGTGCTAAAGAGCAGTTTGGTGAATAGAAAGAGATGTAGCAGCGGGCTCTTATGGCAAAGGGGAAGGCAGTGTTTTTTAGTTTTATACAGTGTCTCTCTGTGTGTCGTCTGGTAGCTGTCCTTGGTACCATTTTCTTGTTCCGATTCTAGTGCTAGTAATAAAAGCTAAAGTAGCTTCTATACCAGCGCTAGTATGGAGAAGTAGTGGTAGAGTCGCTGGTTGGTGATGAATTGCTTGTATAAGAGTTTTTCTTTCTGTTTTGTATAGAGAGCATTGTAAAAGTAGGTGCTCTGGTGTTTGGGTGTGCGAGCAACTGCAGAGGTCGGATTCTCTTTTCTTGAATCTCTTTAAATAGGACCCAAAGTATCCGTGTCCTATTTTGAGAGCATAGAAGGCGCTAGAGATTTCTCGATTAGTGCTGCGTGGTATTTGGATTGTTTTTCGGATTTTGAGTGGGAATTTTGCTGAGTAGGTCTTTTTGTTTAGATTAGTTGCTCTTGTTTTGTATTTTTGGTACTCTTGGCGTTGTTCGGTTTGTTCGATCTTTTTGATAACAGTGCCTAGGTAGGCAATGCTTTTTGTTGATGATTGTGGGACTTCTTTAGCAGCTTCTTTTGCAAGATAGTCCGCTCTTTCATTCCCTACTATGTCTGTGTGTCCAGGTGCCCACAGTAAGTGGATAGTAGCTTGTTTTTGTCGGATTGTTTTTGCTGCTTTTAGGCATCGTAGTTGCCACTGTTGCCCTGGGTTATCTGATAGGTTTTTGAGCCTATATATTGCTGCCTGGTTGTCTGCGTAGATCTCAAATTCTTGATCTCTTGTAGCTGTCTTTGCTGCGTATTCAAAAGCTAGAGTAATACCTTCTAGTTCACCGTTGTAAACTAGCTGGTATTCCCCTATATTAGTCTTTTCTGAGTAGACCTCTTGCTGGGTTGAGTTGTAGGCTACGATGCCAACACCTATACCATTTCCATCTTTTATTTGCGAGGCGTCTGAGTAGATTGTAGTGCAGTTATCTAGCCTTGTTTTAATGTAGGCCTTATGCTCAATTGCTTCCTCTTCCTTGCGTTTTTGTGAGATTTTTACTTTGTAGTTAGGCGTATCCCATGGTCTAAACTGGTATGGGATAGTCTGTTCTGTATCTCTTTTGTTGTTTTTAGGAATTGAATTAGTAATAGCTTGTAGCTGTCGGTGTTGGTCTGGCTGACGTTGCTCATTGCTCCCCCGCAACGGGCCTTTTGTTTCACAAGATACAAAAATATGATATAAGCTCCGAGAAAATGAAGATACGACCAGTTAATGTTGATGATTTTCCCAATACAGGCCTCGCCAACCACCTGCTGATTGAAATCCGGTGACGGACCAATGTCGATCGGAGGCAAGCGTGGCTGAGCTGCGTTCGAGGTCGGACCATAGAAATTGCTTGTACAAGATAGCAGATGCTCACAAAAGACGGAGGGCAGCATATGAAATCCGGTGTAATCTGCGAGCTTGAAGCTGCGATGGCAACTACTAGTCAACTCATAATAGGGTTGAGTGTGGATAGTAGAGGATTGTGGTAGCACGAGGAATCCCGGTGAATGCATATGCATGCATCTGCAGCATTGACCTGTGGTGGTGGGATGTAAGAGGGATGGCGAGATGTGCGAGCGAGGCTGGAAAGAGCGAGTGGCGTCTCTAGTGCGGAGATCAGATCTCATACGGCAAGCGCCAGCCTCTGCCTCGGTATTTCCATGCATTCGAATGTTGGAACGCAGAAAGGTGGGACCATGCATGCGATGGCCTGGCTAGTGTAGTTGGTTTTGTATAATCTCTTACTTGATTGCTCCAATGGGATGGGCGTCCGATCTTGCGCATCAAAATGGCACGAACAGAATGCATTGTCAAGTCAACCGCTCCTCCTCTTGGAGCTGAGCCGGAGGCTGTACAAGTGACTTTGATTACACGACAGTAGCAATGACGTGACAATGGAATTACACAACTTGATTCCAGAAGGCATTAATTTATTCGGGTTACTCGAACGTATGTGATATTCTATATTCTTACGTTTGTTGAGCATAGAAGCAGCATCTGCATGACAAACAGTGCATAGTCAGGCTACTGACGACACGGACATGGCCGTTCAGCGTAGCATTTCGGGGTACGCTGGTATGGTGTAGTGACTCCCGGATACGTTTCTCGGGTGGAGCTGAAGGATGTTGCTTCAGACAGACAGTGGCGTGTTAAGCACCTGTACATGAACCGGAGCTTGTCGGGAAAACGTCGCCCGACGGCTTGCAAGAACGTGTTCATTGCCTGGGATCCAGAGGTCGACGTCACGCGTCTCTACAAGATGGTCGAATTCCTCAGGTTTTGGCCATGAGCCTCTGCGCTTTGGCAAGCAAAATGGTGCTTTCGCGACCGAGTTTTCTCTTGCCATTGGGACCTCCCCTCGCCTTGGCCATAGTTTTTCTAAAGCGCTCCCGTTCAGCGATTTTCTTCTGACGCTCCCTGTCTGCCTCTTCCCTCGCTTTTTGCCTCTCCTCGGCTTCCTCCCTCTTCTTGCGCGTCACCTCGCTCTCTTTCTGGAATGGTTGTGGACGCCGTCTTCGCTCCTGCCTCTCTATGTATCGGGTGCCTTGAGGTTCAGGTGACTTCTCTTCCAGCATAGCGACTCGGTCAGGGTGGGGTTCCAGGCTGGGTTCTGGTACAGGGTCGGTCGTGTTGTCGGCTTCGCGTTCATAGACAGATTTGCGCGGTGCTGTTGCTTCCGTTTCTTCACGTGCTTTGAGCTTTGCATACTGCTTCTTTATCTTGGCTTTCTCGATGAGGCTCTTCTTGATCTTTTCGACTATGCGCAAATTAGTAGGTATGGTGGAGAGCTACGCTTGATGGGACCCAATACGTACTTTTCCGTCTATGGGTGCCATCGGGCAGATTTGCAGGGCCAATCTTGAAACCCTTTTTCTGCTTCCATGCCGACGACTCGCCGCCTTTCTCATGTCGTGGTTTTACTCCCATGATGACGACAGCGGTGGTGGATGTCGGTAGATCAAAAGTGAAAAGTGAGCAGGCAAAAGACGGCACAATACCGCGCACGCGCGCGTAGTTTCCTCACTCAGTCTTGGCAGAAGCGGGGCGGGATCGGCTGCATGGCTGCATCACTGCACAACTGAGGCCGTCTCAGCTTTGAGCACCGTTGTATCTCTGCAGAGCATACCTACGTACAGTTCCATCTATTCACTTGGTAGCGCACGTGCAGGCACAAAGCCAAAACTTAATTCTTCTCGTCGTGTGACCTCTTGCGCCAGGACCTCGGCCAATACCGGTTCGACCGACTGGAGCTCCTTTATCAGCAGCGATTAGAAATTTGCCGTCATCCAAGTAGTTGCAAACATCACAGCGCACAGCGCATAGCCCGTCATCCCTCTGCCTCTCCGCACCTCAGCCCGGAGCGCTCCACGGTGTTTCGCCTTGTTTCCTGGCCAGTATGACTGTGTGGTGAGCCGGCCGCTGGAGCCAACGCATTCGCGCCAAACTGCTTCTTTTACTCACATCATTCGCCGAGCCAGCACGCGCTCCATCCTGACCTCACTGTCTCCGCCGTCGTCACACTTCCATA
Organism: Pyrenophora tritici-repentis; assembly: GCF_003171515.1. Classification (NCBI taxonomy): domain Eukaryota; kingdom Fungi; phylum Ascomycota; class Dothideomycetes; order Pleosporales; family Pleosporaceae; genus Pyrenophora; species Pyrenophora tritici-repentis. The sequence goes on along the minus strand of NC_089392.1, from coordinate 1,088,721 downwards.
ATCCCACCACTATTATCTGATTCCACTGAGATACTAGTACTCATATCTATGCTGTTTCTTACAACATTCTCTTTCAGTCATGCCTATTTTCCATGATCCCAATGATAGTCCACCCGCGCCGTCATACTTGGCTCACACCTCGCCCACCAACCTTGAAAGAGGTGGAGCCACGAGACTTGACTCGGAGGACGATTGGGGCAACGCCATGCGACAAGAAGAAGCCCTGACTGCCCAACGGTCGCTTGAAGTAGACGTCGAGTCTTCCACCCACACGCGCAAGCCGTCCATGTTCGGTCGCAATGAGTGGATCGAGAGGATAAAGAAGACCAACAGCCCATCATGGTTACAGTGGCAGGGTGTGAGTAAAGAAAAGCCAAAATACACTCGGTAGCGCTTGTGTATCCATGCAATAAATACTGACTTGATTTCTAGACCGATATCGCAAATCATGGGCCTATCCCACCACGTCCGACTTCTGGAGACCGTCCAAGCCTTCCACGAACGCCTTCCACCGAATTGCAAGCTTCGCGCACTTCTACCCCTGACCATGTCCGAGATGCTGCAGCGGCAGGCCTAGACATCCAGCGCCCTCGATCGGCATTACACTCGGGCGACTTTCGGGAGCAGAGAGCGGCTACCGCAACCGACCATGGCCACTCGTCTGCCGGTTTTGTAGCCACTTCGCCTGTGGTTCCTTGGGACCGTTCGTTTCCCGCGGCTGGATATCCGACCCGTACTAGCCATGTCCAATATTCCGAGCCGAGCAACGACGACACTCGTACTGTCGCGCGGGCACGAGCGACGTCACACTCGTCACACAGTCAATTCACACTTCTGCCACCCACAAGCCCCCTTGTGTACCAGGCAAACAACACAGGTCTAGACTTCTCCTCTGGTCCGAGTTCGCGAAAGACCTCTCCGAGTCCTGACAGAAATAATCGCAGGCATACTTTTACCCCGCCTTCTTTTCAACCGTACCAGTCCATACAAATGGCGCGATCCGCAACCGGAACTCCTGCAGCTCGCCATCTTCGTCATGGCACCTCCTTACCGTATCAGGCGCATCAACCTCGGCGATCCATGACAAACAACATATCCGAACCTTACTCTCACTCACACACACACCCTATCTGAGCCCCCGACGGCCATCTTTCTCATCCGAAGCATCCCCACTCCAACACGCTCCGATGGTAGGTTCATACGAGGAGTCAATATTGCGAGGACGTATGTCAACTACGCCTTCGCGACCTCTAGACTTTGTCGCCAAAATCGGCGTCCTTGGGCGTGGAGATTGCAAGTCGAGTCTCAGGTGCCCACCTCATGTAACAGTGCCTTTTCCTGCAGTCTTCTACAGCTACAATACAGGCAATGGTAGGATCTCAGATAACGAGCCAAGTCCATATGTCGGTCTCATAGACCTGGAAAACTCATTACCAGCGCCCGATGAAAGCAAAGAATCCGGTAAACATAAGCGTCGCCATGCTGTACCTCCCCCCGATCAAGATGACTTGGACTTTCGGATACATCTGGGAGATGAAGAAAGTCTACAAACAACAAAAGGGAATCTTCGACGAAAGGAGAAGAAGAAGAGACGGTCGACTTTACCGAAAGCGCCTCCCGGGGGATGTTACCGGATTCCGCCACAGGGCCAGCTTCAGATAGTACTGAAGAACCCGAACAAGACGGCCGTGAAGCTATTCCTCGTCCCGTACGACTTGTCCGACATGGAGCCAGGGCAGAAGACCTTCATCAGGCAGCGCAGTTATTCTGCGGGGCCTATCATCGATATGCCCTCTTCTTCACGAAAGAACTTGGGCACAGACTGCCCAGAAGCTGCTCTCAGTAGTTCCGACGATCCCAACGACCGACCTATTCTGCGATACCTGATTCATTTGCACATATGCTGTCCGTCAAAGGGTCGGCATTATCTGTACAAAAGCATACGCGTCGTTTTTGCCAATCGAGTGCCAGATGGTAAGGAGAAGCTGAGAAATGAAATTCAGCAGCCAGAGCCAAGATACAGCACGTACAAACCGACAAGAGACTCTATGGCATCGCAAAAGACCCAGTCTAGCGGGCCTCAGCTTACAGACAAAGTCTCCCGTCGTCGCAGCGCTGGATGGCCACTTTCTCACTCACAGCAGGCCTACGATGCGCTTGATAACATTAGGCAGCACACACCCTTGCCTCCTCCAACAGTGAAGTTTACTGGTGACAATGCCAACTCATCTGCGTCGAGCAGTTTCAGCTCACATGTAGCCGACTTACAACCCATTCCCTTTGCTCTCAGTCGACTAGCTGCGATTCAGTCACAACCTGTTTCTCGCGAGTGCATGGATGTTGATCCGAAGAGCCCCTTCAGGACACCTGTTACATCACCGAGGCCTGTCGTGAGCCCGAATAGCTCCAACGACGGCACGTTTGAGAAACTCAGCAAAGGCGACATTGGGTATGGTGGGAATGCCTTTTCACCACTCGGGAGCCCAACTGGACCTCCGAATGCAGGTCTACTGTCGCAGAAATTGCGGGGGCTGGGTGTGCAGCGCGATGGAGAAGAGTCAACGTGATACTTCTGCCGAATGCCCATGTACAAATGCATATTTCTTTGTTCCTATTTGGCCCATGTCGTCCCATCTTTCCTTACTGGATACCCCACATACTTATCATACATCTTATATGGCGTTACGCATTGTCACTTCTATATTAGAAAAGGGCCAAGGGCGTTGTTAAACAAAAGTGGCTAACATGGTTGGCAAGCGAGCGGCGCACCCAAAAACACACCAAAAAGCGGAGTTTTGGCAACTGAACAGCTCAGCAACCACCAAATAGATTTCTCTTAAAATCTTACCGTGAAGCTGCACACACATAAGCATGTAGATTGTATAGTTATAGGACTATAGCTAACTTGGTCGTAGAGTTGTCAAGCAAAAACGAAAAATTTCCATTTTCTTAGCCCCCAAACTCTATATCTCTACATCTAGAGTAGCTAGGGCCCTGTAACCATAGGATCTTATAGAATTATAATCCTAGAGCTCTAGTAAAACTTTTAAGAAAAATCTATTTGGTGGTTGTTGAGATATTCAGTTCCCAAAACTCCGCTTTTTGGTGTGTTTTTGGGTGCGCCGCTCGCTTGCCAACCATGTTACTTGGGAAGGCATTATCTACTCCACTTTAGGTTTATGTAAAATTATAAAAGTTCAATGAATATAAACACCAATGTTACAGAATCGTAGGCCGCATACTCATGCACAATGATGCCATGCTTGTTGTAAGGCTTAGCGTCCGACGTTCGCGCAGAGTTCGCGAAGAGTGACGTCGGCGTTAATTCGCTACATCCGAGCTTCAACTTTCTGCTACCGACAACTCGGCATCTCTACTGATAGACACTATTACAACCTACCAACCTTCTAACCACGGAAGTCCCGCCACGATAACTCCAAGGAGGAACCACATACGAACTCTTTTCCGGTCTAAATCGCAACTATGTCCTCGAAACACTTTCTCAAACTCCTGGGCTCCACCCCCCGATCGCAAACCTCCGTCATCGGCCGTCAACCAGACCTCTTATCCAGAATCGTCGGCTCACAAGCAGTACACGGCGGCCCTCCATTCGCGCAAAAGAAAAGCATTCATTCGTGGTGCAATACAGAACCCACGTTTCTTATAACCAACCCATTACAAATAACACAAACACAGCACTTCCACCCATCCCCCCGCTCCCTCCGCTCCAGCCCCAGCTCGACGGAAAACAAACTCTACGAATTCGACGATGTATACACCCCTCCTTCCCCTCCCCCTGACTTATCCATCTAACCTCTCAAAAAAGGTGCTCCACATACTCGAACACCCCTCAGACTCCCGCCTCCTAATCGACGTCCGTGAACCCCATGAATACGACGCAAATAATATCCCGACGGCGATTAATATACCAGTGACATCGCACCCGGATGCGCTCCTACTGCCAGAGGAAGAGTTCGGAGAGCAGTTTGGGTTTGAGAAGCCGCCGAGGGGGAAGGAAGTTGTGTTTTTTTGTAAGGCGGGGGTGAGGAGTAGGGCTGCTGCTGGGATTGCTAGACAGGCTGGGTAAGTCTCCGTCTCTCTATGTGTGTCCTTTTACTGGGAAAGGGGATGGAGGGCTAGATGGATGTGTAGAGGGCCAACAGCTAACGCCTTTTTCAACAGATATGTAAATGTGGGAGAGTACCGCGGCTCGTGGCTTGATTGGCAGAAGCGAGGAGGGCCGGGGACTAAGCCTACGGCTAGGACGGGGTCGAGTGGGGAGGAGAACTTGGGGCCGGATGGGAAGCCCGAGTATCCTCCTGGGGGACTCATGGGGACAAAGCAGTAAGAGTATTATGAATGTTTGCATGGATTGTTGATATACCATCTGATGTGCCACTAGACATTAATGTCGAGGCATGTATATACATTGCCATTCAAGCTATCTAATTCGAACTTGCTTGTACACGCACTAAGACGCGGCAAAATATCCATTCTGTTGGTAGGCCTTGTACGATCGTACGGGGTGAATAACAACAACGAGGTTCTTCTAGTGACTGGTATTGGTATTGATTGTTTACGAACATAGCTGCTACGAAGGTACACCTAAGCTCTGCGCAAGGTGGGCCGAAGTCGGGCCGAAGTGTCCAGCAGCCGACGTCTCTACCGATACTCACGATCCGACAAGAAGCAGATTAATACTATACGATAAGGAAGGTTGCTGAGCGCTACTCACCTGCTCTAGACGTTGAAACTCCTCAAGGTCTTCCTCACCCCAGTTGTACGGTTGCAGTCTTAGTTTTGATGCGTGAGCGAGATGCTTTAGCCTGCCCCCTAGCTCTGGTTGCACATCTTCATTTGTAATGTTGGGGTGCTCTAGATCCAGCAGGGCGCAACGTGCAGTCGTGTTCATCGTCCGTGAAGACCAGAAAAAGTACCCAGTCATAATTACGTTTGTGACTGATGCTGGAGCATGCACAGTACCCGGCGGCTGTATGAGTAGATCGCCATTGCGCATCAAGACTGGAAAGCCTGCCTGGCTGGGCTCGTACTTCTCTCCACGCTCGCGGTCTTTGGCCCAATTCTCCAACTCTTTGTCGTCCAGCGACCAGCTGAACCACAGCTTTTCTCCCTGTTCGCACAGTACTGCAGTATACAAACCATGTTTGTCCACATGGGGAAATGACCAAGTCCCCTGCTTTCCCCACAGCGCGAAACTATCTGGAAAGTTGAGACCCTGTCGGTTGTCCTTGGCAACTCCGGCGCGGTCGCTTGCCTCCTGCAAGACTCTATAGTCGGCCAATCCCTCGAGTTCCCACGGAACCACATTATCTCGTAGCGTACGAATGTTGAGGAAGTTGACAGGCCCGTATCTCGAGTTATCCATGTGTTTTAGAGCGTCATCTAGCTCCCATTTCTGCGTAATCTCCTCATTCGAAAAGTCCTGTACGTCTATCCATGCTTTGCCCCTGACTGGCTTGCGAAACTGAAGTTGTTGGCGGAACTGTTCGATAGTAAGTAGGGTTCGAGGTTGCGGCGCATCGTTGAATTGCTGAGGCACCATCAGCGGGACGGATAGCGTGCAAGTCTCAAGTAGTTGGCGCGCTTGCCTTGAGGTACATATTATAATCGTGCCCTCTCGAAATTCTGGGCCACCACTGTATTATTCCGACGCGCTGATAGGGTGGACATTCTGATGTTTTTCCAGGATGCGCTTGTATTTCTCAGCCCGGTCAAGAATCCAGTTGCTTTTTGTCCCGTTAACCCTTTTGGACAGGACCTTTCCTAGATAGTTCAGGGTACCATCGAGCGCTTTCTGCGCCTGTGTGGGAAAGTCGCAGATGTATTCTGCTACGGCAGCTCGTGCATTGGTGATAGTGCCGAGCAATCGTAATGGTAAAGTACCGGCTAGGTTGTAAGTCACCTTGTCGATGCGATCTCGAACGAGTGTGCAGCCACCAGCGCTCAGATGGTCGTCTCCGACTATGAAAAACCAGCCGGGCCCAATACAAGTCAGCCGTAGCAGACGGTCAACGGGAAAAGAAAGAGACGGGAAGACGATATGCAAGGCCCATGGTGCTGCAAGCAGAAGTGCGATAATCAAGGACAAGCGAAAGGCGTCCAAGCCAGCAGACGGCCTGCAGCCAACACCGCCAAGGCCAGAAAAAGCAGAAGCTTCATCTGCTCGAGCTCGAACCGGCCCCTGAGCGATTACTCGGACGTCATTCGCAGAGCCGCAATCTTCACTCAAAAGTGGGTCAATCGGCCAGCACATGTCCGGCGGAGAGAGACAGAGCTGCGAGGCGGCTACGTTGCGAGACCTCTCAACTCGTTTATGCTATACCGTTTAGCATATATCGAAGAGGCACTGTACACGCAGCCCAAACAGCAGAAGCTCTCGGCGATTATAGCAGACAGCTGGCGCAAAGAGCCTGAGGTCGTGCGCCAGGCGTACGACGCCTATGCAAAAACTGAGCGCCGCAACCACCACGAAGCGTATCCCGGATACAAGTTTTCCCCAAAGAAGAAGAAGTTGGTCAAAGAAGAAGATGCCAGCCCGGAAGAGGAGCTGATGCCGATTTTCTGGGACGAATGTAACTGTGATAGCTGCCGGCTCGCCGTGGCCACGAGCAAGAAGCAAATTCGGGACACGGTCTTGGACCCTATCAACGCGGGCGCTTCTGTGCCGCTGCCAGCGCCTGTTAACATGACAGCATGGCAACCCATGTTTCTGCCAATCCAGCCGACCCTATGGCAAGACCAGTACAGCAACCAGGTAGCAGGAAGCAACCTTCCCTGGCCGAGTGTGATGACGCCATCCTTGTTTCTGGGACCATACAGCGCAATGTGGGAGCCGACCATGCCAACTACAAACGGCTCCCCTATTGCGGATTCGTCGTGGAGCGGGCCGGGAATGCTGGCCGGCGTCAACTACGCGATGCGCGCCCATGATCCGAGCTATTGTATCTATTGTGTCTATTGTGGCTATCAGTGTACACCCGGCGAGGCTGGCGCGCTGCCGTGAGCCAGCTTGGAGCCAGTGTAGCACTGCCCTCTGACCAAGTCACGCTATCCTCCTGACCGCGCCATAGCGGAACCACACACACAAGGACGTATAGTTGACGAGGTCGAGAAGGCGGAGGCTCAGAGAGTCTTTCGTGCGCATTATTTCGAGCATAGATACGCCTGCAAGGACCCGTTGTACGTTCTATTCACGGTCGCAGCAGCAGGCTCTGTTGCGATCTGTTCGACTGAGCATCTCTACGATAGTGGGCAGGAAGCTATTTGGGCGCTTTAGTCGGCGACGGCGTGCGCGCTGCAGGACTAACGTTAGATGTGTAACGTTTCGCAAGGAGGGTAGGTAGAGGTGGAGCGGAGACGGCAATATCGTCGATCGGTCGTGGGTTGCGTGTGCAAAGGTGTATTGGCAAAAGCGGAGAGGTGTGCTGATGGGGAGGAAATCGGGGGTCTACCTACAGTAGTACAGAAAGATTAGAAAGATTGACATCCTCGCCCGCTATAAGCTAAACGAGCATTTGTAATGACTTAGTATGTATAGAGCGGAGCCTGACCTGTGTATTAGGCAGGGTATAGAAGCTGATGTGGGCAATTTTCTGCGGCTGGAGAGGCAAAGTGGTTCCAGCGTCTCAATCCCGCCTCACGCCCCGCCTCACGCCCCGCCTCACGCCCCGACTCACAGCCCCGACTCCAAGTGCAACTCAAGCCCAGCTCGAGCCCGATTTCTGCGCGCCGGCTGCCATCATCCGTGTGAAGGTCTCAGCAATGAGTCGCGTTGTGAGAAGAGACATCGGCGGGGGTGAGTCGTCGCGGATTGGAGCTTGCAGCGTAATACAGTAGGCTGAGAGATGCCCGTTGGGGATCAGCAAGCGCCTTCTCACCCTGCAGGTACTGGCAGCTGCGTTCGAGCCGTGCGCGTAGCCTGCTTTCTAACACGGCAATGCGGGGCTGCGCGATTCACAGGCAGGTCGCGCTAGCCCTTTTTCGCAGACGAGTGCGCCACACGACCCAAGACACGGCCGTCGATTCTATCGCGTGCGGAGCTGAGGCGGTTCGTTTCCAACAACGTGGTTCGGGGGTAATACTGTACAGTGGTTAGCGATTGCGGCTTCCCCCCTACACACAGCTGCGCAACGGTTCTTCACAGACCCACCTTCCGTACACGGCTTAACGCAAGATGACCGCTGCAGAACAATCGATGTGATTGGTCAATCCTCGACCTATTGATGACTGAACTTTTGGGATGCTGCTTGGAGCGTGAAGCCGCAACCGCTAACCACTGTACTGTACTGTATCTCCTTGTGGCATTTCCATTCACAGGGACCGCCACTCAAGGCTATCAGCAAGGAAACAAGGCCACACGCCTGCAGCACCCGCTGCTTATGCTTATGCTTATGCTTACGCTTACGATGCCATCGCTGCACATTGTGACTACGAGGATGATCGACAAGGCCCTCCCGTCAACCCCTGCCTCCTAGGCGACAAACAGGGATTGTAGCATCCTTGCGAGAAGGCGACATGGAGGACCTTCATGGTGGCTGTATCCCGCTTCCGCGAAGAAGGATCTCTAGGATCCGCAATTTCGCTTAGCTATTTTAGATACCAGAAAGGTGTGATCATTTGCGGTGTTGAAAGACTCGATGAGTTATCTGCGCTGGTTTGATAAACTGCTGGCGGATCGTCAACGTTGACACCAAATACCTCCACTTCCTCAAGCGTTCACAAGCGGTAAGGTCTAACGAGGCGGACTATGTACGACGCAAAGAAACTCACATTGACAGCCATGTGCCACGCTGCAGTCTAACCACTTACGTTATGACACTGTGACGAGGGAATAAGATGCATCATCTATCATCCTATAAAATCAAGGAATTACAGGTCGATTATCCAATTTTCAATGGCACTGATAGCACCCCTAGTTGGATGATCTATGGTGCGCCACTGTGATGTTAAAGGCATGTCGCGCATAGCCTCCGATAAGGCTGAGAGGTCCTTCATCCTGTCACCTCACCGCTCTTCAGCCGCTTTTCTTGCGATCTCGGCGATCCAAAACTGGGCGCTTTGAATATGGCCTTGCATGGAACATGGAGGATGCTGGGTCGGCGACTAGACGCTGCTATTCATCACAGCGGGCGTCTACGCCATGCAGCCACTTATCACAAATTCGGGGATTATACCCATGCGAGACCTGGCCCGAGAGCGTCCTTTAGACATCAACGAATTTCGTAGTACTTGCCATGTTAGGCAGTATGATGACGGCGAGAAGGCAGCCGGAAACGCCGCTTTTGTATCCTCGCAAATGAGAACAGTGAGCGCTGGTTGGGGTAGGCAGTCAATGCGGCGTAACATTAGCACAACACCTTGGCGTCGCAGGGGAAAGCCTTACTTGCAGAACAGTCTAGTTCTACGGCTACTGGGAGTACCGGCAGCACACAGACCATCCCCTGTTTTGTATTTTGTCTTACCGGTGAGCCACCCTTTGGTACATGGGGCTGACAGTATCACTAGTAAAGAACCTTGTTAATGAGCTGTAGGATATTCGCTCTTCTGACGGCTCGAGTAGCAGTATTGTGGCTTCTGATGGGCTTAGTAGTCACCCTTGAGGGAGCAAATATTCGATGACTAAGAGTCTTGACAAGAAAGTCAATGTTATGGTCATGTCGGGATTGGCGAGCAGTATCTTTGTCTCGAGGTCCGGCAACGGCTCATATCGAGTGGCATAACAATGTGGCGATTATCACTGTCAAGCCGCGGCCCTGTACATGGCATACAGTCAGACAGAACATACTAGAGGCTGGCATAGCTCCGGAAATGCCGACCTTGGGACATGGAATAGGATTTCGAGTGCCGCGTAGGCTGGGGGTCGAACGAGCGGTGAGTTGCGGGACGAAAGGCATCTGGTAAAAAGCTCAGGACGATGCATGTACCGGGTCTGTGACGTGCGTTGCATGGCTGTAGGGAAGGGATGTCGACAGGGAAATATAAACCACGTCTTCGCCTCGGCATGTCGCGTATTTCCTCGGTACGCGCTGGGCAGCCCCGGGTGTCGCGTTCCTGCGCCCAGTGGCACATGCTGTTGCTGCCTTACACTGGGTTCCTATGTGGCCGTATCTTTAGCACCTGTAGCCCTGCTTCACTCGGCACTGTCGTTCGTATCGTTAGCACTGGAAGACCTCGCTGTGCTAGATTAGGCTCTCATCGATGATCTTGTTAGCATCCTCTAGCCTGATGAAATCGATGGTAATAATCCATTTAGCAGAAGTCTCTAGTCAGCCAACTTATGTATCTTATCTCTGCCCAGGGGATGAACGGTTTGTTCTCCCATAGAATTCGTGCTCTGTTTTCTTCAAACTTGCGTAAGTTACATCTATCGTGCTTGTGCGTATGCCGTATACCAGGACGTCGTACTTCGGGATCTACACTGTATTCCCACTGCCATTGCGGTGGGCCCAGTCGTCCGCAAACTGTCGCAGCGTCTCGACCTCGCTGCTGCTAGCTGTCTTGATGCTCAAGTCTCCGCTCTTCAGCTGGTTAGATGAGACAATCTTCACGCTGGCTATGGTATCATTGTCGCTCTGCTCGATGGTACGCTGGACTTGAAGGTTCAGGTTGTTACGGTTCATTGCCCTGAGGCTCTGTATAGTAAGCGAGTCCTAATGTTCACCATGACCTCACGCTGTGTCTGCACAGAGGATGCTTTGAGAGCTTGTGTATTGTATGTACCTGCTAGTGGGACGCCTTTAGCTGCCGCTGCGGCGTAGCTCATTAGTCCATTCGCCTGTTCTTGTGGTCTTTTGTTTCTAATCTCTCGCGCCATCTCCAGCATCGCTCTGCCCACTTCCGTGGCGTCCTTGGCCGCTGCCCTCGCCTCCTCCGCTATGTTGCCATTCCGTTGTATATTTGCTGCTAGTTGTTGAACGAGTTCTGCTGAGGTCGAAGGAGTGCTGCGTCTTTAGGACGAATGTCAATGCGCCGCTTATGATATCACCAACGATACCTGCTGGAAGAGGCTGCCTCCTTTGCGCTCGATTAGCGATAGTACCTCGCCGAGGAAAGCGCTGAGGTTGGTCGCGTGCTCGTCTATTGGAATCGGCCAGGTCGACCTTCAAGGCCACGGTTTCGCCATGACGTCTCAGCAGCAGTGGGCGCTACTTCTGATTGCTGGCTAGTCGAGTGCCGTCTTTAGTAGATGTCTGCGTGCGTTGAACTCGGTTCATTCTAAAAAAGTGAGATTCTCGCTGTTGTTGTGTTTTTTTGTAGACCGTCATGGAGCGAGTGCATGAGCGCGTGTCGATAAGATGTGGATGGGCGCGTACCGATAAGATATGGGTGGGCGCGTACCTACTGTAAGCGTCCGCCCACAACGCCATTGTCTGGTGCCGCGTCCCCTACTGTAGATCCCCGAAATCAATATCGCGACAATGCGACACCATCATACGCTAAGTAAACGCTATTCTGAGCGATAACTGATACCACCTTCACCCCATCCTTGCTAATGGATTTCCTATAGTATTTAAAGACCTACGAACAACGCGGTAGAATTACGGTACTCCTACTCCAGCCGCGTAGCCTTCTCATACCGGACAAGCTGGTCATGGACACGGAGGATCGCTTTCTCTCTGACGCTCTCACCTGGCACAATGCCTAGCTAGCATTGTCATGCTCCTAGTTCAAGTCGGCGAGTCACCGCGTGACAGCACATATGCGGCGATAGCGAGAGGTATGGACATGATAAGCAGCGAGCTAGACCGCAATAGCACAGTTACATACACGGCGGCGGGGCAACCAAGTTTAATTACTCAAGCTGAGCGCCTGCTCTCCAACCCAGGTTTTTCTACCCCGCGTCCACGCCTCTTCACTATGTGTCGGTATACTACAGCAGATATTATCTATTCCCAGTGTCGATTACCAGCTCAACATAAGATCGTGAAACGTCTTTATCAGAGATGCGAAGCTTCTCCGAAGCCAGGACCAAGATGTGAGAACTCCACGTATGATCCGGCTCTTGGCACACACATACCTTCAAATCGAAACGCTCCCTGCAGGTTTTGTCGAGATTCAGGCACATCCGTCGGACAGGAGCGTTTTGAAGATGTAAGTTATACCATATGCTTCGTCTACCTCAGATCATCTAACTGTACAAATAGCATGACCTTCATGGTTAAGCAACCAGCCTGGAGGGACACACAGAGACCGATGGTGGGATACGATGGATACCATGTCATACACGGTCCTTGGAGCTATCTTACAGCTGGCATATCTCCACGGGCTCAACAAATCCTTAATGCTCTTAAAGCATTGAAGAACACCGCTTTCACATCCCACTCGCCAGGGTTGACTTTCCTAATAGCTACCAAGCTAGCTCCTAGTTCTTGAAGAACTTCATCCATAGAATCGAAAGTGCCATCCCAACAAGCCTGCATCAATTTACCTAGCGGTATGTTTTCGACTTCTGGAAATTGATTCTCAGCATATAGCTTTTTGACACGGATCATTCGATCCTCAAATGGGTGAAGTTCGTCGTATGGTTGTCTTCCTGTTATAACTTCGTACATTGCGCAGCCAAATGCGAAGATATCGGTCTTCCGGCTAATTCTTGGAGAAGATTCCTTATAACTAAACCACTCATAGCAGGCTCCTGCATCTTCTCCATCAATGCTACTGCCTTCGAAGTCGATAATCTTGAGGCGCTCCTGAACTACAATCCAATTGTGACATCCAGTGTCAGCATGTATAATGCCATTGTCGTGCATGTATCGCGTTCCCTCTGCAGCTTCATGTAGCCAGCGAATCTTTGTATGCAACGGGATCTGGTTTGCTCCACTTTCTTGAATCACTGTCCGAACGGTTCTACCGCGTTCAAGAATGAGGCATTTGTCTGTTTCACCTAAACATCTTACAATGTTTACATGTAGTCCTAGACGTTCGAGTGCTCGACGCTCGACGTCGATTTCCTCCCCGTGGAACTCCTTCAATATTCTTTCCTCGTCGATCGCATATACGACCCCCGATCCACCAACGGCAAGGAGTTTGAGACTTCCATAGTCTACAGCCTGGTCTTGCATGTGCTCCTTTATCATTCCGAAGGCCGTGATCTCATGCTTCTCTGGCACGAAACGAGAAACGCGTAGGTTCTCACGTGCGAGGTGCGGTAGGTAAGAGTTTTGATCGAGGGAGCGGGCTCGTCGACGCGTGAAGGGGTAAGATCGCTTCGGACTGTGGGATGTAGGCGAGACGACAGGAGATTCGTTTTTCGAGGAACGCGACAGGTGAGAGTGATTGTTTTTAGCATTAAGCTGACTTGCTTTCGTCGCTCTAGGTTGTCCACATGGATCGTGATGGTAGTGGACCGGGCTATGTACTGGTGCGCGACATGTATCGGCAGCGCGTCTTTGGAAGCCGACGCAGCCAAGGTCGTTGTGGCATAGGCGTATCGCGTTTATCTCGGGATATCTTCGGTGATTATATCTCGCATTGCACGACTTTTGATTGGACATCTGGAGTAGGAATAGCGCCAAAACTTGTTACCAACGAAACTGTAAGCAATGACACTAACACATCTTGAAGTAATTGATGATCCATTCAAATATTATAAGTTCTAAACGCTTAGCAAAAAGCAACCTCTTAATACGTTTTTGCAACTGGTACCATCACTGGCACTCCTGCCTGTATAAGGCTTACTCTCACGACTTTGCCCTTCGATATTGATGGACCAGCTCCGACATCTGCCGATTTCGCCTCTGCTTCCAGCACAGTACTCTTGCGCTTCCGACCACGTCTGACCGTACTTGCAGACGTCGTGGCCTCTACTGCCTCCTGCGTAACATTTTTGCACTTCCGATCATGTCCCGCCTTAGCTTAAGCCTCTTTAGCTGCGTTCTCTTCCGCACGCTCCAACCGTTTTCCTTAGAGATGCTCATAAGTAAACACCTGCTCAGACCCCTTCTCTAGTATATCTACTCTAGTCGATCGTCGGGGCTTAGCTTCGTTACTAACTGCCATCGAGAGTCAAGTATGGTTTTGCTGGAGGGCACTCTTCGTCAGGATTAATTGGGCAGCTTTGGCGAATTTCAGTAAATGTCGCTGTAAGTTCTGTTTGCTCATGTCGTCAAGAGCATGAGCATCCCTTTGCAAGATTAGGTTCTGCAGCGACATAAGATCCTCTGCTGATACTGGTGTTACAGGCGTTTGCAAAAATGTATCGTCTTGGCAAGGTACTTCGTTGGTCACCGCAAGAGTTAGTTCAGCCGGAAGTTTGGGCACAGTCCTGAGTACTCTCTCTGGATTGAAGGGGAACATACCACGTGCAGCAAAACTAGCCTTGATGTTCTTAGGCGTAAACGCTCGCTCTATCGTAGGCTTGTGTAACGAGGTAAAATGCTCTTTGCCAATAGCATTAACACCTCCTCGTTCTATTCGTTCTATTTGTTCGCGGTAAGATAAAACCCTGGAGTGAAAGCAAGTGTGATGATATTCTATCTATGCCCCAGGCTCTATCTGTATAGTTTACTGGTGTGCCGTCGCACCATTGTATGAGGAGGATGTCACACCAGTGTTTGGCTACGGATATCACGTAATCTGGAATCCAAGTAAAGCCATCAAGAATCAGAACGCGGGGTCTCCCGTTGGCACATTCCTTGGCCTCAGGGTCAAACACACACTTGAGCCACTGCAAGCTGATGTTGGAGTCGGCATATCTAGATTCATTGCACGCATACTGCCAACCAGGAGTGGGTAAGACAGTCCAGTTGCTTCGATGAGTAGTAGCCGGCCAAATGATCATAGGGTTTAGATACCTACCGTCAGCGCTAATGCACTCGATAGCAGTAACTGTCGTTCGCTTCACGCGCCCGCCTCCATAATTTCGTTTGCCATCCTTACCTATGAGGGCTTTTACAGAGCCAAGCATTGATAGCATGACCCCAGTCTCGTCCATGTTATAGACATTATCCGCTAGGATAGCTGGGTTGCGTAAGATCTGCCCTATCGCCTCGAGCCAGTGTGTCATCTTGGCCGCGGTGTTCTTGTCGTGGCGGTTCCAGTCTATCGCCATAATCCGTCTCGCTGCCGTTTGTGGGTGACGTTTCTCGAAAGCCTTTGCCCAGTTCTTACCCGGAGGTTTAAGAGGTCTGTCTGTCGGGGGTCGCGTTCGAGCGGCTATGAAGGCGAGGGAGAGGATGTACTTAATTCGCACGGGCTGCCCAAGGCCTGACATCTGTAAGATGAATTTCACGAGCGCACTTTCTTCCCACGGTGTTAGGTACTGCTGACTTTGCGCCTTGTCCTGCATCGAGGGTCGGTCGTGCGCGATGATAGAGGGTAACAGGAGCGACTCCGCTGTGGTCTGCTAGAGTCGGAATTGTTGAGGTGGGAGAAGGCTGTGGTGGAAGGCGACAGCCAACGTCCTGATAGCAACAAAAAAGTCACCGCATTCTGGGCTCGAAAACAAAAACCCGAGGCTGAACTGTGCGCGTCAAATTTGGGTCCTTCCCGTTCTGTTCTTATTTTCCTACTGTAATTGGCCTGCAGCGTACTGCAAAGCAGTCGAAACACAACTGTAAAACACGCTTCCTTGGAGGTGCAACACCGTGGTGATGTATTTCCTCACAATAAGGACATTGGACATAGACTTGCGATACAGTCCAGTAGAGCACATCGATTTGCGGACATAGCAGCATGCTAAGAGACATGATATGTTTGATGAGAAAGAACACGAATTCGATGCAGAGCCATGATTTAATTCTGTATAAGTGTCAATGGCAATCGTGAAGCACGTAGAGCGGGGTATATAGCAGGGGCTGAGCGCTGCGCAATAAGGGATGTGGTACAAGTGACGGTACGAGGACCGAAAGCATTCGTCACTGGCTTACGTCAAAAGCCGCAATTTACGGTCTTGAAAACGACTGTTAACACAAGTACGTATCGAAGATGAATGCGATGCTTCTCTCTGTTGCTCCACCATCCTACCATCATGATCTGCTCCCATCAAAATGTCATCATACCCATCCGTATCCCGAATCTCCAGTGCAATGGTTCAGGCTAACCTAACCTAACCTAGCCAATATCATGCTGGGGTTTAGGCCTATACCCCAGCATCATATTGGCTAGGTGGGGTGGGCCACTTACTAGTGTGGGCCGCTTGCTGGTGGAACATGTCAGTCTATCATCTGACATCAACTTGCCACTTCCCCTTTCATAGACAGATGCGGGGTAGGCTGAGCTCAAGAAGCATAACATACTAAGTTACGCACTGTTACGTACGAGGCTTTCTAGATGTGTAGAATATGATACTTGGTGAGTGGCCCAATCTAACTACGGAGACCTTACGCCACGGTTGCTAACGTAGATCAAGTTTACAACACCACCTACCTTTAGCCCCACGCTTACTATTCGTTGACATTGCCTCATCTTATCCGGAGGTCGAAATGGCGGACGCAGCAGGAAGAATCAACACACTCCAGGTTCGCTGCCCCTGCGGTGAAAGCTTCGAGAACGTGGAGACGTACTGGAGCATAAATGGCTCTGTGGAATCCATCTGAAAGCAAGAGATGCCATTTCTATGACTTCAAGCCCCAGTCGAAGGGCCGCCACGGTTCCTGCTAGAGCTTCAATTCCAGCTTCAACGCCAAGGCCCGTGGCCTCTGTAGCCTGTTGGTGCGACAGCACATTCAAGAATCACGATCAACTTCAAAGACACGGATGCCACTGTGCAGTCTATAAGCAACAAATGAATGCGCGTTCAACTGCATTGGGTTTGATCCAGGTCCCAGAATTAGATTCAAGTGCAGATCCGGTATTAGCGGCCGAGAAGAATCCCATTGCACCGGCAGAAGCTACAGCACAGAAGATGCTGTGCCCTTGTGGACAAAGCTTTACGAACGAGAGCAGGCTGGAAGATCATTTACGGTATTCGAAGACTCGTCAGGCAGGAGAGCCTAGATCCGGATCTACACTCAAAGGCACAACGCCAGCTTTGGAGCCATTCATGGCTCCACATTCACCTCCAACTTCGATTTCCCCAGCTTCAAAACCAGTACCAGGCATTGTCCCCTCTTCAGTGCTCACTTTAGCTTCGCCTATCTCCTGCACATACGGCCATGTCTTCGAGACTCAACGAGTCCTTGAGCTACACAACCACGACTGTTTGTATCATAGCCGGCCAGCCGACGAGTCCCTTACTCAAAACCAACAAGACAGCTCCTTGGTCTCTTCTTTCGCTTCCCTGGAATTGGAGCCCGTGTTAATGCAGGTTGGGCCTTTGCTAGCTAGGTTTGCCTGTATGTGCGGTTGTACATTCACCAGTCAGAAAGCCCTCGAACAGCATAAAGAGGAGAAAAGACGCCTTGCATGGCCGAAGAAAGGAGAAAAGGGGAAGAAGATATTTAAGACGCCTCGACCGAAGTATCAAGACGATACGTGCTTGCGAGATATCTGCGCAGCCCTCGCACGGCAGAATGGTGATGGAAGATAGTGGAGAAAGAGGTCCAGATAGGCCAGGTGCACAGATAGTATACACCTATAGGGCTGCACAGTCTCTCTACTGAGATATTGATGCAGCCGCACACGGCTTGTTCTGGAGCCTATGAGCAGGTGATTCAGCTGTTGCGCGTCAATGGCACGGTCGTATGCAAATAAACTTGTTCCGAGTGTCCGTAGTAGATCACAATGCAAAGCGCCCACCAGCGAAGATGAATAAGATGCACGCAAGATACACGAGTACTTGGACCACAAGTGAGTCCAGGTCTAGAGGAAGGTGTCGCCGTCAGCCGCTGCTGTTCTGGAAGGGATTCTAGCCTTTGGTTGGTTATTGATATATGTGCAGGCTGTAGAACATACGTCCCTGAGAGTCGTTTCCAGGTACGCAGTTAGGGAGGGGAATCGCGGCGTATCATGAGATGATGGAGTCGGCCACATAATTCGGGCCCAGCATGCCACCATGGGTGATAGTGCCGTTGTGAGCAACTGTGGTCAGCGGCCCGTCTTTGACATTCTGTCAGACTGCTTTTTTTCTAAGACAAGGCGCTTGCTTCGGGCCAAAGTTCGACACTGCAAGGTAGACGCGTGGCACAGCAGGGACCCGGAAGGGAAGACGATGGCGAACCAGTCTGTGCGCCTCTAACGATCGTGCCTTCGCCTGCCGCTGGCGGTCTTTGACGGCGTCCCTCTTCGTTTATCGCTTAGATATGCCCGATTGCGATTGCATGTTGAAGACAAATAGGGCGGCAAGGGCTTGATGGGTGACGGGCGACGAAATGACGAGATAACGAAATGACGAGAGGAGTCGGAGACGAGCGCGGGGCGGAGTGAGCGAGCACGGGGCGAGCAGGCGAAGCGCGGACGCAAGGTGATGTTGAGGGCGGAGACGAGAAGGTGAGATCCGTTGGCAAAGTGCGACAGCGAGGCCGAGAAGAAAATGGATGGGGTTGCGGGAAGCCAGCGGGAGGTTCGAGGGCAAGCTGGGGCCAACCGCGTCACCCAAACAGCCAGGCTTCCCCAAGCTCCGCGCAGGAGAAATGACGCCAACGATCGCTTTGTCCGTCGCGAGACCAATGACCCATCGTTGCCAGCCAAGAATGCGCCTTCGGTAGGAATAGTTGAGGAGGTAAATGGCAACTATGCCACAGTTTTACAGGCGTGGGTGCGGAGAAACCCTTGATCATAGTCGGGTTGGACAGAGATAATGTTGGCAAATAGCACCGAGCAGGACCTAGATCGGCTGACGCCACCACGTTCCCCACTCATCGACACACAGGTCGCCAAGTGGCATTTCACTGACGCGAGCCTCTGAATATTTACATGTTCGCGCATCGTGCTTCATCACCTCTCAATCTTATCATTGCATCGAACGGCTCGCAGAGTCATACCACTGTATTTATAACAGCGTTACCAGCGGTCAACTGCGCAAAACTCTGAGCGCACGGCACATACGTATGCAGAATGAGGTGCATACGGCTTTTATAATGCATCCTCCACGAGCAATCACTGACGCGTCCGCATAGTTTCTCGGATCTGCCTGGTATGCGCCCACTTGAGCCTGACTGCTCTTATCCATTGCACCGACTGGGTAATCGGATGTCTCTCGGCTAATCACCGCTGGAAGATCCATCACTGGTAAACAACGGCACGGCCGCAGTGCAACTAGTCCCCTACACAGAGCCTTCATCCTATGGTTCCGGAAGGGACCAATATCAAGCTATCTCTGCTCAGGAAGAGTGTGCTAAATTCAGCCTTGAAGAACTCAGGTTGGCAGATTACGAACGGGGACACGCACCATCTGCTAGGCAAAGAGATGATGTTTCAACAATGCTCTCCACTCAGCCCTTACAAAGATTGCCACGGACCGATGACAAGAAGCATAACAGCCATCTTGCCCTGTATGTACCCCAATAGCCCTATCTACAGGCCACAAGATTGATATGCGCAGTCTTACCGGCCCCACGATTGAAATCCGCGTCGGCACAGCAACCTCTATACACAGTCCTGCCGACCTTTCAGTCAATTGGTTCTTACCCAAGCGCTTGATCTCGCACCACTCACCTTTCCTTGCAACTGCTTCTTATCGAGACTTCAAGGAATGTCGCGAGAACCTAATCGAGCTCCCGGACGACAAACCCACTGTCTTTGCGCTTTTCGTTGAATGGCTGTACTACGGAGATTACACGACCGAACCACTGTCGGCGTCCTTTCGCACTAGAACCGATAGCGTCAGTATCGACGCCGAATGTTGGGTCCTTGGCGATAAGTTATTATGCACTGACTTCAAGAATCATGCTATGAGGCGTCTTTATGAACAACATACAACCAAGATCCTCGCCAGGTCTATCTCGACGCACGATGTGCAGTTCGTGTGTGACAACAACGCCAAAGCTTCGAAGCTTCGAGAGCTGTATGTGGATTTGACTGCTACAAACTTCGGGAGACAAGATCGCGTTCATGGAACCGTGGAGGAATGGGACAAACTTCTTTTGAACCAATCCGATTTGAGGCGGCTACTGTTGCAGAGTCTGCGTTTGGAAGCTGCTGAGCGGAACTTTGTAAGAAGCGAGGAGCACTACCTGGAAGACGGCGATGCTCCTCTTCGAGCTTGTGATACTTCTTCTTCCAGTTTTCAGTGTGTCCATCGACCAAGTAAGTTACTTGCTTGACGCCAGAGCGCCAGAGCACTACAATGGACTAGACTAAACTAGTCAGAAACTTAAGCACCGACGCGCGACACTGGCCAATCACCTCAAGACAAACTGCTCACGTTGAAGCAACGGGTTGAACCGGCCGGTCTAGAGGGTTTGCAGTTGCTTGAAGTCCTGATTTCGACTAAGCTAGTTACTCGGTTGATAGACACACGGGCTTTCTGTTCTGTAGTTTAGAATTTTGGTAACAGCGAACCGGTTCATAATAAGGTGCTCAAACAGCAGGCTTGACGACAAGATATCCTTCACAGCTTTGAAAGTCTTCTTTGCATCTCGTGTCATCAATTCGAACGCTGCTATATCATCTTCTAAGTCAATAGTAGGATAGAGCGAAGTTTACTTATACACTCTCATGCACTTGCAGCTTCCGCTTTTTTCCATGCCGCTCGCCTTTGATCCCACGCAGCACATTTACCTACCTAGTATGCGCTTGTCCAAAAGGGATCAGGCTCTGCAAACGATGGGCTTTAATTACTCCTGACATTTGGCAGACGATTGACTCATAGCATTGTTAACAGCAGCTAAGTTAGTATTACTCGGTTAAGGTCGTGATTAGACGAAAGTTCTTGGCGTGGGATTAAAGGTCGACTGCTTACAAGAACCGGAAACCGCAAGTGCATGAGAGTGTAGCTGTGTGATACACTCTCATACATTTGCGGTTTCCGCTTTTTGCATCCTGCCTAGAATTCATCCCACGCGATCTGTCGTCTCGACTGGTCAGCGCTTGCCCAAAACTACTTGGGCTCTGTAAGCTTCTTATTCTAATTGGCCAGAAGATACTGCTGTCTCCCTACATTAGAAATTGCTGACAGGAGCTAGCGCTCTTCTGTTAAGATTACCATCAGGCGAGAGAGGCTTCGCGTAGGATGAAAGATCGATTGCTTGCAAGAAGCGAAAACTGCAATTGCATGAGAGTGTACTGTAGTGCATTGAGTCCATTCTTGGACCTGTCCCTGCATTTGCAGTCGCTTGCGTAGGGCTTGATGGACGAGTCGATGAAGATCTAGCGCAGACTCAGCAGGTCGTCTGGTGACGAGCGCATACTTGTCAAGCATCCTGATAGCATCTTCTCTTGCTTGCATCGAGACTGCCTCTAGAAGATCGAGCGAAATGGCTTTTCGGTCTACGCTTGCAGCAAGAAACAGATAGTCAGCGGCAAACGCATGATCACGGCTAATCTGGTCTATGGAAAGAAACAGCGCAGTAGGTACAGGGTCTTCCACGCCAGACTCTTGAATTCTGCCTTTAGACAAGTCACCGCTATACTCTATAGCGAGTTCTCTGTGCTCGTCTAGTTGTAATCGGTACTCTTGCACTGTCATACTACACTCGCTTGCAGAATCGGCTTCCGGTATCTACACTTCGCGCTCTTTCTCATCAGCCTCGCTTAGCGGGAGCTATACCTTATACGCTTTAGATTAACTTAAGCTACCCAGCTCCTGCTAGTATCTATAAATTGATATTCCTCTATCGCCGGAAGCTCATAACGCTGTGGCTCGTGCGGGTCAACCGTCCTCCCTGCTAGCTGTTACGAACAAATACCAGATGTCTCCCCTAGACAAAGGATGCGAGGTTGGAGGCCAACCGTCGCGTAAGTCACAAGGTGATGACCCGCGCGGGGCGCGCCAAGGATTACGTGACTGCCATCACGCCAAGACGGTGCCATCAATGATGGCATAACCTAAGGGTGATGGCAGCCATCACATACTGGGGCTGACATCGGTGATGGCAGGCCTTAGCTGTGATGGCACAGGACAAAGGCAACGAGTATACAGTGTTTCATCGGCTCGTGCACGGCATGGGCTCGTGCACGATCAACAACATTCACAACAAATCTTCAACACCACATTTCTCAGCCAATATGGACCCTATTGACGCAGCTCTTGCAGCTTTGGAATCGCTGAAGCTTAGAGAATCACCCAATTATACACAGGTTGCGAAAGAATATGACTGCAATTGATCAACGCTATCACGGAGACACCGCGGGGTGTGCGCGTCGCGTAAACAGGGTTACGTCGAGCAGCGACACCTCAATGCAGCGCAGGAGTTACAGCTTATACAATACATTGATGGACTCTCTAAGCGCGGCTTGCCACCTACAAGAGAAATGATACGCAACTTCGCCTCTAATATTGCTCGAAAATACGTAGGAAAATGCTGGGCAGACAGGTTTATCGAGCAACATAAGCTTGATCTACTATCACGATGGACCTCCGGCAAGGACAGCAACCGCCACAAAGCTGATTCTAGCGCTAAGTATAGGTTGTATGTCGACCTTTTGCAGCAAAAAATCGAGCAGTACAACGTCGAACCGCGCCACACATACAATATGGATGAGAAGGGTTTCTTGATTGGTGTGCTATCAAAGATGAAGAGGGTGTTTAGCAGGCGTCGCTATGAGTCTGGAGAGATGAAAACTCTGCTACAGGATGGCAATCGTGAGTGGATAACCCTGCTGGCGTGTATCTGTGCCGGTGGGAGTGCTCTCACGCCTGCTCTCATCTATCAGGCAGCGTCAGGAAACATTCAAGACTCATGGTTACAAGACTTTGATCCATCACTACATAAGTGCTTCTTCACTTCATCACTAAGCGGGTGGACTAGCAACGACATAGGCCTTGCGTGGCTTCAACAGGTCTTCGATCGCGAGACAAAAATAAAGGCACGACT
The DNA here is from genome assembly GCF_003171515.1 of Pyrenophora tritici-repentis. Classification (NCBI taxonomy): domain Eukaryota; kingdom Fungi; phylum Ascomycota; class Dothideomycetes; order Pleosporales; family Pleosporaceae; genus Pyrenophora; species Pyrenophora tritici-repentis. Next base: position 1,065,847 of record NC_089392.1, on the reverse strand, counting down.
ACAATACCAGCTGCTTATACTTAATGGCCACGGCTCACACGTAACGATAGACTTTATCAACTTCTGCGACAAAAACAAGATACTATTAGCTGTGTTTCCCCCACACTCAACTCATACTTTGCAACCGCTTAATGTGGTAATGTTCTCACCATTAGCGGGCGCGTACAGTAAAGTTCTCGCGGATTTTATGGATATGTGTCAAGGTCTCTCATCCATCACCAAGTGCGACTTCTTCCGCCTGTTCTATATCGCCTGGGACGTATCGTTTCACTCCAAATCTATCCTCAAAAGCTTCCAATGCACGGGCCTCTCTCCATTCGATCCTCAGCAAATACTCGCACGTTACGCCTCTGCAGATGCTACACGGCCTTCTTCGAGCGATAGTATAACTTCAGTAATAAGTGCGAGCGATTGGAGGAAAATAGAGCGACTTCTGCGCGTAGTAGTAAGGGAGGAAGCAGTAGAGCCAACGAAAAAGCTCTCACACACAGTCCACGCTATGGCTGTTCAAACTTCCCTACTACAACACGAGAATGAGCGGCTCCGCGAAGCGCTCACCAACGAGAAGAAGCGTAGGCAGCGAGGAAGAAACTCAAGCCACCAAGGCCTACATTGACGAGATGCTCGGCAAGGGTTTCATTAGGCCAAGCACGTCACCATACGCCTCGCCCGTCCTGGTAGTCAAGAAAACAAGGGGAGGACTGCGAATTTGCGTTGACTACCGCGGTCTTAATGCTGTCACGCGCAAAAACAGGAACGCGCCACCTGCTATTAAGGAGACGCTGGCACGGATGGCTAAGGTACAGATTATGACGCTCGTCGACGTCATCGCTGCCTTCAACTCCGTACGCATCAAGCACGGTGACGAGGAGAAGACAGCGTTTCTCATCCGATACGGGTTATACGAGTACCTTGTCATGCCCTTCGGCCTCTGCAACGCTCCAGGCACCTTCCAAACGTTCATTAATGAAACGCTCCACGATCACCTTAACGTCATCTGCACAGCGTACCTAGACGACGTCCTCATCTACTCTGATGACGAAAGCAAACATGAGCAACACGTCCTGACGGTGCTTGGCAAGATTAGCAAAGCTGGCATGTTTCTCGACGCCAAGAAGTGCTCCTTCTCCACCAAGCGTGTTCGTTACCTAGGCCTCATCCTCACCACCGACAGTCTAGAGATGGACTCGAAGAAGATCGCTACTGTCCTTGAATGGCAGATACCCCGGTCGATTAAGGATGTGCAAGCTTTCCTCGGCTTCGCGAACTTCTACCGTCGCTTCATTAAGGGTTTTTCATACCTAACAAAGTCTCTCACCGAACTCACTAAGGCCGACGGCAAGAAAGCCTTCCCTCTCACCCTAGACTCGCCCGCCGTCCGCTCGTTCCAGCTCGTGAAAGACGCCTTCAAAGCTGCCGGTATGTTAGCTCACTTCGATGCTGACCTAGACACGTGGCTGGGGACTGACGCCTCCGACTTCGTCACCGCCGCTGTCCTCTCGCAAATGCATGACGGCGTCCTTCGGCCTATAGCCTTCTTGTCCCACAAGATGAACCCTGCGGAGTGCAACTACGAAATCTATGACAAGGAGCTTCTCGCCATCGTTCGCGCGTTTGAGGAGTGGCGTTTTGAGCTAGCCGGCACCGTCGACCCTGTCAAGGTCCTGTCTGATCATCAGGCTTTACAAACCTTCATGACGACCAAGCGACTTAACCGCCGCCAGGCTCGATGGGCAGAGTTTCTGTCAGAATTCAACTTCAACATCACTTATCGGCCTGGAAAACAAGGCACGAAGCCGGACGCACTTACGAGGCGCCCAGGCGACTTGCCCGAGGACGCTGATGACGACCGACGACAGCACCAGTGGCAAATCGTCATAAAACCCTATCAGGTCGACCCCGCGCTGCGAGTCGTTGCCTTGACAAGCCGACAAGGTCCGGACACCAAGCACGCCACATGAAGATTGTTGGAAACGAACTCGCCGACCAGCTGGCTGACAACGAGGCCAAAGACCCGCACCAGCCATACGGCATGGCCGCCTCCCCCACAAGATCTGGTATACGAACAGTAGGCCGCCGCCTCCTCGAACATACAAGGGACACTTGGTGGAAGGATAAGAGCAGTAGGCTATCAGCATGGTACACGCAATGGCAGCTGCCATACGATACTAGGCGCACGCCCGCAGCGCTATGGCTACCCCGAAGGATACTCGCGAAAGTCCTTATGATACGCTCAACGCATGGCGACTTTGAATGGTACCACCGAAAATTCAACCACGAGGATACCTCAGAATGCCCATGCGGTAGGCCCAAGACGCCAGAACACCTAGTGTTCTGCAAGAGAGCCACAACACACTTCAAGAAGTGGCCTCTACGCCCCATCGTGCCCCCTCGCACAAGACAGGAAGGCCTAGCGTACCTCGCGCAATTAATAGACCAGCCACAAGAGTTCGAGACCTTCGTGAAGGTAACGAACTCCTTCTATGACGAGTGATTTCTATTTTTGAATTTCACAAAGACCCGCTGAATTCCTTGGCATTATTCAGTGTAGGATTCGCGGCAAAACGCCGCATAGATGCCACAACCCACACGCTCTCTTTTAAAACTTTCATTGTATCTTAAATTGCCTCTTGTTACTTTTTCGTTTCTCTCTCTAAAAAGCAGTTATTGTACTGCATCGATCAAAGGCGCAAGCCACGAAATACTAGAATATTGTAGGAAAACGGCTTCAAATGGCGGGAGTCCTTTTCACGAACATGTATATAGGCAGGACATCACTCCCCTTAGATACAAAACACCTAGGAATAGGTTCCACGAGGCAAGTGCGACAGCACTATAAGACCACGGCGGGACCCGCCCGAATACCCTATGGGAGGTTACAGATAGGGCGTTAAACCATAATCAACATCAACATCAACCAAAGCTCACATCACCGAACACCAACTTTTAAGGAATTTGGGACCCTTATAAAATTATACGATTTTTACATCATTTTAACGGCACGGCGGCCTGTAACTACCTCAGCTAAATAACCGCTTTCTGCTCTCGCGGAGGTGGTTAGAATGGCTAATGTAGAAACTCCAGAGAGGGCGCCACGGAGTGCCCAACCCCCCCATACACGATCAGAGGAGCCTGAGAGCCCTATTAATACTGACCTGCGCGGCAACAAGAGGAGGCAGCGAGCACATACTCGTGCTGAACCTTCTATCGGTAGCACTGCGCCCACCTCCTACAATCAAGCTGTCTCTGAAGCGGTCCGCCAGCGGATTCAGGCAGCCCAAAAAGCTACAAACCTCCACCACTCCATCATAACGGATCTAGCGACAGCTGTCGACAGATGCCTTGGGAAGTACACCGACCCAGACGGAGCCCGTGTGGCTAAGGACCTTTAACAGAAGGTGCTAAGGGCTATTAACACCTCCCTAATCACGCCCCTAATCACGCCCCCAAACTCAGGGAGCGACTCTGACACTACGCACCGCTCCTGGGCGGACGTAGCTAGGACCCTGAAAAATCCAACCCCCCAGCAAGGGGGCCGCTACGACGAAAGCGGCCACGGCTGCCCCAAAGCAGCTAGCTCAAACTCCTAGGCGACCTCTAAACACTGACAACCGTATCCTTATAGCGGTTGGAGCGGAGGCTCGGCTCCAACGGGCATCACCATTTGCGGCCCGCATGGCTATTGTAAAGGCGATTAAGGAAATTACCCCCTCCGACATACCTACGGCAAAACATATCAAGACTGGCTGGGCGATTACGCCCCGCAACGACAAAATCAAGGCCCTGCTTATGGGGCAGGAGAATCGCGAACTCATGATCCGAGCGGTAGAGGGCGAGAGCGCAAGACTACCTGAACGATGGGTGAACTATGCAGTCCAGGGCGTAGAAAGCTCATACCGCACTATCACAGGGGAAAGTATACCCACCACAATAGACGATATAGTCAGCGAAGCTCTGTCCCAGACAGGGATCGAACCAGCGAGCTGCCGGCCCTCCAGACATGGACCCACGGAGGGAAGGACAACCTGGATTATATCTTTCACCAGACCCGTACGATCGTTTCGCCTATTTGGGACGGGCGACTACGCGCACGAGATAAAGAAGAACTCACCTGCAATGCTGCACGACCCAGGCTGCCTAGGGTACTGCAAAACCAGCCGCTGCACAAGGCCAGCCCGCTGCACGACATGCAGCAAAACAACGGCAACTCACCAGGGACCACACGGAGAACAATGCAAAGACACACCAAAGTGCGCCAACTGCCATGGCCCATTTCCAGCAACCCACGACAAGTGCCCAGCAGCCCCAACGAGGGTGAATGGCCGACTCATCCAACCTATAAAGGGGGAACTAAAATTCATTAGGGAGGCGGGTGACCGTGCTTCTGAGGCAATACAGCCAGCTAGAGGAAGACAGACAGGCAGCACGGTCGAAACCTCCATTGAAATCACGGACGGCGACATAGCTAATACTACTGAGCCTGTGGAACACCTACGGACGCAAGTAAAAGAAGCCGACAAGACGTAAACAACCTAAACACAGCCACTGTTAGAGAGCCCGCAACCACCCTAGGGACTAGGAGGTCTAAGAGAACAGCTGCAACTACGCAAGACCTCAACCTAGCGCGAATGTCTGCTAGAAGCGTGCAGCCTAGCACCGCTGACCAAGACCCTAATACGTCATCGTCTGAGCACGCTGACACTGAAATGAGCCTCGGATCCAGTGCGTAATGAGGGCACAACCCGCGAATTCACCCGGCGAAACCACGCCACACCGACACAGACAAATGCAGGTATGCTGGGTGAATGTGGCCAGAAGCTCGCCTTACCACATTACAGCCTTAGAACGTGCATGGGAAGCAGACATAGACATAGTATGCATCCAAGAACCCTTTACTCTCACTGGAACCCGGACCTCTACACACCCAGGATTCCATATGATATCGCCAGTGATAAGCTGGAACAACCCCACAACGTGGGGAACTGACCGACCACGGGTGCTCACCTATACCCGTAAGAGCCCAAATATAAGGGCTAATCTTATACACCCACGCATCAGCCGGGATGTGCTATGGATCGAGGCCAACGGCTACCGCATATTGAATGTTTATAGGCAGCCACAGAATGACTCGACATTTCAATACCTCACAGCTTTAACGCCACCCCGTAACTGCCTTATAGGGGGTGACTTAAACGCCCGCCATGAACTTTTTGAGCCCGGCTCCACGTCGGCCAATAGGGGGGCAGAGATCGCCCGCTGAGCCACTCAGAACGACATACCCTACATCGGCGAGGCAGGTAACCCAACACATCGGGCAGGACACGTGCTAGACGTATCCTTCTCAAATATACCCTTCGCTAGAACGACAGTCCGCGAAGATATGTATACAGGGTCAGACCATTTCACCCTAGTGACTGTCCTTCCAAGCCGAGGGAGAGCGGTGCTAGAACAGCATCACTACCGGGTCCACGAGAGAAACATAGATAGGTTTGCCGGGCTAGTTCAACTCTACACAGTAGGCGTACAGCCAATTAGCAATAGCGCCCCAGCGGACGTAATCGACGCAAGCATAGCTAGAATCACCCAAGCTATAGGAGATGCAATGCACGCGCGGGAACACCAAACAGAGAAAAAGGCCACTCCGCCCCATGGTGGACAGAGGACTGTAGAGTGGCGTATAAGCGGCATATCCAGGAAAAGTCGGACTATGGCCAATCCCCCTCAGAAGCCACCCGTGCGTTCCTAGCTACGGTACGAAAAGCCAAGAGAACGTACTGGCAGCAGCGCATAGACGGCTGTAATAACGACAAAGATCTATACAAGCTAGTAGGCTGGCATAAACTATCATTCGACCAACGGGACACCCCGCTTGTAATCGAAGGTAGGACAATCATAGCACCACTCGAGAAAGCTGAGGCACTTAGAGAGGCAATCCTCGACCGTTTTTCGGCGGAGGACGACCTCCTAGAACCACCGCCTCTTGACAACGACCCGCAAACCACGCCACTACCATGGGACACATACATATCGATGGAGGAGACGGAACGCTACGTGATTGGAGTATCTAGCACCTCCCCAGGACCCGATCAGGTGACCGTCCGACTCCTAAAGGCATGCTGGGAACACATTAGACACCTAGTGCTAGGCATCTACCGGGCGTGCATGGAACAAGGCCACTACCCAGCCGCCTGGAGGACAGTAGAAGTGGCCATGATACCCAAAGTCGGGAAGAAGGATAAGTCCTCACCCAGATCAATGAGACCAATTGCCCTATCGTCCTGTTTGGGGAAGGGACTCGAGCGTATCATAGCAAGGCGCATAGCGCACACAGCTATGGCTTTTGACATCCTGAGCCCACAGCACGGTGGAGCGCTGCCAAAACGCTCTGCGATGGACCTAGCGACCGCATTCACACACGACGTGGAGATGGCTTGGTCAAGACACGAGCATGTCTCTATGCTCACGTTAGACGTCCAAGGGGCGTTTGACGCGCTACTGAAAAACAGGCTACTACACCGAATGCGGCAACAAGGGTGGCCACCCCTACTCCGGAAATTTATCCAGAACTTCCTGTCGGAAAGGAGGGTGCGAGTACGCCTAGGCAATGTCACTACACCTGTACATCGAGTGGCCTGCGGCACCCCGCAGGGATCGCCGCTATCACCGGTCCTATACACCCTATACCTAGCTGAACTACTCAACCAGGACCGAAAACTCCGGTTCGGGTATGCCGACGACATCAACCTATACCGGGTCTCCCACTCTTTAGACGAGAACGTCGCACTGCTAGCAGAGGACCTCAAATCTATCAATGAATGGGGAGCTGCGAACAAGATCACGTTTGCACCAGAGAAACGGGAGCTGATCCACCTCACGCGCCAGAAAGGACTACATGCGCCGCCAATCCAATTGGAAGATCAAACAATTCACCCTATAGCCCTGCGCAGGGGGAAGCCAGACTGCGCTGCGCTGGCTTGGGGTGTGGTTTGATAGGGGACTAACTTTCAAGAAGCACGTCGCAGAAAGGGCGGCGCAAGCTAGGAAAGTAGCGAACCATCTCCGGAGCCTCGCCAACACAGCCCACGGCCCTCCAGCAGGATCGCTACGCAAGGCAGCCATAACATGTATCCTGCCCATACTACTATACGGAGCCGAAACATGGTACGAGGGCAGGACGAAGAACCCACGAATTGCAAGGGTTTCCCGTAAACCCACGGTCAGCACTAGGGTAGGCTGGCACCTAACCACGATAGATCAGGCACTAATAGCAGCCACGAAGGCAATCCTCCCTGCGTGGAGGACAACACCAAACGCAGTACTGCTAAGAGAAGCTGCGATGCCGTCGGCACAGGTGGCGCTAGAGGAGGCCAAGCTCCGCTTTGCAGTTCACCTACGCACAATAGACGACAAGCACCCACTTACTAATAGAACTACACTGCCACTAGTCATACGAGGACGCGCAGCGGGCAACCGACGGATACCAAGATCGAAGGTTCAGCGCGTAGCACAACTGCTACCCGCCACACCCCGAAACGTCCTAGCCAGCCCTCACTTTTCAGACGGGTCGAGGCAGGATCCAACGCAAGGGCAAGGAAAGGACATTGCTGCCCAGAATTTCACCATCTGGTGGGAGTCTCTTGGACAAGAGACAATCACTGTCTTCTCAGACGGGTCTGAACAACAAATCAATGGTACAAGGGTGGTCACTTACGGGTACGCTATATACCAGGGCCAGGCCGCCGTGGCGACTGGACAAGGCTCACTAAATGCCCTTAGCCACGTCTTCGATGCAGAGGCTATAGGCGCGTGCAGAGGACTCAAACACGCACTACAACTCTCACTGCCTAGCCAGAGGGAGATCGTACTCTGCATAGACAGCACTTCGGTAATATGGGGCATACGCGGAGCCGCCCCTGCCTCCTCCCAATGGGCGTTCCTCCAAATTCATGGAGCTATGGAGGCCTACAACGTGAAAACGCGGTGGGCGCCGGGACACATGAAGATTGTTGGAAACGAGCTCGCCGACCAGCTGGCTGACAACGAGGCCAAAGACCCGCACCAGCCATACGGCATGGCCGCCTCCCCTACAAGATCCGGTATACGAACAGTAGGCCGCCGCCTCCTCGAACACATAAGAGACACTTGGTGGAAGGATAAGAGCAGTAGGCTATCAGCATGGTACACGCAATGGCAGCTGCCATACGATACTAGGCGCACGCCCGCAGCGCTATGGCTGCCCCGAAGGATACTCGCGAAAGTCCTTATGATACGCTCAACGCATGGCGACTTTGAATGGTACCACCGAAAATTCAACCACGAGGATACCTCAGAATGCCCATGCGGTAGGCCCAAGACGCCAGAACACCTAGTGTTCTGCAAGAGAGCCACAACACACTTCAAGAAGTGGCCTCTACGCCCCATCGTGCCCCCTCGCACAAGACAGGAAGGCCTAGCGTACCTCGCGCAATTAATAGACCAGCCACAAGAGTTCGAGACCTTCGTGAAGGTAACGAACTCCTTCTATGACGAGTGATTTCTATTTTTGAATTTCACTAAGACCCGCTGAATTCCTTGGCATTATTCAGTGTAGGATTCGCGGCAAAACGCCGCATAGATGCCACAACCCACACGCTCTCTTTCAAACCTTTTGTTGGAAGGCCTTGTACGATCGTACGGTGAATAACAGTAGCTAAGGTAATCTTGTGTATTGGTATTCTGGTGTATGATGATTCTACGAATGTGGGGGCTACGAAGGTATACATAGCGTTGGGTCCGAGTTGGGCCGAAGTAGGATCGAGGCGGTACATTGGGCCTTATTAGGCGACACACCGTGTGTATGCCGACACTGGCAATCTTTTCTTATTGTAACGACTGATGTAAGGAAAAACGGGTCTTCTAAAAAGGGCACAATGAGAGGGATTCCAAATAGGCATATGTGCCTACTCCGTAGGTCGCTGCACAGATCCCTCTACTCGGATTGACAGCTTGTTGCTTTCGATGAAACGTTCTAACGCGCGATTTGGTGTTGCTTTCGTGAATGCGTCCGCGGGTTGTCCTCTCCGTTGATCCAGCGGATCTCAGTGATCTCGCGACGCTCGTATGACTGCCGAAGCGCCATGATGTCGATCATCAGTCGCTTCTCAGCAGTTGTTCCGAGTTTGACGAGGCATTCATACAAGGAGTATGAATCCGTACACACAATAAGTGGGATCGGTGGTAGACCTAGGCGTCCTGTAATTATCTTGAGGGTTGTTAGGATAGCGATAGCGATGTCGACACCGCTAACCATGCCGTACGTTTCTGAGGCAAGAACGCTCCGGGTAACGCGTTTGCATTTGGTCGAACTCCAATGGATTACGTTACCACGAATATCAAACGTGCTGTCTTGTCGACTCGACTCATTCGCAAGGATAAGTAGGTACCCTAGCTGTGAGCTAAGGTCTTGGTTGTTCGCGAAGGATCCGTCTGTGAACACTACCAGCTTTGCTGTAGCGAGGTCGAGAGGGACGTATCGCAGGCCTCGTTGTATGCTCTCAGATTGCCACTGCAGCCGGCGGTTAAGCTTCACGTATTCTGTGTCCTTAGGTTGTTGTATTTGCGCAGCCGCGGAAAGATCGAACGATGCTTCAGGTTGGCATATCGACGCAATGTACGCGCCACGCGCGCGCTGCTCCATGTACTTCTGTGCTCGGTTTGCTGCCTTCGGATCAATGATTTCGATCTTGGCACCTTGTCCCTTCTGCGTAAGTAGAATCGTGTCTCCGCGCAACGTTAGAGTACATCCGTTGAACTCGAGTGATACTTCTTTGGACAGTCTCTCCTTGGGCTTAGCTCGAAAATTGGCTTTCTGGAGCGCAGCGTCTTCTGCACCAGAGAATGCAGGCGTCCCAATCGCGAGAGTATCGTCTGTCTGCAGGCCCACTATTCCAAACGCTTCCCGTCTCCCGTTCGTGATCAGGAGGCACGGGTCATACGTTGATGTAGCCATGTCGAGCTCCTTGCAGTGGTGTCCTTGGTACGTAGCAAACCAGTGGACTCCTGCTTCCGCGATTCCATAGAGTGGCTTGATTACGCGAATAATTGTTCCCTTGGGATACTTTGTTATAAGCTCCTTTGGGAGGTGCGCTAAAACCGTGCGGAATAGCTCTGTTTGTGCCTGTGGGTACGCTTGCGTGATATCTCGTAGTTCCACAACCATGCCCTCATCGAGTAATGCAGGCGCTAGGGCTAGAATCAGGCGCTGGCTGGCTCGTTGGATGGTTGGCGACTGCGTCAGGATCTCGTGTTTGCCCTCGTCATTGTAACCTTGAACAACGAGGCGTGATTTCTCGTACGGGACCATGGTCTTGCCTTTGACTTCGCGGACCATGCGCGATTTGAAGATACGATACCCGCCGTGTAGAGTTGGATCAAACAGCTCAAAACTGAATACTCCACGGCCGACGAGGTCGTCGATCTCCTTCTGATCGGATGCTTCGAATGGAGCGCCCGGACGTTAATCACGCCGTCATTGCGTAGCTTGACGGCCAGGGCGTAATCGTCCTCCTCCTTCTTCGACAGGTACTGCACCTTGGGCTTGTTCTTTGATCCAGGTGGGCGGCCCCGCTTGCGCGGCTGAGCCGCTTGGTTGGCTTCCGCCGGTGGTACCGGTAGTGGCGGTTCATCAGCAATCGCTTCGTCTGTGGTCGGAGATCCACCTGTGCCTTGATCTGCGCCGTCTATCGCTGTAGTCAGATCGCGATAGTACGGTTTTACGACAGTGGATCGGAACGTCGTTGGGCCGTTGATCATGTCTACAGTAACATCGTGGTCCTTCATATCGATGACTCTATACGGCCCTTGCCATCCATTCTTCTCGCGCCATACCATCACCTCACTCTGAAGAGGCAGTGACAGTACCCCGTCTGTAGTAGGCCCATTCCTGGTACCAAGTGCGTTGCTCACCGCATGTTCCGCTGAGGCCTTCCGCAGCGCCCTCATCGCTTTCTGGATTGCCTCCGCGCGATGGGTTATCGAGGGAGATGGTGGTGAATCCATGGATATCCGGGGGTATGCACCGAAGACGAGCAGCGTGGGTACGAGCCCGTCTGGGCCTGCGGTGTCGTTGACGGCCTTGACTGCCATCTGCAACACTGCGGCGTCGCTGGTGCCAGTGTCAAGCTCTGTCCTCAGGATCTCGTACGCGCGTCTGAGCGGTGCGTGGTATCTTTCTACCTTGCCGATAGACCAATGGGCCTCGGTTGGCACTTGTTTACATGTGATTCCCATGATCTTCGCCTCTGATCTGAATTCGACTGACGCGAAGTTGGTGCCGGCGTCGTGGGTGACGATATCTGGCGGCCCTTGGTATGTATCAATCCAGAGCAGGCGGAGTGCTTCCCAGGTGTCTTTCGCGCTCATAGACGGTAGAAATCGCGCGCCGTTGAATGTTGTAGCCGAATCGATCACGTGAAGCACTGGTTTCCCACTCAGATACATCACATCTACGAGGATCTCGAAGTTGAATTCCCGATCATCTTTCAGCCTAAACTTGAATCGGCGCGGCGCTGGATCATGCGCTTGGCAGTGATGGCAGAACGTTTGGATCTCTCGGAGCAGCCGTTCATCCACGTCCTCGTGTCCTGCGCGTTTGAGCAATCGTATCAGCCGTTCGACGGCTGGATGCCCGAACCTCCGGTGTAAGCGTCGGAGCTCAGTCTCCGTAAGGAATACGCGCGCGCGCTCTGCCTTGCTTAGGTGGAACCACGGGTGTCCCCATTTGCGAATCACTGGAAAGGTAGCTTTTCCTTGTACCAGCTGGTCCGTAGTATTGTTGAAGTACACGTGGAGCCGGTCCATGTCTTTCAGACAGAGGAGAAACGGGGTGGGTGCGTTCAAGACCTCAAATTTGATCTTTCCAATCTGTGTCGATACATGTGCGGTTCCAATCGAAGTAGTGACGCTTCCTTTGCCAAATTGCACAGATGCGTTTCCAGCAGTAGACGTATCTAGAGTTACGGTGGGGTCCTCAGTTTGGAGCGCCCAGAACTGCTCCTTTCCGGCTGTCGATACATTTGAGGCACCAGTGTCAGGAAGAATGCCTTGGTACGTGATTCGCGAGTATCGATCCTCGATAAGGAACTGCGTTGCGGGCGTAATAGGCTCCTTGCACCTGTAGACGTCTTCTCCAGTCACGTGGTGCAAAAAGGCCTGATCTGTGAGGTACTTAACTGCCAATCTTTGGTCCTCATCATCTTCGTCTTGCTCCTCTAGGAAGAACTGGTCGACTTCTTCCCCCTCGTACGCGACGAGAAATGTGCTAAACTCCATTTGCTCTCCCGTAATCGCGCAGTGTGTGATGTACTGCGCTTTTGAGCGTTTTCTTTCTTCAAGCGTGTGGTTTGTGGACCAACAGCCTGTCTTGCCGCAGACGTAACATTTCTTGTCGATTTGTGTGTTGACTCCAGAGCGGTGCTGAAGCCCACCGCGTCCGCGGGTGAATCCGCTGCGTCCACCGCGAGGGTTGTAATTCCCTCGCAATCTTCCAGAGCTGTTGTTGTTGTACCGACGATCCAAGTAGTACTGGCTATCCGTATCCGCCTCAGTGAAGTTGACGGAGACGGTCATGGCGAGTGAGTTTTCGATTGACGATCGCAGATCTCCAAACAGAACCTCGCATTCTAGAGACGGCTTGTAGAGTGCCATCTCGAGCTCCTTCACGCCTCGGCATGCTGTGATTACAGTCGTTCGGAGCGCGTATTCTCCCATGTACTGCTGTCCAAGTGCTCTTTGACACAATTGGAGCTTGTCCAGCATGATGTCAAGGACCTCGTGGAGGTTCTTTTCGGGGTTCTCCCTGCGGACTTTGACAAACGATGTCGTCGTCCAGTCCGCGTAGTAATGGCCGTGGTTGACGTCTGTGTCGAAGTGGTTCTTGAGCTTTGTGTAGGCAGTCAAGAACGTATCCATCCGCTGATCGACGAAGTGGAGGTAATACTCCTCTGCGCGGCCGTCGAGAATCCGTGGAAAGACTGCATGGAACTGCCCTGGCTCGATGTCTGCGTGATAACAGATGCTGTAGAAGATCTTCAATTTATCGTCTAGGAGGTCGTACGGCTTTCCCGTATACTTTTTGTCTCGGTCCCACATTTTCACGAAGACATTGATCGTCTTAGGATCCAGTTTCTCATTGCCAAACTCGATTGGTGGAACTGCCTTGTACGGGTCTGTTTCACCAGAGGGCACAATTGGGGGAACGCTCAGTCCCTTCGGACGTTGCGGGTATGCTGGTGTATACTCGCGGAATCGGTCGAAGTTGTTGTAGGTGAGGGGAGGTTGCTGACTTTGGACGCGCTGATAGGCTGGCTGCGGTGCGGATTCAGTTGTCTCTACAGGCTGGCTTCGGATTGGTTGGTTTTGGGCTTTCTCAATCGTTTTTGCTAGCTGGTCCTGAATCTGTTGTTCTTCCTCAACGGTCTCCTGTCGTCCTTGCACACGGGCGTGGGTCTGGTCTTGATCGCGGGTTTGCCGACTGTCTACGTCTCGGCCTCTTGTCCTTACAGGCGTTTGGGTTCGGCTCTGGGCCTGGCTTGATAATCTCCTGTCTGTGGACTGTACTGATCCTTCACTGCGTTGTTGCCGTAGTGCCCGCTCTTGCAACATGTGCGCAGCTGATCGTGTGTCAAACACAGCCGACTGGAATACGTCCTGAGGCCATTCTAGGTACTCCTCCATGCGTAATAACCTAGCTAGAGACTCACTAGGTGCCATATTAATACGGCCAGTATACACTCCCTTAAAGCGGAGGATCCGCTTTAGTTCCTTTGTGTATATTGGCTGGGCACGTAGGAACATTGCCTCTGTCCATCCTTCAAAGTCCTGACGGAACTCCCAAAAGAGTTCTTCATCTGCTGTTGGTCGATCTGTATAGTCCGCAATCGCACGCGCAATGTACGTTGTTGCTGTAGTAATCCCTACCTCATCGTCTGGAGCTTCAACGTTGTCCTCCCAAATCTCTGGATCGATGTGATGCCATTCTCTTGGTTTTATGTTTGTGGTCCCTAGTAGCGCCTCTAGTGTGGGTACCACTCTTCTACTACTGCTCGCCATTCCTACTGCCGGTGTCCTGGCTACCGGTGCTCTTTCCGATGATGTTCTCTCTCCTGCTATTGTGTTCTTGTTGACGCTTGTTGCGCTAGCTGCGTTCGCTAGAGATGCGTCGGTGGTCGTGGGTTGTACACGGGTCAAATCTCAACCGGTCGGTTGGCGCGTGTATAGACGGCGTCTTGGAACGCTTCTGATACGGCTGTAACGGTCGGTCGCTAGCCACGAACGACGCCTGATATAGCTAACAGTGAGCTTAGCATAGATAACTCCGCCTTGCTGATATAGGCAATCTAGGGAACGCGCGGGGTAAAGAATCTATCTCTTCTTAACCTAACTGTCTGTGACTGCCGTGCAATCACTGATCAGTGTTGGAAGGCCTTGTACGATCGTACGGTGAATAACAGTAGCTAAGGTAATCTTGTGTATTGGTATTCTGGTGTATGATGATTCTACGAATGTGGGGGCTACGAAGGTATACATAGCGTTGGGTCCGAGTTGGGCCGAAGTAGGATCGAGGCGGTACATTGGGCCTTATTAGGCGACACACCGTGTGTATGCCGACACCTTTCATTATATCTCAAATTGCCTCTTGTTACTTTTTCGTTTCTCTCTCTACAAAGCAGTCACTGTACTGCATCGATCAAAGGCGCAAGCCACGAAATACTAGAATATTGTAGGAAAACGGCTTCAAATGGCGGGAGTCCTTTTCACGAACATGTATATAGGCAGGACATCACTCCCCTTAGATACAAAACACCTAGGAATAGGTTCCACGAGGCAAGTGCGACAACACTATAAGACCACGGCGGGACCCGCCCGAATACCCTATGGGAGGTTACAGATAGGGCGTTAAACCACAATCAACATCATCAACAACGTCATATTACGAGGAAGCGGACAAAGCGACAGGCACTATAGCGATGTCCGCGAGAATCCGCGCCCTACCTGCCGCAACTCAAGGGAATGACCAGGAAGATGCACCGCGCCAACACGACATTGAGAACCTCTGGATTCAGTCAGTGGAAAAGGATCCAGTATATCAGGAAGTACGCGAAGCAGTAGAGAGCCAACAAAGGAGATTTCCCGCTGCTCTCCAGATCAAATGTTCGATTGCAGAGTGCAAAATCAAGGACCAGATACTTTATTTCCGAAACCGGAAATGGGTACCTAACTACGAACCCCTGCGAACTTCTATTATCGAGCGGATTCATGGTTCTGTAGCAACAGGGCATCCTGGTAGAGAGATCACGTACAAGATGGTTGCAAGAGACTTCTTCTGGCCAGGGATGTCTAACGATATCCGACGATACGTACGGAACTGCGACACGTGTGGACGAACGAAACCATGGAGAGATGGCTTACAAGGCCTACTGAAACCTTTGCCAGTACCAGAGCAAATCTGGAAAGAGATTTCAATCGACTTTATCGATGGGTTACCAGAAAGCGATGGTAAAAAGAGCCTAATGGCTGTTACCGATCGCCTAAGCAAGGACGTAGTGTTTATACCGCTAGCTAACACTGAGACCGAAACAGTTGTTCAAGCGTTCATCACATATGTAGTCGCATATCACTGGATTCCAGATGCGATCACATCAGATCGGGGCACTCAGTTCGTTAGCGTATTCTGGCGAAGGCTTTGCGAGATTCTTAGGATTGTATGTATGTATGTATGTAATCCATTAACGTCCTTTATCAGTCAGAGACTATGTCGGACGGTGGCAGATGCCATTCTAGCTATTTTTATCTCTCCTTTGACGTTCGTTGGTTGTGTTTTTGACTATTGTGGTTTAGGCATGTCCTAGCTATTACAGGGGAGGAGAGAAAGTAAAACCCTATTATAGCTGCCTGTTTTTCCTTCTCTTCAACCTATCTCTTTTTGCAACGCTTTCCTCGTGTTCCTAAGTCTGAAAAAAACCTCGAGGGGGAAAAAGCCATGGGATCTTGAACGAGGCGTAGGGTTGTAACAAGCTTAGCGTAGTGTTGTAGTCGTAGCAGTACGTGGCTCGGGTGTACTGCGGCTATAAACTGTCGCTAAGTTTTTTGCAGGGGTAGGTGAAAATTTGCGAGTTGGAGTAAGCCGTTCGATATTTTTTTGGTAAAGCCACAAGTGGCGGTGAGAGGAGAAGGATTCGAACCTTCGACCTCTACTACACTGCAAATTTGGAGTGCGGTAGAGGAATACCAGACGCTTTACCACTGCGCCATCCCCCCTGAGAGAGATTCTTAGGATTAATCGGCGGATATCTACAGCTTTTCACCCTCAAACCGACGGAGCCACGGAAAGGATGAACAGCACTTGGGAGACATACATGAAGGCCTTCGTTAATTGGGCTCAAGACAATTGGGCACCTCTGTGCCCGTTGGCGCAGATCGCGATTAAAGGAAGGGATGCAACAACGACGAAAGTATCTCCGTTTTTCCTTCAGCATGGTTACAACATCGACCCTCTACAGCTAGAGATCCCTATAGGTGCCGATCGACGGAGATACAACGCACATGAGAAATCTGACCGAGAGAAGGCTGAATCGATCGTTACCAAACTACGCGAACTCCTAGAGATGGCCCAGGCATCCATGGCACAGGCACAGCAAGAACAAGAACGACAGGCAAACGGAAATCGTCGAGAAGCACCACAGCTACGCGTTGGCGACAAAGTATGGCTACAGTTAGGAAAACAGTTTGCCACTGGCCGGAGATCAAAGAAACTCGACTGGAGAAGCGCGAAATACACGGTAATCGAAGTAATCGACACCCACACGGTCCGCCTTAATACACCTCCAGGACCTCACAATGTCTTCCACGTTGACCGGTTAAGACTGGCATCATCAGACCCCTTACCGAGCCAGTCAAGGGACGATGACCAACCACTACCGATCCAGGTAGACACTGATGGTGCAGACATGTGGGAAGTTGAAGATATCCTAGCAGAGATCTGTCGGCGGCGTGGACGTGGAATGAAATGGTGGTACGAAGTGAAGTGGAAGGGTTACCATCTGCCAACAATGGAGCCTAAGGAGAATTTGGAGAATACTGAAGCGAAGATTCGATAGGAACAGTTCACGGAACCTTATCGAGACCCTAGAACAAGACTGCTTCCCGCAGGATTCCGTCGTGGCTCAAACGAGATCCATCCAGACGCTAGAGAGAGAGAGGAGGGGGGTAATGTAACGGGCTAGAGCCCAGATGCTATGGTGATCCTCGGTGGAACCTTCGGAGCTTCCTCGGCACTTTAGATGCTTCGAGAAGCTACGTGAACAACAAGCCAAACGTATATAGATATCGTTGCACTGCAGATAGCTTTCTTCTTCATCGAATACAATCCTGTTACCAGGCACTGGCATACTTTGCGCAGCCCCTTACACTCCCATTCTGTTGGCACATTATGTACTACTACTTTCGTCCATGATTCTAGTAGTTGTACATTCTTTAGCTCAAACTTTTGATGCCATATATGCTTGTGTTGGACTAGGTATTCTCCTGAGTAGGTTGGAGTAGTTGTTAGAATAATATTGTTCTTTCTACTTGTTGTTACTTCCTTCACTACTGGGTCTTTGATGCCGCCCTTTGTGAACTCTTCGTTGATTAGGTCTCTAATCTGGAGTGGTGTGTGGGACGTAGGCTGGGTAAGCGTAAGGACTGCTTGGTAGTAGCTTGCTGGCTTTTTGTTTGTCTTCTTTTTTGTAGACACTGTAGTCCATGTGTTTCCGTTGTTCTGGGCGGCTACGCTAGCGTATGATGTCTTGTTTTGTTGGGTGTTTTGGGTGTTCTGGGTGTTCTGGTTGTTTGGTTTTTCTTGTTTGTTTGGGTTTTGTGGTCCAGTTGCGGCATTAACAGCTTTCTTTAGTGTCTTTGTAGCTTGTTGGGAGGCGCTTGTAAGCGTTGCAGTCTGGTACGCAAGCTGTGCTGTAAACTTCTCAGTCATTTGCTGCGTAACCCTGCCTAGTTCCGTAAAGTCTCTAAAGACGTCCAGTAGTTGTAGTAGTTTGTTTTGGGATAGATGGGATTCGGCCATAGTAGATGCTTGTAGAATTAGGTCCCTTGCCCAGAAGATTGCTTGGGTTGAGTCATTTGCTCTTGGTTTCTTTTCTTGGCTGTTCTGGAATGGGTTTCTCTCTCTTGTAGTTATCTCTGGGGAGAATGCCGCTGGTCTTTTATTTAGTGGTGGCTGAATAATTAACTTTGGTGTTTCTTGGGTGGTCTGCTCGATGGGTGTTGTTGGGTTGTCTTGATGCCTTTCGTCGGTCTCCATTTCGTCGTCCAGTATGCTTGGGGTCCGGAGGTCTTCTGGTAGCTGGACTACGATAGTGTCGCTATCTGGGGCCATTTTAGCCTCTCTGTTGTCTTGTTGTTGTTGTTTCTTGGCTTGGTCTGTGCGTTTGCTTCTGAAAGTTCGGACGCGTCGCGTTTGGGGTACTAGACTCCTTGTATCTCCACAACCACGCGGCTGCACGGCTTGGGAGTAGTCGGAATCTATTTCTTTCGATGGATATAGTTGGTTTCTGATGGAGTTTCACGTGTTCGGAAAAACTCGAAGTTTGGTGGTTGAGAGCTGTGCTTCTGAGCATAAGAAGCGCAAGAAGAAGCGGATTCAGGAAGGCGGGACTCTATCAAAGGTAAAGGCAGGGGAAGTAGTAAGGTAGAGAGGGTAGAAGCAGGTAGTAGCTGCAAGGGTGTCCGTCACTGTAAAGTGTGTGGTGAGGCCGCACACAATAGATGCACGTGTCAAAAAAATGCAGCAGAGTTAGGGGATTAACGTGTCTGTGCGCGTGATGCCCATAATCGCGTGCCGCACACCCCGCAACATCAACACCAATCCACCCTTACCACTTCAACCACCCATAACTCCACAACTATGAGTTGTATCAACGCTGCGATTGAAGCTATTGAATCGCGTGATCCCGGAGATAAATTTACATACTCTGAGGTTGCGCGCCGCTTTGGTGTTGATCGCTCTACGTTGTCGCGACGCCATCAACAGATCCGGGGCTCAAATGAAGCCAAATCACGTAATCAGCAACTCCTTCACCCACACCAGG
The DNA here is from genome assembly GCF_003171515.1 of Pyrenophora tritici-repentis. Lineage (NCBI taxonomy): Eukaryota > Fungi > Ascomycota > Dothideomycetes > Pleosporales > Pleosporaceae > Pyrenophora > Pyrenophora tritici-repentis. The sequence continues at coordinate 1,046,726 of NC_089392.1, read as the reverse complement.
AGCTACAGCTTCTAGAGCACATTGACGAGCTTACTGAGGCTGGCTTACCACCGACGAGGACTATGATCCAGAACTTTGCTAGTGCTATAGCCGGAAGGGCTGCCTCCCAAAGCTGGGTGACGCGCTTCTTTCACCGTCATCCCGACGCGATTATATCACGTTGGTCAACTGGTTTGGACCGCAATCGCCACCGGGCTGATTCTGTATACAAGTACGAGTCGTACTTTGATCTACTATCTACTAAAATGGCTCAGCACCATATTCGGGCGCAGGATGTATATAATATGGATGAGAAGGGATTCCTTATTGGAGTGACGGGGAGGAGTAAGAGAGTGTTTAGTAAGCAGAAATATGAGACTGGGGGCTTTAAGAAAGTGATACAGGACGGCAACAGAGATTGGATCACTGTTATCGCTGCTATATGTGCTGATGGGAGTACGTTACCGCCCGCGATTATATACGAAGCTACTTCGGGCAACATGTACGCCAGATGGGTTGATGATATCGCAATTGACGATCCAGTCTACGTTACCTCAAGTCCCTCAGGGTGGACCAATGATCAGGTAGGCCTGGCATGGCTCGAACAGGTGTTTGATCGCCATACGAAGGAGAAGGCCGGCAATCACACACGCTTACTCATCCTTGACGGCCATGGGAGTCACGTTACTATGGAGTTTATTGACTACGCGATCGCCCACAATATTATGTTACTCGTACTACCCCCCCATAGTACCCATACGCTGCAGCCACTCGATGTGGTAATGTTCAAACCTCTGGCAGCCGCGTACTCACTCAGCTTGCAGCACTACCTCCAGGCGAGCCACGGTCTCTTAGCTGTGAGGAAGGATGACTTCTACCGTCTTTTCAAGCCTGCCTGGGACTCCTCTTTCATTAAGAAGCACGCGTTGAAGGCATTTAAAGCCACTGGGATAGCTCCTATAGATCCCGAAGTAGTACTTAAAAAGTTCCGAAAGTCAACACTAACAGCACCGCCGCCACTAGTGAACGTGAGTAGAGCTACTATCACGAACCTCATTAATCAGGCCTACGATCCGAGCTCTATTGCGGCCAACAACCTCTCAGAAATACTCCTCCGCCTCCAGGCTGCCAAAGAGATCGCCGAGTACGAGAAGGACACACTGCGCGCGGCGCTACACGTTCACCAGAAGCCCCGCAATCGGCACGAACCTCCCTAGATCTACAGCAGCGAAAAGCGTTCCATTCAGGGGCAGTTTGGTGGTCGCCGTGCAAGCTTCGAGAGGCCCGCTTCAGGCAGCTAGTGAAGGAGAAGGAGAAGGAGAAAGAGCTACTTGATAAGATAGAGTTGAAAGAGGCAAAGGAGAACAACAGGATCTATCAACTTAAGATCAAAGAGGCAGCGCGGGCGGCGCGTGAGGAGGCAAAGAAGGTGCGGGATGAAGCCAAGGCTGTAAAGGCTGCCGAACTTGACGCCAAACGACGCGATCGCGACGCTGCAAAGGCTATACAACAACCCCAATCGGGCAAGCGTAAGGCTTCAAAGCCCGCTGCAAAGCAACAGCCAAAAAAACGACGCGTGGGTGGTGCTGGCGGTGGTACTCTGGCTGAGGTGGCTGCACCGGCTCCCCACCAACAACCACCCGACGCGGCCGGGCCGTCAATACTCCGGCAAAATATAGATAGACAAAGTTGTAGAGCTACGTCTATAGATCAATACACCGGAAAATCTCGCGATAATAGTTATTGTACGTGGCTGCGCAGCCTCAACTTTGCCGTCGTCGCGATATTGGTGGGGTGTGCGGCACGCGATTATGGGCATCACGCGCACAGACACGTTAACTCTAGTCATGATACATCTTAATTGGTTAAGAGAATGTTGAGTTATTTATGTGTAGAGATTATTATTATTATTATTATTATTATTATTCCATTTGAGTCCTTTTTCAGTCAGAGACTATGTAGGACTGGGCCGGAGGCCGTTCTATCTGGTTTTGTTTATCGTACAGTTTGGGTGTTTGTTTGGCTATGGCAGTTTAGGCTTGCTTCTAGCTAGATACCGAGTATCTAGCTAGTGCCTGGTGCTAAAGAGCAGTTTGGTGAATAGATGTGAGGGATCGATCAAGATGTGAAGGTCGTCCGAAGATGATCTTGGGTTGGTTCTCGGGGATAGAGTGATGCGATGGACACGAGGGTGTATAGCACGATTGGTAGATCGATGTAATATACGGGGAGTTGAGAATCAAGTACTAATCCTTAGATTTCGAAGTTGAACACAATGAACCGTAAGGGCTCATTGCCTACTATTATATAGTGAGTGTGCCCTCCATGTTGAGGTCTGCCCTCCTTGCCTTCCATGGATACGCTGGCAAATGGGTTGGGTATACCCAGTCTTGGGTTGGGGTTGGGTTGGGGTCGCACAGACCATGGGTTAGGGTTGGGTTGGGGTCGCACAGACCATGGGTTAGGGCTGGGCTGGGGTCGCACAGACCAAGTGGTAGGGTTGGGCTTGGGTTGGGCTGGGTTGGGTTGGGGTTGGGTTATATTTTTTGGGTACTTTAACGGAACAACACTTAATTAAGATAATGTGTACACGTTGATGATATAGTAGATACATAAAACGAGATATATTAACACAGCTAATTATCACGGTAGCGCTGAGGACGCTGGCGCTTTCGAGGTGGCAATTGACGCTCCTCCTGGACCTCTTCCTCCGACTCTTCTTCTGTAGTCTGGTTCTCCTCATCTATATCGAAGGTATGCTCTAACGAGGCTGGAAGCTCAAAAAGATCATTAACCTCGTCAATTGGCTCTCCATCCTCCCCTAATTGAGCAACTAGGTAGTCTAGACCCTGTTCTTCCTCTTGAGATATTGTATCCTTAAGAACCATTATCTGCTGTATTGTCCGGGCAGATAGTCGGTGCCTCCGACTACCAATAACATCCTTAGCAACATTGAAAACTCTTTCAACCCCAACCTGAGCAATTGGTATTGCTAGTATATCCTTCGCCACTTGGGATAGTCGTGGGTAGGTAGGCTCGTTCGTCTTCCACCACTCTAGAATATCGAAAGAGTCATCTGTCATTACACAGGCAGTACTAAGGTAGGACTCTCCTTCTTGGCGGGTTGGGCCAGTTGTCTTGTCTGATTCTACTAGTGAAGAGTTCTGGGAAGAAAAGCTGTTTAACGCTGATGTAGGGGGAGGAGCTGGCTTTCTGAACCACTCATTCCCAAGTGACCTCCTTTTGACTATGCTAGAGCCTGGGGTTGAACCTCTCCCGTCCGTATTATCATAACGATCAAGGTAAGCAAGAAATTGGCCTCGGTAGAGATGCTTGTACTGTGGCTCCCATGAATCGTCCTATAAGCGTAATTAGAGCGTGACTGTGATAAATAGCTGTGATAATCATACTTCATATGCTGTAAGCTTCTGCGTTGGATCAAGGATAGTGGCACAATTAAACAAGAACCCACGTTCTGCGTCTGTCTTCGAATAGTACTTGCTCAGTTTTAGACGACCCCTGTCAGCTGCAGCTCGTACTACGTCTAGCCATTCCCTATCATCTTGATTTTCTTCATCCTCATCTAGGTCCTCTGACATTTTGTCCAAGAAATCAAACAGTCGATTGTACATTAACCAAATATACTGAATCTGGGGCTTCTCGTTCTGGCTGAGGAAGCTAGTTGCTGTTTTAAACCGTTTAAGCATCTCAGTAACGAGTTCGAGATGATGCCACTCAGTCGAAGATAAGCGGAGGCGTTTAAGATCCCGGAAATCAATCTCAGCCATTTGATTGTTGTCTAGAGAGCTATCCAGGTGACTACCTGGCCTTAGCAAGATTTCTTGTTTAAGCCATTCATCAATATATTTTTGGATTTTGAGCGCGCGCTCTAACATGTCGTATGTTGAGTTCCATCGGGTTTTCACGTCGCGGATAACAGATAATCGCCCCTTTGGCGGTAGATGTTGTTGTACCGCAATAAACCGCTCAAAGCGTTGAGGTGATACGTCAATAGCGATACAAATCGCCCTTATCTAGTCTATTATTAGTATGTGATAAATGAATGTGTTAAAAGCGAAATACCTTGCGAAGGGAATTTGGGACTGAAATATGCGTCTCAATGTCCTGTATATGACGTCTCTGTAGGGTATCCCTTGCTCCTAACTCTGTAGTTGCTGCTAGCCGAAGGTGTTGGATAATATCCTGGACAACGAGGTTGATAATATGGGCAAGGCAAGGGATAGTGTTTTCTCTGGCACTCCACTGAATGTCGACTTCTTGGAGTTTAGACTGGAGAGTGCGAGCAAGTACGCTATTGTTACTAGCGTTATCACAAGTAATAGCTAGAAGCTGGGTTTTGGTCTTTGTATCCAGAAGAATATGCAGTACCTCGTCTGCTATAGAAGTACCGGTGTGCCTGCCGCGCATAGGGAGAAAGTCAAGTAGCTTTTCCTGAAGTTTCTAGTCTTTGTTAATGTAGTAACCCTTTACCGCAAGAAAGCAGAGGTGATTAGCTGCAGACCAGGCATCTAAGGCGATTGAGATCTTTGTTGATTTTCCAAGATCTCGAAGGATAGACCTTTTTGCTTCCTCATGTTGACTCTTGAATATCGTCTTGAATTTACAACGACTAATTATCACAGTATCTGGTCGAAGGAACCGAAGAAATCGATGGAAAGATGGTCGTTCAACTGTTCGGAATGACCAGTTGCTGTCGATTACTACCCGTACAAGCTCCTTTTCAAAGGTAGTAGTAGTGTAAGCTGGTATTGATGAAGTACTGTTTCTTTGTTGACGTTGGGATAGAGTAGAGGCCGATAAGTCTGCCTCATTATGAATAGGAGTAAGGACATTTCGACAGCTTTTTGTTTTAAGATGAGTAATAAGGTGCTTTGTCCCAATACCACCTAGATTTGGATGCTGGAGTGCAAGACTACAGTTGTAGCAGAACACGTAGGGGTGGCCAGTTCGAAGCTCAGCAGCTTCTCCAAATCGTAACCATACTGTGCCATAGCGAGTAGGAGAGTTCCATCGTGGGTTATCATTTTTAGGGTTTATACCCCAGCTAGTATTACTCCACGACGCTGTCCATGTCCCTAAGATCTCACTTACACTATAATCTTGCAGAAAACGATTATTTGGATATTTCACTAATCCAATCGTTCTCCTGTCACCCCCCTTTGTAACCTGTGGAGAATTGATTTTTAAACAGTTGAGGTCCTCCGGAAATTCAATATTAGTAGGATTAGGCATAAGCTCAATAGACTGTGCAGCTATGTCCATCGCTTCTAGAAAGTAGTAGAATAAGGCATTAATAGTAGTAGCACACAATAGGAAAAAGTTGAGAAGTTTAAGTTTGGATGTAGGACTCAAGGCTTCTCACGCTCCTCTCAGCTTTGCTTGCGCTATGACGCCTGTAATTTAACTTGAAACCTTGGCATATTACTAGCGGAATATCATTTTTAATGCCTCATAGTAAACACAGAGATCGTCAGGAGTGCACGGATATTAATCTGCATAAATGACAGATCACAATCTTAAGTTAAGATTATATGGCGCAATAATCCGTGTTAATTGGTTGTGATAACTGCTTACTATCCCTCAATGCTTGAAAGTGTCTTAGCCTAAAACTCTAATTATCAGACTCAGAAGCGGCATCAGAATCCGGAAACCCCTCAAACTCAGAGTCCTCAGATTCCTCAGACTCCTCAAGCGCTGCCTGCTTCTGTACAGCAGCCCACTGGTCGTCATCCTCGTACTCGTCTTCAAGTGAATTGAAATGCTCCTCAAGATCAGAGTCATAGTCAACCTCTTCTTCACACTCATCGCTATCGTCACCTTTAACGTACGGCTTATCACCCTCCAGCTCAATATCAGCGTCACCAAGTAAGTCGAGAATGCTAGGTGGCTCCCGTTGCCTTATTATATTAGTATCTCTGTGATAAAAGGATGTGATAAACTTACTGCCAGTCATTATCAGTTACGACTTTCATCTCATCAGGTGTAAGTTCCTCCACGAACTTCTCAAACTCTCTCTTAGCCTCCTTGCTCTCAAAGTCGTTGTTGTTAAGCTTTGCTAATCCTTCTTGATAGGTCTTTCGAAGAATCTTTTGCAAAACACCACCTGAGCCGTAAATTCTTGCTATTCCTCTACCACTAATGTCATGGGTGGGCTTGTCATCTTTGCTAAGCACTTTCGCAATCGTGATCTCGTGTTTTCTCATATCCACCTGCTTAGTGATCGCATCCCATTTACGATGCACATGAGTTAGGTTTGTCTCTAGCCATTCAGCTATAGTCTATTAGCAGATGTCTATGATAAGCAGCTGTGATAACTTACCAGACTTTTTCTGGGTAAACCGCTTCTCTGAAAGTATATCCCACTCTTTCTCTAGCAGCTTAGCCTGTCTAGCACTATTTGCTAATTTATACTTAGGCTGTTGCAAAAGCGATTTCTTCAGTTGGTACTTCGCGGAGCGGTCGGCTGTTCTAACGCTTTCAAGTACCTTCTCCTCTTTATCGAAAAGAGCTTTGCGTTCACGTTGAGCAATAGCACGGGCGCTACCACTCAGAGAGCCAGTATAGGGGACGCTCAAATTGATAGGTCGGCCTTTTCGTGAACCCCCACTACCTCTTTGATCTAAGATACCGTCAATCTCGTCAGCTTCACACGCAAATCCCTGCTTATATTAGCATAAGCTGTGATAAATGGCTGTGATTATTACATCGGTAAGCTGCTCCCACTCATCTTGTTCGAACCCAGGCGGAGGTTCAAGTTTGATGGCTGGAACTAGGCCTTCAGGTACGTCGCCGACTTGCTCTTTCGCGACAGGCATGGCGGGGACTGTGATAATGCGCTGTTGTAAATGGGGTGTTTTCAATGTAGTAAAGAGAGTTATTAGGTGTTGGGAGTTACTGGGCGTCAGGGGCTGGAGAAATGGGTAGACAGCATTATGCTCACCTAGAAATGGTCCGTGCGCTGCTGCCTGCGCTAGCGCGAAAACGCGGAAATTACCCAAAATGATCAACACATCGATGATTCCTTCATTTTTGGGCTGCACGCATGCGCGAGCTCGGCGTTTATCACAGCAGTTTAACACGTTTGTATGATATGCTCGCTACTGATTTTGCAACAGAAATGGTTGTATGCGATCGTGAAACAGCAAATTACGTCATGCAGTCCGTGCGCTGCTGCCTTTACTAGTGCGGAAATCGGGAAATTGCCGTCGCCCAAACTTTCCAGCTACCTAACTCTTTCAGCCTACTACTTTCTTAATTGTCGACCACATTTATCACAGTAATTAATCACATACGTCGCCTACGTTCATCATCTACTCTACTACGCAATGGCAAGGACAAAACCACGGCCTAAGGTCACCGGTAAAGCCGGCCGGGGTGGTCCTGATGGCAAGACAGTTACTGGCGGCAAGCCGGCTCAGAAGGCCCTTGCTAGTAAGGCTAGACGTCAAGTAGCAGGAAAGTCTACGCGAAAGGCACCTGTAGCTGTTAAGAAGAAGCGCAAGTTTAAGGCCGGCAGTAGGTTATCACAGTCGTTTATCACAGCTATTTTCTAATTTAGCTTAGCTGTCGCATTACGGGAAATCAAGAGATACCAGAGAGGTTTTGAACTACTCTTGCGAAAACTCCCCTTTTCCCGCGTAGTGCGCGAATTTGCACAGGTGCACAAGGCCGATATCCGCTTTCAACGATCTGCAATCGAAGCTCTTCAGGAAGCTACAGAAGCTTTCTTAGTTGGTTATTTTGAGGGTATAGTCTATCTACCCTATACTATTTTTCATTTAATAACTTTTATAGACTGCAACATCAATGCTATTCACGCAAAGAGGGTTACTATTCAAGAGAAGGATTCTCAATTGGCTAGGCGCTACTTTGCGCGCGAGTTACTAGCTTTTCTCTAGATTATAAGATATATCTAGATACACGTGCTTAAATGCTAGCTGGCGAAGCCTCTGTATATTATAAATGAAACTAGTTAATGCTACACTGTGTTAATCTACTGTGATACTATATAAACTTTTCTTTTATTGAAATCTATATTATACATCTTGCAATTTTTTTACTATAACCCAACCCTAACCCATGGTCCGTGCGACCCCAACCCAACCCCAACCCAACCCTAAGCTTGGCGCTGACAAATGGGTTGGGGTTGGGTTGGGGTCGCAAAATTTCTAACCCAACCCCAACCACACCCCGACCCATTTGCCAGCGTATCCATGGAGGTCAACGCCCTCCATGGATACACTGGGAGGTGTTGCCAAGCCTGGAGGGCAGGTCACGTGACTGCGCGGCACGAGCTTACCCGCTGTGCCCTGCCTTCAACGTTGTCCTGCCGTTGTTGCTTGTTCTCCTCCTTGTAATCGTAACACAAGAAAGATTGGATTTGACAAGATACAAGCTATCGAGCTATCTACGTTGTGAGCCCGAACTTATGCTGTGGGCGCCAAGGCGCTAGTCCGATAAGATAAGGATCTTATCGATATGGGGGCTATGGATCCGTAACAATAGAAAGAGATGTAGCAGCGGGCTCTTATGACAAAGGAAAGTAAAATATGTGTTCTTTAGGCACGGAGAGTACTAATGTTATATAGTAGCTCTCTGTTCATTAGTTTTTTGTTTGTATACTTATAAGCCAGTGCTTGTAAGTGGTTTGTATGGTTTGTGGTTCGGTATAGGGGTCGGTATATCGAATGGTTAGGAGCGTTCGGTGGGTAGGGCGTGTCATGGATCAAACCCGCGACCTCTAGTAAGCGAGGTGGCCCGTGCGCCTTAAGCGAAGGCCACAGCCGAACACCAAAGTTCGACCCGCGCAGGTCTTCGAACCTGCACGCAATATCTCACTTAGTACTTAATACAGATACGGTCATCTCAACTATTGACGTCCCTCACAGGGCGTTCGGTGGTGTAGGCAATTGTATACAGGGATCTATTTACAATCATAGTAGATCTATACATCTACTGCCTTGTCGATAGTTTGCTCGTGAGTGTGCTGGTGAACTACAGCAGGTGCTAGAGCGGTTCGGTATAGGGGGTCGGTATATCGTGTCGGTTTGGGGAGTTCGGTTATAGATGACGTCTAGATATATAGACCTATTGCTTTACAGCAGTAAGACTATATACCTAAGGAAGAGCCGTTGCTCTGTCGATTTCGTATAGGGTGCCTTCGATCGAACATCTAAAATCAGTTGGCGCACGGACCACTTGCAGAGATTTCTCTCAACTAAGGCCAGGTCACAACTCTGTCAAAGTTGCAGCGGCCAGCGCGCCCGCCACAACGCCTGCACGCAGAAACAGGCGTTGGAAACTGATTCTAGGAAGGCATTTTAATAGATTTGAGATGAAAAAAGGGTAATCCAGGACCTTTTTGTCATCTCGAAAAGTTGGTGTTCGATGTATGTGTAGAGATTGTTGTTGTTGTTGTTGTTGTATCCATTAACGTCCTTTTTCAGTCAGAGACTATGTAGGACGGTGGCCTAGGGCTGTTTGACTAGTTTTTTCCCTCTATACCCGTAGGATTTCGTTTCTTTGGTCGAGTTTGACTATGGGGGTTTGGGTTTTTTGCTTCTATACAGGAAAGAGAGAGAGACCTTGTAATAGACACCCGTTTATCTCCACCTTTGTGACCAATTGTCAGATATAATGAGATATTGCACAAAAGTGATGGATGTTGATGATTGTGTGTATTGTGTTCTGTCTATCGTGTGTCCGCGCTTGTGGCCCTCTTGAGGGGCGCACTGACCCTCTCTACGCTGATTGGTTGCTGCCAACGTCGAGTAACCCTGCTATCTGACACCAATCCCTTTGCTATAATAACCCCGTGCTCCTAAGACTGAAAAAACCTCGTAGGGGAAAAAGTCATGGGACCTTGAACGTTTGTTGTATATAGCGGCAGTTGCGGCATATTTTCGTCTCGGCGGTACTTTGTGGCTCGGTTGTACGGCGGCGGCTAGCGTTAAGCGTGCGGGGTATTGGTGAAAAACTTTCCAGGTTTCGAAAGGAGCCGTTCGATGTTTTTTGGTAAAGCTAGAATAATAGAATTATTATAGCGGTGAGGGGAGAAGGATTCGAACCTTCAACCTCTGCAAGCAGGCTAGCAGAAGCAACCAGGCGCACTACCACTGCGCCATCCCCCCTATGTGTAGAGATTATTTGGGTACGAAGGTGCGTATTTTGCTTACCTCCGCAATTCGCTTGCCGTCCACGTTATTAGTTGTCGGTTTGTGCTGACTCGCATTTCATAAATTTGTCTGAGGCTGATGGACTAGGGGAAACTCAAGTACTGGAGTCATGAAATCGGATGTGGTTTATATCATTAGTCTTACGTAACACGACGGAGCAGTTCCCGACTAAATATATTACAAAAACTGTGTTGATCTCACATCTCTTAGTTAACCTTACGAGCTAACAATCAAAGCAGCGTCTCTTCTCGGCTGCCCACCCATATTCATTCGTGGTTGATGATAGAGAGAAGATTAGAAACTTCCTCGAAGACGAAGCTTTGTGGGTACAGGAGACGCATCCGAGCAAAAAATCCACTGGCAATACAAAGCAGCGCTTGGTCTTCTCTTCTTAGCTCGGTATTCTGATTTAGTAAGGAGTTCTGAGCAAGCAGACAGAATGCAAAGACATTTGTGAACATAAAATTCCTAATCAATAGTCAGGGTGGCTTCTGCAATCGATCACAAGGTTGTTCTATGCTTACTGGTCTTGAAGCAGATCATCAGACGGTATCGTAGAGCACGAAAGCACGACCTCCCGGATAGATCGCCGTCTGATCGCTTCCCATTCTTGGTGCGGCGGATTGAGGGGATTGTACTGGTTTGATGAGCAAATGCTCACCAAGTGAAGCAATGCCTCATGGTAGAGACAGAATGCTTGATGCTTAGCGCGTCTTGCTCTGCTTTCCTCTAACGACGCTATGAACGGATTCTCTATGATTGATTCGTGCCAATCATCTAATGCTTTCGCTAGCTCTATAGATCTTTCCACGAAGGAATTAGACGTATTCTCGTCGACGGCTTTGCGCAACTCTGCTATATGCAGACAAAGATGCGCATATTGCATTCGAGCATGCAAGAGCTCAACCGATACCGCGGATGTGTCATCTCTGAGTATTAGATCGTTTGGTATATCTAACACAGGAAGAGCTTCTTTGCTAACGAGCTATTTGAATTAGTCTGGTCAGACCTAGGCTTATGTATTAACAGCAGTATACTTACTGGAAGAGTTTGCCACCTCAACGCATAGGACTTGTCGATACAATAGAGGACCCGAATAGCTTGCCTAACCTGCGCAGCCTGCTCTTCACTAAGGCAAGTGGCATGCACTACAGATCTCATTTGAAGTTTCAATGAACTTGCTATTCCAGCACATCCTACAATCAGCGCATGTAGTTCTTTTTGGTTTATCCTTTCAGCAAGACAAAGCTAGACGCATTAGTAACCCTATCTTATCCACCCGAATTATGTACTCACCATAGCAACAAGCGCCTGAAGTGATTTTAGTAAAAGCATAGATAGTGTCTGTTGATGCCACTTACCAGGAACTTATCCGCACTGTCAGTGTATCTGAATAGAAGTTTCGTCATATCCTCAACAGCAGTGGCTAGATTAGCCTTAACAGAGCTGTTAAACTCTGTGTCGAGTAGAGCTCCCCATGTAATCGTGACTAGTAACAGGGATAACTCGGTAGGCTGGACCGATCGTTCTGGGGGGTTTAGAACTGCCCTGTGTATCTGTATAACATGCTGGGATTTTATGAAAGTGTTCAAGCTAGCTTTAGGTTAGATATATGTAGAGATAAACTGTGTACTGACTTACTTACCCTCCTGGTTCTTGGAAAGCTTCTTCGCCTAGTCAGTATACTACCCTAGTATATGATAATAGACGTACCGTGAATCCATGCACCTATTTTCGGGCTCGCCATATCCAGGGATGAGGGTTGTTTCCCATCAAACCCACTTTTCCAGAAAGAAGGGAGAGAAATTTGACAGTCAGACGAAAGTAGAGTCTTAATCGCTCTCATCGCAGCTTGCTTCCTAGAGCTCCCTAGTTTTGACGCATAGATAGCAGCTGTTATGTCGCATACTCTAGAAACTGGAGTAGTCTTCTTCCTGGATTTGTATCACTATGGATTTGTATGCAGAAAAGAAGTACTGACCTGTAGAGGTTCTAGAAAGACTTGCCAACCCAGATCTAGAAGGGAAAAGGAGAGTGAGCCCTGTTGCGAAGCATTCCTTGTTACATTGTTTGAATCAACTTCACTATTTCGACGAGCAGCTAGGTTCAAGCTATTCTCGAAGGCGCTTAGATTGTTGTTGCTTCCAGGAGTCGACTGCAATGTCTGTCTCGGTAAAATGCTGTCCTGCATGCAGCTGCGTAGTCCTATGTAAGTGTTAACTCGCTAACAGGAAATCAGTAGTAAATTATAATCTGATCAGCAGATAGAAGTATAATTGCTGGAACGAAACGAAAAACAAGAGAGTTGCAAGTAAGAACGCACCTTCTCCAGATCCAGTGGCTAGATAAGATTCACCAAAGAAGCTATCATCGAAATAACGAGGTGTCCCCTGCGCAACTACTCGTGATGAATAATCTTCACGATTAGGTTCGGGACTCCTCCTTTGCTGTATGGGATTCTCATAAACAAAATTAAACAAGTCCAGAGAGGCTGGCGTCACTAGGCCCTCCGTTGTGGGTAAGGGCGAAGAAACGTTCTGGAAGGTGTCGTTGTAACTGGGCGAATTCGAATTGATTGAGCCTCCTTGCGATCCCTGAGAGCGCCGTGTATTCAGGTATATACAAGGAGCTAAGGCCTTCTAGGTAAAGGTTAGGGTTCCACAATAATGTATGATGATGATTCCTTTACTTCACAACTGTGACACGGACTAGCCCCATCACCTGTTCCAACAGTATTAGCATATGCTTCCTAAATTCGGGGCAGTATAACGCACACCGGATCTTCTTCGAGCGACATTCCTTACATGCGCCTCTCCTGCGCGTGTGCTTTGGACGAGAAGTATCTGCTTGAGAGCCCATGACGATAAGCAGTCTAAACAGGCTGCACTATCATTAACAAAAGTTGAAAAAGTATCTAATCATTTGGTTTTGAATTCCATATTGCTTTGAGCTTGGTCGGCTTTAAGAATGCAGCCCCTAGACACGCATGGCAATGAAAGATCTACGTAGAGGGGCCGAGTTACATCCCCGCAATTTGCACAATCCGCACAGATGAGGTCCTTGTACACGGCACTAATTCTGTGAGCAGCAATCAAAAGCCATGACAAAATGGCTAGGCTTAGTTCTATGGGAGAAGACTCGAGAGTAACGTCTAGCACTGTGCCGAAAATAACTAATTAAATCGTGAGTAGTGGTAACACTTCTGTTTTCCATGCGATTTGATTGGTTATTCTCGTCATATAGGGATTCTCGTCATACAGGGATGGACGTTACGTCTTGTTGAGTAACCTAGCTACCTTTGTGGAATGAACTACGAGGCGACTATTGACACAGCCTGCATCAAGGCACAGGGTGGAAAATACCGAGGGGTGGCTAGATCAGGGGGCAATTGCTTGGTTGCATTACGGCTGCATTGCGGCTGTATAGTTGAGGCGCTAATGTGATGTACGGAAGCAGATCCCTTGAATAAGACTCTAGATGCATCAGATGTTACCCCTGCTCCTACTTGCAAGCTTCCGACGCAGCCGTTTGGAAGCCGGGGGCCGGGTAGACCGGGTCCCCTAGGCACTAAGTTCCGAACTTGTCCCGAACGCGCCCAAACGCGTCTGATACAACATATCCACTTGCTATCGTAATGTATTTCTACGCATTCCACAGCCTGCAAGCCCACCCTCATAGCCGCAGTAGTTAAGCACAGTAGTCTGGCGTTCTCTAGTCAGTTGATGAGGTGGTTGATCACGTTGCCGCCGTGGCCGCTATGCAGCCAAAGCTTTAGGATTCATCGATACATGCGATTGTTTTTGCGGTACGGCACTGCTGTCTAGTGCTAGTCTCTAGATAGTTTGAACTCCGCAAGTCCTATTGTATCGGTTATATCGATCCGGAGTTGATTGGGTGTGGCAGACCGATAAAGGTGGCTTCCGACTACCTTATCAATGCCCGGGTAATTGAAAGCAACTGCTAGCGCTGACTGCCTAGCAGGCCGCGTCATTTAAGTCTGGGCTAGGGGTGAAAATACCTTTACAGTGCGGGGTCAGTCGGATAGCACAGGTTTCTATCCGGGCCTCTTGCAGTACGACTAGTGGTCTAAAGGAGCAAACCCGGACCAATAGTGGCACAGATTCATTCATGGCAAACAACGCTGGCCAAGCTATACTAGCAGATCCCATGGGCAGACTCTGCAAGCAACTGTTTAAACTTTCATTTTGTTGGTAGGCCTTGTACGATCGTACGGGTGAATAACAACAACGAGGTTCTTCTGGTGACTGGTATTGGTATTGATTGTCTACGAACGTTCGTGCTACGAAGGTACACCTAAGCTCTGCGCAAGGTAGGCCGAAGTGTCAAGCAGCCGACGTCTCTACCGATACTCACGATCCGACACATTTGCTAATTGTAGACACGAAGGCGGCTGATTCGGCCCGATTTGAGCAGTGAATCAAGTATGGAGGAGCGCGTCAAAAGTCTTCGCGACAGGGGTAGACAGCGCACTGACGCACCACAGGTCTTGGCATTTTCTGTTTCGACGTGGCCTTCCTGAAGGGAAAACTTTTTCGGACAACCCCATCTACTATTCGGACAACCCCAAAAGTTCAGATGAGACGAAAGATCAGACGACCAAAATAAGCCGTGAAAAACATCTACAGTAATCGACACCTTTCGACAGTTGCCTAATTGGGTTATTTGTTGTAGAAATAAGGTTTTGGGTAGGGGTCTCGGCAGCCCCCGTAGGGGTCTCAACAGTGTCAATTTCTGGGTCTCCGAAATCAATATACTATTCCCCAATTTTGAGTGGAAAATGTCGTATTTTGGTGACATTTGCCACCTAACCCACCCAAATCCTCCACCACCTCCGCGGCCACACCACACCTCCACGTCACGGCGCAATTATACCAAAAGCTAGGAGCTGATTTCAATGGCATTGATTGTGATGTAGTAAAATTTCAAAAAAGATTGATCAAGGGGTGGTGGAGTTGTGCATGATCTTGGAGTAACCAGTATGCGGAAAGAAACTCAAAATGGAGCCCCCAACACCAACCTAGCCAATACAAAGCAAACCTAGGGTATACCGCGGTCGGGGATGCTTCTGGCAGCTTCTAATAACGTCCATGAACGCCGTAGAACGAAATCGCATGAAAAACAATGAACTTTTGGAGACTTTTGGATGAGATGAACCCTTGGGTTGACCTAACAATGAATCGTACGAAGGCGTACGCAACCTAGGGCTTACAGTACCTGTAGCAATCGCTATTTGTACGCGTTTTAATTATAACGGAGGCCTCTTATTGGTCTAAATAGCTCCGGTATACCCAAATAATTGTGAGCTGCTCAAGCAAGCAAGCCCGACTGAGCATTAGTCTTCTTAACTACTATTTCGACGTCTTTTGGAGGGGTGAATTGAAGGTTTCTTAGGTTATGGAGCTTTGCGCTTCTTCCTGGGTTGTTTGGGGGGTGAATCATGGTCAATATCGATGCTGTTAATGTTAATTGTCAAGCGTCAAGGTTGGGGAGAATCATCATCTCGTATTAGAGCTATCGGGAAGAGGTCTATATACGCAGTGGGAGGAGAGAAGGAGCTAGGCCGTAAAGGTACTAGCGGGTAAATAGGTGGCTGCCTGGTTGCCCAAAGAGGAGCCAAGGGATAAGCCCTATGGCCGACATTAATAAAGTCATCATGAACCTGTTGAGGCTTCTCTACAGCCTGGAGACGCTTAGAAAGCTCCGCCTGGTTTGCCAGAACCTTTTCAAGTACACCAAGGATACGATCATTAGCTGTTGGCTTCTTAGTAACCTTCCTGACGACCCTCTTGGCTGTACGGGTAACTAAAACCTCCTGGACGATTACCTCATCGTCAGAACTGCTTTCTTCGGCAGAGGATATCTCAACTGGGTCCTGCATGTTCTCCAGGACCTTCTGGGTTGGCTGACGACGTCGGTTGCCTCGGCGAGGCTCTATATCGTCGTCAGAAGCTTCCTCAGCTTGCTGGGTTTGCTGGGTAGCTTGTACGTGTTCGTTCCTCGTCTTTTCTCGGGGTTGACGTTGAGGTTGGCGTCCGCGGAGGCTTTGAGAGACTTGTGTTGAAGGCAAGGTGACTGTTGTGGAACCCTGTGGGCGTCCTTTAGGCCTTATCTTTTCAGGATCAAGTATATATCGTTCGTCTTGCACCTCCTCACCGCGTGCGCGCGGCGGGTGATACCACCAGTGTTGGTGAATGTCCTTTGGATCAATAACGAGTCCCCCGGGTTCGTTGAGTTGACGGTGAAGTGTATGCTTACAAGGCAGCCCAAACTTCATAGAGAAAGCGCCTGAACACTCCTCAAGCTCGTCATAACGCTCATCCTTGGCTAGCAGTAACTGCTCCTTCAGCTTACGGAGGCCTTGGTGGCTTACCTTTCGATGAAGGCGTGCAAACTCGAGCAGGAGGCAGTCAGTTGCATGCCTGGCTTCATCCAGTTGTAGGTGTCCGTCATGCTCATTTCGCTGTACAAGCACTAATTGATGGATGTCCAAAACGACGTCGTAAATGTGGCCAGCTTTCCAGGAAGTAAGGGCAAGCTTCAGCTGGCGATGAGCTCCTTCAACGCGAGAGGTGGCTTTCTGGCCAAAGTCGGGAAAGAACTTACATATACACTCTGCCCATTCGTGGTAATGGGGCAACTGGTGAGCTTTTAGGTACTGCAGAAGCGCTGGAAAGCCAGCATAGCTCTCCCAAATCTGCTCCTTTAAAGCCCAAAAGGCATCTTCGGTAGGGCAGGATACTAAGCTCTGCCAAACCTGGATGAAATCAAGCCTAGCTTTCTCGATAACGTCCTTCTCCTCCGCTGTAGCAACCCTCCGAACGTCCCAAGCTTTCACAGCTTCAGTTTGGACGTTTTGATATATATGCCAAATGCAGCGACGCTGCGGGATGCCTGGAAAGATAACGGATAACCCAGCTTTAAGAGACCTATCGTGATCGGTCAAGAAACACTTTGGGGAGACGCTGAGGTAGTCGAAGAGCTCCTTCAGGTATTGTACGACCTCTAGGTAGGTCTCCGCGGCTTCATTTGGGATGAAGGCGTACGCAATGTCGTACGTTGTTGCCCGGCAAGTGATACCCACGATATGAACCAGCGGCATGTTGAAGGCGTTCGTTTTGTACGTAGCATCAATCTCAACAACGTCTGGGTTACACTTGATAAGCTCAAAGGCGCGTGGGTGAGCAAAGAAAATGATACGGGCACGACCTTGATCATCCTGGGTTATCTTATGCCAGAACTTGGTATCCTCGTTACCGCTGTCATCACAAGAGTATGTTGAGAGGAACTCAGCCAGCGCTTGAATACGTGTACGGCCACCAAGCTCCTCGCAGCGGAGCTTCGCCAACTCATTTGATACATCTGAGCGTATTATATTGGCTCCCGCCGAACGTTCCTTTCTTAGTATCTTCATGGCTGAGTCGCGATTGCTCTTCGCGCCCTTGATGCGCTCTAGTAAAGCTTCATCGCGCTTCCGGAACTGCGGCAAAGCAAGTACACCAGCAGCAGGATGGTTGTGACGCCCATCTTCCGTAGTGAATTGCCATCCAGAAGCTCCAGAAGCTCCTTCGGCTTCTACCCACCTCATGCGTCCTTTCCACTCACAGGCA
The DNA here is from genome assembly GCF_003171515.1 of Pyrenophora tritici-repentis. NCBI lineage: Eukaryota > Fungi > Ascomycota > Dothideomycetes > Pleosporales > Pleosporaceae > Pyrenophora > Pyrenophora tritici-repentis. Next base: position 1,028,923 of record NC_089392.1, on the reverse strand, counting down.
GTCATTCTGGAGCTCTGTTTCCGCTTGTTGCTACCAGTCGAGCTATACGTTCTACCTTGTGCACACCGCAATACAGCTCCGCAAACTGTCCTCACCGGATTTGCCCTTGAGGGCTTCGTGTAGAGCGGGGTCCTAATGTTGATGGCGAATCCTGTGTTCATCAAAAGGCGATTTGCTTCCTGAACAGCTTCAGTATGGGTTGGGAGGTTGATAAGGGCGGGAAGAGCAGCTCCGGGTGGTACCCAACGAAGGTCTTCGCGGTCAGGATCCCATGTTGTCGCGTAGGCATCATTCTCACTGTCGGAAGGCTCGTTTTCGGTCATTTTTGAGGTTGAATGGGTGGAGGGATCAACGCATTTGTTGTTGTTCGTGGGGTAGTCGCGATCGGAGAGCCGACCCCACCTGAGCGGGTGGGGAGAAGCCACAATATTGCGATGAATTGTTTCCACACAACTACAAATTGGATCTAGGAGATTTTTGGTGTTTTGGAATCGCGGGATCCTGTTTCGTAATTACCGAACGATAAAAGTGCTGCGACGGGTCGATGTTGGGGTTGCACCTGGGGCTCAAAACTTGGAGGTCTTAATAGATTTTGGTGTTCGGCTGTTGGACCCTGATCTTGGCACTTCCGCGGTGGTGCGCACGGACGCCGCAGCGTCCCCCATCAAAAAGCGACATCGTCAAAAGGAGACCTTGGAAAGCACCCAAACGACGAAAGATTTCAATATTAACAGTAGTTATCGACCTACAAAATACTAGGGTAGCGCCTCGCGTAACTCTCGCGTAAACGTTAGCTTCTGGCAGACACTGCGACCTCTGAGAACTATTAGAAAGAAATTGCCTAATTGGGTAATAAATTTACAGGTGTCGATTACTGTAGATGTTTTTCACGGCTTATTTTGGTCGTCTGATCTTTCGTCTCATCTGAACTTTTGGGGTTGTCCGAATAGTAGGTGGGGTTGTCCGAAAAAGTTTTCCCTTGATATATTACGTGCTAGATTGAAGATTGATTGGAGTTTTGATCCGATTGATCCTTCTTGACATAGTATTTTGATCAATATCGACCTAGTCGCTGTCGCTATCAGTATCCCAATCGTCTATATCGTATATCCAGATCAACTCAGCCTCTGATAGATTGTTTTGGTGTTGACTTTGAGGCTGAAATCCAGCCTGCCTCCAACTCCGAGTACACTGTATTGCAGCTAGCAGTTGAGCTCCAATCTTCCTCCGCCAAGGCTCTAGTAGATCGCCAAGCTCGCTGAACAGACGCTCGCATTGACAGCTACTAGCTGGTATAGTGATCGTATCAAGGGCCATCTGAGACAGATGGAGATATTGCAATCTCATCCCAAGCCAGTACGTTACTGGATCACCCTCACCAAGCTGCTGTTCTGTCCACGGTAGCTCATATCGACGCCAGCGATCTAGCTTATCTAACTCAGTGATATCAAGCGCGGGCTCGCCGATGATCGCAGCGATTGCCTCGTCAATACCGCTCGATCGAGGCGGACGTACGCGGGAGTTTGATGGTGTTGTAGGCCTGTACTCCGCCTATAGTTGCTTCAATCTAGCCTCGTTGTCGTGCATCCACTGAGGTTTATCGCGCCAGGCTCTCGCGCAGTAGCCTTGATAAAAGGGATGGAGGGAGGTCGCGTTGTAGTAGGCAGGCGATAGATCGAGCTTAGCGTAGTATGAGGAGGCTTTTGACTACGCGGCCTAGAGGTTGATTGCGAGGTGGTCTTCTGGAGACTTAGCGTAAGCGTTAAAGTTAACATCGCGATACGATTCAACTATAGCCTCGTAAGCTCTAAGGACGTACTCAAATATAGGTATAACCTTATAGATCGCGCCATGTTTGCCTTATTTGCCGCGAGCCTCAAGGCGTTTAGTAGCCTCCTTGAGAGGCTTCAACACCTTAGTATACTTAGTTACCACTGCCTAATTAGCTGTATTAAGGCTAGTTGACCTCATCTACAATGGTACAACAGGCTTCTTCTTGTTGTGGATAGTCGCGTAAGCGTCGTCACGAGCAGTACGCTCAATATGGTAAGCGGCATATAGGTTGATCGCGTCAGATAGCTGTACAGCGCGTACAAAAGCGTCATAGTAGCTATTCTATCGTGTAACGACAGGTTTAATAGGCTCTAATATTAGCGCGTTGTGTGTGTACGATTGCTCGTTAACTAAGCGCTAAAGTGAGGCAAATAGATCGTATTAGAGAGGCGTTTTGATATAGTTAATGATATCAATCAGCACACCAAGTGGACCGTGTTTCCGCTAATTTTGCAGGTATTTTGTCTCTGTAGTATACTCGTGTACGTCGTCGTTGTTGTACGCGTCCTCGTCGATGCCGAACATGATCATTTAGCCAATAAGATTGAAGATATGAGGTGAGCAGCGTAGGCGACGCTCAGGAGCTGCATACTGATATTGCTCAGCCATATGGGCAACTGCTCGATCGTTTGAGTACGCGTTATCGAGGACAAAGTAACCGAGCTTAGTGTAGCTAATATTAAACTCCTCCAGCGTTCGTGCGATCGTATCACCAATCCTATCGCCCAAGTGTGCATAGTTGCCAACAAGCAAGTCAAGCAAGTTTCTGCCTCAAACTTGACTTGATTGGAAGTAATTTGTTGCTTGCTTGACTTGCTTGGTTTGCTTGCAAGTACTTGGTTTACTTGACTGCTAAAGGGACTAAATATGTCGCGGTGTGAAAACAGCGCATATGCAGAAGGAATTGAACGATTAAACTGCGGTTCTATTGTATGTTGCTATAAACAATGCATGTAGTAGGAAAGCAGTAAGGTGTAGAGCAGCGGCCAGGTGTACTACGTAGTACAGCAGTGGAGACATGAAACTGTGATACGTGATACAAGAGGAAAGACTCCAAAACCGTGACATAATACCACTACATTACTATAGCTAACTGTCCCACTCAAGTATATTGTAATTATCCAAAAGTTCCTTGTCTGAAAGCTTAGCCTTACTATAAATAGTTGGTTTATAGCCAGCTCGCACGCAGGATCTCACTAATTGAAGAGCTGCAAGTAGCTCACTGCCTAGAGCTCGTCGTTTTGGCTCAAGTAGGTCGCCAAGCTCGCTAAAGAGGCGCTTGCAGTCGCTGCTCGACGCTGGGATAGTCATAATATCGATTGCAAACTGCGCCAAATGCGGGTATTTTGGCAATAATTGGATCCAGTATTGGACTGGATTGCCATCCGCGGTATACTGCTCCTGCGTCCACTGCGGCTCCTGTATTTTCTAGCGCTCAAACTCGTCCAGCGGAGCTTCTCGGCCGACGTTTCGGCCGAGTATAGCGCTGATTGCCTCGTCTATGTTGTTGCTACTCGTCGCAGCCGTGTACGACTGGCGTGGGCGCTGAGGTTTGTACGCCGCCTAGAGCTGCTGAAACGCCACGTTGGCATTGCTGAGCCACCCAGGTTTGTCAGCCTAGGCCACATCGCAATAAGTTTTATAGTACGGGTGGAGGCACACAGCAGCGTAGTAGGCGGGCGAGGCGTCAAGCTTGGTGTAGTAGTCGTTGGCCTTGGCCCACGCGGCGAGGAGGTTGACCTTGAGGTGATCCTCGGGGGCCTCTGGGTGAGCGTTGAAATCGACCTGCTCAAACGGGCGTGCCTGGTCCTCAAGCTGGCTAAGTACATACTCAAAGACTGGTATAACCTCGTATATCGCCCCATATTTGCCATCTTTGCTGCGCCCCTCAAGGCGTTTTGTGGCGTACTTGAGCGGCGTTAAGCAGTCCTGATACTCTGCAATTACTGCCCAATCAGCAGCTCGCAGCCCAGTTGATCTCATCCAGCTTGGAGCGTCGGGCCGCTTATTGTTCTGCTTGTTGGCGTGCGCGTCTTCGAGGATGATCCTATTAATGTGATGCTCAGCGTACAAGTTATAGGCAGCCGAAAGCTTGGTAGCTCGCTCAAAAGCGGCATAGTAGGAGTTCCAGCGAGTAACGACAGGCTTGACAGGCTCGAGTACTTTGAGACGCTCCTCGGCGGGCAGGTCGGCGTTGGCGCGGCGCTGGAAACTGCGAAAAAGCTCGTACTGCTGCGGCGTTTTAATATAGTTGATGATGTCAACTAGGACGCCTATAGGGCCATCTTTCCGCCACTCTCGCATGTACTGCTCCTCAGTACTGTACTGCTCTCGAGTGTTACCATAGGCGTCCTTGTTGTTACCAAATATAATAGCCTGGCCAATTAGGTTAAGCGTGTGGCAACTGCAGCGGAGGCGCCGGTAAGCTGGGTCGAAGCTGTACTCGCGGGCGAGCGCGGCGATTGCAGTGTCGTTATTAGCGGCGTTATCTAGTACAAAGTAACCTACTCGGTTGCTAGTTACTCCATACGCCGAGAGGGTCATCGAGATAGCTTTGGCAATAGCTTCACCAGTGTGGGCGCCGGCGAGCTCGGGCAGGTCGATAGGTAGGTCTCGTATTATTCCAGCTGCGTCGGCAAAGTGAGCGACCACTCCAAAAAAGCCACGTTTACCACCTTTTGTCGTCCAGCCGTCAAAGCTTACGTGGATCTTGCTTACTGCGCTTGACAAGGCGTTGACGACCTGCGGTCGTATAGACCTAAACAACCTCATAACAAAAGTAGAAACGCTCGTGTGACTCACCCACAACGCCGCCTCTGCCTCTGGGTTGGCAAACCTTATCATCTCTCTAAAACCAGGCGCCGTAAGCTCACTAACAGGGTGGTTTTGGTTAACGAGCCACATAACGGTAGCTACTCGAAAGCATTGTGCGTCGAAGTTTCCGAGTGCGTTAGCGGTAGGCTGAGGCATCTCTAACCCAGCGTCAAAAGCTTGCCGCAATGATAGCTGCCCTTGTGCCCTTGGCGTCGACTTTGGGCCATCTTTTGTGAGGTTGTGGCCACGTTTTGGCTGGCTGAGATGGGTAGCTGCTGAGGTAGTGGCCTGAGTAATATTAAACAAACCACCACCGCCAGCGTCGATAATTTTGTGGATGTGGCAGTACTTGCACACAAACCAGATCCGATTAGTAGCCTGGCGCTCAACAACGCGGTAGCCATACCGAAAAATCCAGCTTTTGGGACGCTTAGAGCCCGCTAGTGGCTTCATATAGCCAGGTAAACGAGCCCAGTCAATGCCGTCAAAGCTATCAGCAGCGCTGCTCATCTTATCTTGGCCATTATCTTTGTGTCCAGCCTCAGTTGTAGCCACCGTAACAGCCCTGCTGCCCTCGGTAGGCGCAACGATATCATCCTCCACATGCGACTCCAAAAACTGCGACTCGAATGTAGGGACTAGCGACGAGGCGGTGGCCTGGCTTGCGGCAGCGAGGGCTTTACGAGGTGATCGACGCTGAGATGCTGGCTGAGATGCTGGCTGAGGTGAGGCCGCAGGAGTTGAGACAACGTTGTCGGTAGCAGCAGCTACTCTTAAGCGTTTGCTACTCGAAGAGGTATGTAGTGCGCGGCGTTTGGCCATATCAGCGCAGTCGAAAACACCAGAAAAAAGCGTTGATATAGGAAAATGGGCATCGTGATAGGCTTCAAAACAAGGCTAACGTTAGAATAGGAGTAGAGCGCTAAGCCGTTTTAGCAGCCGTCTAGCCTATCATAGCCTGTTTGGGAAATAGCTGAGGTAGTTGCAGCCAGAGAAGTCAACAAACAAAACAACCAACATTTGAGGCGTAGATGTTGATTGACTGGCTCATTTCTTAGGGCTACAGTTTGTTTGTTTGAGTTGATGAGACTGAAGAGCCAATTTTTGGTTGGTTGATTGATTGAATATTGATAGACTTAAGGTTCTGAAGGGACGTTTCTATGACAATTCTGCAGGCGGCTCTTCCCACGTTCCTATCGCAAACTCTTCCGTGAGCTCCTCATCAGTATGCTTTGCTGCTGTTGTCGTGCTTGGTGTTGTAAAACCTGCACGAGTCCACCGTTGCAAGCACACCAAAGCAGCCAGTAACTGCGCGCCAATTTTCCGCCTTTGTGGCTCAATTATATCGCCAGTTCCCGCAAAAACGCGCTCACAATCAGAGCTGGAGGCGGGTATAGTCAACACGTCGATCGCCAATCGTGAAAGATGTGGATACTTCGGCTTCAACGATAACCAGTACTGTACAGCTGTTGGACCCTCCTTGTGTTGATCAGACGTCCACATAGGCTCTTTTAACCAGCTATCGTACTCATCCTCCACCTCCAATGTATGCTCGCCGTCCTCATCTAGTATAGCGTCGATAGCGTCGTCAAAGCTGCTCATGGTAGGTTTTGGCGCAGGGGTTGGTGTTGTGGCAGCAGCGGCAGGCTTGTAGGCAGCCCAAACCCGCAGAAACTTCGCGTGCGCGGTGCTCAATTGTGTAGGTTTGTCGCGCCAGAAGCGCTTAGAGTATGTTTTATATCGTGGATGTAGTGCCGTAGCTGCGTAGTAAATGGGACTTTGGAGGATCTTAGTAAAGTAATTGCTCGCTTTTCGCCTCGCGGCTCGCAGGTTGATCGGGATGTGATCTTCGGGCGCCTCAGATGGCTCGTGGTTGACCGATTCGTATGGCCGAAGGCGTGCATCCAGCTCAGTTATCACACTCTCAAATACTGGGATGACCTCGTAGAGTGCGCCAAAACGGCCACACTTGCCGCGGCCTTGGAGGCGATCTGTAGCAAACTTGAGCGGCTGCAGTATCGCCATGTACTCAGTAATCACCGCCCAGTCAGCCGCCGTAAGGCCGTCTGACCTCATCCACCGCGGCACATCAGGCAGCTTGTTTCCTCTAATAGCTGCCTGTTCGTCAGCCTGTTCAGTCTCGCGAATGTGGTACGTGGCGTATGCGTTGATAGCTTGTTGGAGCTGAACTCCGCGCTTAAAGCAGTCGTAATAGCTGTTCCAACGTGTAACACACGGCTTAATTGGCTCGCGAGTGCCGCCGCTGGCGCCTGTGGGCATGCTGTTAACTGCCTCGCGTTGGCAATCTTCAAAAATACTCCACTGCTTCGGCGTGTTGATGTAGTTGATAATATCAAGATACACGCCAAGCGGTCCTTCTTTCCGCCACTCCTTCATGTAAAAATCCTCCATCTTTGTGTTCTCCAGGGCGTTGTTATACGCGTCAGCATCCCTCCCGAACATAATCGTTTGGCCAACAAGGTTAAGTATGTGGCAAGCGCAGCGGAGGCGGCGATCGGAGGCAGAAAAGTGGTACATCGCGGCGAGTTTGTTAACAGCGGTGTCGTTATTGTAAGCGTTATCGAGCACAAAGTAGCCGAGTTTGCTGCGATTAATGCTGAAGGATTGCAGGATTTTGGTTACAGCGTCAGCTATCGCCTCACCAGTGTGGGCACCCACCAGCTGCGGCAGCGCGATGGGTAGGTCAACTATCGCGCCCTTACTGTTGGCGTAGTGAGCAACTACAGAAAAGAAGCCACGTTTGCCGCCTTTTGTCGTCCACCCATCGAAGCTTATATGTACCTTGCTCTCGGCTTCAGCCAACGCGCGCACCACCTGAGGCCGTAGCCAACTGTACAACCTCATCACGAACGCTGACACGCTGTTATGAGACCTCCATAACGCCGCCTCTGCCTCAGGATTAGCAAGCCTGATCATCTTGCGAAAAGCCGGCGTCTCAAACTCGCGGAGTGGTCTGTTGTTGTCGACCAGCCAGAGCGCAGCTGCCTGCCGAAATTCTTGTACGTCGAAGTTTCCTATAGTCTTGTACGCCTCTAGACTAAATTTGACACCGCTTAGAGCTGCCTGACGAAGTGATTGTTGTCCATGTTTGCGGAGAGGTTTGCTTAGGATTGGACCATCTTTGCTGAGCCGATGACCAGGTTTATCAAGCTGGAGGTGCCCGTTGGCGGCAGTGGTTGACTTCGTTACTCGGTGTACACCATTAGGTAGCTTATGAATATGACAGTACTTGCACACAAAGTACAACTCATCTGGGTGGTGAGTACCCTCCTTCCAGACACGCCAGCCGTGTTGAAAAATCCAGCTTGCCTTGCCTCGTGGAGTGCTCAGCGGCGCGACAAACCCCTTTAATCGCGACCAATCGACGCCCTCAAAGTCGCGAAAATCGACGCTCACAGCGCTATCCTCCTCCACCGAAGCCTCAGTGGCAGCGCTAGAGAAAGCTAAAGGCTGTACAATAGAGTCCTCTGGCTTATCAAACATTAACTGCGACTCCCAGGCTGGCTCATCAGTGAGCCGAGAGGCTTGTGAGGCAGCCAAAATAGGCAGTGGTGATGCCCGCCGAGGGCGCTCCTCGGGTTGTTGTACAGGCTTACATGGCGGTTCAATAGCCCGTGTGGGCGGCTCGATAACTTGTGTAGGCGGCTCTGTAGGCGGATCCGGCGTACTTTCTGGCAGCTCTATCGGCTGGGTTGGCTGGCTGCCGTCACCCAACAGCGCTTTGAGCGTAGGTTTGCGCGTACGTTGTGCTCGCTTGAAGGGAGTATCAGCTTCTTCGGCAGCCTCGGGCTTGCGTTTTGCTGGTATAGAGGGCATGGATAAGGCTAAAAGTAAGCCGGAGCCGCGAGAAAGTAAGGTGTTGTTAAATGTTATAAGCCTGATGTCAGTAGCACTAGGAATAGAACATGTGTGAATCGTGTTGTGTATTGTGCTACAGGAATTGAGATCTATGTCTCTGCCAGCTAGCGTTGTGGGCGCTAAGCCTCGTACGTACTAGCCTGGAGTGAGTGAGAGATGGGATGGAACCTAGGTCATATAACTTACACGCGAGTAGGCTTAGTAAGCAAGATCCAACACTAAGAATTCGTCGTTGAGCAGCTATCCCAGAGGCCTCACCTAGGTATCCCCCTCCCTCGCTTACTATCAAACAACACCAATCCTATCAACATTTTGTTCTCAAGATTGGTTGATTGATTGACAGAAATACAGTGGCTAACTGTTGGTTAGTTGGTTGGCTCCGAATCAAACAAATCAAACAACAATATTGATGAGATATTGATTACTGACAACCTTGGTTGCAGCACTAAAAAACTGCAACAACAAAAAAGTATCGCGAGATCTGCTATGCAGTCAATTACAGTTAATTTAACCAAGTAAACCAAGCAAGTCAAGCAAGTAAGGCACGTTAACTTGACTTGCTTGGTTCGCTGCGCAGCTCTGACTTGACTTGCTTGCTTGGTTTGAACCAAGCAAGTTTGAACAAGCAAGCAAGTCAACTTGCTTTTTGGCAACTGTGCAAGTGTGAGCCTGTCAGCTGTGGTAGAGCGATCGGTAGGTCTATAACAACACTAGATTCGTCGGCGTAGTAAGCAACAACGCTAAAGAAGCCTCGTTTGCCACCTTTTGTCGTCCAGCCGTCAAAGCTTACATGTATTTTGCTAGTAGCTTGCGACAGGGCCTCGACAACCTGCGGCTAGAGCTCGCGATAGAGCCTTATAACGTAGCTTTTGACGCTTGTTCGACTGGTCCACAGCGCGTCAACTGCCTCTGGATTAGCGTATGCAACCATCTCTCGGAAACTAGCTGTCTCTATCTCTTGGAGCAGGTGGTTGTTCTTAATTAGCCAGCTTACTACCGCATATCGAAACGCCTGTACGTTGAAGTTTCCAATCGCATTAGCGATTGCTTGTGGGACAACAGCACCGCTCTCGCCTAGTACTCGCAGTGTCATCTGCCCACGAGGTAGTATAGCTTAGGTAGACTGCCCTTGGCGGTTGAGGTGGTGGCCAGCTCGGTTCTGGCCCATGTGAGATATCGCTGATGTGGTGGAGCGCGTCACCTCAAGAGCCTGCCTCCCATCAACTCGGCGGTGTTGATAACAGTGTTGGCAGATCCAGAAAGTACGGGATGGCTCGGATATCAATGCGACGCGATAGCCGTGTGCAAACACCCAGCTTTTTCTGCCTTTAAGCGTTCTTAGCGGCTTTATATATCGTGGTATATCTAGCTAATTAAGGCCTTCGTATCGATCTTCGAACCAGCCGTTAAGATCAGTGAAATCGCTCGCGTCGGTAGCTAGAGGAGTTAATGCCTGTGTACCATCGCGCGATAGATCGACTGCTGTATCGACTGCAGCATCAGCGATCTGACTAAGCAGCCGGTACTCAAAACTCTCCTCCACAGTATCGAGATCGCGAGACGACGATAGTATAGGTGTATACTGCTCAGGCTGTTCGGGCTGCGATGGCTGCGATAGCTGCGACGCGCTGCTGTTTTTAACGCGCTTTTTTGGTCCAGTAGATCGATCAGACGAGCGTTTAGGCGGCATAGTGTGTAGGATAGTATTAAGATACAGATGAGACAATAGCTGATAGATATAGACTAGCGATAACGTGGATGGCAAGCGAGTGGGCCAGGCAAGCGAGTGGGCCACCCCACCAACTTTTTGCATCTACCTAACTTCAATCAATTATGGCTCCACCAAAACAATCCCAAAACCCTTCTTATGAAGCTGATATACAGCTAGCTATCTCAGCTACTACCCGAAACCAGCTCCAGTCTAATAGAGACGCTGCGCGGACATTTGAAGTCGCCCGAATGACACTCACGCGCCGACGCGCTGGTATACCTGCACGACGCGATTGCCAGCCTAACTCAAGGAAGCTTACCCAGAGAGAAGAGGAGGTGATTATTAGCTATATACTTCACCTAGATCAGCGCGGGTTTGCGCCTACCTACGCAGCTGCACGCGATATGGCTGATAAGCTGCTGGCTGCGCGCGGCGCTGGCCAGGTTGGGCAGAAGTGGCCAGCCAACTTTGTTAAGCGTACAGACAGTCTTCGGACGTGTTTCAACCGAGCGTACGATAGGCAGAGAGCTATGTGTGAGGATGCGACATTAATAAAGAGGTGGTTTAAGCTTGTAGAAGAGATAAAGGCTGAGCAGGGTATCTGCGATGAGGATGTCTACAACTTTGATGAAGCTGGCTTTATGATGGGCAAGATTACAACGCAGCTGGTTATAACAGGATCAGAGAGAAGAGGCCGGCGGAAGAGTATTCAGCCAGGCAATCGCGAGTGGGTAACGCTGATTGCTGCCATCAGCGCTGGTGGCTGGTCAGTGCCACCGTTCCTCATCTTCGCTGGTCAGTACCACCTATCAGCGTGGTATGAGGAGGATATCCCACGCGACTGGGCGATCGCAGTCAGCGATAATGGCTGGACGAATAATGAGCTTGGAGTTGAGTGGCTAAAGCACTTCAACGCTCACACGCAGGCTCGTACTATAGGCGCGCGTCGCCTGCTTATTATTGATGGCCATAGGAGCCACCAATCTCTAGAGTTCCAGGAGCTCTGTAAGGAGAACAATATCCATACGCTCTGTATGCCTCCTCACTCATCTCACCTACTCCAGCCACTTGATGTTGGCTGCTTCTCGCCATTAAAGCGCGCGTATAGCCGTGAGGTGGAGAGCCTCATGCGCAACCACATCAACCACATCACCAAGCTAGAGTTTCTGCCTGCGTTTAAGGCTGCGTTTGATCGAGCGTTCACGCCAGCTAATATCTACTCAGCCTTCCGCGGCGCAGGCCTTGTTCCTCTACAACCAGAGGCTGTTCTATCAAAGCTAGATGTACAGCTGCGTACACCTACTCCTCCAGCAGCTCTACCAGATGCTCCCTGGGTAGCTCAAACGCCGAGCAACGCGCGTGAGCTTGAGGCTCAGTCAAGCCTTATACGTGAGCGCGTGCGCCAGCATAAGAGCTCATCACCAGCTTCGATCATTGAGGCGATTGACCAGCTGAAGAAGGGCGCTGAGGTGATGATGCTGTCTGCTGAGCTGATGCGCGATCGGATCTCTAGTCTTGAGAAGGCTAACAGCGCAGCCTCAGCGCGTAGGCAGCGCTCTAAAAGGCGTATACAGAAGCATGGAGTACTCACAAAGGGAGCTGGAGAGGATATACTAGCTCAAAATGAGGCTGACCAGCAGATTGCTCATGAAGAGCGTCAAGGAGGAGCGCGATCAGGCCTTAGCCAGCGCGCTCAAAGGCGCTGCACCAGGTGCAAGGAGACTGGGCACAACTCGCGCACATGCAACACTAATACTCTTAATATAGAGTAATCTACTGTATCAATATCTAGCAATAATATTATCGCGTTGTTGAGATAAGTCGCTTTGAAGTTACAAAAGTTGGTGGGGTGGCCCACTCGCTTGCCTGGCCCACTCGCTTGCCATCCACGTTAGAGGTAGGTTAAACAGGAAATGAAGTGGCTACTGTGGCTAGTGTGGCTAGTGTGGCTAGTGTGTCTGGATGAGATATACAGGCAGCCAATCAGATGAGATTGCGGGAAACTCAACACTAAAAAATTGACACTAAAGCTATCACGATCGCGATCGCGATCGCAATCAAAAACGTCAATCAAGTCAATCAATCTACAACTACAATTTGATCTTGACTTGATAGAACGGCGCTAAGGATTTTTACAAATTGATCTTGAATTGATTGACGTTTGGATCAATCTTCAATCAAGTCAATCAATCAGCTTGCTTGTTGGCATGTCTGACCGAAAGACACAATCAAATGGCTAGGCATCCACATAGACAATAGACTGTCCTTTAAGGAACATATTGCTACACGCGTAAGCCAAGCAAGGAAAGCATTCTATAGACTAGGGAGATTAGCCAACATCGAAAGAGGACTCTCCCCAAAAGCAGTACGACAACTATACCTAGCGTGCGTCACAAGCGTTGCAGACTACGGATCACAAATATACTGGAAGAACCAAAGCTACGCCACTAGCCTCCTACAATCACTGCACAACCTAGCGTGTAGAAAGATAATTGGAGTGTTCAGAACGTCACCATCTCTACCAGACTCCGCAACAATCAAATCAATCAATCTTAAGGTTGTCGATTGGTTTGATTAGCTTGCGGCGACGCTGCTGATTGATTGCGGATTGATTGTTAGGGTTTTTGAGCAGATTGATTGCGATTGATTGGTTGATTGGCTGATTGATGCTAAGAAGTAGTATACAGGGGGTTATGGTGTTGTACTCCAGCCTTCTATATCGTACTGTTGTACAATCTCCTCATCTTTGACGTCACTCCACTTATCTTCATCATCACCGTTGTTGTACAAGCCGTCAAAGCCAGCTCGTCTCCACGAACGTACAAGCTGAAGGGCAGCAAGTAACTCGCTGCCAAGAGCTCGCCGGCGCGGCTCAAGTAAATCGCCAAGCTCGCTAAAGAGCCTCTCGCAGTCGCAACTAGATGCTGGTATCGTGAGTATATCAATCGCAAACTGGCTTAAACACGGGTATTTTGAGCGTAATTGAATCCAGTACTTGACTGGGTGGCCATCGCTAAGATACTGTTCGCTTGTCCACTCTGGCTCTTGAGTTCTCCAGCGCTCGTACTCATCGTCGTGGGCAGCCTCTACCTGAGCCTTGTTGCGCCGTACGAGGGCGCCAATCACATCATCTATTCCTCTATGCCTTGGTTTTGCAGTTGTTTGAGATAGAGGACGTGTACGTTGAGGCTTATACGACTGCCAGAGCTGCAGGAAGCCAGCGTTGGCTGATGTTAGCCATTCTGGCTTATCCACCCAGCTGTTCTCGCAGTAGTATTTGTAGTATGGATGGAGGCAGGTAGCAGCGTAGTATGCTGGCGATCGATCGAGCTTGTTGTAGTAATCGTTGGCCTTACTCCAGGCGGCGCGGAGGTTAACAAAGAGGTGATCTTCAGGCGCATCAGGTGGGTTGAAGTCAACTTGCTCGTACGAGCGCGTACGGGCTTCGAGCGCGCCAAGTACGTATTCAAATACAGGAATAGTCTCATATATAGCGCCGTATTTGCCTGCCTTTCCGCGACCCTCAAGCTTCTCCGTAGCAAGCTTAAGCGGCTCTAGGCAGTCCTGATACTCTGTTATCACCGCCCAATCAGCAGCTGTAAGTCCTGTTGATCTCATCCAACTAGGTGCTTCAGGGAGTTTATTGCCACGTTGACAAGCGCGGCGATCTTCAAGGGAGAGTGCGTTAATGTAGTGCTCAGCGTAAGAGTTGTATGCTGCCTGGAGTTGAGTTGCGCGTTTGAAGGCAGCGTAGTAAGAGTTCCAGCGTGTAACAACAGGCTTCACAGGCTCAAGTACGTGGAGGCGCTCTCTAGCTGGCAACTCGGCGTTGGCGGCGGTTTGGAAGCTTCGGAAAATTTCGTGTTGTTGAGGCGTTTTTATATGGTTGATAACGTCGATAAGTACACCTAAGGGCCCTTCTTGACGCCACTCCTGCATGTACACCTCCTCTGTTTGGAGCTGCTCGTCGTTGTTGTTGTTGTACGCCTCTTGATTGCTGCCAAAGATAATTGCCTGGCCAATAAGGTTAAGCGTGTGAGGGCCGCAGCGGAGGCGTCGGTGAGCAGCGTTGAAGTCGTACGCGTGGGCGAGCGAGGAGACTGCAGTATCGTTGTTTGCAGCATTGTCGAGGACGAAGTAGCCGAGTTTATCACTCCCAATACTGTATTCTTGGAGCGTCTTTTTAATTGTATCAGCGATAGCATCACCAGTATGAGAGCCTGCGAGATGTGGGAGGGCGATGGGGAGATCTTGTATCACTCCAGAGGCGTTAGCAAAGTGTGCAACGACTCCAAAGAATCCACGCTTGCCACCCTTTGTCGTCCAACCATCAAAGCTTATGTGGATCTTGCTTGCAGCTTCTGACAGAGCGCAGACAATCTGTGGCTGCATATATTGGAAGAGGCGCATTGCGTAGGTAGCTACACTGCGAGGACTTACCCACAAAGCTGCCTCTGCCTCTGGGTTTGCAAGGCTAATCATCTCGCGAAAGGACGGCCTTGCAAGTAGCTCCATTGGCAAGTTGTTATCAAGAAGGCAGAACACTGCAACTTCACGAAACTGCTGGATGTTGAAGTTGCCCATCGCGTTGGCAGCCTCTTGAGAGACTGCAACACCAGTCTCCAGCGTCTGTCGTAGAGAGAGTTGCTGCCCTGTTCTTCGAGGCTTCAGGCCGTCTTTTGTAAAGCCATGGCCTCGTTTCTGAAGGCCAAGATGAGCTGCAGCTGAGGAGGTGGCCTTTGATACGTCAAAAACTCCACTGCCGCCAGTGTCAATGACCTTGTGGATGTGGCAGTATTTGCATACAAACCACACTCGATTCTGATCGTAGAGCTCAACAACGCGATATCCATGTTGAAAGATCCAACTCTTGACGCGCCGCCCAGTTGTAAGAGGCTTCATGAACCGAGGGAGGCGATCCCAGTTAATGCCGTCAAAGTTATCGCCATTATCAGGCTCTGTATCAACACTAGCCTCTGTTGTTGCTGCTGTACCAGCCTGGCTGCCCTCAGCCGCACCCTCCTCCTCTGTTTGCGACTCGAAAAATTGCGACTCAAACGTTGTGGCCTGGCTTACGGCGGCGCCAAGGGTTTCCTGAGGCGACAGCGATCGCTGAGATAGGACAGAGGGCCTTGATAGGCGCGCCCGTTTGGCGGCGGCGGCGGCGGCAGCAGTATTGGTGGGAACTCGAGAGCGTTTGGCCATCGTGGGCGATACTAAACACTAAAGAAAAATGTCTGTATAGGTAGCTAGGCAACTAGTGTTGTGTGTAAGGGATTATTAGGGAACTGAGTGAGCGAAATCGTTGTTGTATTAAGAACAGCGAAGGACTAGCTATATAGGTGCGGGGTGAAGCCTAGAAGAGGCTAGCCCCTAAGCAGAAGGAGCTAGTCCTATAAGAGGAGAGCTAGCTGGTGAGAAGTGAATGCATAGAGACTGGCTTGCCCGGCCGACAGGGATCACAAGCTAAGCGAGATAGGGGTCCAAGATAACTATCTTCAACACCAAAAACCTTCTCTTAATACGACACTACTCGCCTTACAACTCGTTAATAATAAATCAATCTAACTAATCAAATCAATCAATCTGACCTTCGCAAGTTGATTTGATTAGCTATTTTGAAAAGCTTAGATTGAGTTGATTGAGTTGGTAAAAACTCCAAATGACCAATCAAATCAATCAATCTGACCAATCTGGATTGATTGTTGCGGAGTCTGGTGGAAGTGTGAGGGATCGATCAAGAAAGATTGGATTTGACAAGATACAAGCTATCGAGCTATCTACGTTGTGAGCCCGAACTTATGCTGTGGGCGCCAAGGCGCTAGTCCGATAAGATAAGGATCTTATCGATATGGGGGCCATGGGCCGAGCGAGTCTATGGATCCGTAACACAACTAGCGTGTGCTAATGTTGGATGAACTCGTTCCTTAAGAGGTTAATTTCTTCTCTCTCTTAGTTAGTTTCACTCTTGTTAAGATCCCAATACTTAATGGCCTTCGTCTAAACGTTCTAGTTTATATGCCAGATACACCGGCGCTGTGGTATATTAGTGAATATAGCTGTGAGCGCAGCCTTTAACGCCTTATTATAGTCGGTAATAAAGCACTTTAGTACTACCTCTAGGTACTCAAAGAGATCTCGGAGCATCTTGTGAAGGTCGTCCGAAGATGATCTTGGGTTGGTTCTCGGGGATGGAGTGATGCGATGGACACGAGGTTGTATAGCACGATTGGTAGATCGATGTAATATACGGGGAGTTGAGAATCAAGTACTAATCCTTAGATTTCGAAGTTGAACACAATGAACCGTAAGGGCTCATTGCCTACTGTTATATAATAAGCGTGCCCTCCATTGTGGCCTTTCCCTCCATGGAGGTCGCACCCTCCGTGGAGGTCATGCCCTCCATGGCGGTCATGCCAAGGTTGGAGGGCAGGTCACGTGACTG
Organism: Pyrenophora tritici-repentis; assembly: GCF_003171515.1. Classification (NCBI taxonomy): domain Eukaryota; kingdom Fungi; phylum Ascomycota; class Dothideomycetes; order Pleosporales; family Pleosporaceae; genus Pyrenophora; species Pyrenophora tritici-repentis. The sequence goes on along the minus strand of NC_089392.1, from coordinate 1,012,241 downwards.
CGCGGCACAAGCTTACCCGCTGTGCCCCGCCTTCAACGTTGTCCTGCCGTTGTTGCTTGTCCTTCTCCTTGCAATCGTAACACATCTTAACAACCTCTCGATAGGTGTCTCTAGTCTTATTTAGTACAAAAGCATATGCAATATCAAATGTAGTATCCCTTAAAGTGATGCTAACAAAGTGGACAAGAGGCATATTTGTAAAGGCACTAGTTGTCAGATAGCAGGGTTACTCGACGTTGGCAGCAACCAATCAGCGTAGAGAGGGTCAGTGCGCCCCTCAAGAGGGCCACAAGCGCGGACACACGATAGACAGAACACAATACACACAATCATCAACATCCATCACTTTTGTGCAATATCTCATTATATCTGACAATTAAGAGTCTCACTGCCTCAATAACGAGCGATAAAACCACGAAAATGGCAACAATCCAGACCCAACGGGACGCGACGGTCATCCTCACCGACTCAAGCAACTGGATCCCTTGGTACCGCCAACTTAAGCTGAAATGCCAGTCGCAAGGCATTTGGCCACTGTTGGACCCCGAAGGAGTGCGACTCCAGCGCATCCAACCGGAGGCTCCGCTACCCCCAGACATTTCGCAGTATGAACCGTCAAGTAGCCCCTCAGCTGCCTCATCGCATACCACCCGAAACGCTAGAGGCAACACGCGAGGATCAGCACAAGACACTACAGAAATGTCGACAACAACCTCACGAATCCCCACTATACCAACGCGAGTGTCAGAACTCTCAGAGAAAGGACAAGAAGCGTATAAGGAGGATCGCGACGACTACAAGCTGCGCCTTGAGTCATACAAAATACGGGAGAGGGACTATCAAGAAGAAAGCAACAAAATCTCAAAGATGGTCGAACACATCCTTACAACCGTAACACCCCATTTACAACTTAGCTGCTGCGCCGAGAACGGCACGCCGCGCGACTGGATAACCGCCCTCCAAGACACAGTTGGAGTGGATGAAGACGAGGAGAGAGCGCGAGCACGAGAGAGATACCAAGCCGCACTCAAGCCAATGCGTTCAACCACAAACTGGGAGACGTGGCTAAATGAATACGATCAGGCTGCAACTCGAGCTGAAACCCTTGAGGTGGCCGAGGTTATGCAAACACAAGCCGTAATAGACGACTTCCTAGGCTCCGTATCTAAAATGGCATCAACCTGGACCGCAGGGTTCCAAGGGCCAGGGTACGATAAGAAAGCCATGAATAGGAAAAGGATGATGAAACTCTTCCGTGAATATATGAGTCTTCAATATCCATCAAGAGGGAAGCCAAAGAGCGCCTTCGCGGTAGAAGACTCATACGCGGCGAGCGGTGAACCCGACTCGGACACACTGAGGGACGCCTCTAGTGTGGAATTAAGAGCGCCATCCAACCAAGGCCGGGGAAACCCTAGGCAATCAAACAAACGCAAGATGGATGGTCAAAGTACCAGAACCAAGCAGATCCCGGAGAGGAATTCAGCGAAAGCTGGAGACATATGTCCTGCCTGTGAACAGCGTCATGAGATATCTGACTGCTACTATGTGAACAAAGCCAAGGCACCTGAATGGTTCAAGCCAAATCGAGGCATCGCAAGATTAGTACAGTACAAACTTGAAAATGACACCAACTTACAGAGAACGATGCAGGAAATGTCCCCAGAGACTAAACGACCTCGATTCTCGACAACGTCACGATCGATTACACCTCATATCAAGACATCACAAACACCGGACGCAGTCATTGAATGACTAGATGGACGCGAAATCTCAAGAATTGATGAGGGCACGATGAAAGCGGCATTCAGCGCAAGCCAACAAGGATATCCATTAAAGGATGCCTTCATCCTGGATTCCGGCTCGACTACGCACATCTGCAACGACCTCTCAAGAATTGAAGACGTACGCCCGTCGACGCCAGGGGACTACATCTGGGCCGGCAGCTCCAAAGTCTGGATACGAGGATACGGAGCTGTCACATTGACAACAGAGGGATCTCAGGACAAACAAGCCTTGCACATTGTCAACGTTGCGTGGTGTCCAGACTTCCTCTGCAGCCTAGTATCATTCAGGCTACTCCGACGACAAGGAATATGGTGGGACAATCGGGAAGATCCAACAAGCCTGCGACGATGGGATAGAACAATCATTGCTATCCTATCGGAACGCCATGGGCAATGGACTATCGAAGACACCACTCTATTCGACTCAGCCTTCCATGTGCGTATGAATCGAACCAAGCGATCACCACAAAGGGCGACAGCTATGCTATGGCATAAACGACTAGGACATCCAGGGCCATCCGCTATTGAACACCTCATACAGCAATCTGAGGGGGTGAGGATCAAAGGAATCACCACAGTACAATGTGACGCTTGCGGCAGATCAAAGTCGAAGCGCCAAATAAGAAGGGCGCTAAGACTAAATAACGAAGGTCCTGGAGAAAGAATTGCAATCGACTTCCATGAGTACGAGGCGGACAGCTTCACTAAGGAAAAGAGTCAGATGCTAATAACTTGCCGAAACTCCCGATACGTTTGGGATTTCTACTTCAAAGACAATAGGCCAGCACGCTCTATTATTCGCCTATTAGCCCTCTTTATCCAATTTATGAAGAAACAGTTCAACATTACGGTCAAGGTCATTGAAACAGACAACGAGATCGTCACAGTTAAGCAAGAAGTCGAGAAATGGTGCACGTCCCTATCAATCAGACTCGAGCCTTCCGCTCCAGACACACAAGCGCAGAACGGAGGAGCCGAACGCTCAGGGGGTGTGATAAAAGAAAAGGCACGCGCAATTCGACTAGATGCGAATCTTCCATGGGAACTCTGGCCAGAGATAACCAGAGCGGCGGTATACCTATACAATCGAACGCCAAATTATCCAAACAAGTGGAAATCGCCTTACGAAATATTCTTCACGCGCGCAGCTGCCACAAATGGCATAGTCACCGGACCCCGAAGACCAAACCAAGCTCATCTGAGAGCATATGGGTGCAAAGCCTTTGCAATGACAGACGATACCCACCGAGGAAAGTCAAGGCTGCAACGGCTGGACCCAAAAGCCTGGATTGGGTATCTTGTGGGATATTAGTCAACAAACATCTACCGCATCTGGATCCCATCCATGGCAAAGACAATCTTATGCACAACACCCTAGAGGAAATCGCAACTTGGGTAAGAACAGTCGAACTCCTAGGTACTCAGAGCCAACAACCAGAAACCGAGACGTTCTACGAGGACGATACGACGCAGGAAGAGAGCCCGCGCACTCAGAAAACCAGATACCACCAAGGAAGGAAGGTGGTAGAGGCATATCTAACCCCGCCACCAACTCCTCCACCTGTGGCCTTGCTAGTTCAAGGAGAGGTGAACAACGAGGATATGACGAACATGTCCAACCAATCAACATTAATGACTAATCCATGGGCAGCCGCATTCATGGCCGGCACCGAATCAGGACACATTGGTCAACACGAAGGAAAGCCAATCGACAAGGCTCAGGTGAAGAGACTGCTATCCAAGGGAATCAAGCCCCATCGCAACTAGCTACCGCCACTCCCAACAGCATACTCAAAGCTGGAAGACCATCCACTATACGAAATGTTCAAGGAAGCAGAAAAGACACACCTTCAGAGTCACCAACAAATGAAGTCATGGACTGAGGTCCAAGCATCACCAGTCAAACGAGCAGGGCACCAGATCCTAGACTGTATGTGGGTATACACCTACAAACTCGACAAGCATCACCGCCTCATCAAATGTAAGGCAAGATTGGTGGTAAGAGGAGACCAACAACGCAACATCACCTCCCAAGACACATACGCAGCAACATTGGCAGGACGCTCATTCAGAATGCTCATGGCAATCGCCGCCAAATACGATCTTGAGCTAAAGCAATACGACGTCACTAATGCTTTTGTGCATGCTGCAATCGACAGAGAAATATACATGAGGATGCCAAAAGGGTATCAGAAGCCTGGCACTCTACTCAAAGTGCGAAAGGCACTGTATGGGCTCCGGATCTCACCATTACTGTGGCAGAAAGAATTCACTGCAACTCTTGCTTCGATAGGGTTTCAACAAATACCACAGGAGCCATGCTGCATGATCAAAGACGGAGTTATCATCTTCTTCTATGTGGACGACATCATCGTTGCGTACCATTCAAAGCAAGAATCAGAGGCCATGAAGGCCATCAACCGGATCCAAGAAAAATACGCTTGTACGGGAGGAGATAACTTACAGTGGTTTCTCGGCGTAGAGGTCATGCGCAATCGCAAGCAGAAGACCATACAGCTATCTCAAGCCGCATACGCAGACAAAATCAGCCAACTAGCAAGCCGACAAGACATCAGACATGACACGCCGATGTCAGGCATGGAACTCAGACCCAGGAGTGACCTAGCAGAGCCGTCCGAGATCAACCGCTACCAGCGCAAGATTGGCTCGCTTCTATTCGCTGCAGTCACAACAAGACCCGACATAGCCTTTGCAACATCACGACTTGCTCGCTTCCTAGTCAATCCAAGTACAGAACACCAGGACGCTGCAGACCGTGTGCTCCTGTACCTCAAGAAAACAGAATCCCTAGCCCTCGAACTCGGTAGAGGCGATGGCCTTGAGGTAGCAAGTGACGCATCGTTTGCAGACAACACACTAGACAGGAAAAGCTCGCAGGGATACGCAATTAAGCTGTTCGGAGGACTCATCGCTTGGAGAGCAAGTAAGCAAGATACTGTGACAACATCAACAACAGAAGCAGAGCTGCTTGCCCTATCACAAGTTGCTAAGGAGGCAATCTTTACGTCGCGGTTGTTGAAGGAGCTTCAGGTAAACCTAAGCAATCCAATTATCACAATCAAGTGCGACAATACCCAGACAATCCGTCTAGTAAATGAAGACGTTGCCAAATTGCAAACAAAGCTTCGGCACGTTGACATACACAATCATTGGCTACGACAAGAAGTTACCCGAAAGACGATCAAGGTAGAGTATGTTCCGTCTGACAACATGATCGCAGACGGATTCACCAAGTCACTGCCAGCCAATAAATGGGCCAGTTTCCTTGATCAGTTGGGACTTGTTAAACGCAAAGAATCCCCGTTGAAAGAAGCTGAGCTTGAGAAGTTGCAGGAGCATCTGGAAGGCCTCTATATGTAGGATCGATTAACCAGTTTACGCAGCTTGCAATCAGGGCTTCCAAGCTGAGGGGGTGTGTCAGATAGCAGGGTTACTCGACGTTGGCAGCAACCAATCAGCGTAGAGAGGGTCAGTGCGCCCCTCAAGAGGGCCACAAGCGCGGACACACGATAGACAGAACACAATACACACAATCATCAACATCCATCACTTTTGTGCAATATCTCATTATATCTGACACTAGTACACTGCAATAGTTAGGATGCCTCTAATAAGTGAGATTGTGTGTACAGATCTATATACAAGTACGAGGGGAACTTTATTATTCCTCGCACGGGCCAACTGCCAGCGTGGCACGTGATTGTATGGCACGTGATCGCGTGAGGGATCGTAGGTTTGATCCATCACATATTAAACTTGTTAGTCTTGTAAGTTGCATCGATTTAGACGACGTCTAGGTTGCATTTAATAATGTCGAAGGCCAATAGGTGTAAAAAGAACACTATATTAGCGTTGTTATACTCGTCTTTCGTGACAACCTAATAAAACTTAGTGCCTTTGTTGCCGCTGCTATCTATAGAATAGCCTTCAAGAAACTCTATAAGTGCTTGAATACGAGTCCTGCCACTAAGTTCTGCACGCCGATACTTGGCCAGCTCATTGGCGATATCATGATGCCGCACATTGTCGCCAGTGCCGAGCATATTGCGCAGGATCTTCTGTGCTGAATCACGGTTGTTTCATAGCGTTCTGGATACGAAGGAGTGCGAAGGTATCCCGCTTTCTAAACTGAGGCAGCGCAATGTTACGATTGCAAGGAGAAGGACAAGCAACAACGGCAGGACAACGTTGAAGGCGGGGCACAGCGGGTAAGCTTGTGCCGCGCAGTCACGTGACCTGCCCTCCAACCTTGGCATGACCGCCATGGAGGGCATGACCTCCACGGAGGGTGCGACCTCCATGGAGGGAAAGGCCACAATGGAGGGCACGCTTATTATATAACAGTAGGCAATGAGCCCTTACGGTTCATTGTGTTCAACTTCGAAATCTAAGGATTAGTACTTGATTCTCAACTCCCCGTATATTACATCGATCTACCAATCGTGCTATACAACCTCGTGTCCATCGCATCACTCCATCCCGAGAACCAACCCAAGATCATCTTCGGACGACCTTCACACTTTGAACACCCTCAAGATGAGTGACACCCCGATGAACACACCTAACGAAACTTCGTCAAGCCGCACCAAGGTGGCCAGACCCGATCTATTTCACGGCGATCGACACAAGCTCGAAGACTGGATTCTCCAGTTCGATCTCTTCTTCAGGTTTGAAGATGAGAAGGTCGACCCTACTGATCGTGGACTGCTCATGGCAAGTTACATGCGAGGAACTGCCGCCACCTGGATCAAGCCTTACCTCAACAAATACATGGACGACAACGATGACGACGACGATATTGAACGAATGTTTGAAGACCACCCAACCTTCAAAGACAAGCTTAGACAGCAATTCGGAGTCATCAACGAAGAATCCAAGGCAGATCGTGCAATCCAACAGCTCAAACAAACCCAATCAGTCGCCGACTACGCCAGTGTCTTCCAGGGACACGCCCTGAAGACCGACTGGGACGACAAGGCATTAAGGGTTATGTACAGACAAGGACTCAAGGAAAGAGTCAAAGAAGAGCTTATGCGAAGCGGCGTCGCAATCAACAACCTACAGGATCTCATCCGAGAATCAATTCGTATCGACAACGCACTCTACGAATTGCAGCAGGAAATCCGACCGGTTAGAGCCAACCAGTCAGTGCAACGCACAAAGGGACGATTCTTCAAGAAGAAACCAGGATATCGGACGACACCCGGAGGTGTTGTACCCTCCGCCGGTAACAACTGGCATGACCCTGATGCAATGCAACTGGACAACATCAACAAAGGCAAGAGTTTCGGAAGGAATGACAAGAAGAAGCCATATAACAAGAAGGAGATCACTTGTTATAATTGTGACAAGAAAGGTCACATGGCTAGGGACTGCCACAGCAAGAACAAAGTGGTTAGACAACTCAACGTTATCCACAAAGCAGTACCCACTGAGCGACACGAGACATGGAATGTCATATCCAAACCAACCATCGAAATCAACACGCAGGAAAGCGTTTTGGGATTGGATAACCTCACACTCGTGGAATCAGACTCAGAAGAAGAGCCCACTTCGGAGTACGATATGCTCGAAGATGAGTCCAAGAACTTAGAGGCTACGGAAATCGACCAGACCAAATTCGGCAAGATGGCCACATTCGAAGAAGTCAACAGGCCATCCACACCTTATGTACAGGAAGAAGAGTTCTACAAGCTCGCAGGACAGATCAACCAGCTACTACGACACCTCAACAAGGCTGATATCGAGTACGCCTACGAGGAACCTAGCATCATGGCTGCTATGCGACAGGACTTCTACCGATTGTCACTAGAAGTACAACGAAACAAGGAAAACGTTTCAACCGAAATATTGGAGTTCCTACCAACAACATGGGAACTAAGCTGGATCGAAGACGCAATCCGATCATGGGAAGAACCAACGTTGCCAATCTCGGAAGAAGAGAAGCAAGAGATCTACGACGAACTCTGCCAGACCAGGAACGATTGGAAGACCTTCCAACACGGCCACAAGAGAAAGGCCAAGGACATCAGTAGATCAAAGGAATACGACTACTGGATGGACCCTAGGAACCCAGAACATGAGAAGTTATCATGGGTCACATGCATTCACGACCATTGCAGAGTACACTACTCGGATAAGTCCGGATCAGGATGGTTCCCAGAAGAAACCAAACGATCGTACCGCTGCAAGTGGCAATTCTTCGACTGCAAAAACGACCTATGCCCAATACACCTATGGGACAAAAGGGAAAAAACATACTTCCCAGGTCACGACAACCCCGAAGAAATTGATCAGATGCAAACAGTATGGCTAAAAGAATACGATGAAGGAGACGCTTGGGAATGTCAACAACCCAACTGGCAAACGTGCCTTAGCAAAGAATGCGACCTTCATGCGATAGCCAAAGGATTCCATGGATTTGGAAATCAGGCTTTTTTAGACCAGCGCCCGGCCTAGAACGGCCCGGCAAGGAGATTAACTCAGTAAACTCCTTAGACCTCATCAAGCTCCAGGTGAAGCTTGAAGGGAGGTGGATGAAGGCATTAGTAGATTCGGGATCACAAGCCAACTACGTTTCAGCGCACGCAGCGTCTTCAGCCGGACTGAAGCCACTACGGAAACAAGAAGCTTACCCACTACATGTGGCCAACGGAGAGCCAATGCCAGGTGAACAAGAGATCACCCATGAGGTCAGACAAGTGACGCTCAACATCCAAGGACACCAAGAGAAGATAGACCTAGATGTCTTCGGACTAGCTACCCACGACATCATATTAGGACTTCCCTGGTTACGAGAACACAACCCACGGATCGACTGGAAGTCGAAGACGTTCTCATTTGAGTGCTGTGGAACGGACGCAACCACAAGCCAGCCTACGCATTGTCAGAGTACGATGGTAGATGAGAGGAAACTGAATAACATCGCAAAGAAAAAGCGAGCCTCGACAAAGGACGGCCTTAAGAAACAAGGGTCCGACTCAGCAGACGCCGGAACGGAGCCACCGGGTCGACAGACTAGAGTTTTGGAGAAACGCGCAACTCCTGAGATTCCCGAAGAATACAAAGAATTCGAACATCTATTCCGGGAAGTGGCAGATGAACAAGCATTGCCAAAGCACCAACCCTGGGACCACAAGATTGTCCTACAGGAAGGAAAGAAACCGACTTTCGGCCCAATATACGGACTATCGGAAAAAGAATTGAGCACGTTACGCGACTACATCAAGACAAGTCTAGCAAAAAAATATATCCGACCATCGCAGTCACCAGCAGGATATCCAATCATGTTTGTCCCGAAGAAAGACGGAAAACTACGACTATGTGTAGACTATCGCAAGCTCAACGACATCACAATCAAGAATCGATACCCCTTACCGAACATTACAGAACTACGGGATCGATTATCTCGCGCAAAGATCTTTACAGCATTAGATCTTCGAGATGGATACCACCTGATTCGCATAGCGAAAGGTGAGGAGTGGAAAACGGCGTTCCGATCAAGATACGGACACTACGAATACACAGTTATGCCGTTTGGGCTCACGAATGCCCCAGCCACATTTCAGGAACTCATCAACAACGTGTTGAGAGCACATCTAGACATCTTTGTCATAGCTTACCTAGACGACATTCTCGTCTACTCCGAGACTTTAGAGGACCATGTTGAACATGTCAAGACGGTACTAAGGGCCCTTGAGCAGTTCAACCTCCGACTCAAACCAGAGAAGTGTGAATTTCACAAGACTAAGGTCAACTTCTTAGGCTATGTAGTAGGAGCGGACGGAGTACAAATGAGCGAAGAAAAGATTCAGGTTATCAAGGATTGGCCAACACCGACAACAGTTGTACAGATACAGTCCTTCTTAGGATTCTTGAACTTCAACCGACAGTTCATCAAGGACTTCTCAGACATCGCCATCCCTTTGACAAAACTCACAAGAAAGGACGTACCCTTTAAATGGAGCAAGGAAGCAGAGAACGCATTCCAAACGCTTAAGAAAGCAAGCATAGAACCACCATGCTTTCGAATATTCCAAGCAGGACACCCATTACGCTTTGAGACCGACGCATCGGATCTCGCGCTAGGCGGATGCGCAAGTCAATTGCACGAAGGCAAATGGCACCCCATCGCCTACTACTCTCGCAAATTCTCAGGACCAGAAGAACGATACGACGTTCACGACAAGGAGCTACTAGCTATTGTCGCATGCTTACAACACTGGAGAGTATACGCAGAAAGCTGCTCGGAACTTACGATATACACAGATCACAAAAATCTAGTGAACTTTACGACCACCAAAGTACTCAACCGCAGACAAGTAAGATGGTCAGAACTACTCGGACAATACAAGTTCAAGATTGTGTATACACCAGGAAAAGAGAACGGCAGAGCAGACGCTCTCAGCCGAAGACCAGATATCGCAGGCACCAAGGAAGTCATCGACACCGCGATACTCAAGGTTAACAAGGACGGATCGCTAGAACCAACAAAAACGCTGAACGCCATCCTCCACATCGGAAACAATGTACCGGAAGAATTGCAAGAGGCAATTATTCAACAACACCACGACGACCCTGTACACGGTCACCCGGGCATTACCAGAACAATGGAACTCATCAGACGCAACTACGAGTTCCCAGGAATGAAGGAAAAGGTTACCTCATTCATCACAAAATGTGCAGACTGTCAGAAGAACAAACACGACACGCATGCACCTTACGGTGAGATGCAAGCACTAGAACTACCCACGGAACCTTGGGCAGACATCTCTATGGACTTTGTCACAGGTCTACCAGTCTCAAGAGACCCAGCGACAAACACAGGATACAACGCAATACTCGTTGTAATCGATCGATTCACCAAGCAAGCAGAGTACATCCCGTTCAGAAACGATTTCACGGCAGTACATCTGGCTCACATCATCAACGATCGAATCATCAGACATCACGGCATACCAAAGTCAATCATAAGCGACAGAGACAAGCTCTTCACTTCAAACTTTTGGACGACACTTTTGGCCGCAATTGGTACAAAACGCAAGCTATCAACAGCGTTTCATCCGCAGACGGACGGACAGACAGAAAGAACGAACAGAACCATGAAAGCATATCTCAGGATATACGTCAACCATCAGCAAACCAACTGGGTTTCGCTTCTGCCAATGGCACAAATGGCATACAATAACAAGCTTTCAGAGTCTACGGGACAGACTCCGTTCTATGCAAACCACGGGAGACACCCAAATCTCTTTACACGCACACTTCCAAGTCAGAAAACGGAAGCAGCTATCGCCACAGCCGAGGAGCTGAAGGCAGTACATGAGTTGCTACAGAACAAACTCGAGACAGCACAACGTCAAAGCATTTCATATGTCAACAAGAAACGAAAAATGGCACCTCAGCTAAAGAGGGGGGATAAAGTTTATCTACGCACAAAGAATCTTCGCACGAAGCGACCAAGCAAAGGACTCGACAACGTCAAAGTCGGACCATTTTTGATTCTTAACCGGAAAGGGCCAGTTACATACACACTTGACCTTCCACCAGACGCTAGAATACATCCTAGGTTCCACGTAAGCCTCTTGGAACCAGCACACCCAGACACGCCATTACAGAAAACCTTCCACTACGAAACGGAAGAAGAAAACGAATTTGAAGTCGAGAACATTGTCACACATCGAGTTGTGGACAACGGCATGGAATACCTAGTCAAATGGTTAGGATACCCAGACAGCGAAAATACATGGGAACCAGATACCAATCTCACAAACTGTCGGCAACTCCTGGCGCAATACCAGAAGAACCAGCCGAGGAAAACGGATCGAGATCAGAGGCAGAGGCCTCAAGGAAGAAGTCATTAAGAATTTGATCAAGCGAAGGATCAAGAAGGTTGTTGGCCTGTGACCAGCCCGGATCAGCGGTAGAACCGATAGAAGAAGACGCGGCGACAGTACTGCCACTTTCCGACGACTGAGCCCGCTCCGAGGCATCCAACAATTTTCGATCGCGACGAGCAAACGCCAGCTCACGATTTCTTATCTCAGCCAGCTCACGACGAGCCCGGGCAACCTCTTCTTCCAAACGTAGCAACGCGAGCTCCTTATCGCGCTTTTCTTGTTCCACCTTTTCCCACTCCTCTTCAGGAACAAACAACTCACAGTCGCATCGCGCTGAGATGCAACCCGCACAACGACCAGACACCGTATCCACAAAACACCGCAGGTTATTCTTTTCGCAACGCTCACAGCGAAACGGCATTTCTCGTCCAGAAAGCTCGACACGACGGAGGCGTTCGTAACGCTCTTCGGTGGTTGTCTTCTTGCGAGACGCACGGGTCCTCGGTTCTTTAGGCATGGTCAGGGAGGCTGTAAGGATTCAGAAAACAAGACGACCCACCACGAGTATTTATACACAGGACCTCTTATGCGACCCCACGGCACGGATAATCTACGTATCAGGGACGATACGCTGGAAGGGGGAGGTAGTGTTACGATTGCAAGGAGAAGGACAAGCAACAACGGCAGGACAACGTTGAAGGCGGGGCACAGCGGGTAAGCTTGTGCCGCGCAGTCACGTGACCTGCCCTCCAACCTTGGCATGACCGCCATGGAGGGCATGACCTCCACGGAGGGTGCGACCTCCATGGAGGGAAAGGCCACAATGGAGGGCACGCTTATTATATAACAGTAGGCAATGAGCCCTTACGGTTCATTGTGTTCAACTTCGAAATCTAAGGATTAGTACTTGATTCTCAACTCCCCGTATATTACATCGATCTACCAATCGTGCTATACAACCTCGTGTCCATCGCATCACTCCATCCCCGAGAACCAACCCAAGATCATCTTCGGACGACCTTCACACGCAAGTACACCAGCAGGAGCGTGGTTATGCCGCGGATCTTGCTCTTCAAAGAGCTATCTAACACCTCCATCTTCTGTATATTCCTTCTCTTTATCTTGTACTAAGCGTATACGTGCTCGCCATAGGCAATCGCACATCCTGGTAGAGTGTTTCCGGTTTGAATTACTAGCTTCTGGCTTGTACTTTCTACTCAAAGCGCAGCGCAAGACCGCCGCTCTAATAGTCTTAACTAGCGTCAGCTTTGAAGGCTTCGTATATAGTGGCTTGTCGATCGTTATAGCAAATCTAGAGTCTTTTAGAAGGCGGTTCGCTTCGACTACAGCCGCAGTATAGGTAAGAATCGCTAGGAAAGCTAGGAGATTGTACCTGTGTGGTATCTAAAGCGGGTTATCGCGATGTGGATCCTATTTGGTAGGCCAGTTATCGTGGAGGCCGTCGAACGCGACTATATCGGCCATGTTTAGTGTTGTGGAAGGGTTAGTGGGGTCAAAACACTTGTTGGTGGGTAGAAATATTTGGCGATACCGTGGGGCGGTTGCTAGACCCTGAATGGACCCTAGTCTTAGCACCTCCGCGGCGGCCAACATTAAAAAGCGACATCCTGTCAGATTGAGGCGAGGTTTTGCTCCATGATCGAGCCGATGGTGGTTGGGGAAGGACATGAGACCCCCAAACCAGGGCTAGCGCCGGGACTTAGCACTGCCAAGCCCGAGGCGAGGCCACCTCCCACAGACAGAGCCGTAGACAGAGACGGAGAATACACACTTGATCCCATCCATAAAAATCTGACACATCCTCGATAGAGCCCCCTAGGAAAACACCGGAAAAAGCGGAAAAAGCAGCTAGTATCGTCTTAACAAATGCTTAATAAGTTTGTCGCTTAAGGCTCGCGTACGTTATAGGTCCCAGAGGCTCCCAGCGTTATTCTAAGAAATAATTGCCTAATTAGGTAATACGTTTTAGAGGTGTCGATTGACGTGGATGTTTTGGAGGGGTTTTTTGGCCGCGTAGGTGCTCACAGGGGCCTCTCTCGTCTCAACTCGCTTCATCTGGTATTTGGGGTCGGCCGAATATTATTTGGGGTCGGCCGAAAATGTTTTGCCTTAGTTATTCTATCGCTTAACGTATCTAACGGGTTGGCGGGCCACACGGGTTGGCGGGACACTTTTGCCAAGCCCTCACCAAAACCACCCTCATTCTGGCGCAAAACAGCCCACTTTAGCCCTATATAGTATAATACAATATAAGATATCATTTAGAGTCTACTTCTGCTGCTTGCTTACACGTACGCGCGTTATGCCCAGTCTGATTGCACCGTCCACACCGCCTTTGAGATGGTTCACCTGCTTCAGCGCGCACTCGCGTCTTTAGCTTCTTCCCATCACTACGCGCCCCAAACTCCTGTAGAGCAGTTAGACGAGCCCCATCCTCAACTATCAAGGTCCCCTCTGCCTGAACCTGCTTCCTTTTATGCGATCTACGCCGCGTAGCAGCCTCATTTGCCGCTCGAAGCTCTGCGATCTCCTTTTGCGCCAACACTAGCTTATACGCGATAATTGCTGCTCCCTTTGAGACCTTCTCAAAGGCCTCCACCATAGACGTTGGTGAGCTATCTACATGCCTCTGAATCCTTGCCTTCACAAGCGTCGGTTGCGACCCTAGTTCAAGAGTATTGCTTGGGGTTTGCGACTGCCAGGGCTCGTTGTTGATAGGCAGTGGTGGTGATGGAGTACGCAGCCGGACGTCAAGGGCTGTTATAATCCGTTCTGGGTTAAAAGGGACTAATCCAGCGCCTCGAAACCCTCCTTAGATATTACTAGAAGTAATTGCAGCATTATAGGCGCGTATAAAGCATGGTAGGAACTCAAGTTTCGTGATGTGAGTGATCCGGTTGCGCATAAGATCTTCGGCTTGGCGCCCATACGCCTTCTTCAAAGGAGCAAAACAACCCACATCAAGAGGCTGCAGGAGGTGCGATGAGTGCGGAGGCATACAGATAGTAATAATCTTGTTCTCCTTGCAGTATTGCTGAAATTTGAGTGAGTTATGGCTCTCATGGCCGTCAATTGCGAGTAGTCAGTGGCTGCCAACTGCTCTCTTCTTTGTATGCTCATCAAAGTGCTTCAACCACTGCAGGCCAAGCTCATTTGTAGTCCAGCCGTTCTCAGAGACTACAATAACCCAATTATAAGGTAGGCTATCCTCCTTGTACCAGGCAGAGAGGTGGTAGTGGCCTTTGAAGATGATGAAGGGTGGAATAGGCCACCCTGTCGCGTTGATGCCCTGGATAACTGTTGTCCACTCTCTGTTGCCTTGCTGCACTGACTTTGGCCGTCCTCGTCTCTCTAAAGCTGTAACGACCGCCCCAGTTGATATCTAGCCTATTATAAAGACTGCCTTATCAAAGTTGTACGTGTCTTCATCCTAGATGCCGTACTTAGCTTTAATATTAGCTACTAGGCTAAACCAGCCCCGGATAACCTTCGGATCCTCGCAGAGCGCTCTCTTATAATCGTACTTGCGATTGAACTTCATTGTGAACTCAGGGCGGCGCTTAACCCACATACTGGGCTAGTTTAAGCCAACCTGGCCTAGATTGCGCTCTGCGCGTAAGGAATTGGCCATATCAGCTACAGCTGCGAGCCGAGGGGGAAATCCGCGCGTAATAAGCTCAAGTATATACTCAACAGCTACGCTCTCCTCAGTCTTTGTCAGATTCAACGATTTAGGCCAGCAATCTGCTTGTGAAGGTCGTCCAGCGCGTCGATAGCTTAGTGTTGTTCGAGAGACGTTATAGATAGCTGCAGCGCGTCGCAAGGAGAGTGTCGCATCTTCTTTAAGAGCTTGAAGGGCAGTCTGTATCTGACGTTCATTAGAAGGTCCTATCTGGTGTTGTTGAGGCATCGTGTACATAGGTAGAGTTGGTGGGGGCTTGGCAAAAGTGTCCCGCCAACCCGTGTGGCCCGCCAACCCGTTAGATACGTTATATAGAATTGGATTGTCATTCCCAAATACCTACTATCCCCATTGTGTCGCCAGACAAGCCAACGCGGGCACAACAACGTTAGTCTCACCTGCCTTAGTGCGGACCAGGATTACAGAGCAGTACGGAGGTGACTTTCAAAAGTTCTTGCTGACAGGGGGGTCTATATTACTGCCGTAGTACCACCGAAGCTTGGACTGTTCGGTCGCGCCGCCCCTCCTTGTATTCGTTGCCGCCTTCAAGTCTAATAATCTCCTTTACATGAAACTGTATACGCTCTATCCAAGCCTAGATTTGGTGTTGAGGTATGTTGGGTAGAGTGAACAGTGCGCATGTGCGGAGAATTGAAGGATTGAACTGAGGTTCTATTGTAGAAGCTATGGAAAGTTTATGTAGGTGAGTGACCATAGACAGCGCTAGTCTTAGATAGGCATCGCGCCTTTACCATACGTGAGTTGCGACTCCAGAAGCAGAACAGGATAGACCCCAAACCGTGACACACTCCCCAGCTGACATAGACGCTCCTGCAGAGAGTTGATGACAGCTGAATAGAGTTAGTGTACGTAGATACCATCGAGATCATCTTGATCAGCTTGACGTAGTCCCCTCAGGCGCTCAGTGATATCCACGAGGCCAAGTTGGCGGATAAACTCCACAAATTTCTGCTTTGGTAGTACCTTCGTGAGTCCATCAGCAAGAATGTGATCAGTAGGTACCCATTTAACGTTGATACGTGAGGCGGTGACCTCCTGTCGGATCCAGAGCTGGTGGATGTCGACATGCTTGATCTTTGTATGAAGCTTATCGTGCTCCTTCGTGACAATACCAACAGTCTGCTGGTTGTCGCACCAGATGGTAGGCGTGCAGTTGAGCGTAAGGTTAATACCAACGAAGAATCGCATCCACTCTTCCATCTGCGAGGCTGCGAGGGAAAGCAGACTTGTCAACAATCAAGCTGCAAACAAGCACTTGATTGAGGCTTGATGAAAACTGCAAGTCAATCAAGTCAAGCCTCCGCCTTGTAATTTTGCAATCAATCAAGTCTTAGAGACATAGGCTTGATTGATTGGCTTGATTGGCTTGATGTTTTAGCGTTAATTTTGGCGAGGCTATTTAGGCTGCGGTACGAGCAATCTCGCGATAGGTTTGTGGTGTTGAGTTTCGCTTAGTCAGCTATATTTTAGCGCACAACCTTGATGTAATTATCTCCGTTTTGAAGCCGCTAAAGCCCACCTGTTCGCGTATACCGACGCGTTTTTGGTGTTACACTTGTCTCTATCGTCGCTATGCCGCCTACTCGACCCCCTAAACGTCCGCGCAGAGACGTGTTTGCACTAAACAAGCGCGCCAAGGTCGCTGCTCGCAGTACAGAGTCGCAGCCTATCCACATTAATAAGAGCCAACAGCCAGCTCAGCGTCTATCACCGCGCAAAGCCCTGGCGACTGTCGCGTCCCAGGCTACCGAGCCGCCCACCTTCGAATCGCAGTTGCGCGAGAGTCAGCCTGAAGCCGCTATCGTAGCGCTAACCGAGGGCAGCAGCGCCGCGACAGTTGCTATAATTGAGGACGACGAGGACGGCAACGAGGATCGCGACAAGGGTCTTGATGATCGCTTTGCCGACAACTTTGACGGCATAGATTAGTCGCGTTTGCCGCTATATTGCAAGCCTGTAGCCACCCAGAAGCAGCGCAAAAGCTGGATATACCGCTATGGCTACCGCGTTGCGCTCATTAAGGACCCCGATCGTCTTTTTTTTTGTCTGTCGCTATTGCCACCAGCACAAATGGATAGACGCTGGGCAAGGCGGTATATACGAAACGACGCTCTCAACAACAACTTCAGCCCGCCATCTTGAGCAAGTTAGACGCGGCCATAGCCTTACAGCTCCTAGTAAAACGCACAGTATAACGAAGGCAAGCAAAGGGGGGCTGCGCGCTCTATTGAAAGCCGCTAGCGTTAAGGTATCGCAGGGCCTTGCTAATAAGCTTGGGGGCTTTGATTGTCAGGCCTTTCGACATGCCGCAGTCGCCTGGCTTGTCGACGGCAACCATCCGCTCTCTGAGTTTCAAAAGCCCGCCTTTCGACAGATGCTTAAGGCTGCAAATGTAGAGGCGGAGGCGGCGTTGTGGACGTCCCACGCAAGCGTTTCGCGATACGTAATGCGTCGTTTCGACTTCATGTTACCCCAGGTCGTCATTGATCTGTCGAAGGCCCTTAGCAAGATTCACATTAGTTTTGACGGTTGGACAACAAAGGGCGGTAAACGCGGCTTCTTAGGCGTTGTTGCGCACTACGTCAACAGCGCTGGGGACCTTATAGATCTCCCTATCGCGCTGCCCCAACTAACGGGCGCCCATACTGGCGAGAAGATGGCAGAGGTTGTTAGCAAAACTCTGCAGCAGTTTGGCATTAACTCGCGTACTATCGGCTACTTTATGCTCGATAACGCTACTAATAACGACACTGCTGTCCTCAGCATCGCGCAGCAGATGGGCTTAATCGCTGCCCATCGTCGACTCCGCTGCGGTGCTCATACTCTTAACTTAGTTGGTCAGGCATTACTTTGGGGCAGCAACAACAATGCGTACGACAACGATCGCAGCGAGCTTGCTGTTAAGAGCGAGCTGTTACGCAATTGGCGCGAGAATGGGCCACTTAGCGTACTTCTTAGCGTGATCAACTACATCAGAACGCCGCAGCAGCTCGAGCTTTTTGAAAAGTTCCAGCGCATAGCTAACGCTGAGCTGCTCGCTGATCAGCGCGAAGTGCTTGCGCCAGTTAAGCCAGTTGTCACGCGCTGGAACTCGTATTGTTCCGCCTTTGAGCGCGCTGTTAAGCTGCAGCCCGCTGTTAACGCTTACGCCCATCATCATATATGCCGCGTGCGAGATGAGGATACATATGCGATTAGCCGTGGCAACAAGCTACCTGAGGCTGCGGACTGGATGCGATCTGGCGGCCTTACAGCTGCTGACTGGGCAGTTGTTACTGAGTATATCGACGTGTTGAAGCCACTAAAGTCGGCAACAAAGCGCCTAGAAGGACGTGGCAAAGACACTGAGGGCCGCGTTGGAGGCGGTCTTTACGGCGCTATCGCTGAGGTTATCCCAGTCTTTGAGTATATACTTACTTTCTACGAGCAACGCGTTGAAGCTTATAAGGCTGTCGACTATAACGCGCATGACGAAGCGCCTAAAGACCACCTCGCGATTAACCTCCGTGCTGCCTGGGCGAAGGCTAGTGATTACTATAATAAGCTTAACCTCTCACCCGCGTACTACGCTGCAACTCTACTCCATCCACGCTACAAAACGTACTGCGAGGTCGCCTAGGCGGACAAACCTGAGTGGCTAGAGTCTAACAACCGCGCGTTTCACGAGCTTTGGGCAGAGTACAACACCTCACTGCGTGCTGTAAGGCGCCCAAGGGTTGTCTCCAACGAGATCGACGACGCAATTGATGCCCTCACAGACCCAGATAGCGCTGTGGCTGCTAACGACGGCTATATAGATGAGTACGAGAGGTGGAAGGCGTGCGAACCCTAAGCTAGTAAGGGTAGCTACGCTGCCGTTCACCCTATCAAATACTGGGTAGGCTTGCGTGATCGCTACCCCAGCCTTGCGCAGATGGCTATTGACGTGCTCTCTATCCCAGCTTCAAGCTGCGAGTGTGAGCGCATGTTTAGCGAGCTTGGCGATCTCCTTGAGCCTCGGAGACGGCAGATCTCACCTCAGTTATTAGCCGCTATACAGTGCGTACGGCGGTGGCATAGGGCTGGCTTTAATCAGGGCGACGATAGCGCTGCCATGGGGACTATAACTGACGCTGATATAGACGCTATATATCAATTGTGCGATTGGGATCACGAGAACGAGAACGAGTACCTAGTATAAGCAGTTGGGTTGTATAACACCAAGTCAATCAAGCTTTTCAATCAAGCCTCAAGTAAGAACTGCAAACAAGCCAATCAATCAAGCCTTATAACAAATGTTCAAGCCTCAAGTCAAGCTGGAAGCTGAGACTTGATTGACTTGATTGTTGACAAGTCTGAGTATATTTGTGCCCCGTAGTCTGACACGCTAGTTACACATGCTAAGTATAGTTGTCTAATACCGTGTGTTGATAGACCGAGTTCAATGTTTGCTAGTCTTCCTAGCCTGTAGAACGCTTGTCTAGCTTGGCTTACACGTATAGACATATGTGATTTGAATGATAGACGGTTATCTAGATAGATACTTAGCCACTTGACAGTGTCTTTGTGTTCTACCCGGTCGTTGTTTGGGAGTGCGCTGAGCTTAGGTATACCTTCGTAGCACCCCCGCTCGTAGAGAATACCAATACCAGTCACTAGAAGAACCTCGTTGTTGTTATTCACCCCGTACGATCGTACAAGGCCTACCAACATAACCTCGTTAATCTTGTAATTTAGAAAAATCTACATGGAAAGCCATCTTCTGAGCACATCCTCGACATTTGTTTGCTATCTTGGCTTCTTACGACAAAATGGGCATATAAATCACCTCTACAGCTTCGTAGTTTGGATAAATTCTCGCATCTAGTCAACACATGAGTACCTCTTCTCCACTATTTTATATCCCGGTTCCCTGCCATGAAAACGACACGCACACCACCTCCCACCTCGTCATTTCAAAGTACTTACTCGTTCACTGAGAATATGAATGACTCCTCGTCATCATTTCATCTACCGCCTCCTCACAGCAGAACCAACATCTCATCACCGCCTTCTTATTTCAAAACACGCAACTGGAACCAGCCCAGAGACATGTAGTCGCTTATATAAATATTAGTTCTATTGTAACGGTTTGGGCCTTGCCAAGACCAACTTAGGTGAGAGTTGGGTACGGCTATCGCTACCACACTTTCTCATCACACACACCTATATAGCTGCAGTTCCTCCATAGCTACACAATGCAACGCAGTCCTCCTCCTCTTCTCACCCCGTTACATCTATATCTTTGTCCCACAACACCACAGAACCGAACCCATCCCTCGGGATTTTAAGAAATTTTAAGCATCGGATGTCCCTCTCTCAAGAACATCACACCCAACGACCACCATTCCTGGTACTCACCACCCAGACAAAATACATAGCACGCAGAAGCAAACGAAGCAAACGCATCAAACAGGTCCGCGACGGTTTTAGCTCCAGGAAAGCTCGGAAAACATAACGGGACAAAATGTTCATTTAGGAAAAGCGCAGAACATGACGCAGGAGTCGCGTACTTTTGGTCGCAGAGGGAGGGAAACATGTGTGCTTTTGGTAGCAGCTTTTAGGAGGTAGAGGAAAGATGATTTGTTTTGAAGGAAGGGAAGGAGAATAAGTGCGTTGTAGAAGGTCGAATTTATACCCAAGGCCCCCATTTGTCCACGAACCAGGTAGTCTTCTACGTCCATGGGCAAACAATAAAAAACGGTATCGTAAAAAACATGACCTCAACCATGCATAATTTGGCAAAGACGTTAATTTTGCTGCATGATCAAAGAACTAAACAAAAGACACCCGTTCTCTTGCATGCATCCTCATCCTCGTCCTCATTGCATCCCCCAACAAGAAAAAAGAGCGAAAGAAGTGTGATAAATCATATACATGTGCACACGCCCTTCCCTCACCATGCACAGAAACGACGTCCATGTGATGAGTAAAACGTCCAACAAAAACGGCCAAGAGCGAACAAAAAAACTCCTACGCCATGTATGCCTTCAACCGCCTTCACGCCTATCCTACACAAGTAGCCCACCACATGCACTCTAATCGTGACCCTTTCCTTCCTTTTCCTTCCACATGCCCGTTCAATCACACGTTTACACAGCAGCATAGCCCCCTCTACTACCGCCACCCTGGACGGTGCCCGCCACCTTTCTCGCAAAGTCCTTTGCAATGTACGGCATATCGCGGATCGTGTCGCCGTGGGGCAGGAGGTCCCATCCGCGGGCGCCGTAGCGGTTGTAGTTGAGCCAGGAGCCAAAGATGAGATAAGCAGCGATGGCGAGGAAGACACTGGATCGTGAGTTAGCAGTGCGTTCATGGTTTGAGATGTGTTTGGGGAAATGGAAATCCAGGGGCAAACGTACATGATGAAGAACCAGCCAAAGAAACCCCAGTGTGAGCCTCCGTCTGGTGATGGCGCATCTACACAAGCGTATTTTGTGCGCCATTCCAGTCGTAGTGTCTGGACCTTCTTATCCTTGTCTTCATTTTCCATTTGATAGCCGCAGAAGCGTAGACTGTTGTCCGAGTCCTCACACTTGTTCTTGGCCTTTTCCTCGCGTCGCCGCAGCTTGCCTTCCTTTTTGTCGTCGCCATCCTTCTTGTCGTCGTCCTTTTCGTCATCCTTGCCGTCATCCTGATGCGGGCTGTCGTCCTTTTCGTCGCCTTCAAGACCCGATCGCTCCTTGTCGCAGACAAATTCGATGATAGCGCGCTGATTGACACCCTCTCTCTTGTTGTCAAACGGAAATCTCCCTCCGTTCAGTGTCGCTCGTACACCCTCTCTCCCCGCATCCTGGTTGCTTTTAGAGTTGCCTAGATTCTCAAACTTGGCATCGATGCGCCTCCCCGTCTGCGTGGCGTATGTGCCGGCGATATCGATGGGCGTGATGGTTGAGTTGCCACCCGTCGCCAAGTCGATATTCTCCCTAATACCGCACACCCTCGCGCCGTGGTGGCACTCGGATGCCAGACTGCCACCCTTGTGCCATTTGAGTGAATTGCAAATATCGACGGTGAAGTTGTATTTCCACTCAAGCTCTTTGGTTAGATCGGATTCTTTCCAGTGGACGACATGGGGCCCGCCGAGCTCCTTGAAGTTGAAATGTGCGCCGTCGGCGAGTATGTCTTTGCAGTCAAACGCCCATGCGGCCTGTGGGAGGAGCGAGGTGAGGGCGAGCAGCGAGAATAGCGGGGCTCGGGACCGTGAAGGTGCCATGGCGGCGGCTACGTTGTGATGCCGACGATGTGGATGATGGGAAGGGTGAGGCGGAGCTAGGGCGGACGTCACGGCGTTACAGGGTCGATGGAGCGTCAGGAAGGGCAGCCACACGAAGTTGCGGGTCTACCAAGGCCAAATCGATAAGGGGCGCTTAGCCGGGGTCTGTGTAGAGTGTGAAGGTTGAAGGAACAGAAGCGGAGGCGCTATGGTGTGACTAGAGCGGTGCAGTGTCGCAATGTCGCGTGGATCGTCGACTCGGGGAGAAGGGAAAGTTGGCGCGAATGACGCTGCCGGCCGTCTCAAACGGCCGCCAGTCGCTTAGTCAGGTCGGGCCTCTATGACTATGCGGCATGCGCATGCACGCGCTCCGCATCAACGTCAACATCGAGATCCCTTCTTCACAACGTCAACGTGAGGCCTGAGGCATGTCGTGGATCGGTCGGCTGCCAAATCATGTTGCGCAAGCATCCTGGACCCGCGGGTCCTTGCAAGAGTCATATATCCCAGCCTTCGTACTTACTTCGGACATGCGCGGCCGTAGCCTGAACCTCAACTTTATCATCACTTCCCACTTCCCTACCACTACCACCATTCAGCGCAATATTGGCCCCCAGACCCGACCCAGTGGTCCACACAGTCTATTTGCATAATCGTCTCTCCACTAGTCTTTTCGTATACGTCGCATGGGTGGCTGTTGGTGGTCGTGTCCTCGACTCCACGCCATGGTTTTCAGATACGAGCCTGAGGCTAAAAATAGACCATGTGACCTAGGAAGCTAACACATTTGATATCTTGTAAAATTCTTGCGGCCCATACTCATCTATAGTAAAGTCTATGTGGTCTAATAAAGCTAGTCTAACTCCACGAGTGTCAGATCGTGCAAGAATAGATGTCACTTTCTATGGAAAAAAAGGAGGAATACGAGAAACGAGTGGCTACCTTCCCAAAACGCCTTCAATGTCAAGCCACCGTCATGCTACCAATGGCCATTCCAATAGCACGAGCACCCGCCATCGATATGGTGAGTACAGAGAAGGAAGTGAACGCGAGAACATAGCGAGGAACAGGAAACAAACACCATCCATGCAAGTCTAGCCGAAACAGGTTGATGCCCAATACAACCGTGTGTATGCAAACCAAAGCAACCGCATACATGCTGACCATGACGATCGAGACCCATGGTGCATAACAAAATATGAAAAAAGGGACGCGCGAAAGAATGAAAGTGAATCCGTGTCCAACACGTGGTCAAGAGTGAGTGTACGAAAAGGGTATTCCCAGCGCCGAAAGTGCAATGTATTCGATTTATGCAATGCCAAGACCAGGAAATAACTTCGATTGACGTGTGAAAAGATGCCGAGTTGATCAAGGAGAATGTCGCGATTGCGCCGTGTAAATGCTCGTAAAGGATCTGATGGAGACAATCACCGCCCACGCAATGCAGTAACAAAGGAAAACTTTTGGTCAAATCCCTTATTTACCTTGGCCTCCTTGCTGCTGTCCTGACCCGCGGGGGTTGGCAGGCATCGGGTACGGGAATGGCGCATAGGGGAGCTGGTACGTCTGTCCAGAGCCTGATGTGCTGCCAGCAGTCGACGTGTTGGATGGGGAAGAGCCGGAGGAAGACATTGTGTACGTTTGTGGAGCTGCGCTTGTAGCTGTGGTATTTGCGACTGGCTGTGACCAAGAGCGTTGCGGGCGATCGTATGGCGTGTTCGATCGTAACTGCCGAGGGGGCTGTGAAGAGGAAGTCTGTCTTGGACGACGGCGTATGACTCTAGTACGGCTTTGTCGAGGAATAGGCTCTGGAGTGGGAGTACGCGATCCTGTGACGACGATGGTTGGAGTGGAGACGGTTTGTTCAGCGGTAGATTGAGGAGTTTCCGTGAGGCTTTTGGGAGTCGCAGAAGAGCTAGTGGCTAGTATAGCGGCTTGTGTAGCGTCTATTTCGGTGGGCTTTGGGGAGTTTGATGTGCTGTGAGTCTCAGAAGGGCACTGGCTCATATATCAGTTGATGGCAGAGCAACTATGCTGATGCTGGACCAGGGTAGGTGTTCTGGAGTTGTGGCGTCCTGACTGATTATTGGCAGTTCCAGAATTGGTGTTGAAGTGTCGTAGTCGGTGGGGAGTGTCGTCGTGGCTCGTGGCTTGAATTGTTGCAGTTGTAGGCGATGATACGATTCCCAACTGATTACTCCAACGTCTTTTATCCTCAATGGCTTTCCAATGGCCCCCAATCTTGGAATTTTGAGATTCCGGCTTCAAGATCACCACAAGTCGATAATAGAAAGACTGAAGTCTGGAAACAGAAATTTTCGAATGGGCTAAGCCGGAGCAGTATCGCATAATCGAGGAAGTAGCCTCTTCCGCGCCTCTTACAAGTCAAAGCTTTTTGCTTCTCACGGAAAGCAAACCCATGCAAGTGGTATGTCAGTACTGAAAGTTTGGTAATGAATCACGAGCCGTGATCCGATCGAGTGGAAGGGTGGTGAGACTTGCAGCGGAACCAGTAGTTGGGGGTCAAGCGCGTGCGGGCGCAACCTTTTTTAGATGTGTGGCGTCCGGTCACCTTCTTGTCGATAAAATCTGAATACACCCTGATCGGAGATGCAGCGGGATGTTGTAGAGTTGCTGTCGTCAGATGCTTATCTTGAGCCGCATGCACAAAGACCTGTATCTGGTACTGAGGTGATGGTTTGGTTTGCAGGACACCAGTCCGGCTTCACCTGAAGTTAGTAACTTGAAAAGAATGTTGGTGAGCTTGAGTAAAACCATGTGCTTCGTCTCGCTCAAGATATACATGATCGAGATGTCTACTGGACTCTTCTCGTATTCGGTGGCTCCCAGCAGAACTCATTTGTCGTTCCTCTGGCAAGCATGCCCAATACCAATGAACAGTGGGGAGAAGAATTCATCCGGGGACGTATTCGCGATTACCGGCGCTCGAGCGGCTCTGCCGTCGTGGACTTGGCATAGAATGACGAGCAAGCTCGGCCATAGCCGGTGTAGTTGCTCCACACATGATAGTCACAAACGCATCATCCATGGGACAATCAATCCATGACTGGACCGATTTCATTCGTAACTGCCAGGGCCGTGTCAACGCGAACGAATCAGACCGTTCAATGGCAGCTAATATTAGCCGTGCTAACACGAGAATGTATCACTACCAGGGGCTGTTACTCAGCTGTCGCTAACTTCCGTCCCAGGCCGTGCGGCAGCTTTCTGTCGTGCAGGAATCTTTGACTCCATCTGTCTACTATGAGGTCATAGCTACCAGATGGATGGATGGCTGTGCATCCCGTGGTATTCAGTAAAACGTTGATGTGGTGTCGGAGAGTTTGTCAGCTGCGTTCCTCTGCTCTCGCTTCTTGACGATCGCATGACGATGGGCAGGGATGACACCTCCACATTGGAACACTTCCTTCTAGAACATTGCCGAAGACGGACGCCGAATGCACCAGGAACCGCCGTCTCATCTCAGCCCATCGTGTTGCGGAACATCTCTTCGCACGTGTCTAGCGGCCAAAGGTCCTGTCGAGGGTTATACGGACTTTCCAATAAACTAACCTCAGCAGGGTCCAATACACTATCCGCATCGGGTTAGATAGAGCTGTAGCCACGGTCCGAAGTGATGGTGTAGCACAGCACAATGCCTATTGTGAGAAGTCCACAGCACGTCGATGGAATTCCTAATCTGGTCTTCAGTAACTTGAGCCGAGATATCTTACTTTAGCTGTGCGGAGGTGCGGCCGCCCCCGAACACCCTCTGTCCCTTAATTGGCCCGTTGTAGTCGGAAACGTGGTTAATTGTTATGGGTGTTTCTCGAAATACCTTGAGCCACCTGGATCTGGTTGGCTTGGTGGCCAAGAACATCAACTCCTATAGTAATTTGTTAGTAAATCGATGCAGCCACGCTTTCTAACACCCACAACGTATTTGAAGTTCATTGTTTGCTGCGATCGCCTCTACTGACTCGCGTTTTTGGTGTTGCAATTTTCTCGAGCCCATCTCATCGCGATGCCAGGCACCGGCCACCGCTTGCAGCCCGCTGTTCTCCAGGCTATCCTCGACCGA
Source organism: Pyrenophora tritici-repentis (assembly GCF_003171515.1). Lineage (NCBI taxonomy): Eukaryota > Fungi > Ascomycota > Dothideomycetes > Pleosporales > Pleosporaceae > Pyrenophora > Pyrenophora tritici-repentis. Next base: position 985,555 of record NC_089392.1, on the reverse strand, counting down.
ATTGCTGCCTGCGAAAGTGATCGAGCCATCTCTAGAGCTACAGGTGCGAGCCGTAACACAGTAGCAAAGCTGAGGTTGAGCTTAGAGTTTTGGGGCGTGCCTTATCCGCCGCGCTGCGTTCGACTTGGGCGGCCATCTATACTCCGGCAAGCTCAGCGCGAAGGCCTTCAGGCATACCTCAATGGCTCACCGGGCGCATACATGGATGAGATGAGGGACTTCTTGTACGACGAGTACGACGTTAGGATAAGCCTTGCGAGCGTTTACCGAGAGCTAGAGAAGATGAGATGGTCTCGCAAGCTTGCAACAAAGCGGGCAAAGGAGCAGAGTGAGCCACTCCGCCGCCTCTATCTTGCCAGGATGGCGCAACACTATAAGGCGGAGCAGATCGTTGCGTTGGACGAGAGCGCCTGCAATGAGCGTACGGGCGACCGCAAGTATGGCTGGTCTCCAATCGGGGAGCCGGTGGAGCTATCACACAGCTTCAGGCGATCAGAACGGTGGTCGCTGCTGCCAGCCATGACGATAGATGGCTACATAAGCTATAAGATCTTTCAAGGCGCGATTACATCTGAGATCCTAGAAGACTTCTTAGAGTTTCAAGTGCTGCCGTTCTGCAATCCTCACCCAGGGCCAGCCTCAGTAATCGTGCTTGATAACGCCTCCATCCATCGATCAGAGCGTGTACGGGTGCTTTGCCAAAGTGCTGGAGTACTCCTTGAGTATCTGCCGCCATACTCACCAGATTTCAACCCCATCGAGAAGAGCTTTAAGCAGCTCAAGGGGTGGATGAAAAGGAATTCAGCGCAAGCGGAGAACTTCATTGACTTTGGGGTCTTTCTTGAGTATGCAGCGCAGCTGGTGTGCTGTAATATTAACTGCAGAAGCTGGTTCCATAGGTGTGGCTATCCCTATTAATTGTGCTTTTAAATGGATGCCACAGTACGTTTCTATAGGTAGATGATACCATACAAATGCGAACGATTACACCTTAATGCGCAACCCACAAAAGCGATTTAATAATTCTAAAAAAATAAGAGCTATTTCTATACATATAGAACTATCTTAGGAAGTTAATCTGTTATAATCGCATAACGTTGTAGTGTTGTACATAGGGCTATCCAAATAGACTATTGTTGCAGCGCATTTGAAACGCCTGAAAAACCTCAACACTATAGCGGGCACGGGCCGCTGTCACCAAAAACGCTCAGGCCACTAAGCTTCAAGCATTCTCGCCATCATCCTCCACAACACTGCTAGACGGTTCAACCACCAATTTCTTGCGCGCAATCTCTTCTCTTTTCTTACAACGTTCGACTCGTCTCCAGTTACGATCTGTGAGACCCTGGTACCCAGCTTGCCATTCTTTTGCAGTGTTTTGTAGCGTGAAAAACCAGCCAGGAGGCTGCTTGAAATGCTGCGTCCACAACTTCAAGATATCACCAGATGGCTGCATCAAGAGGTTGATATCCATAGCTCCGTCAATAACAAGAGTCTTATAAAGCTCGTTAATGTCCTCTCCAACTGTAGGAAATTTTAACTTAAGGTAGTTAAAGAAATTACTAGTATGCTCGTTAATCTCCTGCTCATGATCATATCGGATAGGCGCCCACTGAGATGCACTAGATACCTCAGCTCTTGTTATCGTTGGTGCAGCTGCCTGCAAGTTAGACTCCTGTTGAGGTTGCCTGTTCATCCGCTCAAGCTGTCCAACGATGAGCAGTTTTGTTAAGCTTTTGATATCATCGTCGCCATCTCCAGCCGCCCGCAACTTGCGCGTTTTCTCATGCACCCGCAGGTCCTTTGCTCTCAAAATTGCAAGCCGTACATCATCAGATGGCTCATCGTACGTTGCCCTTCTCGCTGTAATTGCTCTTGCCCACATGGAGATAATGTTGCCGTTGACAAAGAGGTGATCTTCGAAGCGCGCTGGCTGCCTCGCTGTTGGCGCCATCCAGCAGCAATAAGGATAGTTCTCGCGATGGGTATCTGTACAGCGCCATCTATCCCGGATAGCAATAGCATGCCCGCTACCTGCTTGTTCAGCTGCTATTACACCAGCAAGCCCCTCCTCTTGAATCACCGTTGCGGTGCGTCGACGAGGACCGTCGACAACCGTTGGCAACGGCTGCTGCTCCCCTGGAATTTCAGCCAAGATGAGCTCGAAATCGACGTTTACTGGCTCGCTGACATAGTTATCAACCTCTACAACAAGGCGCTGAAAGCTATTCCACGTTGCATCAACACCTCGCCGCAATCGCTTTATCGCGCGCTCGCGTTTGGCCTGCTTAGCTGGGTAAACAACAGTGCAAACAGATGAGATCTTCGCTCTTTTTGGCCGTAATTCTGCAACAACGTCATCTACCCACTGCCATAGGTCGTCGAAATGCAGCGAGTACAGCCGTACGCCGTGCTCGCTATCGGCAGCTTCAGGAATAAAGTGTTTCTCCATATCACCACCAAGGCAAGCCCTCCACCTAACGCGCAGTACAGGATTAACCTCATCCTCTAGCGCTTGCGATGAGCGAGGCAGCCATGGAGTGCCTTCTTGACGTCGGTACGCTGGCTCTCCCTCATCCTCAACACTACCGGCAGCGCCCTTAGCAGCGATCTCATCCTCATCCTCAGGCAGCGGATCGCCATCTCCATCCTCGAAAGTATCCTCATCCTCGCCAACGATATCTTCAGCTTGCGCGGAGGCAGCTGTTTGGGTGGCTTGCAGCTCAGGCTCGGACAACGGGCTTTGACGGCGCGGCGGGGCAGTCGCTGGAGGCGACGGCAGCGCCTCACGGCGGACACGTTTAGGCGTTAAATGGGTAGGATTTTGTCTAGTTGCTGGCGCTCTACGCTTCTGGGAGGACGGGTTAACGCCTTGATCGAATGGCTGCTTCGGCTTACGCTGGCGCTTGGGCGGCATCCCAACAGCAGCTAGATTGAGCTCGCAACAAGCTCCACACAAACAAAACGCTATACACGAACGATTTAGAGTACAGGACTAGCTTCATGGGCTTCTGGAGGTGGGAAACGGCTGCTGCATTAATTTACTAACAAATTACTATGGGAGTTGATGTTCTTGGGCACCAAGCTAACCAGATCCAGGCGGCTCAAGGTATTTCGAAAACCACAATAGATTTCGGAATTGCCGTCACTCGCTGCCGCTTAGCGTATGCTTACACAACTGCTGCGCAGCACATCCACCCTATTATTTGTCTTCTCTTAGTGGTGCTTCCGCTTACCAAAGACATGCGGCGGATTATATGATCGTGCACTATTGACCGCAGCCAATGCCTTTGCATCGCTCCTTCTTGAAGGATTAGCAATTGCCAGTAATGTTAACATGTACGTACTAGGATGAGATAAGATGGAAAGACTCTATTACATACATATCCAGCTGATGTAGACTTTGTGATTACTCTCTTAATTTTGATACTGTACATTCAACATTGCGGCCATGGCAGCCACTCATCGTGTTGCGTTCATGAACGGTCCTGGCAAGGATTTGGAGGTGGCAACTTCCGATGCTCTCCAAGTCGGGCCAAACGAAGTGCTTATCAGAAATCATGCCGTTGCCCTGCAGCCCTTGGATACGAAGATGCTGCTCGCCGGATACGGCCCTGCCACGAAACTAAATTACCCCGCTGTACTGGGTACTGGTGGTGCTGGCGTCATCCAAGCAGTGGGTGAGGACGTTGACGGGTTTAGCGTTGGTGACAGCGTGGTGTTCGATACGAAGGCGTACGTGGACGTTGAGCAGAATCGGCGAACAGGTACTTGGCAGGAAGTTGTTGCTTGCAGCGCGAAATCGGTAGCAAAGGTACGTCGCCGACTTGACTGAGGTCGGGGGTCCCCGGAGTGGCCTGACATTCAAATAGATCGGCGATATCGCTTTCGAACAGGCCGTTTTGGTCGACTTCCCCCTCCAGACAGCGGTCGCTGCTCTGCATGTTTTTCTCGGCATGGGAAAGCCTGGTAGTGGTAATAGAGAGGAGAAGGTACTCATCTGGGGTGCTGGAGGAGCAGTCGGTTCTTATGCAGTGCAATACGCGAAGCAAGTAAGTCGACGCATCAGCTCCCAAGAAATTTCGATACACCAAGATTTAACTTTTACCAGGTTGGGTATACAGTAGTTGTGACTGCCTCGTCCAGAGACAACGAGCGCCAGCAAAAGCTTGGAGCCACGCATGTGGTGGATTACAGAGCTGCTGATGTGGTTGACAAATTGCGTCAACTTGGTCCATACAGATATCTCTTTACGGCGAGTGGCGATGCAGCTTCCCAGACGGCACTGGCTACGCTCCTCCAGCCAACTAGAGGCAAGTTCGCGAGTGTATTGCCCAGCACTACTGACCTGCCTTCAAACGTGGAGGTAGTTTACAAAGCCTTTTCCCAAGCTGCACAAGACGAGCAATACAGCAACTGGAGAGATTGGTGGTACCAAGAGTACCTACCTGAAGTCCTGTTCAAGGGCTTAGTGGATACAGTAAAGTTTACTAAGGTCGAAGGCGGCCTGCCAGCGTTACAGCAAGCCAGTGAAGATGTTTTCAATGGGAAGGTCAAAGGGAAGCTCGTGATCAACCCCCAGGAGTAGTCTGTCTGGTTCTACACGTCCGGGGAAAATGCCCGATTCTCAGATGGAATGTTGCGGAAACGGGGCCGACTGTAACTCGACAGCAAGCAGTAGACAGAATGCCATCCATCTCTTTCAGAATCGCATATCGAGGTGTCACGTTCGTGCATTTCCATGTCGGTGGAATGATTAGCGTCAGCATTGTGGCGCTTCCACAGGAGCGGTGTGACGGCCATGATGACTGCCTAGAAAAAGCAATATACCCATCATGGACGCGTCCAACATGTGTCACAATTGCAATGAGCCATGTGGATGGGCTATAAGGCGCTCTAGATGATAGTAGTTGATGACGATTGTAAGTAGCGGTGAGGTTGTGGGATCAACGTCAACCGCCAGAAACAACAAGCGCTAGCATCGCGATTGTGACGCCAGATCACATGCGCGCGTTGATGACGTCAACCAACACCGCGTCCTCTTTGTCCACAGCGCGCTGGTAGGGTCGAGAGTGTTTCAAGAAGATTCGAGCTAGTCGATTGTGGCTGCCTGTCCCGTCCTCATAACGCCATTTTACCTTATGCCAATCTAGAACCGCATATGAGATCTGAGATCGATCGCGCAGCAAGTGGATCCACCAAGGAACCATGGCAATTGCTGTTACCCATGAGTCCGTAGGCGGTACCTGAAACTTGCCCATCTTGCTCCGCACTTGACGACCACTCACATTGCTAGTGCTGTCGAAGCTATACTATGTTGAGACATGTAGTTGGGTTACCAGGACAATGCCTTTTCCATAATGACCTCTCCATCCAACGCAACAGGACTAGCGAAGTCAATACGGTGTCTGGGCCTACACCTCCCTTTCTTCGCGGATGCGGCTATGTCGACTACATGGCAAGCCTCGTAGCCTTACATGCAAACTTGGCGTCCAGAACTTCGATCGTTGACGTAGCAAACTCCACAGAAACAAGGTCGATCGTGCGATGAGTAGGTGTATGACCTTGGGGGAGACGTTATCCCGAGCCGACTGAATGTGTATAAGAACACCTGGGTTCGTCGTCTCAATACTCATCATCAACCACAACAACTTCACCATAATCCCATCACATTCCAACAAACACCACACTTTCAACCACTCCACCAACCAACAACATCATGTCTAACCCAGGAAACGTTATCGGAGGCCACAAGGCCAATCTCAACAACCCCAGTTCGTCTGCCTTACCCCATCATCCACTAACTTTTCACTGACGAGTTTCAGACACTTCCGACGAAGCCAAGCAGCACTCCAAAGAGGTCCTCTCAAGCATCGACAACGGCGGTGAGGTTCCTACGTCAAACTCCAGCTCAAGCGGCGGAGAGAAGAACCCCAACAACGTTGCTGGTGGCCTCAAGGCTACTCTAAACAACCCTAACACCTCGGACGAAGCCAAGCAGAGCGCTAAGGAGAGGCTTGGAGAGATGAACTAGTCATGGGGTCCTGAACAAGGTCCTGGTGCCTATGGATGGGTCGATGAGGAGTGACATTGATCCCTGACATATATCGCAAATCATATAGCACTACATACCAACAGAGTCAGTGCTTATCATCCCATTTCCGATAGTTGCGCCGTGATGCTTGCGACTTGATGATGATGTGCAAAACGACACGGGAGAATTATGTGACCACTCACTGTTTTCGGCATTCCATACGTATGCATACCACATTTTATCCCCTGGCGTAATGGAGTTCCGTGTCTATTTCTTCTCCTTGTTCAAAAGACTCATGACAACCTCCACAACCCTGCGGAAACCCTCCATCTCTTCCTCAACGGTCCCGCCCATACCCGCGCTCGCAAAGCTCGACGAGTTTCCCACATATACCGGTTTCCCCGTCTTGCGCGCAAGCACTTTTGCCAAGCGAGTCGTGAAGTCTAGGGTACTGCCGTGGGTGAAGAGGGGTGTACTAAGCGTTTCGGCGGGCGTGCTCTTCTGTACATATTGGGTAAGCTTTGGCTTCTCGTAAACAAGGCTTGTGGAACAGTCGTATACGTACATTTGGCATGGCATACACGAAAGAGCCCATCGGTGTGGACGATGCAGACTCGGGCGTAGCAGTAGTGAGGAAGAGCAGCAGGCTTGGGCCATTATCGGTAAGCTGAAGGTGGATGTTGGTATGCGGCGCTTTTGGTAGCGGAAAGGCGACTTCAATAGGCGCGTGCGACGCGTCGCTGTTTGTCGTTGCGGCAGCCATTGCGGGGTGGAGGGGGAAGTCGCAAGGTGAAGTTGCAATGATGGATCATGGCAGGTGGGGCTGTCCCACACGTCGTTCTGGATATTAGGGTTTACCTCACCGGACCAAACTTCACCACTTCAAATGTCGCCCAAGTACATTACGACAATACTCTTACCTTGATCTACATAGCTCAAACCCGAGATCTTATATGTGGTTCATGCAATAAAACTTTTAACCATACAACCAAAACTGCGAAAAGTAGTAGAAGAAACAGATAATCAGAAAGAGCTATAAACCTAAATACTCGCTATCAACTTAAACACTGGAGCCGATAGCCATGTCCGAGAACGAGATGGGCGAATCCTATGATCCAACTTCGGACCCAGAAGAGCAGAAACTCATCCTCTCAGTCCTCGACTCCTTCCGGTAAACCCCTCACGTGCCTCACCCTTCCCCCTCCACCCATCTACTAAGATACTCCCCAGATCGTACCGACGCCTCGCCCACCTAAACGGTACGCATGTCCGAAGACAAGCCTTTTACTCGCTCCCACGCGAACACTGGATGCTACTCTCGCAACCGCCCTTCTCCCTCCTCTCCACCTTTTCCAAAATGGACGACCTAATCGACCTCAATGCCACCCTGGCGGAAGCCATCTTCGTTGCAGGCTTTAAAGCCTTCCTAGCCACGACTCTAGACAGCGAATGGGTCGCGTCCGTCATCCCCGAAAAGTACGCAAACAACGAATACGCAATCTACTCGCTGATCCTCGACCGACTAGGCGCCTCAACCACGCGAAACGACATGGACAAAGCACGGTCATGCATCAACCAATTCTACCGAGAGTGGAGTGCCGAAGGCGCCGTTGAACGCTCCGCCTGCTTCACGCCCGTCATCACCGCCTTGGCTGAGGAATACCAAGTTCGATCTCAATCGTCCAGAAATCCTGTACAAGACCCTTCGGACCTCCACGTCCTCGTTCCAGGCGTCGGTCTCGGCCGCCTCGTCTTCGATATCTGCCAGCAAGGCTACATGGTTGAAGGAAACGAAATCTCGTACCACATGCTCATGGCGTCTGCGCTCGCGCTCAACGAAACTAAAGCCGCGAACCAGTTCACTATAGCACCGTGGGCGTTGAATTGCTCAAACCATGTGAATAGGTCCCATCAGTTGAAGACGGTGCACGTTCCTGATCTGCATCCCGCGTCGGAACTAGCGAAAGAGGATGGGCCGTCGCGGTTGCCGGCGAGTGAGCGCTTGAGTATGTCGACGGGTGACTTTTGTGTCGTCTATGGTAGAGAGGATTATAGGGCCGTTTTCGATGCGGTGGCTACAGTTTTCTTTATTGATACCGCCCCGAATTTGATTAGGTATGTTGAGGCGGTTAGGAATTGTCTGAAAGAAGGCGGAATTTGGATTAACCTTGGGCCTTTGCTGTGGCATCCTCCGCCACCATCGAAAAGGGAACGCAATGAAGAGGGGGAAGAAGAAAACGCACAGCAGGAGGGCGTGGAAGGCGATGCGGGAATAGGTGATCCGGGATCCTTTGAGCTTTCGAACGAAGAGGTGATTGCGTTGGTGGAGCATTTAGGGTTTACAATTGAGAAGCAGGAGGTGGGCACGATCGAGACGGGGTATATCTCTAACTCGCAGAGCATGCTACTGAACACATATCGCCCGTCGTTTTGGGTGGCAAGGAAAAAGTGAGGGTGGGGCAGTCTCTTATGTAAAGAGAGAGATATGGTGTCAGATCTGTAAAACTTATTTTTAGTACTGTACATTCACAAGATATCATATATAAAAAAGATAGTGTAAATAAGTCTCTGGTATTGATATGATTCTGTACAACACAACCAAGCAAGCCATGATAAGGAGAAGAAGAGTACTCTGCTAAGCAGCCTGCAAATTCAAAGCCACGGGAAATATGGTATCACAGCAAACAAATGTACAAAAGAAGAATGCGAACCCCATAATTTCCTTCTTCGTCTTAGTGAGCGTCATGTTTTCATCCTCCTATTGTGCATGTTTTGCCTTTTTTGTATCTTGTTTCGATAGCCGGGGTTGCCTGTAATAATCACGCAACCATGGTTTGGTTGGCATATTCCCCGCCTTTACCATCCGGTCCAGCCAACCTTGCATTTGCATGGGCAAGGCTAGATTGCGCAGCTTCCTGAAGTTGCGTTTCTACGTTCCGCTCCCTTTCCCGCTCCCGCTCCCGCGCAGGCGGGGTGCTGCGGGCCGAAACCATCCTCGCCTCGTGCGGGGTCTCATGGTGTGCTGGTTGTTGTACACGTTGTTCTGGCTGTGGATGATGAGCTGGCTGAGGTTGTGGTGTATGCTGACCACTGCTGTGCGCGAGATGTGATGGCGTAAGCCCGTGATGGGATGGGCTCATCATTGCCGTAGGACTTCCTGTGCTGGCACGGTCACCACCCTCATGATCACTTGTCTCACTCTGACCATTGCTGGTAGTGCCAGGCGGGTAGGTATAGCCACCACGCAATTCTCCCTCTCGGACCTCTTTCCAAGAGCATTTTGCGTGTTTCTTGGTGCAGCCCATGCATGCTGTGAGATTCTTAAGACAGTCCATGTGCAATCTTCGGCAGCGATCACATGGTGGAATTATACGGTCACCCTTAGCTAAGCTCTCCATCCTGTGCACCATTTCGACCTTGAAAGGACCCCCATCGTCTTTCTCGGGCTGTTGACTAGCGCGTTGGCTTGAGGCAGGGAGCAAGTTAGAAGGGGTATTGGGTATCGGGACCGGAGAGTTCATCATTGAGTGTAGTTCGGACTCGTTTAGAGGATGCGATGGTCTACCAATTGGCTGCTGAGAAGCTTGTGATGTTTCGGTGGGTTTTGGAGCAGGTCTCGCCGGGACTGCTGATGGTGTGGAAGGATGAGAGATGGTATGGCCGACAGACTGTGCCCGTGCATCGGGATTGTTGTGTAGAGGGTGTGACGGACGCCGTTCGCTCAAGGTGTGGAACTTGGAGAGGAGCTCGTGACGGGTAGTCGATGAAGAACCATGGCCGCGACTGTGGCTATGTCCGTGACCATTCGATTCGTGATGCTGGCGGGCATTTACTGCGACGAAACCACCGCTACCCCCGGGCGACGTTTGTGAGGTTTGGCCATGCCCCTGACTATAGCCTGAGGTCGAGACACCTGAGCCGCCGTTCATAAGAGCGACATTGGAAGGGCTGGTAGGTCGAGGAAGCTGAGGCGCTGGGCTTGCGGTCGCTCGCCGGTCAAGAATGGCTTGTTTGCGGCCCTTCAGTCTATGGTTAAGCTGCCGAGTGCGAGCAGCGACTGTTACATGTTAGTCAAGAACAAGGAAGCCGTCTGCCGATGCCATTGCTGAAACAGATATTTCCAGACGTCCAGCTCAACGTGAAGATGAACTCACCCTGGTCGGCTAATGAACATATCTGACTCAAGTTCTTTTCAAGTATCTCCATTGTGCCTAGTTCCTTTTCCTCGTCCTCGATGATGGGTTGCGGAGGAATCATCTTCTGCGGAATACCAGAGGATATCAAGACAAAATCTTCCTCGGAAATCTGGACGCGGCATTGCTTGGTGTAGAATTGGCACACCCTCACTCCTTCGCTCATTTGGTCCAGCTGGAACTGCTCAGGCTTGTTGCGCGCAAACTCGACCACGTCGAGCCACGTCACATTCGTCCCATCCTTGCCGTGGCTCTTCAATACGCGTGGCGGTCCATCGAACAGGCGCTCGAATCGCTTGATCAGGATGGGACCCAATGGCCTTGCGCCGAGATTGCAGGCCATGCTCTCATGGCGGTCCAGAACGCCCTGGTAGTCACTGAGCAAGGACAATATGTTGGGCAGGGTGTCATCGTTGGTAATGAGTGGTAGGTCTTCTTCGAGATGGCGAGCGAGGTAGTTGATCTGCAGGTGGTTGTGCTTAGCAGCTTTGGGTATGGGAGCCGGCGCCAGATGCATTTCATGCGAGGGACTGCGCTTGCGCTTCAGATCGGTGGGCAGAGGCGGTGCATGGTGGGCTGAGGGATGCGACGGCATGGCACGCTCCGTCGCAGTGTGAGAGTCCATGTTGGCCATTTGTGGGCCGGGAGGGATCTGAGGTCGGTGACTACTACTCGGGCGGAAAGAGCAGACGGCAGTTTCTTGGGCGGAGCGGCGGACGCTAGACTCTTGACTAGCTCAGTGAGCGCAGCACACTATAGGCGACACGCATGTAGTCGCGAGAGGCCTCGAGTTACAAAGGAAAACACATGGCACGATGGGAGTTGGTGTGAAGTGTTACTGGGGAAGTGAAGGGCGTGGCGCCGAGGGCGAGAGGGACGGCTGCTCGGTGGCTGAAGTGCGCCGACGTGTAGTGGGAAAGCAGCAGGGCGGGCGCGCGGACACAGTGCAGAACGAGGACGGGACGCAAGGCAACGCAAGGCCCCGGAAATAAAGAAAAGAGGCAAAGAGGCTTTGCAGAGCGGAGTTCCCAACCAATCAGTCAAGCGATGCAGCAGAGCATGGTCCAGGCGCCGCCTGGGCTGAGGACCACATTGCGGATGATTCACTTTCCGCCCATGCCCCGACGAGTTGACAGAGCCTGGCCGTGAGACAGACTAAAACCCATATGCCAATTATGTGAGCCGGTTTGAATCGACCAGGCTTGCGCCAGATGTGCCCATGGAGCTCGAGAGTACCGTGTGCATGGGCGGAGTGACAGTACATACAGGCGCGGGATCGGCATCTTCCTCATTTGGAGGGGGGCGAAAATGCCGCACCACGCGTCGTCGATGAGTCTAGCATCTAGCATCAGGCGCCCAAAGCGGCGGAGTCTGGATGCGACGGCGGAAATGGGGGCATCTTCCACCCCTGTGTTGGCTGCGCAGCTCACGTGATGGCGGGACTTTGGTGGGACGGGAACCGGCAACAGCACAGACCGCTAGCTAACTTTACTGGACCATCCAGCTGCACGTCACTGCCAGCTTCACCAGTGCCAAACCCGCCTCTCATTCTCTCAACTCACATACAATGTCTGAGCGAGGCGCATTCCGGGGCCGTGGCGGAGGTCGAGGAAGCGATCGTGGAGGAAGGGGCGGTGGTCGCGGCGGTGCCCAGGGTGGAGGGGCAGGCGGACAGAGCGAACGACCCAAGAAGGAAAACATCCTCGACTTGAGCAAGTACATGGACAAGCAAATCACCGTCAAGTTCAGTGGCGGGAGAGAAGGTATGGTGAAGAGCATCGTTTTTGCGGCCAATTGGGAATGAGCGCAAGAAGCTAACCTTTTCAGTTATTGGTACTCTCAAGGGCTACGATCAGCTCATGAACTTGGTCTTGGATGAGGTCAAGGAAGCATTGACAGGTATGTACTTTTTCAAAATCACGTGCTTCTAGCTAACATCTCCCAGACGACGAAGGCAACATTCGGTATCGAAAACTTGGCCTGATTGTCGCACGCGGCACCCTCCTCGTCGTCATTTCGCCCGTCGACGGAAGCGAAGAGATCCCAAACCCCTTCATGCAGGAGGAAGAATGAGCGCGCATCATCAGCAACTTGCGCAAAGGAAAGTGCTGCCTTGGGTTGGGCACGGCGGCGTGAAGAGAACGTCAGGTCAACAGCGTGAAACGGGCGCTGAAGGAGCATCGAGACCCACCACGATACCCATGAAGACATGCGGGGCCGACTTCGCACCACGAGACGCAACCTCAGTCTCAAGTACTGCTACGGAAAAGTTTGTTTATATAACAGGCCTTTGGCATTACAAGAACCAAACAACACAAATGCAACATATACAAGACTCGGGTCCTCTGTGATAGTTTGAATGTCTGGACGATCTGATGACGCAATTGTAGTTTGATTGCCCCAAATACGTCCGCACACTCTTCACAGACAGGTACTATTTCCTGTTTAGTATGCACGGTGGCGAAGACCCTGTCGTCTGGAGCCTTAGAGAGGTACGATTGCGGAGGTCATAATAGTGAAGAGGCTAATTGTGTCGTCATCGCTATTGGTGTAAGGGCTGAGTAAACAGAGGAAGGGCGCACATACTGTTGCCTCTAACTTGCTGTCCGTGCGCCTGCCTCGACCTACAGTATAAACACCTTGCTCATACCCAGCTTTGCCTCAACCCCTACATCATGGCACAACCAGATGCTCCCACGACTACTGTAGTGGCAGGCAAAAAAATGGAAGAGCCGCATGGTAAGAAACACTCCAAGTACTCACGTTCCAGATGCAAGTCAATAATTTCAGTGACCACATAGTTGTCAGTGGCGCTGTATACACTCAAGTTCGACATCCCATCAGCGACTTTCCTGTTGAAATCCTCATTAAAATCTCCGAGAAGTTGCATGTGGAGATACTGTGCGCGTTTTCCTGCGTATCAAAGCAATTCGCAGTTGCAGCCCAAGATGTCCTATACCGCTCCGTCGATCTCCGCCCAGAGCACCCCCGACATTCTATGCTAGAACAGAAATCTGGCATTGCAATGCTCGCCTGGACCCTGAACAGAAAGCCTCACCTTGCTGCCAAGATCTAGTTCCTCTTGTGGTGGCCTCAAACCAGAATGGTCGAGTACGAACTCGAGTATCCTGGCTTCTCACACCTATCGGCCCCATTCATCACTGGCCCATGCATTGTCTTGGTCGAAGAGAAGAGATTGGCTGCTGAGGTTCTGGCCCGACTCTCGAGGCTCCAATCTATGACCTTGACGGCGAAGGATGCGAAAATCTGCTACAGGGAATACTCGGAAGACCCGGGTTTCCGTACCAGCCTACCAATCTTTCACATGCTGCCACTTCGGGATCAATTTGCGGCTATACCCGGTCTCTCTCAGCTCAGTTCCCTCCACCCCTCGCACGGACATTTAGACTGGGCCATCATCACATTACCAACACTTGACACCTTGTGTTTGGGTGCTGAGGCAACTATCCAGCTTCCCTGTAAAGATAATACAGCCCCCAATATCCTCACTGTCATCTTGGAATCTCAGAGGAGAGTCACCGATAGCGAGCTCAACGAGAAATGCACCTTCCTCACTTGTCTCCCAAATCTCCGGTCCATGACATTGAACTCCCATAATGAGGCAGAGTCCAAAAATCGCCTCCCTTTCATACATAATCCATGGGAACTACCACAAGTACCTTTCCAGTTCGGCTGGTGGGCACAGGCCGCACCCCACCTACTAGAGCATGCGCCATCAGTCCAAGATCTCGTGTTCACATACGGTAGCGAGTATGGAGCCGCAGGGTCTCGCGAGTATCCGTTGAGGCTCGGTAACTTTACACAGCTCCGTAGGATGCAGGTTGCAGAAAGGATCTTTCTCTTTGCGATGAACCACAATTCCGAACTTCCGTACGGGTTTCTATCTCCTAGCATCCAAGAGTTAGTTGTCGATCACACCTATTTCCCAGATATCAACGTTCCCTCATTCTACAACGTAGATTGGCTAGTGCCGGTAGTGCTTAAGATCCTCCCAGAACTAAAGCAGGTCGAGCTCGTGGTCTCCAGGAATGATGAGTGTTCTGAGTGGTAGGGTGACTCTGAAAAGTCGTTGTCAAGTGCACAGCAACTCGAAGTTACAGGTGTTACGGTGAAGATTGTGGAAAAGCGATCAGAGTAGTAGCTAGTGGCCTTTCCTTGGTCAATGTCGTCATATGGAACAAAGACCGAACTTTCACAGGCTTGATACGATCTGGGATGGAGGTAGAACTAGGTAACATATCTTTCTCGGAAATATAAGCCAAACCCTAAAACCATCTTCTACTACATTGTGCAGCGAATGAAAGCCCTTTCATGTTCATTTTTGCTATGAAAGCGTATTGCACTAGTCATCACGAACAGGATGAAGAAGCCCGAAACCTGCTAGCATAAAACTACTTGGTTTTGGATTACATTGTCCATCTTCTGATACTTACATATCATCTTTAGCTGGTTGGTATTTGGGTACTTGCACAAGTTCCATTTCGCCACCCCCTCATCGTCCTGTTGCCACGAGCACTGCAAAGCGATTCGTATGCACTAATTTCAATCTTACAAATGCATACGCGCCGCGCGCCATAACTGCGAAACGATATTTCACCATGGACCGTGCCGTACGAAACATTATCGAATGTGGCAGTGCACAAATGTGTTTGGCAGCTGCGGCGTTTCAGACTTCAAGGTTGCCGCTTTCCGCTCTCGTATCCGCAAGGCACCCATATTGAGAACATCATCTCACCCCCAGCTCCCCGTCTCTCTATCACACATTCCTTGTTCTTTCATCTCTTTCGTGTCTACATCGGAGTATTTGTTTGCTTCTGTATCGCCTGCGCTGGCAATCCTATTGTGCGACGCCGTGAAGCGCAGAGGTAACGCACGTCACAGCCTGTGGAGTCACCTGGGCAGTGTCTGATCGACCGGAACATTGACGACCGGAGAATTTCGCAAGTGGAGACAGAACTGTTGTAGAGATATTGCGCAGTATCAGATCGCCGTATCATTGTATGAGAAGACCTTGCAGTGGATACCCCTTGCCCTGAGGTTTCCTCGCTCGATCGGACCGTGTCGCTAGTGCGTACCGCACACCGGACGCACGACACCCCACACGGCTGCAGGGACGCGGTTGGCAGGATGGCATCCATGGTCGAAGAACGAGACGATGCGTCGCGATGGCAAACGGGATCCTTCATGGAGAATGCTCTAGCTGGCGTTGACCTCAAGGGCTGGGCAACATTGCTTGCCCTATTAATTCCACTATTTCTCCTAGGAGCAGTGCAAGCACATCGCAAGATGCAGCACAAGAGCCGAAAACCATTCCCATTCTTAGAGCTACCTCAAGAGCTGCGAGACATGGTGTACGAGCACTTTCTCGAAGATCCCGTATACCCACCGCCACCGCGCTCGCTAGTCCAGCGTTCATCGTTGGAGTGGATGTATCCCAGCCTTCTGACGTCTGCATCTTCAGCGTCGCGCTCACGGCGTCACAGTAAATGGATATTCCTAGCAAACAAACAGGTATATGCGGAATACTTGGATATGCTCTGCAAACGCAACACCTTCCATCTCAGCGTCTCGCCCCAAACTTACAAACCCATCGCGCCAACCGCCTCCTCCGCATCATCACCAGACGACAACAAAGTCTGGCAAATTTCGCCTTCTACTCTATCGAAAGTTCGGAATTGCTCTCTAAGTCTCGTTACCACTTCTTCAATGCTCGGCGTCACGGACCCCCGCTCCATGACATCCTCATCATGGACGCTCGGTCAGCGCATGCGCGAACAGCTCAAACATATGGGTAACGTACATACCTTCACTCTCAACGCCAAAGCGCTCGGAGACCCCCTGTGGAACCCACTATGGATCTGGTACCATGCGTCACAATCACTCAAGATGCTCGGCACAGAGGCCTCAGATACAGTGCCAATTGGCCCGCAACTTACCCGCATTACTTTTTCGCTGGATACATGGAGTCCAGGGGAGAATTATGTGGCGAGAAGTGAGTCTGAGGGTGGAAAGTGGATGTGGTGTTGCAACAAAGACCATCCTGTAGGTCTGGACATTGGGCCTGAGATTACGGTTAGAGAGTTTTGTGCGAAGTTGTATCAGGAGTGTAGGGTTTGTAGGATTGAGAACGGCGAGGAAGAGTAGTAGTAGTATTTGGCAGATGGTATGGGTATCAACAGGGGAGTTTCGGGGCTGGCATTATTGTAGTGATAGGACCGAGCGCTGATGTGTAAAATTTCCCTTTCCTGTATTACCACTACTTTTGGTTTGATACATAGCAACTGCGATAATTATTCTTTCCAGCACTCTTTTCAACATCCCTCTAATTCTTCTTCTCTGCCTCCGCAAGCATCTCCCCGGCCGGCAACGTAGCAAACTGACTCATGACCTGCAAATTCCTCTCATTTGTCCACTTGCCCTCCTCCTTGAACGCCTCCGCCAGCCGCTTAAAGTAATCGATATAAAACGCAGGCGTATACGTATTAAAGAACTTTGCCGGCTCATCCGTCGGATTCGAAAACGTATGTGGCGCGCGGATCGGCACCGTTATGTAGTCCCCTTCTTTGGCATCGATTGCAGCGCCGTCAGGGGCATGAAACTACGTTTTCGTCAATACCATCAACTCCCGCGACCTCATCTATCATCCCACAACCCAGCCAAACCCCAGAAGTAAGCAGATAAACACACATACCCTAATAACACCCTGCGTAACCAAAAATGTCTCATCATGCATCTCATGCCAGTGCGCAGGCGGGCCTGCTGTATTCGGCGGTACGGTGAACTCGGCAGAGCCAATCCGGTTGTCGGTTCTTGAGCCATCTTCCATGATGCGGCAGATGAGGTTATTGGGTAGAATAAGCGTCTCGCCGGATTTGGCGGGTACGTAGTTTATGGCGCGTCGGGGCATTTTCATGGTTGAGAGGGCGGTGCGGGCTTCGTCGTCCATGGTGGTGATGGGTAGGCTGGGATGGGAGGGAGATTCTGGGATATGTTGAAATATGAAGGAAACGAATAAAGGAAGTACAAGTCTCTAGGTTCTAGTTATATAGATTTGGATGTTTTCAGCTAGGTATGTTGCATGACTGCATAGAACGGTAAGTTACGGAGAGCCGGTTGGAGAGCCACAACTTTGATCATCATTTCCGAATACAAGTTATAGGACTCTTCAACACGGCTGTCGTAAACATTTCTAGGAACATATCCTCCGAACACAATCAATAAACTACATGCTCGTGCTGTCTACAGAAACGGTCCGAATGTGTAGGTAGCTCATGAGAGCTGCCTGGGAAGCCCCGCGTTTACCGATCACATAGGTGCTAGTAATGCGGGGAAAGTACTAGCGGGTCGGACAGCACCCACCTTGCTCTTTGTGTGTAAGCGCGTAGATGCAGTTGCCTTGACGCCTCAGTCAAACTACAGGCTCGTTACGCGTTCAGAGTTGCCTAGCAGGGCAATTTGTTTATAACAAGCAACACAACGAACCACTTTTCCCTCAACTCACCATCTTACTTCCCATAACCCACAATCCACAATCCACAATCACATCTTCCAAACCACACATTTTGAATCAATAACAACTGCAACAAAAAGAAACCGCCCACCATGGCCAAAAAGCGCTTCACCATGCTGGAAAACCACCCAGAAGTCATGAACCAACTAGCCCGCGATCTCGGCTTCGACACCAACGTCTACTCCTTCCGCGACATCTGGTCCCTCACCGACGACGACCTACTAGCCTTCATCCCCAGACCAGTCTTAGCACTCCTCGTCATCATCCCCCTCACACCCACGTGGAACGAAGCGCGCACAGCCGAAGACAAAGACAAGCCCGAGTACTCCGGTAAAGGCGAAGACGAACCCGTCATCTGGTTCAGACAAATCATCGGAAACGCATGTGGCAGCATAGGTCTCGTACACTGTCTCCTCAACACCGAAGCCTCAAAGTACATCCGTCCAGACTCCACGCTCGATGACATCCGCAAGGACGCGATACCAAAGGGCATTGAGGAGCGCGCAAAAGTGCTCGAGGCTTCCGACGCGTTTGAGAAGGCGCATAGGGCTGCGGCAAAGGAAGGTGATACGGATGAGATTCCTGTGGGTCAGAACAACGGGCAACATTTTGTGGCATTTGTTAAGGCAAGGGATGGCCATTTGTGGGAGCTGGAGGGTGATCGTAAGGGTCCGCTTGATCGGGGGCTGCTAAAGGAGGATGAGGATGTGCTTAGTCCTGCGGCGCTGGAGAAGGGTATTGGAAGGCTGATGAGGATTGAGAGTGAGAAGGGCGGGGATCTTAGGTTCTCTGCTATTGCGTTGGCACCTACCCTTGATTAGGGGATCTTGAGATGACAAATAAAATTTATGGGTGTAGGGTGATATATCTGGGTATTGTTTTCGGGTTTGGGCTGGCATCACAAAAAGTCATAGGTACAGAGTGCTAGCATGATGCGTACCTTTTACAGGCTAATGTATTGCCATTCTGTTCATTACTCCATTATAGTTCCTTGCTTTACATTACTTTTCTTGAATCCACGTCATGAAAACTTCTGAAACTCAGCCTTCGTACCTAAAGGTTAGTTGGGGCGTTCAATATCAGATCAGGGTCAAATTGTAGCTGTAATCGTTTATATATTTTTTCATTTAAGAGCGGAATTTTTAGGTAGCCTTTAATTAAGAGAGTACTATAGTACTTGAGGGTATAATAAGACTATATAAAGAGTTATCGAAGAGTATATCTTCGACTAAGGGTAGTTGCTGCTGCTTTATCTACGACGTTTAACACAATCATGTCTTGCAGCGACTTCTGCGGGTTCCTCCCCCTCCCCCTTACTCTTCGTATCCAGCCTCACTCATGAATGGGCTCTTCTCTCGAATCTTCCGCCCATATCGCAACAACACCAGCGGGATAAAGCTCAGCGCCAACGCAACGAAACCCAGCAAACTGCTGGCCCAATTGAATCCCAGGGTCCGATACATGCTCTGCGTAGCAAGTGGCAAGAAGGCCGCCATGAAGTTCTCCAGAAACGCGATACCAGCAATCGCACTGGCAGCATACTTTGCATATGCATCACAAACATACGCTGTCAAGCCAGCCGTACTGCAGAACATGCCGAATCCCACAAAAGCAAGCGATATGCTGGGTACAATCCATGGTATCGAAGAGTACGATGTCCACGCAAAGTAGAACAATCCACCACTCAATCCGATGAATGAAGCAGGTATGCTGAGGTAAAGTCGGGCCTCAGGTATTGGCTCGCCGGGAGTTTCAGTGTTGCGTTTTGCCGATGCAAAGTAGATTCGATCTTGCACCAAGGATGCAACAAGGCCGATGAGCTCCCCAACCACGACAGCGCTCTGCACAAGTCCTGTGCCAAAGAAGGTCCAGCCGTATAGTTCAGAGAAGACTTGGACGATGGATTGCGTGAACATGAAGGCTGTTCCAATGCAGAATGCGCTCCATAGCCCGAAGGAGAGAACGACGCCCTCGGTGCAAAGCATGCGCGTCGGTCGAACAAGTGTCTCTTTGACGATCTCACTGATACTCGTATGCCCCCTCTCGGCTTCAGCGTACACCTCTTTACCCGTAGTCGCTCGGATACGTCGTGCGCGCTCGGCGAGGATGACATCCGGTCGAACCTCTGGGAGCAAGAAGAACAGTATCGGTATCAAAGCGCTGTAGAATATGATCTGGCCAAAAAAGATCCTGGATTGATGTTAGTTGTATTCATTAGGGAGCGTTCCTGACTTACCATCGCCAAGTAGTGTACTTTACAACTAGACTCCCAAACACAGGACCCATGTTCAGACCAGCAAGCAGCGCAAAGATGTACACCGAAGTACTGAAGCTCTTTGCTCGACCAGCCCGCCACATGTCACTCACAATCCCCGATGTGATATTCGCAAGCACACCCGTGCAGGAACCCGTGATGATGCGCGTAACAATCAATGTCGCGAAGTTGTGCGCCAGAGCCTGCGGAATGATGAAGATGATTAAGACTGCATAGATGGCCTGCTAATTGTCAGCTCACATCTCATCCTCCCTTGGCCTCGAGTACTTACAAGATAACTCCATCGCACTCCGAAATTCTCCATCAGGGGCAAGCCCAGCATCGGCGCCGCTGCACCTCCTAGGTTCCAGCTCAACACCGGCCAATACGAATGTGGAAACTCTTCATCACTGACGTGAAAACTGGCGTTAATCTGCTCAGCGGCAGAGGTAAACATTGTTCCAGAGACCTGCACAACAAAGGTCATAAAGCAAGCTAGGAGCGTGGTGCGCCATTTCTTTGAGAGAGAGAAGTTGAAAGGGTTGGCGGGGTCGCTTGGGGATTCCCATGTGAGAAAGACAGGCTCCGGTGTGGACTCGGGATCGTTGTAGGTTGATGTAGCTGGAGTTGGGGACTCTGGTGGGGGTTTTTTGTTGCTGCTTTGCGTAGACAGACTCGATTCGGAGCGCAAGATGGGCGGAAGAGATGCCATGGTGCGATGAGTGGACGCAGTTGAGTGCCCAGGTGGAGCGGGGAAGAAGTGGTCCGGTGGGTTTAGCTCTTGCACTTGAGGTAGTGTTCGTAGCTAACCCCCCTCCGTTAGGTGTTGAAGAGGCGGAAGGCGCGTAAACAACAGGGTCCAAGAGTGAAAGCACGCAATCCCCTTAGCCCAAAACAATCATCGCTTCCTATGGGCTCAATATTGCTCAGATGACTTTGGTACGGGAAATTGCCGCAGCTGCTAGCTATCACCCGTTACACACCCTCGAGAACTATCTGCTACCCTTTCCAGTAGTAGTTTCAGCTTAGTAAGAAGCTTCTCACGTAAACAAGCTTTCTGTCAAATGGCCAACGGTCGCTGGCGTAGTCTTGGTGTACTGTGATGACACACCCTGAGTAAAGAAAAAGACCCATGGCGCCAACAACCACAGCGACGAAGTTTTATGACCCATGACCAAGCGGCGGCAAGGACAACAAAGTGACATCACGGTTTCCAAGCTCTTTGACTAAATGATCGACCCAAACTTTCTAAACTATAACGTAACGAAAAGTGGAAGCGAGGGCCAAGCCTTTGCCTTGGCTTTCCCGAGCGGGAACTCTTTGTTCATGCTAACACTAAGTGCTGACACCTCCGCCATATAGCGGAGCTGGGATCAGGGTTTTTTGGAAGATGACATGCAGGAAGTTTGTGCTCACTGCTGACGGGATGGAGAACAGCATGGAGGCGGAATGATGTGGAAGAGAAATTTTGTGTTTTCGATGCAGATGTCGGGACGCCACTTCCGCGATCCCCGCGCTAACCGAATCCGGCAATATCCGGTCCGCTCTCTACCGGTATGTTTTCCTTCAATAATACATACTACACATAGTTTTCACGTGTGCCTTTCTCTGCACTGCAATAAATGGCATCGATCATCCCGTGTCTTACAAGTGCCTGTTCCCAGGTCGTAACACTGTACCCTTTGTCAAGTCCTACGCCACTCCAAGCATCCCACGCCTTGCCCACGTTGAAAGCCGTGTCGGCAGCCTTTTCGACTTCGACTTCTTCTGCTTCCTCTGCCTGCCCCATGGCAAGCTTGACGGTGGGTTGGAACATTTGCACGTGACCGCCCATCTTTGGTCCTTCGAGTATTAAAGTACCTTCTGAACCGATGATTTCCCAGCAAAAGTCGCGGCCGGTGCGAGATAAACCCGGCGCGTAAGTTACGTCGACGCTGCCGCCGCCATTGATGAGGGTGGCATTCATGCTGACAAAGTCGTGCGCCGTCTTCTTCTTGAGCTCAATGGGCTTGTAGGCATCGTCTATGAGCATAATCTCGGGATAGTTGTTTTTGAGCGTGGCCGAGACGTCTTTGAGCTCAGTGTTCAGGACGTAGCATAGTGCATCTACAGCATGGCCAAATGGTATGGTGAGAAGGTTTGCGCCTGCTTCGATTGGTAGGCCGTAGATGAAGCTTTCCTGGATGACACCACCGAAGATGAGACCATGACCGAACATGGTCGTTCCTAGGATCTTTCCTAGTTTTCCAGAAGCGATAATCTCCTTTGCTTTTATGATGGACGGGCTCTGGCGAGCCTGCAATCCAACCATGGTCTTCACACCCTTCTCTTTCGCCAATTGCGTTAGTTCTTTGGCCTCAGCTAGGTCACGAGCCAGAGGCCATTCACAAAAGACGTCTTTGCCTGCTTCAAGCGCAGGGCGAATGAGGTCGTAGTGCTGAGGCACATTAACGCTGACAGCTACAATATCGACATTTGGATCTTTTGCGATTGATGCTGGATTGTCGTAGGTTGCAACCCCATCTAAGGAGTACTTCTTCGCTGCTGCTTGGGCAGAGGCTTCTGAGCTGTTCTGAAGAGCTGTGATCTTGTAGTGGGAGGTTCCCTGCAGGTATGGCAGGTGGGAGCGGGTTGCCCAAGAACTATCAGCTGTCAGTTACTTGGTGCTGTGATATGTTCCTACCTAGGGTAGGCACCAACCCTTTCGCGGAAAGGCCGATTAGCCCAATGCGCTTCTGTGAGTCTGACATGATGTATTGAGGAAAGTCGCGATTCGCTTAACACTTAAGAGTTGGACAACCGTCTGAATATCTACGAGAGCAGGAATGGTCACTGATATATTGATCTATTGGTAAGCAATGGTACATATGCCTACGTACTTCACTCCGCATATGTACTCCGCAAAAGCGGAACAATAACCCGATCAGGTGGGTGATGGTCCCGACGCTGATTGGCTAGCTGGCATTCCGGTTTTCGTCCACCCCCGCGTTTCGTCCATTACATCTCTTAAGTAGCTGTCCAATTTCACGAAACAGAACAGTTGTTTGGAAATCTTAATGGGAAGTCAAGTATTCGAGAAAATCCGGGAAGAGGCGTGGTGGGAACAGGGGCTCATACGAGTTCCGGAAATAGAGATAACCGGAAATACTGACATGTGAGCAGGGTTCAGGCATCCAACGCAGAGGCGTGGACGGTATTGTTGGGAATCGAACCTGCGGTAGATAAGGCAGCTGGTTGCTGCATGCACGAGCTTGGATTATACGGCAGACTAAGCCGTGTGGTCCGAGCTCTGGCTGCTGCCTTACTGCCGACCTCCCTCCACCTCCATAGAACAACAAAAACAATCACAATCATTTTCAACTCGTTGCAATGAAGGTGATTCCGATACCTTAGCCGTATCAACAGGTATGATCCAAGCCTGAGTACATCTCGCAATCAGGAACGTCAAGATGTTTCACAACGATGACTATAATCTCATTGTCGCTTTCCTTACTGGTGTTCTGCTTCACGCAATCGTCTTCTCCAACTATGAGTGGGATCGACGAACAATCAGCATCTTCAGCTCTTTTTTCGCATCTTACTTGATTCTGGCCATTGTCCTTGCTTACGTTGGAGATCGATCTTGGGCAGCTCTCGCCGTAGCGAGCGCCTACAACATCTTTCTTCTCGGTGGCCTCTTCAGCTCAATGACCGTATACCGAACAATCCTGCACCCTCTAAAGTCATTCCCGGGACCGGTAGCTGCTCGAGTAACAAGCCTATGGCTTTTTAAACAGAACATTCCGAATCTCAACTTCTACGTTAAGTTGCGCAGTCTACACGATCAGTATGGGGACTTTGTACGAATTCGTGAGTGAAGACGTGGTCCTATCCTGATGTAACTGACGTTCTATAGGACCTAGGGAGATATCTATATGCCACTCAGATGCGATTGTTGATGTTCATGGACCTAGGACCAAAATGAGAAAAGGCGAGTTTTATGATCAGACTTATCCTTTGCATACCTTGCAGTTCATCCGCGACCACGATCTGCATAGAGAGCAACGGAAGTACTGGGATAGAGCCTTCCAGACAACAGGTGAGCAAAAAATTTGTAGAACATGGACCTTAAGTTAAGTCATGGGAGTGCTGCAGGGGTATTTACCACGACTTACTACGCATTACGCAATTGCCATGAGCATATTCGCCAAACATGCAGCCTCTAGGAAGCCGATAGATGTCAGCGGAACTTTTTTGGAACTCTTTTTCGATGTTATATCTGACTTGACGTTTGGAAAGTCTTTTGACAACCTGACTACGAAACAAAGAAGTCCAATAGTGGCGGACTTCCTCAAAGGACACAAAGCGCTTGGATTTTTCTTGATAAACATGCCCATACTTCATTTTGTTAGGGGTTTGCGAAAGCTTCGGAACAGTAAAAGAGACAGGGATATATGGTACGATGCCGCACTCCATGCACGCAGCAAGGTATGCCAGTTAGATTGCTTCGTATATTGTCTGCTGACGCGTATAGATGCAAACTAATACTTTTGACATCTATACCTATCTTTCGCAGTCCAGCGGCTTCCAGAACAACACACTCAGCGAGGCTAAGTTGGCCGTAGTTGCCGGCGCCGACACAAACGCAATCACAGTGGCAAATGTTTGCTATCTGCTCTGCCGATACCCCGAAATTCAGGTAAAACTTTACAGTGAGCTCTCGGACTTGCCATCCCTAGGTGGTATCATCGATGATCAGTACTTGGTCAACAAATCCTACTTGACAGGCATCATCAATGAGACGTTGAGGCTGTATCCGCCAGTGCCCTCGGGTCTTCAGCGTTTGACACCTCCACAAGGTGCCATGATTGCTGGCAGATACATTCCAGGAAATATGAATGTAACAACGCCGACATATTCGCTACAAAGAGGTACTACTCTTCTCATATCTTACATTGCAAGGACCGAGCTGACAACATAGATCCACGCGCGTTTGTTTATCCGAACGATTTCATCCCTGAACGTTGGTCTACCCAGCCCAAGCTTATTCTCCGAAAAGATGCATTTATACCCTTTGGATACGGGGCATACAGTTGCGCTGGGAAGCCACTGGCAATGCTGCAATTACGTATGGTTGTTGCCATGGTCTTCAAACGATTTACGGTATCCTTCGCGCCTGGTAAAGAAGCGGCGTGCTGTGACTTTATCGAAAACCAAGCCGACTGTTTTACATTACATCTTCAACCACTTCCTCTAGTTCTCGAAGAGAGGCGGAGCAGTAGATAGGCTGTTGCCGGAACTTCATAGCCATAGTTCTCACACTGTGCAACGAAGTGTGCACTGTGTATCAACCCCACACAGGCATAAAATCCAATCGTGATTTTGACATATCAAATTTAACTATACTATTAGTTGAGTAATAACATTGTTCTCACAGCAATGTTATGCAGTGACATCGGGGGCCAGGATAAACTAATACAATATGTAATCATCTTTCAGCCCTTGCTATTCGAACTCAACCAGCATTCTCTGTTCACTTACATGTTCAAATCGATTCACACTACCAAAACCGATTTTCGTGCTAACAGAAATCATGGGAATTCTTCAGCGCCTCCGACGTTCTGCCAAGAACTTTGGATTATCATCGAACGAAACGCGTCATGAATCAGCACATTTCAAGAAGCTCGGTAAAGCCGCTGGAAATGTTGTGCTGGCAATGGGAAAACTTAACCTCGGTAACGGCGGCAAGAACAAGTCAAACGCTAACACTGATGGTAGTTACCATGATCTTGAGCAACACGATCGATACTCTCTTATCCGCCATCTAGGTTCTGGAGCGAACGGTGACGTAGGGCTCTATACTGACATACGATCTGGTAAAATAGTGGCTTTCAAAACGGTCAACCACGATACAAAGTCAACACCCAACGAAGTGGCAGTCTTGAAGTACCTGGGCCATCATCCGAACATCGTTCGATACCATACATATCTCCGTCAACCTCTGAAGATTGTCTTTGAGTATTGCCCTGTGGGTGACATGCTGAACTATGCGACTAGCTTCTAAGGCCGTGTTCCCGAGATGTTTATCTGGCATTCGCTTAAACACGTTGCCTCCGGCGTCGCCTTCTTGCACGAGCGTGGTGTATTCCATGGCGATATCAAACTCGCAAACATTCTACTGATTACTCCTCCCAAGGGAGAGGAGTATCCTCTGCCAAAGATTGCTGACTTTGGAGCTGCGGCTATCAAACCTTCACCTAGGATCCCGTTGGGCCACATGGGTACGTTCGGCTGGCAGCCACCTGAGGCATCATATCACCATGGCCCTGAGTCCGATGTATGGGCGCTGGGGTGTATGGTCCATGAGCTTGCAGTGGGATACCTGCCCATAGAGGTTCGGGAGAGTCCGAATATCGACATCAACGAGTGGTTCGAGACCAATCTGTGCGTCCCTGTAGGAATAGAATACATTGGCATTTATAAGGACATGTGCTTCTTGATGGCTTTCAATCCAGTTACGCGGACGCGCACTGATAATCCGTCGGACACCAAGTCGATGGTGTACAGTAGGTTGCTCAACTACGTCATCATGCGCGCTCTGGATACGGATCACCGAACCCGCATCACTGCAAGCCAACTGCATCTCTTCCTTCCTGTACTCGAGGAGGTCGCGAATATCTTCTCGATTCTGTTCGACGAGATTTGCTGGATATGGTTCCCGAGAGTGGGGAGGATGGGACAGGTGTTACTGATTCTGATGTCTTCAAGCAGGTGTTCGATGGCATGGCGTGTTGCGCAGACAAACAACAGAGCTGCGAAATGTTAGAGGTGGCCATGGGATTAATACCCCTTATGGATGCGGAAGAACAGGTTAGGGCTTCTCAAACCATCGCTAGCGCCTCTTTTTCGCCATAGACGCCGCATTGCTACTCATCGTTTTTGCAAGTCAGTATTCTTTCTCACTTTCGCGTCGTTTTTGCTGGACAGTAAGCAACTGAAAGATTTCTCTAGATCATGACGTAAAGTGTAATCAGCAATGTGCAGTATGTCAAGTTCTATATTTTATCTTACGTTCTTCTTCTTATTGTGTCATGTTGGTGAATGTCATTCGCCAAGGGAGCTCTCACTCACTTTCACTCACTCACTTTCACCTGGGCGAGCCCCAACTTCTTGTATTATTAACTTGCCACTACCCACCTCAGTGCTCTTGAATTCAACCTCTAAATTTTCTCTCTGTTAGTATCCTTTCTCTGTCCCTCTGTCATTTACACACCCTCGTGCGCAATGGCGCCCTATCCACCAATGCGCAATGTAGCGCCCAATGAACCTTCTCCCTACGTGTTTCCCTTCGACTTAGGAGCTTCATTAACGACTTCTCAGCCGCTCCACTCGCAAGCTCAACCACAGGGTCAGAACAGCGCCTCAACCACACCCCACGGACTCGCAGCATCCAGCATCGCGCCAAAGAACAGACAGAAGACCATGTCATCTGCACCGAGGGGACGAAACCCTGCAGGTGGTAGTGCCCGAGGCAGGTCATCAAAGTCAGCGACACCACGGTCCAAAGCTGCACAGAGTGCGCCAAAGCCCATGTTGAAGCTCAAGCTCAACACGAAGGCGCTCACTGAGGCTGAGGACCCCAAACCGGCCGTCACTGCGCAGCATAACGATACAGATGAGCTTCCACAGTATACTCCGACACCGTTCACGACCCGCACTGGGCGAACCGTCAAACAACCACTACACTTTGATGATGTGCAGGATAGCAGCTACACGATCGACCAGAGCTCTGATCGTGTAGATGATGGAGTCAACTCAGCGAGCGACTCAAGTAAGACAATCCCCTTGCATAAATCCGGATATACAGACCACTGACAGAATTTTTGAGGTTACGAGTCACACCACGGAAAGGCAAGCCTGTCATCACAGCAGCAGTCAACTCCAAGAGCTATCCGTCGTCCCCAGACTGAGGCATCCTGGAACACGCCTCTACCAAAGATTGACAAAGAATATGTCCCAGTCCCCAACACACCGCAAGCACATCCAAGCCATCAAGAACCACCCACCTACGTACCCGAAACCGGCGACGCATACCAAATCTTCGACGCCCTCAAACGCACCACAAAGATCCACCTCGACCTCCCCTGCCTCACCAACGCGCAAAACCCCGAGCTCCCCCAGCCCTACAGTGCCAAATCCCTCGTGCAAATCTACCTCCTCGCCTACCAGCAAAAAGAATGGGACCTATGCGATGTCATCGCCGACACC
Source organism: Pyrenophora tritici-repentis (assembly GCF_003171515.1). Lineage (NCBI taxonomy): Eukaryota > Fungi > Ascomycota > Dothideomycetes > Pleosporales > Pleosporaceae > Pyrenophora > Pyrenophora tritici-repentis. The sequence goes on along the minus strand of NC_089392.1, from coordinate 957,296 downwards.
TGGATGCGCGCTTTCCACGAACTACGAGACAAAGACCAGCGCAGCGACTCCAAAGACGCAACATGGCGCCACAACAAAGTGCTCGAAGGACGGAAGCGCAAAGCCAAGGAAGCGTGGAAACGCGGTAAAAAAATATTTTCGGAATTCGACCTCAATCCAAAGGACTACGAGCTCACCATTGCGGACCCCGAGCTCGATGCCGATGTCACAGCCGTCCACCCTAATCTGCTAAACATATTGTACAAGCACACAGACACCAAGTGCGGCGCGCGCATGCTGTGGGCTGATGCACTGGCTCTTGGCGGCGATAAGACGGAGAAGATTATGGCGGCGACTGTGAACACGGGCGTGGGATTACATGCTGAGCTTGTGTTCAATGTTATGCAAACTGGTCTACGTATGCTGCGGCGCAACCTTACGCTCAAGATTGAAGAGAGCACCGAGGGCGCGTGGTGTAAGCGGTATCATGAGCATAGCAAGTATGACTTGCCTTGTTACCGCGAGAAGGCTTGGGGGTGGAAGAATGGGGTTGTTGATGGAGGAGGCGACGACGATGATAGTGATGGTGAGCGTAGGGAGATGAATGGTGATGCGGCTGAGCTGGATGACGTGGATGACTTTGAGGCGATGATGCTGGAGGAGTTTGATGGGAAGAGGGGGTTTGGTGGGGATGGGGAGATAAGTGGGGCGAAGCGTGTGAAACGTGGAGGGGATGCGGGTGATGACTCTGATAGTGAGTATGAGTGATTCGATTTACTGGGCAAGTTACCTGGAGATGGATCACATCTGGACTGCAGATATGACGATGAGGAGCTGAGCATCTGCACTCATGCGAGTCGTCGACGATATGACACATTAGCTGTTTTAATGAACTTTAGGGGTCAAATGAACACTGCTCAATAACATCATCTCCACCGTTTTCTTTTCCGGAAACCATTTCGTTCATGTGAATATCCTACTCGATTCAACATCCATACCAAATCCAGGTACCACACTTCGGCACATTACAGGTTTGCATATACCCTTGTTACATCCTACCCAGAAGCCTTAATCCAAGGTATCGCGAACTTGTTTCGAAAGCTTCAATCCATGAGATCATTAAGATCCTATTTCCGATATTTTTTACCTCATGAGCACCGCAGCCTCACATCATCATCTAGGCTCATTCTTTTAGAGCAAACATGCCATCTTCTTCACGCGCTTTTTCATGAAAAGTTAGAGGAATGTAAAAAGTAGACATGCGGTTTGGTACCGGTTGTTTTAGAAACAATATCTGGACACTTATACGACGTAAGAAGTAACGGTTTGTGTTAGGCTCGGAACATAGGCCATCATGTCCACTTCCTCACATCATCTTTATTTTAGAGAAGTAGCGGCAAACATTATATGCGGTGTTTTGTATATTGAATTTTAGAGAAGAAAAATAGAGTGGAAGAACTCCATTAGCGTAATTTCTATTACTTTTTAGAACAAGCTTTTTAATTTATGAATGTGTGTAGAGAAGAAGACAAGCAACAGGAAGAGGGGCAGAACTTATATACACCACAGCAGCCCCGATATCGGAGCGGAGGACTTAAAAAGGTTCATGCATGAGCAATCATGTCTTTGTCAGTTAGTCTATCTCCAAAGCAAAATATCATCAATCTATCCTTTTTTCCCCTGCCACAGCCGTCGACATAACCAGCGAAGTACTACCGTGCATCCCGCACTAACCACACTGCATACCTTAACCCAAATTACCCGCCCGAAAAAGATGAAAATGACATGACATGACAAAAAATCCGCATAGCAAAAACGTTCGGCCGAAGCCTCATGACTAAAAGGGAAAAACTCCGCCAAATAAATAAACCCACACGCTACATCACCCAAATTTTCCTTTCCAACCGCCCATTTCATCCTATCCCATTCCTATAATCATCATCGTCAAACGCCCCCACCCTAAAACCAATAACTCCCCCCGGCAACACTGATTTCAAACTGACAACCCAACCCCCTACCCTGCTCCTGCAATGTGGCTTCTCCCTCCCTCAACTCCTCCAGAATCTGATCGCCGACCAGCGGCCCATCCGCAAACGTATCTTTGACATGTATAATCACCACTTTTACGCCTTTCAGCGGTGAGTCAAACGCCGCAGAGAGCATGGCGCGGCTGTGTTCCGCGGATACGGACGAGAGGTTTAGCGCTGCGGGGGCTGAAGGGTGGGAAGCATGAGGGTCAGAGGTGTGTTGGTGGTGCGAGGAGTGGAGTGGGTTGGGCGTATGCGTTCCCGTGTCGCCGTGGGATGTGGGGTAATCGCTCATGACGTCGTCGTCGTTGCTGATGTTATTGATGTTTTGGTTGGTGGAGGAGATGGGGGAGTCGATGCCTTTGGGGACACCGAGACGTTTGCCGCGGTCTTTTTCTCCTAGACCATCCAGTTGCAAGGTGTTACTGGCTCGCTTTCTCTTCTTTCTTGTCCGATTTTCTTCTTTCTCCCGCTCTGTCTCCTTCTTGCGCTCCTTGACCATGTCGCCAAGTGCGCACAGTTCCTCGAGCAAATGCCTGGGTGCTAGGTGGCCGAATAGGACGGCGTCGGACTGCGCGTTTGTGTAAGAGACTTCTATGAAGATGCCGGTTAGAATGCCAGAGGCTATCTTGGGCGCGGCTTCGGACCATATTTGAGAGGTGCGTGGGGATAGGGATAGAGAGTCTGGTTCCACGTCGCCGAAGATGAGGATTTCGCGTTTGGGAGTAGTAGGTGTCGATTCAGTGCGAATGAAGTAGGCGGTAGAGTCGATTACACAGTGATCTTCGGATGATTGTTGGGGTGGTGGGACGGTGGTGCCACTGGCTCGTCGGCCTGTATCTGCACCGCTCAAGCCAGGAGTACCAGGTGCGCTTTGCGACGTGTACGAGAAGCTCATGGAGCGACCCTCTTGGCCGTCTAACTGATGGGCAGAAGTTGGGTGTTGTGCGCTCGATGTTTCCAGAAGATTGGCATTCGATCCGCGATGTACATGACCCGGTCCTTGCATGCAATGTCCATGGCTTACTTTGAATCCCTTAACCTCTAGACCATCACATACTTCGATGAATCCTCTCCCGCTTCCTTCGCCTAGCGCAATATTACCGCCTTCTGCAAGTCTCTGGAAGGTCACGAGACCTACACCACCGTCTTCGTCTGTGAGATTTGGCCATATAACGTTGTTGAAGATGTGCATCTTTATGGCATTCACCGTAAAGGGTAACGCTGCTAGTCGTTTTGGTCGCGACGTGTTATGAAAAGCTGCTGTGTTGATAACGAAGCCTGACACGTGATCGAGATGCGGATGTGTAATGAGATATGTCGATATATGTTCCCTTACAACATGCAGCGCATTTGCCCTAGCACTCTGATGCGGAAACGGCAGACCCGCAAACGCACCATGCTTGAGTGTCGTGATGGTGACAGGCAGATCTCTCTCAGAGTTTGGCGTGTCAGCCTCGGATTCGTCATCTGAAGGTGAGACGGGCGCGGCACCTGGCGACGGCGATTCGGAATGGTCGTAAGCTCCATTGCTGTTGGCGTTACCGTTCCGAGATGACGGTAAAGGCGGGTCCGGTTCGGAGACGAGCGGGAAGTCCTTCGCTAATATGCGGGTGATGGATGCGAGATGGGAACCTGCATCTACAGCAATGACGGAGTTTTTCGCCCACTGTGTTGCGGTCGACCTTACTAGAAAGCCAGTGACGTTGTCTTCGCTTGGTCCACCCCCAGAGCCCTGTTGAAATCAGTTTCCGCTCCAAAATGGGGTATCCGCAGCAAGATGCAGTATTTGCGACATGGCGTATTGCCAGCCATGCCAACAGGCTAATGACCGCGAATGCAGCACATTAAACACTTACTAAGCATATTACTTGAATAGCAGGTTCGTTTGAGTGTCCAGAAGACCTCCGGACCACTCTACCATCATCTTCTTTCATTCCCACAGTCAAGTTTTTTCCCTTTTTGATGTCGTGCCTTCTCTTTGATCTCACTCGTCTTCTCGTATATTTCCCCACAGCTTGTCAAAGGCCTGCAGCACGGAACCTTGCCTCAGCCACGCGTGCAGACGACACACTTCTTAACCTCCGCTGCAGCGAACGACAAGCTACTGTTAGCGACCCGACGTCTGTACAAGAAACCGCTCGAACTCTCGCGTGCCTGTAATTGTCGTGTGTCGGCGTCTCGGATAGTCCAGGGTCTTGTTTGCTCCTAGAAGTATGACCGCGTACCCTCTCTCGTATTTGAAGACGCAAACCGAAATTCCTTAGTTGCAGCAATTTGCACAATCCAGATGTCTCAAGCCAAATGGTTGCGATTCGGTTGTGCAAGTCGAGGGGTTTGTTACACAGCGTGAAAGCCCCAGCGCTCGAACCAGCAGCAGCTGCCGCAGGAAGCCGGGGTTGAGACTATTTCTGACTCTCGATCTGGGTCCGGGGTGGAAGCTGCCAAAATCCGATATGCCAGCTCACGCGACAGTCGTTGGAATGACGACAACACGAGCGCCTACAGGGCAGTTTGAAGACTACCGGAGGAGCCGCACAAATCACCGTAAGTAGGCCCGGCACGGCGTTGCTAGGCTGTCGTCGGATGCGCGGTGATTGTATGTGCAGCCGATGGTTAGAAGCAAAAGCAAAAGCAAAGTTTCTCGAGGGCTTGAAAGGACTCGAGGATCAAAGACACGCATGCACCTATGCGGCTGCCCACGCCGTTCTTTGGAGCCTTCCTTCGCGCTGTTCCTCCCTTGTCCGTTTTCGGCCAATCGCATGCTTGGGGAACCCCAGCCACGACTCTGCTTGCTGCGCTCTTTGCCCCGCCCCTTGTGAGCCCAGATCTGGGGTTGTGAACGCCTGACAGTCTAGGCGACAGGCGACGATGCAGCATCATGTCACACGAAACCCTAAAAGTTTGGCCATCTAGGTACCATGAGCTGAGCGTAGCTTGAAGCACAACCCACAACAAAGCAAATCACATGTTTGACATATCGACGCGAAAGAGAGTCATTGGTTGGGTATCATGATTTTTCTTGTGCAGCTTTTCCGAGCCTCTATCCGGCCGTGGTAGTATCGCTGATCTACCAAAGGCTGCCCAACATGATCTCATGAATTCTCATCCCTCATTCCATCCGTCCCATACCCAGTCGTAATTCATCCGCATCATAAATCAAAACAAACTCTTCACCAAGCAAGCGAAGCGTTTACTTGAACACCTTACCGTCGGCCCACTCGTAGGTCTTGTCGCCGACGACGAGGGGCTTGTCCCACGACCACTGGTCGTTGACGAACTCACGGTCCTCTTCCTTGGTGGGGTCGAGCTTGGTAAACTCGTAGCTCTCAACGTCGGGAGCGACATCGAAAGCGGGAAGCGCCTCCTGACCACGGACGACGAAAGCGCCCTTGATGATGGAGTCGTTGGCAATGCCGTACACGGAGCAGCAGCCGAAGAGGTACTTGCGGCTGGCCTCGAGACGAGTGAAGAAACCACCTACACAGAGTTAGCAACGATCTTGTGTCTTGGTTGTTAGATATGCTTACCGATCAAGTTGGCGGTCATGAAGGTGAGGGTCAACTCATCGTTGTACCTGTAGTCGACCTTGTAGATGGAGTACTCCTCAAAGTTGGCGTTCTCCCAGAACCAGGGGAGGGCAACCTCGCGGGTCTCCTCGTTGGAGTACTTGCGCTTCCAGTCGTCAAGGACGAAGGTAGCCTTGGGCAGAGCCTCGAGAGGGTGCTTGGGCTTGGGAGCAGGCGCAGCCTCCTCCTCTTCCTCAGCCTCCTCCTTGGGCTTAGGGGCGGCCTTGGGGGTCTCCTTCTTTTTCTCACCACCTTCCTTCTTTGGTGCGACGTTCTTCAACGCCTCGGTGATGAACTCAAACTTGGGAGCCACGGCTGAGTAGCTAGACTGGTTGTAGATGGTCTCGTACCAGCGAGTGACGTTGGGGTTGGAGTCGCGCCATTGCTTGTCGAAGAAGTACTGGAAGCCACGAGCAAGGATGCTGGTAGCGAAGATATCGGCAAGTGTCAGACGCTCACCAACGAGGTATGTGTGTGTAAGAAGGTGCTCCTCGATGACGTGGACAGCCTTGAGGGCGGCCTTCTGTGATTCCTCAACGTTCTTCTTGTTGTAGGGGTCGCGGCCGAGGATGGGACGGAACCAGCCACCGAGAGGGGAGAGGACCTCAGTGTTGACAAAGGACATCCATCGCAGAATGGTGGCGTAGTCCTGCTTGGTCTTTCCAAGAAGGCTGGTCTTCTCGTTCTGCGAGGCAACTGCGATCCGTCAGCTCTGAGTCATGGCCAAAATATCGTCGGATGAATCAGGTAGGATAAAGGCAAATCAGAATTGTAAGTTTTCAACAATAGTTTTCAGACAGGGATAACTGAATGATATACATTCCACATCATTTTATGCAGCTAGGGGCGAAGAGGCAGGCGGGGTAGCACTTACGGTAGACAGCGATGGCGATGCACTCGGAGAGGACAAAGCCGTCAGCACCCTCAAAGGTAGGGACCTTGCCGAGCTTGTTGAGCTTCAGGTACTCAGTTGAGACACCCTTGGCAGGCTCAGTCTCGACAAACTCAATGTCGAGGCCGTTCTCCTTCGCGACCGCCAGGAGAGAGGTGGTGCGCGGGTTACCCTGTTAACACGCTGTTAGAACTCATTGAGTTGGTTTTGCGTGCTGTATGACGGGAAACTTACCGAGTAGCTGTAAAGCTTTCCGAAAGACATGATTGCAGAGTTGGCAGTGGAATCAGTGTGTGGAAGCGGGTGTTGATGAAGAAAAAAGGGTGTTGGGTTGACGGCGCGGGGCTCTTTACCCAGCAGAAATCTGCTGGTGCACAGTCCACCGTAATTTTAGTTTGCCGCCAAGCAATTGCATGTGGGTCGTGCAATGTTCATCGTCACTTGCTGCCAATTTTGACAGGCCATCACGGCGCATTTCCTGTTCATAATGGCAAGCAGGGAGCTTTCGCGCAGTTTGCGGAGGGCGGTAGACGTCGTGGGAAGCCGGCAAAGGCCCCAATGCCAATGGACCATACGACACGCTCAATGGAGCCTCCAAACTCAACCCCGAATATCACGATGCATCTCCACCACGGCACCGCGATGTGCAGAAGTTACCGAGGAAGAGCTACGGGAACCTTTTACTGCGGCACCGGCGTTTGATTTTGCCGCAAAAGATGAAGGTGGCGTAGACGAGAAGAAGAACTTACTGCGAACGCTGCGCGTAGTCCCAGCATCACCGTCGTATTTCAGCGCAAAGCCTACCTTCACCGACGACTTCCTCTCGCTATCCGCCCTACTGCGCAAAGTCGCTACACTGCCCATAATATCGTCTACAGAGGCACCCAAGGTGGCGTGGAAGACGATTGAGCAGTACCGCATCATGACCAACGAGCCGGTCAAGACGGCGCGTTACCACAGGATGCTGCAGATACTCCGGAGGCTGAACCGTATACACCCCCAGCTCATGCCAGAAGAGGTGGTGCAAGCCATGCTGCGGTACAAGAAGCCAAACCAGCCTGGCGACATCAAGCCAAAGCCTGGTGTAATTGATGAGCTTGGGCGCGCCAAGGGTGTTGGGCGGAGGAAGACGTCGTCTGCTGTAGCTTGGCTGGTGGAGGGGGAGGGAGAGGCGCTTGTTAATGGAAAATCCCTCTCTCAGTTCTTCGGACGACTCCACCATCGGGAGAGCGCTGTGTGGGCACTCAAGGCTACTCAGCGGCTTGACAAGTACAACGTCTTTGCACTGGTGCAAGGCGGCGGTCTGACTGGTCAGGCAGAAGCAATGACTTTAGCAGTGGCTAAAGCATTGCTGGTCCATGAACCAGCGCTGAAGCCCGCGCTACGAAGAGGTGAGTTTGCATGTTTCTTTAGTCTAGTCGTCTTCTTGCCAGCATTGCTTTTTCCGTCGTTCCATGGGTACAGTCAATGCGGGACGCTCACCGCTCACGTTCACCTTACCCCAAACAACCCCCCTGAGAATGCCAAACATGTCGCGCCACCTTGTTTCGAACCTGACTGTTAACCACTCCCCAGCTGGAACCATCACTCGTGACCCAAGGAAGGTGGAGAGAAAGAAGCCAGGCCACGTCAAAGCGCGCAAGATGCCTACCTGGGTCAAGCGATGAGAGACTGGTTGTCTGTACCTTGTACTTGTATGGCTGGCCGTTGGCCGATGAGCATAGGCGAATCTATCAACACAGTTTTACAGAAGCATTTCGTGAACATGTCCAGAAGAAGCATTGTACACACCCGAGCACGGCCTCTCTACCTCTGCTTGAGCATTGAAAGTCCTTTTGGTGACACATTCTGAAATCACGGAAACACGACTTCGCAACTACATTGCGTGGAAAGGGAAAGGGAAAGGGCATCAGTGCATTGTTGCGCACCAAGCGCTTCATGTGGGACGGTATATTTCACTCCATACCAGGAATTTTTGATGTTCCAATCAGCACTGGCGCTGACGTTCGCGTACCTGACGCTTTGAGACGCGTTTGGGCCGGCATGTCCTGTTCTGCATACCTCGGCCCTAGGCCCAGGTTCGACATCATCGCTGACAGGCATATAGGGTAAACCTTGCCGGGGAGCTGTTCGTTATTGCTTTCTCGGTCCGTTCCTGGCAGGCTTGACAGCCGTCTCGGAACATCAGCTCATCGGCTCGTATTGGGGACTGCGCCACAATAAGCAGTATATGTGTCTTGCGGTCGTTCTGATACTATTGATCCGGCCGCGTTGCATTAAGCCTCGGTATCACGTCTATCTATGCCGATCAATACCGCAAACTAGGAGAATTGTACACGCAGAGTTGGGTGCGTGCAAGTGCGCCATCCGATTACAGAATCTAAACAACTACCGCCCATGATATTTTCGATTGAGCCGGGGTTTGGGCCTGATAGCGGCCAGAAAATATGTCATGGAGAATTTGAGATGTTGACTCGCATGCGGTATCTTTTTTTGGACACGGCCATAAGGCGGCCAATGGGATTCCATCGCAGTGCCAGTGCTATTTTCTCTCGGTCGTTCCGGCTCACGGCTCATGTCGCAAGCAGACGCTGTTTGGTGGAGCTGTTGATCAGGGATGTGCACTTATAGTGTGATAGGATAGTTGCAAGAAGCAAGACAAGACGACCGTTTTGGTCATGGCTGGCTTCGAGGAAACACGCCCTGGCGATCCTTGTTGCTCGCTGCTAGGAGCAAAGCAGAAGACGTAAACGAGTCAGACCGTGTTCTGCTCATGTTTTTTTCCAGCGGGTAGTAGCGGCAGTCGTATCACGAGTCACGCGTTTATCGAAGAAAGTGAAACCTTCTCGAAGCATGTTCGCCGCGGTCCTTTCATCTCACGATGGGCGGTGGTGGTGGAGGTTGATGCGGCAGCCGGGTCCACTGAATGATCGCCAACCGCGCGTACCGAAATGACGCACTCGTGTGGCCTGTGATGGGGCCCGAAGCGGGCAATTTGAACGACGTTGGTTTGATTAGGCGATGGACGAGGTTCTGCAAAGCCATGCTGTGCCCCCTCGGCCGCCTTCCAGAAGGTTGCAATCTCGCACGGCCACGTGAATGGAACATTCATGCTAAGTCTGACCGGACGGCCCAGTGCGCAATGCATTTGGCGCACTGAGGCATGTCTCTGGCGCGCGAATGACCTCGTTCAGGCGGTGTATGAGTGCGCGCGCGAGCAGTGCAGCATGGTTAGTGTTTGGATTTTGATTTTGCACATGCGCCGTGGTGTCGATGACGGAGGGTTTGCGGTAAAGCACCACTAAAGTTGGCCGGCAGCAGTGGCCGAGCAGACGCTAGGTCCACGGTACCGCCAAGTCTAAGATTCGAGGAGTCGCAGTGTGCCTGGAGAGAGCATCGCAAGGTCGCGTGTTGAGTGCGTGTTGCGTCAGTCAGTACGTCTGAAGAGGCAGGTCGTATCCGCAAGACAGGATCGACGAGTGAGGCTGAGGATTGGCTTGCCTGGAGCACGATCTACCACAGGCGAGCGATCCCTGTTCGTCGACGGGAACTTGCAGCATTGCAGAGATGAGAGGACGACGGATCGAGTATGGAGCCCGAATGAACAGCCCCTAAAGGTAGTTTCTTGCGCTCGCTCGCAACATGTACACATCACACAGCACACAGGACGCCCGCTGTCCGCTGTCCCCCCTTCCCCCCCTTGGCATATACGCCTGGAAGAAGCCGCACGCTGAGGCTGGGAGGGTTCGACGTTGGTTTGATGATTTGACAGGCCAGAAAACATCAGGCGCGCTTCAGCAGCCGAGCCAGCAATGCTGTGTGAAACGTGCGCGCGACGGGCTCGGAAACGCGCAATTGGAGCTCTCACCGTCGTCGTCTACACGCGTAACTGGCGGGCGAAAGCTGTGGCGCGCCTTCACGCTTCCTGCCAAGGCCGGCTGGGTGAGAGGAGGTGTTCCTGGTTCAGCAACCTGCGACATTTGGCCGCTGTGGAGCCGCGGTGCGGACTTCGCCATCTGTCTCTTCCGAAGAGGGGGAGAAGAGGACAGATGTTGGTGTCTCGTCATGGGCCCTCTGCCGCAGCACTGCCGCTGTTGCTGATGCTGTAGGCGCGTCGGGCGTCCGCGACGTCGCCCACATGGCTCCCCGTGGCCGCCCACGACGACAGCAGCAGTAGAAGCGAGCAATGCCCTGCAGTGGCTGCCCAGCCGCCTGCAGATCCACCATGGGCGATCCGTAACCATGGCGGACAGGGTTTCCCAAGCCCCGCCGTGAACAGATCGGAAATCGGAGACTTCGCATGGTCGCTGTCATCTAGAGCTCATGGATTCCTCTTACTCGTCAGCCGTACGTCGCCCGACCTGCAGCCACACCCACTTCTCAGGTACCCACCATTGTTTTCTCCTCTAGCTTCAATAACCCCGGTCCAAGTATTTACTGTCTGTTCGCCGGCGTGGCTTGTCGACTACTTCCTTTTTGCTTCCCACCCTGCCCGATGCTCTCTCCCAATGTAGCGCTGCTCCATCCTCACTTCCCGCCCTCTTCTTCTCTTGATCCCCTTCAGCCAGGCTAACATCGCCGACCACATATCCACTATCCCCCCTTCGCCCGGACACACGGCGTGACTTGTCCTGGAGCAACCACTTGGGGACACGCGTGAACCGACGTCGAGCCTCCGCTTGCTCGTCGTGACGCTTGACGCTCGCACGGGCGCCGTTGATCTCCTCGACTGTTTGAATAAAGCCTCTCTGTTTTTTTGGCCGTGGGCCCAGTGCATACGATTACAAATTGACCATCTGTCGCACTTTCTGTCTTGTCTCGGACCGACCGCTTCACTCATCTCTGCATGTACTTATCCCCACCCAGTGCGCATCAAGACACTGCATCGTGAAGAACGCCATCATCCGTTTAGGCCGTTAAGCTACTGGAACGCAGACGTTAAGTTGTTTGAGACGATCTCCTGGGCCGGCCTCTACTCTGTCCGACTCGTTGGAACACTGATCGGTTTGCAAGGACTACCCTTCAAACATCTCACGCATAAGCGTCGCCTCACCACCCGCTCATCGCCCACAGGGTTCTCCACGCTTGGGAGTACCGGACAATTTCGCTGTCAGTTAGTGGCTACGTGTTTAGCTGATCCACACTACCACTCATCTTTCTCCAACATTTCCGCATCGGGAGGACCAATCCCGGGCGTAGGAGCATTGCATCAACCCCATCCTCGTGCAGCAGTGAGCGAGGATATCCTGGCGGGTGCCGAGACTGCTGCGCGAGCTTCTACTGCTGCATCATTGGGCTCCATTGGCCCAGTTAGTCAACGCGTCGGGGCCGTGTTTATATCCAAACCATCTGGACCGCAAAGCATCTGGTTGTCCAATTTCGGACGTCATACATCTACCACCATTGGCCCACCCTCGAAGCTTCTCTTTTCTGGCTCTACCAATTCCTACCACATATCGCCCCGCCAATAGACTCGCCTTGTCGATTTGAGCGCAACTGATTGCTGTCATCGCCTGCACTCTCCGCTACCCTGCGCCTATTTTCTACCCTTTCCCGCCTACCGCGTACCGTCTACCGTCTACTACCCGTCTACTGCTGTCCGCTCTCCCACGCCTTGCGCTGACCCTCTGCAAGCAGCCTCGCGCAAGCCAGCAAGCTGGCCAATTACGCAACGCCGCCAGTCTCGCCCTCGGCGTACCGGGCACTCGAACCGCCCTTCAGTCTGCAGTATAAAGGCGGGCTGGTTGGGATGGACAATGACCGCCGGCCACGGCATACTCCCTCAGGTTACGCAAGCCAGCAAGGCACGCTGCTTCCACCACATGCATCCTATCCAGTGGTAAGCGCACCCGATCGCTTCAGGCAGCCGCCCTTGACAGCGTCCGCCCCACCTACCTCTGTCCCCTCGTCGGCCTCGCGCGCCGGCTCTCAGGGCTACGGGTATGCTTACGGCGAGGGTGCACAGTTTGGCTCCTCGATCCAGCCGTCGGGTGTGGCCTACGGCGCCCAGGACTATGGTTCCGAGCAGCAGCAACAACAGCAGCAGCAGGCCCAGCGTGCAGCACCCCAGCAGTACTCGCCCTATGGCCAGAATATCATGTACAGCGTGCCCGGCGCGCAGGGCTCGGCGACGGCCTCGTCGCAGTATGAGCCTGTGGAACAGTACCAGCAAAACAGGGACTCGGCTATACAGGTCCTGAGCACCGGCTTTGGCGTCGCACAACCTCAATACTACGAGAGCGGGCCCACGAGCGCGCCTGCCTCTGCTATTGCGTCGCAGAACGTCCCTTCCCAGTACCCCTCATTAGGATATACTGCTCCTCAAGCCCAGGTCGGACGGGAAGCGCTCGCGCCTGCCTACACTGCTGCCGGAATGACTGATCCCCATCAGGCGCCTGCCCAAGGAGGCTATGCCCAGAGCACCTACACGGAGCCCCAGCCCAACAGCGGCAACGAGTACGACGATTTCTACCGGACGTACCAGAGCGAGCTCAAGAAGACGTTTGAGCATGTACGTGACAGCCGCCTCAGCGAGGCCGGCACACTGCTCTTCCGCATGTCCGACTGGCTTCTGCACTTTGCAGAGACACTGGGTAAGTCCTTCCATGCGTGCCAGATAGAGCGAACAGCTGAAGTTGACTGTAGCAGGCCTAGTCCGCGACGACGAGACGTATTACCAGCAGCGCCTGCAGCTGTGGGATGAGTTCAACACCTGCTGGCTCTCCACGCTACAGAAGCAAAAGGCAATGACGCAAGAAATGATCAACACAGGCCAACGCCCACCCCCACCCAAGTCGCTGATCGACTACGATTTTCTGGAGAAGATGGGCACCCAGCTAGTCAAGAACTGCGACAGCATGGAGAAGCACGGCCTAGTCGATTACCAGATGGGTGTATGGGAGGAAGAAATAGTAGCAAGTCCGTGCCACACTACTCACACATGTCCCCTGCAGCATGCTAATATTTTGCAGTGTTGACCTCTTGCATGGACCTTCTCGAGGAAGTCGGCGCAGGACCAACTGCACAGCGACCCACGACCTCAGCACGACGACGATGATTTTATCAAGCTCGGGCACCGACAATATCCCCGGTGGCTTGCTATATTGCCGCTTCCGAAGTCCATTGACATGGCGCATTGACCGCAATAGTAAGATTCGTCTTGTATTGCGTTCGCCCACCGCAAGCCCCTCGAGCCTTCGAGCGCGGTCCGTCCCTGCATTACAAACGACGCTGTTTGCTTCTTTTTGTACATATATCGGTCACGGAGCAGCTCATCGCGTTCATCTCATTATCGTTTCTAGCCAGGCTGGGCGCCAGCCATCTACCGGGGAAGGTATTCCGCATTTGGGCTCTCTACGTTCAACATTTCGCGTTTTTATCTTGGCGTTTTCTCTTTCCGTCACGTCATGGCATTTCTTTTGTAGCCAGCTTTGGCTTTCTATATTCCATTCATGCGCGCATTGGGAAAAGCGGGAAACTACGGTACGAACGCAATGGACGGTCACGGTTCATGTGGACGACTTGGGTTCTCAGCAGCTGGGACATGTTTTCTTTTGTTCTAGAGGCTTAATGCTGGTATGGACAAGCCCGGCGCGGGCGCTGAGCGGATAAGATGGGTTATACGACAATGCATGCGTTCATGAAGTGGATGGAGCCATTGCAGAGCCGAGGTACGAATGCATGTGGACCTCACCGGACCGTCTTTGCTCGCTGTCAATATCCGGTCATGATGCAGCGAGAAATGCAGCAGGGTGGACCAAGGCAAGAACTCGGCCCCGGCATTGGGCGGCAACAGGTTGACTGTTGAGCCTAAGGTGCTCGGGCAAGCTCATTGTTGTCGTCAACGGTCGGTCGGGTTCTTGAATGCAGCATCGACGCGGTTGGGCCGCAAGTGTAGTATAGGATTGGATTAGCGCTAGAATAACATGGCTTCATTGCTGACTGCCGAGTGCCTTGTTCCCGACGTGGCTCGGATACTTTGCTGATCATATGAACAGAAACAGGTGTAGTCGAATCACGGGCTTTGTAGTGCCATCCCGAGGTCGTCGCATCTGCAGGGGTGTATTCCTCCTCGCCTCACATTAACACACTGCCCACTCCACAAGACGAACGCCACAGCAGCCTCATATATTGACATGCAAAGCCAGATGCTGTATATGGCGCCGATTCGGTGCCTCAATTCGAGCAGATGGGATAAAGTCGATGATACACGGCAAGCTGCCGAAACCCGTGTATGCACGAGTCGCGCATGGCTTGATGAGGCTTTGTCCGTCTCACCCACAGGCCCGCTTCTAGCAGATGGATAGCCACGGCAGCCAGAAACCGGATCGACAGGCGCCACAATGATCGCCATAAAGTCAATCTTGTCCATGACACCTTATCAGAAATACGATAAACACCTGGCACTTGATCCATGGCCCATGTCGGTTGCCAGAGATGGGCGTCGATCATACGAGATCGGGCTATAAGTGCAGCATCTCCAATAGCCACGGCTGCGGGGGCACCATACGTACCGTACAGCGCCCAAAGTCCCTTCTGGTTTCAAGGCCAACCCTCAAACCAGAGCGCCAGACCCAGCCCAAGCCGACCTAGCCCTCTCCACATTAGATCCTCGCATTACAGCCTGCAGTCGCATGCAGTCATGCGTCCGCCACCCTGCCCCGCTTCCTGACTCCCTGATACGTAACCTGTCGAGATCCGTGGCCCCTGGATTACCACACGCTATTTCCAGACGTACATGTTTGTTTTTTTCTGCCATGAGCTGAAGTCATCATCGCGTCCTTTAGCTACCGGTTTCCGATTCGATGCAGCAGCCCGACCACCACCAATGAGTGGACATGCGCAGTCCCTGCTCGTTGGAGACGACCGGCTCGTCTCCCCTGCGCTGGGAGCAAATCAGGATTATCTTGAACATCAACGCCGAAGTGGGAGCGAAGGCGGCCAGATACCATGCCTTGGGACTTGGTATCTTGGAGACCTAGGCCCGCCTTTACCATGATGACGCCCAATAAACCTGCTTCATGCTTTGGTATTGTGTGACCCGCCCCCGTTGCATTTCTCTTACCGCAACAGGGACGGAACCTAGCTGACTGAACGTATGACGTTTCCTCGCTCGCAATGCAAGGGCACCAATCGTGATTCACCTTCCCGTTCAGAGAAAAGACGTGTATCGTCTGACTCCCGCTTTGACGGTACGAGTCGAAAGGCTGCGGCACTTGGGAACTGCATTAGCACAACCCTTTGCTTGGTTTCGTGCCCAGCTTCTCGAACAGCCAGCCCTGTTCGATTGACAGGACAGGGTGAACGTCGATCACCGCCACGCAAGGGCTGTGCAACCCTGCACCACCACAACCTGTCACTGCAACTACCCTTTTACGATACCACGTAGCACCGAACCAATGCTCTGGTAACCATACTATGCTCTTTGTTTGGCTGCGCATGATTGCCACGAAAACGCCCGTTGCTTCACGCAAACGACACTGTTCTACCTTCCGCTGTCCGTCTGACCATGTCGCGATACTACAACCGGTCACGACATGCTGCTTACCGGTCGTTGAGGCATTTCAACAACCTGACGTTTTTATATGTGCCGCCCTATTCGTCCCTCACATGCCATTCACGGCAACATACAGCTTGACACATGTCCTGGCGTGTAAACCACAGACTTTGACATGAGCGTGGCAGCTGCCAGGTACGAGACTTTCTGCGAGGTTAGTGTATGCGCTTGTTGAACAGTTCATGTTGTACCCGTCTCGCGAATTTGTGCCATCTACAAGGGTTTGTGTAGTCACACTACAATGCGTATTGATCATAGTAGTCTACCAAAATGGATCAAAGTGTTATACCAGACACTGATCGGTAAGGAATTAACCCATGAACCCTGCTTAAAACGAATGATAGGAAATCTGCGCCTCAATTCCTAGTAACTTTAGTGTGAAAGCGCGGGGCTTGATCCAACGTGCCCTTCTTTCTCTAGAAAAAAGAATCTTAGCTCAGGTTGGCAGGAATGACATATAAGATCATTATCCAGGCAATTAATCCATACTTCTCAATCACTGCTACCTCTTCCATATGTAACACACAGAAAACAGCTCGAGACAAAACCTCACATGACAACTTTGATGATCCTAATGAACATACTATTCTATTATCAACCTCTAATGCTACAGCATCAATGTTGCCATCATATATCCACCCAACTCCGACAATATCTATAGAACGGCGATGCAATCTTACAATCTATATCTAGGCCTTTAAATACCTATCCTACGGCGGGTACAAAATGCAAGATACACATAAAAACAACTCGCCGTTGACAATACTCACGCATTTACCACATTAACCCAATCCACAATCATCTCCCCACATGCAGAACTATCTTACTTTGCTTACGTAACTTTACCATCATATTAACCCATTTAACCCATCTCCATTTTCATAAAATCTTCATTACTTATCCACCACCATCCCAACCAAAACAAACATCCTACCCCATCCCAACTCCAAAAGAACATCACACGCAATGCACCCGCACACCCTTCAATCTCGCAGGCCACCCACTCCGCCCTTGACTAGGCTCCTCCTGTACATTCGCATGGAGTTTGGTCCGCAAGCATGCAACACCCCCTCACTGTACCAAACATCCGCGAACAACAACCAAGAAACAACACAAGAGTCAATAAAACAAGCACGTCGAGTTTTTTCTGCAGGGAAGATAACAATGATGCTGGGTCATGTGTTTACCTGGCTTACCCCTCAGTGGGACTTTGGGTTGATGAGGGGGAGGGATCCCGTTAGTCTGTTTGAGTTGCAAGAAACGAACGCCAAACCTCATTGTTTTGTTCGTATGCTTCGACTTATTCATCATTTACTGTACTTAACCCGTTTAAACTGTACAACTTCACCCCCTCCCACCCAATCCCAATCCCCCTTTCCGCCCAACCCGAACACACGCCCACCCCTCCTCCAATGCCAATACCAGTTCACCGCCGCCTAAACATCCTCCTCCAAGCCTTCTGCTCCTGGCCCTGGCCCTGGCCCTGGAACTGGCACTCTCAATCAGGAAAAACAGGCTTCTACATCTGGTGCTTACTCGGTATATTCGTCAGCTATGTAAGCTGTGCGACCATGGCGGTTGGCGGATTGGATATTAAAGAATTGGATGATAGGGTCTATGTTGCTTCGATTATGATCCCGGTACGTGTGTGAATATAGGCTCCACTGTCGCCCTCCCATGCCTTTCTTTGGATCCTTTTCCCCCCTCGAGAATGCGCTGATTGAACTAATATATGGCTTTCTTCATTACTTTCCCCCATGACTAACTGATCAAAAGGCCAATATCATCTTACAAACGCTTTCGCTGTGGACCTGGAATTGCGCGGACGCTCGGCATAATTGGAGTAAGACGGTGAGGTGTCTTATTAGTTGTGCTAGTTTCAATATGTGGGCGGCGGGGTGTGTGCTCGCTTTCTATCGCGAAACGAGGGTCATGTGGACGGCGGGTTGGTGGTTTGTTGGGATTCCGGTAAGTTGGGGGTGGGTGTATTGTGGTGAATGAACGGGGGCTGATAATTCAATGCATAGGCACTGGTGTTCATTATTAATAGGGTTAGCCTGGGAATCTATGAGAGGTATTGGATTTATTAGTAGGTTGTACAGGTCACCGATGCAAAGTGGGGTGGATGGTGATCATGATAATATAGATTGAATATTCGTAAGGTCATTGGTAGTGGGAGGCATCGCTATGTACGGAGGTTTCAAGGTGCAGTCGTAAATAATCAGATGTAAACTCGTTGTCTATTATAACGTTAGTATACAACTGCGTGGAGTATAGCGAGAAACATACGCAAAGGGCAACTTGTTGTCAGTGGGATGACGCGGCGTGCTAGTTTCGACCTCCTTGTTTGCGGCCGCTGCCCTAGAAATCACCTTCTTTCTCTCACCATGAATAGCTGCTGCTGCCCAGAGCAGCCACATGATACAGGCAAACACACTATATGCGACGATTTGGCCCCGGCTTGGAGCATGTCCGGTGGAATCCGGGGCATCGGAAGCGAGAAGCAAACCAAGACCGCCGTTGATCATACCCAAGGTAATGATAAAACGTCCGAGCCACAAATGTCCGTGAGACCACACTGTTCGGCGACTATACTTCTTGTACTGAACGTGATGGATGAAGCCCAGGATAGGTTGGAAAAACAGCAGCGCGAAAACGGTGATGCCGATAATCGGATGGTAGTTGCTGAGCATATCGACCGGGATGGTGTTGATCATCCATACACCGATTCCGAAGGCCGCAATGTAGATCACATAAGCGAAGAGCTGAAATAAGCCGTGTATGATCCATACTCCGCGGAAAGAGCCTAGTCGTATCAAGATTGACCCGACCGGGAAGAGCAGGACGAATGCTAGGGCTGCTAGCACACCGTGAGCTACTATGAGCTCGCGTCGGGATGTTGAGCTGAAGCTAGAGAAGTCCTCCGGTCTGCCGCCGTTTTGCGAAACAAAGCCATTGCCGTCATTGCCGCCGTTGGCACCGTTTTGTGAAGCATGGTCATTGCCACCGTCACCACCGTATTGCGTAGCATGGCCATTGCCGCCGTAACCGTAACCGTGACCGTCGCCGCCGCCGCCGCCACCTCGCCCATGAAATCCGGGGCCGTACTGTCCATTAGGTCCGTATTGCGCATACACTGCAGTTGCTAATCATGACATGTTAAACAAGACCCTGATCATCACGGTCCGATTGCCTACCTAAGTTGAGCAGAATAGCTCTCGTAGTAAACGTCATAGTGAAAATAGAAATGATAACACCAAAGCATGAAAGTTTAGAGGCCGATAGAAGGAAACACCAGCTACTTAACTCTTGACCTGACATGGCTGAACTTACACAACAGCCACAATGCAAGCCAAACGCGCGAAAAACTCTGGAGCATGTCCTATGGTGACACGAATGACGCTGGGCACAAGCAAAAGATATGCTAGCTTACGCGTTTCCGCAGCATTTTGCAGTGTTTCGAGTGGTGGACATTGTTGAGCTAGGCTGGATCCGAAGCAGGGGCGCACATGGTGGAGAGCCGTAATAAGATGTCGGCAAAACACGAGCTGAAAGCTCCGACTTGGTGTGGCTGCTGACTGAGGCTGTATCCGTTGACGACGATACAAGATTACCTAATGAAGATTTCCGAAGCGGCTTAGCTAATCTACTCGTGCCTAGCAAGCACGTGCTTGCGCGGGAACGTGTTGGAGCCTTGCAAGGGACGCGTCCCACTCCTGCGATCTAGCTAGAAGGATCTGTCAGTTGGGATGACAGGCGGCAGCTAGGCGACAGTGGCATCGTGCTCTTCCTTTGGGCGCATGAACAGAGCAGTTCTTGATTGCAAGGCTGGACTAACAGCTGCTAGAGAAGCAGATGACCGATGACGTGCATCGTGAATCCTATGCCCATGTCAACGGCAGCTAAACTTGACGACAACTTCCTTGTCCTCCTGGTAACTTCCTTGGAATGCCTCGGGGGAATCGCAGATGGTCGACGATGGTCGACAAGGCGGTCGACAGTGTGATGTGGCATCCCCACGTATCCCGTCGTCCTCGACCTCATAGTGGTCAGAGCGTAGGTTGAGGCGACCGCCTCCCGGGTTATCGCAGGGCCAGACTGATGAAGGTATTCCAGGTAAACAGGACTTATCATGCACATGTGGCAGTCACTCGTCCCGTATGGGTGTTGATGGTTGCATAGCCTCAGCAGCAGATGAGTCAAAGGCTGACAGAGTCACGGCGGCGCTGCGCCGCCTTTGTTGGGCAAAACGACGCGCCCTTTTGCAAATCCGAGACGATCGTGAGTCGAACAAGCAAAAGGAGGTGAGGAGTAAATTGCGATGAGTTGTAAGCAAAGAGAGGTGAAGAGTCTGACAAGGCGCTGAGTTGTGCTCGCCCAGGGCCGAGAATGACTCCTGCAACATCAGAGCCCCGAACTTCGGCTGCGGCAGCTGACCAATGACGTGCACGCGGGGCGCGGAAAGCGGGTCCCGATTCGTTGTCATCCAGCATCTTCCTTTTCCCGTCACACCATGGTGCGTGTCTGAGTCACTCGGCAGCCTGCCGACACGCCCAACTTAGTAGGTACCTGCATATGTAATGTGATATGCGAGTATGTATATAAGGTCCGTATCCCATGCCGTCTCTATGCTTGACCCTACTGAGATTATCAGCCGCCTCTGCGGCTTTTCGCCCCATCTCTGACTCTCTCAATCTTACTCTTCTCACACCAAACTTATCAACTACATCGACATTAACCTTGAAACCGCGACGATATGGGCAAACGTCACAACAGAAAACGGACCAGAAGTCGGCCTCGGAACCGCGACAACAACAACAACAACAATACAGCAGCACAACTCAAAACCCATACTCGAAGCGAATCTGTCAGCACCACCTCTTCAACTCTCTCAGCAACAAGCTCCTGCTTCCAACCCCAAGGCTTCCCCCTTGCAAACCTGTCCTGGCAGCAAACCTACAACGCCGCATGGCAAAACCGACTTCGGATCCAGCAGGAGCAGCAGCAGGAGCAGGAACTCGAGACCCAGCGGTTACGCATCTTTGGTGGACTACCCGAGGATGAGCGATGTCTGATGGAGCCGATGCTAAAAGTGGTAACGGATCTCTTCGATGGCTTCTTCGATTATGAAGACCCGTGATCACTTCTACATCAGCCTTGACCACCACATCTCCCCTTCGTCCGCGCACGTCTAATGCAGTAAAGCGCCCGCATACCAGTCAACTCTTACACCATGCGGATGAACCTGAACGACACCATCTCCACAAAATGCATCGCAACTTTTGGACTCTCTAGGACAATAATGACAATAATAACGACACCAACAACGACCAACCAACAATGACTCTGGTAGCCAGTCGGAGGCGTGGGACAACATCTGAGTACGGACTCGCAGCAGGTCTGACAGCAGCCCACACATAGCACTGTCAGATTGGTTCAACAATTACTCAGCCCTAGGACTCCGGCTTTACGCAATGTACCGCGACAACCAACCAACCACCACCACCACCACCGCCGGAACCAAGCAAAAGATACAGCTTGATGCACACCCCGTGCCTGTATTAGTTGAGTGTCTCGGCTCTGCGGTGCAGGTACAGGGTTTGAGCGTCGCTATATTGGATGGGGTGCGTGCGTGCGTGGTGCGCGAAAAGGGGATATGCGTATGCGGTGGAGGAAGTCATTGTTGGGATTTGGATCATGTGTTATGAGGGAGGGATTGAACGAATTTAACGCAGCGGATTGCTTTTTTTTGGTTTATTTTAAAGCAAATAGTTTCTTATTAATAGTAGTAATGTTGATTTTCTCAATGATCTCCCGCTCTTCTCGTTGTGTGGTGATGGAATGCTGGCGGAATGGTACACTCGCTGGAACGACCCAGAACTTCTGCAGACTGTCTCGAAAGCTTTGAAGAACATGTCACTGTTCAGTATACGCCAGATGCCGTCGTTAATTCATCTTCCGTCCACATACCAGATGGGTGAAAGTATCGGGGTTAACAAGAGAGCGTTGTAGTTGTGGTTTAGGAGGATGTATTGAGGTAAGAGTGAAAAAGCTCGTCAGAGATCTCGTCAAAATCATGTAAGGATGTGTAGTAGATGTGGAATTTCAGTAAGTAGTCACATTGCAAGCAGTACACAATAAGGCGTGAGAGAGGAATCCTGTAATGAACACACCAAGATGGCTGTACGAACTGACAATCAAGCTTGTCCTGACAAACCCACAAGTCCACTACAAAACAGGAACTCTTCTACGAGTTTCCCCAAGGCATATCAGCCTAAAATACATGAACTCCACCCTCAGCTATGCCATCGTTTTACCATCCATACCGACTCCCCTCTTTCCCCCACCAAACCCACACGCACAATCAACCCCCTCATCTCCACATCCCACTTCCTCCCTCTCCCTTCCTCCAAACCCCTCCCATACCACCACACGCCCGCTCCCAAAACCCCCATCATAAGCGCACAATCATACACATAAACCGGCCACTCATGACTCAACAGATACCCCTCCTTACCCATCGCATACTCGACCACCCTGCCCACATTTCTCAGTGTAATACACACACTACTAACATACAGAACCTTTATCAGCCTGCTCCACGGCAGCTGCGTGGCTGCAGCCGTAGGTCGGCGTGTCAGTCTAGAGTGCCAGACGCCGGCGACAACGACGAAGAAACCGAAGATGAGTATTTGCAGGATGAGACCGGAGAGGATGACGTTCTCGCCAAGGGAGAAGCCGCCTGGGGTATCGGCGGAGATGAGGAGGCCGGCTCCGCCGGCTTGGATTAGGCTGGGGGTTTCGTGTTAGTATATTAGTTCTGGTTCTTTGCTGTGCGTGGAGGTGTCGTGGGAGAGAAGGGGGGGTAAGGGGGAAAATAAAGGAGGGTTTCCAACGTACAAGCATAACACATCCCCGCCAACGAAAACCTTGGTAACCCAACTAACCCTCACAAGTGAATAGTCTGTCGACTTAGTGCGTCGCATCAGGCGCCCTAGTATCATGTAGATAGACGCTGCGAAGAGGATGGGTGCGAGTAGGATGAGCGTGGATTGGATGATGTAGGGGGTTTTGGAATCGGTGTTGTTGTGGGCAGCGGCGCGGGCTGAGTAGCCAACTGCTTCGCACTGTAAGAGAGGGCAATGTTAGCAATGGATTCTCTTTTGAGAGGGAGGTGTTTGCGAGTTAGGGTTAGGGGAAACGGGAAGGGCGTGGTGTGCATGGGGACAGAGATGTACCAAAGCGCCAATGACGAACGGAATACAGAACCAAGTCTTATTCTTGAAGAGGAGGAAGGCGTGGGTGAAGAAGAGGATGAACATGATGACTGCGGCAGTGGCACCTGCGGCAATGGTGGGTGTGTATGGCCAGAGGACATATTCAGGCGCCGAGGAATCGTCGGTGGACGACATCGTGGGGTGAGTGAGGTCCCGAGAACAATGATATGTTGTATTACTGAGAGGACCAAGAAGAATGGGTAAAAGGAAGATCGATTGCTCTAGAGAACAGGGAAAGATGGTATTGTCTAGTCGATGGAAAAGAGCATGCCGAACATGTTTATGTATGCTAGACGTCAACAGAAGCAACCACCAGTTACACAGCCTCTAGCGTATACCGTATTCGCAATTCCTCAAACTGCACCCGAATAGCTGCCATTTGTGGAGAATCCCCACATGCAGAGAGGGTTCGTATAGAGAAAGGGTTCCAGTCTGTGCATACGACTAGCGTCTTTTGAATACGAATGTCCAATTGCATTGTTTTTCGAATACGACGCTCCGCCTTTCCAGCTACTGCTTCAGCTTCAGCTTCATACATTAGGCTCCCACCCACGCACTGGTGTAAGACGCCCGATACTCGGTGTAGCGCATAGTGGCGCTCCCAACGTGCTTTGTTAGGTCTTTGGGTGCGCCGCGTGTGGATAATGTGCCGTCTCCACGCGTTTTGCTCAGCCCGCTGCTGACGCACATCGCAATGTGAGTGCAAACGTCTTTGAGCTGTCAATATGGGTCCCAGAATACTGGTCTGCATGGCAAATCAGTGAGTGGATGCTTTATTTCTAGTCTCCCGTACTCACAGCTTCATCTTCTGTCGATCTTCCAGCAGCATCTCTCGCAAACATCTCCGATCGCGGTCCATTTCCAGAGATGACCATCTTCAAATTCAGCGAAGTTTAGGCCTTCTCTTATCACCCAAGGATAAACCAAGACAAAGGTTCCACCTCTGTATTTCCAGGATAGTCAGGCTCGCCCCAGATGGTTCAATCGTGCCGCTATCCATAATAGTCCATTGCTCGCGTCACGGCGGCATACAACTAGTAATCGCAAAGAGACGACTACATCCAGAAATCAAGTTACTTGTTCCGAGTATGGCGTCGGAGGGATAGAAGTACCCCGTATCTGTTCCCTAGGCCACTCCAACCAAGATTTCCACTCGCCCGGAACCATGTGGTCTGCAAATCGAAGAATCTGCTCAGCTACCCCTTCTAGATACCAGTAATGCTTTGCTGCTCTATGCATCATAACTGCAAAGTGTGCAAAGATGATCAGAGATCCCGGTTGCTTCTCCGATAGAAGCTCAACATAGCGATCAGAGATGAGATGGATCCATATCTTCAGCAATGCATCGGAAGGCGGCCTGGGAGAGTTTGCCGCTACTTGAAATACTAATTCAAGAACATGACAGGCAAATCCATATGCATCCACGATATCGGGTGGATACACGTGGTGGACGATCTCGGAGAATTTGCGGAGCCGAACAAGCTCAGTGCTGGGCGGCTGTTCCTCTGTTTGCCAATCAATATCCTTGACATCTTCTGGGATTATGCGACCCAAATCGCTCTTCTTCATCATTTCGTAAAACCGCGTTACCATGGGTCTCATTCCCCGTGTCAAGACAATGTTGGAAACGATATTGCTGAATGCGTGCTCCAAGTCATCGCCAGCCGATATTGAAGCGGCACAAGCATGAGGGAAGAGAGTGCCGGCAAATAGTAGCACTGCTTTGTAGTTTGACTCGTCGATGTCGCGAACTGTGGTTTGGAAATTGTCGAGAGCAGCTTCGCGATACTTTTCAGCTTGATAGGAGTATTCCTGGGCCTCTTCTGAATCCACAAGTCGACTCATATGCAATGCACTGAGAGAAAGAGCTGATTGAAGTAGGTAGGAGTGGCCGAATGAGATTTGTATGAAAGTATTCGCAAATACATCCTCAGCGTTGGTATGAGCTGCAAGGCTTTTGGCTGTGATGGTTATCCAATGACTACAACCCTTTGTTAGCTTTGTTTTCCGAACGCGTCCAGTGAGCATGGGAGTTTGTACGTTTAGCGAACGAACACATGGTGGTAAGAGAAGAGTGGGGTAGTCTTAGCGCCTGAACACAACAAAGTGACATACTGGAGAAGTCGCATCTGGGGTACATTTAACGTCAGATCGGGTCCAGCGGATGCGCCGTTGGTAACGAGCGGACCAAATTCTGGTAGTGGTTGCTGGTCATGGAGGTTTCCGGTGCCATCCGTAGAGGAAGGTGTGAAGGTTGGTGTGGAAGTGGGTAAAGGCGAGACCATTGAACCCTCGCGGCTTGTGGAAGGGCGAAATTCACATGAAGACGCAGTGCCATGCTTCACGCAATTCCCGCATTTTGGCCTCTGCTCATCGCACTTGAAATTGTCAGCCTTGGTCTGGCTACTCGGACGAGATGGCGCACCTTAACATGGCGGGTTTTGCATGGCAAACACCCATTCCTTGATTTTTTATGAGGTTTGCGGGTCTTGGCTCTGTCCATGGCGCCTCGGAGCTGAAATCAATACACGGGTTTGTTTTGGACGACGCGATGACGGTGTGACGCGTGATGAAAATGTACCCTAGCTGGTGGCGCTAATACATGGCCTGTGCGCCAGATTGGTGTCTTGCCAGCGGATGTCTTCGTCAATGACATTGTGATGTGGGGTATCATATACGCCGGCATCCGAAAAGCCATGTGTCCCGAACTTGGTATTGTTACATTAGATAACCGTATTACAGGGTAAGGTACTTGTTCATTGAACAATAGACAATCTGCCAAAGCGTCTCTGCGCTCTCTATCAATCTAGGGTATAGAAAACAGCTCTCGGAAGTACCGGCTATGCAACAAACAGAAATATCAACGTGATTGAACACATGTAACCATCTTTGAGAGGTTCACAACCTCCCTGGACCCAAGCCCCCAGCCCACCACCCCGAGTCAACCCAGTACCTGTTCTCAGCATGGGCTGTCTCTACAGCGCGAACCAGTTTCCGTCGATCAAGATGCAAATCCCCGTGCCCATTTGTCAGTTCGCTGGGAGTACGCTGTCCCGTCTGCGACTTCCGCGAGCCAGGTCGGGTGTCGTCTGCGTGGGTTTCCGTATCCGAGGTGGATACTGGTGATGCGGATCGGGGTGTGGACGATGTTGGCGAAGGTGTACTGTCGGGCGAGTAGATGGTAGGTATAGCGTTTAGGATGCGCCCT
The DNA here is from genome assembly GCF_003171515.1 of Pyrenophora tritici-repentis. Classification (NCBI taxonomy): domain Eukaryota; kingdom Fungi; phylum Ascomycota; class Dothideomycetes; order Pleosporales; family Pleosporaceae; genus Pyrenophora; species Pyrenophora tritici-repentis. The sequence goes on along the minus strand of NC_089392.1, from coordinate 930,788 downwards.
GCAGCAAACACGCACCCCCCTACTGCATGCCTGATAAGAGTGTCCCCAGTTAGACTGCCAATGACAAACACATCCCTGGCGACTTCAAGGGATGTCACTTCAGTCTTTGGACGGAGCGTCCGGCTGGAAATTAGATGGCCGGAAGATGAATCAAGGGTCATATTATCCGGAACGCTCAGAATCTCAGAACGCAACTCGGGAGAAACAAAGTCCAATGTGCCGCGTCTTCCGACCACATAGGCCAAACCACCCACCTCGCGCGTGATGATATCACCGGAGCGTAGTCGTAGTTCTACTGTAGCGACTCCTTTTGAAGTTGATACACTAAGAACCTCGGCGTTGGGTAAGCCTTCATAAAGCGACCAGTCGCGTTGTTGGAATGGATTCGATTTGCGTCGGATGGATGGAGTTTTGACTGTCTTGCTCTTCTTTGAAGCGGCGAGTGCTGCAAGTTTCATCTGACGATAGACAGTCGCATACTCTGGGTATGCTGTATGATGGCAGCCCCGCAACGGAGACGGCCGGTCTTCGGGTGCCCATCGGAATACATGGACGATCCTACGAGTCGGGGGCGCCGAAATAATGATATCGGCAGCGGAAAAGCCGGATCCTATCACAAGTAGCGGTGCTTCGTTCGAGTCAAGTTGCGCGATGGGTGCGAGTAGAGGCGGCGGTGGGATGTTGACGGTAAAGATACCAGATGCCAGTACAAGATGCTTGCATCGCATTCTCAAGCTCCCGATGGAGAAGCCCTTGACTGTCCGATAGATATTCTCAGCCTTCAAGTCTGTAAAGACGCTATCAGATATCCCGACAGCCTCTGGATACGCCCTCAGATAGTCTGCAACTTCGGACCTCGAAGGGCGTACGAATTCCGTTTCATCTTGCTTGCCGTTTCTCGCTAGGTGGTCTGCGTAGGAATAGCCTGGAAGGCTTAACTGTTCCGCATAGCTCAGTGTGCCAATGTTCACGCTTGCTGAAACGGGATTCTCTGCCCATTGCCCGCCTGCATGCGCCGTCTCCCCAATGACAACATGCGCGATGGCCTTTTCAGGCTCGTACCGCCATTCGACACATGATTTTGGATTTAGCTCTGTATCGGCATTCGGGCGGATGAGGGTATCGAGGAGCGTGTTGACCGGAAGCGCTTGAGTCGAGTAACGGAGTGAGGACAAGAAATGGGCATACAGATCGGGCGTTAGGTGGAGTAGGTTCGGAGCATTCTGGAGTTTCGCGTCCAGTATCGCGTCATGATGACCTCCGATGTAGTGGGGAATATGGCCGTGTAGTATGTAGGAGAGGATCAGGGCGGATGGGCCATTTCCTGTATTTGTAATCAGTATGTGGTATGCGAATGCGACCGAGGCGAGCGCATACCGATTATCACCGTGTCGACGCATTTCGGGAGCGAACGAGCCATGGACTATTGTAGCAGTATGCCATTAGGGAAACAAGAGAGAAGAATGAAAGGAAGCCGACGACGGGGAAGAGTAGGGCGGTAGTGCATGTCTTCGATATGACGGCTTCTTTAAATCTTCGGCGCTAGAAGCGGCGGCCCTAATCCCGCCTCAGTGGGGTGTGTCGGGGTGCACCTTCCATATCGGACACAAATTTCGCAAACCTCAAACGGCGCATGGCTAACAGCTTGGACGAGGTGACGCATGTGGTGACAATCGAGGAGCGGCGCGATTGCGTGATTGCCTAAAACGCGGGAAAGATGCGAGGTGATTCGGAACCCGTGGGGTGGTATGCATGACGCCCTTGTGCGCGCTTGCCATGTGCGGGGCAGAACAAAGGTAAACTACCATTAAACTTTGAATCCGACCGAAAAACAACTATGGTATCTCCCACAAGCAAACTCTTGTTAAAGAACTGGCTGCAACTGTACATGGACGAGAAGAAAGAAATTGTGTACCCTGTTACACCGGGGGTACCCGTCATATCTGACACTCTACCCCACATGACCAATGTCTGGACCTGGTCTACGCGAATCATGGTCCCACTGCTCATAGCAGACCCTAGTATCTGTACGTGACAGTATTACGCTCGGCAATTGGTGATACGTCGTGGGCCTGCTGCTGAGGCATGTTAGTCTCGGGTGTCCGCGGACGCTTGTGGTTGTCCTCTTCGGTGATGGGTGGCTGTGCGCCGTGCATGGTCAGATTGTTCGCAGAGCTCTCCTGTCTTCCAAGATAGGACGGGGTTGACTGGTAGCCGGGGTTATAGGAATCTGGCGAGCCTCCGTACTCATTTGTTGTTCTAGGATTTGAGTGCGTGGGCGGAGGTGTGTACGAGGATGTGTAATGGTCAGCAAAGGGGTTCTCCTCCTGTGCAGTCTGCTGTGGCCGGTTCGGTGGTAGAGGAGGCCGAGGCTCCTCAAGTGGAGGTGTTGGCGCAGCGTTCATGGAGGGTATTGATGGGGGGTTGTTTTGGGGCGGCGGCGGCATGTAGGACTGGCCATGGGATGGCGTGCTGCTGCCACTCGGGACTGGCGGAGACGGCGAAGCGCCCATGAGGCGGCGCGACTGGAGCATCGCGCGCTGATGCTTGGACGCAGCGAGAGATAGTTGTTCGTTGGTCTCGATGAGGGTGAGCATGGTGTCGTCGTCGGGCGCTGGGTTATCACATGCGATGTAGCTGTGAATGCTGCGCTGAGCCGCTGTACAGCGCTCGGCAAACTCCTTGACCAGATCGTTGTTCAGCAGCTCGTTTGCTGGTGTAGACTGTACGAGCTGTAGGAGGAGCTTCGCCGAGGTACGCGCCTCTTCAATTCGAGCTGCCAGCTCGATTGGCGGTGGCAGTTTCTTGGAGGACGATCTCCCTGAACTTTCGGAGCTGAAGCCGCCAACGACCTGTGACCCCGTCCATACGGGCGCGTTGAGCCTCCGGGGACTGAATTGCTTCGCAGCATTTGCCATGAGCCCCTTTTCCTTCCTGTACATGGCGAAGAGAATGTTTAGGTTGGTGTCATAGGCCTTGTCCACCTCCATTGCATCCAAAGTCTCCTTGACAATCTGCGCCACGCTCGGGTCCTTGCCATATCGCAGGAGGTGCTTCACCGTGTCGGCAAAAGCCTTGTCCAGGTTCTTGGTGAAAGAAGGGCCTGGGTTGTCCGACAGGATCCTGATGAGCATAACGGCATTGTACTGAATATGGGGGCGAGCAAAGTTCTCCTTGGAGAGGTAGGTGCGGATCTGGCGTGCAGCGGCGGCTGCAGCATTTGGGCTGGCAACGGCGGATTCGACGATGATGGGGAGATGGGTCACTTCTTCGCCCTGGCTGGCGTCAGTAGGCCATTGGTGGTGGTGATGACGGTTCAAGTCGAGCGAGTCAAGGTAAACTTACCGAGTTGGCAGCGGCAGACTCACAAAAGAGCCTCTGTTGCGTGTCAGCTCGCGTCATGACGCGCTGGGACAAGGCGACCTACCACTCCTTTGGCGGCATTGGCTTCTGGCGTGTCGGCATTTGCTTCTCCATCCCCAACGGCCGGTCGTACAGTCGGCCGCTTGCGCATCAAACTTCCCAAGTTGAGACGCTTCTTGAGCTCCATGACTGCGCTGCGCGTGTATTTCGCTGTGGTAAGCGGTCGCAAGGGGGGTTTTTTATATTGCGCAGACCAACAGTCGGCCTTTATTTAAACAAGACTGCCCTGGCTTGCGGGCGACTGTGTACGTGTCGGTGTACGGGGGAACATGCAGTATTACAGGCAAGAGTTGAGGCCCCCAGTCCTTCTCCTCCGCGCGGATGCCACATAGGACAGACTGCGCCTCCCGTTGCCAAGCCATGACAAGTTCACCAACACGGGCGACGTAACAGCCGCGTATAACCTCTTACTACTCGACTCGGCTTGTGACCGCGCGCAAGAAGGCTGCCTAGGATGCGTTTTGCGAGGGGAGCGCCAAGGCATGCCGACCCTTTGCCTGCCGCAGTTTGCTTTTAGTCGGACCCTCTCCCACCTACGTTGGCGACCGGGTCCACTTTACAACTTTGAAAGTATGGCGGGGCCTGATACACGCCGCCTACGGGACACTTCCAGCTGTCAGGCCGTGATACACGACGCATGGTTCCTGTCGCGGCTCGTCACCCATCACACCGACACCGTCTCTGCCAGTCTTGTCTCGTTGACTGGCCCCCAAAGAGGAGGCAAAGGCTTGGTAAGACTCACCAAGAAAAGTAGCCTCACCACGATACAGAGCACCGTGACGCACCGAGAGAAGAACGGGGTGCATATCTAGTCAGGTCCTGTCGAGTGCGTGCTCTTCTCCATCTGCATACTGGTCAGCCAACTTTCTTTCTTGTGTCAACGCCAGGCACCGACCATCACATGTCCACCTCACCCCGAGCGCCCATTTGAGTAAGGAATTCACGGCGCCAAGGTAGCACCGCTGTCCTCGTGTCCCTCTCATCGCGCCGTCGCTTTCTCAACCATCAAGCGAAGGCTACTCTTAGTTCGTCTGCGCCTCGCGCATCAACGTCACCACCAACTCATAATCAGCGATCAAATCACGTTGGGAGGAATCCGACTTGATCGAGTCGATATGTACTGTGACAGGGTTCATGACTTGCCGATCTTCACACGGGATGCGGCAGCTAAAACTTGGCTAAACGTCATCCCTCATGCGCTTCAAGTCTATACGCGAGACAAATTCACAGCCACTCGTTAAGCTCTGGTCAAGTGCCAGGGACGTATATTATGACCTCAACCTTGGCCCTCGTCCCCCTTCGTCTCGTGCAAATCCCTTTCCTGCTGACCCTACACCACCCTCCAAATACGCAGATTTGATCCAAATCATACACTATAAGATGACTCACGAACCCGCTGCTGCAATGGCTGGCCAAGCGCGAATGAAGCACGAAGAGACTCCCCAGGAGCAACTCACTAGGCAAACCGCAAATTTCCCCGCATTCGAAGCCGAGATGCCTAATCTTTCAAGCCGCTTCAGCTTCTCGTTGAAGGATAATCTTTCCTCCTACCTCGGGCGCAAGAACCCATTTTACTCAAACGTCAACCCAGAAACGGACTATGTGTGGATTCTCGATTCCACGGCCCATCAGAATCGCCTAGGAAGATGGAAAGCCGAGTTTGTCGCTGCCTACTTCGTCAAAAATAGCGGCAAGGACCTCTCTCAAATAGTCGCATGGGTCAGTGAGAAGATTGGCCTCGCAGACGACGAACAAGCGAGGGCGACCGTTGCAAAGCGACTGGAACCTTTTGCGGATCAGATTCTCCCCGCACACGCTATCGAGATCGACCTCTTGGGCTTGAAAGCAAGACTAGGCCCTAGCGGGCGCGACGGCATCAGTTCTGATGAACTGGCTGTTCCCGGCAGCGACCATAAGAATGGCCAAGTCACCAGCTTCAAAGCCATCAACGCCAATGCTACGCCTTTCAACATAACTTTTGCCACGCCCAAGGGCTGGGCCGTCCTTTCCGACATAGACGACACTATCAAGAAGACCTTGACGTCATCGCCAACAGGCATTCTGAAGACTACGTTCGCCGAAGAGCCGGAGCCTATCAAGGGAATGCCAGAACTATACGAGCATATTGTACAGAAGCTCGACAATCCACCTTTCTGGTATCTCAGCGCTTCCCCATATAACCTGTACCCTTTCTTGCGCAAGTTCCGTGATCAGTACTACCCCAACGGCACCATGATACTACGCGACGCGAGCTGGATGAACCTTGCCGGTTTCCTTGCAAACTTGACGCAAGGTACCGAAGCTTACAAAGTCGATCGCATCGAGAAGGTCCACGAGTGGTTTCCCAAGCGCAAGTTTATCCTCATCGGCGACTCAACTCAAACGGACCCCGAGTCGTATGGCGAAGCTTACCGTAAGTTTGGCAAATGGATCGGTGCGATTTACATTAGGAAAGTGACTGGCATTGCCGAGATGGATGAAGCGCAGAAGAACTCACCAGAGAGATTCGAGAAGGCATTCAAGGGGGTACCAAAGGATTTGTGGTACATTTTCGAGGACCCGCAAGAGTTGTATGCCAAGATTGATGCTCTGCCGGCGATCAAGTAAGAGTTGATATTTGGATGTAATTTAGTGGTAGATGTCGCATTTTTGTCAGCGCGGCGGTCGTTGTTTACTTTTTTCGTCAAGATACCAAGTTGTGCGATTGATTTTACACAGATTTAGCATATTATTGATAGGTTTGAGCTGTACATGTCTTCTGTTGTGTGGAGTGCGAGTAGCATCTGCTATTAAATTGCTAGTAAAATGGTTAGCGCGTGGTTGATCGTGTTCAATAGTATACGATCTTCTCATATCAGTGGATAAAGGCGACATGGCTTTGATGTTTGCCAGCTTTAAAAGGAGTATTGTGTGATGTTTTTCTATATCACGAGTCCAGTCTTTCCATGCATCACACATTGAAGAGCGGGAACAGATTACACATGCCACTCCTCAACTATGACTGAGAACTGCACATACATTCGTTCATTTGATACATATTTCTACATAGCTCACATCATCATCCAACAATACCGACACTCTACCCTAGTAGACTGAAACCACACCCATCATGCCAAAGGAATCTACAACCCACGACCCCTCACCCTCACCCCTCTACACCCTCCTCATCTTCGTCGCCGGCATATGCGGTTACTTTTTCTTCCTCGGCACCGCCGCCGTACGCCTCTGGTTCTACAAAGGCGCCCTAGGCCCCGACCCCGAGAAATTCATACTCATACGAAGCGAAGTCCTAAACACCTCCTCCCCTACAGCCCCACCCCCAATCTCCGACCTCAGTGCCCGCCGCCGAACCGTCTTCCACGCAGAAAGCCTAGCCGCACCGCTCTCCACAGAAGCCACAGCCCACAGCACTGCACTCTCCCCCCGCACCTTCTCCACCGCCACCACAACGGTAAACATGCACGATTTCGGAGACGACTTATCCGAGATAACAGATGCTCGAGTGCGGAAATACATAGCTGAAGAACGACGTATATCAAGAATACCAGCTTTCGACGCCGATGACTGCGGAGACGGAGAATATTTCCCTTCTATCCCCATCGCCACCTACCCCATCGAAGCACCCAACCCCTTTTCCACCAGCACCACCCCCTCCCTCTCTTCCCTCGGTCTAACAACAATCCCTTACACCAACTGGCTAACCATCCCGCCTTACTACACCACCCAACACGCCGCACGCACACACCTCCTCTCCACCTCCCGCAGCGCCTGCATCCAAGCGCTTCCCGATGCCGACGCCGCCTGTCGGGAGCTGATGCTAGAAGTCTGCGATTTCTTAGTAGAACACTATCCGCAGCAGTTTCTGTTCCAGAAGAGAAGCGGGCGGAGGTGGATTCGGAATGAAAGCACCGGAGAGAACTTTTTGTTAGAGGCGCCGTGGAGGGTGAGTCCGGGGGGAGGTTGTGAGCAGGTTGACGGGGGTGGACTGGTGTGTTTGGGGGAGGAGTGAGAGTACGCGGATGTGGTATTTGTAAGTGTGATGATAAGAAGTGGATAGGTTGCTGATTTGGGGGTTTTGGGGCTAATATGTGTGTGTCAGGCAAGCGAGTGCGACGTGTTTCCCCGCAGGCTACGATATCCCGTTGTACATTGGTAAATCCGTCGATGCTATTATTTACGGGGAAAAAGATAAAGGGCCTATGGTTTCTTGGTCTGGTATGTCCTCTCCCCCCTTCTCGCCAAAACACCCACTAACCCACACACCACAGCCCTCCCAGACCTCCTCCTACACTCCCATCTCATTCCCACCCTCAGCACCTCCCCCCAAGCCGGCCCCTCAACCTTCCCTTCCCTAACATCCCACATCATTCAAACCTCACCGCCCACCCACTCCCTCGCCTCAACCCTACATATAACCCGCCCCATCGACTTCTTCGCCGGGAACATCGCCAATCTGCATCCGTCTGAACTCCTCGTGCGGACTTCGACGCAGGTTTTCGCTCGCCTGCCGAAGAGCGGGGCGGTAGTTGTGGCGACGCGGACGGAGACGGAGACGCTGGAGGCGATGGCGGGGAGGATGAGTAGAATGGAGAAAGAGAGGTTTTTGAGAGAAGTGAATGGGTGGGGGGAGGACGAGGCGAGATTTAAGGGGAGGGAGCTTTGGGTGGGGGGTTGTGGAGAGGGTTTTGAGAGGTAAGTTTTGAGTCTGTTTTTGTTTGGTGAAGTGGAAGTTGGGGAGTTTGGGAAGTGCTGACGTTTATGAGAGTAGGTCAGAATGCGTTTAGGGATGATATGACGGTTTATAGTAGTGTGTAGACTAGTATGGGGAAAGGGTGATGAAGATGGTAGAGATGGGTGGTGGAGTGGTAGTAAGCATCTGGGTGTCATAAAATACTTGACAGTGTGCGACAAGCACCTAATAGGTGCGTCTAGCGACGACAGTGGCCCTTGTACACTAATAAGCCGGTGGTAGTAGTTATATCTCCCTCTATCATTAATAATGCCTTTTCCTCATACTCCCTCTCTCTCTCTCTCTATCTTTCAAACACCCACAGAAACTTATCTAGTAAACCTTAAACTCAACAACCCTAACCTTCGACCCACTCTTCGGCCTAAACAACACCCTCACCTGCCTACTCGACACAGTGTTCCACGCTACATTAGTAATTCCATTAGCAAGCGCGGTATCGTACTTTCCACCTTGAACAGCAGTCCACGTGCTTCCGCTGAGTACCTGTATGCTGTAAGAAGCTGGTACATCATATCCCTGACCCGCATTCGCATAAAACGCCAACTCAGCGCTGCTGATCGACTGAGCGGAGCCAAAGTCAATCTGATACCAGACATCCGCTCCATTACCGGCGGGCGAGTCCCATCCATTCTTCGCATTAGGTTCGCTGTAGAAGTAAATGCGACCATCGATGGCGGGGTATGTGACACTCGTACCCTCATTCGTCGACGTGGTACCATGGGGGAACGCAGTGGTGCTGTTCAACTGGACGGACTTTACGATTTTGCGTGTTATGGCCGTTGGAGCGCTGGAGGTGAGTGGTGCAGAGAGACGACCGAGTTTGGGAGATGAGGCTACGACTTTACCGTCGACTTCGATTTGCAGGCCAGCGGTGCCATAGTGCGAACCTGTGGCGTCCCATTGGATGGCGACCTCGCGGCCGTGGTATAGGACGCGGTCGAGGCGGAAGTAGGAGATTGATGAGTCGGCGAGAGGGTTTACTTCGATGCTGGCGTTTGTGGAGGGGCGGATGCCGACGAGACCCGTAATGATGAGGTCGTTGAAGCCAGAGTGGAAGTAGTGGTTTGAGCGCTTGAGCCCGACGATTGGGAGACCAGTGTCTGGGTAGTAATCTTCCTCGAGATCTAGAACACCGGTCTTGGGGTTGCGGTGAAGCTGTGCGTACTGCTTCAGAAGATGAACGTAGTCGGAATTCTTGATGATACCCGTTGCGGCACCTGTGCGGTAGTGATCCAGGAAGTTGGCAAGGCCGGTGAGAACTTGGGTAGTCTGGAATGGCCATATAGGACCGTTCCACTGACATTCCGGGTTCTTTCCTTCGTAACGGTACTGGCGCATGTACCACTGGTAGCTTGGCTCTACAGTGCGCAGGCCGTGCGGGCCGGCAAGTTGGTTAGTGTTTAGGACATGAGTCCAGGCCTTTGCGTATGCGGCAGTGTCGTCAGGGAGGTCGTGAGTCCAAGGTACCATGCCGACTAACTCGCGTCCGCGAATAAAGTCCCAGTAAGTGACGTACTTGTTGTTGACTTGGAAGCGATCGATAAAGTGCTCGTAGGTAGAGTTCCAGAGCGCATCTTGCACGCGTCCCTTGAGGGCTGTCGCCTTGGAGTTGTAGGTGGAGACGGTGCCGCTTAATCCTCCTTTCAGCGCTGCAATATTGGCAATTGCTCTCGCGTTGGCATATTGATAACTGTTGATGCTAGGACGGAATGAGTTGCCGCCGGTGAAGCCGTCCTGGGCACCCGAGGCATCGATACTAGAGATGGTGTATTCGGTAGCATCGCGAAGCGGCTCAACTGAGTAAAGACCCTTTGAAGTGTCATATGAATCTTTCCAGGCTTCATAAACAACCTGCATAGCATCCAGTAGCTTGGTCGCATCACCCGCCGCCCCATCTACCAAGTAGGTTTGCCAGACAGACGCAGCCATGCTCTCTGAAAACTGTCTCCTGTTGCTGTTCGCGCTGAACATGAACGTTTGATAGTCATCCTTGAACCTGCGATCGCGTACCCATCTTCCCTCCAAAAGATGGAAGCCCGTTGCATCGTTCAGTGAGGCCCACGGCTTATGTTGCCAGCCTACATCATCCAAGAACTCGGTGGAGATGAATCCATTGGCGCCAAGGTCGCGTTGATGAGCTCGGAAAATGCCCCAGCGGTAGTAGTACACATTGGTGAGATCTTGGTCGCTGGACTCAAAGAATGGAATGCGGTTGCGGTACCATGGTGCGTCATTGCCAAAATAGTTCTTGACCAAGGTGTCGGCGTCGAGAAGAGCATTGATTTGACCGATAAAGGGAACGAGAGCGAGGGTGTTGTAGACCTTCATCTTGAGCAAAAGGCTACAATTGTCTCTGCTGCATCATTTTGCAGGTACGATTGCATCTTTTTAGATCGATCGCCCGTCGTCTACTCCAGAATCCTCGTTTACCTGATCTACACTCTAAACGCCTCCAAAAGTTAGATCAGATAGTGCTCGATTGCCAATTTTCCGATGGATACCAGGATCCATAGTACTACCCCCGCGCCTTCCCCGCAAACTTGTGGAATTGATTTCTCCGTCTACCGTCGGCTATTAGCAGGCCTTGACTTAAGTATGTGGCGTACGTCCTGTTTTGGAAAGTGGGAATTAGCGAACATGCCTTCCAACTTTTTTGCGGCATGTTAACGGTTAGTAGAGACGCAAAGGAGATGAAATATATGCTAAGCTTTGAGCACTCTATTAGAGGCATTTCTTATCTGGTCTAAGCTAAGAATGCCGTATTACTCCGTTGCAGCTCTGCTTGCCTGTTTACTTTGCAAAGTTTGTTTGATCGGTCGAACGGCGTCACGAGGAGAATTCAGCCGGTGCCGTATCGGTGGCTTGCGAGTGCGAATGCGCAGATGCAGGCGGAGGGTCGCTAGGCGGACGTCATGCTATGCTCCGCAGCGTAGGCAAAGCTATGGGTTAGATGAGCTCAATGATGACTGTATTCTACAGTCGTTCCGAATGTTGTCCACGTACGAGATGGCGGATGGGCTGCCTCTCAAGGTTTCACCTGAAGTCAGTCGCTGTGGCTCTGTGGCTCAACATGATTTAAACCCCTTTGGGAACGGATCTCGGCGAAAGTTGTCCCGAGCCGCCCTGGGGGCTGTCTCGATGTAACCATCAACATCACCACAGCTGTCACGTTCCACGACAGTGCGCCTACTGCAACTCTAAAGCACCACCCCTCGCCCTTTCCATTCCACCTTCGCCCATTTCAGGGCTCTGGCTGTCGAGCATGTCACAAAGTATAGTATTTGTCGCTTACACGTGTAAGTAGATCAGACGCGGGTGTCATTATCATACCTCATACATTATATGCGTGTTACGATAGAGCTAGAATACATGGAAAGCTGAATACTGATAGCATGCCGCGGCAAAAGCAGTATCGCGAATAAATATGTAACAATCAAACCAGCACCATTAACATGAACAAATGGAAGCTTGGTGTTTTGTACAACAGAACGGCCTAAGAGACGGGCGTGGGGTCCACCGGGTGGGTCAACCTGTGGGAACGGATCTTCCAGATTGCCATGTTGACGTCGTATGAGAAGTCCTGTCCTGGGTTGCGCTCCTTCATCCTCTCCACAAACTCCAGACTGTCATCTTCCTCGTCCTCTGGGATGTAGTCGCTCTTGACTTCCTTCTTCCATCTCTTGAGAAGCATCTCAATGTGCTTTGGGTCAGGCAAAACTGATATGACTTGTCGCAATGAGTACTTTTTGTTCCGACCATCTCCCTTGCCACGCTCGCGAACATGGGTATAGCCGTGGGCCCAGCGATTGTCGTTTCGGTTGAACTCACTATGGCAAAGCAGACAGGGGAATGGTTTGGCAGACTTGTGCGTGTTCTTGTGTCGCTTCTGGTGCTCCGTACGCTCGAATCGCTTACCACAAAATGATGATCCTTCGGGCACTTCCTCGTCATCCTCGAAGGGGTTCTTACAGATGAACTTCTGACCAGGCTGCTTAGTGGAATGCCATCGGGATTTCTCATCTCGATAGATCGAGCTAAAGTCGCTCTCAACATGATCCCCATCCCACTTCCAGACGGGTTCACCAAACTTGCACTTGCACTTGGCTCTCCTCTCCTTCTCTCTTCCTTTGTCTTTCACCTTTTCTTTTGTCACACGACTCTTTCGTTGCTCCTTCTTCACTTTGACGGACTTGCCACCTGTGCGGGTTTCGCAGATCGACCGTCGAAGCATTCCTTCATCGTTGGACAGTTCGTCTTCCGGCTTCACATCGACTGGACTCGATGGCTCTTGCTTGAATGTATTGTGCTGTTCAAGCGGCACGTCCATGTCATCGTAAGAATCCATTGAGTTTGGCGTATCGACACGAACGTAGTCTCCATCGAGCATGGAGTCATGAGGTACAATGGTGGATCCGTCCATTGCTATCATCGATTGACTAGGCACATTCCAAATGACATGCATTGGGCTAGCGGGATGTAGGTCAAGGGTACTGGTGTCTATATCCATAGCCATGTTTGGGATCATGTCCATATGGCTATCAAGGCTTGTATACTGGTTGGTAGGATACCAAGGCTGAGTCGTTGCCATGGCTGCACTCTGCAGTCTGACGAACTCACGTTTTTGCAAATCCATCTGATACGCATATTTAGTGAAAGCAAAATCAGATGTTGCAGACGAAGTGTGGTCCATCTGGCTCGTGTTATCGAGAAGCTCCCAAGAGTTCGTCAAGTGCTCATCGAAACTGGTAGAGTTCGGCTCGAATTCCATGGGCATTCCATGGACTTGGCTCATATCGAAGGTACTCGTGTTGAGGCTTTGATTAGCCAGTGGACTTTGAGTGTACATCGGGGTCGCTGGTGTCGAGTAGTCCGATGAGCATGTGGTGAACGATAGCGACATCGCAGACACATCCGAGTTCCGCCTGACGTCCATACTATAGGGGGGTTGAGGGGTCAACATCCTCATAGCAGGATCCGTTGGCGGCGACATGAGGTATGCATCCTTCGAATTACCTCGATGATACATGATGGTCGATACCAACGGGTGGCTTTGATCGGAAAGCTAAGCTGTGAAGAACTGTCAGCCTGACTATCTCTTTATTCAGTATATGTTTTGGAAGACCCTGACATACAATGACTAGCTCGATGTCGATACGAAGATGATGGACTAAGACTTTGTAACCGAAGAAACTCGGCTTCCTCTGATGAGAGAATGATTAAAAAGGGGACGCGGGACGAGCTGTTGAATCAGGGTCCACGACTAATGCCACGGATTCCAGGAGTGGCGAGGAGTTCGACGTGCACTAAAGTCTGTGGCACATCTCACAGTCTGGAGGCGCGGTCGCGAGCGCGATGAAGCAGGGCGCTGGAATGGCGTGTGTGGTGCCCTGGACCGTACTGATGGGATTTGAGATGGAGCGAGAACAACGATCGATGTCACTGCAAGGGCAAGCCACGAACGCAACAGTATTCTGGAGTAAGATTTGATCAATAGTAACAACCACAGCAGATGTGAAAGGCGAGGGCCACTCTTCACGGCCCAAACGTACTCTAAGTACAACAACAGCTAGCCTTGTAGACATCTGATCAACGGGTGTGGGGTGCTGTCTGACCTGGCGCTCACCAGTCTGATGTGCATTGCAACGTCGGATTTGGGAAAACGCCTCTCGCTGAGATGTCACATCAAGACCCTACCGTTGGGAACGAGCCATACCATCAGCCACTCAATTCTAATAGCAGCTCGTCTCGAACTACGCCCTCTGCTCAGAATTTGTACAGTGGCAGGAGAAGACGTACACCAACCCCATAACCATGCATGAAGGTTCTCCACAAGTAGTTTTTGCATCGATTGTTACGCCAGCGTCTTCCTAAATATTACAGGAATGTCGTCCGCATTCGCCCCAGACTCAACACATACATGGGGAACCGGCTGTCAACACCGGGTTGCACAAATATATCTCCTGCATTTAGGGAACTATGTCTTGCCACTCAACATATAGCGAAGCTGTCTGCTACAGAAAATCGTCTCATTCTTGGGCTATGCTTAGCTGAATCGTGAGTGCAGCTGTAGTTTCATCTCAGTGGAGTGCAATATGCATGTGCTCTTTCCAATCTCGAAGACGGAGCTTATAGGTCAAGGACCTGGAGACATACTGGTATTGAGAGACGCCTCGCTCTTTGAGGCTGCTTGGTCGATCATTGCTGGGGAAAGTAACATATGTGGGCGAACTGGAAAGTTGTAGGTTACACGACAGATGCATATATGGACATGGTTCAATTCTCCGGTCCGATTGCCTCTCCCCCAGCTCAAACACTGGTGCATGCCAGGTCAAGCCACTATGAGGTTTACATTTGTCACGAGGCTTGGTGCCTGAAGGCTGCCATTGCTTGGAGAACTTGGAGTGAGTGTCTGGGGCGACAAGATTGAAATGACCCGACCGTAAGAGGCGTTCTCAATATCGTTCGATTCCTCCCATGAAACTTTGCTGCTCATGAGGGTCCAACGGGTAGCTGCCTCGCGTAACCCGTGGATCGAGATGATGCCATCAGCCGTTGTTAATCCGCAAGATCTGGTTCCGAATGTTTCATGAGGCACACCACTCAGCGCCGTTGAGCATAACAGCTGGGGTTGTGAGCGCGCGGTCTCCGAACAACCAACATGATGGTCCACAATATTATTTCCTTGTGCGACAAGACCTCCGAGGACCTCCAGTTGGCAGCAATGGGGCCTGGCCGGCCCCACTGTCAAAGATGACGCTCATGAAAGCCGTGTGGTGTATTGGATGAGCTCTTATGATATTCTGCAAGCCAAGCGCTTCCAAATCAATGTATCTCTCTCGTACCACCCATCCAAAGGCCTAAGTAGGCTGGCTTGCACGGCTCGGACACTTTTCCTAGACAAATGTTCCAATTTAGACGAGGGGCAGGAAAGCTGACCTGGCTATCCAAACTTCACGTCCTCGGTCCACGGATTGAGATCCTGCGGGTGTGAGCCGATTCATACGGACGGTTACGCTCGTGGTCTACTTGAGTCCTCCAATCTCGACAGTGGCGCTGATTCAACGGTTTCCAAGCGCGACGATCATGTAGCATTCTCAGTTCGATCCGAGATGCCCTCTTCTTTTGAATGGTGCCTCCGAGGAGATCACCAACCAAATATGTCGCAGAGTGTATCGATCCCAGTCTATGCAAGTAGCGTGACAACTCCGAGCATACCTATTTTGTCGAACAGCTCGGGCAGATTTCCCGATTGAAAAACGGTTAGATCAAACTTTCTCGTCTGAATCTAGTCTTTCCCGTGCGCCAAATTCGCGTATGGAAAGAAGGGGCGATCGCGGCTGATGTAGCTCTCATCTCCCGTACCTCGCAGCTGTACGCGGGTGACAGATACCACGAACTAGAGGTTCGCATTCCAGCCTTGCATGCGCATCGTGACGAGGCTCTGATGACAGTTGGAAGCAGGTGAACTGTTCGCGTGATATGCAAGATGCCGGCCGTTGGAGACGTCTACTTCATGACGCTCCATATCTCATGGTCAGCTTCTACTAGGTACACTGCAACAAAACGACCGGATGTACTGATTGAGACAGCGTGAACCACGTCGAGCCCCCCATATCAGTAAATGATCTACCATTTCCATCTGACGACGCGTCTCTCATCGGTGGCCAATGCCAGCAAGGGGCAACGCGCGGACCGTGAGTTGCACCTCAACGGCGGCATCATGTAGGTGCTAAGGATGACACCCAACCTGCTTGTACGCTCCACGCTACTTACCGGTGGCTAAACTTCATGTTCGCCCGGCCTCGACTCGAAGCAGCAACTTCAGCGATCGGCTCGGACCGTTGGCTAGGAAGCCGATGGTATGTGCTGAGGTGCGTTCCCTGTGATCTGCGCAAAGGGTTTGCAAAGCAGGTACCTGCTACACAACATGAACTAACGACTGCTACCCCGTCCTGTACAGGTGGACGGAGCATCGAGGTGTTTGTGCGTTGGCGGGCCGTTGATGGATGATTTGCGCGGAGATCTGCGAAAGACGCTTTTCTGCGGGCTACATCGTTGAATCAGTTGGTGGAATCGTTCGATTGCGGCGGATATGGAAGTATTCCATCCTCCGAGCCTAGCATACTTTGCTCTCCGAACTTGGGCCGTTGTTCATCGGCCTCGGCTTTCCAGAGAATTCATACGTCACGCTGTCGTACGGAAATATCATTCTGACTTTGACAGAAGGGGTGTGAGAGTGCCTTGTGGTTGTCCACGAGGCGTACCCTCAGATCCAACAAGTAGGTCCTCACACCATCAAGGCCAATTTGATTCAACAATTACTGGCAATACTTTCTTAAAGGGGATTATGTTGCCGTTTTCGGTCACTATCACGGATCTCTGGCTGATAGTTCACGGGACACGTCTCAGTGCGTAGGCGGTACCTGGGGGCCGAGTCCGAATCAATGGCGGCTATTTTCGTGAGCGTTTAAAGAACTAGGCTTTTGAGCTGTCATATACGGATACCATGACTGTATGTGTTTGCATATATAGCGACGCTTATGATGTATAATGACTGGGTAAAAATGGGAGCCGCTGATGAGCTGCTTCAGTGTTACCACAATGCTCACTTTCTGAGAGCACGACAGAGACTTGAAACAGCTTGAGATTATGGGCTTGAATACGCCGGTGACTAAAAGAAAAAATGCCGCGGGCAGGCTTCAATGGATTAAACGCCAGCTTGAAACCTCTGGGGTGCAGTGAAACCCGTGAGGAATCACCGCTGCCTTATCCCCGGGGCTATCTTTGTCTGAGATGGTAGCCGCGAGGTATTCATGTTATTATCCTAAATCTCTCACGTCGTGAGCATTTGATTATGTGAGGGTGTGTCTCCGTAGAGCGTCATAGTAGTAGCACCGTTTTCGTACCAGCATACTCTAGAAAGTACTTGACCTAAAGAGAAAGAGAGAAAGCGTGACCCCATGTAAGTATAGATTGATGTTCATGACCATGTAGCAGAGACAGAGACAGCCAAGTTAAAGTTCCGGTGACCTACGTAAACATAACCAAGGGAGATATCCGCCCATCCATGTCCAAAACCAACAACCCCGTCATTAATACGGAAACTACCCCGAACCAAACCAAACATACATCAAACCACATCATTCCCCTCCGTCATCGCAGCCCCCTCCGCCTCGCACCCAAAACCCCAAGCGCAAACCCCAAGCGCCAACACCCACCCCCGCCCCGCGTATACACATCCGCTCCCAAGCCCTCTCACTCAGCACCACCTTCGTAAAAAACGGGCATTCTCCCGGTGGCACTCAACAAGGACCCTTACCCCAACATCGCATCGTACACTGACCTCATACGGGACATCCGCTCCCTCACCTTTACTCCACAAGCATACCCAGACTAGCTAACCTAACCCGCGGCGCTTGTTCCCTTATTCCCAGCACATCACTCACACACTCACGAACCGCTCACCTACGCTGTACTAAAGACAGCAAGGTGTGCTTGATCCGTGCCGTCCGATCCGAGTGAACCGAGAAGGAATCGCCGCGCGTTTGTAGTAGCCCGTGCCGCATGCGTCCTATATGCAATGTAGCTCAACAGTTGAAATATCTGTTATCAAGAGGGAGCAAGAGGGAGGGCAGAACAGAGTTTTTTTTTCCCTCCCTCGGGGTGGGGTGGGGTGACGGACGTGCAGTGCAGACTTGCGATGGCGATCACACACATGGTAAAAACTCTCGCACAGCACAAGATATTATGCAAGCATTACCAAGACCCTACGTGCGGATCTCTTGATGATGATGCCTATAACAATAGGAAAGTCATGGCATGGGCATGGCATGTTCCGAAGATAGAAGGACAAGAGAAACTTGTACCGACCGTGAGCCGCCAAGACGTCTACGTCATTACTCTCCTTCGGTTTCATGGTGACCTCCCCTCCCTCGCAAAACGCCCTGCTGTGACATGTTCCCTACCCAACTTGCTGCCCAGTCCGTCCGCCGAGAGGGCCGAGAGAGGGTAGAAGCGCAAAACAAGAGCTCTAGCGGGACTGAAGCTGCAGAAACTAGAGACAACGGTAACGTAAGCAGGACACTAAGGAAAACCCTAAGCAGCGCGCACCTTACGACTAACGGTAAGTACGTAAGTAGTAAGCCGTCCTTCTCGCTTGCCTTCCGCCGTGCCGATGGTGACCCCCACCCTGCATTCCGTCACTCTAATTTGTTGCGTCTTAGCCTAGCAGGCGAAAACAGAGAGGAGGGGGAGTCGAGGCCACCCATTCCTTCAAGGGCCCGTCAGCTGCTGCATGCACGCAAGCAAAGTAGCGGAGGAATCGGCGTCTTGACCCTCCGCCCGCCCGCCGCACTGCAACGCAAGAAAACAAGCACTATCCTCGCAACCTCATGCTACTGGCGGTGGAATTACAGTATGCAACAAGAGATTACGGCGCGCTGTCTAGAAGGGGCGCGGCGCAGCGCAATCGTGAAATGATCCCTACCCAGCCAAGGGCACATCGCATTGTGCAGATTAGGTTCAGATAGAAGGCCCGTAGCGAACCGGGTGGTAGGTCGGTCGGTTCTGGGTGTGGCATAGTGCCCAACTGTATTGTATAGTCACCCCACGAAAGCAGCTCAAAGAGTATCACGTCGTGGGGAGACAGAGCAAAGGAAGGGCCGAAGCGAAGCGAAAGCGCGGGAGAAGAAAAGAGGGGAAGGGAAAAAGCAAAGACCCGGGTGTGTATGGGGAAAACCTGCGTCAGGTCTTCGGTAAATGCGAGAAAGCCCATGTGCATGATAGGGAGCAAGCCGTCGGTCGTCGACCCGGCACCAAGCAAAAACGAAGCAAACGAAGCAGGCTGTGCGTTACTTGCCAGCGCAGGTGCGCGCGCCGCCGGCCGTAACCTCGCAGAACCCGTACCAGGCAAAGGAAAAAACTACTGTCTTTCAACGGTCAACGACGCATAAGGTGACGCGTGTGTGCACGGAGCGGCGCGATTAGCCACAAGCGTGTCTGATGGCGATTGGGGAACTGGGGTGGTATGAGGGAGGGCAAGGGACAAAAAGACACACAAGACTGGCTGCTTTGTGCCGGGGTGATGATGGGAGGGAAAGAAACCTGGGATCTGCGCGGAGAAGTGAGGCTCAGCTGGAACCTGTGACAGTGCATTGCAGGTGCCGCGCACATGATGTTCAGGTTCTGGACTGCTCTCTCTGTGCTTTTCGCCATCATCTGCGTCGTCGGCTCCGAACTGCGATGACCGATGGCCTATCGTCGATTGGGAGACACGCGTATCTTGCTGCATATGGTCTTCGCAAACTTCCCGAAATTTTCTATGTCATTCAATCCTTGAACCATGATCCATGTGGGGGTTATGTGGTGAACTCGTAGATTATGATGATTATCTAGTATTAGGATTCCACCCGTAGTCTGGAAAGCCACCTTGGACTGAAGGTGAAGAAGAAGAGTAATGAGAAACCGAGAATGCAAGGCAAGAAAAAAGCAAATTTCTCGCAGTAGTAATACCAAGTAAGGAATCCCTTGATGAATGCAGTCTATAAGACGTTCCAGCCCAATGCATCTAGAGTGAATGAAAGAGAATGCCAGCCCCTGGCACGGAGACATGGAACCAATCCGAGGGTTCTTACATGGAAAAACGCCAGTGAAATGCAATAGACGATATGTACAAGCCGCGCGCATCGAATATTAACAGCGTAAAATGGAGGCTAAACCAGTAGCCCGGACAGAAAATCAATCGGGCCTGGCGAGAATGGCGGCAACAGCGTCGCAGGGCGCACAAGGCTGTACTTTTCGGGGCGGAACAGCAGCTGGAGCAGGGGGCGGGCAAACACACTCTTCAACAAACTCCTCTTCAGCAGCTACGAAGACGACTTCCTCATCGTTGTCCTCTTCAGTAGAATACGCAGATGATCGACGTGCCTGGGTCAGACCGGGCGCGTCTCTTGGAACGAAGTAGGATTCGCGGCGCTCATACTGCGGGGTACAGGCTCCAGAATGCGATAAGAAAACGGAAGCTCGTCGCGAGAAATGGCCGGCAGAGGGAGCGTCGTCGCACGATGGAAAGGCAGTCCCCCAGAAAGGCAGCTTTGGCGGGGTACCTTGACCGTTGTAAGGCACGTAGATGGATCCACCACGCGGCCTCAGGAAAGGACTTGGGTCGTCAAAGTCCTCGAATGAGCTCTCTCTATCCGATTCTTCTCGCGTGGCCTCAAGGTGCGACTTTTGTAGCGCAATCTCGAGTTCTTCGGCTGTAAAAGGTTGCGAGGGCTGACGAGTGCGATCAGAGCCCGTGGCTGGTCGTGACGATTGTCGGATGGAATCCGAGCGTTGAGCGCCTTGTGACGGTTTCCGGCGGGCGTCGCGAGGGTCCTCGGTTGGGTTTCGGGAGAGGCCAACTAAGGCAAGTCAGTAAAGGCGCGTGTCAGGTTTCCCGGAAAAAACAAAAACATACCATTTAGCACATCGCCCTCGTCATCGGACGCCTCTTTGATGTTGGCAGGTCTGTCGTCACCGGCAATGCTCGCTCCAATGCCGCTGTCTACCCACTCTTCAGCATCATAGTCCGAGGCACAGCTTCCTCTCCGGCTTCGGTGCATACTACGGCTACGGCTGCGTCTCCTAAAACTGCTCCTGCGACTCGGCAGCCTGCTTCCCATGGGCGAGTACAGCGAAGCATTGCTGTGCCGACGCCAGGCTGTGGAAAAGCTAAAAGCCTCGAGTTTCTTCTTGTGTTCCGGGTCGACTGCGCGACGGTATTTTAGCGGAGGCATCTTCTCGCCAGGCTTGTAAAAGTCCGACTCTGGCTCGTCTGGCTTTGCATGCTTGTGCGAGCCAGCGGTGAGTACGCGCTTTAAGCGGGTGCGTAGGTGACCAGGCATGGTTGTGTTGGGTCGACTATATCCGCGAGGTGAATTCCTGATGTCGAGTTGGGAAGAAAACACGGCCTTGTTGTGTGAAGATTGTTGTGTGAAAGAGTCGTGGAGGAAGGAGAGCACACAGTCCAAGGGCTGGTCGGTATGATGTCGGCAGCAGTGAGGCTGATTAGAGGGTGGGTCGCGAGGGGGCACAGACCAGTGTTGTTATCCTAACCCTGCTGGGGTGCTGAGCAGAGGTGGAGTATCCGAAACTGCGGTGGGACACTCCAGTCTTCAAGCAACACGAGCTGGGGAAGCGGTGGGATGTATACTTACACTGACAGGCTCGGCGCCTCAAGGGTAGGGCAGGGCTAGAAGAAAACGCGGAGTAGGCTAGAGCTCGTCGGCCTGCACTCTAATAACGCAATCACAATGGCGTTGGGGGTGACGAGACTCGCTGCGACTCTGGGCAGACCAGCGAAGGGGGGTCCCGCAAAGAGGCTACTGTCGGTGGCCGCATGCATACATGCCTGGCGGTAGAAGATTTCTAGAAAGGAAGAGGCGCGAAAAGCGCAAGAGCGTGGGTGGTAATCGGCCGAGCGCTTCCTAGCGAAGCACCAGAGGTCAAAAGGTGGGCCAGACTGCGAAAGGGTGAGCGCTAGGCTGTTGGAGGAGTGAAGTGCCGTTGCCGGGACTCTTATCCATGGTTCGCCACCGCCTGGTACCACCTGGAAATTCGCGCATTCACACGCCCAATTCGCTGACTGTCGGAGAGTGGCAGCGAGCTTGCGGAAGGTGGTTAGGATCGAATGTTGAGAAGCATGCACGCCAACCCGCCCGACTTCTGGGCTGGCAGTGCCAGGGCCAGGGCCAGGGTTTGGTTTCAATGCTACCATCAAAGTTGCAGCGGATTCGACCATTACCATGTGCATCATCCTCTACACCATATCCATACCCACGCAACCCTCCCTCCTGTCAGATCGGGCGTTCCGTGCACCGCGGCCTTGTGAGCGCTTGCGTGCCTGCATCCGGCCCAGCGCTATTACATACATGCATGCCGAAGAGCGGAGGTCATGCGTGCTAATCCTGTATGAGTGTGGGGTATCTCCGGCAAGTAGCTGACCGGTGAAGTCATCAGCTATATTTGTACAAGTACATGACACTGCCAACGCCAGCAAAGAAACTGACCACGTCGATGACACGGCTTTGGGCGTCAGAAGAATCCTTCCAGTACTGCCCAAGAGTGATGCGCGTTACGTGTGCTGACTGGAATGACGCAGCGTGAATGACACCGATCACGTGGAACTGCATGAATTGCGCCATCACGTGGCCAAGATGATGCACATCACGTGCCGTCGTCGCGCAAATCAAGGGATCGCTCGCAAGGATGACGCCGCCCCGCATGTCACACAACTTGCTTTGCTTTGTCCAAACAGTTCGACGACTCGTTCATTTTGTATCGGAAGCTGTTGCATGGCTGCAATTGGCATGAGGCGCACCTGTTCGCGGCGGGAACGCCGTAGTCGTAGCGTTCATTGGAAGGCGCAGCATCTAGCTCCTGCAGCCGTCCAGCTCGATGACCTCATAGTATCCAGGCTAGGTAGCTACAACAAACGCCATGATGTCTTGCCTTCATGAACTGTGCCCTGCTTTCTGCTAGTATAGTACTACGCTTAAACTGACCCTTGATTAATCTGAGCACCCCAAGCTCATCCTTCGGTCTCAGCGTGCATCATAGCACATCCCAACAACATGGAGAAAATCAAGAGCATCCTGTTTGTGCCACAGCCGTAACTTCTCAACCGTAGCTAATTGAACAGTCCGGGACACAAGAAAGACAATGTCGCGCACAACTCATCTACTGCTGAGGGGTACGTATGTACATAGTTTCAGTGATGATATATAGCTAATACCATCCCAGTCAGCAAGACGCAGTTTACGACGAATCGACCGGACACAGCGGGAAGCGGAACTTAACGCCGGGACAACCGGTATATGACATCAAGACTACAAGTGGTACCCCCTACACAGAACTGGCCCAACCGAGCGGCTCAGCGGGTCTTCATGGACAAGGCGCACACAGTGGCACTGACGGGCGCATTGGAGGCACAACGACTGCACACGGCGAACACTACGACACAAACCAGTCCCAAGCACTATCGGGTACTGGTCGGTCCATGGACAACACAAGTACCACTACTTCAGCAACCCATCGTCCCGACGCCTACCCTCACGGACATGCCCCGGAGGCCAGCGTCGCAAGTATCAAGAGCGGAGTGATTGGCTTTGGTGCGGAAGAGCCCCAAGGACATGCTGCTGTTTCAACGCACAATCCTGCTCAGGAGCACCTGGACGCAAACCAAGTAGTCGGAGGCGGGGAACCTGGAACTGCCGGTATGACTGACGGAAGAGGCGTACAGCCAGGATCTGGTACTCAGACTTATCCTCGTACGTAGGTCCAACTAGCTTCCAATTCATGATTTTGACGTGCAATACCTGACCAGAAGCTGCAGAGAGCCATATGATCGGTCGTGAACCTACAGGTGCTGATCCTAACTACACAGGAGAGCGGCAACCGTTTAACAACACATTGCGACAAGAAAGCTACACCGCCGATACTGATCGATCATTTCCTCTCGCTGGCGGCGTGATTTCAGATCCTACTAAGCATCCCATGTTTGCACGAGACACGACAGAGCACACTTCAGCGGCCCTTGGTCAGCGTGAACCAGGCACAAAAGAGAAGGAAGTCGAAATCAGCAACAGTCCTGTTCATAGCAGCTACGGGCGAGAAGGGCTTGCTGGAGCTGCCGCCGCCGCTGCTGCTGTTGGTGCTTCACACACCATGTCACCGTCAGAAGAAAAGGATATTCAAGACCAAGGTCTTGCGACTCGAGAGGCTACATATGGAAATGCACCACTAGCTACAGTGAGTATATAGATTGGTGTTAATCTGCCATTCATTATCTACAATCGAAATTAAGAAGCTAATACTGACATAGACTCAACCGGGAAACACAGCGAGCCAGCCGACCACTGACTACCACCCCGAGGCTTTGGCTGCAGCTACAGCTGCTGCTTCCACAGAGCCCAATATGTCGCAAACTGCCGACACTGCTATTCCTACAGGTGGATCGGCAAGTACCCATGAACGACCTCACAATCCACGGTTAGAGTCACGCCATAGACACGTTCCTGGTGAGTATATCACTACGCCATCGGACGAACCTACATTTCTCGACTACAGTTCAGTGGTAGAACCCAAAGCCCATACTCCAAGCGGACTGGCTTCTGTTCATGAAACTCCTGTTACCACAGACCCTGCACCTCACAGTGGCAGTCACGAGTTAAGGCATACGGGAACACTTGATGAACCGAAATCAAGATCATCTACAGATGATCATCATGCTCGTGACGCAGCCATTGCCGGGGGTCTTGGTGCTGGCGTTGCAGGCGTGGAGACGTATGCAGCTTCACACAAGCACGACAGTTCAGATGCTCATTCTAGTCAACCGTTTCCCGAAGAGTCCAGTCCTTATAGCAGCAAAGTACTCGATCCTCGTGTTCTAGGTGGAAATTCCAAGTTGGAAGAACAGAAGTTCGATTCGTTGGCCAAGTCTGAAACCGGTTCCTTGTCGCAAACCTCCAACTCTGTCAGTGGCTCGGCTGTCTCTGGACCTCCAGTGCAACATGTTACTTTTGCTGCCGATACTGCTGCACCAGTCTCGAACACAAGCGTGGAACCGATTAGCACTATCCCCGAAAAGCAAACTGAGCATCACTATGCCCGTGATGCAGGCTTGGTTGGCGCTGGTGCTGCCACTACTGGTGGTATATATGCTGCAACCCATGACAACAATACAAGCAGCGGACCAGCTTCGAACACCATCGGACCGCACTCTAGCAACACGGCGAACATCCTGGATCCTCGGGTTCAGCCTGACCCCAGCCAACAGATCCATCACAACATTGGACCCACCCAGGACGACCCCGCCTCACGTACAATTGGCCCGCATAGCAGCAACATTGCGAACATTGTTGACCCAAGAGTGAAGCCTAATCCGTCGAAGCAAAAGGAACATACCACAACCGGACCGCATCAGTCGGACACATTGAACCGCTTGGACCCCAAGGTAGATGAGAAGGCTGACCAGGAACATCACTACGGAAGAGACGCTGCCGTCGTCGGTGGTGCAGGCGCTGCCGGCTATGGTGCTTACGAGGCTATGAATGCCTACGGTGACCACAGGATGACTCAGCCGGGAGCTTTTCTACCAAATCAAAGATACGACACTACATCTTCCGGTGCAGGAGCGCCTAACCCAGTTTCGTCCCGGGGCCAGTATGACTACAATGATCCTACTACGAGGAGTAACGTCAACCGCACCGATCCCGACGATCATGTTAACAGGAACACCGCAATTGGCGGAGCTGGGCTAGCAGCCGCAGGTCTAGGGGCTGGAGCTTACGCAGGTTCGAGACATACCGATGGTACCCAGCAACCGCTTCATCAGACGCAAGGCTTTCCCTCTTCCAGTGCGGTTGCACCAGTATCGCAGTCTGCATACCAAGCCCGTGATACGACCCAATCCTCTTACCCCTTACAAGATACTGCTACACATGGATCTTACCCGGGACAAGGTACCATCGCGCCACATAACACGTATGAGCAGGGCCCGGGTGTCCAAACCTATGGATCTAACCAGGGTCTCGTAAGGGAGGACCACGATAAGCGCAATGCAGCTGTCCTAGGTGGCGCTGTGGGAGCTGCAGGACTAGGTGGTGCAGCGTACGTCAACTCTCAGCACCAAGACCAGCGTGAAGCAGACCAGCATCTCAAGAAGATCGCCCACGAGCGCGAAAAGGAGCAGCACGCACTCGACAAGGAACAGCGCCACCGTGAGAAGGAGCTTGAAAAGGAGACAGAAGGTGAAGAGAAGAAGAAACATGGTCTTTTGGGCTTCCTGCACAGGGACAAGTCCAGGAGGGAGAAGAAAGATAAGTCCACACCAAGCCCTGATTCCTCGCCTCGTCAGTCGCGGGATTACAGTCCCAGACACTCCAGAGACTATGGCGATGAGCACCCTGACTCGCCACGCTGGAAAGGCAAACATCTTCTGCACAAGGACCCCCCCAAAGGTCATCCCGCTCGTGAGATGATGGAACAGCAGCACGAGAGCGGCCTACATGGGGTAGGAAAGCGAGAACATGTTGGTATCGATGGGCCTATTGGCAATCCCGACATGATTAGCGGTGACCGGTAAGTCATGGCATACATCTGAACCCCTGGTATGAGTAGGTTACTAAAACTTCAATAGTGAGACTCGCAAAGGCGTGTACGGTCTGCATCCCGGTCCAGATCTCGATCACAACACTACCGTCACTGAACCGCACACTGGCCTACCCATAAACACGCAGTTCGGCACTGGTGCTGGTGGTATCGAAGGCAACCCTGCTATTCGCGGCCATCATACTCACCCTGACGCGCACCCGACCACGGGTTATCGGGGTGTAGACGGAGGCGCGGTTAGAAACCCGAATGCGCCATACTAAAAGTATGTTTTTGTGGAGACGTACTGGGAGTTATGGGAATACGGGGTATTGCACGATTCATGATTCTTACGTTATTCTCTTTGATTGAATGATTAGCTAGATATTTTAATCCAAGCTTCCGGTTTTGGCAGTCTTCTGAATAATCTGACATGAGATGATGAATTGCTCTATTCTAGCTTGATGCTCGTCTGATTGTTTAGCCACTTTTGTTCTATGCGTATTAATATTGTGTTCTCCCGGAAACTCCAGAGGAGAGAGAGAGTGTGTGTGTATACATGACACCCCGGGAAGTTGATAATCAACATCCCATCCCTTTTGACTTTTCCCCGCTTCTCAAAACCGTCTAACCTCCAATCCATTAACCACCCCTCCTCTACCTCTCATCTCTAACCCTCTCATTCCTCCCTCGCCCTCGCATCCAAAACCGCCCTATCCCAATCATACCACCAGATATACACCCCTTCAGTAACCGTAATACACGCACTCCCTACCGCACACCCGGCCCACAGCCCCACGAGTTTCCAATCCAGCCAAAAGCACAGCGCCAAAGCCAACGGAACCGCAACCCCATAATAAACACCCAAATTGCACCAGCCGCCAATACTCTGTTTGCCCAGCCCCCCTCAACAGCGCATTCACAAGCGCCGTGGTGGAATCTGCAAACTGGAAAGCGGCGAGTAGCGGCAGCACGGTGGCGACGATGTCGACGACTTGCGGGTCGGACGTGAAGGCGCGCGGCAGGATGTTGCGGAAAAGGGTGAGGAAGATGAAGTCGAAGAGGCCGATGGCGAGGAAGGTTGTGATGTAGGTTTTTGTGGCTGTGCGTGCGGCAGCGAGGGAGCCGGAGCCGATCAGGTTTCCCAAGCGTGTAGAGACGGCTACGCCGACAGAGAAGGGGATGTGGTAGATGCTTATTGCTAGGGTCATTACGCTGGTGGGGTTTGTGTTAGTTTGGTTGTGGGGGAATGGGAGGGGGGGACGTACATTGATTGTGCAGCTAGGTGGGTGGTGGAGAGGTAGCTTGTTGAGAAGGTTAGGATGTCCTGGAGGATGTTAATTGTGTACTTTGACATGGTACTTTACGAGGGGAATGGGGGTGAAAACGTACAAAAGCAAGCCACTCTGTCTCCACCATGACAATCCCCGGCACCGTAAGCCTAGCCATAGGCCCCCAGTTCGTAAAAGCCGCTTTCGTGAAACCACCCCAGCACTCCAACGACGCGGGATTGACAAAGTAGACGTAAATCCATAGGAGCAGTGGAAGCAGGTTATTCGATATAACCGTCGCGAGCGCCGCACCCGTAAGATCCCAATTAAGCACAAACACGAAAACGTAGTTGAGTGCAATATTGACCGGCGTTGCGATGAGCAGCACAAACAACGAAGCATTGAACAGCCCCTGAGCCTGTGTGAATCGTTTCCCAGCTTCAAAAATAGCGTACCCAGGTGCACCAGCCAGGAGCAACGAGAGGTAGTAACCAGCGAGATGCGCAAGTTCTTTTTCCGGAACGAGCGCTGCGAGGATCCAGCCTGAGCAAAGCCAGACCGCACCAATCGGAATGGTAACAGCCAGCATGAAAAGTACCATACGCTGAAGATGTAAACCCACCATTGTCTTCTTGCCCGAGCCGTACGCCTGTGCACACAGCGTATCCAGCGATGTAGCCAGACCTTCGTAGATTGCTAGACCAGTGATGTTTGCCGTCATGGTTGCAAGAGATACTGCACCCAATTCATCCGTTCCAACTATTATCAAGTCAGCATCCTCCATCAAAAACCTCCCATTTTGCCCTACTACCCAAACTACCCAAATGGCCCGGGCTTTCAAATGAGAAAACAAGACAAGACTTACTATGCCCCACAACAAAAATCGTAACCAAACTAAACGAATACTGCAACAAATACGTGCCCATGAGCGGAACACTATACTTGAGCAACAACCTAGCTTCCTGCCCTGCAGTCGTGGTTCCCAGCTCTTCCTCATCACCCTCTCCTCCTCCTCCCAGTAAACTCTCAATTTCCGCCGGATCAGCCATCACAGCCCCATACTGGCTGTGGTTCTTGGCTGCCGACGACTTGAGCAACCCCACGCGCTCCGCCGTACTCGTCGAAAACCGGCGTGCCTCGGGCGCATCCATGGTGCGGTAATACGCAGCCGTATAGCAACCACTGCCGCCGCCGCCAGAGGTAAAAGGCAAAGGAACAAAACTAAGAGCTAGGGACGATATATCATACTCGTACTCTTCTGTGTCGAAATGTTTGTCTTCGTTGGCGTAGATGTCGGCTGGTGGTGCGTTTTGCTGTCGCTGCTGCTTCTTGGTGCTGACGACGGCGGGCTGGACGTCCCAGAGTGGGGCTACTATCTCCACCTCTTCTTCTGTCGTCAATGGCGCCATCGGTCGGCGCGCTGCTGCCCACGGCGATGCAGTAAGGCGTTTTCGGAGGGGAAAACTAGGCTAGCGAGGGCGTCGTGGTGTGCATAATCCTTCTTTTTTTGTTGGTTGCTTCCCGCAATGCGCATACGCAATCAACGCAACGCAAATGCGGTGTGGAGTTTGTATAGTTAAATCGCAAACGATGCGGTGAGAGAGAGCAGCGATATCTGGAAGCGGCAATATACGGCCGGGCGGCGCAAGCAATTGACACACGCACACAACTTTGTATTTACGGTCTGTGGGCGAAACCTTTTCTTGTTGGTTTCCCCTCTCTGCTCTTCCCCCAAATCTCCCACTTCGCAGGGTACCCGCTGCTTTGTTTAGTAAGATGGCCCCCCATTGTAGTTACTGTCTTTGTTCGGCACGGTTCGTCCGGGCAACTACCTCACGCAACGCAACGGTCGGCGGGGCCCGTGTGGATGACAGGCAAAGAGAGTGGGTTCGACGAGGGTATGGGGGGACGTGACGGTGATGGTACAACCTGCTACCCAGATACGGCTTCGGGAGTATTCCCATTAGCCGGGTAGTCCCTTCACTTTTTGCGCCCGATGAACACATGTCCGATGGCCGGGATTCGCGGCGAACTGCACTTATCTACCGTTACTGGCATATGCATGGTTGAGGTATGGACTTCAACAGGGACGTGCATGCATGCTTATCTTGGCTGAGGAAAAAGAAAACATGATTTGGTTACCGTATATATCGGTTGTGCCAATGCTGCTTGTACGCGGGTGCTAGGTCTCTGAGCATATGCTCTCTCCGCTTTCCCCTCAACTTTGCACTCGGGATCCTTCCCGTTATATTTGGATACCTGCATAATCACCTCAAAAATCTTCCAATTGACGCTCTCCATGTCCCGAGGCCCGCGTTACTTTGTATGACACCCTCGATGCGTTGCATTTATCCATAGTCTTGAAGGATACAAGTGCAGGATTAGATCCCGACACCCTCGAGTACGTCTAACGTGACATGGAACGGCCGACATGCATCACGCTGTTGTCAACCACATGCCGCCGAATGTGTTAGACAGCACCTCGAACACATATGCAAGGAGGTCATGACAAGTTTGACTGGTGTGACACGGGTATTATTAGGGCTCTATAAAGTCCTACATCTCGTACCGAAGCCGCATATGGGCAAATGCAATTGTGAAAGTAAAGCGAACGAAGGGATTCGAAATCGAAATCGCCAATGACTACAACGTGACTAGGTAAAAAGAGGAAGTAGAAAGGAAGAAAAAGTAGAAAGTATGGAAATGCACCAAATGTGCCACTACCTGTTTGCCCTAACAGACGCATGCATCCTTGGCTCCTCTGTCACTCGTGCCTGCAACGACTGATCTGTCCGTACATGGTGACTCTCCCCGGAACGCCGACCCTGTCGAAACAAAGAATCTACTGCAACTTCTTCACACCACCCTTCCTAGGCAATCCTGCCTTCCTTCTCGCCTCCTTGTCACCCTCAGCAAGCCATTGGCTCGCTTTTAGCATCTGAACCACGTTTATCCCCTGCTTCATGGCCATGAAGGGTAATGAGATAGCCATCAGGATCCAAGGGAGAGTTGAATCCATCTTGTTGGCGCGCGCCATCTCCATAGCGGCAGCAGAAAAGGGGCTGGCAAAGAACATGGATGGTTTAGGAGCGGCAGGCGAGCCAGGTTGCAGCGAAGCCGGATTGTTAAGGTCGGAGAAGAGCGTGGGAGAGAGGAGGGGCGAGCTGAAGGAGAGGAGGTAGAGGGCAATGAAGAAGGTTTCATTCATGGCGCAAAGGGCGAAGAGAACTTTCTAATAGGATATTAGCAAGGCTTGGTACAAGGTCAAATGCTAGACGTACGTTGTTGGAGTAGTACTGTTTGAGCAACCAACTCCTGCTTTCGTCTATGTTCTTGTGGCTCTGCCCACTGCCTCCCATGCTCAACGTTGCGTACATGTGCATGTAGTGGCTCGCCAGATCAAGCGAAATGAGACTTTGAAAGACAATGCTCCAGCGAGGAAAGGCTTGCGCCAAGAAGACGAGTAGGCAGGTTGTTGTGCATCGATCCGTCACCATGTCCAGTACCGCACCAAACTTGGTGCTCTGCTCATACTTTCGGGCTGCATATCCATCTAACGCATCGAGCAGGCACGATACACTGTAAAGGAGGGTGCATGTGCGTGGGTGGAGGGGCATGTAATAGAGCGACCCGAGGGCGAGGAAGACGCGCGAATAGCCTATTATGCTGTTAGCTACCTGTATTGAAGTATAAGGGGAGTAAATATACCGATCAGGTTCGGGATAAATAGGAATATGTTCTCTTCCGCACCCTCCTCTTGTACCTTTGCGGGTCGCACTGCGGAGCCATTGCCATTGGCTTGCGATTGTACGGATGCCATGGTGATGAAGTTTGTTACTGCTGTTTCTCTTGGTCTTGCAATCGCGCCTTCAATATTCGCTCTGGCTACCCCGCTGGGTTATTCGACAGGGCTGAGGCGTGTATGCGTACACTTGGGGTGCTCTGCGCTAGGCTGCAGAGTTCCGCGTAACTGTAAGATTGGCTTCGGGTGATTCCGCTTTCTTGTCCTCGCTTGCGCACTGATGCAGAGGCTGGGAAAAAGTCGCGTAGTCGATTAAACGACGTGAGGTCGAGGTTTGCGATAGCTGCCAACGGTCAACTGCGGGTCCAAGCCAGAAAGTTGTCGAATGTTCAAGCTGCCGATAAGCCGATAACGAACCTTGGGGCCTGGTCAGCACAGGGGTAAAAGCGGCTTCTATTCGGCGCGATATAGAGTCGCGATAGCTTCTGGATATGGAAAATACGTGTAGGAAGGGTTGTGAGGACGTGTCAATAGGAAAGCCGGGACACCACGGTGAGTGGAAATTGTTGGCAGAAATCTTTGGCCATTTCGTCCGCCTGCTCCGGCCTACCCGCCTAGGCCAGAAAGGGGCTTGCTTGGCATATGAGGTCAATCGTACATCAGATACATCAAGTGAGCCGAATATCATCATCAAGATAGGTAATCATGTCTTGGCCATCAGCCCACTACCCACCAGCTATCTACTCCTTGAACCCTTTGAACTTTGTCTTCTCCGCAATCTTCTTCGACTTTGCTTTCTGGTGCGCTTGCTTCTCCTTGGCTTTACCTGTAGTCAGTCCTCGGTCTGCTTTGCCCTTCTTCCATACTTTGCCCTCTGTACGGACATCCTTTGCTTCAAGCTTCTTGCGGTCTTTTCCGCTGAGCTTCTTCTTCTTCTCCTTGCCCTTGACTGATCCTCCAACAGCCCCGTTCAAGGCAGCAGCTCCCTTCTCTCTCTCCGCCATCTTGTCCTTCTCAGACTCAAACCACGTACGCCTTGGTCGAGACTTGATTTCATCTTCGTGTGTGATGAGATTCTCGCCTCGCTTGAGGTCACGCTCTGTAACACTGAGAAGACGCTCTTCCTTTTCTTCCTTGAGTACTTCCTCAATCTCGTCTTCGAGGTCTTTGATCTTCTTCATCCATCTATCCGTCTCCTCGATTGGGACCTGACGGCTGACCACCTTGGCTCCCTGATCGCGTGACGCCTTGACAGCTTGCTTGACAACCTTGCGGTCTGGCTCTGCTGCAAGTGTACACGCTCGACCACTGCGTCCGGCACGGGCGGTACGACCAACACGATGCAGATAGATCTCATGACTTTGCGGTGCTTCGTAGTTGATGACTGTAGAAACGTTCTTGATATCAAGGCCACGGGAGGCGACGTCGGTGGCAAGCAGATATGCCGATTTGCCTGAACGGAAAGCTTCGACTGATTGGATACGCTGATTTGATGTCAGTATCAGGTTGCACTACAAGATACGTATATTCTTACCTGTTCTTGGCTCATGTTACCATGGAGCTCGCTTGCCTTGAGCCCGCATAGAGCAAAGACAACCCGCACTCTGTGTGCCTCCTTCTTTTGCCTGAAGAAAACAATGACTTTCTCTGTGTAGATTTTCTCACAGATGTACATCAGGTATGCCAACCTCTTGTCCTCCTTGCCTTGACGTAGACGCACAAACTCTTGCGTAAGACCTGCTACAGTATGCTTCTTCGCGTCGACCATCAGCCGTACAGGTTTGTCCATACCAATGCGAATCAGCTTATCAACTGAGCTCGTCATGGTAGCGGAGAAAAGCATAGTCTGTCGAGACTTGGGAATAGTCGTCAAAATCTCATTCAGTTGACTCTCGAACCCTTCTTCAAGCATACGATCGGCCTCATCGAGTACAAGAATCTCAAGATGTTCAACCTGGAAGGCAGCTGTGTTATGCATGTGATCGATGAAACGACCAGGTGTTGCGATTACGACATCCGGTCTGGTCTTTAGCACAGCTTCTTGATCTCTTGTTGAGAAACCACCAGCCATCAGTGCGAAAGTGATGTCGGTGAATGACGCAAGCTTCGTAGCAACGTTGAAACATTGTACAGCCAACTCACGCGTGGGCATGAAAATGGCAACGCGCGTTGTAGGGACCTTTTTCGGACGGTAGAGAAGACGTTCGAGAATGGGGATGAGGAAGGCAGCTGTTTTACCGGAACCAGTCTCGGCTCCACCGACAACGTCCTTTCCTTGCATGGCGATTGGGACAGCCTTGTTTTGAATTGGTGTCGGCTCCGTGAAGCCGACTGATGCAAGACCTCGTAGAATTGGTCTTGAAAGTGACATGGCTTGGAACGACCCTGTGGCACCTTTGGCACCCTTCTTTTTCTTGATCTTCACACTCTCCTCCGGCGCAAAGAAGGCAGCTGCCTTCTTGGCCTCGACAGCGTCTTCCTCCTCGCTTTGCTCCTCCTCTGTATCGGCACCCTCGAGATCCATGGGATGTGGCACATGCGGCACTTCTTCGTCGTCATCTGAGCCGTCGCCTCCATTGCGTTCGCTACCCTCATTCTCGGAAGCTTCGTCTTGGTCTTCCTCGTCCTCAGAGTCGCTTGCAGCTCCCATACCGAATCCGTCTTCGGCCATGAGTTCATCATCCTCATCGAAGCCCTCAAAGTCGCCATTGACTGATGACTCCGGCGACTCTTCTTCCATGGCTTTCAGGGCCTTCTTCTTGTTCAATCTCCGCTCAATGATATCATCGA
Organism: Pyrenophora tritici-repentis; assembly: GCF_003171515.1. Taxonomy (NCBI): domain Eukaryota; kingdom Fungi; phylum Ascomycota; class Dothideomycetes; order Pleosporales; family Pleosporaceae; genus Pyrenophora; species Pyrenophora tritici-repentis. Next base: position 896,683 of record NC_089392.1, on the reverse strand, counting down.
CATCTACTGCTGTGCTGCTCTTCTTTCCTGATTCTTGCGCAACCGTGCCGTTTTCGTTGCCCCAGCCATCGAATTCCTCGACAAACCCAGTGTCTATGTCGCCAACCGCAAACTCAAAGTCGCTGGCAATATCATCGTTTTGCTCCACGTCTTCGCCGGGTTGTGGCATCTCATCCTCTTCTTCGGCTTGTGGCGCGGCTTCAGTCTGCTTCTTTCCCTTTTTCTTGTCCTTTTTTGCTTTCTTGGACGCCATTTCCTTTGGCTTGACATTCAAGTCTGGATCCTCTGTATATTTCCTCTTCTTACCAGCCCCAGCTAGTTTCGTCGCTGCGGCCAGCTCGTCGGCGCCACCGTCGTCGGATACATCGTCGTGATCGGAGATGGTGAATACAAAGTCGTCATCCAGATTTGGCGCCATTTTCGCGATTGCAGAGTGTACAACTGGGTATGGTCGGATTTCTGCGCAATTCTCAAATCGATCGCTGTCGCAGAAAAAAGTTCGGCCTCGGGGGATCTGTGCTCAACGCATCCCTGTCGGCTAAAAGTGGGGTCCCGATTAGCGCGCTTGCCTGGGGCATCACCTCAAAGTACGTGGGCCGAGCCGTGAGGATCGCAATCATCTGTTGCTATATAATTCTAGAAACAAGAACATGTATACTCCTAAGATTCTTTCTCACAACTCTCCTTGCTAGTGCGCCGCTGAGTCACAGGCGATCCTCTCTCCCTACTCAGGTGCATTGCAGGCACCACCAAGGCGTTTGCCCATACATCATGACGAACGGGTACAGTCTAATGACATGTGATGATATACGCTATTAAGCGGAATACTATGGACGAAGCATAATATAGCCTTGTCAAGCTGCCACTAACGAATTCAAAATGCCATATTAGCACTTGCCAGACTGCCTGTCAGGTGCTTAGCAATGGTACAACCTTGGAAGCTGACTGGCCGGGAATTCACATGAACCTACTAAAGTGATAGTAATCTACACTTACCGATCGGAAGGCACTCTGAGTCACCTTTCCGATTCGGAACCAAGGTCGGGTACAAGGCAGCCGCACTCCTACCGCCGGACCAGACGTCACATGCACTCAGCCTGGTCTCACTACAACACCTCATAAATGCATGTAGCCTTGACGAGCACATCTTCCATAACCACACAATCCTTGACTCGCCCGGATTTCTGGTACTCGTACTACACTCACTGCTCTAGTACTGTTCACATCCTCACACCAGCCAGCGCCAACCCCACTACTAACCCACACAGCCGTCACTATACACCCGATGCAGCGAGTCTTACGCTCCCAGACCAAGGAAGCCATCGAGAGTGAAGACACCACACCTCCTCCCAAAGTGGCCAAAAGGCGGCGCTCACGTGCAGCGGACCCATGGGCAAAGCGACGCAAGCCAAGCACCAAACCAAAGTCGCCCAAACCCCAGATCACTCACTTTACATGCCGAATCTGCATCGAAGAGCAGACAACCGATCAGTTCGTAACATGGCTACCACCAAAGCGCCGAGACACAACCCCAACTTTCGACATCCCCAGGGGCTGCATAGACCACCTCGCACGCAATCCGCGCCGAACAAAAATCGATCCCGTCTGCAAAACATGTATTGGGAACTTCCTGTCTGCGCGTATTGACACTCTCGGCGCACAGAACATCAGCACAGGCTGTCTGGAACCCGGTTGCACAAACTACTGGAACCACAACTACATCTTGCAGTACATGCCCGCCGGCGAGCCTCTCAACAAATTCAACATGGAGATGCTAGAATTCTGGAAGCAAACGGCCGACCCCAAGCCAATGACTTGCACAGCGCCGGATTGTAACGCCGTGGGGCTTCCTGATCTCAGGGCCCCGGGTTACCCGCAGGTGGTGTGTAATGAGTGTATCACCCGGTCTTGCGCTCAGTGTCTCGTGCCCTGGCACAAAGATCTCACATGTTCCGAGTATGCGGCCAAGCATGTCAACGACAAGATGAGCGATACCGAGAAGGAGACGCTGGAACTCATGCAGAGTAAAGACGGGAGACGTTGTCCGCATTGTCAGCTTGTCATTGTGAAAGATGGAGGTTGTGATAGTATGGTATGGACCCATCCCTCTACGGTAAGCACTGAATGGTTCATGCTGATTTTGCGTGCCAGCTCTGTGTCGGTTGCTACAAGTACTTCAACTGGGCTACCGCCGCTTCAGCTGTTAGTGGTGCAAAGAAAGCTCAAGTACCTCTTATTCACGGTATACCGTACTGGATAGATCCTAATCCGGCTAATGCGTGCGAGATGGATGGTCTTTTGGCGGGTGGAAACGCTACCAAGGCTGCAACCTCGTAGGATGGGAGGGGATGGAGGGTCGACCTTCAAGTTCAGGATGATACGGCTGGTATATTTTCATGAATGGTTTCTTATGTCAGCGAGTATGTTCACGCATGAGTAGGTCAGGCCCCAGTCACAGGATCGGTGGATGACTTCTATGGCATTTTCTTTGTTTTCTTTGCTCTTACCAATGAGCTTGTATGAAGGATGATAGAGACTACCCCATATCTGTACCTGTTCTTAGAGAAAGCCTAGGCTATGCTGTATCATCTACAGCTCGGGCGTATACATTTCGTAGTCAGCTATATTAGAGACTTGAAATGAATACCATACATGACAATCCACTTTCCCCTTCCCCCATGCGTCTAATCCGCACCAGTCAGCAAACCCAGTCTCAACAGTAGCCTGCTGAACACATCTGAGCATACCACAACACAATCACAATCACGCAACATCAACCATAAAGATCAAATTTGCCAGAGCCCGAATCGCCCCAATATGTTGTGAGATTTCCATTGTACAGACACAAAGACGCGTGCGTATTATTTACAGAAACCCCCACCCACACTCCCACCAAGCACCAACCACTTTCGGGTGCTTATAACACGCAACGCCGTCCATCGATCCATCTGCCTTGCCATTCTCCGAAAAAAAAAGAATCGAATTCGAATTTCATCCTTCGCTGTTTCGTTGTTGTAGTTGTTCACCCCGAAACTCCACTCACTGACTGAACAAATTACTCCCACTCCCAGTTTGGGTGGGAAACGCCCGCCCGATGCATTTTGAAAAGAGAAAAAGAACCGAAAAAACGCCAGTTGAACGCCACCCTACGGGCCAGGTGGAAGTTGAAGAAAGTGCATTATGTAGTTCCTGTGTGATGGTGGCCAAACCTTTCTGTAGAGATTTTTATAAAGACAGCGAAACTGAAGAAGACGCAGTCTTTTGTTTTCCTACTTTTTTTGTGGTATTGGTGTTCTTTCTGCGGGTGTGTGCGGTTAGAGGCCCCCTCGGTAGTGACTGGATACGCACCTGTTGCGGCGTGTGAAGTCGCAAGTTTCCGCCTCGTGTTTTTTGGTTTGTTGTTGGAGGGAAGCCCCGTCGTCTAATTAGAAAGGCAGGTTGTGTTAACAAGCCGCATGTTTGGCGGTGCATGGCAATGCAGCCGGAACTGAAATGAGCAAGAATGTCAGAAACCCCAAGAGTATCGGATGAATAGTACAAGGAAATGCGAACATGTGCGAGCTTAGCTGGAAGGGAGCCTATGCTGCCGTCGGAGTAGGTACCCCGTTGGTAGCAAGCTCGGCCTGTTGGCGCTTTGCTGCTGAATGCTCGCTGTCCTAGATTAGCGAATTCGTCAGCATAATGATGTAACGTTACCCCCATGGCGACATTCAACGTCTGGAGGATTTGGTGAGGCGAGTGTCACGAACTTCGAGGCCTGTCTCGGCGAACTGGCGCTTAACACTTTTCGCGTCCTTCTTTTTCTTCTTGTCTTTGCTGGGCTTCGGCCGCGTTTCTCCTTCGACGAAGACATCATCCGGGAGCGCGGAGCTGATAGGTCAGTTGGTGATTCTGGGGGAGTTGATTTGGGAGGCCATCGTACCTGCGCGTGTGGACCACTTTCACAGACATGAGGTCTTCGTTGTAAAGATCTGAGTCGGTGATGTAACTCTTGAACTGGCTCACGGGATAGGAAATATCGAGCGATTTGGTAGCTTCTATACGAATGGTCAGGGAAGAAAGAGAAACTTGGCAGGTGTATGGACATACCACCTGTGGGTAAAGTGAGGCCGATATAGAAAGTTGTAGTGTGCACTATCGTGGTGTCGCCGTTGGCTTCGAGTGTACCTTCGGCATCCGCTTCAGATTTTGGAATGAGATAGTCAAGGGAGCCTTGCGCGACCTCTTTGAACTGGTCATCCGTAATACGATGCGCTCGCTCGAAGTATTCAATATATGGACGCGCGGTGGCGATACCCGTGTTTCCATCGTCGATGCCTTTGATGATGTGTCGGATCTTCGACTGTACCAGTCCGGAGAAGGTCGAATTGGCTTCCTTGGTTCGGCTTGCGGCGACGACGCTCAAATAGTACTTGTGGTCTTTTGTAAAGAAAGTGTGCCGCTCGAACAGTGCCTTCCAATCCTTCTTGTTTGCAAAGATATCCTGCAATATGCTGTCCGCTCGACCGAATTCTTCCTTCATGATGCGCAGTGTGGATGGCATGACGGTGTGCGTAGCGCACATGGATGGGAACGCGGGTGTGATGATGGGCATGAGATGGGCTCTATCGCCGCCATAGACCTAGCAAGTTTAGTTTGGGCCTATTGCAGTTTTGGATATGGAAGACGTACCTGTGGGTTCCATACACGGAGGCCCATGTCACCCTCTTCGATGTGCTTCAGCATAACAGGCCTAGGCCAGGTCCACTTGTACATCAAACTGAAGAACTTTGAGACAATGGTAGCGCCATTGGCCATTGGGTAAAGCTGGCATATGCGGGCAACCATGATAGCCCACGCAACTCCTCCAGGGTATCCAAAGACGGCCCCGTAGATGCCGCGGCGGTTCGACCAGAGCTTGATGGCTCGCAGCGCATGTCGGAAGCTCACCTTCTGTGGAACCGAGTCCAAGAGTTCGTTGGTGACTCGTGTACCGTTAACGCTGCGTGTTGCCGACTCGGAAAGTCCCTCCAAGTCCTTCTTTTCAATGGTGGTCATGTTGAGGGGTATTGAAGGCCTCTTCGGTAGCGAGCAAAACAGCAAGTCTATGCTCACGCCCTGGTATTCCATCTTGATAATAGGTACAAAGGCGTCTTCTACGGGCACGAACTCTTGGATGTCCTTTTCGTTGCATAGTTCTTTGAAGGTTGAGGGAAAGATGGCGAAGAAATCGTCAATGGAGACAAATTTGGGCGCGACAACGAGCGTATCGATATCCGATTTGGGACCGTGAACACCGAGAGCGAAGCTGCCGAAAGTGAAGATCTTGCCGCCCGCGGCGTCGATGATAGACTGCTGAACGCCCTTTTTCTTGCCGACGCGACGCACAAACTCTTCGACGACATTTTGGATATCTTTGAGAACTGACTCCCTAGACATCAGTCAGCTCCTCGCTATTCTTACCCGCGCAATGCAATCGCCTTACCTTTGTTGGTTGCCCTCGGGCGTCTCAAACACATTCTCGTCTTTCAGCGTCGTGATGAGGCTATCGTTTTTGCGAATATCCTGTTCGGTAGGCGGGGCCTCAGAGATGGCGCTGGTAACGCCAAACTGCCGGGTGGGTTTCTTCTGGTCGTCCATGGTGAAAAGGTTGAGGAGTGGTTAAAGTCTGGTTGCGCAACTCGGCACAGATGGCGCGCAGGAAGTCGCAGACGAGGCGCGTGTCGTGTGAGATTGCCGTGAGAGGTTGCTGGGTAAGATTAGTAGTGACGGAATGAGCGCTCTCACATGGCGACGTGTCGCGACCGTTCCCTTGTTTTGGGTTAGCGGAGTGATTGACACATGAGAAGTCGTGAATGCTTTCGTCTTTGCAGCGAGCAGTTGCCAAGACGCTAATGCGCCGCAGTGGCTCAGGGCTGACGGCACGAGTAAAGGTTGACACGCCAAGCCTATTTTGGCCAGAAGGCAGGCTAATCTGCTTGTGGCCACTAGGCTTGGCAAATCCACACGTACCCATTCTTAACATACCCTTTGTGCGCAACAAGCAACATGGACGCACACACTTCACTCTCAAGCCCGAAATACAGATGCGGATAGCGAGAGCCGTAGGAGCTATTGCACTCCTTCGCATGTCGCTTACTGCAGACGCACCTGGCGCCTTTCATCAAGCCGGTACTTACGAAGAGAGAGGCCACTCAGTTTGGTTAAGGCCTACTACACAAGATACTACGCAAGAAATACAGAGACTTCGCACTGAGCTCCAGATTGAGTTCTTTGAGGTCAATCACGATACCCGACCATTCACGCCTCATCTCTCTGTAGGGCAAACGTCTGATCAGATTGGCGTGCAGAAGCTTTGTAAAAAGGTTAAGATGGTTGTGCAAAAATTCCGGGCCAAAAATGGAGCAGAGAAAGGCTCTCCGAATGCCCTGGACTGGTCTGTTGACAGAGTCTGTGTTCTCGAGCGCAAAGGCTTCAATGATCGCTTTCAAGTAGTCACAGAGATAGAATTAGGGAAAGAGCGGCCTTGAGTACACTACTTAGTTCTTGTTGAAAAACTCCTTCAGATTCTCGTCCAACCACTTCACGTCTTCTGTGGACTGTCCAGGACCGCCAGCCCTGAATGTATGGGTTAGCTACAAGCATGTCACAACCATGGGCGCAGAACTCACCAATGACCCCAAATAGATGGAAAGACCTTCAGAGTCCCTATGCCGGGATTCATACTCTGCACCTCAGACTCGGAATCCTCTGGCGGAAAGTAGAGATCCGTCTTTCCTGGCAAGACTAGCATTTTGGCCTTGATACCCTTCATCGCCTTGTCGAAGTCGCCGTTGTATGGCTCTTGGTTAGAGCAGTCACCCGCCTGCCACGTATGCGCCATGACCAGCATGTTCTCCGGGTCTTTTGACAGCGCCCAGGCCTCCCAAAAGTTGACGAGGAAGTCGTCGAGGTTCTTGAAGCCCAACGTTGGCGCTGTCTCGTAGAGCTTCTCGCGGTAGAAGGCTTGAGAGAAGCCCCAACCAGCATATACGCGTCCAAGGGCTCTCAGTCCGACTTCTCGGGCCTCGGCCGAGAATGTTACAGGCTTGCCACTGGCAGTGTAAAGGTCCGACTTGGAGACACCACCTGAACTTGTGCCAATCGAGGCATAAAGCGCACTCTTGACGCCCTCTATGAAGACTTGGTTATGCAGACTGGTCTTTGCACTGCCACAGAACGGGACTGCGATATCCATAAAGTCTGGATATTGGGTTGCCCACTGATATGTCTGTCCTGCGCCCATGGACCATCCCAATACCGCACGTGCGTGCTTGACACCGAGATGCTTGCTCACAAGCTCATACTGGGCGCGTACATTGTCGTAGAATAGCACTTCAGGAAATGGCCGCAGACTGGGCATGTTGGATGGCGACGACGACTGGCCATTGCCAAATAGAGCGGGGATAATGATGTAGTATTTGGAAGGGTTGAGCGTCTTGTCTGAGCCTGTGAGCCAGAGGTTCTCCTGTATCTCTGAGGGAATAATTTTAGTAATTGTGCGAAGTTCTGGACGAGTCTTGCATACTTCCAGAATACCATGTTGGATAGACTACAGCTGGGAGCGATGGGTCGCCCAGCGTCTTGTATGCGATGAAGGCATCTGGAATTTCTCCGCCGGATTTCAACTTAAAGTTACCAAGCTTGTATGTCTGGTAGTCTGTATCGGAAGACATGATGGAGATTTATGTTGTTTTCTTGGGAGAATCTGTTACTTGTCTTTCTCGGGTGTAATACAGTAGATATGCTACTGCTCACAAGAACCTTTGTTTATCAACTTCACACAGGCTTCTCATGTACGTGATGGAAGGAATGTCAGAATTCAGTAGCATTGCCTATCTACGAGCGGTACGCCTTGCAACTCTACCGCCATAGTTGGAGATTTCGTAGTGGCATTGTTATCTATGGCGGGGTAACTTGGAGACTGGCGGGGTAGATGACGTTGTCGGCCGTATTGTGTAGGAGAGCCATCCCCCGCGTATAGCCGTAAAATAGGTCCTCAGTAACCTCTAATGATTATCAAGACGTTTTATAGCCCAAGTTATGTCGACAGGTTTTCGTTCGGCAAAGAGTTATCAGCGAGATCGAATTTACATCGATGGATCCTCGGTCCACGTTCCGCGGCCGCCCTAGGCTTTCCGCCGCTTTCTATAGCTTCGGAATACCCGCCGCCATTTACCGGAATGCACATTTTTGCGCTTGATAATGTTGTTAGCACGGCAGTTACGTCTATATCGACATAGGTTACAAATATCCTGTTATCATCACCAACCACAACCCATCCATTCACCCCAGCTCAAATACCCATCACCCTCAACACAAACCCCCCGTAAACCATACTCCAAAATGGCATCAGGAAGAGCAGACGCCGAGAAGGAAATCAAGCGCAACCCCCACGGCGACTTCAAAGCGGTAGAAGCCTCGCGCCCACCCTTTGACCAAACTTCATCCTTCCACTACACGCAAACCCCCAAACCAGGTTGGGAGGTTGGCGCCGGCCCCAATACGTCGTCCAGCCTAGAAAAGTCGCATCGCTCAATTGAACCCTACGAAGAAGGCCGACCTGTGGTAAACAACTACAAACTGCTCATCTCGGCCATTGTGCCCCGCCCCATCGGCTTCGTCTCAACCATAAGCGCAGATGGCGCCTCCACAAACCTCGCGCCTTTCAGCTACTTCAACCTCGTAAATCATGATCCACCCATGTTCGTCATCGGCTTCGCCGGCGGCATGGACAAGGCCAAAGACACACTGAAGAACTTGCTTGATACCAAGGAAGCTGTTGTCAACATCATCACAGAAGAGTACATTGAAGCAGCGAATTTTACATCAATTAATGCGCCGACGGGCATCAGTGAGTGGGCGTTTAGCGGGCTGCATGCTGAGAAGAGCAAGTTTGTGAAGCCGGATAGGGTGAAGGAAGCGGTGTTTAGTGTTGAGGTCAAGCTTGTTAATTCGGTCGAGTGGACGAGTAAGAATCCTACTACGCCGGATAAGAAGACTGGTGTTACGGTTTTTGTGGAGGGGGTCAATTTTTGGGTTAGGGAGGATGCGATTGATGAACAGGGTGTGCTTGTTGATCCTGCTGTGAGTTTCCCGTCGTTTGCTCGGACGAGAGTGTGGTGAATATGATGCTAATCCTTTTGTGCAGGTGCTCAAGCCGGTGTCGAGATTGGGTGGTATCACGTATGCGCGTGTGACTCAGGCTTTTGAACTCCCGAGACCGGATTATGACGAAGTTACCAAGGATCCTGAGGTTGCTAAGTTGGCGCGGCCAAAGGGCAAGACTCAACTGTAGAGGTTTGCGATGTTTCGGTGTTGTGCACAACATCTATCAAGTGCTTCATAGAATGGTAGATATATTACAAGGCATACATGCGTCGCACAGAAGAGAAGCATATGGCTTATGCAGTGTGAACCGCGGTACAAACCCTCCCGATTCAGATTCGAAAATGAAGAATAGGAAAAGCAGAGGTATCATACTGATGCGTTAACAGCACCAGGTATCTCTTACCCCAAAGTAAGACCGACTCCAATACACTGACTCCTGCGAAGAGCAAGTCATACTTCATTCCTTTCCCTTACAAAGCCATCACCCCCGCAAACGCCGCCGCAACACCAGCCCCAACCAATCCCACCATGTTCTGCGAACCCGCACCTGTCTCCTTAGGTCCTGCAGTTCCACTAGCACCCGAGCTCTTCGACGCCTGTCCCGTTGTCGACGCCGTCGCATTCGGGCCATTAACAGCCTCGACAATCAGTGCCTGAACTTCCTGATTGAACTTGTCATAGTAGCTTTTGACATCGCTGGGCAGCGCGCTGTACCAAGCCGGCGTAGCAGAAAACGTCTCAACCTCGCCGATCGCAGTCACCTCGCTGGGGATGGAGTAGCTGGCGGTTGCGGCAAAGGAGGCTAGGCCCTTGTGGGCTGAAGCTGCGGCTGAGAGCGCGGAACCCTGGGTCAGGGAGGCGAGGCGCGAGGTGACGAAGTTCTCGAGCGAGGAGACGTAGTTGTCAACCTGGGGTTTGTTAGGATGGGCCGGGGCATCAAGATGGGGCAGGTGCGAGGGGGAGACTTACGTCCGTTAGGACGGCGAGGTTGGTAGGGACGGGCGTGGATGTTATGATGACGAATTCAGCAGCTGCTGTGCTTGCTGCAGCGGCGAGGAGGGCGATGTTCTTGAACTGCATGGTGACGATGTAGTATCGAGTAGTCTTGTTTTGTGAAAGAGAAACAGTTGTGTATTCGGCAAGGAAGAAAAGAGTCTACGGGTTTATAGATTTCCAGGGATGTAAACAACAGAAGCGAGAGTGTTAAGGCAGGGTAAGAGCGAAGGAAGGGGGGAGGAGCTGAGAATGGAACGCGTCCAGGTGCAGAGATGCGCCTTTATGTACCACCAAGACGTTTTGTGCGTTTGCATGTATGTTTGTCCCTCGCCGTTCACTACTAAAGGGCACTCAGCCCCAAATCTCGCATGGGTCGAGGTGTCCAGCCAGCCAGCCCGCGGGCCAGCCTTGCAGTGTTGACATCTATTTGAATCGTCTGGTAAGCAAGCAAACGTGCATCTAATGATCGTCACCCCAGCCCGTCTGACGCAATCCCTCTCATCCTGGACCCTTGCAACCCACAACAAGAAACCACCCAACACCCACACGATGAACGAACGACACGCGTTTGGAACGCAGAGTTTCCAACGGGGCCCAGATCGGACGTTTTTTTTTATGACAGCGGATTTTCAGGGGAGGCTTGGTATTTTCTAGCGGCATTGCGGCTGCAAAGGCCTGGCTAAATTTGGATGTATTGATTGCATTAGCGTCCCCGCCTTATCAAAGACAAGCTTCTTCCCTGACAAAAGGATTGGGTGACGCGGACACCACAAGGCCACCCCCACTAACCACCATAATGTCCCAAGACATTGCGCGGTCAAGGCGGTGCTTGGAGTCTTTTTTACTCAACTTCCCGGGCTACGGTCGCGATAGTGATGCCCTCACTGCTGCCCTTCTTTCCTGCAATCTCGCCTTGGTCGCTGGAGGTATCGCTTGTGCTCCCGGCATCTTGGGCAATGTTTTGTTTGCTCTCCTTCCAGCCGAGAAAGAGGAAGCCTAGAATCACTACGAGCCAGTACAAGTTGTATGAGATGACGGAGCCATAGGTTGCGCTGTTTTGCCACCCGAGCAAAGAGTTGAAGATTCCCCAGCTGTAATCGACATGTTAGCGAGAGCCGTTGAACGGGAGTTGGATTCACTTACCCGCCTGAGCCATTCTCTAGTGGAGAACAACACTACGATGCAGCAGTCAGCATGAAGAATTCCAAGAAATGTCATGTTTGACTTACGTTGACATGCCAAACACTTTTCCTAATGTCGTAGCTACCAGGTCCTGTACCAGCTTCTGCGGCGCCTTCTCCAGCAAGCTTGACCCACGCATTCTGCTCAAGATCCCAGACACCCTTTGAGAACAGGCCTGCAGCCACGAGATACAGAAAGCACGTGGACACAACAAGGAAGATTTGTAGCGACGTCTTGTTACCGCCCTTGTAGATAAGAAATCCAATAAAAACACCTGCACCAAGACCACAGATGACGGCGAATGGAAAACTTGTCGCTGGCGCGCCGAGTCCGACACCTGCAATGAACCTGGTTTTTCACTCAGCTGTAGACCATAAGAGAGAGAACGATATTCACTTACAGCACTGCTTCAATGCCCTCACGTAGCACGGTAATGAATGGCAAGATGAACATCGCATACTTCTCGCTCCACTTCTTCAATTTGCCCTTGATAGGCAGCTTGGAATCCTTTTGCTCCAGTACTTTGGCAATCTTGACACGCCATTTGTCTTGAAGTTTGCTGACACGGAGTAGGGCAGCGCCCATGACTGTAATGATGACGCTTGCGAGGAGTGCAAAGACTCCTTCCCATATGTTTTCTGCCGCTTCAAAAGCGTTCCTTCCGGCTGTATAAAACGTGCCGATAACACCAGCGCAGATGATTAGACAGATGAAGACACCTGCGCCAACACCGTACCAAATCTGACGCACGAGGCGTTTGTGGACAGCAGCATCGTGCTCAGGGCCTAGGGTCTGCTTGAGGAAAGCGAGAAGCACAGAGACGATGATGCTCGTTTCCAAACACTCTCGGAAGCAAATGAAGAAGACTTGGGAGAGTTAGTAAGCATTGTATCACCAACGTCTACAAGAAAGCTATTGCATACGTACCTGGGACGTTAAAAACGTTTGGCATCTTGCAATAGCTACCGAAGCTCTCGCTCGGTCAGGAATTGGGTGAAGGATCAGATAGAGGGCTCTTGGGGGGAATGTGTTCAAGAGGAGGATATCTAATCAGATGAGACTTCCGGCAGAGCGGCGTGTTAGTCGTGTCTGCAGTCCCTTGGACCTGCCGTTCCTGTACGATGGCGCTAATATAAAGCCGAAGTTCGGTCACCTCATGCAGTGTGGTCTCACCTGGACACGACGGGCCGATCAAGCTTGTCAGATCTTCAGCTGAAGAAGCTGAAAACAATATCTTGAGCGATTTATCTGGTACCGTTGATCTGACAGCCGTTGATAAGCTCACCGCGAACTTGTAGATCATGGTGATCACCTCCAGGACTCTCTTGCCATGTGGACCACGAACAGTCTTTCTCCAACCACCCCGCACAACATTGATCTTCAACTGTGTAAGCTGCAGGCATATTTTGCCAGCTCGCATGCCCAGAAAAGACAAATCAAATCAAGTCTCGATAGCGCACCTTAGCGTGAGCTTGTTGGTCATTTCGGCGCCGTCGCTTATCCCAAACCCTGGTCGATTACGGTCCAGATTATCAGATGGCCCGATAACATCCGGATGAAGGTCGCTCCAGAGCAAATCATGGTCTAAGAAACCTCCCACCGCTGTCAGCTACGAGGAAAAAATCACGCGATACTGAAACGATTGGGCGTCCTGGCGTTCCCAGAGCCCAATGCGTGGGAGAGAAAGCACAGCTAGCCCCGCTTTTTCAAGTTTCCTTCACTTACATGGCGCCTTCATCTTCACCGATGGCCGAGGATCTGATAATTTCGCGCTGAATCGCAGGGGCCTCATCGCGTGCTAAGACGTTAGACAGTCTTATCTGATCCCCGCGTGGGCGTTGCGATGATCGGATGCGTGCTCTTGCTTGTATGACACTGAGCCTCTGGGATAACACGCACCATCTGCTGGGACCCGTTGTGTTCAAAGTGACTTTATCATCCGCCAGAACAAAAAAGGGCTGGCTGCTCTCAGATCCTTAGGTTTTGGCACTTGTTTCATCATGCTTTCCTCGTCTTTATCAAGTTACTTTTTGCCATTGTCTTTTCTGGCTGGTGCGGCTCGTTGCGCTACTGTAACACACGACTTTGACATAGGATGGACGTACGCGAATCCTGATGGCCAGCAAATACGACCTGTGATTGGCATCAATGGAAAATGGCCTTTACCACCTATCATAGCGAACAAGGGCGATCGAATCATCGTCAATGTTAAGAATTCGCTGGGAAACGAGTCTACCAGTCTTCACTTTCATGGTTTGTACATGAATGGTACTACGCACATGGATGGTCCAATTGGGGTTACACAGTGTGGAATATCTCCTGGAAGCTCTTTTACGTACAACTTTACTGTAAGTTTGGCGTTGAAATATACTGTGGCAAATACTGATAAGGATAGATTGACCAACCAGGTACATACTGGTACCACAGCCATGAGCGTGGTCAGTATCCAGATGGTATCCGTGGACCTCTCATCGTGCATGACAACGACAGCCCCTTCAAGGACTTCTATGACGAGGAAATCATCTTGACTCTTTCCGACTGGTACCATGAGCGGATGCAACCCCTCTTGGCGAGCTTCATCAGCATTGCCAATCCATCTGGCGCAGAACCGGTCCCCCAAGCAGCACTTCTCAACGACACTCAGAACTTGACTGTTAAGATCGAGCCTGGAAAGACCTATCTCTTTCGTATGGTCAACATGGCTGCGTTTGCTGCACAGTATGTTTGGTTCGAGGAGCATACTATGCGGATTGTAGAAGTCGATGGCGTCTATACAGAGCCCACGGAAGCTAACATGCTGTATCTCACTGCTGCGCAGCGATACAGTGTGCTCGTCACCGCGAAGAACGACACAAATTCCAACTTTGCCTTTGTCGGCAGCATGGACGAGGAAATGTTCGACGCGGTACCCGATGGCTTGAACCCGAATGTCACGGGTTGGCTCGTCTACGATGAAAAGAAGGATATGCCCGCACCAAAAGACATTGATTCCTTTGAACCTTTTGATGATTTCAACCTGGTCCCATATGATAAGCAAACAGTCTTGGATCGCGTCGACAAGAGTGTTACGCTGGATATGAACATGGGTAATCTGAATGATGGAGCAAATTAGTAAGTCTAAATGTCCAAGTCTTGTAAGAATACACATCTAACAACACCCAGCGCCTTCTTCAATGACATTACCTACGTCAGCCCCAAAGTACCGACCCTCTACTCAGTCCTCTCCACAGGTGCCAACGCCACAGACGCCGTAATCTACGGCAGTAACACAAACTCTTTTGTCCTCGCCCAAAACCAAGTCGTAGAAATCGTGCTCAATAATAACGACCCCGGAAAGTATGCATATCTCCCTCTCGCATTCTCCCCATCCCATCTCAAACCCATCCCATACTAACAAACAACCCTCACAGACACCCCTTCCACCTCCACGGCCACGTCTTCCAAGTCGTAACCCGCAGCGCCGCCGACAGCGGCCCCTACGACGCAACCAACACCACAACCCCCTCGCCCACGCCCATGCGCCGCGATACCATCCTCGTCCACCCAAACGGCCACGTTGTCCTCCGCTTCCGCTCCGACAACCCAGGCGTCTGGCTCTTCCACTGCCACATCGAATGGCACGTCGCGTCGGGTCTAACAGCCACCATGATCGAGGCGCCGCTGGCCGTGCAAGCTCAACTCAAAGACAACATCCCCGCTGACCACTGGAAAGTCTGCGAGGAAAAAGGTGTACCGACCAAGGGCAATGCGGCGGGGAATACGATTGATTTACGCGATTTGAGGGGTGAGAACGGGCCGCCGGGACGCGTGCCGAGTGGGTTTACGGCGAGAGGGGTTGTGGCGTTGGTATTTAGTTGTCTTTCGGCGTTCTTGGGGTTGGGTGTTATTGGGTGGTATGGGTTGAGGCCTGTTGGGGGGAAGTGAATATGTGGTGTTGGGTACGGTTGGTTTGTGTATATGGGTTTCTGGTAGATGGGTGTAAGTATGCACAAAGGAAAGAGAGGGATAACAGATAGGAGATAGCTATTATGATAATAGTTAGATGTCTTTGGAACTCGAAAAATCCCTTGAGACTAAGTTCTCTCGGTTAATACATGAGGAGAGGATTTACAACCAAGAGCCTGGTGTGTCCATGATTAAAGAGACGACGAGAGTAGGCGAACCGCAGAAATGTAAAGCTGCTTGTACATGTTCCCAAGGCCAAAGGCTCTGTTTGTATTCATGTTTTTTCCTCGGACCATGCGAAGCGACCTGCTTGTTAAACTCGACTGTGTCTCTCTCATTTCAACCCCAATAGCCCCCATCAAGCAGACATCAGCGGTATGACTAGACGAATTTCCCATGCAGACTCAATGTTCTTGTCGCGGGTAGTGAATTTAATATCCAATCTTTCTCGCACCCAAGCCGTTCTAACAACTCTACCACCGAGTTTAATGGAGGCTTCCAATCTCAGCTTAGGGTCGATTTGCAGCCTTTTCACTCTACCCTAAGTGAAAAAGGCTCGGTAGAGTTCTGGCAAAAATCATGTGATAGATAGTTTTTCAGCTTGGTACGCCAAGGTTGTAGCTATAATTACTATATCATTAACCCACTCACTCTCAATCATTTCCTACATCGTTGGTTAATTTATGTTAGTCCATACCTATAGCATCTGCTGTTCATCCCAGTAATAACTCCACATATCATTGCCCATCATCTCATCCGCATAACTCTTCCCTTTCGTCGATCCTGCCGCCCCCGCACACACGATTAATGGCAGGAAATGTTCTGCACCACCCCTATACACACATAAATGTCAGTAAAACACATCCTTTGCATATACATACCGCCATTCCTACCCACAGAAAACTCACCTCGGATGCATAACCCAGCTTCCCGTCCACTCTCTCCACCCCAAAAACTTCCTCTCCCTCTCCCCCTCATCCACCGTCAACGCAGCATCACCAACGCTTCGGCTCCACTCCTGATTCAATCTCTTAAACTCCGGTGTCTGCGCCGTGCCATCAAACATGAGCTTGAGGTTATGAAACGTCGCAAACCCGCTGCCTATGATGGCGATATTATGGGGTCGTAGTTTACCCAACGCGCGGCCGATGGCGTAGTGTTGAGACGCGGATTCAGAAGCCAGGACGGAGAGTTGGACGATGGGGGTTGTGGCGGTAGGGTCGATGAGTTTGAGGGGGATGAAGACGCCGTGGTCCCATGCTAGAGGCGGGTTTAGGGTTAGTTTTCGCTATATATGTTGATGATATCCTTGAGTTGAAAGGGGTGGGTGGTTCCATCTATATATTTGGCATGGTTTAGATGGGCGTAAACATACCTCTGACCCCATCCTCAACACACTCAACCCCCTCCCCCTCCAACACCCCCTTCACCATCCTTGCTACCTCAGGACTCCCGGGCGCATCATGTCGTATCTTATAACTCTCCTCTGGAAACCCGTAATAATCATAAAGTAACTCGTGTTTAGCGCCGCTTGATACCCTCGCTTTTTCTGTGCTCCAGTGCGCCGTTACTACTACAATGGCGCGCGGCGCATCCGGTGTGCCTAGTTTGAGTATCTGAGGCACTTTTGTTTGCAGCGATCGCGTGATGGAGGCGTGGGACGGGTCGCCGAGGACGGGCATGGGTCCGCCGCCGTGGGAGAGCGATATTACGGGGGCGAGGCGGGGCATGCTGATTGTTGTTGTGGTGCTGTTGCTACTGTAGCAGAGCGGGGATTGTTGTAAGCTGGTTAGGAGGTGGAGGGGGTTTTGTGTGGTGTTGATGTTGATGTTGGCTAAGGAAACCCGGGATATGCTGGTGAGGGTTGAGAAGAGAGCGAGGTGGAATGGTCGTCGCATGTTCCTGGAGAAGAAAGTGGCAGACGCGTGGTATATATGGCGTGCATAGTTTCTCTCGGCATTTTAGCCATGGCTTTAG
This sequence comes from Pyrenophora tritici-repentis, assembly GCF_003171515.1. Lineage (NCBI taxonomy): Eukaryota > Fungi > Ascomycota > Dothideomycetes > Pleosporales > Pleosporaceae > Pyrenophora > Pyrenophora tritici-repentis. The sequence continues at coordinate 879,454 of NC_089392.1, read as the reverse complement.
TTTTCGGTAGTTGTGGAATGGGCTAGATGCGTGAATTTGTTGGTCATGGGAGGTTTGTAAGATGTGGTTCTTGGGCGCGGAATTGTCCCGCTGGGGGTTCGTTTGGCCGATCGCATGGGTACGCGAAGACGCGTTCGAGCATGCTTACTACATCATACTTTGGTAGTAGATGTTATGTTAAGAGAAACCTGATTCTTGGTATGTACTAAATAGTTTTATTCCCAGCAAAGGAAAAATACCAGGGTCATGTCTTCCACCTTTCTGGCATCTGATGGCTATGGTACGTCAATCACAGCAAATCACAGACTTTGTATACAGTATCATCGTTGATTTGGCTACGCGGTCGTTGCACATCATATACAGCCAGAAGTGTCTAAAGCCAATACACCGTCATAACCGACCCCAACTACCAGCACACCCGTTGATTGCTCATGAAAAACCACTCGATACTGTGAACCCAGAAGGTATACAGTAGATGCGGCGACCCAATTTCCTTATGAAACTCGCGTACCATGAGATCAATCGTTCTGAAAGCCGGCAAGCGTGTGTTGACCTAGATTTCCTCATCTTCGGTAACAAATCTTGTCAGCATTGTACAGTCAAGTTGTGATTGTTCTGCGAGTGATGAACTTACCGTCGTCACCGTTGGCAGAATCTTCCTTATCCAAGTCGGCCTTTTTTGGAATTGGTGTCAGCAGGAAAGTTGTAAAAGATGCAGCTGTTCATATCTACCTCGGACTCTGACGCCTCCTTCTTGACTACCTTCTTGGCACGACCTTTACCACGGGCAACAGGTACCTTTTTGACCTTCTTGGCGACTGGGGACTTTGCGCTGGAGTCGGCTTTGTCCCTCTCACTGACTGCGTCGTCCATGACATCACCGGCCTTAGGGGTCTCCACGGCAGCCTTGCGCTTCTTGGGCGTCTTGGGCTCGGTAGCGGTGGTAGCAGTGCCAGCTTGACCTAGGAGGGCCGCGAAGGAGGGATAGTTCTCACTGGCCTTCTTCTTGACCGGGGGCCCTAGTTGTGGTCAGAAACTATCATTGATACACACATACACCTCACTTACACATCTTCTTTAGAGATCCAGCAGTGTTTTTGGTTAGCGTTGCCATAAGATCGTAGTCATACTACTGAAAGTTAGCATAGGTCAATAAAGAAATAGAAGCACACGACAACAACGCTCATACTGCAAATAATGCTAGTCGCGACAGTTATGTAATCACAGACCTTGTCCGTTCCAACGCAGCTTACGAAAGCAGCGGCTAAGAGCTTGGTATCCTTGTCTGTGAAGCCAACGAGAAGGGCGTTAGAATGGCCGTCCGGAGCGTCCTTCTTGGGAGCCATCTTGGAGGTGTCGGTGGTGCTCGAAGACGAGTAGACGATGAGGCGGTACGCAGAGATGTGAAGGAACGTGCTGGAAGTGTACGGGCGGGGTAAAGAAGAAGACGAGGAGCTGGTGAATGAGGAAAAGGCGGGGTCCTTGAGTCGGTCAAACGAAGTGAAGTTGGTATTTGCGGCCTCGCTGCCTATGGGAATAACGTCCAGGCTGCCGCCTTTGAACGCCCTGATTCGTCGAAGCAGCTTGCTTGTTATTTTCTTACCTGGGTTCCAGAAGAGGGAAAGCCAGGTCTACCGCTTTCGCAGAAGAGTCGCTTGTGATGGACGACGGCACGACTGCCCACGCACAACAACATGCTGCTGCGCGAGAACTATGAAAGCGTAGCTCACACGTGTGTCCAAGATCGATGACTGTATAAACGCAGAGTTACTACGCTGAAACTGTCTGGTATGTGCCATGCGCACGTCACGTACAGAGATGGAGGGCGGGAAGGTGTTGTTCGTGGTCTTCGCTACAGTGACATGTGTAGTATGAATGACCTTAGCCGGTGACGGAAGAGCCACCTATTCAACCATACCTAGCTTCTTTGTGCCACCGTGAAACTAGATCGACACACTGACAATGTTGTTTAGTTTGTCGATGGCGTGCTACTGTATGACATGTGAAGAATCGTATTGCAGCACGTTCCTGGCACAACACGAGGCGCCAGACACACATATCATAAAATTAACCAGTTCATCGATTCCTGACACCGGAATAGAAAGTGTGATATACGAGAATGTTGAAGGAATGGACATTACAAGAGGAAAAAGGGAGCATGATGAACATGGTTACAACGTGTGACGGGAGACAGGACATGTGATGATAATAAAATGATGATATTCATCGATAGACTGGATAACTAGGCCATGGATTGGCTTCTTCTGTACTAGAGGACGAAGTATAAATGACAAGAAAAAAGTAATATGGAGAATACGAAGCCGGCTGAGACTTGGCGTGCCCGGAAGACGTCGGGTAACGGAAAGACAGTATCCGACGACATGGCATTCTGTGGTCAAATTGATCATCCAATACCTATTTATGCTTGGGAAGAAACGGGCCGACGTAGCACCTTTATGTGGTATGCGGCCTGGACAGGACAGAGATAAGAAGACGCATGTTGCGAGGTCCAGACATGTTTAGCTTGATTGTGCTCCGCCTTGTGTCTAGAATAGCCACGGGGTGCATGCCCGCGGCGGGCGTACTACCACGGCAGCGGGAAGCAATGTAAAGGACATGTCGACATGTCGCAGGGAGTTGACCTGTTCGGCGTTGGCGATGACGGTTGAGTGGTACAGTATAGCGTCTGCCCCGCTCGCAAGTGCCAGCACACGAATTGACAGGCATGGCGGGCTGCATGTCCCCAGACGACGGTAAAAGGTATCCATCCGCGTGCAGGCGGCGCCGTTTGACGTTGAGCAGGTCGGCGATCAAGACTCACAAGGGGGTATGATGCGAGGTACCGTGACTGCGTCGTGCCTCATTGCATTAGGGTGGTACTCGAGGTTGCGACCTGCATACTTTGAGATGAGTAGACAGGGAGGGTTATCAACCACTCAATACCGGCTAGCTGCGGCCGATCTTGGGCTTTCCCCATAGGTCGGAGAATAGTCGCGACTTGGGGTTTGTCGCGGCAGAGTGCGGCGGAACGGAGAGTGGTCTGGATGGCATGGATGGCAGTGTAGAGAGAGCCAAGTGACAAGTGTTGGAGCCGGTGACACCGGCGGTCGAGTACTAGCCCCGACCTGTAGGGTGTGGAGCCGCGGTCCGGTCAGTGCAGGCTGCTGCACCTTGGGACCGGTAACACCTGGAGCGGCAGACGGGCAGGCCGCAGAATAGGCCTGAGGTGCGTCTTGGTGGCGTCTATCATTGTAGCCTCGACTGGCGGAGATGAGAGCTCAAAGGAGGGGAGTGGGAGTAAGACGGCTGCAGTGTACCACATATGTACATAGTACAGCACAACACACTCGCTTGCGATGCACGTTGGGCAGGATCTGCAACCAGCGGGCCGTGCCAGGAACAGGCGTAGGCGTAGGCGCAGGCGCAGCAGACGCAGACGCAGACGCAAGCAATTTTTGTGCCTCTCGCGTATCCACGTCAGGACGGCCGACGTTAAGCTTTTTCCGTGGTTGTGACTTTTGCTCGAGCGCCTTGTCCGCGCTACCTTTCACGTGTCTGCGTCGTATGTATAACACGCTCCATCGCAGCTGCCACTCATTGCTTCGCTCCTTCTCCAGTTTTTTCGCTCCTTCCTTCACCACCGGTTACCCCTCATAACGCCTACCATCCCCGCATTCGACTCGACAATACAGCCTTATCAAGGCCACACACACATCGGGCCTACTTGCTTAGAGACTGAAGCCCAGGAGCGGCAATCATCCCTCAGTGATCGACATCATGTCTTCTCATTCGAGCCTCACCAGCTCGTACCGCGCGCGCGCAGCCCTGCCAACAACAGGGCCATTGGCTTCTTACCTACTGAGGCTGGTTTCTATCAAGCAGACAAACCTCTGTCTTTCAGCCGATGTAGAAACCTCAGCCGAGCTCATCCAGCTGGCAGAAGATGTGGGCGACTCCATTTGCCTGCTCAAGACACACTGCGACATTGTCACCGACTGGTCCGACAGAACGGCCCAGGCCCTACGCGAAGTCGCCAAGCGCAAGTGCTTCCTGATTTTCGAGGACCGAAAGTTTGCAGATATTGGTGGTATGTCGCTGCTGCCCGAATCATGCCCTTGCTCCACCCGCTCTTTCCTCGACTCCCAGCCCCATGATTTGCTTAGCCCGCCCCTAATAGATGCGCAATAGAAACCGTGCAGAAGCAATATACCTCTGGCCACCACCGCATCGCGCTTTGGGCTGAGATTACAAACGCACACGTACTCCCCGGTCCCGCCATTGTCACCGCACTTGAGAAAGCTGCCGAAACCACAATTACCAGACACAACACGTCGGTGAATACCGAGATCTTTGCGACACGCCAAACCAACGGAGCAGATGATGACGATGACGACGATTTCACGTACAACGATTCCGCCATCGAGTCTCCAATCGAGATGGAGGGCGAAGAGAGGCGGTTGAGCATAAAGGCTCAGGACCGTAAGCACAGCGTTGTGAGCGTCACCACTTCGATATCGATGCGAACGGAGAGCATATCGCCTCATCCCGAACCGAACGGGGGCACCGAAGAAGTCTTCAGCCTTGACTCTGCCACTGAGCTCGTCCATCTCGGCCCACCACCCTTTCTCCGATCACTTCTGCTACTTGCCGAAATGAGCTCAGCCGGTCACCTCATGACACCCGAGTACCAGAAAGAGACTGTCAAGATTGCGCGCGACCATCGGGACTTCGTCATGGGCTTCATTGCGCAACGCAGCTTGAACACTGAGCCCGAAGACAATTTCATCACCATGACACCCGGTTGCCAGCTACCACCTCCAGGCCAGGAGGGGAAGAAGCTAGGCGATGCGCTCGGTCAGCAATACAACACCCCCCATAAGCTCATCTTCGAGCAAGGGTGCGATATTATCATTGTCGGACGAGGCATTGTTCGCGCAGAAGACCGAGTAGCAGAGGCAGAGAGGTACAGGAAGGCCGCTTGGTCCGCATACGAGGAGAGGATAAAAAAGGCGTGACCCACTTTGCGAATGCCCACAGTATTTAATTTATACCCGTGCAATCCGCAGTAACGAATTCACAGTCTTTGTACTTGCGCAATCTGGCGCCTTCTGGTATATATATATATCTCATGTAACGAACAGGCGCAGTTGGAGGTCTTTTCACTTGACAAACCAAACGCATGGCATGGCGTTGCGGTTGGGCAACCGGTCAACATATGGGGTAGCAGAATATGCATCATCACAAGTTGTGATTAATTCTACATGTATAATATTTCTATTTTCCAATTATAGTCCCGTTATAGCATGACATATGATATTGTGACAGTACAAGTGCAAGCAGGCTAGTCAGAGATGGGATGGCCGCGGAGGTGAGCGGGGAACCATCGGCGATCGGCTTTTGTCGCCAAAAAAATGTTCCAGGCCTCTTTTCCATGCGACAGCTCAGATGTCACTCTACTACGAAGCTGCAGCCATTCTTGCCAATGCCGACAATGTTGGCGGGTCGCTCAAGTCGCGTATATATAACAAGAAGGATTTGAAAAGCACGCCCGGTCAGCTCTTCGCGCTCATTGCGGAGACGTCAAAATGGTCCATTGTATTGAAGGATGTGATTGAAAAGTGCAAATTGCTCTCAGAAGAGAGAAAGGCAGGTTTCTAGACATGCTGGAAGGGAGACATGTGTTAATTTAATGCCAATAGCTCAACCCAATTCTCGCCCTTCTCCTCACGCACGACCTACTCCTAGCAAAGAGCGGCGTCGCTGCCGCCGCCGGCCATGTCCTTAAGCTCGCCATCACTCGACACAAAGCCCGACTCAGCGCCGAACTTACAAAGGCTCGTATACGCTATGGATATGCCACTATAGATGCTTTCAGAGCTGCTGTCAACGACGGCGAGCTCGAGAAGGAAGAAGGCGACGTGCCCAAAAGCCGGCATCCACGTTGGGTGCGCGTCAACACCATCAAGACAACATTGGAAGAGCAGCTTTCCAAGACCTTTACAGGATTCATAAAGACGGAAAATCTGGCGGACGTACTGTCTGCGCCCAAGAGGTCCAAGATTTACTATCAAGACCCGAACATTCCCAATCTACTCGCACTTCCGTCTAGAATCGATCTGAGCAGAACGTTTGCGTACACAAAAGGTCAAATAATATTCCAGGATAAGGCATCATGTTTTCCGGCCTACTTGCTAGACCCAAAGCCGGACGATGGCGATGTGATTGATGCCACGGCAGCACCAGGGAACAAGACAACACATTTGGCTGCAATTGTCTCGGATCGGAAGCAACCAGGCGAGGAGCAAAAGGTCATAGCTTTTGAGCGCGACAAGGGCAGAACTTTTACCTTGCAAAAGATGGTTAAACTCGCGTCGGCAGACGGTATTGTGCAAGTCAAGGGTAGCAGTGACTTCATCGCTGCGAAACCTGGGTCAGACGAGTTTTCCAATGTCGGTGCCATATTGCTTGATCCCAGTTGTTCTGGTACTGGTATCGTTGGGCGCGATGATGCAATCAAGATGCATTTGCCTGCAGGGCCAGCGGAACCGGCAGTTGTACCAAAGGCGGACAAGGGCAAGAAGCGCAAAAGAGGTGAAGAAGTGGCCAAGGATAATGCGCCATCGACTCTCGACCTCGATATGGACGACTCTACACCTGAAGAGACTCCAATGCATGGGAAACTAGCCGAGCGTCTCGCGGCGTTATCAAGCTTCCAGTTGCATATACTTACCCATGCCATGCGATTCGAGAGTGCGCATAAGATCACGTATTCCACATGCTCGATACACTTCGAGGAGAACGAAGGTGTCGTTTTCAAAGCTCTTGCATCTTCTATCGCAAAGGAGCGAGGGTGGAAAATACTCAAAAGAGAGAGTCAGGTAACCGGCTTGCAACAGTGGCATAGACGCGGGGCTTGGGAGGACGAAAAGCTCGACAATGAGCCAGATGAATCGTTCAAGAGGGACGTATTGGAAGCGTGCATTCGCTGTGACAAAGGTACAGAGGAGGGTACAATGGGCTTCTTCGTTGCTGCCTTTGTTCGAGAAGGCAATTCAGACCCGACACAAATCATGGAAGCTGTAGTGAACGAAGACGACGAATGGAATGGCTTCAGTGATGATGAGGTAGTTGAAGAGGTAGATCACGTGGAGGTACTGGCAGTAACAAGCTCAGGAAAATGGAAGAACAAGAAGCGGAAACACTAAGTAATAAACAGCGAAAGTGCAATCAGTTGTTGCGTATCTACTTTGGCAAGTACGATTGCGCCGTAACCTCCTGATGGAAAGGAGCTTAGGACCATGCGCCCATAACAACAACAACCCTTTCACTGCGCCTTACGCAGTCGTTGCTGTAGCCCCCCATAAATCCTTTTATTGCAAATGCATTGGAATAAAGCACCACTCCCATCGTCTATGCTTTGACCTCCGTTAACGCATCAGTGTGCACGAGATGGCTCACGCAGGCGAGTCGAGCATCTCAAGTCCACTCACCTCGTCCACTACTCGCACCCACACAACAACAGCAACTCCCCCTATTAATCCTGATCTCTCTCGTACCCGACTCAAGCAAATTGCCAGATGGATCCGCGATGAGCTCGACTTGCTCGTAGCCCGCGAAGGACCCGACATACTACGTCCCGATGACGTCGTGACCCTACACGAGACGTTCATTGCCCTTCGCCAAGCACAGAACATTACCGTTTCCGACTTGCGAGCCACTGGCATTCACATCGCTGTCCGAGAACTTGCTGGTGTGGCGACGCGGTGGCCTGGTCGGTTGTGTGATGACTGCGACAAGATTATTGATATCTGGACTGCCAGGTTTGGGAGCTTCAGTGATATTCATCCTTTTTTGTATGGGAGGGGTGGGCGGCTTGAGGGTATTTCTAGTATCCACGAACACTCTCGTGAGGTATGTGGATACATCACTCTCGTCGTTCTCGAGATAACGGTGTTTGCAGGCACTGCTCAAGCGATGGGCAAGGACTTGTCCTGATAAGATTCATCCCAAACGTTCTCACAGACTAGGCGACTTGGGATTCACGGCTGGCTCGTGAGTATGGTAATACGCAATACTCACTTCGTGCTGATTGTTTCTGCAGGTGGTGGATAAACTCTCTATTCGCGCACCACGCTGGTATCATTGGGCTTGAAGCATGTGAAGGCGGTACAACGTACGACAAGCACGGTGCATACGCCCTGTTACTCAAAGATACGGGCGAGATCGAAGCCAGCTCAGAAGACCGCTTCACGTATCGAGTTCCACAGAACGACAAAGGCAAGTTCAGACTTACATCCGCAACGCCGAAGAGCAGAGATCCTGTCCGAGTCCTTCGTAGCCACAGCATCAACAGCGTCTGGGGTCCAAAGGCTGGTGTAAGATATGATGGACTGTAAGTCACCACATCCGACATGTGACCTACCTGCTCATACCTCCTAGGTACAGCGTCAAAGGCTGGTCCATCAAACAAGCAAAAAGCACCGACTTGGCCGGCGGACACTGGAAAGAAGGCGACATTCTCTTCGACGTGAGATTTGAACGTACCGACTCAGTGCCTATGGAAGTAGTCACCAAGCGACCCACAGCAACCGAAGTAGACGACTATCAAGAGTACAAGCGCCTCCGCAGGGCAACCCGCGACATCAGACAGAAACAAATCAGCGCACCACCCATTAGAACCGACTACGAAGCCACGGTCAAAGCTGCCCCTCCCATTGTCCCGTCGCCACCATTACTCCCAATCTCCAAGCCCACCCAAGCCGACCCTGTACCCAGCACGCCCCGCAGAGGTATCTTCAAACACCTCCACTTCGACGACGAAGCCCACACCCACCACCCAAACCGCGACCAAGTCGTCTCCCCTAAAACCGTTCCCACAAACGACCCCCCATCCTCCATCCCTAGAAATGCCACTCTCACCGTCCCCACACACCCCAACCGCACCACCACTGCCACTATCGTCACCAACCAAGCCAAACCCGACAACAACACCACCACCTCCTCCCCCCAGCGACCCACACACACACCCCAGCCCCGCCCCCTCAAACACCAGCAGCGCCCACACCGCGTCCAACAAAATCCCTGACATCAAAATCCGCGAGGTCGCCCCCTGGATCGACTACGATGCCGCCCTCACCATGCCTTCACCCACGCTCGAGCCCCCCGCCGTTATCCAGCATAAAAAACCTGTTATCACACATTCTGGTACTGTTACGTTGTCAGTGAAGACGGGGCGGTCTGGTGGGAAGGCGAGGTCTGGGGGAGGGGTTTCTTGGTCCGGGGGCTGGGCTTGGGTATGAGGGAAGTGGTGGGGAGAGTAGGAGGAGTGGGGGAGGGGAAAGCAGGAGTTTACTAGCGGATTCCCTGACACCGACGACGACGGGGCGGTTGGGGAAGAGAAGGAGTGTGCTTGGACGGAGTCGGAATCCGGTGGCTAAGTTGTTTGATGGGGGTTCTGATGGTGAGTGGGAGTGGGAGAAGAAGCGAGAGAAGAAGGGTTGGCGTAGACATTTCACGCTGAGGGGTAATAGTGCCCTCGAGGATGAGAACAGAGACGGAGATGCAACACCACCGTCTGTATACACATCCACGCCCATCCGTCCACGTCCAGACATCCCTTTCGTACTGGCTCGTCGCGAAGCTATTCGTCCTCCTCTCAGCGAGGTTGAACCTCCTCAACAAGACCTCGAAGTTTACGACCCTGTGTTCTTTTGTATACACGACGATGATGGTGATGACGACGGGAACTACCACCACCCCGACAGCAACAATCCCCCCGACGATGACGAAGAAGAAGATCCTGCCATGCAAACCGTCGCTCCTACATCTCACACATCATCTGGTACACCAAACACAACGAGGATGATGAGTTTCATCTCAAGACCTCAAACTGCTGCGCCGGTTGGTAGTTCTTTTTGTACGTCTATGGGTATGGATGGGTTTGGCGAAGATGGTGGTGGTGATGATGTTGGTGTTGGTGTTGTAGGTGTAGGTGGAGTTGGAGGTGGATTGGCGAATGAGAAGGAGCAAGAGCGGCAGTCTTTGGCGGAGCAGAGGTTGAAGAGTATGGTTTTGCAACAGAAGCAGCAGTTCAAAGGGATGGATGTCTCGTCGTCAGTTTAGGTAGGATAGGGTCATGGGCGTGTATCTCTGTGCGTGTGTGGTAGCTATTACGTGTCAGAGCAGACGGAAATGTTTCTTCTATAATATGTATCGTATGAAATGCAGACGAAAGAATTTCTTGTAATAGATAAAACAGGATCGCGAGTATGGGATTTGGGCTTGGGTCACGAAATGTTTAAACATCACGGATTTGGCACACGAAAAAGCATTCTTGTGAAATAAGATGGGATTGTGGGTATCAGAGTTGCGCTTGTGAAGGCAACATTCAAAAATAAACACACGCGTCGACAGCCTTTCTCTTTCATTTCTGATGTTGATTGAGGGTGACTCTGAAACTTTCTTAACGACTCGCAACGCTAGCCCTCCTGGCTTCGAGGACAGCATCCTCGTGCGTGGGCGGGCCCTCGTAGTTCTTCTTTCCCCAGACAAAGTACCAGATGGTCGAGATGAGGACGACGGCGGCAAGTACAACAGCAGCGTAGTTCATGGTTGCGGAAGTGACGGCCTTGAATGTGGGCATGCAGAAGAGGGGGGTTGCAAGGGCAGACCAGGCTGTTGATTGTATTAGCAAATTGTCATTAGCAACAGTGTAATGAATCCAAAACTCACCAAGAGCAACGACGTTGCAGAAAGTGCCGAGGGGTCCGAGATGGAACTCGCCTTCCTTGACCTGCTTGCGACCCGTGAAAAGCGAGACAAAGATGGGAGCAGCGTAACTGAGCGTCAAGCAAATAACACCAACACCAGAGAAGGCGTTGAAAGCAGCAGCAGCACCAAAGTATATGAGACCAAGGATAAGCTGGACAGCCATGCTAAGCATCATAGCGTTGAGCGGGACATCGAGCTTGGGGTTGACCTTCTTCCATAGCTTGTAACCGGGGATGGCGCCATCACGGGAAAAGGCCCAGGTAGCGCGGGATGCGGCAGTTGTGCAACCAATACCGCAGAGCAGACCGAGAACTAGTAGAGGGACGAGTAGACCCATGGCTCCACCGGACGATCCTACGGCATCGCGGAGGATGACGGGTACGGGTTGTCCTGAGGCAAGAGCTGCGAGCATGGCTTGGTCGGGCAAGACGAAGACCAGAGGAATCAGGAAAAGTAGACCGCCGACAGTGTTCAAGGCAACGGTAGCTACCATGGCCTTGGGCACTTGAGTGGCTGGCTCACGTACTTCTTCGCACATACTACATGATACGTTAGCAGTTGGTCGACTTGATTTCAAACTTTACCGCATGTAGACACGTGATATGCCGCGATGGAGAGAGTAAAGTTGCTTGGGATTGTCGCATAGGAAAAAAAAAGGCTGCATGGGAGAAAGGTCGCTCGGGAGGTTTGCATATGGGCTGAGGATAATCGCCTTTCAGGTTGCTTGGGCATAAGTAAAAAAGGGAGGCTCACGAAATGATCATTCCGGTCGAAGAAGTCGCGTAGGCTGCGTGTAAGAGACCAACCATGAAGGACCATCCGGGAACCCAGCCAGAGTTTGAGGGGTCAAATTCAGTGAAGACGTATTCGGCGCTTCGGCGGCCGTTTTTCGCAATGGCAAGGATGCATATGATTATGGCAAGCACACCAGCAAAGGTCCAGAAAATAGCAAATGTCTGAATGTCTGTAAGTTTGACGCGTTCGGCAGCTGTTTTAGGGGTTGTTTTCTCACATCAAGCCACGGGAGGTACTTGTTTCCAAAGGCAGAGATTGCGTTGCATAGGAGTGTGATGCCAAGGAAGATAAGGAAGACCTGGTAAGCTGACCCCTCAATGATGCCCACACCGGGAGCGCTTTCGTAGACATTGACGCAGGCGACAAGGAAGAGGGCGGTAGCAAAGTTGACGGACAGAGTAATGGTAATGTTGCCAACTACAAAACACCAACCACAGATCCACGAGGCGATCTTCCGATAAGCGGGCGGTGTAATCATAAAGGTCTGGTAGTAGACACCACCGCTGGTTGGGTAGACGCTCGTAATTTCGCCAAGGGACGCGGCAACGCAGAGGATGATGAGCGACACAGCTAGCCAACCCCAAATGATGCAGGTAGGACCCCCTCCTACAATCGGGTAGTAGAGGGTTGTTGCCAGACCATATGGGACGGAAGCGAGGACGAAGGACATGAAGGCGACCTGGAGGGTAGATCTTGAGCGCACCAATTCGGACTTGTAGCCCATGGCGGCGAGGAGGTTGTCGGGGTCATGGCGGGTGGCATCCTCTCCAGAGTAGGTGTTTGCCAGTTTGGTCTCTGTATCGACGCCGCCGTTACGCAGGACATGGCCGTGGTCGGCGGCATAGGCATCCGACTGGGTCGCGTACCGGTAGTCTGACATGAGGGGCGTGTTGCTTTCGTCCTGGGACTTGTGGCCTGGGGGAGAAAGGGACCTGGATAGCTGTCGCAAAGCAAAGCTCTGTGACATGCTCCCAGGCGGATCAGCGCAGGCTTTGAAGGGCTGCAGAGGCACGTCAGTTGGCGCATGGTCCAGTGCGGCTAGTAAGTTTGGAGGCAAGTCAGTGACAAGGCTAATGGCAGGCTACCCACCCCAACTTCAGATGGCAAAGCGGATGCCGAACGTGGCTGTCCAATGCTGGAGCTAGAGGCCCAGATAGGCGTCTCTAAGTGCGCCGAGAAAATCACCGAGGGCGCGGAAACCACGCCCTAACGTACCCGCGCTCCGCCGCAACCCGCTTGCATGTCGAGATTTTTTTCTAGAAGTGGGGCAGAAGCTGGAAGCTGGAAGCCTTGGAGTTGGTCTGCCGGGGATGAACCGATAGAAGCGGCCGGCCGGGTACCTTGTAATGTAACGTTACTGAACTTGTTGCGTGAAATGTACCGAATACGCGCTGGGGTGAACGTGTGGGGTGAGCAATAAGCAATGGCAATTCGCGTTGGCAACAATTCAATCCAGTTGAAGCTGCCCGCAGCCAATAGGCGAGACCGAAGGTGTCATTGAGCTAGCTGGGGCTTGGCGCACTTCCAGCTTCGGCACACGATCCGTTTTCATGGCATCGTTCCGGCGTATTGGTCGCGTGCTGCAGGACCAGTCGCTACCACAGGGAATTGCAACGGCAGAGGTGGAGAAGACCAAGCACCCTTCAGATAGGGGGTGCTGAAAAAGGTGGTTTGCAGACCTGGTTCAGCTGGCCCTGCGCGAGGCTCGTCCCTTCCCCGCCCTTCCAGAGGAGAGGGTCTTGATGCGGCAATGCCGGCCGGGGCGACCAGACGGATGGCGGGTGGGGGGAATCCGTTTGATTGATATCAAAACAAGATACATATAGAGTGACATTCGGTCGCACATATGAGGCTTGTGTAACGTTGTCATGCATCACGAGATTGTCGCGCTTGAAGCTCAACATCAGCCCCTTCCAATTGCCGGTTTCGACTTCCCGCCCACCGTCACCTACAGCCTCACCACGTATGACTCTACCCGCACTCGTGAAGAGCTTCTCGCCCGCATCCGCAATGCTACCATTATAATCGTCACCATTGTAAAGATTGATGCCGAAGCACTTGACCCGTCTGTCACACCCAACCTGCGCTACATTGCCGTATCTGCAACGGGAACAGACCTCATCGATCTTGATGCCTGCCGGGCACGAGGCATACGAGTGACGAATTGTCCAGGCGCTAATCTCGACGCCGTTTCGGAACATGCTCTTAGTCTGTACTTTGCTGCCAGGCGGCGCACCGTGTTGCTGGACCGCATAACGCGTACACAGCCGAGTGAGTGGAAGAGCAAAGGCAGCGTCAATCACTATATGCGTCTACCGGATGGTACGCCCCCCATCACTTGCAAAGACGAAGTCATGGGTGTTATCGGATATGGGGGTCTGGGTACGTTTATCCCAATTTGGGTGTGGGTCCCAGAGCTGATGGGAGATAGGCAAGAGGATAGCGGCTCTAGGTCAAGCTATGGGCATGCGTGTCCTGATCGCGAGTCGCAAGACGCCCGCTGCCCCTTTGCAGAGCGACGGCCTCCCAGCACCGAACATGGCTGATGATCGCATTCCTTTCGATGACGTTCTCCGTCAGTCGACCGTTGTGGTGCTATCATTACCCCGGAACTCCGAAACGCTAAATCTCATTTCTACTGCTGAGCTCGCTAAGATGCACCCTTATGCTGTCTTGATCAACATATCAAGAGGCGGCATAGTGCACGAGGCCGCCGTAGTGCAGGCGCTCAAAGAAAAGCGGATAGCCGGCTATGCCACCGACGTATATCAGGTCGAGCCTGTTGGCGGACCAGAGGATACGCCACTACTGGAAGAAGATACCAGGGACTTGAACATTACCATGAGCCCGCATCTAGCTTGGTTCTCCCAGAGGGCGGTCAAGAATCTCGGACATATGTTGAAAGAAACGGTGGAAGCATGGGCGATAGGTAATCCAGTCAACGTTATCGTATGAACGAGGGCGAAGTGCTTAAACGACAGTAAGCTACGGCCCCTGCGTCTGGATTGAATTCGCATTACACCTCACCACGTGTGAATATGAGGCATTTGATCAAACTATGGTTCGTTCGTAGACACCAAGGTCCTCACAGCCAATTTCCTTCTTCTAGCCATCATAATTTGCAATATCGCTCGACAGCCTCATCACGAACACGTTGAGCAGATTAGCAGACTACCCGTCTTTCTGGTGTATTGCGGTAAGCTACTGTAGGTATCAAATCACGAAAAAGCTCAACGTCTTTTTTCCCACTTTCGAATTCTCGGAATCACATTTCTTCGCTTCCATTTCATTATGCGCTTCTTCGTGTATACGGCTTCAATGGATCCATGTATTTCTCGTGTGTCTACTAGTGAACCGTCGCTACCACTATTCGCCCTAAAATTCTACTTCAGCAAACACCAATATTCTATCAAGCCGTTGGGCAGCTGGTCCCGCCACGTCGAGTTACCCTTGGTTCTGCTGCGAGGTGGAGTCTTGGCACCACCTACACCCTGTACTCACTCGCGCAGTCGCGCTTTGTTTACTACCACGACGCGACGATTTGCATCGGGGTCTATAGATTGCGGGGCATCTTCAGTCCACCCACGGTGCATTCACCATTTCGCTACCGCGTGAAGACTCGCAGGACGAGTTATTCCACACTAATATGGCTCTCGATTGGTCTATGCTGGCCGCCCACGGTATGTACACATGCCAGGTTGACAGATTTAGTACCCATATGAGGTTCCCTCTGGTCGGTAAAACAAATAGAGAATCTCTTCGCAAGCACCTTGAAGCCTGGGGAGCCTATCCTCCTCACCCCGACATGGAACCCCATGATTTGCGTGAACTGCAAACGCTACTCTGGAGACATATGTCTGGCCCAAGCGCCATGGGTTCCAATTCATCGCAACCTCCTGCCACCACTCAAGGATATCGCTGGAGAGATGCACAATGCATGGCGGAGCACGTGCAATACATCGAGACCACGATGACAGGTACGATACCTTAAAAGCAACATGGAATTCCACTAATTTTGGCAGTCAAGGACCTCATCTACGTGGTCGAGGACGATTCAAAGAAGATATGCAGCAACCGAGCCTGTCCGGAACAGACCAAACGCATCGCTATCATCACCGTCGAACCATTACTCAACTGGGGCACACTCACAGAGGCTCACGATGTGTTTATAGATCCAGGAGCTGTGCCCTCTTTTCGCCGCAACGGGTTTTTGATGGATGATCCTGTGTGGACGCAGTATGTCAAGAAACTTATACCTAAAGAATTGCGATCTTACTGCACAGACTGCTTAGGAGAACTTTACAAGAGGTGTAAAGAGGCTTGGGAAGTCATTGATGAATTGACCTACAAGCGTGCTCATGCTCGACTTCCCATGCTGCTCATGCCGCCCATTCTGCGTCCAAAGTCCAATGCTCAAATGTACGATCAGCGAGATAGTAGCAGCCCTGACACACACGACGAGAGTTCGCTTGTTCATCGTCTGCTGTCAATTGACGGACTCAATATTGTCACGCAAAACGCAACTGGCCGTACGGCCGAAGACAGTCTCAAAGGCTCCTCAGTGAAAGGCAAAGAGCCGTTGCGCCCACAGCACTTCTCAGAAGTGGACGATACATCACGCAACAACGATTTCACATCTGCACAGCTGGCTGTGCGTACGAACTACATCGCTGTTTCACTTCCCAATTCTAATTCCTTTCTCCAAACTCCGCTTCCCAACCGCCAATCGCCAACCACGGCTTGCGTCAACCACACCGCTTCCGCCACGCACGAGAAAAACACACAAGAAGAAGACTACAAAAAACTAGGCAGCAGTGCTACCAAAGGCAGCATACCGGATTTCAGTTCTCTCAAGCGTGGAGAAGGCTGTGACATCAATACCCTCGCCTTCTGCAGCTACGTCAAGTCCTGCATCGAGAAAAGATTAACGAAAAAAATGCTGAGAATATTAGGAGAGGTCGGTGAGTTTGCCACAGACGTGAACGAGGCAGGCCCTTCCACACCTAAGCGCAACGCAAGTACTAGTCCCGCAAATGGCTCATCAGGGCTCGGCTCAGTGCCGCCCAACCTGTCAAACCAAGATCTCCACCCACTCATTCCATTCGACGGCAACGGAGAAGCCAGCATACGAGCGCACTCCAACTCATCTCCTCTCAGCAATGTCCCATCCGACCTCTCGAACCGCACTACACCCGAACAAGGCAGCTCACCGCCCAAGCCCTCACCTAAACCGCAACCACACCTCGCTCCCGTCTTCCGCCGCGCCCCAGCCACCCAAAACCCTGCCCCCGGTGTCTCAGAACAGGAATACCTCGCCTCCCTCACACGCGTTCCCAACAAAGACGACATCATCTGCATCTGCCACAAACCCGCGCAAACGAACGAAGTCCGCATCGTGCAGTGCAACACACCTGATTGTCCGATCGGCTGGCTACACTACAAGTGCGGCGACGCAAATTTTAAGCGCAGCGTCCGATGGCGAACGCAGGTATGCGAGATTTGCAAGAACGAAAAACACTTTGCGAACAATCTGGCTGCGGGTGGTAGTACTGCTCCTCAGACACCGCCGCCGTTTACAGGCGAGGATATCATAGCAGTTGTGGTACCGAACATAGGCGGTTTCACGGCATCGAGGAACCCGTATGGTCTCGCTGGCAACAGCGGTGCTGTAAACGGGAAGCCAACGCCGCCGCTTTCCCCACTGGCACAGTCTTTCATACCCGCTTTGTGTGCTACCCAGGCGTCTGGGTCGGATACTCAACCCGCGGTGGGTTCGGCGATGGCCATGGGTCTTGCGCCTTCTCGTCCTGCTCTGTTTACCGAGGCGTACACGAATGGTACGCAGCTCGCTCTCGAGGCGGATGAACGTTGGGCTGACGAGCGGTGTGCTCGTTTGGCTGCTGAAGTCGGTGCGGCGGGGTGTGAGGATGAGTGGGATGATTGGGATGGTGAGATGGATGTGAGTGGGCAGTATGAAGATGAGTACGAGGTGGGTTCGGGGGATGTTTGATCTTTGGCATGAGCCGCGCGTTGATGTGTTGATGTAGCACATACGACAAAGCTGGTTTGTTAGGATTCTTCAGAGCGTACTGGACGCTCGGTTGGGTATGGGGGTTCTTTTCTCTTTTCTCTTCTCTCTTCTCTTTTCCTTTTTCACTTTTCATATGAACGGCGAAAAATCAGCTTGTAATGGCAGCAGAGTATGCCTACAGCCTTTTCTTTTCTTTTCACTTACACTGTACTGTGATTACCACAATAAACCATGGCGTCGCATCACGCCCCCATAGAATGTATCATTGTAATATATCACACTCTCCTCTTTTATGATTGTGTATTGCAATGTGAAATGCAAGATCCTCTCCTCAGCACGTAAAAGTCAATCTTAGAATGAATCCAGAGTTCTTATCATTTCACATGTTTAAGACTACCGCAGTATACACCACAGCACCCTAGAATATTCTATACAGCCCCAGAAAAGCTAAGCCTGTCGTCCATCAGCCTATCCCAGACATCATGACGCCGCCTTCTAAGCCCCAGCCAGGTATCCTTCACCACTCCCAGACCCCCAAATCTGGGAAATAATGTCTGAGCCGGGAGGTCATCAAGCCATTTATTTTAGGTATCATAACAAGATCGCGAAGTCCTTCACACACCTATATCCACTTCTCTCCCGCTTTCCGCTGAGGTGCTGGCGGCTTCCCGGCACCCGTAGGCTTAGACAATGTACCCTTCGGCACAATCTTCTGCCGCTTCACTCCCTGACGGCCATCCTGTGCATCACCCTCATCCCGCTCGCGCTTCGCACCCTGCGTCTCCTTCTCGCCAACCGCACCCGTCTTCTTCACAGCCTGTGGCGCTGAAACAGGTATCGGTACAGCCTGCGATGACATCTTCATATGAGGCGGCCCCTTGTCAGCCTCCTCCGCCTCATCCTCACTAACCTCCTCATCATCATCCTCCTCCTCCAAACACTCAAAGAAGAATTCCCCAACCTGCGGCACACAATTCCTCACATGCGCCTCCTTCCTCGGTTTACAACCCTGCAGCAACGTCCCTTTGCTAGTAACCGATACAGAGCTAAGCACCATAGCTATATGGCATTTCCGGAAGTTTGTCTCTTTCCCCCTGCTCATCACCTGCTGTTTGCGCATAGACACCCTTAGACGATTCGCTTCCATTGAGCTGACGTTTGTGGGGATACGGGTTTCGTTGGCGGTTTCGATACAGGCGTCGCAGTAGAATTCCTTGTCGGAAACGTGATCAGCGGGTTTGGCTTCTTTTCCTGGGCCGGCGGCGACGGGCATGGCGACGTGGTGGCAGTTTGGGACGCAGGCCTCGTTTGGCGTCTGGGTTGTGATGGCGTGGCGGCAGGAGAGGATGTGCTCGTTCTCAGTGTGAGGGCTGAGGCACGAGTTTGTGTCTGGTGTGGTGATTGTGATTTTCGGGTAGCTGAGGGTTTCGTGGATGCGGTTGTGGAAGGTGGTTTGGGGTTTGGTGGCGAATTTAGATACGAAGGCGTTTGTGAGGGCTGAGTTCGCTATTGCGGTGGTGTAGTTTGTGTATTGAGAGGGCTGGACAGGTATATGGAAGACTTGCTTGTCGGGAGTGTTGCTAGTTGCGCTGTGGAAGTGGTCGAGCTGAGTAAGTATGTTGATGGTGCTTATAGGGATAGGTGCTTGTAATCTCGCAGGCGCAAGCTAGTGCAATCAGAGGTGTCGAATGTGATGCAAGTTGAAATACTGGTGTTGCATGCGTGAATACCGAAAATGGTATAAAGGCCGCGCGCACAGACTTGAAGAAGTGAATGGCAAGCCTTGCTTTTACAATAGCAACAGCACCACCCGAGCCACCTTCACTTTCACTCGCTTCGATGTCCACTTCTATACAAGGCAGACAGTAGCAGCATCTTTATTCATGCTTGATTCAAGGACATCCAGTCAAAGGGAAAAAAATCCTTATATGGTAGAATTTGTAAAGATTCAGAATTTCTTAACATAATCAGAATTCTCTTTCCTTCATCATAACTAGTCTTTGAGTTATTTACCGGTGTACTAGCTTATTTGTCAAACACATGCATGTGTGTTTAAGATGTCGTATCAGAAAACGCATCGAGTGGCAGTACTTAGGTGCCTAAGGACTTGAAGAAGTCTTATCATGCAAAGTATTCCAAGTATACACCATCTTTCTGTCCAGTCCTAAATCTGCACACAACTCCTAGTATCCCCACCCACTCCTACACCCCAACAGCCCCCCTCCCCTCTACACCCTTAAACCGGAACTCCATCATCCATCTCACGCGCCAAAACCAACACCTTTCATCTGCCCCGTATGCATCGAAGACCACGTTCGATGCTAATACACGCGGTTCCTGGAGGAATAGACGCGGAAGAGGGCGGGGGTAACAAATGATATGGAGAGTAATGTGCAGCTGTAGACATATATGAGGGCTTTTAAGGCGGTGGGGAAGAGGAGAGGATGTGTAAGGGGATAGTAGGAAGTTTTCGGTACAAGTATGTAGAGGGGTTAGGGAAACAGGGTGAGCAAGCGGAGTAGAAGATGGGTAAGGGAGATAGGAAGACAGCGGAGAATTGGGAGATGCAGGATGATGTGATAGGATAGGATGTATGAGAAAGAGGTAGAGGGCCAAGAAGATGCAAGTGGAAACGCCTTAATCAAGGTAAAGAAGGGGGACGAGGGACAAGATAAGGACGTTAAGATGGAAGACTTAGTCAACTAACTCATAGACATCAAAGTCAAAGGTTAGTGTTAACAAGAACAACACCAATGTAGGTGTGTTAATGGAGGAGTTTGTAACATCCAGTTGACAACGCTAGATCAGCAGACATACCATTGATCAGGACACATTTCTTGGAGATGAACATGAACAAACTGATAGAATGGTAGACTTCTGTGCCTTTAAGAAGGTGATGATAGAAGCAACCCTCGGTTCTACTGGTCAGGACTTGACCAAAATGGGCAAAGTTGGACATAAATCAATCTTACGTACATGTGATACCACATGCAGTTTTTTGGCTGCTACCACGTGATATCGCCAATACATGCTGATCACCTCATTGAAAAGTTTTCCTCATCAGTCTACACAATGGCTTGAAGTAGACGCCAATGAGACGTCTATGAAGCGCGATTTTGAGCATTGCCACCTTGAGTAGTGGGTTGCAGCCCGGCTCCATTTCACGGCATTGAATATGTGGAAAGATGTTTGCCAAACTCTCCCGCCTTGTAAGGCATAGTGCATGTAGCTGTATGTAGCATATACAAATGATAGCACCACATCCACATGACTATGTTTGGGCAACTCCAGTCAAATCCCTGGATTCAGCCATCATGGTTGACAGGGAACGGTGCAATTGAGACGGCGATTAAGGAACTGTAGTTGGCACAGCTTGTTCTTTGGGGGTGTATGATGCAGTGTGAAGTGAGATTCCTGCTAAGTAGTCAACCAAAGGTGGCGATGGATGCGCGGGAATAGGGAGAGGCACGGGTTCGATAGTCCTAGTTAGTCATGAGAAGAGAGCAAAGCCACTGGTACCTGTCACGACGTCAGGCGAGGTGGTCAGCAATGGAGAGGGTCAAACCGCAGGCAATGTAAAGCCACCCATCACACATCCATCTCTCCACATCAAGGCCAGGGTATGGACGGTCCAAAAGTTTCTAAACACATGATTATTGGCAGACAAGTCATCCAGTGAATGGAAGAGACGAGCTGATCCTATGTGCTATTAGCAGCCATGAGTCCTCCGCTTCCTAATTCATGTCGCAATTGCGATTTCGTCGAGTTGCGGTGGTCCGTGAGGAGCCTATGACACCAGTGTAAGATCTGAGCCAGGTCGTGGTCCATCACCGACGTACCGATGAAAACACTTTCCTGCAAATAGCTGCACCTGAGTGTGAGCTATAATCCATCTTCCATCCATCTGAACCGTTTCTCACTCCACCAACCACCTGAAACAATTTCCCACCCATGTCATCCGTCAAGAAACTGACGCCATCCGTTTCGCCGACACAGTCAAAAGACCTATGCCCAAGAAAAGCAAGACAAGAGAAGAAGTAGGAAACCCGTATCCATTCCACGAACACCATGCATACGTACCAATTGTTTCAAAGCTTGCCGAGTGACCGATGGAAGTAAACCGAAGAGTGAGCTGTGTGAAACGCTTGCAAGAGCCGCTGACGATGCTGTAGACGATGCTGTACACATAAGTAGTCTGGGAACTCGACAGGGTGAGAGCCGGGTACCCATCAACAGTCGTCTTACGTACCAGTCGACTAGAACTTGCTTGCAGCAGCACCCCACAAGGAGTTGTAGATCTTGTCCACAACGAACGAGGCGCGGATGCGGCGGTTGTTGAAGCCACGACCGTTCAGACCTTGAAGAGCTTTTTCACCTCCAGTGACCGAATCAAACTTGACAAATATCTCCCCATCACTGTTTGAATCAACAGCGATGTGAACAACCTTGCCGTACTTCTTCTCACACTCGGCCTTGACTTCAACCTCGAGCTCTTTGACCCAGTTGTTGCCAACATTGCGCTGTTCCCTGGGAGATGTTAGCAAAGATACATATGAAAGGAACATGTACATACTCGTCAGCATCGAAAGCATTTTCAATCTTGACACATTTGGAAGCCATTGGCTTGTCGACGATGGGGGCGCGTGGCTTGTTGATCACGGGCTGTGCACCCCTAGCGGGTTCTCCGTTGTCGCGGCGAGCAAGAGCATCCATGAGCTTAGAACGGTCATAAGTCTTGTAGTTGACGCCGGCCACATCAGTATCATCTAAGGCGGAAGCGCCGCTCACACCACGGTCGTCCTTTGCATGTGTCCGATCAAAGTTTCCTCCGCTTCCACCAGCATAGGCTCCACGTCCACCAGCTCCGCTGAAAGCAGAGCCCTGGTAAGACTGGGCCTGTTGGGAGAAGGTACGCAAAAGGTTAGCCGTTGATTCCGGTGTGAACTTATCGTTGCCTAGTCCAACACGAATCTGGCGACCAGCTAGCTCAAAACCATTCATCTCAGCTAAGGCATTCTTTGCGTTAGCAGGATCGACGAACCTATATACACATTAGAGGACATCCTAAGCAAAGCAAATAGTAGTCACTTACTGGACAAAACCATAACCCTTGGAGCGGCCAGGATTGGCCTCGTCTCGCTGCAAAATGACCTGTTCCAAAGCGCCGAATGGCTCGAAGATTTCTTTCAAGTCGCCCTCGGTGACACTGAAGTGGATGTTACCAACGTACAGACGATGGAAAGGCGCACCGTTTGCACCAGGTGCAGCTCCACCCTCAGAAGGTCGAGCAGCACGATTCTTCTCTGCTTCAGCAAGCTGCGCAATGATTGGCACACCTTTGAGCTTCTGACCGGTTAGTTCCAAGGCCTTTGCCACCGACTCCTCATCCTTGAACTCGACGTAACCGACACTAAAGAGCATATTAGCATCCGTACTTTCCCTTGAGCAGACATGGGGAGTACTTACCCTTTGGAACGGAGGGTAACTCGGTCCTTGACAATCTGAGCCTCGATAACGGGTCCAACACGTTCGAAGAAATTGCGGAGGTGATGGGTCTCTGCTCGCTGGGAGATCTGTTGCACAAAGATAGTGCGCTTATCGCGGTCGTCCTCGGTGACTTCTGGCTCTGCAGGCGTCTGAACACGGCGAGTTGGGCGACGCTCCTCACTGCTGTTGCGGCGACGGTCTCGGGACCTCTCACGGTAGCGGTTGTAGTTGCGGTCTGGACGAGGCGACCTAGAACGCGGGCGCCCACCACCGCTGTAAAAGTCACCGCGGTCACGGCCACGTCCTCCGCGTCGGTCGCGGGACCTGCTGCGCTGGTACCTATCACGGTCTTCGTCTGTGTCAGCACCTTTGCTCGATCTAGGACGGCCTCCATCCCTCGGTCCATGCTCCCTATCGCGACTCCGACGCCTATCTCCATTAGACTCACGATTCCTATCCCCACGGTCTCGACTCCTCGAACGCCGGTCACGACGGCTCACACTATAGCGCTCCCGGTCAGGGCGGCGACCATCGTTTGACCGCACATCACTGCTTGACTGGCGCTCCCGCTCCTTCGTTTCGATCTCGCGGGCAGTCTCCTCAAGGAGCGCGTCCACGGCTGCCGAGGTTGACATGTTGTTAGTTGCTTGTCGGGTGCTGGACTCAATTGAGATGTTGGGCGGATGCTCAGCTGCTACTAAGAGCTATCGCTGAGGGATACCTTGCTTGCTTGGTTGGACTGCACTCAACAAACGTGTACTTGTTCGTGTTGTTGCGCACAGATTCGTTGTGGTTGAGTGAGGTGGAGAACGGGAGCTGGGCTGGCCGCTGCGACTTTGAAAAGTTGGCGGGGGCTTGGCACGCATCTGCCTTTAGCGTGACGCTAGAAGCCGCATTCACGTGTGCATGCGCGCTTTGGCCGCTGTCACGTACACAAGTGCACAAGGAATCAATGAGAAACGAGGAAGGGTGATCCGGTGAGCATTACTATTATTGGTGCTAGTGTTCGTAGAGAAGGACATTAACGTCGGAAATCCGTAAGCCAGCGATGTGACCGACCCAAAATGGTCTTGTGGAATCCGCTTGAACGCCTCCCAATGCAGTCTTCACAATGTGATTAAAAGCGTACATGTCTAATAACAGAATTCTTCTCAAATTCCCCGCCTTACGTAGTCTTGATGACCTTTGTAGGTCCCATTTCAAGCTCAGTGCCAAAAACCCTATCCCAGAAGCGGCTGGTAACTCCGAATCCGTTCTGGTAGTCGGCAAAGTGGTGCTTGAGATGGTACTTCTTCAGTTGCTGGTAGTATTCAGGAAGCCTGTAGGGTCAGCATGGTAAATGTACAGGAGATTGGAAATCATACTTTTGATGATGAAGAAAGTAGTGCGTCATATCGTAGCATGTGTATCCAAACACGCCGCCACAGTACGCAGCCAAAGCCGCATACCAATTCCAAAAGATGACAGTTTGGGCAAACTTCCAGAACGGCGCTGCCAGAACAACGAAAAGCGTTGGCGGCATAACAAGTCTATACTTGTCCATGGGGAGGTAGTGGTGAATGCCGTGGAGGAGGAAGTGGAGGGTGATGCCGACACGGTTGTCAGGCAGATGGCTGCTTCGCGTTAATAACTGATGCGTGCATGGAGACGGAGAGTACTTACTCATCCAGATGGAACAGACCCCTGTGTAGGACGTACTCTATGATGGTCCAAAAGCCCAACCCGAAGGCCCAGTATCCTGCCAGCACTGGGGCAGACTGTAGCCCACCGAGAGCCACTGTTGTACCGTATGCAATGCAAGGCCACCACAGAGAAGGCACAACCCACCAAGGCGTCTTGCTCAGCGGCTCCAGAAAGTTACCGAATAATGGCGCAGAGTCACCGCCTTTGTAATGACGCGGTCGGTGCACCTGCTCCAAGTAAAAGTCCTTGCTGAATCCGCCATTCCAGACCTGCATCAAGAGGGGCTTGCTGAGGTCTAAGAATTTGTGCTCCTTGTAGTCCTTGTTCGGGTCCGTCTCTTTTGATAGGTCTTCTTCGGACGACATGCCGGTTGCTGCGTAGAGGGGCTTGCCGTTCTGTGACATGCCCTTAAGTTCTGCGGTGCCCTCTTCGGAGGGTGGCAATGGGACAATGTCTCCTGGCTTGGAGCTCTTGACTGCGCCATTGATGACAGGCTCAGTAGCCATGAAACCAACCAGATTTTCCTCAAGGATCTCGTAGGCAGAGTCGGAATGTGTGTGCGAGATCTCGTCCTTCAAGATTGCCTCTACATCCTTGCCGGCGTATTCCAGGATAAACTCGGGGCCACCAGGATGGCCATCAAGAAATTCGGTGACATCGTAGACTTTGGTCCCTATAGTGACATAGCACGACTTTTCGTTATTGTGGGCGCGCACCTCAGCGGTCGGAATCGTCGGAAGGGTACGGCCGGGCATTGTGGTGATGGCAGACAGGAAGCCTTCTATCTCTGCAGCGATTTCTGTGATGTGTATAGCGCGAGGTCAATACGACTGGACGGGTATTCAGCAGTATGCTTTCAATAGGGTGATATCAAAGGCCGTCGTGGGAAGGTGCCGAATCGGTGGCGATACGGGAGTCCGAAGATCGAAGCCTGCAGAAAGGAGACTAAAGCGCCTGACAAGACCAGTACCGTGAAGAAGGAGCGTATAGGGTAAAAGGGTGCAGAATAGAAAGTGGACAATATGTGGGCGTGCCCAAAGAGTAAATGTAGTGGTAACAGCCAGTATCAGCAAATGTCAAGTGTCAGGAGAGCCAAGAAAACAACTCGCACTCGCCTCGCAGATCTCAGCTAATGGTGGCGAGACCGGCATCTTTGCCTCGTACCTCCGAGTCCCGTCTCCGAGACGCCAGCACGAAATCTCAGCCTTGGGAAAGGAGATGCAATTTCCTTTCGCCTTGCCAGTGCCCGAGGTTTTGTGATTGGCTGTTGAGGATCAAGGCGATGCACTGGGTGTCCCATGGTTGCGAACAAGTCGGCCCCGACGAGGAGCGACGACGACATGATTACATCGCAATCCCACCACTCTCAGGGTACATTACAAAGTTAGGCGCGAAGACTATCTTCCTGTAGACCTGTTGTCGCAAAGCGGTATATTGGGTGTATGTGCGACAGGCTAGTGCTAACCATGTTCCTTTCCTCACTCCTTCAGCATCCACAACGAGTCGGCTCTTAACTGCTGGGACTTTATCTAAATATTCACAAAATACGATAACCAAAGTCTAATATAGCATGTCGAGCTCTAGGTGTACAGCAGGACCAGATGACTTGTCCGATGGTTGGGCATCCACAGCAACCTCGATGACTCATTTTGACCGTCTTAGACAATCGTCCGTCTAATGGCTCATCACCTCGAGCAGTAAAAGACTGCCGAAACAAGGTCCCGCACTCCAAGATGCAAGATAGCAGATACCGCTAACGCGCCGGTCCGACCGTCTTGGATACGCTCGCGTGGGCGCCCGTGACAGGCTGAGGCTGTATCTCAGCCCTGCTGGACCCTTGTTCACCAGGGGCAGGCACACCTCATTGCGTCACTGGCTTGACACCAAGTAGCAACTTCTTCACCATAGCAATTGTTGGCCAATCCTTCGCCATGTTCCCTGATTCTGCTGCAGGGCCGAGGCCCCAATCCTCATCCATATTCACAGCCAGCCTTAACCTCAAAAGATCCCACCCTGAAGTCTCTCTAAATCCTCTTCACCACGACGCTCAGTCACGGCCTGCATCCTTACGTCTTATACCGTATCAACTATTTCTAACCACGAATCCTTGAATTGTGATTGCGCATCCGGCGCGCGCAGTCACTTTTGAAATATGCCTAGCACCACGTTCAATTATGGCTGCTCCCGGCCTATAAATCGCATCTCGGTCGCACATCTATGTACCGTTCTTTTCTTACTGGCCGGCTTGCCTCTAACCGATGGGTTGCATCACATGGCTCAAAAGGCACCCTGGAAGACCAATCGCAGGAAGCTGGACATTACGCCTTTGCTCGTCACGAACCAATGTCCTGACAACATTTGGCCCGGCATCTCAACACAATCCGGGACAGGGCCAGCTCAAAACGGCTTCCAGCTGAAACCCGGGGAGTCCAAGAATCAGACCGTGTCAGAAGATTGGCAAGGGCGGGTTTGGGGACGAACGAACTGTTCCTTCAACGATGACGGATCGGCTTCGGCTTCAGGCAAAGGGAAAGCTTGTCTCTCTGGCGACTGCAATGGCGCCTTGAATTGCCGGGTCGGGGTATGTGCCACCATGTCCCATGCAAGCCTTTGCTGACATATCCAGGGCGACGTTCCTGTCTCGCTTGCCGAGTTCACATTGGATGCCGGAGACGGACACACATACTACGACATCTCGTTGGTCGATGGCTACAACGTACCCATGGCAATCGTCCTCCAGCCGCTCGAGAACATCACGCTTGACGACATCCCACCGAACCTTACCAATCCATCATGCCAAGGTACAGACGGTCTGCTTGCACCGCAGGGCTACAATCCGTACCCAGAGTATCCCAGCTTCCTACGCACAAACACCTCATATCCATTACCTTTCGACCAGGATGTAGACGAGAATAAGATCTCCAGATGGTGCCCTTGGGACTTACAACAGACCCCTCCGCAAAAGCCCGGAGATGGCGTGTATCCTTACCCAGACGACAACATCCAGCGCCCACAGTTCAACCCGTGCTATTCCGCATGCGCAAAAAACAACCAGCCACAGGACTGTTGCACTGGCCAATACAACTCGCCCAGTGCCTGTCAGCCGAGCGAGTATTCCAAAAACGTAAAATCAGTATGCCCAGATGCATACAGCTTTGGTATGTCTTCCCTCGTGGTTCAAACACTGCGTAGCTAACACATGCTATAGCCTTCGATGATCAGACCTCCACCTTCATCATCCCTTCTGGAGCCGGATTCGAAGTCGTCTTCTGTCCGGGCGCTCGCTCAACAACAATCCTCTCGACGAGTAGAGCGGAGATGCTCCAATTAGCACAGCAGGGCAAAGTCGACAAAAAAGCCGCAATGGGTCTCAAACAGGCCAGTGGCGGCATGTTCCGAAGAAACGCTGCGTCTGGCACCTTCCGATTAGATCGCACCCTGCTCACAGTTACTGTCGTTTTGACTGCTGTAGCTTCGGCACGCATCTTTTGTTAGTGGGCTGGCACCTTCCCTTGTCCATGTATAGACTGCGGAGAAACCTCCGTTGCTGTTGTTTCGTGCTTGTATAGTTCTATACCCTGTGTCTTGGTTGTCAATAAACCTTGAACATCTTGCCAACTTTGAAATCTCACACCGATGATGACATCAAATAGTGATGCATACAGCGTACGTGCTGCGTGGTGAACACTTTTTGTTCAATCATGTAGCTCAATTAGATCGGAGCTTAACAATCCTTAGAGACTCTTACCTTGCGGTAGTCCGCACTATCAAAGCCTACTAGTACATAGAAGACTGCGAAGTTTTACGCTGCGATACGCATGCCATATGTGGGCGGTTGAACTATCCGGGATACTCCCATCGAGCCTCCGACATTGCATGCACAGCCTTAACTTACTCCATACAACACGGAATTAGCGGCACATCTCCTCTTGCAGTCCACTGCATTTAGCTGTACCGCGTGGCCTTCGGACGGCTGATACCGCTAGCTTTTTTGCGACGTCGGCCCCATAACGGGCGCGTGTCTAGCCAGATTGGACCCGGAGCGTCCCTTCCGTATGCCTTTCAGGGACTGTTTCATGGTACTACACACAGCTCGATGGAGCTGAACGCGGCACTTCATGCTCCGGCCATGTCAATCGTCTCATATGGTATTAGAAAAGAACCTTCCTGGCGTCATTCAACAAGAGGGTTCCCGGTCGTACTTACCCCGCTAATTGGCAGTTCCGGCACCTTTAAGAGCCAGCAGAGGGTTCTGCCGACCACCACCATCTTGACTTACAATCATCATGGCGAAATCGCAATCCCTAAGCTGCTATCGCTTGTCAGAAGGATGGTCATTCAAGCAGTCCGACGATGCGACCAAGAATGCGTGGATGCCTGTCAAGAAGGTACCTACCAACGTTCATCTGGACTTGATTGAGGCTGGCAAGTACGTTTCGACCTTCAGTCGAGGCATGGTTTAGAAGAAACTAACACATTTCAGAATTCCAGATCCATTTCTAGGCTTCAATGAGCTTCACGCAGAATGGGTGGCGGACAAGGCTTGGACCTACAAAGTCGAGTTGCCTCAAGTGCAAGAAGCAAATGAAGGCACCACGCATGTCCTTGCGTTTGATGGCTTGGATACTTTCGCAACTGTCCGAATCAATGGAGAGACTGTTCTCGAAAGCGACAACATGTTCATTCCACATCGCCTTGACGTGACCAAGAAGCTCAGACTTGGCGAAAAGAACATTTTGGAGATCGGGTTCGCATCTGCGCGCCTAGAAGCCATAAAGATCAAGGAGATGTATCCAGAACACAAATGGGTCGGTTTTAATGGCGACATGTCAAGGCTAGCCGTAAGAAAGGCTCAGTACCACTGGGGCTGGGACTGGGGCCCGATCCTCAACACGTGCGGGCCATGGCGCGAAGTACGACTAGAAACCTATCAGGCAAGATTTGAAGATTTGAGAGTCGACTACAAGCTTGAGAGTGGCCTGAAGTCGGTGCATGGGACGGTTTCTGCGACTGTTCAAGGAGTGTCCGCCGACAGTGTTAGTTTCGATGTGTTCGATGGAGATAAGCAGGTCTTCAAAGAGACTGCAAAGATTAGCAATGGTGTAGCCACGGTTGACTTTCATGTCAATAACCCAAAGCTGTGGTATCCTCATGGGTACGGTGAGCAGCCTCTCTACACTGTTACCGCAACTCTCTTCGCAAACGATGTAAAGTTGCATCAGACGTCACGTCGGACCGGCTTTCGAAAGGGTGAGCTTATACAAGAACCAGACGCTATTGGCAAAAGCTTCTATTTTCGTGTCAATGGTGTGGATGTGTTTTGCGGTGGTTCGGATTGGATTCCGGCAGACTCCTTTACTCCTAGAGTGACCGAGGACCAGTACCGCAGATGGCTCGAGCTCATGGTAGATGGCTATCAAATCATGATCAGAATATGGGGTGGTGGAATTTGGGAAGAAGACGTCTTCTATGACATCTGCGACGAGCTTGGTGTACTGGTGTGGCAAGATTTCATGTTTGGCTGCGGCAACTATCCCGCCTTTCCGGACATCTTGCGATCAATCAAGGAAGAATGCACCGCCAACGTCACCCGACTCCGACATCATCCTTCCATCATCATCTATGCAGGAAATAACGAGGACTACCAAGTCCAGGAAACCTATGGCTTGACTTATGATTACGACGACAAGGACCCGGAGAGCTGGCTCAAGACTGACTTCCCTGCTAGATACATCTACGAAAAGGTACGTGCGCACCCACTACCATCATAGTGTGAATACGCTGATGGATTTTTGCAACCACTAGTTGCTACCGGATGTGGTTGCCGCGGAAAGCCCACATGTACCATATCATCCGGGGTCACCATGGGGTGACGGCCTCAAGACTTCCAACCCCACAGTGGGCGACATGCATCAATGGAATGGTAACATATCCCCGTCGCTCCAAATATAGTATACTCACAATGCGCCTAGTATGGCACGGCACGCAGGAGAAGTATCAAATTTTCGATACCTTGGGCGGCCGGTTCAATAGCGAGTTTGGCATGGAGGCATTCCCACATATTGATACAGTGAGGTACTGGTGCACTGATCCAACGCAACTATACCCGCAAAGCCACATGATCGACTTCCACAACAAGGCGGACGGCCACGAGCGGCGGATAGCGACGTATTTGGTGGAAAACTTCCGCACCAAGACGGATCTGGAGGTAGGTGCCGTGTCGACGGATACCCGGTTCATGGTCGAGGACTATAGCCAAGTGGGCCGTAATATAGGCTGTATAGGTGCTAACAGCGAATAGTCTTTTATCCACCTCACACAGCTCTCGCAGGCCGAAGCGCTAATGTTCGGCTACCGGGGCTGGCGACGGCAGTGGGGTCAAAACAGGCATTGTGGTGGTGCACTCGTCTGGCAGCTCAACGACTGTTGGCCAGTCACTTCGTGGTCTATTGTCGATTACTTCCAGCGCAAGAAGCCGGCATACTACGCGATGCGCAGAGTCCTTGCTCCCATTGCTGTTGCCGTCAAACGAGCGCACTTTGATTGGAGTGTGGTACATGCAAGAGTGCCGGCAACCAGCGATTACGAGGTCTGGGTTGCGAACCAGAAGTTGGACGAGGTGGTAGCGACCGTTGAGTTGCGGTATATTAGCGTCAAGAGCGGTAAAGAAATTAAGGAGAAGATCGTCAAGAAGGATATCAGGCTCGTTCCGAACGGCACAACCGACGTTCTCTCAGGTACGATCGACAACCGGAACGAGCAGCCGCACGTCCTAGCCGTACGCATATGGGTTGATGGCGAGATTGTCTCCCGAGATGTCGACTGGCCACAACCTCTCAAGTACCTCGACTTTGACGACCGCGGTGTGGAAGTCATACCCCGCGGAGAAACTATCGTCGTCAGAGCACAGAAACCCACCAAGGGCCTCGTGTT
Organism: Pyrenophora tritici-repentis; assembly: GCF_003171515.1. NCBI lineage: Eukaryota > Fungi > Ascomycota > Dothideomycetes > Pleosporales > Pleosporaceae > Pyrenophora > Pyrenophora tritici-repentis. The sequence continues at coordinate 847,755 of NC_089392.1, read as the reverse complement.
CGAGGAGCGCTCGGGTGTTCTCGTACATGACAGCGCGATAGACCTAGTCCCTGGAGATGAGCAGATCATCAAGGTGAGGGGCTTGGGACCGCAGGACAAGCCATTGAGATGGACGTATCTGGGCAAAGACTAGATGCCGACATGCAGGACATGCACAGTGGAGACATTTGCAGACGCTGGGAGTATGATTTGGTCATGCAGAGTCGTCAGGAAGACGACTGCATACGTACCGGAAGTATGCGAACGCAATCTGCATGTCGCTAGAGATATCAACAGCGCATGCTTACGCGCTCCACATAGGAGTGGTTGAGCGACTAGGATGGCAGGGAAATGTCTCGTATACATTGTGACGCTCGTTTGCATTAACGTCAATATAAACCAAGAAGAAGCCGAAAAAGTGAAATAAACATGTTGTGGAGCATGAAGACGTTAATCAAGTAGAGTTTCAGCTGAGGGGTATATGTAAGGCTGTTATGGGCTCATGGCATTGTAGCCAGCCAAGCTCCTGATATGATGGTGGCCATCGCAAATGTGGATGTCCAGGGGTAATTAAATCGCATGTCGGGTATTGGCCGGTGGGGTCATAGGCCTGGGTAGAGGGCTGCAAGCACATGCAACCCAGGCGCATAACACAGTAGGCCGATGCAGCGAGCAAGAGTGGGGACGGTGTCCTGTTCGGCCCACAACTGCTGGCGACCCGGGCGCTGGAAGGTGGTATCTTGGGCTGGTGCCATGTCGGTAGAAGACAATGGTAGCGAGCATGACCGTGTGTATGCGCCCTGTATGCGGCCGGTAATGGGCCCTTCACAGACGACAGGCCCCTCACAGGCCCGGGTGCATCTATCCCGAATAGTTTTTGTGGGGTTGGGGATGCGGTTTAGGTTGGCACCGCACCATCATCTCCAACACCACCACCGCACCCGCACTTTTTCCTCAATCGCCGGCACGCTTAACACTCTAGGCGATCGAGGATGCGTGCTGCCTAATCGTCGCGGGAAGGATGATCCGCACCGCTCTAACGACGCGCAGTAGTGCTGCCGCAGTCAGATGGATTGCTGGATGACCCTCGATCCTCAACACGGTAATCTCGTGCACATCGCCTTCTGAAGTCCTTCTCGAAGCCGGCGGCGCCCTCCATCCCAATCTCGCTTGGCTTCCTCAGACACAATTTCTCCCGTCCACCCGTCTCAACGTTCGCCTGTTTTTCTCCTCCACCAGTCAGCCCTGCTGCATGCACACAGGGAGTGGTGCTATAATGCGGGGGCTATACACTCACTAACTTCCACTCTGGATTCTCATCTTGTCGCTCCGGCCCTATGAGACTCGCTAGCCTCGAGCCGATTCATCGCATCACCTGCAGCACTCTGACAAGACGCATTTGACTATCGAGAGCAGTCCAAGTTTCGTTTTGTCCCCGAGCATTTTATTCAGCCCGCCCATGACATGCATTGCGCAAGCCTATACAACTCGCCGTCTCTGATATATCCATCTCGCCCCCTCTACTTCTGGCCCTGAGTTCTCCTATATTGGATCCCGACGGAAACTCTACACCATCGCTCTGGATCGGTCTTCTAAGCCGAGACCGTTCCTTACGACGTATTTGACCGAGCATCCTCTAAGAGTGACCTGACGCCCAGGTTCATGGTCGTATCATCCTTCGTATCTGAACTTTGCAACACAACCCGGGTCCGTGGAGCACTTCACCAACCGAGGTACACCCGCATCAACCCAACATGTTTCACACTTTTCAGTCGTCAGTCAACGTGCGCTCGCCCGGCGGGGACAGCGACAACGCCGCGAAGCCCTCACGGCCACCAGGATCTCGGCGGATATCGACCAGCAACGCATGTGTCGAATGCAGGAGACGCAAGATCCGCTGCGATGGCACACAGCCATGTGGGCAGTGCCAATGGTACCAACATCCTGAGGCCTGTGGCTACTCTAAGCCTGCCCAAAGAGTGGTGCCCAGCAGGAAGTAAGCATTCTGCACCACCCACGGACCCTGCTACGTTAACAAAGTTTGGTAGACTAGTTGACAAGCTCTCTAACACTCTGGAGTTGTACAAGACAATTCTGACAAAGCTTTATGGGACAAAAAATCTGGAGTCCCTGGCGAGTCTCCCGCGGGAAGAGTTACTGGAGCTAGCATTGTCCTCTACAGCAGCCAACTCAACGACGTCACCATCAGCCGCCGACTCCCAGACTTGTTCCGAAGCACAGGCTGGCTCTGATGGAGCCGAAAGTCTAGAAGCGCTTGAGCAGGCTCCTCCCGAAGATCCTTACTGGGATGAAGCACGGAAGCATCAGCTACGTGTCCAAGGCATCTCTGATGACGTAAACGGATTGTCCATGTCTGTTGACCGTCTATCGTCTTACGTTGGTGTTTCTTCAATCACGGCAGCATTGAAGGTCATTGTACGATGCGCACCCCAGGCACGATCCTTTATTTCAAACAACAACCAGGAAACAGCGCTACCAAGCCGGGCAAGTTCTCCGCCACCTGGACTCGCAGATGACAGACCAGACGCACTACCACCTCCGGAGCACGGCCAACAACTCATTGAGAGTTACTTTGACCGTGTACATCCTTTCTTCCCGTTGATTGATGAACGCAAATTCTGGTCTACTTATCTCTACAACAATCGTAGCGACTCACCATGGCTAGCACTCTTGAACATGGTCTTTGCTCTAGGTTCGCTTGCATCCCAAGCTGCTGACAATGAGACCCACCATATCTACTTTACTCGCTCACGAAAGCATTTATCTCTAGAATCATTCGGCAGTGGCAACCTGGAGGTCCTTCAAGCTTTAGCTATCATGAGTGGATACTACATGCACTATCTCAATCGCCCTAACGAAGCCCACTCGCTCATGGGTGGTACGCTACGCATGGCGACTGCGCTAGGCTTACATCGCGAGTATTCGGAAAGAAGCGATGCAAGTCGACAAACGAAGGGTGTGAGTGAGGAAGACTCGATATCCCCTGAGATGAGGCGACGTATATGGTGGAGTCTGTTCTGTCTAGACTCGTGGGCGTCGACAACAACGGGCAGGCCTTCGTTGGGAAGAATGGGTCCCTCGATTACGGTCATGAGACCTGGCACTGCAGCCAACGCCGTAAGTCTCTACAAAGGTGTTTTTATATCTGATTCAGACTGACATGGCTTATAGATTCAAACTATACCGCCTCCTAACAGTCCTCAATACATCGAGCAACTCAAAATTCTCCCTATAATTCACGCATCAGCATTCTGCCAGATCGCAACCAAGATCCAAGACCGTCTTGTCGAATGTCCCCTCCTGTCTTCGGTGGAAACGGCTAGCTACGACGCACAGCTTGTGAAGTGGCACGAAGACCTGCCTTCTATGCTGTCCAAACCTGACGAACCATGCCCAAATTTCCTCCGCCGTACCCGGTTGGTGATGAAATGGCGATTCCAAAACATCCGCATCATACTCCACCGACCCATACTCCTTACCACAGCACTCCGGCACGCCTCATGGGCTAGCCTCAGTGCAGATGAAAAGGTGTCGGTAGGAAAATGTAGGTTCATTGCTTGCAAGACAATCGAAGACATAAGCCGGGACTGCATGCCCGATCTCCTCTCAGGCTGGAACGCAGTCTGGTTCTGCTTCCAAGCCTGTATGGTCCCGCTTGTTTCTCTCTTCAGCGACCCAAGTGTACCTGAAGAAGTAGAAAAGTGGAAGGCCAGTATCAAGACGGCATTGAACTTCTTCGAGGCGGTCAAAGATTGGAGTATAGCCGCGAAGAAGAGTAAAGATGCTGTTGCGCGCTTATATGCCGCGTACAAGACACAGGCTTCGACACTATCTCAACAAACACAAACCCCAGTGCCGCAAATGCCCTACCCTCAACAGTATCAACAACCATGCCACACTCAGACACATACACATTTTCCTGTACCTGGCACATCAAATTGTCCTGCCATGACCAACTCGCAAACGACAAACTATGGACAGCAACAACAACCTGCGTTCATCCAATACAACCCCGCAACGCCCGGTTGGGTAAACACTGGCAACGACCCAGCTATCCTAAACAACTTCTGGGACGACATGATGTGGGACACCAACCTACCAGACATGCTGGAAACCCCCTTCGGAATCGCAACTGATTACGAGTATGTGGGTGCAGCACAGGATCCCGGGCCCGGTGGGGCATGTTGGATGCATGGGAACTAAGCCCTTACAAGCTTCCGAACGCGAATCACGTGTCCGTGCACAGGAAGTAGACCGTAAGGCTGTGTTTAGCTATTGGAACAGGGGAACCGGGAGCGATGCGGCAAGTTGAACGCCAAGGTGCCGTCTCCGTGGCCCAAAATACAGAGCGCATACTCAGTAGCCACCGGCCCGGTCACAACCGGTGACCCCACAATCCGACTAGACGTATGAATTCATCTGGAGAGTCCGCGTGGGCTTCTGTTGGTTTCAAGGATATACCGAAATAACCGATAACAGCCGGTGGTGGTTCAGACGCGGGAACACGTCTACACGAGGTCTCCATGGGACCTGGAGGCGTCGGTATAAGCGAAGATGATGGTCGACGAGGCCAAGGGCTGCATCAGCGGGGTACACAGGATGATCAACACTGGAACACCTTTTCCGATACTGACTACTTGTTTCACATACAACGTCGATCGTGGGGCTTCTCTTCGTGTAGGCGAGGCTGTGGTATCTTGCCCCACGAGCCAGCTGCCTGACGGCTCGCTACTTCCACAACCCCGCTAGTCATATGCGAAACTGGGCTGCCGTATCTTTCTCCTTCGTGGTAGAGGCATCATCAATGTCGTTCCGAAGTCGTTCCGTAGTCTATGCATGTCTTTCATGCTGGCCGTCTCACTGCATTATGTAACGTCAGTTGAAATTATGTACAATGAAAAATGACCATCACGTGAGTGAAATTAATGTGGACTCTGATAACGCTATGTAAGCAGTCTAGTGGAGCTGAATGGGGAAGGTCATATGTCGATACATATAGAAATAGAGCATTATGGCGATCGTCCAAGAAAAACGTCACGTGCCCACGCTTCCCATGCTTGACAAATAATCCATGTAGATCTCCTCTTCTGCACGGCATCTAATCCGATGGGAATCCGCAGAAGACCTCAGTAGCATCGTTATATCTCTGTTGTAACCTACAAGATCAACACGTTCGGTGTGCAAAACCGAGAGAACTCCAAGACCTCAGTATAAATGCTAATCCTCGTCAACCCAAGATCCAAGTCACCGGCAGGAGGCAAGGATTTCAAGATACGTAGGTACATGTACCCCACAGTATCTTCAACTTAACATCATACCAAAGCCCACCGCCGCCTAACTATATCTTGGCTGGCTGCCATGTCATTGTCGGTGGATATCATGCCACGACAGACTAAGAGTATTAAATATTTGCATCCAAGACTCTATACCAACTCTTTTCTTGCTTTGGCGCTTCGCCAAGGTACTAAAAGACGGGCTTGGGGGACGGAGACGGAGATGGAGCGGGATCTTTTGCGGCGTTTTGGCCAATCAGCGATTGATAAGATTAGAGTTTGTTATGGAGACTACCGGTACCGGCGCTACTTCAGGCTTTCATGGTGCCTACGGCGATGTGATGTACTATGGTAGTCGCTTGATAGTTCGAATGACAGATGTGACAGGTGAAGAGTAGGGTAGTGCGAGTGTAATCGACGGGTTCTGTAACACATATGCATGCTGATGATTGAATGGTTAGGTATGCGCCAGGTTCTTTGTACTTTACCTAGATAGACGATTAACAAGCATCTACGAACCCTCACCGGCACACTTCCCCACGTACAAGCAAGCGTGGACGCTTGAGACTCTGCCACGCCTTACTTGGCTAACTTGGTCCTTCGGACCTACCATAGTAGCCTACACGCCGCTGCGCTGCGCTGCCCCTCCCTCCAGCGAGCGCAGTCAGATCCGTGATAAATAATCTAAGCAAACCTCTCCTTCACCATCACACCAACAAACACGCACACGCGTCGCCTCTGCCATTACCACCCCTCCCCCCAAAACACCCCGCGCCAAATCAATCTGATACAAACCACCCGTATCAACCATGTCGTCAGAGCCCGATCTCCATCGGGCCATTTCCATGAAACCCCACCCGTTCCATACGCATCCCGACCGCATAGAACGCACCTCAAGCCCACACCACCACCACCACGGCAGCAGCAGCACTTCGCACCCAACACCCACCAAACAAGCCGCTAGTAGTACCGCGATAGAAACCACCCAACACGCACCCAACACCCACGACCCCATCGCACGCCACATCCCCCGCTCGCAAGATGATCTCGAATCGCAATCCCCGCCCTCCTACACCCCCGACAACGATCCATACTCGCTCTCCTCAGCCATAAAGCCGGAATCCGAACTCGCTCTCATCCGCGCAAACACCTCGCGCAAGCGCGACGGCTGCGGCGGTCCCCTCACCCTAAACAGCACCGCGCGCTCAGCCCAGAAACTCGAAGCCTTCTACTCGTCGCAAAACGAAAACATCGAGCGGCTCCTCAAACCAGTCGCTGACCACCGGCGCGCCGCAAAAGAAGAAGACACGGCGAACCATTTGAAATACAAGATCGCTGTCATCGGTTCCTTTGCCGCAAACATCTTGCTCGCGGTCCTGCAACTGTATGCGGCTGTGAGTTCCAAGTCGCTGTCGCTGTTCACCACAATGGCGGATTCACTGTTCGACCCTCTGTCTAATCTCACGCTGATAATGTGTAACCGCGCCGTCGCCCGCGTCGACGCGCGAAAGTTCCCCTCTGGAAAAGCGCGCATAGAAACAGCCGGTAACCTTTGTTTCTGCGCGCTCATGATCACCGTCTCCGTCGTCATCATCGTAGAATCTATTCGTACAGTTGCCGAGCACAGCGGGCCCGAGACGAATGATTTCTTCCTGCCGTCCGTGATTGCTGTTGCAGTGGCGTTTAGCACAAAGTTCAGCTTGTTTCTGTACTGTTGGGCCATCAGGAATAAGTACAGTCAAGTGCGTATTCTGTGGGAGGATCACAGGAATGATTTGTTTATTAATGGGTTTGGTATCTTGACGAGTGTCGGGGGGAGTAAGTTGAAGTGGTGGATTGATCCCATGGGCGCCATGATTTTGAGTGTTTTAATCATCTTTTTGTGGAGTAGGACTGCGTATAGCGAGTTTCAGCTGTTGATTGGGGTCACGGCTGATACGGGCATGTTGCAGCATATTACTTATATTTGTAAGTTTGGTCTTCTCCTTTCTCATCTTCCTTCTCCACCTTCCCACCACCACCTTTCCCCAACTGAAGCTTACAGTCTGTCTTAGCTATGACACACTCCCCCCAAATCCGTCAAATCGACACCGTACGTGCCTACCACTCCGGCCCCCGCCTCATCGTCGAAGTAGACATTGTCATGGATCCAGAAGACACTCTCCGCAGCACACACGACATAGCAGAGGAGCTTCAAATCAAGCTTGAGAGTCTGCCTGATGTGGAGCGTGCCTATGTGCACGTGGATTATGAGACTGATCATCGGCCTGAGCACTTTTTGAAAAAGGAGTTGTGAGAGGGGAATAGTTTGGGGGGAGAGTTTGCGGGCTGTGATAAAGTGGGGACGTGGTCGAGAGGCTATGTGTTGTTTCCTTTATTCGTATACATATTCTCACCACTACTACCCCACTCGGCTTCTGTGGCTAAATGTGTAAAAGCTGTAAAACATGGTAACATGGCTAGAGACAAGACCATAATGTAATGTCTTGACATAACTGTTTCAGTACTTTACTTGTACCACCACCTGTTACCTATATTTGAGAAGCTCTATTTCAGCATGTTAATAGGCGAAAGGATTGCTTCCTGCACCGAGGATGGTACAACGTTCAAAACCACAGGCCGGCAACACTCATCACTTGAATCACCCACACAACATCAATCAAGTCTATATAGTATCCATTACACCTATATCCCCATTTATACCCACCATTACTACAAAGCAAAGTGGTATAAACGCACTTGGAACTTCGGGGAGAGTTAAACCCGATAGTGTGTGAAGATGAAGAAAAAAGAAGAAGCGGAAGAAAAAAGGACGATTGGATGTATTCTTCTCCTGGCAATATGACGATATACGCTACTGCCTACAAGACTTTTGGTGCTACATGATGGTGCTGGAGATGGGTGCTATGCGATTTGGGTTGGCGGTCGTTGGGGAATACGCATGGGTGTTGGGTTGGGGTTGGGTGCCGCGTGGTTGAAGTGCTTTGGGCAGGTACGTGCTGAAGGGGCTTGTTCTTGGGCATCCTTGCTACTCTTGTACTCGACATGTCGTAGGCAGGTCTTCATACTCGGGGCGATGGCATAGTGTTTTCATGGAGGACCCATGGGAAAGAGAACAAACTGTCTCCCATATGGGAAATGGTCATCCTGATATTCGTCCTCACGTACTTGGTCCTCGTGTACTCGGTTGCGCAGATCATGAATAGGATTCGGTCCGGGGTAACCATCCATTGGCACCTTTGGTCCAAATTATGTCGGGTGCGATTAGAAACGTGTTCTGTAGGTCGTCGTTACTCCGTGTGGAGCAGGGAAAACCTGGAACCTACGTCTCAGCCATACAGTAGATAATGCCTCCGCGTGGGAGGATATCCAATGTGATGACCAATCCATAGCTCAAGCGCACGTGCAGGGGGTGGGAAGGGGTATCAGAGCACTCAGGCCATCACGGCTTGGTTGCCGCCTGAAGAACAGGGGTCAGCAGGCTACAAATATATATATGGGAACAACGCCTCTACTGATGGTAGAAAGGAGCAGGGCGGAGGTAGGGGTTGTTGACCAACGTACCAATCTGGCGCTTGATCTGTTCTCGTGCCCATCGAGCGGTGTCACGTGTTCGACCGCTAAAGTCCGCGTTCGCACGCGTCTCCCTCGCCATTGCGGTCAGGAAGTCGTGTCGGAAGTACTCCCTAAATTCACCGTTCGGGAAGGCATCGGCAAGATCACTGAACAGGTTAGCAATGTGTGATTCAAGGCGATATAGCTAGACTCACCCAATAACACCGCATGAAGACCTGAGGAGGGCTTCAGTGCGGTTGCTATCCGCCTGAATAGTTCTCAGGAGGTCAAAGATCGAGTCCATATAAGGAGTGATGAGTTGAGCTGGAGATGTTAGAAAGTGGTGACCAGACAAGGATGCTATGGCTTACTCTTGCCGCTGCTCTTCATCGCAACAATGCATCCATCCCATGCGTCCATGATACCTTCCCGAAGAGAAGTGATGTAGTCAATCATCTCGTAGTTGCCGTCGGTCGTCAGAGTGACCTGGCCAGCCTGTTGGAGTACCTGTGCAACAACAGTCAGGTAGGTCTCGAACGCGCCATGGATAGCATGCGCGATATCACCGAAGCATTGCAGAATAGCCGGCTTGAGCTGGTTACCCAGGGCTGGACTCCGAAGGTTGTTCAAGAGAGCGTTCATGAAGGCGTCGCAGTAGGGCTGAACCTTTTCGCCCAATGATCGAGTGATATCAGCTACCAGACCGATGGCCATGGAGCAAAGTGCAGGCTCTTCTTGGTTGTTGAGGGCGTTGTACAAGAACGGAGAGAAGGCCTCCATGTACTTTTGGAAATCCTCTTCAAGGGCCGTCGCAATTGATCCAATGGCAGCAAATACGGTATCCGGGACACTAGACTTGGGTGGCAGAGACGACAGCAGACTTAGCAAGGCCTGCATAATGCGATCTGCCTGAGGCCCAATATCATTCTCCATCCGCTGGATGATAGCCATGATGACACTCGCCAAGCTGGTCTGCATCTCCTCCAGGGTCAGCTTGTCCTCGACGTTCACAACCTGCGACTGGAGCGCCATGGACTTTTCTAGGCGTTCGAGGATCACGTTGGCGAGCTCGTTGACTAGATGAACGCTGTCGCCAGCAGCGTTGTTCACGAAGGAGTTGAGTACTTCGTACGCTGCCGTGCGCAATGTGTTGTCGGCGTCGGCTCGCTCGGTAACCTGCAGGAGGCTCTGTACACTCTGAGCAAAATGAGGCGATAGGGGGTTGGTCTCGCATCCCGGCTCCCCAGCGAACCTGTCAGCCAGGTTCATCAGCGACCAACAGCATGATGCAGCCATCTTGGGGTTGCTAGCGAGGCCATTGAATAGGGCACCGATCAGAGGAGGCAAGTGCTGCTGTGCGTCAAGCGCACTGGGAACAGCTTCGCAAATACGGCCCAGAGCGTAAGCGGCCGAGTCTTTGACACACATGTTCTGGTCGTCCATCATACCAATTAGAGTAGGCAGGGCTTGCTTAACAATAGGGTCTAGCACTGATTCTTCGGGACCTTCCATAATCGCACCGAAAGCGGAGACGGACGCATCACGATAATGCCAGTCTTCTGAGCGGATGTACTTTTCGATGAAAGCAAGAACCGGAGGCATTACACCACTTCCTACACATTGTGCCCACAGCTGCAGACATTGGTATGCTGCGCGGGAGGTGTTGTACTCGTTATCATCGGCGTCTTCGTCTTGTTTGGCGAGAAGCTCCAGTAGCACAGGAACTACTTCCTGGGTAGCGACTCGGGCAAAGTTGAAGTACTCGCGCAGCTCAGTCGAGCCTTCGGCCTGGGCCTGTGTGTTGTCGTCCTCAATCGCAATCTCTTCCTCGCAGACGGTGCACCAGAACTCAACAGCCAGCTTGGCGACGTCCTCCTCATCACTCTTCATTCCTTGGATTGTGAGACCAAAGAGTGCCTTCTCCATATAGAAGCGCATCTTGTCGTAGTAGAGACCCATTATGCGGTTAAGACATCCGTATGAACCCTGCTGGATGCGGCTGTCGTCGGCCTGTGTGGCCTCGCAGATGACCTGCATGATGTAGTTGCGCTCGCCTTCATTGTCAAAGTTGGAGCGAACAAACTCGATCGAGTCGCTGAGAGCGTTGATGGCGGCTACACGGACGTCGGCGTTGGTCTCTTCCTTGCGGGCACCCTGGACGACGGCCGTCAGGATCGCGTTGGAGTGGTGTGCTAACGCGTCCCTCAGCTCGGCATCGTCTGTGTCACAAACAAAGCCGATTGTGGTGAGGGACGACTGCTTCTGGCTGTCGCTGCCTTGGCCGACGTTCTCGACGAGCTGGGTCATCAACTCGGGCCACTGGTGGCGGGGTATCTCGATGGCGGCGACGGAAGCGATGAATTGTGCGGCAGCCGAGCCTACATTCTTGTTCGATGTGGCCAGTGTGCGAAGGGCCATTTGCTTGACCTCCTGCTTGATTTGGGTGTCGAGGTTGAGCCATCTTTCCTGGACCTGCCGTAACCGGGCGTACTCGCGTGCAGTGAAAGCATTCTTCAGGGCCAGCGCGGCCGCCTGTCGAATTTGAGGAGCGGCTTGTTCGTTGGCGAGTTCGCTGCCGAGGACAGTGAGGTATTGTGGCTACAAAGAACCAGCCTGTTAGTGGCCATGTCTCGCGCAATGTACATGCAGCCTTGGAACTGCGGGGGGAAACTTACAAAGTTGGTGTCGGCAGCCTGGAGGAGCTGCTGCTCGGCGCTGTTACGAATGCTGGCATCTGCAGTCAAGTTAGTCGAGATGTGCTTGAAAAAAAAGGAAACGCGGTGAGAGCAACATACCGGCAGCGTAGGTCCCCTCCAACACCTGGTTGATATCCATGATTGCTGAAGGGCGCTTCAAAGACTCAAGGCGGGGTATCTAGTAGGTGGGAAGGTTATAGAACCGCGGTGGCGGGAGAAGAACAAGGTGCTGCGGCAGTGTGGTCGACGATGTCGAAGAGTTGCGGTGGACAGGAGCGTAGTAGGGAGGGAATTTGAGGCGGAAGAAAGGTCGAACGTCGACAGGCCTAGTTCACGTGTTGTTTTGCTCCCAAGGGTCTGCCCCACTACAAGAGAAAGGAACTTTTGAAAGCGGACGGGCAAGTTTATCGTTTGAGCTGAACAAAGCCAACAAGCAACAAGAAAAACGAAATGTTTGATTGAGACGATGGGCAAATGGGCAAGACAGGCCGATCAAGTTACTGTCTCTGTTCGCTCAGGCACCAATGTCAGCCTTCGCGCACCTTCTGAGGGAAAGAAGGTCCGCCTGGCAACGCCGCATTGGTTCGCTTGCGCATCGTGCTTTACCCCCCAGATTCAAGCTCGCCCTCCCGCATGCAGCCCTGCGGAAGCCATGATGATAGTGAGACAGGCCTGCACAGACGTCTGTCTGTAATAGGGACTGGACTTTTCGAGGCGTCTGAGACAGTCCAGCAGCCTCATTCTCGCTTCCAGAGTCCATCTGCTTACAAAATCACGAGGCGGTATGCACTTGATTTCAAACAGCATCATGTCTATCATAATGCCATACCCTACCTATCCAATGTCGACCCGTCTAAACGCCGAAAATGCAAGCCCGCACTACGAGGAGCGCTATTAATAAACATAGGAAATCTCTAGGCGAGGCGTCTACATGCGTCCCGATGCTCTAGGGTTCTCTGCTTCCTGCTTCCGCCAATCTCGCATCTCCTTGGTACCCAGGCTACCCAGTCCCCCTTCGCCCCTCCTCTCCCATCCACCCAGCCGGACAACTAACCCAGTCGCATTATCTGCGCCTTCACTGCCTGTTGCCGTCTCAACGGCAAAGCTGACAATGTCCCGAGCTGCCTGTTCTGGTGTCTTTGCCTCTTTGACAATGTCGACTATCTCTTGGTCAGACAGGTGACCAGATACGCCGTCGGAGCACAAGACGAGGAAGGAATACTCGGCAGGCGAGAGCTCTATCCTACGAATCTCAGGCTCTGCCGACACTCCGACGCGTTTGTGGGCCATGTCGCCGAACGCGCGCGTGTTAGCGAGTCCAGACATGCGCTCCTCGCCAAAGGAGTCCGTGACAAACGATGCAGCAAAACGTCGAAGGCGAGTGGCTTCCTCGGGTAAGGCGGGGTGGTGGTTCGATGTCAGCGGGACAGCTAGTCCGGTGGCCGTGTTGCACAAGAGGATCCTGGTATCGCCCACGTGTGCTATGATGAGGGAAGAAGGTGATGATGGATGCCAAAAGGGTGATGGTGTAGGTGTAGAGATGAGGGCCACACTGCATGTGCTACCACCCTTGAAGCGTTTTGTGCCTCCAATCTGCTTGGTAGTGGTGCGTGAGGGCTGGCCGAGGATATCATCGTCGTTCAGAGCCTTATCTGCGCGCACGGGATCCTCCTCCTTTTTGCCAACCTGAGCTGCAACAAAGTCGTAGTCGGCTTTGAGGAAAGCGTACTCGAGGACAGTTTCAATGCCAATGCCTTCTTTGGTGTCATCTGGTATCTCTGGCGTGCTTGTGTGACGCTTCTCAATCACGTCCTTCTCAGCAGGGTGACCTCGCCCACCGGCAGACAGCGAGAAATACTCGGGCTTGAATCGCCGAAAGTATCCGCCAACTAGCTCCTTCCATTGCTTGACCAATTGCTGCTCTAGCTCTTCGGCTTTCCGCACGCTCTCAGACTGCTTGACGGATGGGACACCATCCACTGGCCCATCCATGGATTTTGAGCCCGCTGTTGGCAATTGGTCCCCACCTCCAGCCTGCGGCGGCTTTATAGCTTGTGTGCCAGGTGGCGTATGTGTCTCGATAGCGTCCAAGCTCTCCCTGTCCCTCTTCCTTTGCTCTCCGGAAGAAGCCTCGCCCTTTGCTTTCAGGCTGCCGGCTTGTGTCTCATTCCTCTCTTGCAAGAGGCTGCTCTTGAGCTCGAATTGCTCTGTGGCCTTTTCTAGGTAGTCGTGCAGCTGCTCCCTCAGGAAGCCAGAGCACTCGGAACCGCCGTGTCCATCGAAGACACCAAAGTAGAAGACCTGGGGATCTCCCGTCGCCCCTACTTCTGGAGTAACCTCGCTATTCCCTTCGCTGCCTCCATTTCCACTCAATGATATGGGCGGGCGTTTTGCAAAAGCGGGGAGGTCTATGGTGCCTGCTTGAAAGGCATCTTCATTGTATGGCCGCGTGCCTCTTGATAGTGAGACGCCGAAATGATGTTTTGCGCTCTTCAATGGTATGCGAACAACCGTCATGTCGCGCGACGAGCCCATGACGGCAGCCGGCGACCGGCTCGACTTTTCCGCATCGTAAGGGGTGCTCTTGTCACGCGGGAGGCTGTGGTGGAGGGCAGGTTGAGGGCGCGAGTCGGGGTGCAGCGAGCTCGAGGGGATGTGGGTGATGAAGTAGTCGTGAAAGCAGCGATGCTGGCGGCAAGACACGCCTATCGATGAGGGGATGTGGTACGCCGAGGGGAGCACTGGGGTGCGCAAACAAATGTCCCAAGGCCTTCGGGTGGCTCTGCAGAGTTCAAATTTCGATTTCCACATGTCGTCTCTTGCTGCGAAGGACGCATGGTGTGAATGCGCAGGTAGTTGATAGTTTTGTTTATGTCATGGTCGTCGCTGAGCTGGGGTTTCCAAGGTTCACTACAAGCCTCACTTGCTATTCCGCTGTTCCTGGGCCGCACTGCCGTGTTTCGCCCTAGCGGGTCCCCATCTAATTAGGTCATGTCGCCCGGTAACGCAATGCTTTCTGGTCGTATTCACTCATGCGTCATCTCAATTATATCACCACATAAGTATCGAGCCTGCTCTTACCCTGTGAAGCTGAAGGGTCAGGAGCAAGGATCCCCAAGACGTGCTTTTCTCATTTCTCCTTCCGACTTTCTCAACCCCACTTCAACCCACCACAGGACACTCCCTCAACTCTCGTCTTATATTATAGACCACATATTCACTTGAGTCACTTAGCATCCTTTCCAACTGAACCAGAGCCATCACAATAGCCCAACTCTTCTCTTGTTAAGTCAACCACGCTTTACTTCTCGCTACCATAGAATCACAATTATGACGGGGTGAGGAGAGGAGGAGGACTGCGTTGCATTGTGTAGCTATGAAGGAGGGCAGCTATCTATATGTGTGTGTGATAAGAAAGCGTGGTAGCGATAGCCGTACCCAACTCTCACCTAAGTTGGTCTTGGCAAGGCCCAAACCGTTACAACAATAGCTCGCATATCAACATAGGAGCCTTACCAGAATCCTGTATGCTCAACACGCCGTGCTAATCGCATCCTTACAATACACAGATACTCTCACCCGGGGTTGTGGAACAGGAGTACCATTGCATCAGCAATAGCTACGTGAGTTGAGAACGCAGCCTTCCCTACTTGGGATGCACCTGGGCGGCATGACATACTCGACATCCTAGTATACAAATGCTATTGTAGGCGCCAGACACGTCTACAGTATTATAAACAACAAGGTTTACCCACATTATCAAGTATGCTACGTTACCAAGATGATATCTCAGACCGCTTCGTAAGTCAGCTACCAATGGTATCGATCGAGTCACACCATGACTGAGATGTTTTGCTTCTCATACTATGCTCGAAAGCAGACGCCCTGCCTATCAACTGTTGTTATTGCGGCCCTGCCATCGAAACATCTTCGTGGATCAAAACACACTTCTTCTCTCGGTTTTCTCTAACTTTTCTAGAAGCAAAACATGGCAGAATCTGATCGGAAAGACCTAGAGTCGGACGCCCTTTTGGCCGCATGCTGGACTGCAGAGCATGACCCCAAACTCTTGAGACATATCCTGTGCGAAGTCAACCCTCATCTCAGCCAAGATTTGAGCACGCTATCCAGGAGGAAGTCGTTGAGTTTTTACCAAAGTAAAACGATCTTTGCTCGTCACTCACCGTCATCACAGAGACCCTGGAGACTTCCGCTCGCATAGGCAACGTCACCAGAACGATTCTGGACACCTCTGCACTCGTTTGCAACGCCGTCACAGTGACCCAGGAAATCTTTACTCTCATGTACAACTGAACAATGCTTCTCACATTGAGCTGAAAAGTACGAACGATTACTCTGCCGAAGAAGCTCTCAGCCAACTACCCCTGACGCCAGAAACCCTTCCCACGCCAATGACACCCAAACTGCACACTCTCTTTCCTGTACAGTAACCCTCCTCGACTCTGCCTATCCCCAACAGCAACGAACGCAGCGTTACACATGAGCAGCTTTCTACACCTGGACAGGTTGGCGAGAACCCCGTCCACAAGCAGGAGGTAAGCCAAAGAGACGATCGCGACCTCCTGGGGGAATTTTTCTCGCAGATATACTCATGGGTCGCTACCTATACGCTCTACAATTTTGTCCCATCAGAAAAGGCATTGTACGACATGATCCATCGACCGGTTCTTACTGGAGTTATGAGGAATCGCCACCGGCTCAAGGGTTTGATCATGTGTAAAGGAACTATTGTGTCCTTGGTCACAGCTGCAGTCGACCGACACATAATAACACATACTATGACTGAGTTTGCCTTCTCTTGCTCACTACATCCGAATAGCATAAAATGCGAGGAAGAGGCTTCCCACTGGCACCGTATTGGTTCTACTTGAGCCCCAGCTAAGAGGTGTGCACTATCATCGCAAAAGAACGTCTACATTGCGATGGCAGAAGCACCGGGCCACAAGATTTAGTGCCAGAATACCGCTTTGTGGCACAGCAGGGTTCTGCTCACTGATCTGGCTGGTCTCCTTCACACGAACCTGTCCACAGATGACATGATAAAGCGCAACAATGTTCTTACCGATTTCTACATGGAAGGGTTCCGCATCAACTTTCAACATCGTATGTCCTTTATCTGGATGGATTATCGCTGGTCGGCTGCTGGGACGGAGTTCAACGAACAAAACATGGTGATAGAGAACAAATACCTGTATGGCGATATATTGACCACAACGTCAAGGGTAGTTTCGAATCCGTGTGACCGTGAAGTGGTGTTTGCAGTCAGTCCTATAATCACAAAGCAAACATACACCTGGAGCAGAGTAAAGGCGGAAGTTGTGCACAACGCCACGGTACGCGTTGGCAAGAAGAGGGTAACCGAGAAAATGGAATTGACAGTATGATGAGTTGGTGTCGTAAGATAGTTGGGGTCAGTATAGGAATGGTGCATGAATCAAGTATAAATGGATTGGATTGGACTTTCATACAGGAAATCGTATGCATTAAACTACGATTAATAATCTGAAAAAAACGCATTGATATTTTCATTCCTATGCTTATTCTTTTACACTTTTTACAAGTTTTACTATTGATATATACACTCCAACGAGAAGATGAAGATTGGAGAATCTACTCTTGCTCTCATTTGTTCAAACAATATCATCAGGCATGGCCTTTGGCCCAATCGCTGGACTCATCATTCCCTTGACTACAATCATCTTCGGCATGACGTCACCGCCCATACCACGCTCCTCAGCCATCAACGTCGGACTCCATGGATTCTCGTCGTCCTCGCTGTTTAAGCTGTACATGCCTGGCTTCTTCTTGAATGGTGGGGTGAAAGACGCCCGACGTGTCAGACGAATAGTATCATCAGATTGATGGCTCCCTTTGCGCGAATGCATTTTTGCCTTTTCGCGCACATCGGCAGCCATTTTGCGGACAAGGGGCCGCAGGATAGCGACGGAAGCAGCGACGATACCGGTTCCGGGTTCGGCGGTGGCCCAGATTGTTACTTTGCGGGATATGACTGTGTCATGAGTTAGCTCTAGATCACGGGAGAGAGACGAGAAGAGAGGAGGAAGAGAAGACATACCAGAAACCAAGCCCACGCTCTGGAGCTCCAACCCACTCAAGTAAACCATTCTCAGTACTGAACTCACACTGCCTACGGCTCCCAGACACATAACAATACTGACACTAATCTTGGACCGTCTATCCAAATCACTGTCCATGAGCACACTAACCGGCAATAGCACAAACGTCCAGTCCGCTATCACATTGATAATGCCGTACACGTAGCCCGTGCACATGAGGAAAGCCGATGGCAGGCAGTTTGGGGAAGAGGGGTGTAAGAGGTTGTCAGCCAGACGAGTGGGGTCGCCGCATTGGAAGAGGGCAACGAAGACGTAGAGGAATCCGTAGATAGTGGATATGACAAGGGCGATGTGGAAGATAAGTTTTTGCCATTTCTTTGTGAGGACGCGGAGGAAGAAGAGGCCGAGGGAGACTTTTAGGAGGGTGGTTGTGAGGATGTAGAAGACTTCGGAGAGTTGGACGAACTGGAAGATGTTTGTTAGTTCTGGATGAGGAAGAAGGGACAGGAGAAGTATACATACAATTAAGCTCAACCGAACATCATCTTCATCATAAGGCTTGTACGCCGCTCTCTTTGTCCGACGAGCAATAGCGAGGATAAACGCACAATACGCACTAAACAAGAAAAGCGTAGCCACCATGGCCGCATCATCCCAACCAGGAGACCTCGTGATGCGATACCGGACCCATAACCTCAGGCCGACGGTAACGTAGCTCAAAATGAGCAAAGTGACGATGAGAGAAAAGATGACTCTTCCGAGGAGCACCAGCTCCCCCAGATTTTGGCTATCCATCATTAATAAATAAGAATATAACAAGAATCAGATAATAAACATTGAAATAAAGAATTAAAAAGCACAGCCACCACAATACGACAGGAAAGTTGAGGGTATGGGGTCGATCAGTAGTTGCCAACCCAAGCGGTGACGTGAAGATCGAAATAATCGACAGTCGAAAGGAAGCAAGAAAAGAAGGGGATGTTTGTGAACTGGGTTAAAGTACATTCTTCAACACCATGTCTCTTCTCTTGACATGATTACCCCCGGTAGACCATGTTTCCGGGTCAAGGCGTTGCAGGTGTGGTATGGGATGGTGAACCTTGTTGGTCTGTGTGTCGTCGTCGATTGGCTAGCCTCACGTCGCGGCTACAGCAATGGTTTGCGATTGCCCTTGTACAAGCATCTTGTGTGAAGTATCCCAGACTTACTTGGCGTCAACGCGATTAGAGCATCAGCCGGATTCTGTCCTGCCATGATCTGCTCGGAAACTTTGACTATGATGCCACATCGATGGGTACTATCCCTGCTATGTGCTTTGGATGAGGCGAGAACGGGTGTAAATAGCCTCGTTGCGGCAGTTTGCTGCTGGGATTTCTTTGGGGCTGGTCTGCCGAACGCCAGGGATGGCTTTTTTGGCTTTGGAGGGTGGAGGGGTGGGTTGAGGCAAATACGTGCGTGGCTGCGTGGACTTGTTCGAGGAGGTGGGATATTTTGGTCCGACTGGTTAGATGTCTTTCATGCACGAGTCACATTTCAAAAGCATCGTGAGACCATGAAGCTAGTGATACGTCTTGCCACAGGCAGAGCGGTAGAGATCCTGTTGGTTCAAACAATCACGAACATATCCATGAATAGCTCCCGACTCCAGCCCTCAAAGCGACCGAGGTACATGCCAATCGGAGATCATCTCTAAACCTGTCCCTCTACCACCCTTCCTTCGCTCCTACTTGCTCGCATCGTCTCGTCTGTGGTTCTATAGGCGTAAAGGATTTGATATAGCTTCCGTCGTCCACGTTTGACTAAACATTTCGCGTTTGGCCATTGCAGTGTGAAGCGTGTTTCGGACCGAAGAACGCCGGCTGGAAGCATCATCAAACAAAGCAAGTGCCCACGCGGCACATGCGTTTGATCGCTGCGATACTCGGGAAGACCACATCTGCGGGTTTGTAGGAGCGGCACTTGTAAAGCGGCGTTCTGTAAGGCGCAAGGTCAAGGCGCTGGTGTTCAAAGGCTGGAGGTGGTTGGGTACGGGCACGTGATTCCGGATGTCGGATATACAGATATTCCGACACTAGTGCAGAGCTTAAAAACATTTCTTTGTCCCTCGAGCTTCGTCGCTTGACATTGATGTTCACGACACCAAAGCAGCGCTGCTGGCGCTTTGGAGCGTCACTAAATCTCGATGATGCTTCTGCCTGGACTCTCCCTTCACCCGCAGCTACAATATCGACTCGTAGACCCTTTTGCAAACGCGCATTGCAATGATGGCTGGATGTGTAGCGGATATACTCACCAATAGCCTAGATTGAATACCCCAATATCTGAGTATACTCTCTGGTATGTTATATCAATTTCTATCTAACCTATTATATGATGAAAAAAAGACAAAACTCACAGACCTGTTCGTAAAAATTGTGTCGAAAATTTTGCTTTATATTTTCTGATTAAGCTTATTTGCATATCGCTACTTCATGGTCACTCTCCGAGTTCAGTAGCTAACAAGCAACAGTTTGCAATCCCTCAGTCCAATCTGTACCCTGCTGTGATCTTGGACAATGGTGGCTTCGATTTGTATCTTGCCACCACGTTCAGTCTTCAGTCATGACGACTTCAAACAATGCCTGAAGGATTCGAACAATGCCGCCTCCCATTGATGCCATCCTTTGATGTTCACCTTGTAGGTTTGGCACAAGGGAAAGCACTCTAGACTACACCATACATATTTCTTTGTTCAATCTATATATGTTCGTTAGAGTCCTCGATAAAGAACGTTGTGAGCTCTGATATATGTACCCCGCACGCTGCGCTGTGAAGCAACCTAGCACTCTATAAAGTTTGTTTCAGAATATCCCCAATCAGCTCTTCACTACGCAGATCATCAAGGTGTTCAGGAACACCTCGCGACGATCCTACTGCAGTCCCTTCGACCATGGCTTACTCCGCTTCCGGAAACGACGCAACTCATGCTCCCTCTCGTAAAGGTAGCATGCCATCACCGCGCCCTCGCAACCGAGCTGGTGCTCGGCAGGCGAGCGATTCTGGAGGTGTAGTAGGCTTGCCTGGTTCGATTGAACAAGATACTCTCTATAACACTTACAAACCCGCCTTGAGCGGTTCAGACGATTTCTTGGGTTTGGATCTGTATGACTTTTCCAACTTTGAAGATTTCGACATGTCACAATTCTCGACTATTGAGGACCCCCTTCAACAACCTCAACAGCCTCAACGGGGTGGTAGTTTGGGCTTTTCATCTATCCAGACCCAGCAGATTGTTGGAAACAGCTTGGGCTACTCATCTATCCAAACCCAACAGGTTGGTGGAAACGATTTGGGCATTTCGCCCACATATAGCATTCAGATTCCTCCGACCATGCCCAAGAGTATGGTCGACAATGCAAACGCCTCGTCTAATGCAGTAGTTCCTATAGATCCAGCCCTTGAAGACTGGGATCCCAACACGAACACGACCCCGCTATCACCATTCTGGGGCATCACACCTGGGCTCAGTGCACTACCTCAAGGCACTGATTATACACAGCCCGAATTGCCTGCTCAGCCTACACATATATATCCCGATCCCGATTCTTATACACTATACCCGACTGGGCCTTACTACCGACCACAGATCTACAATGGATACGTTCCCATGCAATATGAGCAGCCAGTCGCCTCAGGATCATATATACAGTCCTGGGGCCAGACATCGGTCTCAACTGTCCAAAAGCGCAAGCGCTCTGGATCGGTCTCTGACGATGAGGCTCCCCTTATCAAGCGAACACGTCCAGTTGAAGGGAAGCACACGCCTCCAGCAATCTCTTCCCGTCGCCCGTCCACTTCTTCGATCACCAAGCCTGTCAAGACCGCCGTGGTCAAGCCTGGCCAGAAGCCTAAGAAGGTCGAGGAGAAGTCTTGGGTTCGCATCAACACCTCGACTCGTGGTGAGACGACGCGCACAGCTCGCATCAATCAGTACACCGAGGAAGGCGACAAGTACAAGATGATGGATCTTCCTCATGGTGACTGGGAGTCGACCAACTACAAGTTTGAGTACACACAAATTGGTCACATGCACGAGTTCAAGAAGCGCACCATGTCTGCTCGCCAGATTCACGAGTACATCACCCAGTACCCTGGTGACCTGCGCATTTGGATCCAGCCTGTAGCTTCCGACTCTGCTCGTCGCTACAATTCTGCTACTCAAAATCACTGTCGTTTTGAGAAGTGTCCGATGCGCAAGTACACTGGCAAGGGTACGACTGAGGTTGGCAACTACCGCGTTGCATTCGACGAGAAGCACATGATGTACGGTAAAGGAGTAGCTGACCCATACGACTGTGTTGGTTATGCGCATCTGTACTGTATGGAGCGCTTCTTGGACTTTGCCTACATCTGCCAGGTTGCCAACGTCAAGGTCGATGAGCGTGTGAGCCTCGCGGCGGAGCCCAAAGGTGTCTTTGCAGCTGCCTTTGGCCACAAGCATTACAACGAGGTTGCTGTCGCTAGCACATTCATCAAGGCTTGTAAGAACGGGCGTCTGAGCGAGACTCGCGATTTCAAGAACTACCCGGTTCACGAGCACTATGCCCATGGCGAGCCCAAGCCTCATGAGCTCACTCTTGTTTACGCGTTGTACGAGATGAACATTGAGCATCGTGCGCCATCGCAGATGAAGCAATTCGTCTGCCAGCGTACGATCCGTCCTGGGTCCTTCACCATTCACCGCGGTGACATTGAGGTGAAGCTCGTTGACAAGAAGATTGAGAAGCTGGACGCTTTCAGGGAATGGGTAGGTGGTGGACTGTCCAAGAAGGATTTCGACTACTCGGCCTACTACGACTACTTCCATCCTGAGATCGACATCCGCATTCGCGAGATGCAGGCTCGTCGTGATGAGATGGAGGCCATTGCCGCCGGCCGTGGCAAGAAGCGTCGTGCTGCTCCCATCGTGGAAGACGAGCATTCAGCGCCTGCCCTCAAGCGTGTCAAGCACTCCCACAAGCGTGTAAAAGCTGATGATAGCGATTCCTCAGGGGACGAGGCTCCTCCCCCCCAGCGCCCCTCTACCAAGTGGAAGCGTTACCAGGATAGGTACTCGTCCTCTTCCGAGGAAGGGAACGAGTATGAGGAGATTGGTACTGCCACTCAACCTCAGCACGGCACACGCTCCAGCCCACGCAAGGTCCAGCGCATCAACTACACTGAGCCCCAGGAAATTACCGCGCTGCCTTCGCCTCCACCACACCCTCATGCTGCCTACCGCCCAGCCCAACCCATCATCTACACGCAGCAACCCCCTGACACCCGTCGCGGCAGCCTCAGCCATCTGTTCCCTAGTGACGGCATCGACTGGGACAACTTCGACCTCTCCAACCTGCCCGAATTCGACAACGCCGAGCCGCTCTCGCAATCACAGATTGACGCCCTCTTGCAGCGCCGCAAGTCCAGCACCATGAGCGTTGGCCCTCGTGGCTGGCGCAAGCCGCGCACCGCTAGCTTCAATGCACAGCCCGTATCGAGCAGCATGAAGTTTAGACGGAATGATCCGCCTTCGCGGGTCAAGTCTGCGGCGGATGTGCGTAGGGACGCGGCGATGAAGACACGGCGGGGCAGCCGGTTGGCTGGCAAGGCGAAGTAGAGAGGCGGTGTTTTGCCTGGTGGAGGTGGTTGATGGGTTTACCTACTCATTGGGTGTTAGGCTTCTGGTATATATTGACGCTTCGCATTGCACCATCGGTGTTCTTGCTGTTTTCGAATTCTTGCACATTGTAGGGTTACAGGAGAAAAATAGAGATGGTTCTTGGAAAAAAGTTTTGATATACTTGGTTGTGATATATGAACTTGGGAACATATATTTGAGAGTAATAACGGCCATGTTGCAACCCAAAGGTTTTCAAGTGATGATATGTGAGTCAGCATTAAGCAGTGATTTACTTCATTCAGCCATCCAGGCGAATGGCATATACAATTCGAAGCAATAGCATCTTCATCCAAGTTTGGTGTTGTGTCAGGATGAGGCTCGTTGTGGCTAGAAGCGTCACATGAGACCAAGAATCTGTCATCAGTCTGTCATCAGGGCTACATCCGTCACATGCAATCTTGGTACCTTGCACATGATAAGATTGGTCTCTCTGTGTGATTGTGGATTTCCAACGCCGTATGACAGCGCAACGTTGCGCCAGCGGTAGGCGGATCGATTCGGTTCCCCACATACCACCGTGGATCATCGCTGTTCAGCCAGTACGGCGTACCTGCAGACGGACGTCCGCTCGACAACGATACAGGACCGAATACTGTCAAAATGAATTAGGGATATTGCGGCGCAGCCATAGTCATGTCAAATCAGAGCCCAAGTGGTTGGGGGTTACGACAAGTGATCGTCGTCAGCGCCTAGCCACAGCCGTGCTCCGAGCGCTTGGGTGGTGATGGAGGGACTTGGGTACACTGTCGCATCCCGCTCGAAACTTCCCCTCACTCCTTTCTCACTTCGGCCGTCCTGGCGACGACTACGTACTACTTCTGCCTGCGCGTGTATTGCCGTATTCTGACGCCTCCTACCACTTTCGGACATTGCGCAATTCCGTTTGTCGAGTGATTGCGCCCTATTGTACATCGCGTCACAGTCGCATTGCACCGAAAGCCCCGCAACGACTCACAAGCAAACACCTGCGCGGTTAGGCTGAAGGAAAATGACTTCTCGCACTTCAACCCCCTCACGGTCGCGTTCGGCATCGAGCAGTAGCAGCTCCTCAGACGCTACCATGATAGACGCGCCCCCGCTGTCTCCAAGCCGACCAGCGCGACTCCGCAACCCTTCACACAGCGCAGCAACCATGCCTCCACCACGACTCCCGCACGCTGCACAACCCGATCCGTCGTTTTCGCTTCTGCTATCGCTACCAAGGGAACTTCGCGACCGCGTCTATCAATTTGCGCTCGTATCGAGAGCGCCCTTTTGGTGGCCTGGCAAAGCCCCCGAGTTGGCCACCATTGACCACCGCAACGTCAATGTCGCTCTTCTTCGGGCGAATAAACAGGTCTATACCGAGACCGTGGACATACTTTACTCGCAAAACAAGTTCCTCTTTACGCACCCGAGCGATTTAAACATCTTCCGCGTCGTCACGCCTCCAGCCTCTACCAATATAACAAGTGTGCTCTTTCGCATTAGAGAGAAGGACCTGAGGATATGGACAGCTTACCTCGGTAGCAGGAAGGAAGACAGGAGTCTACGGCATGATTTGCCCAAGCTGAGGAGTGTATGGGTCTTCTTAAGATGTGGGACAGTGTCACTGCCACCAGGACTGCAACCAGTACCCGCAGGTGCCGCTGGAGTGGGCGCGGCAGCAATGACAGGACATGTCCAAGCTACTCACCATACTCTAGGACAGCTGCATCACAGCATCGCACAAGTCCTAGGACAAGGAGGTGGCCAGCTTAACAACATGAACCACATCCCGCCTCCCCCTCCCCCTCCCCCTCAAGCGCCCGCCATTCCCTTCTTACAGTTCGCACAAGGAGCTTTAGGAGGATTAGGTGGTCACGTACCGCACCACCATCATCATCCCCTACCGCCGCTTCAAGCCGGCCAACACCACGCCCCTCCAAACCTCCAGCTGCTAGCCCAGCAAGTCCACCAAGCCCATGTGAACCATCAACTGAACATTCCCCCGCCGCCTCCCCCAGGCGTACCACCAACCATCGACCCCCACCACCTCTACAACTCCTTCCTCCGCTTCGAGCGCGAAATCGGCGTCGAATCCCTCTGCCTCAACCTCCGCGACGTCCTGTACCCTGGCGTACCCGACCCTAGTTTCAACTATGGCCACGGAAAAGTCAGCAGTACATCTTCCAAGTCTACTTCGGGTTCCTTGAACAACAAAAACAATAACAGCAAATTGCCGACTGAAATCAAGATCATGGCAATGTTCAGGATACCAAGACGCGAACTTGAGAGACTGATTGCTACGTATCCTGGTGAATTGAAAGTGGAGAAGAGCACCATGGATGCGAGGACTAAGTTTAGGAAAATGCATGGGGTGGATGTTAGTTTAGAGTTGACGGGGTATCCGTCGTTGGTGGAGATGGGCATGGAGATGACGGGGGTGGATATGGACTGATGGGTTGAGCTGTAGGCGTGGAAGTAGTGGTGGTGTCGATGTTGCCGGGGAGGGAGAGGTAGTTTGGCAAGTTCAACTTTGTGCCTTGTGAAGTGGGTATTTTCTTTTTGGGTTTATAGATGCGTGGTTAGGCAGATACGTTAGGTGGTCAACGTAGACAATGGTAATGCACATGTACATGATTGGGGCGGAAGATTATGGCACGGCCTTTCACCGGTGATGGCTGGCGATTTCCGGGTGAATTGATGACCTGGCTTATCCTAGGCGATGGCTTACCTTTTTGGGGGCGGTGACATCTAATGCTGGCTTTTCCATGTTATAGCTTCGATTTTCTAGGTGATGACTTCCCAGGTTAGCATTTCCGTGTCATAGCTTAGCCTTCTCTGAGTACCTTCTTAGCTTTTCGGGCGATGATTCTCAAGGATAATTTTTCCGTGTCATAGCTTCGGATTTCCGGGTGGTTCGTATACATCAAAAGCATAGGCGCATACTAAACGTCCCAGTGTCCTCTTACTGGATCATGTGGAGGTAGTTTTCACCATGTTCGAGACTTTTATTCGGTTTTTTTGGTTTTCAACTTCGACTCTTGAGAGTCATCGATTACATGGTTGAAACGAGAGCCCTGCCGAGCTTTTTAGATTCTTACCTCCAGGGAGTGTTGCCCAGACGTGGTTGCCGTCTACAAATTGGTTAATTCCAAGCCGGTCACAACAAATCAATCTTGGAACAGGTATTGAAATCCATGTCAATACAGTGAGTACACCGCTACACTTTCCCATTTCTAGAAACCACGAAATCCTTCTTCTCCACCACTCTATCACACGCCTCATCAGATCCTTCACCGCTGCCGCCAACCGAGGTCTTTTTACATCACGAGTTCTGATCCTACATGCTCAATCAGCAATCATCGGCATCAAAATATCCCCCGTACTCCAGTTGTATTCTTCTCCGCAGCGGGGTTGACTCCCAGGTACAGAGTACATGATTCAAGTACCCCATCCAAGACGTATAAATGGGTCATCCCCAACATTGGCGTCTTGGTTGATATCCACACAGCCAAGCAGGTTTACCCTCGCCGCTAACCACGAATCAACATTTGTCAGCTTGTGGAAAGACCGGCCTGTTACTCAACGAAAATTCTCCGGCAACGAAGTTCCGCGATATCATGCGATAATTCTCAATAGGCATCCTCTTCTGCACCCGACTCTTGGAACTCCGACACTCACATGATTAAACAGACGCTACCGTATTTGACCCTGGGGGGGCTAAAAGCAGGAAAGTATGACCCACTGTCTCCACGGAAAAATCGGCACATCTCGACTTACTCGCATCATGACTACGACCGTTATCGGTATGATGAACACTGCGTGAAAGGAGCACCCTCCGGTGGAGGTGTCATCACGTGTACTATTTTTTTCGCACGGGATGTCAATCCAATCAAGTCGAATCTCTTCAAGCACGTCTAGATCTCATCATCCCATGCTGCGTGGTTAGCAGCCATCCATTCCATGGTTGGATGCAGTCTACCTATCCGACAGCACGCACGCGCATCAAGCCCCACAGCTCACTGTCAGGACACCCAAGAATCTAGCCAAGAGCTATGACATCCATGAGACAATTGTGCGTAATGTTCTCAACTGTTTTGAACATACAGTTCCCCTGGTGAACATCACCTTTCCCCGGATCAGAGCGATTGACGCTGCATACCTGGGCAAGCACCATTGACTTGGCTTCTCCATTTATTGGGGCCACTTGTAAAGACCGTTTACCTGGTAAAGCAAGCACTTCGCGGAGATATTGAGCTTATTTTTTGGCAGCCCCTCTATTATTGCAGACCTGCGTGGAGAAGATGGTCAAAGCGTTTGGGGTTGTGCAGATAAGATTGTGGAGACGATATTGCTAACAACGGACATCCATCTCCTTTGGACGTGGCAACATGTGGCTCCCGTCATCTCGTACGAGAATATTGACAATGAGTAAAACGCCCTGTGGAGAAACTTGAGTATTCTCGGAGCCTGGCCTCCGCCAAGTACGACGACGGAGGCGACAGTCCAGCCACGGCGATTGAAATCGTCGGGTTTTGTGAAAACTGCCGAGTCATGAGTCAGCCGCAGCCGTACAGATGGATGAATTTTCTAACCATGCATTTGCACAACGCTTCGACGGGTCTAATTTCGTATCCTACACGAACCATGGGAGCATACGGGAATTCATCAAATCCCTTGTTGACGAGTATGCGACACCGAGATACACCAAGACACCGATGAGCGGTCCGACTATCTACTTGAGCTATCTACTTGAGGGTGTGGTCGGTCGTAAGAAAAACACCCTTCGTACGTACATTGCGCCAGGCGATAAGACGTCTCAACAAGAGGCGAAGCATTCCAAGCACCGCTTGCATTGGTACAAGCTAAATCTGGCGCCAGGAATGCACGCTACGGAGGGAACTGGAGCCGCATCGCGTGTGACCATGCCGCCCTAATGGGGTCTCCGTAGGGGGTTGATATTTCAAAGACCAACAGTCTTGGCCCCGGCATCACTCGGACCTACTTTTACCGGCGAGAGAGACTCGTTACGAGGTAGCGTGAGATGGTGTCCGCGGGTTGGAGATTAACCGCAGTTGACAGGTTTTCCCGCAGTGATCCCTGCCAATAACATCCAAAGCAATGGCGGCTCTTCTGCGGTCACTGACAAGAAAGGTTAATGATTTTCTTCTAGACTGTCAGCTTTTCGTGAAAATCCGGGACGCGAGCGTCTGCTTGGGGGATTATGCGGGGTTCGTAGCGGTGGTGGTGCCAATGCTGACTCGCACATTAGCTTCACGCCAAGCTCTACGCTACGCACTGACGTGGAAGCTTTGTTCCACTCAAGCCTGCCAACCTTTACCCGCGTTGCTGGGCATGCGTCGGAGGGTTGTCGCACTAGGTTGAAGGCGTGGGTGCTCTATCGGTATTTGATCAGTGGATCACCGGTCGGGATACCACACCAAGTAAGGTACCAACGCCTTCAAGCCGACAGCCAGGGTCGTCCTACGCGAATGATGGAATGAAGAAACTTGGGAAGGTCATCCGGTGCCTCTCGCTCGATAGAAGCCCGGGGCTACTGGCCGTGAGCAAACGTGGAGACGAGCTTTCCGGATTCGGGTCTGGGGTAGGCCAAAGCAATACGGTTGCTGTATGGCACACTTTGCATCCCCGCCTGTCGTACCCCACCATCAGTTCAGGTATAAGAGGAGCGCTCATTTACAGTTTCTAAAGTGCTACTGCCTCTCCTCCCTGTTGCTTGGACACAGGTTTCGCAGATCAAGCAGCAATCCGATCGTCTATTGCAAGCCTTGGAACTCTGCCCAACATGTGGAACCCGTGGCGCGAAAACCTAAAGGATACTCCCAAGGAGAGCCTTAACTGGCGTCTCTGGTATGGAGTTTTTGGTAAGTCAGATCGATATGCTGTTTGCTTTTGAGTGGTGTTGTCCAAGATGCGCGCGCACCACTTTATCAGAACATACTTCTTTATACAGTTCATATGGCTAACATAACACAGTATTCGGTCTGATGGGAGCTGCCAGAGGTATTGATGAAGGTCTTATCGGAACCACCTCTGAGCTGGAGCCTTTCAAGATCAAGTTTGGACTCAAAGACAAGAACAAGTCCGAACACGAAGTCGCAGAACTATTGTCAAACATCACGTCCATGGTCCAAATGGGTTCCATCCTGGGCGCTTTGCTTGCCTTTTTCGTCACCGACAAGATCGGTCGTATCTGGGCCACACGACAGCTCTGCCTCGTCTGGGTTATCGGTATCACCATCTTCCTTACCAGCTCTCTCACTGGATCGATTGGACAGATCTACGCTGGTCGCTTCATTGCTGGTATTGGTATTGGACAGACTACCGTCGTTGCTCCCACCTACCTGGCTGAGACCGCACCTAGAGCTATTCGTGGTCTCTGTGTCTGTGCCTTTTCCGGATCCGTGTATCTTGGCATCATGCTTGCTTACTTCGCATCCTGGGGTTCCTCCATCCACATTTCAGAGGCAACGGATGCACAATGGCTCGTTCCCAACAGCATGCACATCATGTTCGCCGGTGTCATCTTCGCACTCTCATGGGGTGCAAAGGAGAGCCCACGTTGGTTGATCAAAGTCGGTCGCCACGAGGAGGCCCTAAAGAACATGGCCCAGCTTCGTAACCTTCCTGCCGACCACCCCTATGTCCTCGCTGAGATCATGGATATCAACGACCAGCTCAACCGCGAGCGTGAGGCTACCATGGGTACGACCTGGCTTGGACCTCTCCGCGAGTTGTTCTCAAGCAAGGCCAACCTCTACCGCATCCAACTCTCGGTCATGTCCCAATTGCTCGCACAATGGTCCGGCGCAAACAGCATTACCATCTATGCTCCCAAGTACTTTGAAATGATGGGCACGACTGGTCAGAACGAGAAGCTCTTTGCCACTGCCATTTTCGGTGTCGTAAAGTTCATCAGTTCCATACTCTGCGCCCTCTTCCTCATCGATTACCTCGGCCGTAAGCGCTCTCTGTTCTCTGGTATTGGTCTACAATTCACATCCATGCTTTACATGGCCATCTTCCTCCTCTGCGACACTACAGTCTCAGACAAGAGCAAGCCCCAAACCTCTGCTGAAAAACACGCCGCCATGGGTGCCATCGTCATGGTCTACATCTCTGGTTTCGGATGGGCTCTAGGATGGAACTCGATCCAGTACCTCATCAACTCTGAAATCTACCCTCTCCGACTCCGTGCTCTGGGTGGTTCCATCGCCATGACATTCCACTTTGTCAATCAGTACGGAAACTCAAAAGCTGTGCCTCTCATGTTCATCTCCATGACTCACGGAGGCACAATGATGTTCTTCTCTGCCGTCACTCTCATCGGTCTTGTCTGGGTCTACTTCTTCCTTCCCGAGACATCTGGAAAGTCGCTCGAATCTCTCGATGCAATGTTCAGTCTGCCCTGGTACCTTATCGGCCGCAAGGGTGCGGAGCTTACAAAGGGCACTGGCGGTGTCTCTGACATGTTGGATGCTGATGGCGAGAAGG
Organism: Pyrenophora tritici-repentis; assembly: GCF_003171515.1. Lineage (NCBI taxonomy): Eukaryota > Fungi > Ascomycota > Dothideomycetes > Pleosporales > Pleosporaceae > Pyrenophora > Pyrenophora tritici-repentis. The sequence goes on along the minus strand of NC_089392.1, from coordinate 816,956 downwards.
CGGTAGCTATGCAACTTGAGGAAGCGCCGGAGTCGCAGCACCACAGGCATGAGCAGAAGGTTTAAGCCAAGTTTCTTGTAAATCAAGTGTCGCGCACATAAAATATCGTGCAGCGAAATCGAAATGAAATGATATCACGAAATAAATATTCTATCAATTGTCCACTTGTGAATGTTCCGTTGAGTAAGGGAAATTGAAAACGTAATCGTACGAATAACCAACTAACAAGATTTCCCTTCGTACATCTAAGGTTTTAACTAAAACCTAAGTAAAATTGATTGTATTATTATATCAGACGAATAAAATCATGATAATCCTTTAGATGTAAAAATGCACCCTTTACTGCCTTCTTCTATACTGATAACCATCTACATAATATAAATTTACATACCCATTTCTATTTTTTACTCAAGCCTTTGCAACTCTCCCATACTGACACGAAAAACATCCGCTCTTTTTCCTTCAAGCAGACATGCGTCAGTGTAATTCTCAACAGCCTCCTTTTTCTCCAATGCCGTAGTATACTAGCTAGTAAATGAAGGGCGCGGTGACCTAAGTCTGTTAAGTCAGGTATGGCCCTAGCGCGAGTAAGAGGCATTTATGTCAAGGCCAATGCGCAGCTGGTGGTGGGGCAGTAAGGAATCCAATGACGTCTTCATGACCCAGAACTCTGACTCGATCATGAGGACTACGCCCCTCGCTAGTCGACTGCTAAGTGGTTGTTGGGGCGACAGTGAATTAGGTCATAGCGTATATACGACGCGGCTGCGTTGTCATAAATAAAGTGAAAGAGGAGGGTATTGTCACGGTAACCACCGTGGTCCCCTTGACACTCCTGCCTCTGACCCATGCGCTCCTGCTCTTAACCCGTACGCTCCTATCGCAACAGCGCAATGTACTATCCTCGACAGTATGCTACTGCCCCGACATCTGTATGACGTCACACAAGCTTCCTTCCGCTATATATCTTTCTCTGGTGGAACTCTCCACTTCGTTTCTTCACGCAACGTCTTGTATTTACACTTGAGTACTGTACGTAGCACACAAATCAAACTTCTTCATAAGTTCTGAGATTACTGCTCGTTGCCTCTCGTGACAGGTATTCCGTACGTGAGAAGACACATCCTTCTGTAGGAAACTGAGATCTTGACGAACATGACCAAGGACATTTCATATAAAAGACATTGGTCAACGTCACTATATCATTTAACCCCCTAATGTGGCATGGTATATAAGGAACTAACGGAGAAAGATAGACCAACATCAAATAGCTCTCTTGACTACTGTATACCAATCAGGAATTATTTTCTGTTTTCATGATAAGCGAGCTTCCTGCAGCTTTCAGCGTAAGGGCAAATAGTAAGACCCGATCACATGAAAGCTATTGGAGTATGAGACATAGAATTTACGTACATCTGTGCCCTCTGAGGAGGAAATAAACTGTGTCAGCCTTGAGCTCTCATAATCTCAAGGGTCGCGAGGTGTCCATAGCAGCCAAACAGCTACCTTGGTATCACGGTATCATTTGGCTGGCTTAATATACTTAGAAGGGTAATTAGATCGTGTTGTTCTTGATAGGCGTGCGTGGCGACTACAGTAGCCGTTGTATAGTCGCATGTCAAGTATTTCATGTCACCCAGGCGGTACCTACATAGGTAAATGTACCACGGATATCATAATCAGCAATACAGTGCAAGGCTGCCTGTAAGGCATGTCTTACAGCTTGATGTTCATTTGTAGATGTAGTGAGAGGATGAGTGTATAGTGGCGGCTTCATAATAGACAAGTTTGAGCCAAGCTTTGCCCAGCCGCTTGCCACAGCAAAAATCCATTAATTGTCCAAAAAATGCCAATGACTATTCTGGTAGGCAAAGGTGAGTGTTAGACGCTTATAGATGCGTAAAAAACATCTGAACCCCGGCCGTGAGGCGTGGTGGATTCATAACTTCCAAAAATGAAATTGCCCATTACCCGAATCGAACGAGTGATCTTCGCATTGCTCCTTAGATACAAGTGCGACGCCTTACCGCTTGGCCAAACGGGCCACTAGTGGCTTGATATGAGTGAAAGAAACAATATAAACAATATATAGTGCATAAATTACTCGAGACATTTGGAAAAAACGAAGTTTGGATGAATTTTGGGCAAAAAAAGCGGGTTTGAAGCGATGTGGGGCTGGGTCGAACACAAAAAACTAACAGGGCCGTAACAACACCTGTCAGGTTGCTAGTAGGGGTAGGGATGACCTGGTTTGGTTACAATTTGTCACTTGGGGTGCTAAGTGAAATTTCACTCCTGTCACTGTCTCCCATCAAAGTGAGGCGACTAGATACAGATGTTGTGCATAGTATAGGTCTTCAACATGTTGCAGAGCGGTGCCGTGTAGCTGTGGCTGCATCATTGTTACCATAAATGTCTGAGCCCCTTATGTCGGGTGTCAGTGTGGCTTGTGATGATGTCTTTGGCTATGGAATATTTGGCACAAAGGTATGGCGAACACAGGCAGTTGTGCTTGCTCTCATGATACATTTCACACTTGCATTAAGTTCGTACGAGCACATTTTCTTTGAACACATATTTCTATACACACCGCCTGAGGCATACAATTCTATGAACAGTGGGCAAAATACTTCAAAAACGCAGCGAATAGACTCAGACATGAAATTCACGATAAAACACCATCTTCCTCGATGATCACAAGCAACATGGTTGAGTTTTCTCGTATGTGCGGAAATACGGTGTACATGTCCGAAAGGGGCTAAGGCCCCTTTCGGAGCGGTACCCGATATTCATATTGTGCACCGGATAAAGTTATGCAGTGGTTCCCAAGTTTCTATCACGAATCCATCGTGACAACCAGAGCACGATTATGGATACTTGGGCATTACCCCGCGGGTTGCTAGTGTGCCGAGAATCAGCCGTGACGTTCTGTGGTCGAGGGCTCATGGGCAGAAGCTCCGACCACCCTAGGTACATCATCAGTGCCGTAAAGGCCAGGCAACGTTAACACATAATTTCTGTACTTTCACCATCCCGCTTCTCACCACACAGTCCTTTCCGGTACATATTTCTCCCCGTAAGAAGTAATCTAGGAATATTCGCGCACAGTTCAATCTATCAACCAAGAGTCGTTTCCATACTCAAGATGGCGGACGCCGTCGTAGACCTCGCATCTCTTACACCCGACCAACAAGCTGCACTTCAACAATACACCGCCGTCACTGATCAGGCAACACCTGAGGCAATCCCCATTCTGCAGCGCGCACAATGGAATGTAAATATCGCGGTAACCCGTTTCTTTGACGGTGAACCAACCGAAGACCCCGTCGCCGCTGCCGCCGCCGCGCAACCACCACCACAAGACATTCGCCGACAAGAGACACTATTGAATGGCTTCGCAACTCCGCGATCTTCAACGAGTAGCGGGCGGCTAGTACGGATAGAATCTGCGCCTCGGGTTGTCCCGCAGCCAGAAAGCCAAGTCAGAACACAAGCTCCTCTTGTACTTGCCGTACTATTCGCGCCAATTTCGCTGTTGTACTCGGTTGTCTCAAAGGGCTTCCAATTACTAGGTTGGCTGTTCCCTTTCCTTGCCCGCACATGGGGACGGGTTACAGCCAGCAATATCAACACACCCGCTTCTCAACGCAGCGCAAGCGGACGAAGGCCCTTGAACCCACGCGATACGGCCGCACGATTCATCCGGGAATTTGAGGAGGAATACGGGAGTCACAATCTGCCCTTCTTTGAAAGTGGCTATGCGCAGGCATTTGACCTGGCGAAGAAGAACCTCCAGTTCTTGATGGTATTGCTGGTCAGCCCTGAACACGATGAGACAACCTCATTCGTGAGAGATACTCTGCTCGCACCAGAAGTTGTTGAGTTTGTTCGGCACCCAGACAACAACATAATACTGTGGGCCGGCAACGTCCAGGATTCAGAAGCATACCAGGTCTCAGCGGCACTATCGTGTACAAAGTTCCCCTTCACAGGGCTCATAGTGCATACACCACAGGTCTCGTCAACAGCCATGGGAATTGCGACCCGCGTAGTCGGACCCACGCCACCACAACAGTACATCGCAAAGCTACGGCAGGCGATGCAGCAACATACGGAGCCCTTGAACCGCGTACGAAGCCAGCGCGCAGAACAACAAGCAACGCGGAATATCCGGGAGCAGCAAAATAGCGCCTACGAGCGCTCGTTAGCCGCCGACCGTGAAAAGGCGCGCAAGAAGAAGGAGGAAGCAGAGCGCAAAGCGCGCGAAGAGAAAGAAGCCCTAGAGCGCGAACAAGCCATCGAACGTTACGCACAGAACCTCGCACAATGGCGCAAGTGGCGCGCAGCATCAATACGCCCTGAGCCAGGCACCGAGGAAAAGGACATCGTCCGGATCAGCCTCCGCATGCCGAATGCAGACCGCGTGGTACGCAAGTTTGCCGCAGACGCACATATCGAGGAACTTTACGCTTTCGTAGAATGCCACGATATCCTGCAGTCCGAAGATGCAGGCAGCGCCGATGTCAAGGAGCCAGAGAACTTTGACCACGAGTACAAGTTTCAGCTTGTGTCGCCTATGCCGCGAGAAGTATTTGAACTCAAGGCTGGTGGCACAATTAAGGAGCGCATCGGGAGAAGCGGAAACCTCATTGTCGAACGTACTGATCTCGAGGAAGATGAGGACGAAGAAGACGAGTAGCAGGAGCTGTATGATGGTAGAGCATTGGGCGGCGTTGATTGAGCGCTGTTAGCGTCGGCCATGAGATAGTTTCCAGTATAGATCATGAGATGGATGACGATGTCATGTGGATTTGACTCTGATGAGTCCCTGATGATTTAATTGTAGAATGACTCTAGGACGGTTATGTATACGACGCTGGTCAAATTTCGAGTGTTCAATGCAGCCTTTTACATGGTCTTCCTGCTCCGATCACTAATAGTTCCAAGATATAGGACAGGCTTGTCCGAAATAATCTAAAATAACCTACAAGTGATATTGGCTATCGGATTTGGATGAGAAAGGAAATTGGCATGATAATGGAGCATTGCTTGCAGCATTGCAATACCAAGATCTAGATAATTGTTGTATATATAAGTGACGTCGATAGTTCGTAGTAGGTTCTTATAACGCAGTTTTAATATAATAACAATGTAAGTAAGTAGTTGAGGCACTGTCTCTATACTTTGTACTTAGTAAAATATAGTATTTACTTAGTAAATATACGTAGGTAGGGCTGCCTCTAGCGTACACAACAAATTTGCTTGAACTGTATTTCGCAACGCAGATAGACTAGGATTTAGATACCTGTCCCCTTATGTAATATCCTCGACAAGCTGGCAAATGAACAAGAAAACTTTAGTGTAGCTTACGAATGTAGGTCTTTGTAAACTGCGACACAATTGATCTCACACATGGCCGAGCACTAGAAGTACAATACACTTTTGACTGATAATACTGTATGTATGTGTAATCAAACACATGGGCGAAGCAAAGGACTATCAACATTAACAAACATGTGGAAAGTAGTCCAAAGATAGCTATTTAACTAAAAACCATCATTAGCATTAGCATTAGCATTAGCACCAACATCAGCATCAGCATGCATACATCTATCGTTTAATGGAAATCACATGCACTTTATCTGCCGACATCAGAAATGGCTAGAAGAAGAAGAATTCTAAGCACGTATGTCCTATCTTCTCACGCATATCTGTATGTCTGAAACATGCTCAACGACGTGTTGTACACCGTACTCTATTAATTGCCATGTTTTTTCTATTGTTTCTTTCACTCATATCAAGCCACTAGTGGCCCGTTTGGCCATTTTATTCCAAAAGGCTACTCATGTTTCACAACTCCAACAGTACACACAGGAACATATTATGTTGCATCGTCAAAATGTTTATTTCATGTCTAGCAGCATATTTGGCTGAGGGTATCATCTTTGGCTGTTGAAAGGCCAAATCTCCACTTTTATGTAAGATAAGACGCCCAAAAGGTCAAACACACCATCTCAGTGATACTTTATCATCTTCGGCGATGCCGTTACCAAAACGAGAATCGTTGGTGAACGGCAAAAGCAACGACCCCTCGTCGCGGTGTAGTATGCTCTCTCTCTCTCGTAGATTGTTGAAATACACGAGCTTCAGCGCTCACTCAAGTGTAAAGAGGGAGACGCTTAGCTGCTGTAAGTTTGCTTGGGCTGCGGGTACGAGGGACCCAGCTCCTGGATGCTGAGCTTGGCGAGCCACTGGCCCATGTCGATGGCCTTCTCGAGCGGCTTGCCCTGGACGATACCGGCGACGAAACCACCGGCAAAGGCATCACCGGCACCGTTGGTGTCGTTGATCTTGTCTTCGGTGATTGCGTGCACGGAGACTTCTTTGACATCGACGTCGCTGCCGTCCTTTGCGCTGACGGCAATGGTGGGGTCGGTGCCCTGGGTGATGACGACGGTCCTTGGTCGGTTGGTGTTCTTCTTGGGCAAGCTGGCAATCTTCTTCGCAATTTCCTTGACATCCTTGGTCTCGTAACCGTGGGCTTCGGCGAATGCGGCGGCTTCGGTCTCGTTGCCAATGAGAATGTCGACGTATGGCAGAATCTCGTCGAGAGGGTCCTTGAAGAATTGCGAAATGAAGGGCGCAGAAAGGTTGAGAATAAATTGCTGTAGGAGTTAGTATGAGTCGGTTTCAAGTCAGATTCTGGTCGTCGTACCTTGTCTTTAGCGGCAGCCTCCTCGGCCAGCGCCTTGATAGCTGGAACACAGACAGTCAAGTGGAATCCGCCGACGTAAAAGACCTTGGCATTCTCGACCTGTTTCCAGATGCGCTCCTCCTTCAAGTGCTCGAGCTTGTAGTTGTTCGCAGCGGCGAGGTCTGTGCACAAGGAACGGTTGTGGCCAGTGATGACAACACCGCAGCGACCGGTGGGCGTCTTCTCATCGTAGAGGTACTCGGTCTTGACACCAGCATCGGCAGAGATCTTCTCCAGCGTCTCACCGTACTTGTCCTTGCCAATACAGCCAATGTAGACGACCGAGTTTGGCTCAAGGATATATGCCGCACCTCTCGCTGTGTTTTGCGCTGCACCGCCAGCAATGAGAACGGCCTTGTAGTTCTGAATCAGGTCCTCGTAGAGACCCATGTGCTTCTCGGGATCGGCAAGGATCGCATCGTTGGCCTTCAAGCCATACTTGTCGAGGAGAGCCTGGTCACTACGAGCTGTCAGCAGAGCTCATTGCGGTCTTGCGATATCACTGCTAAACGGAATGCAATTGACTTACCCAACACCCTGGATATCCAGAAGCGGGTTTTCGAGGCAAAGTAGTTCGTAGTTTCCAGGCATTTTGGGTATAGAATTTGTGATATGGCGTTGTTGTTGTTGTTGGAATGGAGAGAAAGTGCTGAATGTGGGGCAGGGTTTCATAGGAGGGGCAGCAAGCTTCGCGCTAATACCACTGGTTTCGCCGGCCACATCTACTGATACGGAGAAAAGAAACTCCTTTGAACAGGTCTATACGAGGGCGCATTTGGGTTGCTGGGTGTTCCTCAATAGGGACATGGGAGACATGATCAGGGTACCAATTTCTGATAGAGCTATTGCCAGGGCGCTCACCAGATTGATACCAGATATCACGCCACGACCACCAGATTACGTCCCCAAATACACTGGCTCAGACATGAATGAAGCCGAAAAGCGTTGAATTGCGTTATGAATAATCTACGTCTTGCATTCCATCCCGTTTCCAACCACTCCAGCAATTCAACAACTGTGCCATTCGTACAACTCATGCAACTACATCTCATAACAACCCAACCCATTCAATTGTCTTCACATCTTACTATGATCCTCTGCCGTGATTCGACAATGACGAGACCCTTGAGGGTCTCCTCGTGAAATTCTCTCGTTCACGCTGTTCACTATGAGGTTAGCAAGCGGAACCTAGTCTGAAGAATCCTATTTCCCAGACGCCCGTCCCGCTCGTACCAAGTCTTGGAAGGCCGACTCCAGCGCCCGCTTCACCTCGCGGTAACTGACGATCAAAACATTCTGCTCGTCTCTGCTTATGAGCGGTATCTTCTCGTCGGTACCCGCGTCCAATTTGTTCAAGCAGTCCAACACGTGCGCCAGATCGGTAACTGGATGACCGTTCTGATCCACTTGGTGGAAAACGTAGTCGCGAAAAAGTTTAAGGTAGTAGCGTTCTCCTGTCTCCGCCCATACCGTGGATGAACTTGCACCAGCATTTCCTGGCATGTTTTGGGAGGCGTCTAGCTCGGGTCGCTCATTGATCATGCTGAGTTTGATAAGCAGGCGGACTAGCCTTGATGATTCTAACTCTCTCCCAAGGTTGACGATCAGTGTATCCTGAGCATGTAGCTCACTGTCGAAAACGGAAGCGAACTGATCAGCGATGCCCGCAAGGAAGGTATCAATGTCTTTCTGCATCGGCACAGGTGAAGTAGGAGACGATGGCGATCCGGATGACGGTTGAGGGTTGAGAAGCCACTGAACGCATTCCTTGAGGCGGGCTGTATAACTCCGAGTGATGTAGTCTATTGACTTTTGCATCTGCAAGTGAGCCGTGGGATTGTTATTTGCGATGCAAAGTATCAATCGTCCGAGCTGGATAAAGTCGTCGGCTTGGAGTTCGGAAACAGGACGAGCATTGTCGAACTGAACGATATCCATGATACTGCATGCGTTCAATCGTATCCTGTTCTTGGACGTAAGGAGTATTTTCGAAGGCGTTATCAGCCTTGCAGCCAAGCCGGACCCGTGTATGGCTTTTAAAGCAGATGCAATCTGGACAGTGTAACCCCATAACACTTGCTCTGGTACATGGGATGACGTTGGCTGCCTACCATGGAACCGTTGCGCTGGTTTGAAGTGTTCGTCAGCAAGCGACTTGGAGTTTGGGTGGTAGTCTGTGACCAGGATCAAGGAACTGTCGCCGAAAGCGCGAGTGGTAAATGCTTCATGGATGGTTACCACATTGCCGTTCAAGACGCGTTTCCAGGGTTGAGCAGACCTAATGGCAGTCTCGCTCGTGAGACGAAAGTTTTCCAGACGGCGTAGCGCATACGTCTTGCCATCTTTGCTAGACACGGCTTTGTAGATCCAGCTGGCATAGCCGAACGGTGCTGTGTTCTTTTGTGGCGAAATATCCAAGCAAAACAAAGAATGAAACTGCTCGATAGCTGGCAAAGTGCTATTAGGAGCAACTTGTCGCGCAATTTCCGCCTTTTTCTGTAATTCTTCTCGTAAGGCATCCGGAATAAAAAAGTCATGCGCCGTTCGCTGATAAGCTAAAAGCCCGCTTGGTTGCGGTCCTACCGGCCAGTACAAGTGGTACGCTGGGTTTTGGAAAGCATTGGCGTTTTGAAAGTACGTCGCCGAGGCATCTTGAGCATAGGGATTGATGGTAGGCGGTTGGTGGCTTGGGCCGGCCATTGAAGAGATATTGGTGGGAGTACTGAAGGGATCGTAGCCAACATTGGGATCGACCTAGACTGTATGTAAGTCGAGGAGCAGATGAAAGCCAATTCTGGCGAAAAGATTTCTCCTAGGCAGACTTGATGTACTATACGGGGATGGAGGGTGGACGATAAGAAGAGTGTGGGCGCACCATCTGCTGGCTCTCAAAGTTCTGGGGAACGAATTCTTGGAAATCTTGCGTATGCCAATCGATGGCAGGCTCTTTCGCGTGCATGTGCGGTGTAGTAACGGCTTGGGAAATCAGTATGCAAAGCCAAAGGCAAATGCTCATGACTCACTGGAGCGTTGCGATTTGGGCGTAAAGACAGCCGCGTTCGCCGCCTTGGGCGAAATGGCAGCGCTGCGAGACGAAGGTGTGACGGATCCATTGGTGCTTGCCTGCAGCGGCGTGAATGACGGGGAGTCTACATTGAACCTTTTCTTGGTATTCTCATTCTGGTTTAACTTGAGGCTGTCGTGGATATAGGGACAGGCTAGACAGGGGTCACTACAACATTCGGCAGACGCGACCAGGCATACTTACTATTCTCGTACCGACAGTGTCCGTAGATGGTGACATTGCGGCAGAGTGTGTTTTTGGCTTCTACATGGGCGAGTCAGACGTGGCATTCAGGCCTATATAAGTGTGTGGTTTCGTCATACCGCGACCCTTGGGGCGAGGAGATACTACTCCCCGTCGCGAGTCACCCGAAGGACCTCCAAAGGCTGTTGCCATGAATCGCGGCTGGTGGTTCGATGGGGTGTTGGTAGCAATAGAGGGTTGGTGGCGTGTCTTGGACGAAGTGTGGGGGGAGCGGGTGGTGCTCTGCGCGTGCTCAGCTGGCTGGGAGGTGGGCGGTTTGCGGTCGGTGGCCGTGTCATCTGAAGAAGCGCCTCCTCTACTCCATCTGCCACCCGACTTTGTTGGAGTCTTCCGCCGGTTGTTACGCGACTGCTTCTGGGGCGTGGTAGGGCCGTTGCGCCCTTGGGGGTGCGGTAGCGAATCCCGCGACGATGACGGTGTCAACTCGGATAGTGATTCAGTAGTCGACGACGCAGAACTGACAATGGCAGTCGCATGTGGGTGGCCCTTTGGGATCGCAAAGTATGCAGGGCGGTTGGAGGTTGGTGAAGCGTGCGGCGCGCCCTTGTTCGGCGACGCAGGCTGAATGGTGGGCAACCGGCTGCCTTTGTGGTGAGAGCTTCCTGCTGCCACATTAGAGAGGGAGGTCATCAACGGCAACGACAGCGGTAACGCTTTGCTGCGTGCGGCCGCCTCATGTTCAGCATGCACATGCACATGTGCTGAGCCGCCGGACATGACGGCGGGCGGCTTGTGAGCCATGGCCGAGTGGCATGGAGCGGGACAATTGGGTGAGTACCTTTCGGAATTGCGGGCTACAAGCCACCCCCAGCAAATCCAGCGTCCTGTAGGAGCAACAGCCACGTCTCCATCAGCAGGCACAGTCCAAGATGTAAAAGGCAGGCTGACCACACGAGCAGGCGCGCTGGCTGAGAGTGAGGTGCGATAGCTGAGACCTATCGGCCCTCATCCGCCTTCCCTGCACGTGTTTGCCGTGTTTGCACCGCATTAGTCATCAATTAGCATTCCACATGTCTGCACAGCAACTGGCCAACTACGTCACACGAACAACATGAATGATCCCGTTGTAGTCTGTCCATTCTACCGTCGTCACAGCATTCATGGAATGACCAGATGACACGTCTGATAAACGCCGGACGCTGGACTCTTGTTCATTTGTAGGTCATGTAGAGAAAAGGTGCATGGCACGTCTGATACATGGTAGTTATGAGTAGTTGGATTCGGTACATTTCAGGCTTTACGAGTATGGGAGCCAGTTTTGGTTGAGAATAAAAAAGCAGTATACATGTTAGGCGTGACTATTGACGTCGGATGATGAGAGACACGCCAAACTGGGCGACTTGGAGAATTTGAAGCATTAAGTATTTTGGTATTCTAGAAGCTCTTCTTACACAGCCTTGATGCTGTGAAAAACATATGCGAGGGCTCTTGCTACATCCGCGAGTCAGCGTTCATCTCAATGTTATACACCGGGCTGACCTGTGGACTTACTAGGTATGTACAATCTGTTTTTGATAGCGTCACATATCGCTGCAAGGTAGCTCAGTACCTATGACAGTCGTTGAACGGGTCCAGCGAATCAATATGAAACTTCCCATCCTGCTCATACTCATCACCGGCGTCCTTTGCACTCGACGCTTCGCCTAATTTCTCCAGATCCTGCATTGCCATCTTTGCATACATGAGAGCCCGGTCGAGGTTACATTTGAGATCGTCTTGTGTACCTGGCATCTTGATCAGCAACTTGAAATTTATGAGCAGGACAAAGGATAGGTCAACTCACTGCTTTGAGCGCCACATTCGACACGAGTCTTCGCTTCCAGCGCCATAACACTCAATGCCTTCACACTAGATTCTAGTGCCAGCATCTCTGTTGCCCTTTCATCACCGTTGTGGCGTTTGATAGTCCCAAGACCGTCACACGCCACACACATTGGCGAACAATTGCTCGCTGTATGTCCCCGTGCGTCTTTGTTGTGTTTCGCGCACAACGTGCAATACAGTGGACAGTCGTTGCTCCAATGGCCCATACTCTTGCAATACATGCAGAGATTAGTTGCAGGGTCGGCCGGCTTAGCTGCTGGCAGAGATATCGAGCGATGGAAGATAGAAAAGCCTCGAAGAGGACGTATGCCGTCAGGTATTCTTGCTGAGCGTTTGGACGGTTTTTGTGCTATTTGGCGAGGTGGGGTATGAGGTGGTGTTTGTGACACCATCGCAGCCATGGCGATGGAAACAGGATCGTTCAATGGGGGGAGGGCTGGCATACTGATTTTGCTGTATGTCTGGTCAAGGTCGTATTGTTTGTAGTCCGAGATACGTCTTCGTAATGTGAAGAAAAAAGGCGACGAATGTGTACTGTGATGGGAGCGATAACTCGTAGTTTGCGAAGTGTGAAGGCGGGTGATACAGGCATCCGCTGACTGACATGGTGAGATCATATTGTGCAGTGTTGAGCTGCGTCGGCACGCGCTCCAGAACGAGCAAGAGGGGAATCTCGACAGTACCATGGCTCTGTAGTATGATATCGGCTTGTCGTTTATGGATTCACCTGTTCGTTCCTACTGTCACCAAAGCAACCTGTTTGTACCGTCCAAACATCGTGCCGATTGCTCCAAAAGTGCGGATCCGTTGCTGCAGGTGCCACTATATAGCTTAGTTCGTTCTCTTGTTCTGTGGACGGAGAGAAATTCTTGAGAGTTTCTGGGCAAGAAGGGTCTCAGATCCAGACAAATATAGTACCCTGAGCCATCCACCGGTAGCCGCATGTGGAAAGACTGCATATGTACGCATGGGAAAGTAAATTTGAAGAAGCTTGATGAAATTTCGGTTCAATTAGGTAATTCATAGGCCTCGCATGCATACACGCGTTCAATGTTGTACATATAGTTTTGTACTTATCACGTGCTCGCAGAACAATCCAGTCTGGGTACATGACACCTGATCTTGTGACTCGTTATATCGGTGGCTTCAATATCGCAATGGAATACACACATTTGTAATCTTGTGCCTGCAAAGTCAATGGTGTCATCATGAGTGGGTGTCAGTATGACGATCATGGCCTGAAAGAGGTTAAATGCTATTTCCTCACCCAGACTAGCTTGGAGATTATTTGTAAGCTTCCTGTCTACCCATCCAGTTCAACAACCACCTATAAGTTGCGGTTGCGGAGTCGATAAGCTTCAATTTACAAAGTTCGAAAACTACTCTGGTACATAACCCTTCTACAAGATAAACGCAGCTGCTATGACGTCACACAAGCCTTTCAGCACCGTACCAGGTGGCGCGCAGCAACAGCCAACACCGTTTGACTTGCATGTTGACGAAGAGAAGTTGCAAGACTTCAAGACACTGCTCAAATTGAACCCAATCGCGAAAGAAACGTTTGAGAACAAGCAGGATGAGGGAGGACATGGAAAGTTCGGGATCAGCCGGAAGTGGATAGTTAATGCAAAGAAGCAATGGATGGAAGGCTTTGACTGGTATGTATTCTTGCCATGAGCACGTCGCGCACGGATTAATTGATATCTATAGGCGTAAAGAAGAAGACTACATCAACTCATTCCCCAACTTCAAGACGACGATCAACGACGATGATGGCGGCAAATATGATATTCACTTTGCTGCCCTATTCTCCAACAAGCCAGATGCCATCCCCATCGCCTTTTACCACGGATGGCCTGGCTCGTTCCTCGAATTCTTGCCTCTCATGGATTTGCTGCACAAGAAGTATACGCCCGATAACCTACCTTACCACATCATTGTGCCATCACTTCCTGGCTTTACGCTGTCATCTGGACCCTCGCTCCAAAAGAACTGGAAAGTTGCAGATGCGGCACGCATCATGCACAAACATCTTCTCTCTCTAGGCTTCGGCTCGACAGGCTACCTTGTGCAAGGTGGTGATATCGGCAGCCTTGTCGCGCGGCAGATGGCGGCAACATATGCAGACTGCAAAGGGATGCACTTGAACTTCGTTCTCAGCCATGATATCCAGTCTTATTCTGCACCAGAGGACAAGCTCAGCGAAGCAGAGAAGAAAGGCCTTGAGAGGGCGAACGAGTTCAGGGAAGTAGGCCGCGGCTATGCCATCGAACACCAAACAAGACCTTCGACTATCGGCCTCGTACTCGCAAGTTCTCCCATCGCCCAATTGGCTTGGATTGGCGAGAAGTTTCTTGCTTGGTCTGATCCCTCTACTACACCCCCCTTGAATACTATCTTAGCCGACATCACCCTATATTGGCTGACTGGGTGTTATCCGACGTCGATCTACACGTACAGAGACACCATCAAGATGCTGTATGTGGACAAGCCGATGGGCTATAGCTGGTTTCCGTATGAACTTTCCCCAACTCCAAAGGCTTGGGCAGAGAAGACAGGAAAGATGGTCTTCTTCCGCGCACATGAAGAGGGTGGACACTTTGCAGCTTTGGAAAGGCCTGAGACGCTGTGGGAAGATGTGGAGGAGTATGTTAAGATTGCTTGGAAGTGAGGGAAGCGTCATGGAAGGTTCTACGTGTAGACTTCCATAGCGAGACAACGGCTTCCACGTAGTACACAGTATCTGGATACTAGGAAATGCTTGTTATCAAAAGGAGAAATGTTTTAAATTCCAGGGATGCGCTGTTTTTTGCCACCGTGGAACAGCATAAGGGGCACGCCAGCACATCTCAGCTCAATGCAAGTTGTGCATCTAGCGTGCAGACTAGAAGCATAGATACAGTCCTTCGAATGCCGACAGGCATCATGATAGCCATTATAACAAGCAATCTTAGGCCAAGTTAAGGCGTCGTGTCAACGAATCTGTAACAGGTTAGTGGCGTGGCTGTGCGGCATCGATATGACGCATAGGCTACCGATAAACCTCCTTACCCACAACACCGCCTGTCCCATCAGCACTCGTATGGTGAAACGTGCCAGCGCGGGTTCAAGGCGGCCAGTTCCACCTTCAACCAAAAGTTACGCTTTACCCCACACAATTGCAGTGCCAGGCGCTCACGACGCTCGCTATTTTTCCTTCTGTCGGTTCTCCTCAACACACACTCGTTCGCCGAATCCCGGCTAATCCGGCATCAACATGGGCTACCTTGGATTCGGGGAATTGGGCACAATCTGCAATTATGCAAAGCTACTATATGAGGAAAGAGCTGGGACGATGCGCAACAACCGCAGACTTTCGACAGCCAGCGAACCCACAATGACCAAATCAACTACGCGCAAACCTCAGACTTATGGCAAGTTGCACAAACCGCCCACTGTACAGTCCCTGCATGAGCGACCGCGAAATAGGTTGCAAAAACGGAGACCTGCGTCTCTGATGCATGCAGTACCGCAAACAACCTACCTTTTTGTGCTGGAGTACGACCCGTATCCACACAACAGCCAGCCTAGCACCTTTTTGGGCGTGTATTCAAGCATCGATACCGTAACTGCCGACGCGTTTCGACATGGCGCGTACTCATTTTCAAAAGAAGGATTACTGGACGGAAGCGAGTACCTAAGTCCGACCGGCCGCATCAAGATTGTATCGCATGCGGTGCAATCGATGGGTGTTTCGGCTGTGCTACCAGAGGACAACAGCAGCCCAAAGCAACCCGACAGGCCCATGAGGCTGGATATCCCACATCCACAAGCATCGCGGTTCGACAGCCAGCAAGACATCAGCGGATCAACGACAAGCAACACGACAGTATTCCTGGCACTTCATGAAGGACCTAAAAGCGCGTTTTGTGTTGGCCTGTACACTACCAAGGCTTTGGCGTGGGGGGCTTGTTTGAAGGACAAAGCGTGGCTTGAGGTTTCAGATGCATTGGTTGAGGAAGAAAGGGATGTTCTCGAGGGTGACATGCCGCAGATTTCTGCAAGGCTGGTGGGGAATGGACGGCACAAGTGGTTTGTCAAGGCCTTTGATGTCGATGGAAAAGAAGGATGAGGGATGGTAAGAGAAACGGGAGCTTTACGAAGGCACTACAACGCAAACCAAAAGGAAAATAAATCCACAGTCTATGGAAGCACATATAAAGGAAGGACTTGGATGGCGAGGCGCGATACGGGATACTTCGACAGTCGCAAAGGATGGACATGGGAAAACCCCACTACGGCGCAATTTCCAACCTAAGACGTTCCAGTCGCAGGAGCATTCGTTCTCAATACTGAAGGGCGGTGGAAATGGAGCATAGGTCAAGCACGCGCATTCGGCGAAGCCTACACAAACCGCCGCCGGCGAAGGTCTTCAGAGCCGACCACAGAGGTCGCAGTTTAACAACAACCTAAAGGCTGTGATCGAGGATTTTTTTTGTCAACGTTATATTTCATCAGCCAAGGGGCATAGAAGCAATATACATGAGGTTAATAATTACGCGTAGAACAGGGTAGAGCATTCGTAGCGATATTCACAGTTACAGGTGTCGGACTGCGCCAAATAGCCAGTGTGACATCGCAATAGACATTATACAGTCCTTTCTCGTGGCTGGTGTCTGTCTCGCCATCGAATTCGTACATCTTGATTGAGCTTGTGATCTGCGTGGAGTTGTGATTCGTCTCCTATTTGGGAAGAACTCTGAATTGTCAGCGAGTATGCAAACGCAAGCAGCATACAAACTCAACAATACTGGACAACGAAGTATTCAGTGCCGACGTATCGCCGTCGTATTCCTGAGAAAGAAGTCGGTAATCTTCCGTTCATTAACCCGCACTGATGAGTCAGCGAAAACTCGATAGCACCGCAATAAACGTATTCATCAGATAGGAAACTCGGCATCTTGAAAACTTGTGCGGTAATGATCAGTCCTCTGGGATTTGTATGTTCATGCTGAAGCAAAGTTTGTACGTGATCTGAACTGCCAAACACAGCTCTAGCGCCGCTATTCCACTATCTATACCTTGATAGCGAATTGCTTGAGATACTCGTAATGCTCTACGTTAGCGGCAACGGTATCACGGATAACCTTTGCGCCCTCTTCGCCGTACTTCTCCTTCCACTCCGCAAACAACTGATCATCGGTTTTGGGCTCTTTCTTCTGCAAAGTGGTCAGCGTTCTATTCCCAAACTTTTGCAATTTCGTTGGTTTTCAAACCCAACCCCGAAACAGCGAGCAAATTAATCAGCAACTTACGTGTGCCCTTGCCCTCAAGCGATCACTATCCAGCGCATCCTCATGGAAGCCCTTCCACTTCTCAAACGCCTCTTTCGCAATACCCTGATCCTTTTCCGTATCCCATATCAGCATTCCTGGGTCCCACTTGATCCCCGTAGTCTTGCAGAACGCTTCTACAACACCACTTGGGTTGTCGAGTAGGTCATCGGCGTCAATGACACAGATTTCCACCTCGCCAGTGTGGCCATTTGCCTGGTCGTTGGAATCGATACCCTTTTCGCCCGCGAACTTGGGTCCAATCTGACCCTCAGAGCGCAGGAAGTCGAATAGTCGGCGAAGCTCTTCGTATCCAGCTTCATCTGGACGGAAATTGTAGAAACCTGTCATGGCATCGAGGGGAGGAATGGTGCAGCGGTAATAACTTGGGATACTGAACTTGGGGTGACGAATTAGGAAGGTGAAGTGGTAGGTTGCTAAGAGATCCTTGGGAACGACAGTGGGATTGTTCGGCTCGCCCTGGGTGTCGTAGGGGTAGGGCGGTCGCGAAGGATCGGTCCGCGTAGTGACGGGTGAAAGTTCAGTCGTGTTTGTGCCTACACCACGGCGGTAGTTTGACAGCGATGGCGCGATTGTGGCAGGCTTGCCCGAAGGCGGGATCCAGTATTGAGCCATGTCTTTTATGAAAGCTCGTTTTCCCTGAATTCAGGTAAGTATAACTTCTTCGAAAATTGCACATGTTTTCCTAGACAAGAGTTCGAATGCAGGCCAAAAGAAGCGTATTGGGTTGGCTGTGATCGAGTGGCTCGTTACGCTGATGACGACTTGGCAGCTGAGGTTTCGTGGCTGGGAGAGACTTCGGCATGTGTGGGCTTATCTTTTCGGCGAAACTGTTCGTAGCGAATCGGGGAGCTGGCATCTTGCGCAATATAGCCGTAAAATGAGGTAAATAGCGGATGGGTGGGACAAGATGGAATTGGCGAACAGTAGATTGAGAGACAGGGAGTATTCAACGCCGAAGAAGAATGTGACTTGGCGAAATTGAAAATGACATGAAAATATGAGGGGACGAAAAGATGGGGAAGCCAACAAGTGTAAAAGTCTGCAACATAAGAGAAGATTAGCAAACGAACCTCGGAGTTCTCTTTCGCGATGCGATCAAAAATGGTCCTGTATGTGCTGTCCTCGTAACCAGACTCCTTTCTAGCTTTTGGGTCATTCTCATAGCGCTCAGCGAGACGTTCAGGCCCAAAGTAGTAGGCATCGCCGAACGGTTCATGAACACATTGAAGTGTGTCATGGCGTGTCATGAAGACCTAGACGGGTTGTAAGTGTCTGACAAGATTATCCAAGATTTCAGCAAAGCATACCCGCTCAAAAGCCGTTGAGCAGGCCCTCGGATGAGTAGCCACAAAGATAGGTTTGCTTGTCATGGCAAAAGCAGTCTTCTTGGTAAGATCTGTATTCCAAGTACCCCACGAGAATGTGAAGAGATATATCACGTCGTAAGAAAGACAAGGCCAGATGTATTTCAATCTAAGCAAAGCGCACCTTGACTAGGAAGAAAACTGGGAGGGGCACTAGCAGACTCTTATATTCAGGCTCAAACAGAAACTGCCGCTGATCAGCGACGGGGAAGGAGCGGTGCCCACAATTGCGGTTCGTTGAGCACCAAATCCCTACCGGCAACACGGGATAACAGGTACTAGTGAGACCTAGGCATGCAGCGTGGGCACATTTCTATCGACCCAAAAGTCAAACCTGTGTAACAGCAATGACAGCCGTTTGGCATAGACAGACGTGGCTTGAGAAGATCGTATGCCGAGTGGCTGCCACGTTTAGACGTTCAATCAGTAAGTTGGCAGACATTGAGGTGTGAAGAAAGTGGAAGCAGACATGACGTCACTGCAGCTTGCGAACGGACAGATTAATCGTTTTGGTGGGGGACGTGTGGTGCTGTGCCCCTCACTAGCAAAGCTAAGGCCGAGCAGCCGACGGTCCCTCGCATACTACACCAATTCTGGTACCCATGAACACTTTGCGCTTTACGCGCTCGACTATTGGATGCGGCTTTTGGGCTTTCCTTGTATCCGTCCATTAACGCTGCTTGTGTATGAACACCATGCGACTAAAAGCACGACATGATGTGGCCATGTTCGCAATTTCGTCGTTGCAGCGAATTGAATTGGACTAGGTTTGAATACTACTGACAACAGAGTAGTCCATGGGGTGGCATATTGTGTTGGAGAGCAAGGCATACAAAAACTTGACATTAAATCATCCCGAGCATTTACGATTTCTTTCACGTACTGCTCTGCTGTGCTTGCCGCTCAATCTCACACCAGCTGATATGCCGCACCATGCATCTCCAGGGCTTACTACAAATGCATCTAGCTCTGCATGATTAGCCCGTACAAGAACACAACAGGGAATGCGAATGGCAACAATAGCATCTCAGTTGATGCGTAATCGCTAGAGGAGGGTTGATAGGGCACGCCACCATGCGCTAGGCGAAGGTTGTATTCTCCATATGGCTTCACGAACGGCTGCCCCCAGTGGGGTGGTGATGCGAAGAATCCTTTGAGCCTCCTGATGGTTGCAGATACGGCCGCCCCAGGATGACAACAACCGTGTTCGGGGAATCGAGGCAACGTTTCAAGAATCGACGCCTCTGGCATGATATGGCCATGGGGCGACCCTATCGTCGGGTGAGAAAAGTCTCTCCGCGGACCAGCCGGTGTGTTTTGTAGCAAGAAATTAATCATCAGTTGGGTGGGCCATGACCGAACGCGCAAAAATAGCGTATATTCAGCTGCAGTTGTAGTCTCAAAATAAGAAAAATAGCCATGTTAACATGTACATGGTTCAAAAATATGGCCCCAGAGATCCCAAAAAACGAAAACATGGACGTGCAAAGGTATCCGCCATGAGAAACTCCGTAGACACCGAACCAGAAACACCGTCGCTACCCATGTGCGCTGAAAATGCGTGTTATTTTTACAATACGATGCGGATGGAAATTGTGCCGTCGAGGACTTCAGACATTCAACTGGCCCAGTTCAATCTCCCGTCTCCGCTCTTCTCGACTGAGGTTTCTAGATTGACTGCTGGTACCACCGCTACTTGAGGCCCGAATCGTGCTTCGTCCGCGGTCTTGCCACTGTTGCCATGCTTGGTTTTCGCCGAGACTATCGGGTCGGCTGTCTGTTCGATTGCGATGCGCTTGTGCCGGTGTACCTACTAGCTCCTGGCTGTTCAAGATTCTTTCCTGCTGCTCCCGGTCCTCTGGAAGGTCTATCCTGAATGTGCTGTTCAAATCAGGACTGGGACGAGCATCTGACTTGTGAAGTAGAAGAGCCATCTGTTGTTTTACGCGGTCCTCTTCGGTATACGCAGTTTCGAACGGTTGCGAGGGCGAGCGTGTAGCGGTGGGATACATGTTGGCGACAAAGTTACTATAGTATGACTGTTCTGACCAGAGGTTGGAGCGCTGCTCTACGTGCTCCTTTGTCTTGGCCATCCGGCGATACTTCCAGAGTAAGAGGACAGCGTACAAGAGAGTAGTGACGGTGCTGAGAGCTGTGCCAGATATGGCAGCAGTACCCCAATCGTATGCGCGTGACGAGAGGAAGTTGTAGGCTATCGAAACGAGGCCGAGGACAGAAGACGTGAGGGCGGGCCTGCAAAGGATCAGTGGTGCGCTGGCTGTGATGACAGCTGAAGCTTACAAGAAGACGCCATCGGCTTGGAAGCGGTCATTGCGACATGCAAAGCAAAGTAGGGCCGTGAACGAGTAGCCGGCGGTAAGAAGTGCGACGACAAAGACTGACAATACGGCCTCGCTGAATCTTAGCTTCGCATCTTTTGCATAAAGCCCGGGAAGTATGAGGTAGCTGTACGGCGTTAGCTGACGTTTGCTTCGTGTCGAGACAGCCGTGCACATCGTGCTTGACTCACCCTCCCAGTATCATCCAAGAAGCCGCGAGAGCTATGACGCGCCAATACCACGGGATTGCCTCTCTCGCCTCATTCCCTCTCCCACTACTCTCGTTGATGCTGGTGTAGGACTTGTTGCTTGAGCGCATCGGGCCGGTGGTTTGCGCCTGCCGCAGCGGGGCGACGCCTTCCTCGCGATTTCAGAAAGTGCCTGGCGTCGTGTGCCTAACGTTTCTCGCAATAGAAACGAGTGAATGGGAATGAGTCGGCATTCAGAGCAGAAGAGATTTGATTAAACGAGTGACAATGGTAAGCGCCTATCGCAGGCCTCCTCTGATTGTCCAAATTCGATACAAATGAGGCTCACTCAGCCTGACGCGGTAGATGGATTCGGCCCGTCCGGTGTAGATGCAGCCGAGGCAGCAGGTGCACGGCGCAACGGTTCACTGGCAATGGGCGGAGAGCAACAACGAACGACGAGGAAGGGTAGAAATTGTACAAAATGTGCAGACTGTAGAGTAAGAGCAAGACGGATTGAAGATATGGTGGGCTGAACGGGCGGTGGAACAGACGGCGCCAACATGCTCGTACTGCTGAGGCGGAGGACGCCTGCATACACACTCAGCCACTCGACGTCCTGCTGAGCACCATGCCACCCCTGCCCCCGTTCATCACCATCATCATCATCATCATCGCCGTGCCTTCTATGCGCAATGTTTACTGTTGCGCGTCCACCAAACGCTCTTGCCTGCATTACATTACTCAGGTAACCATCGTGATTACCTCACATCCGGAATCAACTATCAAGAGGCGTCTCCACCATTCGCCCTCTCTTTGTTCTTCAGGCCAGGGCGACCCCAGACTTCAGGACGCGTCAGAGCCGTTTCCTAGCCAAGCCTTTCTGCCTATGTGTGCTCAATTTCGCTGACCGTGCCGCGCTGGACGGGGACCGCATCTGACATCGATCGTCGTCGGGTTGTTCTGTTGCTACTGTTCACTCTCTTGTTACAACGCTAACGCTCTTGTATTATTGTGCCATTTCCGACAGGTACTCTTGTCGGTAAGAAGTGACGTTGTTGCTGCTCGATGACCCCATGTCAAACACCTGTGGGATAGCGGCCGCACAATTGCCCAGCTGCGGTCCAAGACTATCGATTTCGTGCTGCTTTCGTCCCATGATGTTCAGGACCCTTGTGCTGCCAACCTATTGCACCGCCCCCCCGCGCATCGTGGCATAGTACAACATTCGACGCCACGAAAACCATCACAATGCCACTTGCATTCGGCAGGATCAACTGGCTATACAGAGTCAGCCTCATCCAACCCCAGTCTATCTTCAGTATTCCACGCACACAACAGTGAGGCTAAGGCCACTTTTCTTAGCAACTTGCACTCTGATGCCTTGCGATAACAGCAGAACACTACTTTTCCATGAGCAGCCTGCTAGCCGCCAAAGCTTATCTATAAATGTTCAACGCATTGAAGTTACATCGCCTGCAATCACATGCTAGCGCCTCCGTATTCAGAACCCCGCGACACACCGAAATCTCTACACCACGATATGCATGATTTGGTGGTGATGAACGAGGAGAGAGCGGTGTCCGCTTCGGAGACGACCCGAGCACCTGGTTCTCTTGCGATGAGGCCTCGCCTATGCCAGTCGTCCACGCAGCCACGCCGCTTCTTACTCATCTGCCTCCTACATTACTCACACCGAGTTTCGTTGCCGAGCTTCTAGAAGGTTATAATTGCTTCCATCGTAACCATAGTCGAGACGACATGGTTTGGTTTGCTCGAGACGAGCGCACGCTTAACATCCACAAAGAGCGTGTTTTTAGTAAGCTTTAGAATAGCCAACTATTTGGCCAACCAAGAATCTGCTGCAATACCAAATATGCTTATATACGGGAAGAACCAATCCGATTTCTAATCTGTGAATGGCGTGCAAAAGCGGCAGATGCCACCTCTTGATAAGAACGAACATAGGAGCCCTTTTCGTTTCTGAAATCTAGCGAAAACAATGTTTAGTCTCCAGTAATCCAATTTTAGAACAATCCTAAACTAATGTTTACCCAACTAGAACTATATAATGTCATCACCTAGGTGAGGTAAAACATTTAACATAGTAGTATACAGATACCATTGTAGGCGCCAGGCACGCTTACTCACACTGTCAGGTGTTTTATGTCACCCGGGTGTGGTGCGCCTAGGCGACATAAAATACTCCACATAGCAGTGTAAAAAGGCCACTACAGTCGCCAGACACGTCCATTAGGTACTTACACACACTGTCCAGTATTTTACGACACCCAAGTGGTGAGGGACGCGACGCAGGCTGAGCAGCCCCACTGAGGATAGGAGCCCCACCTAGGCGGGATTTGAAGCGAGCGAAATTGCCTGTGGGACTCGTCTGTCCTACCTTCACTTGCAGCGCAGTCATGCAATCACCAATATATTGCATTTAAACTCTCATTATCCCATCAAATCACCATCTTCAGTCGTATAGTGGTTAGTATTTCCGCTTGTCATCGTCTACACGACGGCAATTTCGCGGGAGACCTGGGTTCAATTCCCAGCTGGAGAGCTTTCAGCATGACTTTCTTTTTTGCGTTTTTTTGCAACTTTTGGTTGGCTCCAGAGAAGAGCACAGGCATGTGTGTATGCACGATTAATTGATAGGCAACTTAATACATCAAGTATAGCTTCCTGTAAGTTATGCGTTAAACACTATGGTTCCTTTTTTGCAAAGTCATCTTTTAGCTAACGCGATAGCGTTAGAAACATTGTAGCAATTCTGCTGAAGCAACATGTCCTGCTGTTCCAATGCAGCCTAATTGCAATGCTTCGCTGCGTTTTCTCGCTGACGGATAAGCCCTAACAGTATAGCCATCTCCGTGACCGTTGCAGTCTCATATCCTCTGTTGTATAGCTGAGTAACATGAACTTTCATGCAGTTGCAGTGGCTGCGCATCTTACTCTTCTTTTTTGTAGACAGTCTATCATGTCTGAGAGTTGCCATTTCTAAACAATCTAAAAAAATATCGCAAAATGCATGACGCAAATGAACATCCTAAACATATAACTATCCCTATTAGATATCTCAAGAAATGAACCCATACGAAGAATGTGTACGATGTGGTCCAAAGAGGGACTCTCATTATCCTCCGAGATTGAACTTGAGCCAAGTGGATCGAACACGTGAAGCATTTATGTTCCTGTGGTTTTTGGTAGAACCGGGCAAAATATTGTATGTTGGTAAAATCCAGGCGATTTCAGTCTTTGGTATAAAACAATATCGCCCGCGTGTTCGTGTACTTTTTGATGTCGTCTTTAAAGAGGATTATCCTGTCGATGCAGTAGCTAAAAGACATCATAGACCCTTGTGAGCGAATCGACGAGCGTGCACAGGATCGGACTTACTAACAAACTCGCAGTCGACTACTACTGACGGCCATGCGAATGTTAGAGGATTCAAAGTGAGCGTATGGTGGGTGATCACTAAGCAACCCACTTATGCTCCAGAGCAGCATTGCCGTCATTGCCATCATCGATTCTTATATCGATGTGGTACGCAGGTTTCATCTCAGGAGAAGGAGATATTGTGACACGATGCCACCTATCATGCTCATGTCTTGTCGATCGCAAGAGCGTGATTGATTGAGTGGAAAGAAATTGGCGGTTCGGACGTGTGTGAGTGGAGGACGTGGATGAACTCATGTCAGATTCAGAAGTAATCGAAGTACCTCGTGAGTCATCCAGATCATAATCCATCTCATATGTAGATCCCTCAGGGGTGGGCGTCAGGTTCATCCCATCAGCCTTAGTAGTTAGGAGTATCAGGTTTCTTGGTCCGGTCAGTGTCAGCATCAGGCTTGAGTGACACGACCTATGACACCACACCATGACCTCTTGAATGCAGTTGTTCAAGATCGACACAACTTCCAACTCTGAGGTACGCTCTGGCTGTTGAGTGAATGCTGGGGTGGAGATCTCTGGATGCTTCTCGAACTTGTTTTCTATAAACATGGCCTCAGTGTCGAAAGTTCCAGAGATGGGCTTCTGATCGAGCTGGAGCGTGGTTCTTGGGACTTCACCCGCAATTTCCTTTGCGATACTCTAAGACTGCGCGAAGAACTCCTCAATGAAGTCATTTGCCCAGTGATTGTCGAATATATCTTTTTCCAGCTCAAGGCGAGCCTCAGGGTTTGAAGTAACCGTGACTACCGGGTTGTTGAGGCCGAATTTGATTATAATTAGAAGATATTGAAACTCGGTGATCTCGCATACATCCTGGTTGGTCTTTACCTCTGCAGCGTGATACAGTATGATGGGATCTGAGTCGTCATCATGATAAGCCACTGTCCCCTTGGGTGAGTAACCGTAGATTTCTCAGATATACTCTTCTTCAGTCTCACGGTCTTCGAAGGCGCTTATTGTAGGTTCGCTGGAAGTTAGGTTCTGCGGAGTGCTAGGACTTGTGCTTCGATGGTAGCGGGTGAAGCTTTCTCAAAGTGTCTAAA
The DNA here is from genome assembly GCF_003171515.1 of Pyrenophora tritici-repentis. NCBI lineage: Eukaryota > Fungi > Ascomycota > Dothideomycetes > Pleosporales > Pleosporaceae > Pyrenophora > Pyrenophora tritici-repentis. The sequence goes on along the minus strand of NC_089392.1, from coordinate 791,321 downwards.
GCGTTTCAACATCATTCAGAGTTGTGAAGGAGAAGGTCAAGAAGAAAGTAGTGCCTTGCCCGAAGATAAAGATTGGAGTCTCTTCACCTTCATCTGAATCCTTCAACGTAAGCCTCGCATCTCTCACGAAAACGACTGCTTTCGTAGATAGTGGCGAGGATGTGTCGACCTATGCCGGCGCTGGCGCCCTAAAGGCGGGACTGTTCAAGTGGACTGTGAAGGTTGGATTTCTAGTCCCTGCCCTCGCTGGAGTGGACTGCTGCGACACTAGCTGGTTCTGCAGATGGAACATCCTGAAGCTGAACATGGTGGGTGCGATGCCGACGTAGGGCAGGGGGTTGCAGGAGCGGGTCTGGTACGGACTTGCGGTATAGTCGCTAAGTCAAAAGTGGGGAGAGAACGCTGCTGTCCCATCCAGCCTGGAGTATTTGGGCTCCAAGACGCGGTGGTGGTAGTCTTTGACTGGCTCGGCGAAGGTACAGGAGGTGTCGACATTCCGTGAATATAAGGGGAAGGAGGTAAGAGTGAAAAAGCTTGTCAGATCTCTTGCCAAAATCATGTAATCGATGGTTCTTATGAGTACTGTGGTACTGTAAAGGTCTCGCCTTGATGAACAACTTCCAGAGAGTTTACCTACCGTGTAAAGGGGATTGTTTGTGGGTTTCGAAGGGATCCCCGAGATTTTGATTGCGTGTGACCGTTGGATGACCGTTCAAGAGCTTTGCAGTTGAGTAGGCACGGTGGAGAGAGAGAAGCGCGCGATCGGTAGGTGATCGCTCAAGAACTTTGCAGTTGAGTTTGCAAGGCGTGAGGAGAGAAAGAGAAGGCACTCCTCACAATAAGTTGTCAATAGTCTATGAAGGAGAGCACGGGCTTTGCGTGAGAGCTTTGCACGAGCAATTGGGTAATCAGTGAAAAACCAGGTGTACATATAATTATATCGGGGAGCTGCAATGCTGAGATAATAGCCTGGGAGCTAAAGACCGCATGTGCGTAAGTGAACCACTTCCATGCGTACTGCTACTATAAATCATTGACATTTCAAAGCCTTAGCTACGTCATCAAACTGACTAGAATCCTAATACAAGTGCTGAAGCAACGATATAGACGGAAACCCCAGGAAAGAGTACCATTTTGATATCGGCAAAATGTTCGGGTATCAAAAGAAACAGGGCGAACGCAAGCGGATCCAGTGTTACAAAAGAAACAGAACAAACAAACGCGACCCTAAATTTTACAATGCCTCTAAGTAGCCTGGAGACGATCAGGACTCTGCGGGGGCCTTTTGCGCGACTATCCAACTCCTGAAAACTCTCGCCTTGGTCCGTGTACCCATGGTGTTCTTGGAGTCCATGTGACTTGCAGCGGAAAAAGCCTCAACAACTTGGATTGCCGCCGCTTGGTTGTTTTCGTCAAACGGAATCATGTCCAGAAACTGGCGGAGTGTGATAGACCCAAGTTTGACCTGCAACTGCACGACGTAATCGATGCTAGTAACATCTATGATGTCGGGTTTGATCCGTGAGACGAGTTCCCATCCATCTGGCTCCTTGGACAACCGTCGAGCATATATCTGTTCAGTTGAGGAAATCTGTACAAATGCTCTCACAACCGCATTCTGCGTAGTCAGATATGTGTCTGACATTTCTAGAAGCTCGAGAAAATCGTCAAGCGAGCCTGTTCCGATGAAGGTACGGCGGTGTTTGTACTCTAATTCCCGCTCTTCTGGAGACAGTGTAACGGCCATAGTCGTGTTTGGAGCTGTTTGCAGGTGATATGATGGCTCGGCCAGGGAACTCAGATGAGGCTGCTTAGATTGTGGAGACGCTTTGGGCCGTAGTGCCTGAGAGTTGACAGGGAGATTCAGAGATATCTTACGGCGATGGCGACCCTTGATAGTTCTATGTGTGAAGTCTTTGAATGAGCTTGCTTTGAATGATAGCAGGCCATCGTTCGTCTTGGCCCTTGATCGAGGCGGCACTAAAGCCGGGTTAACATCTTCGAATGCTGAATTAGAAGACGAATTCCGCCGATGTCGGACATTCCGTTTCTCTGTGGGGGTTGAGGCGCCCTCTTGAGACGGAAAGACGTCCACTGTGAGGCTCTGAATGTTCACACCATCTTCTAGCGAGTCGTCAGGAACCTGGACAGGCTCTTCTACCAGTGTAGTATCTGATTCTGGCGATGCGCTCATATTGGAGCTCTCGTGGTAGGGATATGGGTCGAGAGCATTCGGTGTAGCCTGCTCATCAACCGGCGGGAAGTGAAAACTGCCTACGTCCTTTCCATGCCGATATCCCGTATCATGTATCTGCGCAACGCCTGTATTGAGATCATCACACGCAGCATCTGCGATAGCCTCACTTGTGCATATTTTTTGTGCTTTGCATGTCAGGCTTTGGTCACTTCGTTCGGGGTTTTGCTGTAAGGCCACCAATACCGGACTGCTCACACGATCGTGACTGAGAATCGGTTTCCACACGCCGGACTTCGGGCGATGCGCTATGGCTAGTCCTATGTCAGCTTGGCTTCCATGATAGCGTACACGGTGCACATACTTGCTGTTGTCCTGGTACTGTCGGTCAACGCTGCGGGGACACTAGTCGTGTTTGCGCCACGGCCTTCTCCAATTGTCCTCAGACCAAGAGACAGTGTGAATGATATGACTTGGCGTCGTTCCTTCTCGGTATGTGGTTCTTGGGGTTGCGCTTCTTCGAATGTTACGCTCATGAGCTCCACGTGATGCTTCAGGCCAGGGCGTGTGATGTTATCGCAGACGGCGTGTTGTCTTCGGCGAAGGACCTCATTAGCAGCTGCACAGCGAGCGACAGTAGATAGCTTCATAAGAGCTATAAGTTTTGAGGGTATTCGGACGCATACAACAATGGCGCGCAGATTGCGTCGGGGCGGTTGTCGTGGTGAGTTGATGATAAGGCGTATCAGGAGCATGTGACAACAAACAAACGTGGACTCCACTTTCACGATCCTGAATACTCTCAGATGATGGAAAAAGAGCAGGCAGATGCGAAACGCGTAGTGCAGGCCGGAAATGTATCCCATCGCCGCAGCGACGATGACATTGAGGAGTCGCCGTCAGCGGCTCTGCCAGCTCTTAGTTGTAGGGTCTTGCAGCTAGGTCACTCAGTCACTTGCCTGGTTGTCGCAATCAAGAATGATGCCAGTGCATCAAGGTAGTTGATTGGAAGACGGGAAACCTGGAATGTTATTGTAACCGAAACCACGTGGCGACAGATCAATCTGGAAGGGATGATGCAGGGAAACACGGTACAGGCGGGGGTTGCAGAAAAATGTATCACAGATGCGAGTCGAATTGTATCCGGGCCTCTCAGACACTACCTTTACCCCGTCCGCGCGCCATCCGTACACTGTGTGGGATGAACTTCAGTGCAGACATGCTGGAAGCCAGACTGTCCATGGGATCCATAGCTGGTGCAGCTGTTACTTGTTTAGAGGCAGCCTTTATTGCTGCATCTCCTCGGCCTAGCCCATGGCCAGCACCTTGAGCATGTCCAAATCCTCCACGTCCACGAAGTTGAGTAGGGTAGCGTCGGGTTTCTCCATCGCCTTGGTCTTCCTCGGGGCCTTCGTCTTGGTCCCGCACAATCTCCATGCTATCACCTACAGTGCTCACAGACGACTCACCTCTTCGTCTCCCGCTTGCTCCAGTGGCAGCACTGGATGCGCTGAAGTTTGAGCTTCTCCGTCGATGAGGTGGTATCAGCATGCTGCTTCGGCGGTCGATGCCATCTTTTATGACAATGAAGTCATAGTCTCGGGGATATTGGTGCTTGTCTATGCAGTGCAGACGACGCTTCTGGGGCGTGCTGCAAAGGCGGTCGCAATCCGGCAAGAGACATGCATACTGGAACAAATTAGTTGCAGGCCAGAGGTAGTTGCTCGACGTAGTCATACTCTCATCTACTCCTTGCCACAATAGGCAGGCGGACATACTATGGGGGAGGAGCCATCAACAAAACAGGAAATCATGACCTACTGTTTTCTCGCCTTGGTCTCGCTTGGCAGCGTTGATGGGATCATGGTACTCTGCAATATGCAGATGCAGGTAATGCTGGTCTGGGAAATTCTTTTGGCACTCGCTGCAACGGTTCATGTGCACCTGCTGGTAGTGCACATCGTGTTCTTCAAAAGATGCAAAAGTGAGCGGCTCGTGTGGGGGCAGTGAGCACTTCATAACGGCAGAATCGTCGGATATGGCAGAGTCGGCGTCCAAGTGTATGATCTTTATATCGACAGACGTCTCACGTGAGTAAGGGGCGTTGCGTTCGTCTTCTGACACAGAGTCGCGGTGTGAGCGCTTGATCCCCATGGTGTGTTGGGCTGAGTGAGTGGGATGAGGCGTAGGCAGTAAGAAAGAAATCTGGGCAGTACCTTTGTCCGTCGAGTCTGGGTGTCTCGTGAGGGTGTTTCCGATGCAAAGCAAAAGCGAGGTCTGGTAGGCGTCTGATTTGTGAGTGGATGACGGGCTGCAACCGTGGTAAGCCGTGGAGGTCTGCTACTGAGCCGTGGACTGATATGCTTAGCTCCGAGACTGGTCCAGGGCTCTCCCGCCCGCTAGTTCGCGACTCATCCAACCTTGGTACTTTCTCACACTCAACCCACGACCCGCCATCGCGCCGGACCTCTGCCCCGATATATCTTCGCGTCTTGGGCGCTGCTTGCTTCCGAGACTCATCCCCCATCGCTGATTGTCCTTTAGGCAGGGCACACAACTTCACCATAAATGGAGCACGCCAGCCACAACGTCCGCCGCCTGCTCCGTGCCTTCGTCTGACCTGCCCGCCGACCGTGGGGTCACATATGAACGTCGCCGGTCCATGCACATAGCAGGCATGGCTGCGAATACTGAACAACTAGACAGGTGCGGATTTTCAAGCCCTGCAACTCTCACCGCACCCTGCTAACCCGTGATTAGGCGGGCAAAGGCGATTGAGAAGGAGCTGTATAAGCGCGCCGATGGCGGCTCCGCCTGCGCCGAGTTGGCTGCCGTGCTGCAAGAGTAGGCAACCGCAGCATACCTTGTCCACGTCCATCTGCTAACACATGGCCTAGGTACCGCGCCGCCTGCGAAGCCCTCATCTTCTCAAACTTCGAGTACGCCTCGGCCCACGAACTTCAGACGACGCTGTGGAATGCGCATCTGAAGGTCAATGCCATATTCCGCCAGGAGCATAAACTCGTGCGTCACTGCATTGCCCAAATAAAACCACTGGCGCTAACACCTGCTCAGCTCAAGCGCTCCAAAGACCATGTCGTCGAGATCAGAAAGTTTCAAAAGTTATATCTCCAGTTCATCAAGGCCAGCCAGCGCTTCTACCGCCAGTACATACTGAACCTCGACACGCAGTTCGACGGCATCCCCGAGCTGCGCAAGATTGCCCAAAAATGGAAGGATGACAGTAGGCTTTCTCGCCCCCAAGCCCACCTCGACACTTCTAACACCCGAGTAGCCTCCAGGTCCTCTTCACGTCAGCGCATCCCCGCCACCCTCAAGACCCAGGTCCTCCTCTCCTGCCACCAGACGCTCATCCAGCTCGGCGACCTCTCCCGCTACCGCGAAACCGAACTCGTCGAAAAGAACAAGGAGCGCAACTGGGGCCCAGCCAAGGGATACTATGATCTCGCAGCCGAAATATACCCCGACTCAGGACATGCGCCCAACCAGCTCGCTGTAATCGCGCGCGAAGATGGCGACCACTTCCGCTGCGTCTACCACCTCTACCGCTCGCTAGCAAGCAGAGAGCCATATCCACAGGCCAAGGCCAATCTAGCCACCGAGTTCAAGCGCGTCATTGCCGCCTGGGACAGTGGTCAGCTCATCAATAACCACAAGTCGGCCGAAGGCAACACTGGTCGTGCCCTCATTGCCTGGTTCATCAGACTGCACAGCAAGCTCTACAAGGGTGAGGAATTTGCTGCACATGATGAATTGGAAGGCGAGGTGCTCAGCCATCTGGCCATCGAGCTCAAAGAGCGCCCACTCGACTCGGTCTTGACTAAGATCATACTCATCAACATGTCGGCCGAATACTTCGCCACAGTGCAGCTACAGAGCGCAAACCCGCCCCCGAACGTCATGCGCACATACTTCTACTACCTCCGCCTGAACGTCAAGACTTTCTTCATCCTCCTCCAGATCCTGCAGCCGGAGCTGGACCGCTTGTTCGAAGGCAACGACGTGAAACTTCAAAATGGCGACCGTTCCACTCAGCTTTCTGACAAGATCACTGCAGTAGCTCGTCGCATCCTCCCAGGACTCCGTCTGTACAGCACATGGTTTACACGTTTTTGGAAAGTTCTCAACGCTAACATTGCTGACACACTGAACACTGTCGATGTGCAAGAGGTGTGGAAGGCATATGCGGCTACCCTGTCGCTTTTGGCATCGAGCTTCCCTGTCGATCAGCTTCCGAGAGAAAACTACATGCTTGAGGAAGACACTGACACGATTGGATTCGAGCCGTTGATCCACCCTGACACCATGAAGGTGTGGTACGAAGGGGACAACATGAAGCAGAAATGGACCGACTTGGAGCGCAACCATCCCAACGTCGAGATGCTTATGCGAGTCAAAGACTTGCTCATTGACGGTCTTCTCCTTACGCAGAATGAAGAAGCCCCCTTGGATCTCGACCTGGCTGGTTCGCGTTTCATCTATCGGGAAGAAGGCCTGCCGTCTGAGCTCTTAGCAAGTCCTACCAACCAAACCGCAGGGTCGCCGGTTCTCTCTGTGCAGGCGGCAGACATGCCCCTATTTCAAAATATAGAGGCACCCATTGCCGAAGACCAGAAGTCATACAGCATCGCCGCGGGCTCAGAATCTGCATCTACCACCATTGCCAAGGACAACGCAATGCGCGATATGGTAGATGATCTTGTAGGAGGGGAAACTGGGCTGGATCCGTTGGTTGAAGAAGACGAGAACATTCCGCCAACTCCACCCGAGCAAACATTTGATGACACTGCCGTCGTCAACGACAACATGTTTGCGCCAGCAGCTCTGTCCATCAACGACCTGGTTAACTCGGTTAAGAACTACAAGCCCCTGTCTCCGGTTCCTCCCTCGACGCTGCTCGCTACGCCAATGGGCAGGTCTGGTTCTACTTCATCTATTCGCCAGCTGCCGAACCTACCTTCCGTCCCTGACGGTCAGTGGAACTCGAACTCCATTTGGAACCGCACACCTGGACCAGCATCGCCGTCCATGTTGAACAGCAACGGGTTTGTAAATGATATGCGCAGGTCGCCCATGATTGGTACAAAGACCGACTTGTCCGGTCATGTGCGGGGTGATTCAGCAAACTCGCTCCTGAGCGTTGACAACATCACTCCTAGCACCACCAGAGCACAAAGGCCGCTGAGTGGTAGTTTCAGTGGTGGTATCGGTAGTGGCGCTGCCTGGGGAACCCAAAGTAGTCCTTCCACCTGGGGCTCACCCTATGCCAATAACTTCACCAGCAACCAGCAGTATGGATATGCAAACGGTGCCAACATGGCTAGTCCAGTACTGTTCAGCTCTTACCGAGACAACGCTGATAGTCAGTGGGGGCGTACTCCACCAAACGGCCAAGGCGGTTGATTGATGCAGGCGCAGCCGTAGCAGGCTGCTCACCGCTGACTTCTCCTCTGTCTTGACTACCGGCAGATGTATTCCCCGCGCGGAGACCACAACAACCCAATGTGACCAACTGTACTTTGCTCGACTGGTCTGATAAATGACTTCGCTTAGCCGGTGGATGTCAGGTCCTTAGGTGGCATGTGCGAGACTGCTCCCAGAACGCCGTGCAGTCATACGATGCTTTTACTTACGATCAGGCACTTTTCATGGCGGCTGGAGATGAGCGACGGGGTAACTCTGGCGACATATGGCCTCACAGATTGGAATTATCATGCTATTGATTTGGGCCTCATTCTGACTTTGTTTGGGCAGTAGACACTGCCATTGTCAATGACTGGAAGCCCTTGACAGCCCGGCTTCTGGTGCTCCTCACTTGCTCATGAGGTTAGCTCTATTCACAGACATTGTCCTACTTTATACTTTATACAATCAAGGGAGTTTTGCGTATGTTCCTTCCAATGCATCTCAAACATCGTGATAAACTTGACGTGCATCATTTCTTGCAGCCCACACATAAGATCGCACAGCAAAAAGCATGTCTCGACTGATAAATTACGAAGGTCCGACACATGATAGATATCAGCCGGTTCCGTACTCAAAGATCGTCGCAGTTTTTTACTCTTGTCTCGTACGCTAAACTTCCCCAAAAGGAATGTTTGCGCATCCAGCTCGAAATCCGCTGATGGAACAGCGGATTGAGCGAGGCAAGAGACCATTTCTAATTCTATAATGGAAAGAAAGCTTCAGCTCCTCGTGTTTGTTCAGCTTGCACAGTCCACAATCTGATAGATGCAGTAAGCGAGAACAGTAGGGATACTACGCGTGTAATGAAGTGAGTACGCGAGCACCAGCGCGTTGTGATGATGGTCACATGGAAGACCGTTGGTGTTGGTGGTAGGTACGTAGAGACGGGACAGCTGGAAGCGCAAGTTTTTTCTTGATTATGTCATCTTTACCGCTAGACGCGTTCAGTACTAGATTTCGAGTCCCACCGACTTCACGCGGGATGGAATCAGCCAACGCGCCAATCACAATTCTGATTGGAAAAATGTGTTTAATGTCGCGTCCGATGTAGGCGGAGATGGCTATAGACAGGTCTATCTCGCGCATGGCTGAATTGTGCGATATGGCGCTAGCTTCGAGCGGCATCCCGTGTCTATCTAAGCCCGTGTGTATAAGCAACCGATTGTGAAGAAAGACCGATTTTCATCTTTTTTCGTTTTCCTGGCATCTTTTCGTCTTCTAGCAGCTGTGATTTTGGACCTTGACCAAACCTCCGACCATGGCTGCTCCTCGACCAGATGAGAAGGCTGCCACCATGGCACCTACCTCTCATGCAGACCCGGCCTCATGTACAACCTCAGTATCACTAGATAAAGACATTGCAATCGGGCTAGTTGGAGAGCATGCACGCGAAATCGACCCAGAGATAGAAGCACGAGTTCTTCGAAAGATAGACTGGTTCCTAATCCCAGCCATGATAGTCGGTATGTGCAACACGACCTTCATATTAACATGACAACGTTCCAAAAAATTAACCCACAACCACCACACTAAACCTCACCCAGGCTATGGACTAGTATACTACGACAAAGCCATCCTCGGCTCTGCCGTCCTCTTCGGCATGACAAAAGACCTCTCCCTTAGCACACTCAACACCTCCACCAATCCCCCTACAACAAATACATCGCGCCTCTCATGGGCAACATCCCTCTTTTACTTCGGCATGCTCGCGGGCCTCTATCCCATGACATTTGCCCTCCAGCGCTTCAATCTAGGCCGTATCCTCGGCGGCGTGGTAATCCTCTGGGCTTTGATCTGCATGCTCACTGCGACCGTGACCAATCACCAAGGCCTCTACGCACAGCGTTTCTTCCTGGGTTTCGTGGAGAGTATCATACCAACGGGTTTCATGACGATTGTCTCGAGCTACTACACCCAGCGCGAACAAGCTATTCGACAAAGTTGGTGGTTTAGCTCCACGGGCTTGTTTACTATTATCGGTGGCGCGCTCAACTACGGGTTCGCACAGATTACGTCCGGGGCACTTAAACGCTGGCAGTATATCTACCTACTCGCGGGGTGTCTGACGCTGTTGTTTGGTATCTGGTGTTTCTTCATTCCAAACTCCTGTGCGGAAGCGTGGTTTCTCACTCCCACCGAGCGCATCGTTGCTGTTGAGCGTCTGCGTAAGGGGGCAACGGGTGTCCGGTGTCAGAAAATCAAGGTCTCGCAACTCAAAGAGGCGGCGACAGATGTCAAGTTATACCTCGTTTTCCTCCTAATGGCGTCTGCGTATACCGTCAATGGCGCAGTATCGGGTTTTGGTCCGCTTATCGTTAGTACATTTGGCTGGTCCACGCTCGAATCGATACTATGGCAGTTTCCACTCGGCGGCCTGTGTCTCTTTTCCATCCTGTTGTGCGGGTACCTCAGCTCGCGGATTCCTAATATTAGACTCATCCTACTTGCGGCAAACTGTCTCCCCGTCATTGCGGGCTGCGTCATGATCTGGAAGAGTAAGTGGAGCTATCATGCCGCAGCGCCTGTAGCAGGATACTCTATCATTGGCTCTTTCGGCGCCGTGGTCAGCCAGACGATTGTCGTTGGTATGTCGAACGTTGCTGGTGCAACCAAGAAGAGCGCCATGGCCGCTGCGATTTTCGTGGCGTATTGCGTAGGCAATATTGTGGGACCACAGTTGATCAAGAGTCAGGATAAGGTGCTGCACTATCCGCAGTTGTGGACGGGGCTGATCATATGGTATGTCTCTGTCTTGCTCCAGCTCGGTTCTTCGAGTGGAATGTTTTGAGAACACTACGCTGATGAATAATGATTAGTTATTGTATTACTGTTGCTGCTGCTGTAGGGCTGTATGTTGTGCTTAAGCTTGAGAACAAGAAGCGAGACGCTCTTCCTGTTGATGAAGCTGAAAGGGATATGTTTGCTTTCATGGATCTAACGGACAAAGAGAACCCATATTTCAGGTATGTACTATAGAAGGGTTAGCATTTAGCAATGCCAATAGAAGTAAAACCATGCTATCACATCTGGGTCTGTACATCGGTTTGTGTATAGTCACCTTATTACCCCATGTATGACTCCAGATATCCCGGTAGCTACTCCTTAGGATTAACGAGCCATTTTCCATATATGAATATTCCGTCTCAGACTTGTGCAAGAGCATAATGGAAAATGAGGGTTAGGGACGGGAAAACATCATGATATCTTGTCATGATATCTTGTCATGACATCTAGTCAGATTTGTTATCTAATAAACCAAGCGCAGCGGCCACGACGTATGTACAACTTTCCACCGCCGGATCTATCCAGCCAAAATCTCCTATCATCAGAGCATCCTAGTTTCATTCTACTCCTCATACATGCAAATCGTCATCACCACATTAAGCCATCATCTCGTATACAAGCGTTAGAAAAAGCGAAGGAAAATGCAAATCAAGAGCACAGCAGACCCAACAAAACATTACGTGACCGAGAGCAATCTGAAACCAGCAGACCATTATGATATCGGGGGTGGTCTCGGTGTGTGTGTGTGTGTCGGGTGGTGAGTTGAGGAAAACAGGTGATGATATTATTGTTGCTTCTTTGCCGGCATGGAATGTGCCGTCGGGACGAAGAGAAGACTAGACCACCGGTAAAGCAACGAGCGCGTATGGCGGAGATACCAAAAGACGAGGGGCAAGAGGTCTAGATTGGTACAGTCGATATGGTGGTCGAGACGGGCGACCGAGTAAAGAATTTCATGCTGAGCCGTCGGAATTGGGTAGATTTGAGATATCCTGATAGAGTAAGGGACAAGGGTATTTTGATTGGGAAAGTCTTTATATGATTTTCGGAAAATTCAAGTGTTTGAAAAGATTGCAGGCGGTGTAGATTGAGTGGTCGTCTGCAGAGGGATGGTGGGTCCGGACATGTAACTTCATCTTCGGAACATGGTTTTGTGGTTGAGCGGCGACTCAAAAGGTACTGGCCCTCTCAGCCGTCCACCCCTTGCGATTGGCGTTTGTCCGGTACAAAAGACGCACACATAAACGCGCGGTAGAGCCCCTTTGCTAAGACCGACACAGCCCATATGAAGCCACTTGTTGCAGGACTCGCACTGCACCATGGGTGCGTTGTCGTCATCAACGCCACCATTGCAAATACATCGACTTTCGCTCGAGAGACTACTTCGATCGGTCGAGGGTGTGTTATTTGGTGAGCCGTTGAATGTATTTGTAAAGGGATCGTATTGGCCAAGGATGAATCCATTGGCATGCGGTGGGGTAATGTTGGAAATTTCAGCTGAGGCCTGTGCCCATCGTTGGTTGTGGGCTTTGAGGGTATTTTGAGATGCACGCTCTAGCTTTATTAGCAGGTCAAGCGAAGGAATGACTAGACCGTCCTACCAATCCGTTGCTGCCGCTCCCCTACCATCTTTTTCAGCGCTCCTAGCGCATCCCCAGGGGAATGGACTTCAGAATCTCGAGAGTGATCAGCCGAGGCGGATCTTTGGGATGCATGTTCTGCAGCAGATGGTCGTATCGGTCGAGCAGACTGGAACGATGCTATATCAAAGGCACTAGCTGGTCTGAGCGCGGGCCTTGCCACCTTGAAAGACGCGCCTCCCTCAAACCCACCGCTATCTGTACGGGCATGTTTCGGTGCCCGCCGTTCTGGCTGTGGGACCGTGAAGGAGGCATTGCGACTGAGGATTGGAGGCGGCTCATCTTCTTCAGACCCACTGTCCTCCTGCTCGTACAGGTCAGGATACTGTCGGCGAGGATCTTGCTGTGATGCTCGTCTTATGGCTCTCGGGGTTTCATCGTCATCATCAGCAGAAACAGTCTCTGTGCGAGCTCGACCAGTTTCGTCAATGATGAGGCGGGTTCGTGGCTTCCTGATCTCAGGTATTGCTTTCATTGAACCACCATTTTGACGTTTTAGTGGAGATGAACGTCTGGGAATTGTAGAGAGGTTGGTTGGAATGGATATTCGGGCCTCTGTTGTCAGTGACCGACTCTTCATCATACTATCAGTGTTGCTTCGCTGCAATCCAGGTTTTACGTTTTCTGTTGAGCCAGACGAAGAATTTGTGTTACTGCGCGAGTGTTGGCTCCTTGCTCTTCTAACCTGTTCCCTTTCAGCTTGAGCGTCGCGCAACTGAGTCTCATAAGGTTGCCTCGAGCCCACGTTCACAGACGACTGCAGCTGCAGTGTCTCAGGCGAAGTGATCATATTGGGGTCGTAAGTGCTGAGCAGCATGCTGGGATTTACGCTAGTAGACGTGGCTACGAACGAGCTGTGCCTCATATTGTGTGCCTGTTCCGCGTGAGGATTTAAGAACGTGGGCCCTGGTGACGCTTGAAAACTTTGGAACGCTGGTGTTTGCATCGGATTAGTTACCTGATGGTTGAAGGCTTGCCAGTTCATGTTTTGCTCCATGCGATGCGGCGTAGAGGCGAACGGATCTACACCCAACGGTACATCCAGGTCCATCTGCATACCATCGTTAGATGGATCCCAAAACAGACGTGACTGAGGCATGAGAGACGCCGACATTGGGTCAAGACCGGAAAGTTGCATCATGTCTGAAGTGTATTGCAAGTTGCCAAACCCAAATGGGGTCTGGTCGAAGAAGGTTTCTGACGATGGTACCTGGACGGGCGTCCTGTGTATTACAGTGGCAGGTGTGCCCGCGCCGTTTGCTGCACCCTGTGGGGGACCCCTCCTAGACGAAGCATCCCTGGTTGGGGGTGGGGTTTGCATATGGGTAAAGTCCATGGCGACGGGGCGCGAAGTCTGAGACGAGGAGGACAATGGCGGGTTTCGGCCAGGCCTCGTGAATTTATTAGGATCTGGCGACGATGACAGCCTTCGCGAGGCGTCGACGGGTGGCAAGGGAAGGTTCTGAGGGACGAAATGGTTGACATGAAAGTCCGGGTCCTCGGGGGTGCGGACGGGTTGGCTATAGGAGCTCAAGGGTCGGTCTATGGTCGTCGACAGTGTAAACGAGGGTGTCTGGACAGGGGTATGCCGACCATTGGGTAGCGGGGTTGCCCAAGCGTCAAGAAAGTGTGAGTGTGCAAAAGTTTCCGTCTTGGGTGTCTTGAGGCTTGCGTCCGGGAACGTCAGCGATTTGGGCGTCGAGGAAGGACTTGGTATATGCCAGTCGGTCGATCTAGCACGCGACCCACGTTAGCCTGGGGCACTTGCAGCTGCGAACCGAAACATTGAGCAATCGAGAAAAGTGCAATTAGCCAAAAGACAAGCAGAGAAATTCGGAGGAAAAGTTTCTTTTGCAACAAAATGGGCAGGCGCTGCTGGAATGCATTTTTGAGGGCGGGTTGGCACTGAGCTTCGGATGACAAGCGTGCGGTGCTGCCTGCTTCTAGGCCTACACCAAGCCTCTATTGGGTCCAATGCGGCGTTTGCAGTAGGCAGCCACGCTAAACGGCAGCCATTATATCTGTGAAGCTCGTTGCACCGGCCCGAAAACTTCAAGACGTATACGGTTCCTAGACAAACATAGGAACGGGAACTAGGTAGGAGGGAGCCGTACCCATGTATATGCTGATCCAAGCCCATAGCAAGCCCAATACCACAGTGTTCCTCCTCTACAGACCATGTAGCACCTACTATTACTATGTCGTCGGCAACGTCGATGGTGATGTTGAGCGGGCGGAAGGGGGTGAGGCGGAGATGGCGGACGCTCTGGCGGAGTTTTGCTGCTGCTCCCGCTGCTGCTGTCGGGTTGCAGGCTAGAGCAGAGGCAATTGGGACAGACGACGGAGCGGTGATAGTACCGAGGTCGTACGCCTGAATGGCGGTAGCAGGGGAGATGGCAGCGCTGTGAGACGTTGAAGATGCAGGTACCGAGCGAGGGGCGTCACGGCAGCGTATCGGGAGGGAAAGAGCAGGCTCGCGGCTTCCTTGGGGAGGTGCTGGGCTCCTGCAGTCTGTGGGAAGAACCGAGGGTGAAAGGTTTCTTCACGTACTAGGAGAGGCAGTGGGGCGGAACTGAAGCTGCAAATGCAAAAGGTTGTAGTTCGGCAAAGATGAATAATTGAATAGTACCGATCGTGACCCGCCGCAGCAACACACGCACGCAGCAATGGCGCAAGAAAGCAGTGCAGTGCCTTTCTCCTGAGCCCTTGGGGCACTTCTACTAGCTCAGGCACCGTGCCGCATGGGGCTGCTCATGGCGATATAGCGAGGCTGTCACTATTGGGTGGTCATGGCAGGGAGGAGGCATGGAGTTTGCTCAGCGTCGTCGCCGACAGCCAGGCGAAGCTTCGTGCAGCCGACCCAACTAGCAGCGAATGGGGGGAGAGGCTCCGGCTGAACGAGGTACATAACGATGAGCTAAGTCGCGAACGGACACGGAACGACTGCACCATGGCTTGGGGTAATGCGTGCCGTGACGATGAGATGGGTAGCAATGACAGGCCGACGCTGACGTCTCCAGCTTGTCTACAGTACGAGTCTAGGACCCGACGCTAAATCGCCGTGACCCCGTGAGCCAGTCACACCTATCCAACGACAAACTCCACATGTCCTTCACCTGCCCTCGCCCAGGGGCGCCTGCTAGGTAGAGAATAAAGAAGTAACAAACAAAGTGCTCGCCGCTGCCAGCTGGCAGTCGATGGATGCTCATGTGTCAGCACCGACTACGCCCGTTAATCTAGGCGTCATTATGCAAATCCCATGAACCTGGAACACGACCTTTGGCCCCGGCGAATCGCGGGCCGGCCTCGCAGGACTGCACTTTTCTAACCATTCAACCACCAAGCCACACGCCAGCCTACCCTATACGACAGAGTGAATCGTCTCACTCTCACTTGTACTTGGCCAATTCCGTCAAGTACAAACCATATCCCTGGCATCTTCATCGCCACTCTGGCGCCAGCCCATCCATTCATGCAAGGTACACTGCTACTCAGCTCCCTTGTTTGCAGAAGCGCATCACCGGTGAGGCTAAGAAAAGAAAGTTGCTGCATCCCTATCTCGTGCCTGCCTGCTGTTGAGCTTGGCAGGCACAACTATCTCGCTCTAGCCCTCGGCCAAGCGAAATGAGAGGGGCTGTTGGAAGCGACATACGTCACAAGCGTCTCTATTCCCGTCATAGCTATTATGTATATATCGTAGCGCATGGACATGCCGTGTCCCATCCCACCATTACCAACTCCGAAGCCCATGCTATCGTAACGTAACGGAATCAAGGCCTACCGAAAGACGTTGAGGAAAAAGTAACCCTTTTATAGCGGATCGTTATAGGTACAGGAAAAGGAAAGACAAGAAAAGAGCTGTTGTATTACACACCCATCATGGTCGAAATTGCCCCCCAGGCTTCTGTTTAGCTCGTTACCTCCAAGATTGTCCAGCATCCCAGAGATGCCTCTCATTACGTCCATAGTAGGTGCTTATGCCAAAGACTATCGCATAAATCTACCCATGGTAGGATCCCTCTGATACGAGAGACGTGAGACTGCCGACATTGAGTCGTCATCTCGCTCAAGTGTAGGTCCCGACAGGTCGGAAACGGCGTCGTCAAGGGGATCATCAAAGGGTGATCGTGCTACGAAGCGCGCTCGCGAGTTAGCTCTGGCTATTGACATCCTGAGGCTGCTTTGGCGCGAAGTTGACATGAAGCTGGGCGGCGCAGCACTATGCGGTCGATACGGCGGCGGTGGCTCTGCGAAGCTGCTATTGTCTGCAAACGGATCTGCAGGTCTGTGCGAATTTGATGTAATCGACACCATATCTGAAGTATCCATTCCAGTGAGATAGGCACCATTCGAGCCGGATCCGATGGGTCCCAGTATGATCGGATGATTTTGACTCCATAACGATGTAGGTCGAAGTTCGCTCGGTGGCTGATCCCACTCTTCTGAGGGCAATGCAGCTTGCGGCGACGGTGCCATATAACGTCGTATCGTTTGTTCCTCTAGTACCTTTGACTCTTCTGCTTCCAGCTTCATTACTTTAGCTTCCGCTTCCGCTTCCGCTTCCTCTTCCTCTTCAATGGAAGCAGCTTCCACCTTCCTTTTCTTGCGTCTGCGCAAACACAGGAAAGCGACAACCCCCAAAATACCGAGGACGATGACCGGAACAACTGCGGCAGCGGCATACAACGGTGCATGATTAGCACCCCCTTTTGGCAAGTTCAAATCTGGTGGCCGACCTCCAATTGAACTCGGTGGCTGACCTGGCATTTGCGTCGATGTTCCAATAGTGGTGGGAGTATCGGATTGCGATGGGTTCTCCAAACCGCCTGCATAGGGTGTCGCTGCTGACGTAAATGCAGATTGGGTAGCCGTGGTGGGAAAAGGTGAAGCGTATGGCGGCCGTGAAAAGCCCGATGAATGTTCCTCAGGCCGAGCGCCAGGGACGTTGGTTGGCCGTTGGCCCTCACCAGGTGCAAGCAGAGGTGTTACCATCGTTGTGTCCGGAGATGTGTTTGGCGCTGGTACAATGGGTGGAGTGATCTGAGGTGGTGGCGGCGGCTTTCCACCCTTATCATCCTTATCATCCTTATCTTCCTTGTCATCCTTGTCATCTTTATCATCTTTATCGTCCTTTTTCTTTCCGTCCTGTGGAGGGGGCGGAGGTGGTTGCGGAAGTTGTGGAGCCATTACGACTTGGGCGAACCGCTGATGAGAGCAGCTTCTTGCTGCGGTAACGAAGACTGCAGACGTGCGTCAGATGCTAACACCAGTGATGGTGCCGGACGCCTGATTCTTGAAAATGGCCAAGGTAGGAGCTGAGCTATGGTGATGATGCTCCAGGACCGAACCAGTAGTAGGAGATGCGGGGCCGAAACGAAATCCAGTTCTGACGTTGGCGGTCCGTTCGATGACAGCAGGGAGCACGACAAATTGTAAGTCAAGTGTATTTGACGGCGGAATTTAGTATAGTCAAGTTTTACAAGTAGCAGACTTGATGTTCAAGGTAGAGAATGAAAAGTGACAGGGAGCGAGAGGAAGATACTTTGACAGGTCCGCAAAGTGAGGAGGCGCAGGCATCTTACTTCGGGTATCTCGCCGTGTGCTGCAGCCCAAGGCCGAAGTACCGGCTGCGGATAGTCGGCGTGGTTGGCTACATGCCGTGATGACGGTTTAGAGGCCGGGCTCAGCCTCGATGGCTTGGAGACGTACAAACCCCACCCGCTCGGGATAGTTATTTTGGGCTCCCTAGCTGCCGATCTACGAAAGCTTAGTGTGTGGAGATGGATCTCTGCATGCTCAGCACACATTCCTGATTTTCTTGTTGCATGGCCCAGAGATGGCACACTCTCTCACACTTTTGTATGCTTGTTTGCTGTGCTTACGATGAACTCATCTTGCAATGATGATGAATCGGTCGGACTTACTCGACGGCATGCCAATGCGCAGATCGCTTCTCATCGTCTTGGTAGCTGAGGTGTAGCTCATGTGATTGGCCGCCGCCATGCCACGGATAGAACATGGCTGAATCTTACAGGCTACGGCCTCAGTTATTCGTCTTATCTGAGGTGGGGTCGCACGCCGGATGTACAAAAGCCTAGGGGGGACTGCAGCTAATTGAAGGTGAAACGTGCGACTACGGACACACTGCTGCATGACTGCCCCGCTGCATGCTGTTCGGAGCTTTTCGTTCGCCATACCGTTGCTATTTAGCAGGCCGTGCGCTAGTAACTGCCCGATCACATGTGTAGATGGCGTGTTGAAATAGAAACCCTATGTTATTGTTACTTGGCTGCCGGGTAGTTCGTGTTTGACGGCAATCTATTAGGCTGCATATGGCGTGCTTCTTTGCTAAGGCCAAGATGATGTCGGTTGCCATTCGGCTGCAAAAGTTAGGCGCGAGGCTCGGCGATGTGACTTTTGCTAGAGCAGCGCTTGGCTGATGATCTCATCGGCCCGTACACATCCGCTGTCCGCGGACAGATTCACTACGCTGGACCCCACAATCTATTCGCGAACATGGACAAGTTCAAGTCTGTTGCTAAGGGCGGCTGGCATCCAGAGAAGAGCCGTGCCAATAGTGGCAGCAGTGCTGGGGGGCAAAGCGACTCTAAGCTAGGCCAAGTGGTACGTGAAGCTGTACCTTGTCATGTGTAAACTGATTTCTAACGAGTGACAGAAAGGCTGGGTGGGAAAGGCCCAAGGCAAAGACGTGCATGCCGAATCAGCTCGGGAACATCAATCCGCGCCCCTGTCGTCGTTGAAAGATCCAGCCTCATTTGCGCCGCCGCCAAAACGAGTGAACTACAATGCTGTGCCGGCATCATCGGGTACGCGTCCTTCTACGGTCGCATCGTCTCGAACGGAGGAGCAAGAGGAGGCAGAAGACAACCGACCAGCCCCAGGCCCATATAGACGCGACACCACAGGGCTAAGCACAGCACACCTGCCCAAGCCTCCTGCTTTCCGCCCAGGTACTGCATCGCCAACAACTACAGGCTCTGCACCGAAACCGAAACCGAGTCTTCCCCCTAGACTGCCTCCGCGACAAAACTCGAATCCTCATGAATTCTCCGCCGCGCCTCCACCCACATACAATGAGGCTACACAGCAAGAGACGGCTTCACATGGCGGGCTGAACCAGGGGGCTTTGGGTCGTCTGGGTCAAGCGGGAGTATCCGTGCCTGGCTTTGGCATCGGTCGGACAGCCTCTCCTCCCGTACCGCCTCGTGCGAACCCTTCTCCACCTGTCCCTCCTCGAGCGAAGTCTAGTTCCAGCACAACTGTACCGCCGCCTGTTGCGAGCGGACATGGCTCGCAGATGAACGAACTTCAGAATAGATTCGCCAAGTTGACAGGACCCAAATCACGAACACCAGCACCAGCGCCGCCCCCAACGACAGGCACATCATGGGCGGACAAACAGGCGGCACTTCGAACAGCTAGCAACCTCCGGAACGACCCATCCAAAGTCTCGGCATCTGACTTGAAAGGGGCAGCATCGACGGCAAATAATTTTCAGCAGCGGCATGGCGATCAGGTTGCATCTGGGTGGAAGTCGGCCAACTCGCTCAACCAAAAGTACGGCATCATGGGGAAGATGAACAGCTTAGGCTCGTCGAGTGGAGCAGCAGCACCCCCACCAGTGCAGTCGCCAACACAGATTCAGGGCAGCCAGGGAGGAGGACTAGGGAAGAAGGCGCCACCACCGCCTCCGCCAAAGAAGAAGGAGCTGGGCAACGGCTCGGGCGAAGCACCGCCAATTCCTCTGAGTAGCAAGCCCAAGTTCTAGGGCTTTATTGAGTAGATGTATCTATACTTGCAGATATTCCAGCCACCATGTGTATGTATACCCTGTTGGCGGCAGGCAGTCCCTTAGCGGTGGCTGCCCCAACGTCACTTCCCAGTTTATGGATCAGCGGGAGTCGCTCCTTCCCCCATGTACGTACGCTGGGGCCGTCAGACCCTCAACATGTTCGTCACCCTGCCACATCCCTGCTACAAGTTTCCCGAGGCGTACAGGATTCGACAACGACACTGACACTGCTGCCGTGTGGAAGAAAGACAATACGTATACGGTGGCCGCCAGAAACGGCTAGCCTTGCGAGGCTCACCTCCCACGACCTAGATGACAGCTAGGTACGCGGTCATGGTCCTTCTTGGCTGCGGGTTAGAAGGGGGCCTGGCGGTCCAGTGGCAGCCGACTGTGGCTTGCCTCGGCACGTCATGGACATGTTATTCGCCAAAAAAGTTGCGCATCCGCTAAATTCTCAACCAAAGCCAAAGAACCTTTGTCCAGAAGCCTCTTGCCTGCTCTTTCTAGCCTCTGGGCCGATGCAAGCTTTGCTACAACCGTGCTTCGTCCGGGTTTAACTGTGCACTCAATTGCGGATATATCTTAAACCTTGTGCGCGCCGTCCCCGGTTTGTGCGCTGAGCAGAACGGACGCTGAGAGGCCTCGCGTGTTTGGAATCAACACAATCGCTGCACCTTCAACAACCGCCCGCATTGACGACGCGCGCCGACGATAAGCCCACCCGCATTGTTGAGAACTGCTCCGAATACGCAATATTAGCGTAACGGCTGGGCATTGACCCATCTGGGCCACACAAAATCTGCCACCCGCCTCGGGACCTCACTGACCTCACCACGCCGCGCTGACCACACGCCCATCTCCACCGCTCACGCACAGGCTCCCTCCCGCACCTTTACAGGTCGCTGCACAACTGCAAACAGAGCCATCATGTCTGGTGCAGGTCCTTCTCTCCACCCTGGCGACTGGCCATCAAGAGCTGTCCTCCAGTTCCCCCCCGATGCCGCGCCCTTGCCCATTCCTCCCCCATGGACGGGCGAGTCGACCTTCGCCAACCCATTCCCCATTCCCGAGGACATTTATCAGGGAGCCCTCTCGTACAAGGTCCCGCTGACCATCGCCTCCGTCTACTTCGTCACCGTCACCTACGTCAATTGGTACAACCGCCAACATGGAAACAAGCCGTGGAGGATCGCAAAGACGCGCCCCTTCTACGCCTTTGTTATCTTCCACAACGTCTTCCTGGCTGTCTACTCAGCTGTCACTTGCGTGGCTATGATCCGCTGCTTGAAGCACTCGTTCCCCCACTACAGTGAGCCCAATGCCGTTGTCGGCACCATCGACGCTCTCTGCAAGATTCACGGTCCCCGCGGACTGGGCGACGCCGTTACGTACCGCACCAACAACGACACTTGGGCCAGCCTCAACCCCAAGGTCCTCGTCGGACCCAATGGCATGCCAGACACGAGCGACGTTGGCAGAATTTGGAATGAGGGGCTGGCTTTCTGGGGCTGGTGGTTCTACCTGTCCAAGTTCTACGAAGTCCTTGACACGGCCATCATTCTCGCAAAGGGCAAGCGAAGCACTACACTCCAGAAGTACCACCACGCCGGCGCTATGCTGTCCATGTGGGCTGGAATGCGTTTCATGTCCCCACCTATCTGGATGTTTGCTCTGGTCAACTCTGGCATTCACGCTATGATGGTGCGCACTTCCTCACATTTTTGACAATCCCCCCACTGACTTTTTCCAGTACACCTACTACACCGTCTCAGCCCTTGGCTTCCGGGTCCCAAACATTGTCAAGCGAACCCTTACCACGCTCCAGATCACCCAATTCCTTGTTGGATCTGCCTTTGCCGCCATACATCTCTTCGTTTCCTACACCGTCCCCGTTTCGGTAGCATACAAGGTCGCTGAGAAGGTTGCGCCCAAGGTCTCCTCTACAGTCTCGTCTGCCGTCGCTTCGGCTACCGAGTCTGTTGCGGAAGCTCTGCCCACTGTCACTGGTGTCGGTGTGGCTTTCCTCAGGAGGCTCATCTACCGTGCAGCCGGCGACGAGGGTCTCGCAGAGAACGTACCCATTCCAGGCGAATCAGTTCCGATCCGCCAGCAGCAACAAGTGGTTGTCAACGAGCCAGCTCCCGTGCAGAACGCAGTACACGAATTCTTCCACCCACACGAGACTGTTGAGAAGATCTTCTACCGCAACGAGTACCAGACTGTTCCATGTGTCGATACCTCGGGCCAAGCTTTTGCCATTTACGTCAACCTGATCTACCTAGCGCCTCTTACCATCCTCTTCATGCGTTTCTTCTTCAAGTCCTATCTCCGCCGCTCATCGCCCAACACCAAGCGCGATTCCAAGCCTCGCACCATCTCCGACGCAGCCGGCGACGCGAGCCGTAGAGTAGAACGTGAACTTGACTCCCTTGACAAGTCAGCTGAAGACGCCATCTCCTCTGGTGTAAACATTGCTAGGGACGCCGTTCGTGGAAGAAAGCCAGCCAACGGCCAGATCAAGGACGAGAGGCAGGGCAGCATGAGCCCCGCTAACCAGAAGTTTTTGGAAAACGTGAACCGCAGAGTCAGTGAGAAATTGCAGGAACTTGATGAGGGTGCCGATGCCACATCCAAGAAGGCAAGGCAGATAGCCAAGGACCTTGTTGGCAAGGTCGAGGATGCTGGCGATGCAATCGAGGACGAGTATACGAATGGCAAGGAGAACGCCTTTCAGCGTTCAGCGAGCAACGCCCGCAAGCCTAACAAGAAGGGAAGCCATTTGTCGTTGAAGAGTCAGAGGAGTGAGTCTGTGGCGAGACCAGAGCAAGAATCTGAGCCAAAAGACATCAACAACACTCTGGACGAGGCCGGAGGCAAGGGAAAGTTTTAGGGAACAAAGCAACTTCCACGTCTCGATTACGAGTGACACGAAAACAAAGCAAGGAGCGTGTAGAGGGTGAAAACTTACAGCAGCGGAGTTACTCAAGCACCGCTGCTTCTCATTTGGGGCGTCAATATAATGATTACAGGCGATAGTAGGCGCTGTGTAGACTTGAGATATCCCAGATTCATCTAGCCATAGATGCTAGGAGAGAGGACTAGGACACCAAAAGTCGGATATTTGCAACAGTATATGTATTAGGGGAGGTTTGTCAATTGTCGGCGTAGCTCTACTATCATAATACAATTATTTGAAACTTGATCCTTGACAGAGTCGTAGTTGATCATGTTGTACATGTCCTTGAACTCAACGTATGCAGCCCTCCATATCCCATGCGCTTCTTCCCAGTTCCAACCGCTCTTCCTTGAGCTTCCTCACCACAGCCTCCTTGCCTGTTGCAAGGTGTACGCTTGGGGTCGACACGCCAGTAACTGCTTTCATATCGCCTCGCATACCATGCTCCTGACCACTCCGTCCCAGATCCTCGTCGTTTCTGGCAAAAATCTGTAAGCCGCGTAGATGCGTGTCCTTGCCGTTTTGATGGTTCTCTAGGATCTTGACTTGGACCAGATGTGCTCTTAGCACGGGCATTTTAGGGGGTCGCTGCCGTGTCGAAGGAGGTGAGCGGGGCGCCGGGTTCGGTGAGAGTGACGTAAAGGGCTGGCGGGGTTGGGGGCGTGGCATGGCAGGCGTCGAGGTTGCATGGAGCGACGGGGTCGTCATTTGTTGATGGGGGCGGTGCCGGAGGTCGTGGGTATGTTGAGTTTGAGGGGTTTGATGAGGGTCATACGCTGGCATTGGGGTGTGATGCTGGTTCTGCACTGGAGTCTCGATCTCGGTATCCTGTGGAGCGGCATTCTCAGAGTCGGAGGAAGCTGCTTCATTTGCACCACGTTGTCTTCCGTTTGTGTTTGTTGGTGCTGCGGTGATGCGGAGTGGCTCTTGTCTGCGCTGTTCACCATCATCATCCTCATCAGATTCGTCATCGTCCCCACCGTCGTCATCTTCACTATCTGCATCTCCTACACCGCTGAAATCCGCCCATATCCATCCCCGCGGGCTTTCCAATCTCATCTCACCCCACTCTTGTAAATCGTTCATGCCACTACCAGCGAGAAAGATAATCTTGGTCGGTGTGTACGACTCATCTTGCTCGAAGTCGAGATATAGTCGTAGTCCGACAATTCGCACGAGTTTGAAAAAGTGGATGTTCAGGTAGTGCGGTTGCGGACCATCGGATTGCCAGAATAGGTTGGTTGAGGGATGTCGAAGTTGCGGGATGGAACACCCTGGTTTGGAAGAAGATACTGTCCATGATGCAAGGGTACTGACCTCGCGGAGGTAGGATGGCGGAGGGTCGATATTAGGTTGGGGGTTGTCGTTGTGATTTGGTGATGCTAGGCCCTCGTCGTCATCCAGCTCTTCCTCTTCCTCTTCGCCTAGCGCCTCTCCGTCGCCGACGTCATCATCACCGTCTTGACGGCCTAGCTCCGTCTCGCTATCCGAGTCTTCTTCTGCTGTGGGTGGGGACATGTGGTGCTGCTGCGCTCGGCGACGAAGTGATGGCGGCATACCTCTAGTGTACTATCACGGGCCCGGGAAGCGCCCCCGAGGCTTGACAGAACCTAATACGGAAATGACGTAAACGCGTGTATTACAGGGGCTGCGCTTTGCAGTAGCAGTAGCACGTGTTGAGGCCTAGTAGTAGTTATGCAAGCGAGGTGTGGCATGGCAAGGTTCAGCCGAGAGGAGAATCCAGGTTGATGTGCCGACGTCTTCAAATTAAGTTTTATAACGGCGACATGCCTGGTCTTCTGTGGTAGTGGCTACTTTGCCGCGTGCGAGGCCTGGAAATGTTGGTGGTTGAGCGTCGGGAGCTTAAACGCCCAAGCGCACCGACGTGCTTCACCTCCCTTCGGCGTTCCGCGCCCGTAGTCTGCTGTACCTGCAGCATGCACCATCTCTCTCCGCATCAACGTCGGGTCGCTATCGCCCGTTTACGTTCGAATGCATACCCGCCATGCAATCGATCCTGTCATTAGACTTGACGCCGCCCAATAGTGCCCAAGGTTCGCTCAGTTCGCACCGGATGCTCCCCCGCCTTAGTGTGAAAGACGGCTTGGCCCGATCCGTTTGGGCTATATGCTCTCGCGACCAATCCAGCCGCTTGGAGACCTCAATGCGTTTCCACGCTATCTGGAGGCGGCAGCGGAACATACCCCGACTACGAGACAGTTGATGGAATCGAAAATCCTCTATCGGGCACCCTGCATGAACCATATGTGTAACTAACATAGCCCTCGACGAGAGTTTCCAGCCCAATCTGTGATTTCAAGATTTCAAGGAGGCGACGCCCTTGTTAGCATCTGTAGCCCTCGTTGCCCTCTTTTGATGGTAGATGATACATCGCTGATAAAATACTTCTTTTACACTACCTCGTGTACCGTCACGTTTAGCGTGGCTTACAGCAGGGTGTCGTACTTTCAACAATCGCATCCATCTGTAGCGCATGTGTAGACTCGACGCCACTCACTTTTCGCGCGATTTTAAACGTTTATGCTCCTATATGTGGCCCACTTCCAAGAAGCACCTCTCGACCAACATCACCTGTCACGCCGTACCCACCTTTGTATGACGCGACCGATACTGTCAACCCATGATCATGGGTCAACACAGTCCGACCGATGTGGCAAACTCGGCAATACTTCAGAACCAAATCACGATCGCCTTTCTGACAATCGCCTGGTTCTCCCTACTGTTGAGGATATGGACGCGAACTTGTGTCATATCAAACTTTGGTTGGGATGATGCTACGATGATACTCGCCTGTGTAAGTGAATTCCTGCTTCTAGGAGCATTGTAGACCTAACATCCTCAGATGGTTTTCACGGTGTTTTGTACAGCACAATTATATATCGCAGCAAACGGTATAGGAACACACGTCACCAGTTTACAACGTCAACAACAATTAACCACGGTACCAAACATCTCATCTGTTGATGCTGCATCCAACTGACCATCCCAGTGGGTCTTTATGAGTGAATGCGGTTACATCATGTCCATGATGATAATCAAGGTATCGGTCTGTATCTTCTTTGCTCGCATCGTCGTTAAGCGTGCCCATTTCATCATCATATACGTTACAGCTGGCGTCAACATTGGATCGTCTCTCACTGCCTTCTTTTACTGTCTCTTCAGATGCGGACCTGATCTATCCATATACATCCTTAACGAATTCACCAATAACTGCACTTCTGCATCCACCGACTTGTTCATGGGATATCAGCAAGGTACGCATATGTTTTGCTCCATTTACTCCAATGTCAATATACTAACTAAACCCCAACTAGGCGCCTTCAGCGCTCTGACAGATATAATATTCGTTATACTGCCAGTCTTGCTTCTTTGGAACGCCCAAATGGACTTGAGGTCTAAATTATCCATCGGCTTCGTACTGTCCTTGGCAGCACTGTAGGTTCTATCCATTTTCTCTCCCGGTTTATTCTCTCTAACACGTTACAGTGGATGCATCTGCTCGATCATACGCTTCCCCTATATAGACGGACTTGCGAGGACCAAGGATTTCTTTTGGAACGTAGTCAACGTTTCCATTTGGAGTACAATAGAAGCAGGTGCTTGCATCACTGCCGGGTGTATAGCAACGCTAAGACCGCTTTTCAAACACGTCCTTCATCGAGCAAGGGGCTCAAATGCGCTGTCCGGGTCCAACACCACAACACTGTCAAGAAGCGGAAGGTCGACGCAGCAATCTTATACACCAAAGAGCGCACACGGTAGCTCAACGCCACATTATGATATTGCACTTGCGGAAATCGATCGAGACTGCTGCGGCGCCGAGGATAAGCAGCCAGGAATCGAATATTCACTTGAACCCATCAGTAGCGTATCTTTGGCACCAAACGGCGAGGAAGCAATTACGCTTTCATCCGACATAGGCCATACGCGCACAAGCATGGACCCCATCTTAGGAAGACAAGACTTGCCTGTTCCCGAGCTTGGTTGGCACTATAGCTCGAGCGAGGGGCCCGGAAAAGAACCAGCAAAGAATCATGACCGAAGCGCGCGTGTAAGCTGGTCTTTCCGCAAAGACGCTGTCTTAGATATACCTCCGATACTCCAGAGGCCTACCACTGCACCGGCGTCGCCGGATTGTTATGGAGAAGTATGAGTAGCGACCGTCTTGATCGGAGTGTACATACCAAGACCGCCAACCACTGCTGACCCGGGAGAACGAAGGTGCATCGCATCAGCGGTCCAATACACAATGCTCAGCAAGAGGCGAGTCCATGCTTTGGAGAGCCTGAAGGCAGCATACAGAGTATTCGAACAGGCTAGGCGAGTTCAAATGCTCGATCAAGCTTATCCTTGACCCGGTCGTATGACTATGTCTTTGTAGTCAACTTGACACAGCGGGGTTAGATGATTTCTGCTGGAAGGGTCTCATGAACCGTTTTGAGCTGAGCATCAGGGACAGGGAAAATGGAAAGTGTAGGCCAGACTGGTGATTGGTCACAATATGAAGCGATAAGAGTGACTTGAGGGGCTTTTTTGGTTGGTCCATGCTGTTCGAGCAATTTCTTCTGTATCATTTATGTGTATACGAGAATCTGATGTCATATCATTGAAATTCGCCAGCTGTTCTGTTGGTGCATGAGATCCATTACGATGCATCAACCCCGGGCTCACTACCTTCCACCCATGAAATCAGGCTTGTACGCCTTGACACCACCAGCTTTCATAAGCTCCCTCAGAGCCATGGTGGCGTACTGGCTGCTTGCCAGCTGCAACTTAAGTACAACCGCAATCTTCTTCTCCTGCTCCTCATCCTTTTCCTTACCATCTTCCATGTCCCCATCTCCATCCTCAACTGCGGCTCCTTCCTCTCCCTTCCTTCCCGAAACATCTCTTTCCTTGCCCAGCCTCTGCAAATCCGTTTCCACAAACTGTTCGTCTGGCTTTGTATAATCATGCAGCGCATAAGTCAGCGGTCCCAAAGGCTTGGCAAGAAACTTTCTGTAGCCTCCACTGAGACTGACTTCTCTCCACTGCCTGCGCATTTTGTAGGGATCTAAGCCTCCACCCTTTTCACTGCCCATGAACTTCTTGTAGAACGTACCGATCTCGTTCTGCGGGTACTCGATATCGAAGCCAGGTTGTGGCAAGACTATATCCCAAATTGTGTATTGCCCTGATGCGGCTTCGGCGGCCGTGAGTGGGCGAGCGCGTTCGAAGTCGGCTTCGGGGGCATTTGCGTTCTCAGTGCCCGAGGGGTTGATAATCATCTCGCCATCCTGGTCAATTGTTGTGTCTACCTTGGCAGTCGCGGTGTTGGAAAGCTCCTTGTCGCGGTGTTCGTTGACGAGGACGAGATCACCTTCAACGACTCTGTCGCCATACATAGTCCAGCGTTTGCCTGCAACGGTATTCCAGACGAGTGATTGATAAGCGTGGACGTACATCAGACGCAGCGTGCGAGGTATCGTCATGAGTGCGCCTTGCCAGTCTGCTTTGCGGTCGTAACGTCCCGACTTGCTGTTGCGCGAGCTGAGATGTTGAATGATGTTGCGTTCAGCGGTGAATTTCCGGGGGAGGAAGTCCAGGGCCTCGCTGCCACTGCCTTTGGTCTTCCAGATATGGAGGGCCTTTGCACGATTCCTATCATCTTGAGAGACCTGTACATCGGAGCTCACATCGGTACCGTTTGCGGCAGCGAGAGCAACGTCGCTGTATTCGAGAAGATGCTCAACTGCGCCTTGAAGATCGTCCTGTAGCATCTTACGGCCAACGGCGTCGGTGCTTGCTGAGAAAGAGCCGAAACGTTGTAGGCCATAGTAGTTGATGAAACCTTTTTGCGAAAAATCGGTGATGGCTTTGCCGATTACATTGTCGGCAAGCTTCAGTCGTTCTTCAAACGTCAGGCCTTGCTCGCCCTGAAAATGACAGTCTCTGAGTGTGATGGTGAACTCGTTGCCCATCAAGTCGCCTAGCTTCAGATCATGGTGGCGATACTCAAAGTTACCTACACAAGCATTGAATAACATCTTGTTGAAGTTTTGCATGCGCTGAGCCGTCTGGCGCTTGACGCATACTCTCTGGACGGTACATGCTCGTCTGTCCTTGGTACCTGCAAACCCAAAGCCCTTTGTACCACAGTTGAGCTTGCTTCCAAGAAAGCCCACCACTTCCATTGTGTCCTTGTTCTCCTTGTAGAGATTGAAGTGGAGGTATTCCCCACCCAGCTCCTCCCAGTCCAGACCGCCTCGTCGCCTAGAATGATCTTCGCGATCTCTGCCGCCACCCTTTCCTTTCTTATTCTTGCGCTCGGCTGGTGGTGTGGCCTTGATGCGTATGGTCTGGTCGCTCTCCATGGCACTCTCCAGCAGATTTGGGAATATCCGACGCAGACTCTGGTGAGCTTTTGTGCGCATGTCCTTGTCGGTTATCGGCGGTGATATGACGGCCTTGAAGTCTTTTGCCTTTTTGGATTCGCGTCGTCGTACCTGTCTTACGAGCTTGATTATCTCATCAGTGGTTTGCTCGCCGAATATTGAATGTAGTGTGTTGCGATCGTCGTCTGCCAACTTCTGCGCGGTATTAGTATCTGCGCCACGATTATGTCATGTACAATGCTTACCTCTTTCTCTGAGTCTTCTTTTTGAGTTTCTGGCTGACTAGCAACCGGTTCCTCGATCGGCTCGGCAGTCTCGAGCTGGGGCTGGGGCGTTGGCTTAGCTGCCACTTGTAGCTTGACCTCCCCACCAAGTCCTGTATCATACGCATCTGCATCTTGTTTTTGCTCTTCTATTACCGCACTTTTGGATGCTTCTTTATCGGCGCCATTGGCCACATCTGTGCCCTGATCTACCTTCCTCTGCTCCTCTACTGCTGTACTCGTCAGATGTAACACCTGCCCATCGAGTCCAATCTCGTTAACCAGGAAATCAGTGTATCTTTGCTTCAACACTCCCTTGAAACCGAGGTTATCCGGGCAGACATATTCCGTTATGCCAGCGCGCACTTCACGCTCCAAATCAGCGTCGATGGCGGAACTATCGTCAATTTTCGCGCGTTTCGCAGGTCGCGATGAGTCTTCTGACATTCGAGACATGTTCAGGTGAGAATGAGAGCGAGTCTGAGAGTTGACGCAGTGTTGGCGCAAACTTGGTTCCGTGGCTGCCTCCAAGCTCAAGCTCGACTTTCTAGTGGGGAAGTTTTTCGCGAGGGGCCCAGGATCGTGCACGCGGAGATAGTTAGCCCTAGCTTAAGGCCGGGCCTTCTGAGTTACCCCAACCCAGATCCAAGTTATCAAACATAGCTGGACCGACAAGCGGTAGAGGAGCTCCTAGAAGGCATCGGAAGATTGTGCTTGCAGCATGAACAGTGTACGTGTCGACGAGGTACATGGCGCTAGGCATATAATCCTTGTCAGTCGAACGATCAACTACGGCCGTCTCATCTTGCTCCTGAGTATTGCCTGCGTAACCCATATTTGGGGTTCGCGCGAGGACGGAGACGATGAACAATCACTGTTTGTGTCTTCGGCGTAGGCCGACGCACAGACATCTTCATGGATCAGACCGGCATATGCAGTACTCAATGCCGCGCAGGACTGTGCTACACTCACATTGGAAACCATCCAAGGGATTGTCATCCTCTCGCTTGTCATATCAAACTCAGAAGGCGTCTCGTTGCGATACCGATCTCTAATCTCCACCGACCTGCTGTTGGCTCGTGAGATAGGCTTTCACTGTATTGATAGTTCGGCCAACGCCCACGTTGTTTCCACTTCGCGAATCGAAAAGAGGCGTCGGGTGTGGTGGTATTCAGTCGCCACTGATTGATTTAGTTGATCTCGTCTACCCCGGTGAAGCACAATGCGGTATACTGACGGTATCCTATAGGTTACTCGCTGCACGATAGGGTGGTCCATGCGAGGGTGTCTATCAAGCACACCCAAGACAGATGACGGTCAACCGGCCGCTCAACATCCATGACGTAGACATTGGACCCAGCGAGATACCGGCAGAAGCAGCTGCGACCGAGCCAACTGACACCTCTCATTTTCTAGAACGGCTGCGTCTCGCAGAGATATCTCGCAGCATCGTCGATCACACACTACAATCGTCAACAAACCTCACAAGTCCCAGTTGCGATACTCAGATAACGGCTATGGACTTGGAAATCGCTCAGATGATCACGACTATACCTCCCTTTTTCCAACTGGCAAGCTACGAATACGTCTCCGATACGAGCGAAGCCAGTAGCATATTCATTCAAGCATACCTGCTTAATTGGCTCATGCAAACTCAACGATACAAACTACACATCACATATCTTACCTCTAGATCTAAAGAAAATCTAGCATATGTTGTAACGGTTTGGGCCTTGCCAAGATCCACTTGGGTGAGAGTTAGGTACGGCTATCGCTACCACACTTTCTCATCACACACACCTATATAGCTGCAGTTCCTCTATAGCTATATAATGCAACGTAGTCCTCCTCCTCTTCTCACCCTATTACAGTTATAAGCCCGAAAGCCTTTAATTAAATCGCTGCGTTTACCCGTTTAACAATACTTAACACTAGGAGCATATTTAGCTGTTACGGATCCATAGACTCGGCCCATGGCCCCCATATCGATAAGATCCTTATCTTATCGGACTAGCGCCTTGGCGCCCACAGTACAAGTTCGGGCTCATAACGTAGATAGCTTAATAGCTTATATCTTATTAAATCCAATCTTTCTGTCATGGATCAAACCCGCGACCTCTAGTAAGCGAGGTGGCCCGTGCGCCTTAAGCGAAGGCCACAGCCGAACACCAAAGTTCGACCCGCGCAGGTCTTCGAACCTGCACGCAATATCTCACTTAGTACTTAATACAGATACGGTCATCTCAACTATTGACGTCCCTCACACTTTCTCTATACTCTTAATTAAGCCCTTATATTATATTATATAAGCTTCCTTTTAAGACGGGCCCTAGAAGCTCGTTTGCAAATTGTATTTTCTTGTCGCCGCAAGCGACACGCTAATGACAGAAATACTTATACAACGAGGATTACATTAACTAGACGTACCACCACAGAAGCGCCGCTATAGTAAAACGCCTAATTGCCTAGCTGCATAGCTGTACCTACCTGCTAGAAAAAAATCTACCGCCGCTTTTAGCGCCGCCGCTAATTATAGCCTAACTAAACGAGACAAGTAAGGATGCCTACTGTGAGGGATCGATCAAGAAAGATTGGATTTAACAAGATACAAGCTATCGAGCTATCTACGTTGTGAGCCCGAACTTATGCTGTGGGCGCCAAGGCGCTAGTCCGATAAGATAAGGATCTTATCGATATGGGGGCCATGGG
This sequence comes from Pyrenophora tritici-repentis, assembly GCF_003171515.1. Taxonomy (NCBI): domain Eukaryota; kingdom Fungi; phylum Ascomycota; class Dothideomycetes; order Pleosporales; family Pleosporaceae; genus Pyrenophora; species Pyrenophora tritici-repentis. The sequence continues at coordinate 759,080 of NC_089392.1, read as the reverse complement.
CCGAGCGAGTCTATAGATCCGTAATATTACCCCCCCCTTTCAGAAGACGGTTACACCTGTAAGCTGTGAATGTCCTTTATTTTATAACGCTGTGCTTAATGCCGAGCAGTTATGTTGTGTCTTATCCTTTAGGTCCTTGCTTCTGCTTAGAGACAGACGCCCTAAGTTGTGCCACCTTGCTAGGTCTAAGCTGTGCTATTAGTAAATGCGAAGGTAATAAGGCAAGCTCACAACTGTCTAGTACGCTAACAACTTTAATATTATCGCGACTAAATAAATATACAGCGACTAGGTTAAGATATAACGCTAGGTCTTAATATAGTTTGTAAGGTGGGGGCTTGTTAGGATAGAGACGGTGAAAGTCTTTAACCGCTTCCTCTGCGCCCTACAGGTCTGTATAGTCTTGCTATACGGGCGAGGCATTCTAGTCTAGGGAGTTAGTGTACTTAACTTTATACTAGAGTATGCCTTTCTTATTTATAAGGGTGTCCTTGCGTCGTTTATCTATGCGACAGTCGACGACTATGTCTACGTAGTAGTCGTGCTCTCTGTTAGGGTGTTTCTCAGCGATAACGCCCTTAGTTAGGCGAGCTGTTTAATCGGCGTCTAGGTGTAGTAACTATAAGTAGAACACTAGATAGACTTGTTTATAGTAGTTTAGTAGTGCGAGCTTAACTGTATATTAGTTAGGTAAAGCTCGCACTTTATATAGGCTAATGTTCTTTGCGCTAAGACTGCGGCTTAGGCGCATTATAGGGATATTACAGGCATTAATATAGACTTTGTTACCAACGCGGTAGTCTAGAGCGGGCTGTCTATATTAGTTAGCGTAGTATTCTATCTTATCTTAGGACTAGCGAAGATTTTCTTGCATGAAACGGATAACGTTAGTTATTCTTTTTACCGTGCCTTAGGCGTCTTCGCGGAGCAACTGTTCTGCGCGTGAACAGGCGTCAGTAATGGGCAAGTCTTTGGTGACTAGTTCCGATCCTATGCGAGGTAGGTAGCCCTTAGTGGCAAGCGCAGGTGCGACGCTAGAGGACACGTTTTCTCTATTATTAATAGCGAGCTAGGCTAGTAGTAGCTAGTCTACCTAGTCGTTTTGCATATAGTTCGTGTAAGCACTGTAAGGGGCGAGAGTCTATAAGACTAGCGGCACGACTACATGCACCACGCCTGCGCAAAAGGCATGCACAAGTTGAATCAACGCGATTCAGCTTGCGTAGTCGATATTTATGTAGGAGGCATGACTGCGCTGCTCTCTTAGCCTACAAGTAGGCCTACATAGGTCTAGCCCATCACAAGCAGGTAGGTAACAATTTAGTCTAGCGTTAGCGACTTTAGTCTAGCTGTCTATTTCTAGGTAGTAAGCTGTAGAGAGCTTTAGTGTAACACCTAGTTAATAATATAGCTCCTTCTAGAGATAAGAGACAAACTGTGACCCTTAGTCAGACATAATTATAGTAGTGAAACCTTCCTCTCTCTAGATATAATCGACAAATGCTTAGACAATAGTATTAACTTTAAGGCTGTCTAGGGCGATAAACTATTACGACTTGCTTAGCTAGTTAATTACGACTATAATATAAGAGTAGGTGCGTCTAAATCTAGTATAGTCTAGTAGGGGTGTAATAAAGTCGACTAAAATGTTAGTCTAGAATCGTTTTAGTACAAGGAGCGGGTGCAGCAGTCCTTACTTACAGTCTCTGTATAGCTTTGCGCGTCGGCAGACTATATAACTCTAGGTATACTAAGCGACTATGTCTGTTATAAGCGGCTAGTAGTACTATTAGCTAACTAGGTAGTAGGTAGAGCGCTTACTACTATAGCCTGCTGTAGTAGTGTTGTAGAACTAACGGACGATGTCTTTGCGAAGATTGTCGTCGTAGGGGATAAAGAGTCTACCGCGGAAGTAAACTAGACTATTACGGATTTCGCAGTTCTATAGCTCTAGCTTTAGCTTTATTTATAAAGCGATAGTATAGGGAAGGTAATAGGCGCCGTCTGCCTTTGCTCGTATTATTTCTTGTAGTATAGGATCGACGTAGTAGGCATTTACGATCGCTGTTATAAGTCTATCGTTAGGCGCGTTCTCCCCCAGCACGGGTGCCGGGGGAGCTGGCGCAGTAGCGTAAGGGATCTCTATTATCTCCCCCTTAGGCTAGCTGTCTAAGGCTACGTCTAGGGTTGAGTTGTTATCTACTAAATTATCGACGCTATACGCCTCCTCGCTTATTAGATATAGTATGCCTGCTAGCGTTTATACCTCCTCCGCGTATTCGAATAACAGCGCCGCGAGTTAAATTGCTTGTTAGGCGTTGTTGTGTGTGTGCGTGTCTCGTTTAATAACGTCGTCGACGTGGTTAGGGCTGAGGATTGTCTGGGTCTGATGTATGATCCGTGGATCGTTTAGGTTTGTAGGTGTGTCGCCGGGGCGTCTCGTTAAGGCGTTGGGTTTGCTGCCTAGTCTGCCTAGTTAGTAAGTAATCTTAAAGTTGAATTTACTTAGAAACTTAGCCTATCTTACTTAACGCCTATTAAGTGCTTTATTGACTATAAAGGTCTGTAAGGTAGCATAGTCTAAGATAACCTTCACCGGGTCTAAGGTGCCGGCCAGCTCTAGTCTCTATTCTTTAAAGGCGCGGACGATGGCTATAAGCTCCTTGTCGTAGATAGCATAGTTGCACTTAGCTAGTAACATCTTTATAGAGATAAAAGCAACTAGTTTTACCACTTTGTTAGTCTCGACTTAAGACAGCATAGCTGCTGTTACGGTGTTAGAGGAGTCTGTTTTAACCTAGGTCTTAAGCGTAGGGTTAAAGTGCGCGAGGACTAGGGCGATAGTAAATACAGTAGGGTGACAAAAAGAAAACAACATTAAAAAAGCTACCTTTTTTTAAAGCTATATATCTAGACAACTAGACTAGCTAGAACTTTAGCTTTTAGTGTTCTGGAAAGCGAAGAACTTTTTCTTTAGGCTAGCTTATTTAAAAGGCTGATTAGTAAGCTTAGATTCGTGTAACTTTGGCAGTGCTTAAGTATACTAAAAAGCTCTGCTCTTTTCTAGCTACAACTTTTTATTTAGAGTATCTTTTTGGCTAGAAATTTCATATGTTATTACATACATATCAATGAATAGTATACTGTAGTTTAGAGCTATTCTATCAGCTATTGCAATAGTTAGATAAGAAAGTTAATTTTTAAGCTTCTAGTATATTAAACTAGCTAGATCTAGTAACTAGTACTTAGTATACCAACCTTTAGCTTGTTTTACCGCAGTATAACGTCTAGGTAAAGACGAAATACAGTTATCTATTGCCTCTTGCGGTATTTGCTCCCACTCTTCCAAAATTGCTTTTTTAAACAATTCTACTGCCTTTATACTTTGACCTACGCCTAAAGAGGCAGTAGATCTTCTAACTAGTCTATTTTTAAGTAGGCTCCAAACGTTTTCGATAGGATTGAGGTCTGGGCTATAGGTAGGATGCTCAAAAAGAGGAATCCTATTTCTTGAAAACCAAGAAATAACTGCTGGCGTTTTATGAATCTTGGCGTTGTCTTGCTGGAATTTCCACCCTAGATAGAAAAGAATGTCAGCTTTCCATATCTAAAAGAAGTATTGAAAAAGAATAAAAAATAACTTAGTTAGAGTCTTTTAAAGTTGTAAATAAAGTAATACTTTCTTACCTCTTTTAAAAAGAGGTTTAACAATTGGATTTAAAACCTCTCGTATATATCTTGTATTTGTAAAGCTTCTCGGTTCTTGTGGCGTTCTAGTTATATATAACTTAGATCTTCCACCTAACCAAATAGCTCCCCAAACAGAGATAGTCATGTCTCGGGCTATAACTTAGTTAGTAAGCTAGATAAAAATAATCTAAAAAACTAGAAAAATACTAGATTTTTCGGAGAATAAAATAAGTTATTCAGATTTTTTTTAAACTCACTTGAATTAGCTGTAGAGACTTGTTCTTTGCCAGTTCTCTTGTTTCTTCTCTTTCTAACGTATTCTTGCCTAGCACCGTGTCTACGCTGTATAGAAGACTCGTCTGAAAATATAACTTTGTTAAAGTGTATATATTTTAGAATTTTAACTGTCTTCTTAGCGTATTTATTCCGTAAAGCAGCTTTTTTTGCGTTTAAAAGCTGTTTTTTCTTAGCAGTAGAAACAGAGTATTTCTCTACTTTTAATAGGCGTTGTAGGCTTCTAGTAGAGAAATCGAGATTGTTCTCTTCTAAAATGCGTTGATTTGTCTTTTTAGGACATCGTTCTAGGTCTCTATTAACTACTCTAGTAGCTCTTTTAGAGATCTTAGAAGGGCGACCTAGTTTAGGCTTAGAAAGAAGTAAAGAAGTACTTTTTTTCTTCTTAATACGTTGTAAAGCGTCTGTAATAGATCTAGAAAACTTTTCTAGGATAGTACTAATAGCACTAGTAGATAGCTGTTGTAAAGATAGAGTATAAACTTCTTTTTCAAATTTCGAAAGTTTAATAGACATAGAGAGGTAATATAGAAGAGAAAAATTGAGATTAGAAAGAGAAAAATATATAGAATAAGACTAAAAGAAGCTTACGTAATTTTAGCGTCTTTTTTTAGCGTCCTTTTTTTTAAACCTTGATTTAAAAAAATTAAGTAAAATACCCTAGTTCTAATTTTGCTTACGTAATGCTTATATAAGCTTGTATCACATAAATTTTTTTTAGAACTTTTTATACGCTCACTAAAAAGTTGTAGCTGCATTAAACTAGGATATTTTTTATCTCTATATTTACTGCTACTTATCTTCTCCTAAGTGCTTACTAAACAGGTATATTAGGACACTCACCTCAAGAGGAAGTTCTCAGCTTTCCAAAACACTAAAAATTATAGTTCTAGCTAGTCTAGTTGTCTAGATATATAGCTTTAAAAAAGGTAGCTTTTTTATTGTTGTTTTCTTTTTGTCACCCTACTGTACTTTCTCAAGCTTTTCGAATGCGTCGTGGGCAGCAGATCCTTAGGCGATAGGAAAGTTCAGCTTAATGTCACCGTTTATCCTACGGGTAAGATTCGTAAGCAGCTGCGCGATATAAGAGAAGGCAACAATAAACCTTTAGTAGAAATTTGCGAAGCCTAGGAATGCTTGCAACTCTTTTAATGTTGTTAAGGTGCCCTAGTCGAGCACTAACTTAACCTTAGCGGGGTCTATTTTAATGCCTTTAGTTGTAAGAATAAGGCCTAGGTATCTTACCTCTTAGACGGCAAACTCAGACTTGTAAATGTCTAGATAAAGTCTAGCCTCACCTAGGCTCTTAATAACCTTGCGGACATGAACCTTATGCTCTGCCAAAGACGCGCTGTAGACTAGGACGTCGTCGAGGTATGCAGAGCAAAACTCGTTAAAGTAATTATGTAAAACCTTGTTAATATAGGCCTAAAAGGTACCTAGTACGTTGCAGAGTCTAAAAGGTATTACTAAGTATTTGAATAGGCTATACTGTGTTAGGAAGGCAGTCTTATATTTATCGCCTTCCTTAATGCGGATTTTATTAAAGGCGGCGATAACGTCGACTACGGTGAAGTAGGCGACGTTAGCTAGCTGCGCGAGCGTTTCTTTAATTATTAGAAAAGCGTTCCTGTTCTTAATAGTAACGGCATTAAGCGCTCTATAGTCTACGCAAATGCGGAGTCTACCTCTAGGTTTGTAGACGACGAGCACAGGCGAAGCGAAGTCTAACTTGCTTTTACGGATCTCACCGCGTCCTCTTATGTCCTTAATATAAGCTTTAACAGTAAGGCCTTCGTCCTTACTTATGCCGTATATCTTAGCGTTTAGGTGTTTTAATCTAGGGATAATATTAATGCTGTAGTTAATAGCGCCTCGTCGAGCGGGCAAGTCTGTCGTAGCGGGATTAGGATTAAATTAGTAGGCGAGATTGTAGAGCTATTTAGGCAACTTGTCTAGGACCTTATCGCGAGTTTTAGCGGGCGAGTTCAGCTTCTAGTAAAACTTATTAATGTTTTCCTAAGATAGGGCGTTTATGTCTATAGCAAATAGTGAGGCGAAGACGCAGCTAGCCTAGGCTTTCTCGTTGGCGTTATCGCTGTTATCTTTGTCGAGTTGTTCAAAATTATGTAGGTACAGCTAGATAGTACTATTCTCTAGTCGTGATGCTAGTGCGGCAGCGGCCTCACTTAACACATAGTGTATATCTATATTCGCATAGGTTAGGTTCCGTTCTTTAGCTTTTACTGCGGCCCGTCGGTGTCGACTGCTGCGAACAGTAACTTGCTCGCCTTTATATAGGCAGTTAGCGTAGCAATGCTCGCTGTTAAAACGTATAGTTTTTTCCCTCTAGTCGATATGTAGATTATACTCTTCTAGCTATAACGTGCTAAAAATAAAGTCGTAAGTCGTTATAGATACACTATAGAAGAGTTCCTCGCTAACGTGTTCAGCGTAGGAGATAGGGGCTAAGACGCCGTGTGTGATAAGCGCTATAGCGAAATTTCCGTCGCTAAGTCGTAGTTGCAAAGGTTGTTTAAGCTAAAACGTTAGCAGGTTATGTCGTTGCGCAAATAGTGTAGAGATACAGTTTCTAGTAGCACTAAAGTTAGTTAAAGCTTCCGTATTAATATAGCTATTTAAAGTAGCGACCTTGCACTTAAAAACGAATTGCTAGCCTGAGATAAGCTACTTGGCTTTAACTATAGTGTTCGCGCTTAAGATAACGTATCTATCCTCTATAGCCTAGGGAGGCGTCTAGTCCTCTAATTCTTATAAACAAACGCGTAAAGTGCTAGGTGTAGCTCCAGTAAGCGAGGTAGTTTAGGTATTAAGGGTTAGTAAAACAATACGGGGTATTACTAATAAGAGTTAGACTAGTAGGTGTAGCTTTAACTATAACTATAACTATATCTATAGACTATTTTAGTGCGGTCCCTAGAGGCGTCTTTTGCTAGGGACGGCTAGTTTTCTAACTCGTTAGTGGCATCGACGACTGTGGCCTAGAGGGCGGCGTTAGTAAATATAGCTTTAAGGATAGGAACGCGGCTAGCTAGCATAATAGAGCTAGACTTGTAGGCTGCTAGGACGTCTGCGTTGGTTAGACGATGTTTCTTGCCGCTAATATTTGCCGTGCCTCCGCATTTAAAGCACTCGCCTTACTTAGTTAACGCGTTAAGTTGCGCGCGCGTACGACTATAGTTGTTACGCATTATAGAGCTACTGCTATTACTATTGCTATTGCTATTACCTCTACTACTAGCGTTAGACGTGTTGCGGCTAGTTTAGGTACTATTATTTCTGCTACTCCAGGTAAGACGTAAGAGCTATTGCTAAGTGCGGCAATTCTAGGTAAACGCTTCCTAAGTATTACTATAGTAGAATTGTAAACCTACGTTATAACTAAGCTTTATAAGTTAGATCGCGTGCTAGATTATTTCGTTATTACCTAGGTTTAATAGTGTAATTATAGAGGTAAAGCGGGCTACCTAGGTGTTAAATGATTTATTATCGCGTTGCTTTAATCCTCTAGAGCTGCTATCGTGTAGCGCTGCGCTAGCTTTAGTGACCTTATTAACCGTGTTAAAGATGCGATTAAGTTCCGTAAAGACTTCTTCCGCTGTTATATAGGTATTACGAGCTCTAGGTGCTGCTCTATATTTTACCTATATAGCGGCTAGTCCTCGTAAGTAGTTAATTAGGTAGTTAAGCTAATTTTAAATAGTCGTGTAGAAAGTGGTTTTATTTAAGAAGTTCCTAGCGCTGCGGCGCTAATACTTATAGTCCCCTTTATTAGTGCTGTCTCCGCAAAAGATGTTAATATCCTTTAGCTTTACACTCGTTGTAGTAAGGTTATCTAATATAGTAGACTAAGCTAGGGGTTAGTTTTTCTAATAATGTGCTATAGGGGGAGGTAGTATTAAGTCGTAAGTGCTAGTGCTAATAAACGGGTTCGTAGTTATTAGAGGAGGGGACAACTAGAACTAAGCTAGGCGCGTGTTATATAAATTTCTATCCGTTAGGACGCCTGCGTACTATTATAGGACACTCCTCTTATTATAGAGGTCGCTAATCTAGGAGTAGAACTTTACGTTTAACTCGCGCAAGGCTGTATGCTTGTTTTTAAGTACTACTAGCCGTAAAGCGTAGCTATTCTTAGTGGTCATTATGCGGTTATATTTCTAGGTGACTTAGGTAAGCTCGTCTGCGGCGGCAGCGCGAGCTTGCGTCTAGGCGCGCTCTACGCGGGCGTTAGCTGCTTCTTATTATACACAGGCTTTATTATATGCTTAGTCTAGCTATTTAGCTTATTTAGCTATCTAACTAAGCAAATCTGCTAGGTGTTTAAAGACACTCTTAGCATGTTCGGCGATACAAGCGGTGAAGTCGTTGATGTTCCTTATATCCGCGAGAATCTTGCGCTTATTGTTATTGTAGATGCTATAAAAACGTAGATATATATTATCTATGTCGTCGTCGTAGCCTAGTTCTATAGAAGTCTTATCCGCTAGCTTAACAGCTTTCTTAAGAGACTGTCTATAAGACTGTCTATAAGACTGTCGTTGGCGTTTAGCGGCGTTAACGTCATTGCCCTTGTCCTTGCTATTGCCTTAGCCGTCTCTATAGCTAAAGTAACCTATCTCTTATAGGTGGTAAGCTTCTATCTAATAGTCGCCTTCTCCGCTTTAGTAAAGTTATTGTTATTCTTAAAGTCGCTGTACTTAAGGTGCGACTCTGCTAGAATAGTTTATGTGTCGTTCTAAGCACCCTAGTCGTAGGTATCCTTGCTTATCTTATTTAGTTAGGCTATTATTGGCGGCAGCGCTAGATGCGGCGGCGGATCTTTTTTAGCAGGTAAGTACAGCTATGCAGCTAGGCAATTAGGTGTCTTCCGCGGCGGCACTCTACGGCGGCGGGTCTTTTCTAGCAGGTGGGTATAGCTATACAGCTAGGCAATTGGGTGTCTTTACTACGGCGGCTCTTCTGCGGCGGTACGTATGGTTAATGCGATCCTCGTCGCGTGAGTGTTTCTGTCGTTAGCGTGTCGCTCGCAGCAACAAGAAAATACAATTCGCGGATAAGCTTCTAGGGCCCGTCTTAAAAGGGAGCTTATATAATGTGAGGGATTAATCAAGAAAGATTGAATTTAACAAGATACAAGCTATCGAGCTATCTACGTTGTGAGCCCGAACTTATGCTATGGGCGCCAAGGCGCTAGTCCGATAAGATAAGGATCTTATCGATATGGGGGCCATGGGCCGAGCGAGTCTATGGATCCGTAACAGTTCGCTTCTACGAAAAGTTCCTAGAAAAACTAAAACCGTTAATATTAACTTAACCTAACATCAGGAACAATACTGCTATTACTTACTCTCTTAAGAGCTCAAGAGTAAGAGGGGGGTGCTGTCACGGTAACCACCGTGGTCCCCTTAACACTCCTGCCTCTGACCCATGCGCTCCTACTCTTAACCCGTACGCTCCTATCGCAACAGCGCAATGTACTATCCTCGATAGTATGCTACTGCTTCGACATCTGTATGACGTCACACAAGCTTCCTTCCGCTATATATCTTTCTCTAGTGGAACTCTCCACTTCTTTTCTTCACGCAACGTCTTGTATTTACACTTGAGTACTGTACGTAGCACACAAATCAAACTTCTTCATAAGTTCTGAGATTACTGCTCGTTGCCTCTCGTGACAATACGCGCCTATTCCTCCTGCAGCAACACTATATTATGCGCTATTTGCTGCGCGCCTTTACTTAGCTGCTATACCTGCTTATCAAGAGAATTTGCAGAGGAACCTAGGCGCCTTTATATCCTCTGTTAAATAAGCGTAGTCTAAGCTTCTAGCTCTTTAGCGTTGCGCGGCGTCTTCGCCTCCTACGCGACGTCGTTGCGCTGTGGTGGAGTTAGCGTGCGCAACCTTACATTAAGCTTTAATAACACTGTATCTAGGTTAAATAGAACTAATCTAGCGCCTCTAAACCTTACGCGAGCGTTCTCCTTAGTAAATGTCTACTCGTAGGCAGCTTTAAAGGCTAGTAGGAAGGTTTCCTTGCTAATGTAGTAGATGTAGTTGCGCGCTAAGGCCGAGATGCCGTCGCCATAAGAGCGCTTCAGCAGCGCGAAGCAGGCGACGTTAAGGGGCTGTAGCAAGTGTGATAAGTAAGATAGCATGCAGAGAGCGATAATCTTGTTCTCCTTATAGTAGTCCTAGAAAGCGAGCGAGCAATAGCTCTCGTAGCCGTTAATAATAAGCAGCCTGTACGCTCCTATAGACTTCGCATGCGTCTTAAAGTGTTTAAGCTAGTTAAGCGCTAGATCGTTGCTCGTCTAGCTATTTAGACTAACTTAAATAACCTAGTCGCGTAGTATACCTAGATTAAACTAGGTAGAGATTAGGACCTTACTAGCAAAGATAATAAAGGGTGGGATGCGCTTCCTCGTCGCGCCGACAGCTTGTACTAGGGTAGTCTATTCGCGATCGCTAGGCTGTAGTTTCTTTGCTTTCCTAGGCTTCTCTAAGCCTCTAACTACAAGCTAAGACGTAATCTTGCCTATTAAGAAGCTTAATTTATTAAAGTTTTCGGTATCCTTATTAAGGATACCGTACTTCGCCTTTATCAATTAAACAAGCTTAAACTAGGGTAGTATAAGCGCTAGGTCTTTATAGGCAGCTCGCTAGCGATCGTACAGACGGCTCTAGCGCTTCTTAAGCTTAGGTGTACGCTTAATAAAGTTGTTAACCTAGTGTTTGCTAATAGGCTTCTTACTTCGCTCTCTAAGTAGTCTATCAGCTATATCTCGTATAAGAGCCTTCGTTAGCGGTACGCTACGTAGACTTGCTTTAAGTACGCTCTGTAGAATCACCTCCTCTTCTAGCTTTGTAAGGCGCTTTAAGTTTAGTTCACAGTCGCGTTGGGCGCGTCGTCTAGCGCGTCGGTCTTAGATCGTTGTTTAGGGGACGTTATAGATCTTAGCAGCGCGTTTTACACTTTAAATTTGCTTTAAATTAATATTAGAGATAGTAAGGTATATATCTCCTTTGTTGTAGGACACTTAGACGTTGCGTTGTTGAGACATTACGCGTTGTTGCTAGGAAGGCGTGTTGGTGGGGTAGAGCTGCCGACTCGCTTGGGTTGCCAACTCGCATGGGAAACACGTTACCTTCGTCTTTATAGCATCTATAATAATAACGAAGGTAAGATTCACGTAGATATAAGGAATATCAACGACTTTACTACCTGCGTCGCTAAAACTATAGAGTGTATTTTTAGACACCTAGCAGACCTGCTTAGCTAGATAGGCGAATAGACTAGATAGCTAGAATAGGTACACTATAAAGCCTGCGTCTAATACGAAGCTACTAACGCCTGCGTTAAACGCGTATAAATATAAGCTTACGCCGCCGCTATAGACGAGCTCGCCTAAGTTACCTAAAAATGTAAATGTATAATCACAACTAAGAACTGCTACGCCTTACGCCTGGTAGTGTTTAAAGACGAACTAACTACATCGCGTAAGTTAAACGTAAAGCTTTACTTCTAGATTAGCGACCTCTATAACGAGAGGAACATTTTATAATAACACGTAGGTGTCTCGACTAATAGAAATACATATAACACCTATTCAACCTGGCTCTAGTTATCTCCCTCTCCTATAATAGCGAACCTATTTATTAGCACTAGCACTTATAGCTAGATATTGCCTCCTCCTATAGCACACTATTAGTAAACACATCTACTAGCTTAATCTATAGTGTTAGATAACTTTACTGCAATAGGTGTAAAGCTAAAAGAAATTAACACCTTTTATAGAAGCTTAGATAAGGGCGATTATAAGTACTAGTAATGTAGCGCTAGGAACTTCTTAGCTAAAACTACTATTTATACTACTAATTAAGACTAGCTAGACAGCGTTATTAACTATTTATAAGGACTAGCCGAGGTGTAAGTAGAATATAAAGCCGCGCTAGGAGCTCGTAACGCCTACGTAATAGTGGAAGTAGTCTTTATAAAACTTAATCGTATCTTTACAACAGTTAATAAGGTTACTAAAGCTAGCGTAGCGCTATACAACAGCGGCGCTAGAGGATTAAAGTAACGCAATAATATGTCGTTTAACACCTAGGTAGCCCACTTTACCTTTAACCTGTTTTATCAGTGAGCGCCCCATCTCAGTGAGCGCCCCACGAACACCAACAAAGCGCATGCGCGACACTCAACACGTAATGTCTTAACAACCACAACCTCACAAGCCCTATACTAAAGCTAACGTGCAGCTTGCCCTCTCTAACATTAAATGCGACTAGATTACGAGCCTACAACGTGCTAAGGTAGTCTACAGCGTTCCTCGTAGGACGATATAACGACGACGCGACGGGAAGCCTTCTAGACGCGACTGCGAGCCTAGATTAAAGCGCCTAACGAAGCTAGAAGAGGAAGTGATTCTACAGCGTATACTTAACGAGAACCTACGTAGAGTACCGCCCTTAAAGCTACACGTATAAGATATAGCTGATAGACTGCTGCGCGACCACGGCGGTAAGCCTATTAGTAAATGCTAGGTTAATAGGTTTATTAAGCGTACACCTAAACTGCGCACGCGCTGGACTCGTCTATACGATCACCAGCGAGCTCTCTACGAAGACCTAGTAATTATCGAGCCCTAGTTTACGCTAGTTTAGAATATAAAGGCGAAGTACGGTATTATAGACAGCGACATATACAACTTTAACGAGTCTAGCTTCCTAATATACAAGATATCTTTACAACCTATTATAATAGGCATAGAGAAACCTAGGAAAGCGAAGAAGCTTTAGCCTAGTAATCGCGAGTGGACTACGTTAATATAGAGCGTTAGCGTAATAGGGCGTATTATTCTACCCGTCCTTATCTTTGCTAGCAAGGTTCTTATCTCTAACTAGTTTACTAAGGACCTCCTACACAACTAGGTTATTTAAGTAAGCCTAACAGGCTTGACAAACAACAATCTAGCGCTTACCTAGCTTAATTACTTTAATACGTATGCGAGGCCTATAGGAGCGTATAGGCTGCTAATTATTAACAGCTATAAAAGCTATTACTTAATAGATTTCTAGGATTGCTATAAAGAGAAGAAGATTATTGCCTTCTATATACCTCTATACTCGTCGCACCTCCTATAGCTACTTAACGTCGCCTATTTCTCGCTATTAAAGCGCGCGTACGGTAATTAGATCTTAGCCTTAGCACGTGATTATATTAACTATATTAGTAAACAGACCTTCTTACTAGCCTTTAAAGTAGCTTTTAAGAAGGCGTTTACAAGAGAGAATACTTACGTAGAGTTTTAAGGCGCTAGATTGTCTCTATGTAATCTAGAGGCTGTGTTATTAAAGCTAGATATACAGCTGCGTACGCACACTCTACTACAGTAAGTTAACGCCGCTTAGGAAGCGAAAACACTACGCAACGCTAAAGAAATCGAGGCGCAATTAACGCTAGATTAAAATAAGATAAAAATCTATTAAGGGTATCTAGCAAGTTCAATTAATAAGTAGGTATAGCAGCTAATAAAAGGCGCCTAGTAGATAGCTTATAAGATAGTGTTAATACGGGCAAAGATAGTGCGCCTTAATACTGCTACTAAAGCAGCAATAAAGCGTAAAAGTTGTAAGAGACGCTACGTACGGGCAGAGAAGACACTAATAGTTAGCGAAGTATTAGACTTAATTGCTTAAAGAGAGGGTGGCAGACGTGAGGAGGGTGAGGAGCCGGCGAAGAGGGTGCGCGCAGGGCGACGCTGCGGCTGTTGCGGTGAGATTAGGCATAACTCTTGCACCTATAAGGTAGAAATTAAGGATATAAATAATAGCGACGCTTTTAAATAATACTATACTGTTGCAAGAGTACAAAATTTATGTTGTGGTGCTGAGCTACGTCGCTGCGCGTACGCCTCGCTGGTATTCGTGGGGTGCTCACTGAGGTGGGGCGCTCACTGATAAAACAGGTTATAGTTATACTATGAAACCTAGGCCAAAATAAAATAAAATAATATATAATTTAACTTTTGAAGTTTAGTTATAACATAGGTTTATAATTCCGCTATAGCGACACTTAAGAAGCGTGTACCGAGAATTGCGGTACTTAGCAACAGCTCTCACGTCTCACCTAGAGTAGCAGAAATAATAGTACCTAAGGCGGCCGTAATACGCCTAACACTAGTAGCGGAGGTAATAGCAATAGTAATAGTAATAGCAGCGGCTCTATAACGCGTAATAACTACGGTTATACGCGTACGTAACTTAACGCGTTAACTAAGTAAGGCGAGTGCTTTAAATGCAGAAGCACAGCAAATATTAGTAGTAAGAAATATCGTCTAACTAACGTAGACGTCCTAGTAGCCTACAAGTCTAGCTCTATTATGCTAGCTAGCTGCGTCTTTGCCCTTACAGCTACACTTACTAACGCCGCCCTCTAGGCCACAGTCGTCGATGCCACTAACAAGTTAGAAAACTAGCCGTCCCTAGCGAAAGACGCCTTTAGGGACCGTACTAAAATAGTATGATAGTTGGGATGACACCGATCAGATTCGTTCAAGAGTGGGATCATTGATTGCTCTAAGGATCAGAAAGATCAGACGGCTGGTCCGGTATTTGTACATAATGGATCAGTCCCTTGGCACGGATCCGGAGTCTCAAAGACCCGATCCGATCACATGATCATCCGACGTCTAATATCAAGTCCATTTCCGCGACACACCCCCCAGTCCGACGCCGTCTCAAAAAGTCGGACTGCTATTCGCATGAGTCGGATTACTTATCGTGGTGCCCCTCTATCTTTTTAATCCTCTGTAAGTCCGCCACTAACCGGCGCGCCCTTCTATAGGCATAAAAGCTGCTCCTCTAGTCGCTCTCGACTATCACACCTTATTTCTTTAAGCTTTTTTTAAAAATATGCCTGCTGCATAATTATGAGTTCTCCTTTCGATTCCTATAAAATGCTCGAAAAACAAGTGTTCACAGCTAGTATATGCGGCTGCCTAGTTCCTTCTACTAACGTGGATGGCAAGCGAGTGGGCCAGGCAAGCGAGTGGGCCACCCCACCAACTTTTGTAACTTCAAAGCGACGCATCTCAACAACGCGATAATATTATTGCTAGATATTGATACAGTAGATTACTGTATATTAAGAGTATTAGTGTTGCATGTGCGCGAGTTGTGCCCAGTCTCCTTGCACCTGGTGCAGCGCCTTTGAGCGCGCTGGCTAAGGCCTGATCGCGCTCCTCCTTGACGCTCTTCATGAGCAATCTGCTGGTCAGCCTCATTTTGAGCTAGTATATCCTCTCCAGCTCCCTTTGTGAGTACTCCATGCTTCTGTATACGCCTTTTAGAGCGCTGCCTACGCGCTGAGGCTGCGCTGTTGGCCTTCTCAAGACTAGAGATCTAATCGCGCATTAGCTTAGCAGACAGCATTATCACCTCAGCGCCCTTCTTCAGCTAGTCAATCGCCTCAATAATCGAAGCTGGTGATGAGCTCTTATGCTGGCGCACGCGCTCACGTATAAGGCTTGACTAAGCCTCGAGCTCACGCGCGTTGCTCGGCGTTTGAGCTACCTAGGGAGCATCTGATAGAGCAGCTGGAGGAGTAGGTGTACGCAGCTGTACATCTAGCTTTAATAGAACAGCCTCTAGTTGTAGAGGAATAAGGCCTGCGCCGCGGAAGGCTGAGTAGATATTAGCTGGCGTGAACGCTCGATCAAACGCAGCCTTAAACGCAGGCAGAAACTCTAGCTTGGTGATGTGGTTGATGTGGTTGCGCATAAGGCTCTCCACCTCACGGCTATACGCGCGCTTTAATGGCGAGAAGCAGCCAACATCAAGTGGCTAGAGTAGGTGAGATGAGTGAGGAGGCATACAGAGCGTATAGATATTGTTCTCCTTACAGAGCTCCTGGAACTCTAGAGATTGGTGGCTCCTATGGCCATCAATAATAAGCAGGCGACGCGCGCCTATAGTACGAGCCTGCGTGTGAGCGTTGAAGTGCTTTAGCCACTCAACTCTAAGCTTATCATTCGTCCAGCCATTATCGCTGACTGCGATCGCCCAGTCGCGTGGGATCTCAGCTTCCTTATACCAGGCTGATAGGTGGTACTGACTAGCGAAGATGAGGAACAGTGGCACTAACCAGCCACCAGCGCTAATAGTAGCAATTAGCGTTACCCACTCGCGATTGCCTGGCTAAATACTCTTCCGCCGGCCTCTTCTCTCTAATCCTGTTATAACCAGCTGCGTTGTAATCTTGCCTATTATAAAGCCAGCTTCATCAAAGTTGTAGACATCCTTATCGCAGATACCCTGCTCAGCCTTTATCTCTTCTACAAGCTTAAACCACCTCTTTATTAATATCGCATCCTCACACATAGCTCTCTGCCTATCGTACGCTCGGTTGAAACACGTCCGAAGACTGTCTGTACGCTTAACAAAGTTAGCTGGCTACTTCTGCCCAACCTGGCTAGCGCCGCGCGCAGCCAGCAGCTTATCAGCCATATCGCGTGCAGCTGCGTAGGTAGGCGCAAACCCGCGCTGATCTGTTACGAACCTAAGGAGAGGACACAGTGCAAGATATGAAGGGCAGAAGGATGGAGACCTTGTCGGAATCCCTTCTCAGACAAAGGCGTACAAAGGTGTACAAGGACCAATGACGTAAGCCTGCCCCGCATCCCACAAAGCTTGGCGGAACGCCACCATGGGACATGTCACGTGTGTCCCAAGGAATCCCACGATGTACCACGAGGTCCCACGCATGGAACAGTGTAGGACAACGTAGGACGTATAGGACATAGGACATTCGTTAGTATATAACAATAGGCAATGAGCCCTTACGGTTCATTGTGTTCAACTTTGAAATCTAAGGATTAGTACTTGATTCTCAACTCCCCGTATATTATATCGATCTACCAATCGTGCTATACACCCTCGTGTCCATCGCATCACTCTATCCCCGAGAACCAACCCAAGATCATCTTCGGACGACCTTCACATGATCTAGGTGAAGTATATAGCTAATAATCACCTCCTCTTCTCTCTGGGTAAGCTTCCTTGAGTTAGGCTAGCAATCGCGTCGTGCAGGTATACCAGCGCGTCGGCGCGTGAGTGTCATTCGGGCGACTTCAAATGTCCGCGCAGCGTCTCTATTAGACTGGAGCTGGTTTCGGGTAGTAGCTGAGATAGCTAGCTGTATATCAGCTTCATAAGAAGGGTTTTGGGATTGTTTTGGTGGAGCCATAATTGATTGAAGTTAGGTAGATGCAAAAAGTTGGTGGGGTGGCCCACTCGCTTGCCTGGCCCACTCGCTTGCCATCCACGTTAATCTACTATTTCGCATCTTAAAGATTAAGTTACGCCTTAAACTTCTTAAACTATTATTAGGTTAACGACTTTGTAAGACTATCGGCTAGTATTAAGCTAGTCTCTAGGTATTCTACCTAGAACGATCTCTTTACATACTCCTACCTAAGCTATATATCTTCAATGTCTACGTGTTATAGTCTTGTTATAATCTATTTATTCTTCCTAATAACTAGCTAAATTATTTATTAATTATTATACTAGATCTTCTAAACGTCCCTAAGATTAAGGGTTAGTTCCTTAAAGAAGCGCTTAAGTACTATAGCTTCCTTAGCTGTATACTTAAGATTAAGGAGTTTAGCTTTAGTAGTTAAGGTAACATGGTTGGCAAGCGAGCGGCCCACGCAAGCGAGCGGCCCACCCCACCAACTTTCTGCGCCTTGTAAACTCCTCCCTATTATGGCTCCCCCAATTCAAGCCCCACCAACCTCTTCTGAGGTTAATATACACCTTGCAATCTCAGCTATTAATAGAAGCCAAATTCAGTCTATAAGAGATGCTGCGCAGACATTTGAAGTCCCCCGAACGACGCTCCGACGCCGACGCGCTGGTAAGCCTGCGCGCGCAGATTGCCAGCCCAACTCAAGGAAGCTTACCTAGAGAGAAGAGGAGGTGATTATCAGCCATATACTTCAGCTAGATCAGCGTGGATTTGCGCCTACCTACGCAGCTATACGTGATATGGCTGATAAGCTGCTAGCTGCGCGCGGCGCTGGCCAGGTTAGGCAGAAGTGGCTAGCCAACTTTGTCAAGCGTACAGACAGTCTTTAGACGTGTTTTAACTAAGCGTACGATAGGCAGAGAGCTCTATGTGAGGATCCAGCCCTAATTAGGACCTGGTTTAAGCTTGTAGAGGAGACAAAAGCTAAGTACAGCATCTGCGATAAGGACGTCTACAACTTTAATAAAGCTGGCTTTATAATAGGCAAGATTACAACGCAGCTAGTTATAATAGGAGCAGAAAGGAGAGGTAGGCCGAAGACTCTTCAGCTAGGCAATCGCGAGTGGGTAACGCTAATTGCTGCTATCAGCGCTGCTGGCTGGTCAGTCCCACCGTTCCTCATCTTCGCTGGCCAGTACCACCTATCAGCCTGGTACGAGGAAGCTGAGATCCTACGCGACTAGGCGATCGCAGTCAGCGACAATGGCTAGACGAATAATAAGCTTAGAGTTGAGTGGCTAAAGCACTTTAACGCTCACACGCAGGCTCGTAGCATAGGCGCGCGTCGCCTGCTTATTATTAATAGCCATAAGAGCCACTAATCTCTAGCGTTCCAGGAGCTCTGCAAAGAGAACAACATCTACACGCTCTGTATGCTACCTCACTCATCCCACCTACTCCAGCCGCTTGATGTTGGCTGCTTCTCGCCATTAAAGCGCGCGTACAGCCGTGAGGTGGAGAGCCTCATGCGCAACCACATCAACCACATCACCAAGCTAGAGTTTCTGCCAGCATTTAAGATAGCATTCAATCGCGCCTTCACGCCAGCCAACATCTGCTCAGCCTTCCGCGGCGCAGGCCTTGTTCCTCTACAACCAGAGGCTGTTCTATCAAAGGTAGATGTACAGCTGCGTACACCTACTCCTCCAGCAGCTCTACCAGAGGCTCCCTGGGTAGCTCAAACGCCGAGCAACGCGCGTGAGCTTGAGGCTCAGTCAAGCCTTATACGTGAGCGCGTGCGCCAGCACAAGAGCTCATCACCAGCTTCAATTATTATAGCAATTGACTAGCTAAAGAAAGGCGCTGAGGTGATAATGCTCTCTTCTGAGCTAATGCGGGATTAGATCTCTAGTCTTGAGAAAGCCAACAGCGCAGCGTCAGCGCGTAGGCGGCGCTCTAAAAGGCGTATACAGAAGCATGGAGTACTTACAAAAGGAGCTGGAGAGGATATACTGGCTCAAAATGAGGCTGACCAGCAGATTGCTCATGAAGAGCGTCAAGGAGGAGCACGATCAGGCGTCAGCCAGCGGGCTCAAAGGCGCTGCACCAGGTGCAAGGAGACTGGGCACAACTCACGCACATGCAACACTAATACTATTAATATAGAGTAATCTACTGTATCAATATCTAGCAATAATATTATCGCGTTGTTGAGATGTATCGCTTTGAAGTTGCAAAAGTTGGTGGGGTGGGCCGCTCGCTTGCGTGGGCCGCTCGCTTGCCAACCATGTTAGTTACTATACTCTAGCGCGTTGCTTTCTAGAAGATTACGCCGCTAAAGAGCATCGCAATGTAGCTGTGCAATAAGCGATGCGTTTCTAGATTATCTGCAAAAGACGCGTCACCACAGATAACTAGGTCTAGTCTATTATAGTGTCTATACTGGATAGCATCCTATTAAGTCCTATATAGATATATAATTACTTATTCTACCGCCTTTATGTACTAATTACTTAGGTTAGTTAAGAAATAGGACAGTCTAGAGACAGCAAAGGCTACGTTAGGTCTAAGTATAATAGTCGTTTATAGGACTAATCTAACTCTTTCCTAGTATACCTTACTCTACTACTTAGTTACCTCTCTATTAGACTTAATTAGTTCTTCTAACAGTAGTAGAGTAAAACGGAATATTCTATTCTCTTAGCTAAACTTCTTAGTAATCTTATTAATATACATATTATAGACTAGGGTAATCGTCTAAGAGTCTTAGTTCTAAATGACCTTAACTCTAAAGAACTACTTAACTAGTCCTTATGCCTTTATCTTATACTTCGAACTAATTACTTTCTATAATTCTATAACTTAATCCTTAAACTCTTTATAAGATATAAGTAGGATATTATCTATATAAAATAATAATAAGAACTTACGATCCTTATCTAGAAATAGGTAGGGCTCTTTCTTTAAGCACTCTAGTCCTGCTTTCCTAAGCGATCTAGAGAACTCCTTATACTAGAGGAGTAGCGAGTCTCTCAATCCGTACAACGCGCGATTAAGCTAAATATATATTTTAGGTTTCTTAAATCTACTAGGTAGCTAATAGAATACAGGATTTTCTGCCGTAATCTTAGCACTCAATAATGCTCCTATAACATTAAATTACATAATCTCAATATTAAACTTAGCTATAATCGCTATAGCGGTCCTAAAGGATTTAGCTACTAACGTAGCTATACAAGTAGAATCTAGTAAGTCTTTTTCTTAGAGATCGTCTCTTATAATAATCTAAGCTTTGCCTTAGTTAAAGTACCTATCCTAATTACACTTATATATCTAAACCTATTTAAGCGGGAGTAGCTTATTAGGGACTTAATCTATTAAGATCTTAGTCTATGTACCTTTTTTCTTCAGCAAATTAATCTCCTTATTACAGGCATCTTTAAATAGAGGGCATATTAAATAGCTCTATAGCTCGCGCTATATTAGTAGTACTTTAGGTAGGATGTCCCTATGTAGATAATCCCCTAAATTAAGTGCCTACGGTATAAATAGATTAAGCGTCGCTAATATAACTACAGCATTTAGCGTCTTATAACTTACTTAATCCTCTTAGGTCTTATTTATCTCTAGTATATACGTGTGCTTAAAATCGCTTTATAGACTATCTATATCTTAGAGATCTGCGATTAATGTGTGCATACCTCTAGGTGTAGCTCTGCCTCTTAGTTAATCGTCTAGATCCTTGCTTCTGCCTCGTCTACGCCTAATAGGTATATAGCGATAGACTATATTAGGCACTAGCTAATCTCCTTAGAGTCTCCTACTAGTTTTTTATATAGGCGCACTTAATCTAATATCTAGATCTCCTGTTAGCGCAGTCGCCCTTAAGGAAGATCTTGCTAATGCGCGTAGACGTCCACGACGTCTCGTGCCTTAAGTAACTAATTGTTCTTAAGTAGTTATTCCCTCTTAATTATCTGCGTTAGTAGACACTAGTTGCGTAAAAGATTTATCGATTTACGCTAGGCGCTCTAGCCCTTCGCTATATAATTAAGTAACAACTAGATGACTTATATCTAGATCTCTAATTCTACTAGGTCAATGCATTCCCGATTAAATACTAGATAGGAAACGCTGATTAGCGTCTATCCTAGAGCTATACGGCTTAGGCGTCTGCTCTAGGGTTGCAAGTCTATATCCTAGATTCTAACCTATGCGAATTTTTAAATAATTACTAGCTAGTAAATTACATCGCTTAGTCTCTACTTGCCTTTATTCCTAATTATCTAGCTAGCTAGCCTCTAGTTTAGGTCCTTCGAGTAGCTTACCCCTAAAATTACTCTTAGTAGTTAGATCTATCGTCTAGATTGCCTAATCTTTAAGGGATAAGATATTAATATCTACTCTTAGATTATGCAATTCTCTAATATTAAGCACATCCGTAAGTTTAGTTACTTATTATTTTAGTATCTTATCCTCGTTCTTCCTTATTTAGAAATAAGTCTCGTTAAAGGACATATTGCGAAAAGTAATTACTTAATTAGTAATAAGAATTTATATCCTATAGAGATTAGACGCTTAATAGCTAATTAAATATCTAATATAACTCTTTAGATTAACTTTAAATCTACGACGATCTCGCCCTACTGCGCGGTCCCGATCTAAGGGATATGCGCGACAGCTATAGGCATAGATCCTACTCTAATCTGGTCGCAGATCCGCGGTGCGGTGTCTAATCTGCGCAGGCTCGTACTATCTAAAGTACTACCTAAACTAGCTCTTAAGGATTTTATTAGGAGATTAGTACTAGTAGACTACGGTAGGGCTTCTTGCGTATAGGTAAGCCGCCGCATCTATAATCTTATGCTAGAGCTTCTTAGGGAAGTTTACGCTAAGGCGCATCTTAATTAACTTTGTAATTAGCTCTTAGCCCGCCCGCTCTGCTAAGCTATTTAGCTTATATGTATATAGCAAAGGACTAAGGATTATAATCTCTTTCTCTTTAGCCTATTCCTCGTATCTTTATAGGTGTCCTTATTAAGGATACTAACGTGGTTCACAAGCGAGTCGCCACCCCAACCGAGTCGCCACCCCAACACAATCGCCGCGCCTGCGCAGCAACTTTACGCAACACCACAGTAAATTGCTATACTATACGCAATACTATAAGATTATTTAGAAGCGTCGCTATTATCTGCATCCTTAATTTCTACCTTGCAGGTGCGGAAGTTGTGTCTAATCTCGCCACAACGGCCGCAGCGTCGCCCTACGCGCACCCTCTTCGCAGGCTCCTTACCCCCCTTATAACTACTACCCTCCCTTTTAGCAATTGGGTTAGATACCTTACTAACTATTAATACCTCCTTTATCTATACGTAGCGTATTTTATAGGTCTTGCGCTTTATAAGCGTATTAACAGCGTCTTAAAGGCGGCCTATTTCCTTCTACACTAACACTATATTATAAGCTATCTACTAAGCGCCTTTACTTAGCTACTTAACATGCTTATCTAATAAGCTTGCTAGTAACCCCTAGTAGTTTTGCATACGATTTTAAATTAGCGTAGATTACGCCTCTACCTCGCAGGCGTTGCGCGGTGTTTGCGCCTCTTAGGCGATAATGCCTAGTATAGGTGGTGTTAGCGTACGTAGCTATATATCTAGCTTTAATAACACAGCCTCTAGGTTATATAAGACTAGCTTAGCGCCTTAAAACCTAGAGTAAATATTCTTTAGTGTAAACGTCTTCTTATAAGCTACTTTAAAGGCTAGTAAGAACGTTTCCTTATTAATATAGTAGATGCGGCTGCGTGCTAAAAGCGAGATCTTATCGCCGTACGTACGCTTTAATAGCGAGTAGGGGATAACGTTAAAAGGCTGTAGGAGGTGCGATAAGTAAGGTAGTATATAGAGAGTAATAATCTTGTTTCTCTTATAGTAGTCCTAGAATTCTTTTAAGTAGTAGCTCTTATAGCCGTTAATAATAAGTAGCCTATACGCCTTAGCAGAAGACGCCTTTATATAGGCGTTAAAGTGCTTAAGCTAGGCTAGCGCGAGGTTATTATTAATCTAGCTAGTAGAAGAGATAGTAATAATCTAATTGCGATGCAGATTTGCGAACTAGGAGGTAATAAGGACCTTACCTACAAAGATAAGGAAGGGCGGGATAACGCGCCCTATTGCAGAGACGCCTTAGACTAGAGTTACCTACTTGCGATCGCTAGGCTGTAGTTTCTTCTATTTCCTAGGTTTCTCTAAGCCTATAACTATAAGCTAAGAAGATATCTTGCCTATTTTAAAGCCTAACTTACTAAAGTTCTACGTGTCCTTATCTATAATACTATATTTTACCTTTATTAATTAAACTAGGGTAAACTAGGGCCTAATAACTGCTAGATCCTCGTAGAGAGCTCGCTAGCGATTGTATAGACGGCTCTAGCGCGTGCGTAGCTTAGGTGTACGTCGTATAAAGTTATTAACCTAGTTCTTACCTATAGGCTCGCCGCCGCGATCGCGTAGTAGTCTATTAGCTATATCTCGTACGTGTGCCTTCGAGGGTAGTATTCTATAGAAAGACTCGTCGCGTATACGCTGTATAATTACCTCCTCTTTTAGCTTTGTAAGGCGCTTTGTATTTAGCTCATAATCGCGTTAAGGGCGTCGTCTAGCGCGTTAGTTAACAAGCGTTCTTTAGGGGACGTTATAGGCAGCTGCGGCGCGTTTATTGCTTTAAAATTAATATAAATTAATATCTAAGATAGCAAGCTATAAATTACCCTTAGTATAGGACTTTTGCAATTAATGTAGTTGCGGCATTACATAAAGTTGCTGCTTAGACGCAGCGATTGTGTTAGGGTGGCGACTTGGTTAGGGTGGCGACTCGCTTGTGATCCACGTTATACTTAGCCTTTATATTCTCTATAAGTTAGAACTAGCCTTATATAACTTTAGGATCCTTATAGAGGGCTCGCTTATAGTTATACTTACGATCAAATTTAACCTTAAGCTTAGGGCGACGTTTAACGAAAGCTGCAGCCTAGTTCTACCTAACAAGGTCGCGGTAGCGCTCAGCTAATAAAGAATTAGCTATATCCTGCACAGCAGTAAGTCGGGGCGGAAATCTTCGCGCGTTAAGGTTAAGGATATGCTAGACAATTACATCCTCCTCTATCTTAAGAGGGTTTATTAAGTTAGGCGTACAATCGCTCCGAAGAGGTATTCCAGCGCGTCGGCGCCTAAGAGTTACTCGAGATACTTTGTAGATAGCTGCAGCGCGTCTCTGCGACAGCGTCGCGTCGCGTTCGATAGCCTTAAGAGCAAGCTATAATCGAGCCTCTTTTAAAGCTAGTAGATTGTTTTATTGTTAGCTTATTGTAAAAGTACTGTAGGTAACAGTATGTTTTGGTGGGGTCTTAGCGGAGTGGCCCACTCGCCCGTGAGGTACGTTGGCTACTATTCCTAGTAAATCTAGGACTAGTCTTCGTTTAGAGAATCCTAGCGAGAAACTTAGCACCGCTTAAAGAAATTCAAGAGAAACTTAAAAATCTCGTAGTGAACTGTTACATGGAGGGGTTATACTGCTCTTTCCTGGTCCGCACTAAGGCAGGCGAGTCTTATGTTGTTGGTTCCGCGTGGGTTGTCTGGCTACTAGGTGGGATAGTAGGTATTTAGAAGATCAATCCAATCCTATGTAAACGATAGAATAACTAGTATTAATCTAGGTAAGAGATAAACTATTTAAAGTTAACTATAACGAGTGTATTAAGGAAATCCTCTACAGCTATATACTCGTTGCTTTATCGAGTACTATCCTAACTATCCCTTACATCCCTAGGATGTCAATGATGTTCGTGATGGCTGCCATCCCTAGGCGCCTTGCCATCCCTCGGATGGTTGGCCTTGGCGGGATGTCAGTCACGTGATCTGCGCGCCCCACGCCGATCGTTACCTTTTGACGTGGGCTTGTTGACCTTCAACCTTGCGCCCACCATCAAGGAGAGAATCCTTCCTGTTATTTGTTACATAAACCTTAAGTAGGACTAAGTGCCTAGCTTATAAGCGTGAAGAGCGTCTAAGCTAAAGGGGTGTGTTAGATAATAGTCTTGTTAGAGATAAGAGCGTACAGACGCCGGGTCAGACCAGTGCGACCCAGCATCTGTGAGAGCCAATCAGATCACAGGAAAGCTTGGCACCCCCTAGGTGAGCCCACAACCGTAGATAGAACAACAACACAATCAATCATTCAATATTATTAAGAGTATTACCCATTTCATCAGGAACTATTCCAGATAAGAGTGAATATTTGACAATTCTATTCCTATTATATTATAGATCCTACCAGAGAAAATCCACTAGTAATCTTAGTGTCTATAAGAAGTATAGAGCATAGAAGAAAGCTTACACCTATGTTCCTGATGGCGGGGGTACTTTCTTTTCTGGGAATGTTCCTGGTGGTGGTGGGGGTGCATTTGCAGGTGGTGTACATACAATAGCACCTCTCAGAGGAGCTTCCGGAGGGCCACATCTAAGCTCCCCTTTCCCATTTGATGCAAAAACGCCATTGCTTTTATCCTCCCAGTAAAAGAAATCGGATTGCCAGTCTGAACACTAGGATATAAGGTTAGAAGATTAAGTTATGAAGAGAGTTAAGCATATGTTACGCAAGATGTTCGCAGTCCTTTCTCCTCTTCACAGAAGCCGCCACTGTCCCATCCAGCATTGCAAAATCTGGCTGTTACGGCGACGGGAAGGAGAATAAGGAGGAGTGATTTCATTTTGAGTGGTGAATGATATGTGACTCGTTTGAAGATCGAATTTTGAGAATAGGCAGACGTAAATATAATGAGGACTTGTTGGTTTCGGATTGAGATACTCAAGGCCCTTAAGACGTGTATATATTTGTTCTTGAACCTCTGAGCTGACATCAGCACTAACATCCATTAATTATGTCGTCGACTCGCTTGCCTGTCTAGTAAGCACACGCGTGTCTGATTTGATTATGTTTGCCCTGAATGAAGCCAGTCTTTTATGTATGTCAACATTCTCTGGCTATCGAAGACTTCCTCGCCGAACCTCGATACGCCTCAGAGTCGCATTACGATATCTCAAACGCAAGTCGACAGGCCCTAAATGCGTATCAAGTACACGTGTGAAGACAGAAATGTCGTTCTCAGGCTGATGACATTGTCCTGAACTTGATCCGCAGACAAAATTACCGAGCGCTCAGCGAGGCAGGTCATCCAACATCGTACCCATGCAGAACAGGACCGGCTTACGACCAGACCAATGTACGCCAAGACCGCTGGAGGATTCATTACTTAACATTTTGATCTTTTCGGATCACTGTATAACTTAGCTAAATAGAAATCGTAGATATAAGTTAATAGTACCTACTAATTTTACTAATTATAGATACGACGTTAATATATATTAATTGTTTCACTAGAACATTCATTATTAACACGGTGTCTTCTCAAGGTCTATAGTGAAGTTAATAGACGAAGATCAACAAGATCCGTTGTTTGGAAGGCAAGCGTAATTAGCTTTCAGGAACTGGAAGAAGCACCACCGAAACTTGCCGCCAAAAATACAGCCACTGTAGAAAGATAGAATATGGGGTTATAGAAGCACGAGTGCTGCAGTTGAATACCCGCCGTCGACAGCATCGTTTTCGTCCAAAGCCTCCGGGGCCCCCCTCGAGGAAACTGGGAGACGGCGGCAACGGGCGCGCGCAACGGCACCGGCGATACGACTAAGAAGTCTAAGGGCTTTCAGTACTTCCTCAATGGACCATCGGCCGAGTTGCCATGTATAAGCGCAGAATAAGCACAGACTCACTCAAGCGCTGCGTCTTACACCTCCTTCTAGCCAGAAGACCATCGCGCAGCGGACATGCCTTAGGCTTGCATATAGACGCACGGCTACAATGCGGACGTCATGAGCGGGATCCTTAAGGTCAACAACAAGAACAGCATCTCGCAGCACGGCTAGGATGTTAGTAGTGCCCTCTTTATAGTCTCCTCTGCAAGGGACGACTAATTCGTTGTGTAGTCGAGAGCCCGCTACCGCTAAGAACAGCGACCGCAGAACAGCCGTGATAACACACATGCGCATATGTAGCTCTAAATAGTTAGACTTAGAGGTGTTAGGTAAGCACCGTTCGCGCGTAACCTACTTTAACTAGTAGTTCACAAACGGAGGACACGCATGTGCTAGTAGGTACACGCAAGCAATCCGGGAGTCGGACCGGTCGGCCGACGATCTGCTTGCGCTGATTATTCACTGGCTACCTAGGTCTCTGGACCTTGACGACACTCTGACGCTGTTGCTCAGCTTCTCTTTCGTGAAGACGGAGGTCGGAAATCAGGCATTGACGATGCTCAGGCTCGCGCAGCGGTTGATGAGTCTATGGCTAGAGGCGGAGAACGTGCTAGTTAACTGTGGGTGAAGGAATCGATATAAGCGCTAAGCGCAGCCTTTCCGAGCGGGGACTACCAGACGGTAGTAGGAATGCAAAGTGCTGCTTCCGCAATTAAAAACGGCCACCAGTTAAGGGGAATTGTAATAAATCAAGCAAAGATTGCACTTGTTGCAATTTGCTACATTCGTCTAAGAGGCGAGGCCGCGGCAGCGGAATAGCTTTCTCCATCATCTCTAGACATCGGGGAGAAGGCGCTCGGGCGAGAGCACCCCCACACGCTCACCACTGTCTACCATGCAGCATTTCTCTTCTATTCAAAGGAGCGTGATGGTTTATACTAAAAAAATGAATGCTCTATTTCCTCCCTAAGAAATCCTGTTTGGTTTTGTATCACAGGAGTTCTCTAGAGAAAGGACAAATGTATTAATTCAGAAAGACATCCTGCTAGACAATTCCTTCTCCGGTATAAGTAAGCTCTGGGTCCTGATTTAGTACAAGATTTGGGAATAAAGTTGAAATGTCCATGCTTCCTCGTCGAAAGCTGTTGTGAACGTTTAAAGGCCTGATATCAGTTCGATTTCCTGATGAAACTAAGAAATCGCGGGTAGAAGGGGAATACATAGGGTTGGGGATAAATGAAGGAGAAGACGAAACGTTGGGCGGTGGGCCGGCCGGCGGTAACCCGGCAGAGGTAGAGTCAGGAGGTGTTTATGCGACGAGTAGTTGTGGATGTTGAGCACGGTGTCTTGCAACAATCTGTATCAGCTACTCGAAAAGTTTTGCTGTTGTGAGCGAATCGCTTCTGGCATCTTTAGGTATCTTCAGGGCTTCGGCTACATCACCGTTCAAGAGTTCGCACTGCACAAAGGCGGGTGGGTTAACACACACATTCGTGACGAGGACGATGCTAGCCATGAAGACGCTGTACAATATAGCAGCGAGACGGAGTCTGACTTGTACAAGGGGGTGCGACGAACATAGAAGTTGTGTTCTGCGCGACTTACTTGTTTTGCTGATTGGGGACGGATATTACGAGAAGCTGCATATGTAACGGGGTGAGGAGAGGAGGACTGCGTTGCATTGTGTAGCTATAGAGGAACTGCAGCTATATAGGTGTGTGTTATGAGAAAGTATAGTAGTAATAGCTGTACCTAACTCTCACTTAAGTAGATCTTAGCAAGGCCTAAACTATTACACTCCCCCCAAGCTGCTGTAATTAATAAAGCTAACTAGTGCTAGTGCTATAGCTTAGTTAGCTCTAGTGTGTCTACCCAAGTAGTAAGAAGCTAGCGAGCATTTTTAAGCCCTAGCTATCTTACAAACTTAGCGTGTTTCTGCCTTACGAGAGACTTTATAAGTCTATCTATAGGCATCTCTACTATACGGCACCACTATACACAGAGCCTTCCTTCCTATACGCCCTGTCTTACCTACATCTAATAGGTGTCTACATGTCTTAGCTCTGTGTAAAGCCATTCGTCTTCTTTCTTACAATCCTAACTATCTGCTTATTATCGTGGTAGATTGTTAGTTAGATCTCTAGGTTGAACTAAATGTACTAGAAAACCTAGATTTATCATTCTATCTCTCCTCTAGTTGCTAATAAAGCTATTAGCTTAGCCTTAGTTGTCGACTTCGTAACAGATCTCTAGTAGGTAGCATTCTAGTTAATAGGCATCTTGTAGAGCTTAAACAGATAACTGTCAGAACGCAGGTCTACACCCACTACGCTATGCAACCAAGAAGGTACGTATGATCAGTGAACTCCTGATCATCGTGGTAAAATAGTATATATTGTACACCTCGCATTGCGTAGGCCTGACAATAACATGGTTGGCAAGCGAGCGGTGCACCCTAACAGCTTTTGCAACTTCAAAGCGATATATCTTAACAATGCGATAATAGTATTACTAAATATTAATAACATGTTTTATAAGCGAGCCGCCAGTACAAGCGAGCCGCCACCTAACCAAACTTTTGCAACTTCAAAGCGACGCATCTCAACAACGCGATAATACTATTGCTAGATATTAATACAGTAGATTGCTCTATATTAATAGTATTAGTGTTGCATGTGCGTGAGCTGTACCCAGTCTCCTTGCACCTGGTGCAGCGCCTTTGAGCCCGCTGGCTGACGCCTGATCGCGCTCCTCCTTGACGCTCTTCATGAGCAATCTGCTGGTCAGCCTCATTTTGAGCCAGTATATCCTCTCTAGCTCCCTTTGTGAGTACTCTATGCTTCTATATACGCCTTTTAGAGCAATGCCTACGCGCTGAGGCTGCGCTGTTGGCCTTCTTAAGACTAGAGATCTAATCGCGCATTAGCTTAGTAGAGAGCATTATTACCTTAGCGCCCTTCTTTAGCTAGTTAATCGCCTTAATAATTAATACTTGTAATAATTAATACTTGTAATAATTAATACTTGTAATAATTAATACTTGTAATAATTAATACTTGTAATAAGCTCTTATGCTAGCGCACGCGCTTACGTGTTAGGCTTTACTAAGCCTTAAATTCACGCGCGTTACTCGGCGTTTAAGCTACCTAGGGAGCCTCTAGCAGAGCTGCTGCTAGAGAAGAAGTAGGTGTACGCAGCTATATATCTAGCTTTAATAGAATAGCCTCTAGTTATACAGGAACAAGGCTTACGCTGTAGAAGGCTAAGTAGATGTTAGCTAGCGTAAAGGCGCGATTAAATGCTATCTTAAATGCTATCTTAAATGCTAGCAGAAACTCTAGCTTAGTAATATAGTTAATATAGTCATGTATAAGGCTCTCTACCTTTTAGCTGTACGCACGCTTTAATAGCGAGAAGTAGCTAATATTTAGTAGCTAGAGTAGGTAAGATAAGTAAGGAGGTATATAGAGCGTATAGATATTATTCTCCTTATAAAGTTCCTAAGACTCTAGAGATTAGTAGCTCTCATAGCTATTAATGATAAGTAGGCGACGCGGGCCTATACTACGAGCCTACGTATAAGCGTTAAAGTGCTTTAGCTACTTAACTCTAAGCTTATTATTTGTCTAGCTATTATCGCTAACTACGATTGCCTAGTTACGTAGGATATCCTCCTTATACCACGCTAATAGGTGGTACTAGCTAGTGAAGATAAGGAATAGTAGCACTAACTAGCTAGCAGCGCTAATAGCAGCGATTAGCGTTACCTACTTATAATTACCTAGCTAAATACTCTTTAGCCTGCCTCTCTTCTCTACTCTTATTATAACTAGCTACGTTATAATCTTACTTATTATAAAGCCAGCTTTATTAAAGTTATAGACTTCCTTATTATAGATACTCTACTTAGCCTTCATCTCTTCTATAAGCCTAAACTACCTCTTTATTAATATCGCATCTTTATATGGAGCTCTCTACCTATTATACGCTTAGTTAAAACACGTCTAAAGACTATCTATACGCTTAATTAACTTAGCTAGCTACTTCTACCTAACCTAGCTAGCGCCGCGTATAGCTAGCAGCTTATTAGCTATATTGCGTGTAGCTGCGTAGGTAGGCGCAAACCTACGCTAATCTAGGTAGAGTATATAGCTAAAAATCACCTCCTCTTCTCTCTAGGTAAGCTTCCTTAAGTTAGGCTAGTAATCGCGTTAGGTAGGTTTACCAGCGCGTCGGCAGCGAAGCGTTGTTTCGGCTACGTTGTAGACTGCTGCAGCAGTACGAGTACCTTAGATCTAGTGCGAATTAACAGATGAGATAGCAAGCTAAATATCTGCTTTATTTGATAGTAACTAAGTAGCGCTGCGTTGAGCCATTGTAGACTGAGATTAGTAAGGTGAGTAAAGTAAGTGGGGTGCGCCGCTCGCTTGCCAACCATGTTATCTATAGTTAAGATAATTACGACTTTTGATATTATTAGCAAATGCTGCATTAGATGCTCTATATTATTATTATTATTATTATTATTATTATTCCATTTAGAGTCCTTTTCAGTCAGAGACTATGCAAGACTTTGGCGTAGGCCGTTCTATATAGGTGTTTTCTATGAGTAGTTTCTTTGGGGTAGTACAGGTTGGAGGATGTTTTGCGTGCTCCTATTCTAGAGTAGATCTGGAGTAGGCGCTAGTGCTAAAGAGCAGTGTGGTAGATAGAAAGATATGTAGCAGCGGGCTCTTATAGTAAGAAATACAGTTTTGTTAGTTTTATAGAGTAGCTCTCTCTAAGGTAGTGCTATACAGTGACTGTCTGTATTTCTGGTGGTTGCCCTAGGTGCCATTTTCTTGTTCCAATCCTAGTACACGTAATAAAAGCTAGGGTAGCTTCTATGCCGGTGCTGGTTTGGAATAGTAGGGTTAGGGTTACTGGGGT
The DNA here is from genome assembly GCF_003171515.1 of Pyrenophora tritici-repentis. NCBI lineage: Eukaryota > Fungi > Ascomycota > Dothideomycetes > Pleosporales > Pleosporaceae > Pyrenophora > Pyrenophora tritici-repentis. The sequence continues at coordinate 727,075 of NC_089392.1, read as the reverse complement.
ATGTTTGATGGCTTGTTTGAGTTCTTTTCGTTCTGTTTTATAGTGCCGGCATTCTAGTAGTAGGTGTGCTGGAGTTTGGGTTTTGTAGCAGCTACCAGTACAGAGATTTGAGTCTCTTTTCTTAAATCTTTCTAAGTAGGAGTTGAAGTATCCCTGTCCTAGCTTAAGGGAGTAGAAGGCGCTTGCGATTTCTCTTTTTGTTTTTTGTGGGTTTTTGATATTTGTTTTTGTGTTTAGCGGGAAGGTCCTTGCGTAGGGTAGTCTATTTTTGTTGCTATTATTCCTGTATTTTTGGTATTCTTGTTGTTGTTCTGTTTTTTGGGATTTCTTAATTTCTGTGCTTTGGTAGGCGAGGCTTGTTATTGTGGGCGTTGTTGGGTCTTCTTTAGCTGCCTCCTTAGCTAAGCTATTGGCTCTTTCATTTCCTTGTATGTCTGTATGGCCGGGTGCCCACTGGAGGTGAATGTTGGCTTGTTTTGTTTTGATGGTTTTTGCCGCTCTAAGGCATCTTAGTAGCCATCGTTGTCCTGGGTTGTCTGATAGGGTTTTGAGCCTATAGATTGCAGCTTGGTTGTCTGCGTATACGTTGATCTCTTGGTCTTTTCCTGCTATTCTAGCTGCGTACTCAAACGCTTTAGCTATGCCTTCTAGCTCGCCATTGTAGACTAGCTAGGTTTCTCCTATATTCGTCTTTTCTGTGTAGGTCTCTTGTTGGGTTGAGTTGTAGGCTGCAACTCCTACCCCTATTCCTTTCCCTTCTAGGATTTGTGACGCATCTGAGTAGATTGCTATAAAGCTGTTGTCTCCTGTTTTTGATTAGATATAGTTTGTGTGGGCAGCAGCTTCCTCTTCCTTTGTTTTCTTTGAGATTGTAACAGTGTAGTTAAGGCAGTCCCATAGCCTAAACTTGTATGGAGTGATTGTTTCTATCCTCTTGTCGCTAGTTGGGATTGCGTTTGCAATAGATTGTAGCTGTCTATATTGTTTTGGCTTCCTGTGGCTTGCTGGTGTTGTTGATTAGATTCTAGTGATAGCTACCTAGATTGGATGGGTTTTAGCTAGCTGGCTGGCTCTAATTGCGTATTTCCGGGTAGTTAAGTTTAGCCGGATTGCTAGAGAGGTAAGCCCGGCTTCGATGCTTGTTAGGAGGGCAGGTGATGTTCTGAAGACTCCTAGTATTTTCCTGCACGCTATGTTGTGTAGTGATTGGAGTAGGCTAGTGATGTAGCTCTGGCCTTTCCAGTAGATTTGTGACCCGTAGTCAGCGACGCTAGTCACGCAGGCTAGGTATAGCTGTCTAATAGCTTGTGGGGATAGTCCTTTCTCTATATTTGCGAGTCTTCCGAGTCTGTAGAAGGCTAGTCTTGCTTGGCTAACCCGTGTGGCGACGTGTTCTTTGAAGGATAGTCGGTTGTCTAGGTATATGCCAAGCCACTTGATAGTATCCTTTGGTTCCACTATTGAGTTGTCTGGTAGCTGTAGCGTTCTCTCTTTTCTCTCCTTTTTGGCAGTAAAGTTAGATGCTCTATAGAAGAGAGACTTATCCTAGATGTAGGATAAGTTCTTTACTATCTGCTAACTAGCTCTAATCGCTAGATGTCTTATTCTATATAGATATTGCTAGACATGCTTTACCGCCGATACATGCTTCTGCCTGAGGTTCTGGAGATGCCGGGCTGATACTGAGTGGGCTCGTGCCACATCTGGTCTCGTGAATGTCGAGATGTACGCCAGCGATCCGACTAGCTGCTAGTACAGCTAAGTATGCTGGTGATTTGTATCCTCTCTAGTCTGGGGCAGGTGTAATGGGCTAGAGCCCTTCTCTCTCTTGTTCCTCGTTGATAACCTCGGTTATCTCTTCCCCGGCCCGATTGCGGATCAGACGACCGCAATATCGTTTCTCCGCCTACAATCCCTTAGGTATATATAGATAGCCACGTAGCCTTAGCTTAGCTCTCTGTCAATACAACTGCAGTATACTTGTGCGATTGCTCCTTGAGCGTAGCCTCTTACAGTAGGGAGTTCTCTACAAGTAGAACTACTAGATATCTCCCTCTAGACTTATAGTCTAAGTCATACTTATTAACTACTTTCTTAATGTCGCGGAAATGAACTTGATGTTGAACATCGGATGAACACGTGGCTGATCACGTGATCGGATCGGGTCTTTGAGACTCCGGATCCGTGCCAAGGAACTGATCCATCATGTACAAATACCGGACTAGCCGTTTGATTTTTCTGATCCTTAGAGTAATTAATAATCCTACTCTCAAACGAATCAAATCAGGGCTATCCTAACAACTATAGTTATAAGCCTAGCGTTTTAAGATCATAGTGTTGATGATCCCTAGGCACCTTACACGTTAGTTACACAACTAGATTATGACTCTTCTTATCTTTCTCTATTTATTACTTCTATTTGTTAGAACAAGGTCTCCTCTGGTGGTATGACTACCATAGGCGACCGAGTAGAGGTACGAAAGGTAACCCTGTATTGGATTGAACTTCACTAAGAGCTATTGTTCTATCTACTTGTTGTTATGATGATCTTAGGACGTACATGACAGATCATCATTCCGCGTCGGTCCTTCTGCTCGGGCTTACTCCACGAACCTCACCTCGCCGACCTGGACTGAACCTAACATATTCTTAACACTCCCCCTCAGGGCAGGTCCGGTCCAAGGACAACTCCTAATTGGTTCTTGAATCTCTCGAATGCGACTCGCTGCAATGGCTTTGTCATTCCATCAGCCACCATGTCTGCAGTTGGAACGTAGGCCACATCGAGTTTGCCTTGTTCTGCTAGGTCTCGGATAAAATGATAACAGACGTCGATGTGCTTTGATCTTTCGTGAAGGTGAGGGTTCTTTGTAAGTGCAATGGCACCCTGGTTGTCTCCTAGCATCTGGACCTTGTTGGTGTCTTTTCCAATGTACTTTGGGAACCCAAGATCTCTAAACATTTGAGCAATCCACTGGCCTTGCTTGCAGCATGTTGATAGTGCGATGTATTCAGATTCGCAGCTTGACGTTGCAACAGACCGTTGCTTCTTGCTAGACCATGATATTGGACCTCCGTAGAACATTGCAGTGCTCCCTGAAACGCTCTTTCGGTCTACCATGTCGCTTGCCCAGTCAGCATCAGAGTAGATGACAAATTGCGAGTGTACTCCCCCTGGTCCGTAGCGTAGCTTCAATGTCACTGTCGACCTTAGATATCGTAGCAGGTTCTTCAACGCATGGCCATGGTGTTCTGCTGGATCGCTCATGTATTGGCTTAGCTTTCCGAGGGTGAATGCAATGTCTGGACGTGTAAGAACCATAGCAAACATAAGGCTCCCTATCACTTGCTGGTATTCAGTGATGTCGATTCGGGTGTCGTTGTCAGTGGCTGGCCTAAATGAAGTGTAATCTGCAGATGGAATCTTCTTGTCTCTGTGTTGTTTGCTAGACATTCCAAACTTGTCAAGTACTGCGTGTAGGTACTGTTCTTGATCGAGGTAGATTGTGCGGCGCTTTCTGTCTCGCGTAACTCGTACTCCAAGGATCTTATGAATCTCCCCCAGGTTCTTGGTGTTGAATCTTCCAGAAAGCTTCTCGTAGAACCAATCAATTTGAGCTCGATCTTTTGCAGCAGCAGCAATGTCATCAACGTAGACGAGGATACGGAGTTGTTTTTCTTTGTGGATAAACATGCACGGGTCTGCGAGGCTTTGTACGAATCCCCATGCCAGAAGTTCTTTCTTTATCAACAAGTTCCAGTCGCGAGCAGCCTGTTTGAGTCCGTATAAGCTGCGGAGAACTCTAAGGACGTATCCTTTTTTGACTTCTACTCCTTGGGGTTGCTTAAGAAAGATCTCTTCCTTCAAGTGCGACTCTGTGAATGCATTCTTAATGTCAAAGTGGAAACATTCCAGGTTTTCCGCTGCGACAGTGGCCATAAACAGACGTAAGGTGTCCATGCGGACTGTCGGGGCAAAAGTCTCGTTGTAGTCTGTTCCGTGTGCTTGCGTAAAACCTCTTGCCACAAGGCGTGCCTTAAACCTCTCAACAGTCCCGTCGAGATTCGTTTTGACTGTAAAAACCCACTTTGAATCAACCATGTTCGCGTCTTTTGGCTTTGGAACTTCCTCCCAGGTTCGATTCTCTATTAACGCGATTATCTCTTCAAGTATTGCTGCTTTCCATTGCTTTCCATACTTTGGGTCGTTGATAGCTTGCTCGTGTGTCTGGGGGATCTGGATTCCTGCGATCTCGGTTGCTGCGAAAGCCTTCTCAGATAGTCGTGTTTGCTCTTCTGTAAGGCCAACTTGGGCTAGCATAGCTTTAACGATCTTGCTAAATCTCTCGTCCTCAACAATCTCTTCGTTAGACCTCTTCCGTTTGGCTTGTCTAGTGAAGTATCGTGGAATCTCCTTTTCTCGTACAGACTGGGTACACGGTTCTTCGTGCCCCTCTTCGTTCACAAGATTAGGAACCCGCTCATCAGATGGTGCAGTAGGAGGAATAGTAGTTAGCCTCCTTGGTCTTCCTCTGTGACGCTTCACTGGTTCATGAGTTAGCTCTGCCGAAGATGGTTCCATTAGGTTCTCGGAAACTGGTTCTATTGGTTCTGCAGGAGATGGTTCCATTGGTTCGGTAGGAGATGGTTCCATTGGTTCTGCAGGAGATGGTTCCATTCGTTCGGTAGGAGTTGGTTCCATTCGTTCGGCAGGAGATAATTCTAGATCCTTCCTAAGTCTTCCTCTTGGTTTTCGGTCTGGCATCGTATTCTGCGTTCCTTGTGGTCCAGCTGGTATGTTTCGCAGTCGTAGTTCAACTTTCCCTCCAGGGGTGTATTCGTCCACTGACAATCGGCTTGTCCTTGAGGTGTATCCAAGCTCTGGCGAATAGAACTTGAACTGCTTATTTGTTGTCTCAGAATATCCCATAAATACTCCAATTCTGCCACGGTCCACGAGCTTGTCATGTCGTTGGTCTGCTGGAATCGTTTTAGGGTTGATGTACGAATAGCATTTGCTCCCCCATACACGGATGTGGTCAATGGATGGTTTCGTTCCTGTGAATGCCTCTTCAGGACTGACTTGCTTTCCATTGATCATAGGTCCTGTGTTTGTACGGTTGCGTAGGTATGCGTCTGCTTCGACAGCTTCATCCCAAAACTCAATTGGTAAACCAGCGTCTTTCAACATTGCTCTCATATCAGCTTCAGCAGTTTGGATGTTTCGCTCGGCTGGTCCATTCTGGTGTGAGGAAGCAATTGTTGTAGGCTGAATTTCCACGCCTTGTGTAACTCTCCATTCCTCAGCTTGCTGTAGAAGTTCTGGTGCATTGTCGGTTCCAGCAGCTTTGACTTTCTCGCCAGTTTGATGTTCTACAAAGGTCTTCCAGATTCGGAGTTCCCGTTGTGCGTCTCCCTTTTTCTTCAGCGGGATAACCCAGTTTTTCCGCGTGTAGCTATCAATAATTTGGAGGAACCACCTGTTTCCTCGTAGAGATGTTGGAAAGGGTCCAGCAATGTCAAACTGTACTAAGGCTAGCTTCGTGGCCTTGTGCTCTCTTAGCTGCTTAGGGATGCTGTTCTTCATCTTTGTCAGGGAACACACCGCAGATTTCAATCTTCTCTGGAACTTGAATCTTCTTCTGGAGAGTTGTAACTTCGTGGAGTTTGGCAATCTTTGTAGGTCCTAGGTGTGCGAAACGTCTGTGATACAGCAGGTATCTCTCCTTTTCATTAACCTTAAGCTCGCTCTTAACTGGTGTATGGGGTTCCGTGCCTAGGAATGCTGTCTCGTGGTATCCATCGGCAATGTGTGACACTACGTAGAGGCCGTCGTCCATAGTTGCTTTAATAATGATCTCCTTTCCTAGTTTGAAGCATAGTACGTGTGAATTGAAACGACCCTTCAGGCCTGCTGCGCAAATTCTTCTCCCTGATAACAAATTGACTCCAAGGTTAGGTACAAGCAGTACTTCTGACAACCATGTCGACGATCCGTCTTTACACACCACTTGAGCTTCTCCTTTCCAGTCTGCATATAATTCTCCCCCTCCAACCCGAACTAGTCTTCGCTTGATCTTGATCATTCGTCTAAACAATGAGGGTTGGTCAGACATGTGGGAGGAGGCGCCAGTGTCGGCAGCCCAAGTAGATGGAGAGGCCTTACCGACAATGTCTTTTGAGAGACGGCATGTCTCAATTTCCTCGGGTTCAGAGTCTGAGGTCTCGGATAATTCATCTGACTCTGAATTGACTTCTTCGGCTCCATATGCTTTGCCAGTCTTTTTGTGAGAATTCCTTTGCTTGAGTGTCTTAATAGGCGGCTTAGATGATTTCTTAGCGTCGTATTCCTTAAGGAGCTTTCGAGCTCTCTCACGTCTTGGACAGTCTCGTACGCCATGGGCTCCGTCACAAAGGAAGCATTGGACCATAAACTTAGTACCAGATTCGGAGTCAGACGATAGTGGTGAGCTCTTGTGATTTCGGCGCTTGTAAGGCGGAACATACTTCTCCGTCTTCCGGAATGCTGGGAGAGCTTTTTCGTCGGCGTCTTGCTGGTCTCGAACCTCCTTCTCTTCCAGAAACTTAAGTTTCTGTTCAACCGTAAGGTTAAGTTGGGCGTTTAAGGTGTCAATCGTAGTCTTAAATTCTTTCGGGAGTGATCTAATAAGAACGAGTAGTAGTGCAGAGTCCTTGTAAGCTCCGTTGGTGTCAGCGTCTGCTGCTACGAGTTTGCGTCGGTATTCCTTTAGCTTTTCCCATGATCCAACAATTGTGTTCCCAGGATTGAATGTGAACGTTTGAATTCTGGTCATGTAAATGTTGGCGGTTGTGGCGTCAGTTTGGGTGTACTTCTTTTGTAGGTAGGCCCAGAACTGGAAGGCAGTGTCGTATTCGTCAATAAGGGCTTGGTCATCTTCAGTAAGCGACCGAAACAAGAGATCGATTGCAGTGGCTTCATCTTCTAGGTACTTGTCTCTTTTTTCAATGTTGACGCGGATCTTAGTATGCTTGTCTGCTTCAGCAATTTCCAACTCTTCCATAGCCTCCGTTAGTTCACCGGCTATTGCTATTTGGCAGTGCTGTACCAGGTTTTTCTCGCAGACATAGAAGACTTTCTTCCCCTTAAGCTTGACCTTGTTTCGGCGGAACCAAGTATCGTGGTTTTCAGCTGTAAGTTGGGGAATCTTCCATTCTTCCTTCTCTACAGCCATCTTGTGTGTTTTGAGTTGGTGAGACTATTATGCGAGCAAGGTACGTGGTATGATGCTAAGAGTGTAGGTGATGCGGGCGATGCGGGCGATACAGGCGATGCGGGCGATGCGGGCGATCCGGGTGATATTCTGCGGGCGGTGCAGTCGTTATCGGTTCTCGGGTGTAGAGACGGTGTATTTAAGTGTGATTGCGTGTTAACCGCGTTGTACACGACTTCTTTTCTTTTCTGATTCCTTCTTGAATCTAAGTCCTTCGTGACTTGGGTGGATGTTTTGATTCCTTCTTGAATCTGAGTCCTTCGTGACTCGGGTAGGTGTTTGAAAACAATAACGTTGGGTTAGGCAACCGGGCTCATAACCTGTTAGAACAAGGTCTCCTCTGGTGGTATGACTACCATAGGCGACCGAGTAGAGGTACGAAAGGTAACCCTGTATTGGATTGAACTTCACTAAGAGCTATTGTTCTATCTACTTGTTGTTATGATGATCTTAGGACGTACATGACAGATCATCATTCCGCGTCGGTCCTTCTGCTCGGGCTTACTCCACGAACCTCACCTCGCCGACCTGGACTGAACCTAACATATTCTTAACACTATTCTCATTTAGTCTATCAATTAATCCTAAGATAAAGAGGACTATTAATATACCTCACGGGCGAGTGGCCCACCTATGCCAAGACCCCACCAAAACTACAACTAAGTAAAATATAATCGCGATAAGCCAACAACAAGATAACCTCCTAGCTTTAAAAGAAGCTCGATTACAGAATGCGCTTCTAGCTATCTAACGCGACGCGACGCTATCCTAGAGACGTGCTGTAGCTATCTACAATGTCTCTCAAAAGACACTTAAGCGCCGGCTTAAAGGAACACCTTTTCGACGCGATTGTACGCTTAACTTAATTAAGCTTCTCAAAATAGAGGAGGATGTAATTATTTACTATATCCTTAACCTTAACGCGTAAGGATTCCTAGCCTGGCTTACTGCTATAAAAGATATAGGTAATTCTTTACTAGCTAAGCACTACTGCGACCCTATTCGCTAGAACTAGGCTGTCAGGCCTACGCAATGCGAGGTGTACAATATATACTATTTTACCACGATGATCAGGAGTTCACTGATCATACGTACCTTTTTGATTGCATAGCGTAGTGGGCGTAGACCTACGTTCTGACATAGGCTATAACCCTCACTAAACGTCGCCCTAAGCTTAAGGTTAAGTTTAATCATAAGTATAACTACAAGCGAGCTTTCTACAAGGATCCTAAGGTCATATAAGGCTATTTCTAACTTATAGAGAATATAAAAACTAAGTATAGTATCCTTAATAAGGACACTAACAACTTTAATAAGTCTAGCTTTATAATAGGTATAATATTAACAAGAGTAGTAGTTACTAGCTCTTAGCGTTAAGGGCGGCTAAAGACAGTGCAGCAGGGTAATCGAGAGTAGAGTACGGTAATCTAGGGCATTAACTTAATAGGGTAGGCCATCTCTACCCTTTATTATCTTCTAAGGTAAGAACTACCTCTCTACCTAATATAAGGAGGGCAGCGCGCTATATAAGTAGATTATTGCAGTCTTAGAAAATAGCTATAAGAGCTACGACTCGCTTAAATTCTTATAGTACTAACATGTTTTATAAGCGAGCCGCCAGTACAAGCGAGCCGCCACCTAACCAACTTTCTACACCTCTCCTATCTTAACATACAATGGCTCTACGCAGCGCGCCTCAATTAGCTTCAAATGAAGCAGATATACAGCTTGCTATCTCTTCTATTAATGCGCATCAAATTAATAGTGCTTCTACTGCTGCAGCTATATATAATGTCCCACGTACGACACCACGTAACCGACGCGCTGGTATACCTGCACGACGCGATTGCCAGCCCAACTCAAGGAAGCTTACCCAGAGAGAAGAGGAGGTGATTATCAGCCATATCCTTCACCTAGATCTACGTGGATTTGGGCCTACCTACGTTGATGTACGAGATATGGCTGATAAGCTGATGGCTGCACGCGGCGCTAGCCTAGTTAGCATCCACTGGCCGCGCAACTTTGTCAAGCGTACAGATAGCCTTCGGACGTGTTTCAACCGAGCGTACGATAGGCAGAGAGCTCTCTGTGAGAATTCAGCCCTTATCCAACGGTGGTTTAAGCTAGTAGAAGAGACAAAGACTGAGCTTAGTATCTGCGATGAGGACACATACAACTTTGATGAAGCTGGCTTTATAATAGGCAAGATTACAACGCAGCTGGTTATAACAGGATTAGAGAGAAGAGGCAGGCCAAAGAGTATTCAGCTAGGCAATCGCGAGTGGGTAACGCTAATCGCTGCCATCAGCGCTGGTGGCTGGTCAGTGCCACTATTCCTTATCTTCGCTGGCTAGTACCACCTATCAGCCTGGTATAAGGAGGATATCCTACGCGACTGGGCGATCGCAGTCAGCGACAATGGCTGGACGAATAATGAGCTTGGAGTTGAGTGGCTAAAGCACTTCAACGCTCACACGCAGGCTCGTAGTATAGGCGCGCGTCGCCTGCTTATTATTGATGGCCATAGGAGCCACCAGTCTCTAGAGTTCTAGGAGCTCTGCAAGGAGAACAATATCTATACGCTCTGTATGCCTCCTCACTTATCTCACCTACTCTAGCCACTTGATGTTAGCTGCCTCTCGCCATTGAAGCGCGCGTACAGCCGTGAGGTGGAGAGCCTCATGCGCAACCACATCAACCACATCACCAAGCTAGAGTTTCTGCCAGCGTTTAATGCTGCGTTTGATCGAGCGTTCACGCCAGCCAACATCTGCTCAGCCTTCCGCGGCGCAGGCCTTGTTCCTCTACAACTAGAGGCTGTTCTATCAAAGGTAGATGTACAGCTGCGTACACTTACTCCTCCAGCAGCTGCTCTACCAGAGGCTCCCTGGGTAGCTCAAACACCAAGCAACGCGCGTGAGCTTAAGGCTCAGTCAAGCCTTATATGTTAGCGCGTGCGCCAGCATAAGAGCTTATCACCAGCTTCGATCATTAAGGCGATTGACCAGCTAAAGAAGGGCGCTGAGGTGATAATGCTCTCTGCTAAGCTGATGCGCGATTAGATCTCTAGTCTTAAGAAGGCCAACAGCGCAGCCTCAGCGCGTAGGCAGCGCTCTAAAAGGCGTATACAGAAGCATGGAGTACTCACAAAGGGAGCTGGAGAGGATATACTGGCTCAAAATGAGGCTGACCAGCAGATTGCTCATGAAGAGCGTTAAGGAGGAGCGCGATCAGGCGTCAGCTAGCGGGCTCAAAGGCGCTGCACCAGGTGCAAGGAGACTGGGCACAACTCACGCACATGCAACACTAATACTATCAATATAGAGTAATCTACTGTATCAATATCTAGCAATAGTATTATCGCGTTGTTGAGATGCGTCGCTTTGAAGTTGCAAAAGTTGGGTTAGGTGGCGGCTCGCTTGTACTGGCGGCTCGCTTATAAAACATGTTATAAGGATTATAAGATTATTACCCTCTTTATACTACCTTACTCGTTACACCTACTATAGTCTCTTAATATAGGGTGTTTATCGCCTTTCAAGACAGCGTATAGCTACTAAGCTAAAGATTTAATGCGTAATAGGATTACCCATATTACTAGACTAGAGTTCCTAATATACTTTAAAGGCGCTTTTAACGCTGCGATTATAAAGGCTAATATATAAGGAGGCTTTTAAGGCGCTAGCTTAGTCCTATTTAATCTAGAGGTAGTGATATTAACGCTAAACGTACGGCTACGCACTCTCCTACTACCTACTATTAAGGATATTCCCTAGTAGTCCTAAACTCTAAGTAATGCCTTAGAATTTAGTTTACAATTGAAGCTAATTTAAGAGAGGATTTAAAGATATATAGATAGCTTACCTAAGTATATAGTTAAAGCGATTAAAAGCCTATTAAAAGGTGCAGAAATAATAGCGCATTCTCTAGTATTAATAAATAAGTGTAACGCTAAGCTCTAAGAGGTTAAAAAAGTCTTAAGTAAGCGTGAACTATATAAAAGGAAGCGTATATAGTAGTAAGGGAACTTAACGATTGATAATGGCATACAACTAACGACCCTTAAGGAGTTTAGGGCGCGTAGTGATAGGAAGAAGGCGAAGAAGAGGGTGCGCGTTAGGGTAGGTAAGCCTAGCTAACAACGCTGTAGACGCTGCGGCGAGGCAGTACATAACTTACGTATATGTAAGTAAGAAGTAGTAGTAAATTCTAAGTAGAATAGCCTATTACAATTCTCTATAGCAGTCCTAGGCGGTGCTATACTATCGTGTACAGTCGTGGTTTTGATGGGGTCTTGGCATAGATGGGCCACTCGCCTGTGATGTATGTTATAGATTATAACCCTAAAATTCTAGCACCTAATATTATCCTATATATCTACAAGAGCTAGCACCTACAGTTCCCGCTGCTTAAGAAGCACTCGCGCGATCGTGGAGTCTAGGAATATATTAACCTAGATGTTAACACTCTTATGCTAGCGATTAAATCCCTCGAGCTAGCTATCTGGCTATTCCACCCAAGCTAGTTAAGCTTACCTCGCCTACCTTAGAGCTGACGCCTAAATACTAGGCTTCTCTTAACAAGTATAATTACAAGAAGACAGCCTACAAGAGCGCTACTAAAAATTATAAGAAGGATATTTGTATCTATAAAGTCCTATATAACTAGTAACGTGGTTCACAGGCGAGCGGACCACCCAAGTGGGCGGATCAGCAACCACCAGCGAAGCGACTGCGGAGCTTCAGCACGTTATGTCTTAATAACGCAACGTGCAGAAAGCCTATACTACAAGAGATATATTTCTTGCTATATCTAGTCTTAATTCTAAGTAGGTCTAAAGCGAGCGTAAGACGTTGTAGACGTCCGCGCGCATTAGCAGAATCTTCCTTAAGGGAAACTGCGCTAATAGGGCCTCTAGATGTTAGACTAAGTGCGCCTATATAAAGAACTAGTAGGAGAATCTAGGGTAATTAGCTAGAGCCTAATATAGTCTATTATTATATGCCAACTACGCCTAGACGGGGCAGATGCAAGGTATAGACGATTAACTAGGGTGTTGATCTACACCTAGAGGTGTACACGCATTAATTATAGATCTCTAGGATATAGATAGTCTATAGAGCGATTTTAAGCACGCGTATATACTAGGAATAAATAAGACCTAAGAGGATTAAGTAATCTATAAGACGATAAATGCCGTAACGTGGATGGCAAGCGAGTGGGCCAGGCAAGCGAGTGGGCCACCCCACCAACTTTTTGCATCTACCTAACTTCAATCAATTATGGCTCCACCAAAACAATCCCAAAACCCTTCTTATGAAGCTGATATACAGCTAGCTATCTCAGCTACTACCCGAAACCAGCTCCAGTCTAATAGAGACGCTGCGCGGACATTTGAAGTCGCCCGAATGACACTCACGCGCCGACGCGCTGGTATACCTGCACGACGCGATTGCTAGCCTAACTCAAGGAAGCTTACCCAGAGAGAAGAGGAGGTGATTATTAGCTATATACTTCACCTAGATCAGCGCGGGTTTGCGCCTACCTACGCAGCTGCACGCGATATGGCTGATAAGCTGCTGGCTGCGCGCGGCGCTGGCCAGGTTGGGCAGAAGTGGCCAGCCAACTTTGTTAAGCGTACAGACAGTCTTCGGACGTGTTTCAACCGAGCGTACGATAGGCAGAGAGCTATGTGTGAGGATGCGACATTAATAAAGAGGTGGTTTAAGCTTGTAGAAGAGATAAAGGCTGAGCAGGGTATCTGCGATGAGGATGTCTACAACTTTGATGAAGCTGGCTTTATGATGGGCAAGATTACAACGCAGCTGGTTATAACAGGATCAGAGAGAAGAGGCCGGCGGAAGAGTATTCAGCCAGGCAATCGCGAGTGGGTAACGCTGATTGCTGCCATCAGCGCTGGTGGCTGGTCAGTGCCACCGTTCCTCATCTTCGCTGGTCAGTACCACCTATCAGCGTGGTATGAGGAGGATATCCCACGCGACTGGGCGATCGCAGTCAGCGATAATGGCTGGACGAATAATGAGCTTGGAGTTGAGTGGCTAAAGCACTTCAACGCTCACACGCAGGCTCGTACTATAGGCGCGCGTCGCCTGCTTATTATTGATGGCCATAGGAGCCACCAATCTCTAGAGTTCCAGGAGCTCTGTAAGGAGAACAATATCCATACGCTCTGTATGCCTCCTCACTCATCTCACCTACTCCAGCCACTTGATGTTGGCTGCTTCTCGCCATTAAAGCGCGCGTATAGCCGTGAGGTGGAGAGCCTCATGCGCAACCACATCAACCACATCACCAAGCTAGAGTTTCTGCCTGCGTTTAAGGCTGCGTTTGATCGAGCGTTCACGCCAGCTAATATCTACTCAGCCTTCCGCGGCGCAGGCCTTGTTCCTCTACAACCAGAGGCTGTTCTATCAAAGCTAGATGTACAGCTGCGTACACCTACTCCTCCAGCAGCTCTACCAGATGCTCCCTGGGTAGCTCAAACGCCGAGCAACGCGCGTGAGCTTGAGGCTCAGTCAAGCCTTATACGTGAGCGCGTGCGCCAGCATAAGAGCTCATCACCAGCTTCGATCATTGAGGCGATTGACCAGCTGAAGAAGGGCGCTGAGGTGATGATGCTGTCTGCTGAGCTGATGCGCGATCGGATCTCTAGTCTTGAGAAGGCTAACAGCGCAGCCTCAGCGCGTAGGCAGCGCTCTAAAAGGCGTATACAGAAGCATGGAGTACTCACAAAGGGAGCTGGAGAGGATATACTAGCTCAAAATGAGGCTGACCAGCAGATTGCTCATGAAGAGCGTCAAGGAGGAGCGCGATCAGGCCTTAGCCAGCGCGCTCAAAGGCGCTGCACCAGGTGCAAGGAGACTGGGCACAACTCGCGCACATGCAACACTAATACTCTTAATATAGAGTAATCTACTGTATCAATATCTAGCAATAATATTATCGCGTTGTTGAGATAAGTCGCTTTGAAGTTACAAAAGTTGGTGGGGTGGCTCACTCGCTTGCCTGGCCCACTCGCTTGCCATCCACGTTAATTATATTAGCGACACTTAATCTAACGTGGTTCACAAGCGAGTCGCCACCCTAACCAAGTCGCCACCCTAACACAATCGCTGCGTCTAAGCAGCAACTTTATGTAATGCCGCAACTACATTAATTGCAAAAGTCCTATACTAAGGGTAATTTATAGCTTGCTATCTTAGATATTAATTTATATTAATTTTAAAGCAATAAACGCGCCGCAGCTGCCTATAACGTCCCCTAAAGAACGCTTGTTAACTAACGCGCTAGACGACGCCCTTAACGCGATTATGAGCTAAATACAAAGCGCCTTACAAAGCTAAAAGAGGAGGTAATTATACAGCGTATACGCGACGAGTCTTTCTATAGAATACTACCCTCGAAGGCACACGTACGAGATATAGCTAATAGACTACTACGCGATCGCGGCGGCGAGCCTATAGGTAAGAACTAGGTTAATAACTTTATACGACGTACACCTAAGCTACGCACGCGCTAGAGCCGTCTATACAATCGCTAGCGAGCTCTCTACGAGGATCTAGCAGTTATTAGGCCCTAGTTTACCCTAGTTTAATTAATAAAGGTAAAATATAGTATTATAGATAAGGACACGTAGAACTTTAGTAAGTTAGGCTTTAAAATAGGCAAGATATCTTCTTAGCTTATAGTTATAGGCTTAGAGAAACCTAGGAAATAGAAGAAACTACAGCCTAGCGATCGCAAGTAGGTAACTCTAGTCTAAGGCGTCTCTGCAATAGGGCGCGTTATCCCGCCCTTCCTTATCTTTGTAGGTAAGGTCCTTATTACCTCCTAGTTCGCAAATCTGCATCGCAATTAGATTATTACTATCTCTTCTACTAGCTAGATTAATAATAACCTCGCGCTAGCCTAGCTTAAGCACTTTAACGCCTATATAAAGGCGTCTTCTGCTAAGGCGTATAGGCTACTTATTATTAACGGCTATAAGAGCTACTACTTAAAAGAATTCTAGGACTACTATAAGAGAAACAAGATTATTACTCTCTATATACTACCTTACTTATCGCACCTCCTACAGCCTTTTAACGTTATCCCCTACTCGCTATTAAAGCGTACGTACGGCGATAAGATCTCGCTTTTAGCACGCAGCCGCATCTACTATATTAATAAGGAAACGTTCTTACTAGCCTTTAAAGTAGCTTATAAGAAGACGTTTACACTAAAGAATATTTACTCTAGGTTTTAAGGCGCTAAGCTAGTCTTATATAACCTAGAGGCTGTGTTATTAAAGCTAGATATATAGCTACGTACGCTAACACCACCTATACTAGGCATTATCGCCTAAGAGGCGCAAACACCGCGCAACGCCTGCGAGGTAGAGGCGTAATCTACGCTAATTTAAAATCGTATGCAAAACTACTAGGGGTTACTAGCAAGCTTATTAGATAAGCAGGTTAAGTAGCTAAGTAAAGGCGCTTAGTAGATAGCTTATAATATAGTGTTAGTGTAGAAGGAAATAGGCCGCCTTTAAGACGCTGTTAATACGCTTATAAAGCGCAAGACCTATAAAATACGCTACGTATAGATAAAGGAGGTATTAATAGTTAGTAAGGTATCTAACCCAATTGCTAAAAGGGAGGGTAGTAGTTATAAGGGGGGTAAGGAGCCTGCGAAGAGGGTGCGCGTAGGGCGACGCTGCGGCCGTTGTGGCGAGATTAGACACAACTTCCGCACCTGCAAGGTAGAAATTAAGGATGCAGATAATAGCGACGCTTCTAAATAATCTTATAGTATTGCGTATAGTATAGCAATTTACTGTGGTGTTGCGTAAAGTTGCTGCGCAGGCGCGGCGATTGTGTTAGAGTGGCGACTCGGTTGAGGTGGCGACTCGCTTGTGAACCACGTTAGGATTAAGGTATAAGGACTAATTAAGTAGTTCCTTAGGGGTAAAGTTATTCAAGACTAAGTCACTTAGACGATTACCCTACTCTATAATATATATAAGATGAATAGCCTGTTTTATTAGTGAGCGCCCCACTTTAGTGAGCGCCCCACGAACACTAGCGAAGCGCATACGCGACACTCAACACGTAATATCTTAATAACTATAACCTTATAAGCCCTATACTAAAGCTAACGTGCAACTTACCCTCTCTAACATTGAATATAACTAGATTACGAGCCTACGACGTACTAAGGTAGTCTACAGCGTTCCTTATAGGACGATACAACAACGACGTAATAGGAAGCCCTCTAGACGCGCCTGCGAGCCTAGATTAAAGCGCCTAATAAAGCTAGAAGAGGAGGTAATTCTATAGCGTATACTTAACGAGAACCTACGTAGAGTACCGCCCTTAAAGCTATACGTATAAGATACAGCTAATAGACTTCTACGCGACTGCGGCGGTAAGCCTATTAGTAAATACTAGGTTAATAAGTTTATTAAGTACACACCTAAGCTGCGCACGCGCTACACTTATCTATAAAATTACTAGTAAGCTCTCTACAAAGACCTAGCGATTATTAAGCCCTAGTTTACGCTAGTTTAAAATATAAAGGCGAAGTACAGTATTATATAAAACGATATATATAACTTTAAAAAGTCTAACTTCTTTATAGGTATGGAGAAAACTAGGAAAGCGAAGAAGCTTTAGCCTAGTAATCGCGTGTAGACTATATTAATATAGGGCGTTAGCGTAATAGGGTGTGTTATACTACTCTTCTTTATCTTTACTAGTAAGGTTCTAATCTCTAACTAGTTTACTAAGGACTTCCTACGTAACTAGGTTATTTAAGTAAGCCTAACAGGCTAGACGAATAATAATCTAGCGCTTACCCAGCTTTATTACTTTAATATATATGCGAGGCCTATAGGAGCGTAAAGGCTGCTAACTATTAATAGCTATAAGAGCTATTACTTAATAGATTTCTAAAATCGCTATAAGGATAAGAAGATTATTACTCTCTATATAACTCTATACTTATCGCACCTCCTATAGCTACTTAACGTTGCCTATTTCTCGCTATTAAAGCGCGCGTACGGTGATTAGATCTTAGCCTTAGTACGTAATTATATTAACTATATTAGTAAACAGACCTTCTTACTAGCCTTTAAAGTAGCTTTTAAGAAGGCGTTTATAAGAGAAAATACTTAGGTAAGGCTTTAAGGCGCTAGATTATCTCTATATAATCTATAGGCTATGTTATTAAAGCCAGATACATTGCTGCGTACGTAAACTCTACTATAATAAGTTAACGCTGCTTAGGAGACGAAAATACTACGTAACGCTAAAGAAATAGAGGCGCGATTAACGCTAGTTTAAAATAGGATGAAAATTTATTAAGGGTCTCTAACAAGTTTACTTAATAAGAAGGTATAGTAGCTAATAAAAGGCGCGTAGTAGATAGCTTATAAGATAGTATTAATACGCGTAGAGATAGTGCGCCTTAATACTACTACTAAAGTAGCAGCAAAGTATAAAAGTTATAAGAGACGCTACATATAGGTAGAGGAGACTTTAATAGTTAGCGAGGTATCAGACTTAATTGCTAAAAGGGAGGGTAGCAGACGTAAGGAGGGTAAGGAGCTAGCGAAGAGGGTGCGCGTAGGGCGACGCTGCGGCCGCTGCGGTAAGATTAGGCACAACTCTTACACCTATAAGGTAGAGATTAAGAATATAAATAATAGCGACCCTTCTAAATAATACTAAACTATTACGAGAGTATAAAATTTGTGTTATAGTGCTGAGCTACGTCGCTGCGCGTACGCCTCGCTGGTTTTCGTGGGGCGCTCACTGAGGTAGGGCGCTCACTGATAAAACACGTTAAGTAGTTTAGCTTATAAGATAGAATATTCCCTTTTACTCTGCTACTATTAGAAGAACTAATTAAGTCTAATAGAGAATGAGCTAAGTAATAGATTAAGGTATACTAGGAAAGAGTTAGATTAGTCTTATACATAGCTACTATGCTTGGACCTAATGTAGCCTTTACTATTACTAGGCTATTGTATTTCCTAACTTATCTAAGTAATTAATATATAAAGGTGGTAGAATAGGTAATTATATATCTAAATAAAACTAAATAAGACGCTATCTAGTATAGGCACTATGATAGACTAGACCTAGTTATCTATAGCGACGCGTCTTTTACGAATAATCTAGAAACGCGTCGCTTATCGTACGGCTATATTGCGATACTCTTTAGCGGCGTAATCTTCTACAAAGCCACGCGCTAGAGTATAGTAACTACTTTAACTACTAAAGCTAAGCTCCTTACTCTTTAACATATAGCTAAGGAGGCTATAGTACTTAAGCGCTTCTTTAAAGAACTAACCCTTAATCTCAGAGACTTTGAAAAGATCTGGTATAATAATTAATAAATAACTAAGCTAGTTATTAGGAAAAATAAGCGGATTATAATAAGACTGTAATATATACATATTTAGAATATGTAGCTTAGATAAGAGCACGTAAAGGGATTATTGTATGTAGAATATCTAGAGACTAGCTTAACGCTAGCTAATAGTCTTATCAAGTTGTTAACCTAATAATAGTTTAAGAAGTATAAGTTATAACTTAATCTTTAAGATGCAAAACAATAGATCGCTAATTAATACAGTATTATTTAAAGAAACTAGTCTAATTAAGAAAACTACTACATAATGCTTAAAGCTAAAGGCCTTAGTTAGCTCGAATACGTTATTAGCGAGGCGTACTTAAGAAGAAGTAAGAGATCAATGAGATAAAAAGAATCTAAGCTTTATTACGCTTAAGCTTCTTAGTAAACTTAATAGTTATCTTACTAATATAATTAGTAAAGTCTTAAATACACTTAGGATGAACAGCAGCGCGATTAGGAATAGTAAGATACTAAGACTTTTAAGTAGACGAAGGACTAGTAAAAGGCTTATAATTAAGAAAAGGATTATACTTATCCTAGCGAAAGATGCTCGCTATACGAGTAGGCGTATTATAACTAGCCTCGCTAGAGAAATTAATATAGTCCTCTTCTTTCTAAGAACAGTGGGTATAGTATTTATTAATATTAAAATTAACATCCTCCTCCTTAGAAATAAATTAATATTATTATTGTTAGACACAGGGGCCTTCTTAGAAGTGTAAGCAGATCGACGCTTAGACTTAATACAGTTATTACGCTTCTAGATTATCTTAAAAATAATATTATAGCACTTTTTAATAATATGCTAGATAACCTTATTAGCTATATATAAGCTATTAATTAACTAGAGTATTACTTATAGAGGGAGCGTCCTTACGCTACTTACGTATGGCTTACTTTATAGCAGCGTAAACGTTACTAGCGATTAACTCGTCGCCAGGAATAGTATTAGCTAATCTAATTAAGATTAAAGACTAAGCGCAAAACTTATACTAAAGTATATATATAGCTCCTATAGGCCTTATAGTAACTACTCTTACTATTAGCTTAATTATAATAAAGCCTATTACTATTATTTAAAGCCTACTACTTAACGCAGCGCTTATAAGTAAACTTATAAGAAGTACTAGCTTTGGAGTTATATTACTTCTTAATAGACGAGCGGGAAAATAGGCTTATATTATTATTAATTAAAGAGGTAGTACAGCGACGAGACTTAGGCCTAGAGCGATTACTAGTAGTAGAATATAGAGCGCTAGCTAAACGTAAGCTACTATAGGCAGCGATCTTAGAGTTATAAGCATACTTAGTATTAGCTCGTTAAGTAGCCTTACTACGAGTAGTCCTAAGCTATATTTTGTTATGTCGCAGAAATATATATATTCTCTAGCCGTAACGCTCAAAGATTAGTCTTTTTGCGTTTCGACATGTCAGTATCTTACTTACTTACTACTGAGTAGCTACTTAAACTTACTATAACTAGAGCGGCGACGACAAAGACAAGTAGAGAGAGCGAAGGAGAACGAAGGCGATAAGAGTGGAGAGTGTGCTATGCGGGAATGTAAAGGAAGTAATAGTACAAAGTAAAGGCGATAGTAAGGATTGTTATAATAGTAGAGTAGAAAACATAGAGTAGCTAAGCAAAGGACTAAGCTATAGGTATTAATATTAGGGATTAGCGCTAGCCTAGCGGGGGTAACGCTCTTAGCGCTGCTAGTGTAATGCTCACTAACTAGCTTTTAGTATAATAAATACTCTCTAGCTATTTATAGCGTAAGGATTATTAATTATTACTACGAACCTTATAAAGTTTTTAAAATATAAGAAAACTGCTTGACTACTAAAGGACTTATAAATAGGATATAAACTAATATAGATGTTATTTTTTAGCTGGTTTCTATATATAGGAGTAGAAGGTATAGAATAATTTAGCCTATCTAGGAGGACTTTTTAGACCGCTATATAGTTAGTAATTAATCTATTTTAAAAGACTAGTTAAAGCTACTAGAAGGAACTAGGCAGCCGCATATACTAGCTGTGAGCACTTGTTTTTCGAGCATTTTATAGGAATCGAAAGGAGAACTCATAATTGTATAGTAGGCATATTTTTTAAAAAAGCTCGAAGAAATAAGGTGTGATGGTCGAGAGCGACTAGAGGAGCAGCTTTTATGCCTATAGAGGGGCGCGCCGGTTAGTAGCAGACTTATAGAGGATCAAAAAGATAGAGGTGCACCACGATGAGTGATCCGACTCATGCGAATAGCAGTCCGACTTTTTGAGACAGCGTCGGACTAGGGGGTGTGTCGCGGAAATGGACTTGATATTAGACGTCGGATGATCATGTGATCGGATCGGGTCTTTGAAACTCCGGATCCGTGCCAAGAGACTGATCTATTATGTACAAATACTGGACCAGCCGTCTGATCTTTCTGATCCTTAGAGCAATCAATGATCCCACTCTTGAACGAATCTGATCGGTGTAATCCCAACTATCATATTAATTAACTCGTATAGGTAGTCTCTCTATAGCCTACTCCTCAATAGTAAGGAACTAGTAGGGCTTTTTTCTTACTTACTCTTAATAGTAAGGCTTTTTTAAACGACTCTTAGTAGATGTTATAAGTAGCGACTTTTAGAACTAATTCTTACGCTCATAATTTCCTTTTAGCTGTTACTTTAGCTAAGTATTATAGTCTATACCTCTTCTATAGAAGACTAATAAGACTTCTAATGATACTTACTTATAAATATAATTTAGTTATAGCGAAAGGTTATTACCTATTCTTTGATCTTTTAAAGACTAATAGAGCTTTAACTACTATCGCTTACCCTCTTATAATGTCTTTTAAAGGTAGCAGGATCTACACTTTAGTACTATTAAGGTATCGCGTAGGGCTTTGCTAAACGATGTTTAGCGACACAGCTTAGAGTCTACTAGCTAACTAATATTTGTTTACCCTAGTCGTCTCGCGAGACTAGTAGAGCGTTTAACTAAGCGTCCTATAATGCTGTAGTCCTAGGCTAGCTATCTTATAATAGCTTGTGCCTACTTATTGTCTAAGGGCCTTGTGTGCCCTTAAGCAACACTAATCTCGTGCGGCGGATTAATCTACTCGTACGTTAAAGTAGCGGTTAAGAGAATTAACGCGCAATAAGTTAACATAGTCTTATAGCAAGGCTCTGTTAATTAGGATTAAATAAAAAATATAAGGGGCTATGATTAGGGACCTGTCGCATAGGTATACTAGAGTTGTATTTAATAGGGAAGAGAACTACAAGCTATCTCGTGCTAAAGGTTATTCAGAGAGCGGTTCGGAATAATCTTCTGCCTATGGACTGTGCGGATGGTCTGAGCGTCGTTCGGACCGAGATATCATCGAGGATTCACCAACTGGGCTCTAGCTCATCACAGCCACGCTGTAAAAATCGCCTAAAAGAAGGTAAGCATAGAAGAAGAGAACTCTGACTATTAAAGACAGTCTTTAACTAACGAGCCTAAATGAGTTTAGGGCACGTAGTAATAGGAAAAAGGCGAGTAAGAGGGTGCGCGCTAAGGTAGGCGAGCCCTCTTAAAGGCGCTGTGGACGCTGCATTGAGACTAGGCATGATACGCGAATATGTAACGTGCCCCACTATCGAGATGCGCACACCATCGAAATGCGCACTCTGCCAAGCCCCCACCACTTTCAACTCTCTATTACAATGTCTCAACTACTAAATCTTAAACTGCTTTCTACTAAAGATAGAGTTATCTAGGCTATCTAAGATATGAAATCTAACGCGTCGCTTACCTGGCGACAAGCCGCGCATCGCTACGATATACATAAAAGCACTCTCCGCAATCGACGCGCTAGGAAGGCTTCACGACGCGATACTCAACCTAACTAATTAAAACTCTAGAGACATAAAGAGGAGGCGACTATATAATATATAAGGAAGCTTAACACGCAAGGCTTCGCCCCTACGCTTAACTATGTGCGAGAAATAGCTAACCAACTACTAGCTACACGTAGTAGAAGCTAGGTTGGAGAAAACTAGACCTATAGGCTTATACGCCGAAGACCTAAAATTAAATCTTAGGTAATAAGATAGCGTGATTACTAGAGAGTCCTCTACAGCGACCTAGCTATTATTAGGCCTTAGTTTAATCTTATACACAACGTTAAGGCTAAGTATAGAATTCTAGATAAAGACGTCTATAATTTTATTAAGACAAGCTTCTAGATAGGCGTAAGAGGGTCTACTAAGGTAGTAACAGCCTCTAAGAGACGTCTTAAGCTACTTAGTATTTAGCCTAGTAATTATGAGTAGGCAACGCTAATTGCTAGCATTAACGCGATAGGGTAGTCTATCCTACCTTTTTTCATCTTTAAGTTAAGGAACTATAACTAGGCCTAGTATTATAACCCTAAAGATTAAAGGATAGGAGTTAGTAAGAATAGCTAGACAATAAACGAGCTTAGTCTTACATAGCTACAGCACTTTATCTAGCATATAGAGGCTTACATAGTAGGTAGTTACTAGCTACTTATTATTAATAGCTATAAGAGCTATACGTCGCTCGCCTTCTAGGATCTATATAAGGAAAGCAATATTATCACCCTCTATATGCCTCTACACTCATCGCACATCCTACAGCTACTTAATGTAGGTTATTTTACCCCACTAAAGCAGGCGTATAAGAAGGAAGTTAGGGGCTTAGTAGACAGCTACATTTATAACATTAATAAGAAAGCATTCCTAGCTACCTTTAAGCTAACATATAACAAGGCGTTCTTAAAGAATAACATCTTATTAAGCTTTCGAGCAACTAACTTAGTCCTACATAACCTAGATGTAGTGTTATCTAGGCTTAAAGTACAGCCTCGTACGCTAAAACTACCTACACTAGGGCCTACCCCTTAGGCACCTAAAACACTAAGTAACGCCTAGGAGCTAGAGGCTTAAACAACGCTAATTATTAAGAGGATAACAGATTGCAAAGAAATATTACCTAATTCTATTATTAAGATAGTGTTGTAGGTTAAAAAGGGATTAACTTTAAAGGTGCACTTACACACGTTCCTTAAGGCTAGAATAGCTAACCTTAAGGAGGTAAACTAGGCAGCATCTGAACGTAAAAAGCGCAAGAAAAAGCGAATCTAGAAGGGAGGGACCCTATCGCAGGCAGATGCAGATATAGTTGAGCAAAGGGATGTTAAGATCCAGTTAGAGGTAGAGAGGCGTCAGGAGAGGGTGCGCGTAGGTGGTAGTGCAGGAGGTATTCGACGCTGCAAGAACTGCGGCGAGGCAGAACATAACAAGCGCGCATGCAAGAAAGAAGCAGTAGAAGTAGAGGATTAATTCTAGCTATTAAACGCGTAGATAGCTTGTTGTGGTGTTGAGTTGTTCGCATGCGAACATGGATTGCTGTATTTCGTGCGCATTTCGATAGTGGGGCATGTTAAGTAAGAAGTAGAGATAGTTTCTAAATAGATTAGCTTTCAACAATCCTTAACTACTATCCTAAACTACGCTTTACTGTCGTATATAGTACTGACTTTGGCAGGGTGTTAGCATCGTAACCGACTCACCCGGGCGTCCGATTAACCCGTGTGGTACGTTAAGTAGCTTAACAAATAACTCTAAAGCGATATTAAATTAATTTTAAAAGATAACGTACCTCACAGGTTGGCGAGACACCCAGGTTAGCGAGACACTTTTGCCAAGCCCTCACCAAAACCACCTCTATTCTAGCGCAAAATAGCCTACTTTAGCCTAGTATACTATAATACAACACAAGATATTATTTAGACTCTACTTCTGCTGCTTGCTTACACGTACGCGCGTTATAACTAACCTAATTACACCATCTGCATCACCTTTAAGTTAGCTCACCTCCTTTAGCGCGCACACGTGTCTTTAGCTTCTTCCTATTACTACGCGCCCTAAGCTCCTGTAGAGTAGTCTTACGCTAGCCATCCTCTACTATTATAGACCCTTTTACCTAAATCTGCTTTCTTTTATATAATCTACGTTGCGTAGCAGCCTTATTAGCCGCTTAAAGCTTAGTAATCTCCTTTTAGGCTAGTACTAGCTTATGCGCTATTAATGCTGCGCCTTTAGTAAGGTGTTTGTTTAAATTACTTAATAATATTTATTAGTGAGCTATCTATATGCCTCTAAATCCTCCACTTTACTAGCATTCATTGCGACCCTAATTCTAGGGTATTGCTAGGGATTTGCGACTGCTAGGGCGAGTTGCTCATAGGTAGTAATAATAGAGTACATAGCCAGACGTCAAGGGCTATTATAACCCGTTCTAGGTTAAATAGGACTAATCTAGCGCCTTAAAACCCTCCTTAGATATTACTAGGAGTAATTGCTGCATTATAGGCGCCTATAAAGCATAGTAGAAACTTAAGTTTCGTAATATAAGCAATCTAGTTACGTATAAGATCTTCGACTTAGCGCCTATACGCCTTCTTTAAAGGAGTAAAATAACCTATATTAAGAGGCTATAAGAGGTGCGATAAGTGCGGAGGTATATAGATAGTAATAATCTTATTCTACTTATAGTATTACTAGAATTTAAGCGAGTTATAGCTCTTATAGCTATTAATTATATGTAGTTAGTAGCTACTAACGATCCTCTTCTTTATATGCTTATTAAAGTGCTTTAACTACTATAGGCTAAGCTTATTTATAGTCTAGCTGTTCTTAGAGACTGTAATAACCTAATTATAGGGTAGGCTATTCTCCTTATACTAGGCAGAGAGGTAATAGCGGCCCTTAAAGATAATAAAGGGTAGAATAGCTGTGATGGGCTAGAGCCCAGTTGGTGAATCCTCGATGATATCTCGGTCTGAACGACGCTCAGACCATCCGCACAGTCCATAGGCAGAAGATTATTCCGAGCCGCTCTCTGAATAACCTGTAGCACGAGATAGCTTGTAGTTCTCTTCCCCATCGAATACAACTCCAGTATACCTGTGCGATTGCTCCCTGAGCGTAGCCCCTTACAATAGCCTACCCTGTCGCGTTAATGCCTTAGATAACTATTATCCACTTCCTATTGCCTTGCTATACTACCTTTAGCTGTCCTCGTCTCTCTAAAGCTATAATAACTGCTCTAGTTAATATCTAACCTATTATAAAGCCTGATTTATTGAGGTTATACGTGTCTTTATTCTAGATACTATACTTAGCTTTTATATTAGCTACCAGGCTAAACTAGCCTTAGATAACCTCTAGATCCTCGCAAAGCGCTCTCTTGTAATCGTACTTGCGATTAAACTTCATTATAAGCTTAGGGCGGCTCTTAGCCTACATACTAGGCTAGTTTAAGCTAACTTAGCCTAGATTGTACTTTACGCGCAGGGAATTAGCTATATTAGCTACAGCTGCGAGCCTAGGAGGAAATCCGCGCGTAATAACTACGCCCTCCTTAATCTTAGTTAGATGTATTAATTTAGGCTAGCAATCTGCTTGTAAAGGTCGTCTAGCGCGTCGATAACCTAGAGTTACTAGAGAGACGTTATAGATAGCTGCAGCGCGTCGTAGGGAGAATGTCGCGTCTTATTTAAGAGCTTAAAGGGCAGTCTGTATCTGACGTTTATTAGAAGGCTCTATCTAGTGTTGTTGTTGAGGCATTGCGTAGGAAGGTAGAGTTTGGTGAGGGCTTAGCAAAAGTGTCTCACTAACCTGGGTGTCTCGCCAACCCGTGAGGTACGTTAAGAGGTAAAGCCTTAAGCCTGCTAAAGCTACGGAGATCGTTAAAGTAGATAAGATTACTTATGTTATTAATGAGGCTGCTCTACAGCTTACCTAACGCGGCTAGCTAATTAAGCTACCTATAAAGCTCCTTATGTAATATAAAGCTCCTAATATACTTCTCTATATTACAGAAACTTAACACTACAAAATCCCGTGATAATAGCTATTGTGGGTGGCTATATAGCCTCATATTTGCGGTGGGCGTGGATGCTAAGTTCATGCATTCGGTGGGGCCGTGCACTCGGTGGTGGAACACGTTAGGCCGCACACGAAATCTTGAGATGCGACAGTCACCTGCTGTGCCAGCGAATTGGTGATCACTTGTTCAATAGCCTATCGCGACAACAACCAAACAGATTTCATCCTAGGCCAGCTCGCGGTAGTTTCCTTATCGATACTCATTGCTTCGCGTGTCTTTAGTCCTGACCCACAGCAACATATCGTGGCTTTCTGTAGGGCGACGCTGCTGCATCCTTCTGCAATGCACCACAATCTATCCGAACGCCGCATCGATTCCACGCGCCTGCATTTTTTGCTCGGTCGGAAGCGCCCTCTCCTGCAGTGGTCAAAATGTCCGGGCGGCTCACGCAAAATTCTCTGATTTTAGAGGTGGAGAGCTGCGGGGTTCTCGATACCACTGGAATAAACCAGATAAAGACACGTCGACTCGAGGCGGGGTTACAATACGACCAAAAAATGTGGAACACGCGACCGATAGGACAGGACCAGTTAACAATGGACAATTGGATGATGTGGGAGAGACACAGGTATTGTACGGGTCATTGGCAATAGCACTCACAGGTCGTCGGACGATCGACTTGCGCGCGTTTTTAACTACAGCAGCCTGGCATCTCAGCCGAGACACAGACGAAGCCGTACAACGTGGACTTGCCAGACATTTTGGTACGAGGCATCAGTTACGGCACTAATGCCACCATGCCGTGTAACGAGTATCGGTGCTATGTTAGAGCATCGCCTCAGATTCCGATTCCTGGCATTGATGGTACTGACTGGGAAAGCAGTAGGCCGAACCGGCACCTCTCATGATTAATTCACGGTACATGCGACTATGTCCAGTTATGGGACGACTAATGCAGTTACTGGAAATGCCACATAAGCTTGCATGATGGCATCCTGGAGGAATGGCGCTTGCTAGGATACGAGAAAACCGGACCAATGGAGCATTTCAGGGCGTTACTTAACGGGCGTGCGTCCTTTTGTGGGTAGGATAGTAATTAGCTACATTTCCCATGCATTTGAATTTATTACTTGCCACCGCAGGCTGACTCGATGACAAGCGCTCCACCTGCAGAGAACACCAGCTTATTATACCTTCCAAATGGCTTCTCCCAACAGCAACTCGTACTCTACAACCAAGTATCTGGCCCAGGAGCGGACTCAAAACACCACTATTCCAGGCGGCAGTCGGTCAACAACACTCTCAGGAGTCAAAGATGCCGACTTTGTTGCGATCGGGCTTGGGGGCACAAACATGCTGGCCATGTTGTGGGCCATAGCCATGGGCCGTCGTGCAGTCGGCGTCGATTTGCGTGGTGATCCATTCCTGGGAGTACATTGGAACATACGCGAAGACATGTACCACCAGCTGGGGCTCATTGATAGGATGATGATGGACCGTTACGGGGCGGATATCCTCCCAAAGAGACTTGATGGGTCACTCCTCAAACTAGCTGACCTGTTCTACCACAAGTCGACCAAGTCTCGGGACATAATACCGGGAGCAATCATCGAAGGCTATGACAGATCACATCACATGACTGGCGACATCCACAACATCGAGTATATTGATGATCGCTGGAAGAATGGAAAGCCACATCGCACAGTTACCACGGTTCCGCCTCCGACTATTCCGACTCATCCGGATCCGAGCAAGATACGGACCAATATGGCAGAAGTGCTTGATGGACCTTCAACGTGGCAGGCCGCTGCGTTTTCTATCCAGTTACTCCTCCGCCGATATCTCGAGGCGCTTGAGAAGATTGACCTCGCGGCCGAAAGAACCCCTAGGTGTCGTCTGTTCACTAAGCATCGCGTAGTTCAGGACGGAAGCGGTCTAGTGCACCTGCCGTGCGGCAAGATAAGCATACGCATTGAAGAAGTTATGGAGCTTCAGTATATTAATGATCTCCAACGGATCCGTACTCCAGGAAGCAACTTCATTGACCTTGGCGTTCCCGAACTCTGTAGCTTTGCAACAGGCATAAATTGCCGTGAAGCGGAGCAGTTGGGATTCCAACAGCATGATGTGGAAGTAGACCATGGTGATGGTCAAGGTCCGAAAGTAGCACAAGCAGACTTTGTCGCTGGGCAGTTCAACATCCTGGTCGACGGGCGCTTGCGCCGCCGCATCGCTTCCGAGTTCGATCAACATGGGAATGAGTCCTGGGTGCGTCAAATAGCTGTTGGTCATGAGGGTGATCCCCGAGTGTCGTGGCTCATTGTTGAAGTGCCTGAGTTTGTATCCTTGTGTCCCATCGAGCGTGGGCTGGTGGGCGAGCATACAAGCAAAGAATCTGCCGAATACTTTGCAAGCTACCAAATCTTGCTGTACGACTACTACATCTCGCAAGCTTCGCTTGTTCTCGAGATCCCGACTGACGAGCTCCGCCGCGTGAGCATGGTTTATGGCCCCAAACCCTTCAGTCTTGTCGAGCGCATTGGAACCAATGCTCGCGTCGCAACAAATGCCGTCGTGGCGGGTGACTCATTTGGCAATGGTCACTTTCTGCATTCAGCAGGTGCCATGTGCGGTATGCTAGGGCACGCGTATCGGTTCCTGGAATACTGGCAACGCCGTGATGACTCGCATTGCGCAGAGTCTTCTGTGCGTCTGCTTGCGGACCGTATTAAATCCGACACAGAAGCGCTGCTCGAAGTCAGTGCGAAAGAGTTTAGCCAAGCTATACCTAGTAATTTCGGTGCGGAGAGGGGAAAGAAGGTTGCAGCTGCTAGTGGAATTGCAGAAGGAAAGCGGGCGAAGGTGGGGGCGAAGAGAGGGAGAAGATGGGCTCAGGCGCCCTTGAATCCTACTGATTGGAGGCGTGTGTTCATGAGGAATGGGAGGACATGGAGCGATAAGCTGCCCAAGATTAACGACAGGCATCCAGCGCTAAGAATGCCGAAAGCAAAGCTTTGATAGCACCTTCTGTAGTATATTTCTTAGTCTTGATAACATTTTTCCTTCTTCCCGCACTCTCGTCGTCCTACCGCGCGTGTGGCACGCTCTAGTATAGCATCATAGTCACTGAAACTGAAGACATAGCAATCGCCTGGGTAACGTAAGATACTTCTTATCCTAGTATACAAAACTCTTTGTAGGCTCCAGATATGCCTGTTTGAACTAGAATAGAGGGGTTAATTCGCATTGTATCTGTCAGGTAGCCTATGTCACCGAGCCTATGTCACCGAGATTTGATAACAGGATAAGTCCAAAGATTCATGTGGTAGGCATTAGTTAAGCCGAATCGATGATACAAATCGTGACTTCGAGGGTTTTTTTTTAGTAGCAATTCAAAACTCTGATTGGTAACACAGGCTAAGCGTCGACAAACTCCTTCTTCACTACCTGATCCTTCTTCTCTTCTGTCCTATCGTGCATCTTCCTTGCCACTTCATCGGTCAGGTAGGGCTCCACATTTGGAGAAAGTAGCGCAGCAGCAATGAGTAGTACGCCAAATGGCAGAGTACAAAGGTAGATGGTCCTAAAAGACAGTGCGTACGCAGCTTTGACAGCGTCTCCCGTTGCTGCAACAATATTGGGGGTAATTCCGGGAACAGCAGTGAAGTCACCGAGAGAAATGCTAGACAGAAGTTCCGGTATAGAGGCCTCCGGAAGCCCGGCAGCCAGCGCAGCAGGTATGACCTTTTGCGGGATATACTTTGAAGCTTCAGTAGTCAAGATGGATGAATACATGCTCGTCGCGATTGCGGAAAGGCCTGTACGAATGGCACCCATGACGCCAGTGACTAACCCGATATCCGCTGGGTCCCAGAGATACGCTGTACTAGAGAGAGTGAGATTCTCAATGTAGCCTGCAGCGATGGTGCCAATCAACAAAAAGGCGGTCGTTCGCTGTTCTGTATTGTGGTTGGAAGCCGAGACGGCGGCAACAAAGGCTGTGGTAAAGACTGCTGCAACCGTCATCTGAACCTTCATGCGAGGGAGGTATCGGACACCGGCGCCACCAAGTATCTGTCCCAAGAGTAGACCGCCACCAACAGCACACTGGAAGGTTTTAGCTACAATTAATTCCGAAAACTCGCTTCAGCCCAGCACTTACCGAGAGCCACCCAATTCTTGTAATGTCAGTCGTAAAGAGCGAAGAGACCATCGTAGGCCATATGACCGTGTTGGCGTAGTAGACGATGGCCGCCAAGCTAGCACATGCGACATTGGCATCGTATTGAACATTTCTGAATAGACGCAAGGGAATCAGTGGATATTCCAGACCCGGCGCATAGGCTTCCCAGAAGCAAAAAGCAACCATGGTGGCGAATCCAGAGAAAAGTGCTCCTAGCACGTGCCCGCTCTTCCACGGATATGCAGAGCCGCCCCAGTTCATGCCAATCAGGAAAACGACAAGGCCAGTTGAAAAGAGAAAAATCCCCATCCAGTCCAGGGTCTTGAGTTGTCTCAATTTAGACTTGCCACCAACGTGGAGCATTTCCTTTGCTGTTAGCTGAGTCATCAGTGCTGAAGGCTTTTCTGGCTTACATATGTTGGTGGGAAATAGAAGAAAAAGTACAAGACCATAGCGAGTACATTGACGATACAGCCCAAAATGTAACACCATCGCCACTGCAGAGCAGTGGTTTGGTACAGAGAGCGGGCAACCGGAGGACCAAATACGGCGAATGGAACAGAGGTGAACAGCACGAATGCATTCACTGGACCTCTGAGTGCGTTCGGAACAAGTTCGCCAAGGATGATGTGGAATGATAGCTGGCCAGCAGCAGCTAGGCCATTGATGGAATTGGTGGCCTACAATTGCATCGTGAGCACTAGTCACAGCCCCGGAATTCGTCTTACTCACGATTAACATGTTGATACTTTGTGCGCTTGATCCAATGATGTTCCCAATAAGCCCAAACAGGGATGAGCAGATGAAGAACCATCTACGGCCGAATATGTCCGATAATCGTCCAACCAGCGTAAAGCCAATGGCAAATCCGGCAGTCCACGAGATGCTGACCCAAATGATGTTTGGCGACGGCCCGATGGAGGCGTTGATGAGACTCAAGGTATTAGCTGGTAGAACCCATCCCAAGTATCTGAAAGTCGTCAGTGGTTTCCTTGGTATTTGCTTTATGTGCACCTACCCCGATATCTGTGCTAGGCATGTAGCCTGTCTGATGTGAGTTGATGTCAGGGCCACAACCGCTATAACATACAATAACAGTACCGATGAAATTAAAGCTTGTAAAGTATGACTTGCCCAGATCAGCTCTGTGCCCACCCAAGGCCTCTTCAGCAACATGGTCGTGGTGAAGTCCATGACTGAGCGAAGTATGTTCTTGTGTGATGCTGCTGTTGCGGATAGTTTCTTCTGTGTATTGCTTTTGATCGGCCATGATTGAGTGTTCAATCATCTGCATGGCAGATGAAGATGCGAGATAACAAAACTGAAAGGTCCGGGTCGTCGCAGAGTTGTACTATATCTCTATCATGGAGCAATGGCGCACTAATCAATGCGCCCTTGCAAACCTGGGGACCCCAGACGCCACGTTCTGGGGGAAATAGCCGGGTAACACGGTCATGCACATGAACAACGGCAAGCTTTCGAGAGTAATGTTCACCTCGTGTTGGACGTTGGAGAAAGCCTAACATGCCTGATAGGTCTGTGGTATCCGCAGACTACCGAAAAGTGAGATTCATAAGTCTCCGTCTGCTTTGTCATGGCAAGGTGGGAGCGGTAGGTGTGGGAAGTGTGGGAAATGATGGGCGGGTAAACTTGGAGGTG
The DNA here is from genome assembly GCF_003171515.1 of Pyrenophora tritici-repentis. Classification (NCBI taxonomy): domain Eukaryota; kingdom Fungi; phylum Ascomycota; class Dothideomycetes; order Pleosporales; family Pleosporaceae; genus Pyrenophora; species Pyrenophora tritici-repentis. The sequence continues at coordinate 694,665 of NC_089392.1, read as the reverse complement.
TTTGCTGACGGTGACCGGGTGAAGGTATCCGAGAGTCAAGTCTAACGTTTTGCCGGGTTGGATAGCTTGTTCCCGTTCGACAATCATTACCCGGAACAACCAGCGTTCTCGGGTGCCGTGTCCAGAAGTTTGGGTTTGAGTACCCCTGTGCACATGCAAGCGATGGGCGCTGGTATTCCCCGCATTTGCGTGTCCCCATGGAGAATGGGGAGCAGGGAGTGATGCCGCCGAAGATTGCATTAAACATGCCAGATGTAATATGACCACATATTCAAGAATGATATGGTTAGTGGCTAGAGCTTCAAGTGCAAAGCCCAAAGTCAGCAGGGTAAAAGCTGTGTACACAAGCGTAAGCATGAAGGGTCAAGAGGGATTAGAAGGATCATCATCATAATCACATTACAACAAGACTTTGGGAGTCATCAAGCAACCGCGATACTCACATGTGGAGTTGAAGGGTGCCATTAGACACAAGCCAACAGCAATTCCTTGTCATGGAAAACGTCCGGATCAACCATTTCATCTATATCGTGATGACAAGCTGGCGCCAAACAAAGCATCAGGAGTGGAGTTGTGGCTCCAAACTGGGCCAAAAACACGTGATAGGGCGACATGTGCTGGAGGTCAAAAGGTCGTGATTGGCCACACGGTCGGCGGCCGCGGTTCCCCACCAAAAAGTTCTAGTAACGCAGCAGCCCGTCGCGACTGAGAGTGCGGGCAGGCGCGACCCTTTGCACTTGCGCTTGCACTCTTGCACTCACTCTCACTCTCACATGATCGAACGGTGACACAACTCCAACCATTTTCGCACATAGCATGTCTTCAGCAGAGGTGCCCTCGCCAGCGGTAAAAGAAGAGATGGCCGAAACATCGGTCGACGCAGTCCTCAGCCCCGCCGATGCTCTGTACGAGAAGTGTGCTCAACGACCTACTGGGCAGATCTTCTTCCAGCGCGATCTGTCCAACATGAATGTTGCAAACACCATGGCAGAGCTCACAGTCCTCCTCCGCGAGCTTTGCGACCGCCATCTCTTGAAGCTAATGACGTTCGAGGGTGACCCATGCTGGAAGTTGCGAACAAGAGAAGATGCCGACAAGTATGTCTTGCCAGTGACCCTACCAAACTCTCACGTTAGCATTCTAACCCTTGGTTGATTATCAGGTTACGCCGTTTGACGCCCGACGAACGCCTCCTCTATCACCACATCGATCAAGTCCAGGCTGACGGCATCTGGTCGAAAGCGCTACGAAACAAGACAAATGTGACGCAGCAGACGCTGACAAAATGTCTAAAGAGCCTGGAATCAAAGGACTTGGTGCAGTCAGTCATGAGTGTCAAGTATCCAAACCGGAAGATGTACTTGCTCAAGCACTTGAAGCCGTCAGAGGACATTGCGGGTGGACCATGGCAAACCGACGGTGAATTTGACACTGCTCTGATTGAAACCATCTCGGGTGCCGTGGCACAGTATGTGGAACATGAGACGTGCATCAAAGTACCAGGTAATTGGAACGACTACGACAGGTCAGTCGCGATTGCTCAGAAGAAGGCGTCAGCCCTGGATGCGGTACGGGACATCGAGGAAGCGCCGGCAGTCAGGTCCTACAAGCCACCCAGAGACCCGAATGCCTTCAGAATCGTCCATCGACATAAGCCACACTACCCGACTGCTGCATCTGTAGCCGAATGGCTGAACGGCAAGGAACTTATCAAAGCTAAGACGGTCCGGGAAGAGGACATGGAGCAGTTATTGGAGATGATGGTGGCTGAGGATCGACTGGAGAAGACATCGGGCACAAACTATCGGACAGTGCTGAAGGCGACTAACACAAAGGTCTACAACGGATTTGTGGACGCTCCTTGCGGCAACTGTCCAGTTTTTGATCAGTGTGGGGACGAGGGAGAAATCTCCGCGCGAACTTGCGTGTACTTTGGCCAGTGGTTGGACACCGAGTCGGAGGAGTATTAGTTGGAAGTATGTATGCATAGCGTCGGCGTTTGGGTGGATATGCGCATGAGTGACCCACGTCACATCTGCCATCTTGTATCTCGCTACGAGCCTCGGCTTGTTTGAAATGCTTCATCATTGAGATTTGTTGTTTTCACTATTTACAAGCTTGAATGTATGCACCTGGGTATCATGAATTACTTGACCTACTAGTGTATCAATGCCACTGTAGTCGCCAAACACGCCTATTAGGTGCTTACACGCAGGTGTATGTCTGCTATGTATGCAGAACACGCTAGTGTCCACACCCACATCCAGGCATGGCAAGGTGCACGTTCCCGCCAGAGTTTCGTGCCAAGGTCGATCAGCCGGCGCAGTGTCGGTCATGGCTTCCTCAACACCCTATCTGTACAGTGATACCAACCATTAATACCATGCGCTCCTAGTATAGCCACACACTCCTTTATCATCCCAGAGTTTCGCTTCAGAGCGTCTAGGTTCACTACAAACGCCCACCATGTCCGGCGCTCGCCCACTCCTTTCCAACCGCGCCTCCTCGGACATAAGCGGGGATCGCGACATGGCAGAGGAAGACGCCCTTCTTACCGGCCGTCGCACTGGACACACAGAGAAGGGCGGATCGCGGCCATGGAAGTTCTGGCGCGAGATAGGCCTTTTTGTATGGGCTGTCATCGCAACCGCCGCCGTCGTCATCCTCGCCGTCATCTTCCAGCAGTCCAACGCCGACTCCCAAACGCCCAAGGCGAGCGGGAAGAGGAACCTGATTTTCATGGTCTCAGATGGCATGGGTCCCACGTCACTATCCCTTACACGGTCTTATATGCAATTCAAGAACGGTGCGCCGTTCAGTGAGCAGCTGGTCATCGACCAACATCTCATCGGCCAGTCGCGCACACGCAGCTCTTCCTCGCTCATTACCGATTCCGCAGCCGGTGCGACAGCCTTTTCATGCGCACAGAAGAGCTACAATGGAGCCATCTCAGTCACACCTGACCATGAGCCATGTGGCACCGTATTGGAAGCAGCCAAGAAGGCTGGTTACATGACGGGGCTCGTGGTCACGACACGCATCACAGATGCAACACCTGCATGCTTTGCGGCACATGTCAACATGCGCTCAGAGGAGGACCGTATTGCCGAGCAGATGATCGGAGAACATCCGCTGGGCCGTGTTGTGGATCTCATGTTTGGCGGCGGAAGATGCCACTTCCTTCCCAACTCGACCATTGACTCGAGCTGTCGTGCAGACGGCAAGGACGTCATTGGCTTGGCCAAGAAGAATGGCTTCAGCTACATCTCTGACCGCGCTGGTTTCAACAAGCTCAAGCAGGGAGCGAATGTTGACATGCCCATGCTGGGACTCTTCGCCGATACAGACATTCCGTATGAAATTGACCGTCGCAACGAGAACGATATCTACCCCAGTCTGCACGAGATGGCCGAGGCGGCCATGCGCGCTCTGAGTGATGCTACGCGGGACAGTGACAAGGGTTTCTTCCTAATGATTGAAGGCTCGAGAATCGACCATGCAGGCCACCACAATGACCCTGCAGCCCAAGTGCACGAAGTACTTGCCTACGACCGAGCCTTCAACAGCGTACTCGACTTCATCAAGCGCGAAAAGACACAGACGGTCATGGTATCTACATCGGACCACGAGACGGGTGGTCTGGCTGTTGCGCGCCGTGAGTATACCACTAGCCTCTCCTTGTAATCAAACGTACTAACCCTTTCCCTAGAACTTCACACGTCCTACCCAGAGTACGCATGGTACCCCTCTCCGCTCGCAAACGCCTCTCACTCCGCCGAACGCCTCGCCCTCCTGTACGCCAAACACCTTCTGAGCGGTCCCACGCCTGATCAAAAAGCCGACTTCGTCCGGGACTCCATTAGCACCGGACTCGGCATCAACGACTATACCGACGAAGAAGTGCAGAACCTGGTCAAGACGCCCGACACAGCTCTATACCAATACGCAGACATGATGTCGCGGCGCAGTCAAACCGGCTGGTCGACACACGGCCACAGCGGCGCAGACGTGAATATCTACTCGTCGGATCCCAAAGCTGCTTCCGCGCTTGTGGGTAACCACGAGAATACTGAAGTTGGCGATTTCCTCCGCGACTACTTGGCTGTGGATGTGGAGGCGATTACCAAGGAACTTTTGCAAAAGGGCAAGGGCTTCATGGTGCAGATGGTCAATGATACCGAGATTAGCTGGATTGGAAAGGTGCCCGTCGACGGAGAGAGGTTAGATGGACAGACGCATTTGGCGAGTTACTCGGGGGATCACAAGAAGAGAAATCTGGGCTCAGTGCATGGTGACGATTGTGGATGCGGGCATTGAGTTAACAGGGCGTATACATTTGCACTGATATCATTTAGCGATTTTGTCTGCTGGATTGCTCCGAATGGCGTTTTGGTTTCTTGCTAGGATATTCTCAGGCTGTTTTTACACATAGGGATGAGACTACTAGCACGGCGTTTTGCTATGCTGGATTTACAATCAATTTCTTGTTACCGTATCAGCATGCGCTGCTAGTTTCACGTGATGCATCTTTAGCCCACCGCTTCTCGCATATACCCGGGTGTCATTAAAACACTGAACATACTAGTGTAAAAAAGCCCCTGTAGTCGCCAGACATGTCTAATGGGCGCTTAGCCACACTGCCCAGTATTTTATGACACCCATGTGCATAGTCTCTAAAACGGAATGTCGCAAGTCTCAGCCTGATGTACTAATTAGAATTATGCACATTCGAGCAAAGGCAAACTGGACTTGATTTCGAGTTGGGCCTGCTGTCTCTTCAACATCAAATACATTAGCTACCCTAGCAGCCACGCCTGTTCCTCATAGCAAACTCTACATACTATGGTTGGAGGCAGATGACCCGCTCATCCCGTAACCATTAAACGCCACGCTAGATAAGAAAGGATGGGATCTAAAACCGACCTGAAGCCAAGGCCCATGGGGATCCTGTACCGATCACGTCAAAGGCGACCAGGCACAAAAATGGTGAAAGGTATTAAGAGGCTATTTACAGCGCCGATCATGACTGCACAGTCATGTATACGGCTCTAGAACTTTTGCTAAAAATGGGTATCATGCAGGGCAAACGTTGGAGGCGGTATCTAGACGCCAAAGTCGTTTCCAAAGGTCCCACTGCCATAAGTCCAATCTGGCTGCGTATCCAACAGCCAAGATACGGAATCAAACATTTCGAAGCTATTTGCACTTGCCATGCCGTTAGTGAGAGGGAGGGGCATGCTCAGCGTACTGATTTGAGGGTTGAAATTGGGAAGCGTCGTATGCTCTGGGCCTTCCATGACAACGCCGGGCGGCGGTGTAGAGTTTGTCGAAGAGTCTGGATTGGTGGGGTTCGTCATGACTGTGTTTTCAAGCTGCTCAGCTGCGCCGTTGACCTGCGCTTCTCGCCAGCGCCATGCACAGTCAAACAACACACTCATACTCATCCGACTACGGATGATGAGACCAAGGGGGTCCTCGAACATGCCAGTGCTGTCTCTTCTGTCACTTTGTTGCTGGTGAAGCTGTTGTTGGTTGTGGTGGTTGAACATGCTATTCATACCCGAATTGGAGTTGAGTGATGGCGATTGCGAGAGACTATGCAGACTGCGTCCACGTGAGCTCTCTTTCCATAATTGGGCTAGAACTTCAGCAAATCGATCCAGTAGGTCGTTGGACCACACCTTTGCCTTTCTTAGCGCATCGACAGTTTGTAGGACAAATCGCCGACCTTTGTCTGCGGGCAGTTTGCTAGCAAAATCAGAGTTGAGAAGCTTGAGTAGTGCAAAGCCGGCCGCGAGAGCCATCTGCATGACGTAATATGGAACATGGGGTAGTTTGCCATCGCGCTGTAGTTTGAAGACGCGCTCGAGATAGGCGGTGGCTGCAAAGTACAAAGCGACCAGATCGTCACGTCTTTCAAGCCGAGCCTCTGGATTGAAGAACGAGTATAAGTGAAGGTGGAGTGATACCGCAAAGTGGTAGAGTTCCTCAAGATCTACAATTCAGTCAGCAAACCAACAACGACAATGAGATGTCAATCATTCATACCGGTATCTACGCCATCCAGAGAGCTACTCTGCTCTTTGAGGCGCTCTTCCTTCAAACGGTCTGCTTCAAGACTCATATAGCTGATAGCAGCGCCTTCGGCAAACCGGTGGCTGTTCACCGAGTACAAGAGCTTGTTAATCCTGCTTGCTGCCATCTCCTGGCGCAAACGCACAAACAGAGTAGGTGGTATGATGCGCATGTGCTCTTCATCGTCTATTTTGAAGTCGAGGGTCGAATCGTAAAGTGTGATGGAAGGCTGCCCGTTTCCTGTCGATACTCTGGCGCATGTCAGTCCTAAGTGGGGGAGGGGGGGATTACATCAGTTCCACTTACGTTTGAGCTACGATATTACAGACGGCCCATGTCCGCAGGCGATCGTGTATATCTTCCCGACGCAGCCGCATTCTGGTGCGAGAGAAATCATCGGGGTGAGTGGGTTGATGTAGGCCGATTTGCATGGCCACCTGCATCATGGCACCGCATAGGATAAAGGTTGGATCCGTCACTGTACGCTCCGCCGGCAGTGGCCAAGTGCATAATAGACACAAAGCTTTGACTACGTGGTGGTTTGGCTGGTTTCTTATCGAATCCCATATAAGATCGCTCAACGGTTTGGCGAGTTCCTTCAGTAAAGATGGACGGGGTGCGTATCGTCGTGCGGCAACAGCAACTATGGCCCAGAACAGCAGCCTGTGGTCCTGCGAATAATACTCATCGGGTGACCGTACCTGGTCCAAGAAGGGTAGGAATGGATGGTATAGTTGGAAATACTCGGCGAAGAGTTCGTTGATCTCGCTGTGTCCAAGCCGTACTTCACCCGCACCAAGCGAAAAGAACATGGGCGATCCACTGCGTAGGTCTAGGAGAGAAGTAGCAGCGACTTGTGTGTGCTGAGTTTGCAGGAATGCGTCATCTTCAACCTTGGGCATGGTGCTGGGAGTGAAGCTGTGGCTGTGGCTGTCCGAGACTTGCTGGGGCGCATTCAAGACGGGCTGGTTCGGCGTCGACTGGCCCTCGTACATGGCCAGCCTCTCGCGGAGGTACTCCATTTCCTTTTCCATCTCGGCATTGCGGTTGCGCTTGCCGACGCGCTTGAAATTGGGCTGGATAACGCATCGGAGGTTCTGCTTCTGGCATCGCGCGCAACTGATAAAGGGATCTTGCTGGACGTTACACTTGAGCTGCAAAAGCACTGTTAGCGGGGCTATGAGACGTCGGTGGTGGCTGTAGCATGCACGAGCAATCTTTGTGCTGAATCACTGTCACCGCGAATACACTGATGGCCATGGAGCAGAAGCGGGCGCGTGCAACACCCAGGCCGAGTTTCTCTGTTGTTCGCGCCAACTTGCGCTGCTGCTTGCATTCCCTCACTTGCTTAAACACTGAATGCTTACCTTTTGCTGCCGGCACTCGTTGCATGCGCGCTTCACCGCGGTACTGCGCCGCGACGAAGAGGAAGGTCGCGTGTCCCCATCGCCGTTGTCGTCGTCGTCGCTCGAGGCGGAGCGTTTGAAACCTCGCGTGTGGGTACTGTTTGGACTTGCGAAGGGATGCGAAAGGCCGGTTAGTCCTGGCGTCGTCGGCGACATGGACGGTAGCATGCTGCTTGACATGGCCGACCGATATCGCAGGGAATTCAAGTAGTCAGAGGGGAGTAGAAGTGGGGGTCACGCTGGTAGAGTCCGAGGCCGCCAGCTCCAGTGAGTCTTCATCAGCCGCGCCAAAACTCAACGCTCCAATTCCGCTGCCGCGAAAAAAAAGACGACTTGATCATGCGCGTCGCGACCCAGCTCGCCATCTACAAGCACCCGCAGCGAGCCGCCAATTTGTGGGCTCTTGCGCGCGGGCAAGCTTGTCAGAAATGGCCAGCCGTCACCAATCACGGCTTGGGAGCCGGCTACAAAACGCGGCTCTAGGGCCTTGTTTTGGCCATGTCCATCGGCCTGCCCTTTTGCTTTCTCAACTTCATTGACTTGCTCATGTCCACGTCTCAAGTCTACGAATGTCACTAAGAGAGTATGTAAAGTGTTAGTCATTCACGTCATATGTGCATGTATACGGCAATCGTTCGCTCGTGCACGTCACTGCCAAGTAAATCAACACAGTGAATCGCCAAGACTGATATTAACACGACCGCATACTGCCGCCCGGTGTGAACGTGTGAACCTCATGTCGTAGCTTGTGGATGTATTTATGACCCTACTCAGCTACATCCTGGCCGCCTGACGCACAAATCGTCTTGATATCGTAAAAGTCGACCGAACCAGGAGACTGCCCATAATGCACATGAACACCGATGACCCAGTTTTGACATGCTAAACACCTTGACCCGTCCATGCTCCGCTTAACGCTTCTTTTGCTGGGACTCCTTGAGCACCTTCTTGACCACCTTCTGCTCCTCGATCAGGAAAGCGCGGACAATGCGGTCCTGAACGCAGCCGGCGCATCGCGATCCACCGTAGGCGCGCTGGACGGTCTTCTTGGGGCGCGAGATTTGGGCATATTCGCGGGGGCGGAGAGCGGGAACACCCTGGAGCTTGGTACCGCAGTCCTGGAAGTCGTCAATAACATACCCGAGTGACCCCGGGTGTTTAACTTACACCGCACTTGGGAGCAGTTCCCCTCTTCTTGATGTGCAGATAACGGAGCTCGCCGCCGGGAGTCTTGATGACGCGAACCTTTTGGCTCTTGGTGTTGTATGGCGCACGTCGCCTCTGCCCATCTTGTCAGTCTCAATTCCCAAAACGATTTTTTGATGCTTTCAATTGCGATTTCGAGCGCTAGGCGTTGTGGAGCGACATACGTAGGTGAGTCTGTTGGACGGCATTGTGACGGGGGATCAGTGGGCGATTGTCTGTTGCAGTGTAAGAATAAATTTCGTATACGACTTGACTGTGCGCGTTCCGTACCTGAATCTAAACGACGAGTTAGTGTATGGGGAAGATTGATGCAGCAGGACAAAGCAAACGTACCACTGGATGCTGTCGTTAGTAGCGAGGTCAGAGAATGAGAGAAGCGAAATTCCCGTGTGCACCGCTCGGCTACCGCCGCTGCGTCCACGCTAGTGGGCTGGGCATAAAACAGCGGGACCCACCCAGATCACGTGCAAGCATCGCAGCCTGCTGGAGTCGCGAAGACAAAAGTTCATGCACGATGCTCACAGGCCATCTTGTCCATCAACAACTTCACACCACGCGCCGGGGCTGTTTCTGGGCCTTGTGTGCGCTACAATTTATTCAACTTTCGAGCAACTGGACACTGTCTCGAAACGTGATCGCCGACGCGACTTTCTCTTCTTCGACCGCGGCGCTGTCCGCAAAGTCGACTCCTAAGCTTGTTGCGCGACCAACTCTGTTCACCAGACGAGGATAGTGCAGCAGTAGGATCGCATTGGAGAGGTTTGTCACTCCTTGCTTCAACACCCCCTAGGTACCTCTACCTCATTGCGCTCGCCCATTAAACTATTCACTCGCGCCTTGCCACTCTCTGACATCACGGGCATCTTCAGACAAGCTCAGTCAAGATGGCTTTCCCCCCTCCACCACCACAGCAGCCGCCACCACCTCCTCCACCAGGTCCGCCAGGTTCTGGATATGCGCCGCCGCCACCACCGCCCCCTCCTGGACCAGGCCCGCCGCCCGCGCCTGGTACTGTAGGCCCTCCCGGTATGCGCCCGCCAATCGATCCCCAGATCGCCAAGTTTGCGCAGAAGAAGAGGGATTGGGTACGGCAGCAGCGCCAGAGGTTCGGTGAAAAGCGCAAAGCCGGATTCGTTGAGACGCAGAAGGCGGACTTACCTCCCGAGCATTTGCGCAAAGTCTTCAGAGATATCGGCGATGTTTCGCAGAAGAAATTCACTACGGACAAGCGAAGCTATCTCGGTGCGCTCAAGTTCATGCCGCACGCAGTCCTTAAGCTGCTCGAGAACATGCCCATGCCATGGGAGAGTAGACGAGACGTAAAAGTCCTCTACCACACCAATGGTTGCCTGACACTCGTCAACGAGGTTCCTCGCGTCATTGAGCCCGTCTTTCACGCACAATGGGCCGCCATGTGGCTTGCCATGAGGAAGGAGAAGAGCGACCGTCGGCACTTCAAGCGTATGCGTTTCCCTCCTTTCGATGACGAAGAACCGCCGCTGTCGTACTCGGAGAACATTGAAGACGTTGAGCCACTGGAGCCTATTCAGCTCGAGCTTGACGAGGACGAAGACCGTCCGGTTTACGAGTGGTTCTATGAACATCGCCCTCTTCTCGATACCCCGCATGTCAACGGACCCAGCTACGAGACCTGGAATCTCGACCTTCCCCAGATGGCGACACTCTACCGTTTGAGTAAGCAGCTTCTCAGCGAGACTGTGGACAAGAATTATTTCCACATGTTCGACATGAGCAGCTTTCAGACTGCAAAGGCGCTTAATGTCGCTATTCCTGGAGGACCACGCTTCGAACCGCTGTACAAGGACATCGACCCTAACGATGAGGACTTCGGCGAATTCAACGCCATGGACCGTATCATATTCCGATCGCCTATCCGGACTGAGTACAAGGTGTCGTACCCCTATCTTTACAACTCCCTACCGCGGAGTGTCAAGCTAGCATGGTATTCGTACCCTCAAGTCGTCTACGTTCGAGCCGAGGACCCGGATCTACCGGCATTTTACTTTGATCCCGGAATCAACCCAATCTCTTCCAGGGCAGTGGCCCCAAAGAATCTTTCTGTGAGCCACGAGGATTTTGTTTTTGGTGAGGACGATGAGGATGATGAGGACGACTTCCAGATGCCAGAAGAGATGGAACCATTCATGGCGGACGAGGAACTTTCGACTCCAGAGACTGCATCAGCAATTGCGCTCTGGTGGGCCCCACATCCCTTTGACAAGCGCTCGGGTCGTATGGTTAGGGCACAAGACGTTCCTCTGGTCAAGCAGTGGTACCTTGAGCACGTTCCCGCAGGTCAGCCGGTCAAGGTCCGGGTCTCTTACCAAAAGTTGCTCAAGACATTTGTTCTCAACGAGCTTCACAAGAAGCCACCTCAAGCACAGAACAAACAGAATCTCATGCGGACGTTGAAGAGCACCAAGTTCTTCCAGCAGACCAAGCTCGATTGGGTAGAGGCGGGTCTGCAAGTTTGCCGACAAGGTTACAACATGCTGAACTTGCTCATCCACCGGAAGAATCTGACCTACCTCCATCTTGACTACAACTTCAACTTGAAGCCTGTCAAGACACTGACCACCAAGGAGCGTAAGAAGTCGCGTTTCGGAAACGCTTTCCATCTTATGCGCGAGATCCTTAGGTTAACGAAGCTCATTGTCGACGCCCAGGTCCAATATCGCCTAGGCAACATCGACGCCTTCCAGCTCGCTGATGGTATTCTTTACGCGTTCAACCACGTCGGTCAATTGACGGGTATGTACCGATACAAGTACAAGCTCATGCACCAAATCCGTTCGTGTAAGGATCTGAAGCATTTGATCTACTATCGGTTCAACTCGGGTCCCGTCGGTAAGGGCCCTGGATGTGGCTTCTGGGCCCCTGCCTGGAGGGTTTGGCTGTTCTTCATGCGCGGTATCATTCCTCTGCTCGAGCGGTGGTTGGGTAACCTGCTTTCTCGTCAGTTCGAGGGTCGACATAGCAAGGGCGTTGCCAAGACAGTCACCAAACAGCGAGTAGAATCACACTTTGACCTGGAACTACGCGCTGCAGTCATGAGCGACCTCATGGATATGATGCCCGAGGGTATCAAGCAGAACAAAGTTAACACTGTTCTTCAGCATTTGTCAGAAGCATGGCGCTGCTGGAAGAGTAACATTCCCTGGAAGGTACCGGGCTTACCAGCACCCATCGAGAACATCATTCTGCGCTATGTCAAGAGCAAGGCTGATTGGTGGATCTCGGTCGCACACTACAACCGTGAGCGCATTCGACGAGGTGCTACCGTGGACAAGACTGTAGCTAAGAAGAACCTTGGACGATTGACTCGTCTGTGGCTCAAGGCAGAACAGGAGCGTCAGCACAACTACATGAAGGACGGTCCTTATGTGTCCTCCGAGGAAGCTGTAGCGATCTACACCACCATGGTCCACTGGTTGGAAGCCAGGAAGTTCCAGCCGATTCCCTTCCCTAGTGTTTCTTACAAGCACGACACCAAGATTTTGATTCTTGCCCTGGAGCGTCTGCGAGAGGCTTACTCTGTCAAGGGTCGTCTCAACCAGAGCCAGCGTGAAGAACTAGCACTCATTGAGCAAGCTTATGATTCCCCTGGTACAACTCTGGCTCGTATCAAGCGCTTCCTACTCACCCAGCGTGCGTTCAAAGAAGTTGGCATAGATATGAACGACAACTACAGCAACATCAACCCTGTCTACGACATCGAACCGATGGAGAAGATCACTGATGCGTACCTCGATCAATATCTTTGGTACCAAGCTGATCAACGACATTTGTTCCCGGCATGGATCAAGCCTTCTGATTCCGAGGTACCGCCACTCTTGACGTACAAATGGGCCCAAGGTATCAACAACCTGGACAAGGTTTGGGAGTCACAAGACGGCGAGTGCAACGTCTTGATCGAGACCCAACTGTCCAAGGTCTACGAGAAGATCGACTTGACTATGCTGAACCGTCTGTTGCGACTCATCATGGATCACAACTTGGCCGACTACATTACAGCAAAGAACAACGTCCAGCTGAACTACAAGGATATGAACCACGTCAATGCTTACGGCATGATCCGTGGTTTGCAATTCTCCGGCTTCGTATTCCAGTTCTACGGCCTCGTTCTAGATATCCTTCTCCTGGGCTTGCAGCGTGCGAACGATATCGCCGGTGCCCCCGAGAGCCCCAACGATTTCCTCCAGTTCAAGGACAAGGAGACAGAGGTCCGCCACCCGATTCGCTTGTATACGAGGTACATTGACCGCATTTGGGTGTTCTTCAGATTCACTGCTGAGGAGTCGCGCGACTTGATCCAGCGCTTCCTAACTGAGAATCCCGATCCCAATTTCGAGAACGTCATTGGCTACAAGAACAAGAAGTGCTGGCCACGTGACTCTAGGATGCGACTGATGCGCCACGACGTCAACCTCGGCCGCGCAGTCTTCTGGGATCTCAAGAATCGTCTACCTCGCTCGGTGACGACGATTGAGTGGGAAGATACCTTTGCTAGTGTTTACAGTCGGGATAACCCTAATCTGCTCTTCTCCATGAACGGGTTCGAAGTACGCATCTTGCCAAAGATTCGGAACACCACTGGTGAATTTCCTACCAAAGACAGTGTATGGTCACTAGTCGACAATTCCACCAAGGAGCGCACTGCAGATGCTTTCTTGCAGGTCACCGAGGAGGACATCCAGAAATTCAACAATCGCATTCGACAGATCCTGATGTCGTCTGGGTCTACTACTTTCACGAAGATTGCCAACAAGTGGAACACGACACTCATCGCCCTGTTCACGTACTACCGTGAGGCGGCTGTGTCGACGGTCAACCTGCTTGATACGATTGTCAAGTGCGAGACGAAAATCCAGACGCGTGTGAAGATTGGACTAAACTCCAAGATGCCTTCCCGATTCCCGCCAGCTGTATTCTACACTCCCAAGGAGCTTGGTGGTTTGGGCATGATTTCCGGATCTCACATTCTCATTCCCGCGAGTGACAAGCAATGGCACAAGCAAACCGACACAGGCATCACACACTTCCGCGCCGGCATGTCGCACGACGAAGAGACACTCATTCCCAACATTTTCCGTTACATCATCCCGTGGGAGTCCGAATTTGTCGACTCTCAGCGTGTGTGGATGGAATATTCGCAGAAACGCCAAGAGGCTCAACAGCAAAATCGGCGATTAACCCTCGAAGATCTTGAAGACAGCTGGGATAGAGGACTCCCTCGTATTAACACTCTCTTCCAGAAAGACCGCAGTACTCTCAGTTTTGACAAGGGTTTTCGCGCACGGACCGAATTCAAAATTTACCAACACATGAAAAGCAACCCCTTTTGGTGGACCAGCCAACGACACGACGGTAAACTGTGGGCACTCCAAGACTACAGAACGGATGTAATTCAGGCGCTTGGTGGAGGTATGTATTCCCCAGACACTTGGTATGCCTACGAGAAAACTACTAATTTGTATACAGTTGAAACCATTCTCCATCACACATTATTCCAAGCGACGGCATTCCCGTCATGGGAAGGCCTGTTTTGGGAAAAAGCTTGTTTGCAGAACGGCACTAAGCTCCTTCGGTACGACGCTACTGAAGTAGCGGTGGAGGAGGTAAAGGACGGTGACCTATTATTGGGTCCAGATGGAGGACCTCGAGTTGTCAGCAACGTGGTGAGTGGCACTGACCACCTTTACCGCATCAAGATCGGCGGACGTAAAGAGGATCTGGTCGTCACCTCCAACCACATCTTGGTCCTGCATCGTGAGAAAGGTGCTGGGAATGTATACGCGGAGCCGTCGACTGAAGATCACCACTGTCGATTTTCTGCACAGCTAGACGATCTTCCTGACCCGAGCTCTGATCCCGCTGCTGCTGACCGCCCCAACAATTTGGTCAAAGCTCGAACAAACTTCATTTCGGCATTCAAGAGCGCGCTTGCTTGGCTGCTGAAGGCCGAGCGTGGAAAGAAGGGAGCAGACACTGTCCGTAACACGCTCAACGGTACTACCGGTATCACCAGTCGTCAGGAATCCTACATTGTGAACATTCCAGTAGGTAAAGGTAGCAGGGCTGAGTACGCCACCTTTGCCTGGGGTAATCCGGACCGCACGAACATCCAAGGACATGCCAACCACCCTCCAACCTTCTTCGCAACCAAGGACCTCGCTTTCGCCGCAGCTGTTGCAAAGAGTAGAGAGATTCATGCGCGCGATGGCGTCACTCTTGCAAATCTACGTCAGCGATTCGAAGATAAGTCTGCTGATGGTAAAGGTGGAGAGATCCGCCTCGACGCTGGCTTACCCAACATGTTCTTGCTCTGGAACAAGAACGGCTCCGGTTTGAAGATACGGGTGTACTGTTCCCGCAACTACACGAAGTACGGTCGCAGCTATTCTTTCCCAGCTCTTCCCGACGACAACGCAGCCGGCGTTGAGGACTCTGAAGACGAGGAGGATGACCTGCTCGACACTGAACTGGACAGCGTCCCAATTTCAGCATCCGAACGTTACGATACAGTCGAGATGACCGCTCAGGAATTCGCCAGTGTCGATCCAACCATACAGTCGAAATACAGGTTGTTCAGATGTCCTGGATTCGACCTCCCCGAATCGGACGTACCGGTTCATCCTTACTTCCTAGGGCTTTGGCTTGGTGATGGCTCTCGGACCTCCACTACCATCTACTCAAACCATGAGCGTGAAGTTCGCGAATTTTTGTCTAATTACGCTGCTGAGTTGGACCTTCACTTTGTCTGGCATGGGGGTCTAAACTACGCTACAGTAGGCCGAACACGCCTTGCGGATCGACCCTTGCCAACGGTGAAAGAAGGCAAAGCTCCTGCACGACCAGCGGTTCGCCATGCGCGCCAGACTATCATTAAACAACGCCTCGCGGGTGGTTGGACGTTTCAAGAGAATCGAGGACCTCGTGAACTTAGGCTTTGGATACGTCCTGGAGGTTTGATCGAGAAGGATGGTCAGAAACGCGGGCGCAGTGAGAGCATCCCACTGTCACCAGAACCCCATCAGCGTCCTCGTCTAGTCACCTCGTCTTCGTCACATCCCCAGCCCGCATCATCAATAGGTTGGCATGAAGCAGCCAGTCTACGTGCCGATATTTCGGCATTGGCGAATTCGATACCCGTGGAACCGCTGTCTGAGATCCTATCTGATCCTGAGCTTATGAGCATGGCTGGTCCCGCTAATGTGCCTGACGAGACAACGCAGTCCGCGTTTGAAGCAGATGAGGTATGCATTGATTCAATTTGCACTAGCCTTTCTCTAACACATGTACAGGAAGACGATCTAAACGAGTACCTCGATTTGATCGAAGCTGAGAGTGCTGACGAGATGAGCGATGACGAGGATCTCAGCAGCGACGACGTTCATATTATCAACCACGACACTGGAGGCCGTCCATCACACTACGAGCGCCAACGTGTCACACGCCTGGGGGCTGGTCGCAGGGTACACGGTGATCTACTTCCTGAGGAGCAAGATGAACTCGTCAACGAGATTGTTGAGCACGACGAAAACGCCACTGCCGAAAACAGCACTGGAGTTAACAAGCTCCTCGTCGCACTTCGCAAACTTGGAGTGATGCCGCCACCAGGTGAGACTGGTCATGAGGTAGATCGGAAACACATCCCCACTGCATACATGAAGAACTCCAGGGCTGTTCGGCTTGCTGTGCTTGCTGGTTTGTTAGATAGTGATGGCTGGTATGTGTACCCAGAGAACATGTTCGGGTTTGCTCAGAGTGCACTCTGGCACAAGACGCTCTTCTGGAATACTGTAGCACTGGCAAGATCTCTGGGCTTCAGTGTCTGGACTACCGAACGCGACATGTGGAACCCTAACCGAACGAAGAAAACACCTCACTTTTTCGCTCAGATTTCCGGAAATCTTTCCGAAGTTCCTTGTCTTCTGACCCGCAAGAAGGCATGCGAACGCTACATTCCTCAGATGCATAGTTTCGTGATCAAGGACATCACTCTCGAATCCTCGCCTACTGGCTGGTCTGGCTTCAAGGTTGACCAGGATCAACTATATCTCCGTCACGACTACATTGTACTTCACAATAGCGGCTTCGAAGAGGTATGTGTTCTCCAAACACCTAGTCTCCAAACACCTTGTACGTTGCCAGAACGCTGCTAACATGTATACAGTCGATGAAATTCAAGAAGCTCACGAACGCCCAACGCTCCGGTCTTAACCAGATCCCGAACCGACGATTCACTTTATGGTGGTCCCCGACGATCAATCGAGCCAATGTATACGTCGGGTTCCAGGTTCAGCTTGACCTAACTGGTATATTTTTACACGGGAAGATCCCCACGCTCAAAATTTCGCTCATCCAGATATTCCGAGCCCATCTGTGGCAGAAGATCCACGAGTCAGTCGTCATGGACCTGTGTCAAGTGTTTGACCAAGAGCTTGAACCACTTGGAATTGAGACGGTTCAGAAAGAGACTATTCATCCGCGAAAGTCCTACAAGATGAACAGCTCCTGTGCCGACATCCTGCTTTTTGCCAGCCATAAATGGAGCGTATCACCACCATCCATGCTGCACGACACCAAGGATACCATGAGCGCGACGACTACGAACAAGTTCTGGATTGATGTACAACTTCGGTATGGGGACTTCGACTCACACAACATCGAGCGATATGTACGCGCAAAGTACCTCGACTACACACAGGATAGCATGAGCATCTACCCATCGGCTACCGGACTCATGATCGCCATCGATCTGGCCTACAATCTGTACTCGGCATATGGGCAGTACTTTCCTGGGCTGAAGCAACTGATCCAGCAGGCTATGGCGAAGATCATGAAAGCCAACCCCGCCCTTTTCGTCCTCCGTGAGCGCATTCGGAAGGGTCTGCAGCTGTATGCATCGGAGAGTTCGCAGGAGTTTTTGAATTCCCAAAACTACTCGGAGCTGTTCAGCAATCAGATCCAGCTGTTCATTGATGACACCAACGTTTACCGCGTCACAATCCACAAGACTTTCGAGGGTAACCTAACGACCAAGCCTATTAACGGCGCCATCTTCATCTTCAATCCTCGCACTGGACAGCTGTTCTTGAAGATTATCCATACGAGTGTCTGGGCCGGTCAGAAGCGTCTGGGTCAACTAGCCAAATGGAAAACGGCCGAAGAAGTTGCAGCTCTCATTCGATCTCTGCCTGTGGAAGAGCAACCGAAGCAACTTATCGTCACTCGCAAAGGTCTGCTCGACCCGCTTGAGGTGCACTTGCTAGACTTCCCCAACATCTCGATCCGTGCGTCTGAGCTACAACTTCCATTCCAGGCTGCTATGAAGGTTGAGAAGCTTGGTGACATGATTCTTCGAGCAACTGGGCCTCAGATGGTGCTTTTCAACCTGTACGACGAATGGCTAAAGACCATCTCCTCATACACCGCATTCTCGAGGTTGATTCTTATACTTCGTGCCCTGCATGTCAACCAGGACAAGACCAAGCTGTTGTTGCGCCCAGACAAGACTGTCATCACCCAAGAGCATCACATCTGGCCCTCGCTAGCGGATGAAGATTGGGTCAAGGTCGAAGTAGAGCTCCGAGATCTCATCCTGCTCGACTATGGCAAAAAGAATAACGTCAATACCTCGTCGCTTACATCGAGCGAAGTCCGTGACATCATCCTGGGTATGGAGATCTCGGCGCCTTCCATGCAACGTCAACAGGCGGCCGAGATAGACAAGCAGCAGGAAGAACAGCAACAGTTGACTGCTGTCACCACGAAGACTCAGAACGTTCATGGAGAAGAGATGGTCGTTACGACAACATCGCAGTACGAACAAGCATCTTTTGCCTCCAAAACTGAATGGCGGACAAGGGCTGTTGCCACATCGAACCTTCGCACTCGCGCCAACAACATCTACATCAACTCTGAGGATGTTAAGGAGGAAGATCACTTCACCTACGTCATGCCAAAGAACGTGTTGAAGCGGTTCATCACAATCGCCGATCTACGCGTACAAGTTGCTGGGTATCTCTATGGCAAGTCGCCCCCGGACAACAACCAAGTCAAGGAGATCAGTACTATTGTGATGATCCCTCAAGTCGGCAACACCCGTGATGTCCAGCTTCCCAAGGAGCTGCCTAAGCACGAGTATCTGGAGGACCTTGAGCCGTTAGGCATCATCCACACCGTCAGTGGTAACGAGCCACCGTACATGCAGGCAAGCGACGTCACTCAACACGCTCGTCTCATGAACCGACACGCTAGCTGGGATAAGAAGACCGTTTCCATGACTGTCTCTTTTACACCCGGATCAGTTTCATTGGCAGCGTGGGCTCTCACGCCCAACGGCTACAAGTGGGGCGTTGAGAACAAGGACACGATGTCCGACAACCCAACTGGCTTCAGTACTAGCTTTGGAGAGAAGTGCCAGCTTCTTCTGTCAGACAAGATCCGAGGTTATTTCCTTGTTCCGGACAACGGTATCTGGAACTACAGCTTCATGGGTAGTGCCTTTGGCACGGTAGAGAAGAAGCCGGTCCATGTGCGTCTCGATACGCCTGTCCGCTTCTACGATGCAGTTCATAGGCCACTGCATTTCCATAACTTTGCCGAGTTGGAAGACGTTTGGGTTGACCGCGAGAACCAGTTTGAGTGAGTAGGGGCCGAGTGAGTGAATTGGGAGTGATTGAGTGAGTGATTGAGTGGGGAGCATAGGCGGCGTTTGGTGGATCATTGGCGTTCATCATGACATGGGAACAAAAATATGCAGTGTACTATAATTATTTCGAGAACGCAATCCCAAAGTTCATATGTGCTGTGTTGGTTCAACATACTCTAATCCTTCTTCTTTCTGCGATAATCTGTACCACATTCTCTACTTTACCAAATATGTATGATTATGCTGATATCCCTTTGGTTCTTCATGGCGACTACTTGTGTGGTGAGACAGCGTTCCTTTGTAAGACAGGGACATATCTTGGCGCATACACGGGAAAATTTGTGCACTCGTGAGGGTATATTGCAAGAATGTAGACATCGTGTATATGTGTTATCAGCATCAATGTCACTGCTGTAGACACTGGTATACATCAAGTATAGGGATTAAAGTCACAAATGCAGTTAGATATAGGGGTTAGACGTATACAAAGGGTCAACACGTAAGCAACCGTAGTAGATAATAACAGTGAAGTATACCAGCACACCTACACAACGGGAGCAACCCTTGTATCTAACCAAAGAGCTAGAAAAGCATGATCAACTTAATGGTTCGGCTCAAACCCTTAAGTGTCAATCATATCCTCTGCTGCACCAGACGCCAGTAGACCCATGACTGTAGTACCAAACCTAGATATGTAATCGCTGAGCTTCCTTTCACAGTATTCACGATAGGCCATCTGAAAAGATGCGATGTCTCTGTAGGTATACCCTTTGTATTCGACCTCGCCACTTGATGTTAGAACCGCGCCCGGAAAAGAATGTCCTGTTGCGTTGACACCCAAACTGATAGCCTGTTGACCTAGTCGCGCTTCGTGAGCGTGTGCTTTGATTTCCTCGAGCTCAGTCTCATGCTCGATTTCGCCACGAACTCCGTCATTCTCATTGTCATGCTCGGGGTCTGAGCCACTGGCCGACTTGCCTAAGCAACCTCGCTTTTCATCTCGCTTCTTCTTGAAATCAGCTTTGGCTGCTGCACCCTCTTTCAAAAATCGCTTTTGAGCTAATATGAGGGTTTCGTCGTCCAGTCCCATATCGAAGATGGCATCCACACTAGCGAACAATTCCTCGGGCTGGACATGTTAGCAATTTGAGCTTTGAGGACAGGGGAAGAAAGAATAATGAGCTTACATTGCATCACATGAGTTTCCAAGGCGTTGACAATGTTCGCACCGAATTGAGCGACCAGTGGGTGGTACACAGATCCCATCACCGCTGCAATGGGCAAAGCTCATGCAACAACCTAAGCAAGGCCGAACCTGTAATGCTGGGCTTGTATCATTGTTACTTGGCTTTACCTGCGCCTTGATCTTCAATTCAACCTCGGCTTTCGAGTTGGTCCTAGCTTTTTCTGTTTCTGCTGCTGAGAGTACTTGGGCCGCAGCATCCTTCTTGAATTTCGCGAATATGGCTGCCATATTGAGCTGTTTGGGGACAAAAGGTTGCGGTTCAGTTGCATCTGTGCTTGGCACCAATGTGGTCCCCGGCGGTGCGAGGAGATCAAGGTTATGTGGTAGCAGTAGGTCGTTTGGGAAGAAGTGCATCCCATGCTTGAGGGTGTTGAGCGGTCCGAGTTTGAAGATTTTCGGGTCTAATTGCCGCATCTTGGCCGCTGAAATACCAGCTTGGTAGGCTTTGGCAATGTTGCCTCCCGGCCATGCATCTAGCTCGCCCAATGAGCATCGCACTCAGAAGTGCGGAGGATTCGGATGCCGCGATATATACGTTGGTTGAAAGTGGAGCTTGGGCTGGTTTCTCTGCGTGCTCTGCAGTTTGTGCGGGCTGGGCTTGTGTGGGTCGTACTTGTGCGGGTTCTGTTGGGAAAGACTGTGGCTTTGGCAGGGAGGGGCTTGGTTTGACTGCGCCCATAGGGCTCCATCGAGCCAGACGGAGGCATACTCTCGGTTGTCGAGCTTGATGGCACTCCGGTAACAGTATCATTTGTCGCCGCGTGGAGTTGGGCAATCAGGTCTTCTTGTGCAGGCTGCGCGGCTGGGTCATTCGGCGGCGTAGTTGAGCTTGGCTTGGGGAACGGTATCTTTCAACCATGGGAGCCAGGCTGCTCTGGCGCGAGCTCATCTTCGTCGGACTTGGCGTTCTTGCGGTCGGAATCAGTGCGGTTGGCAGTGCCTCGACGGCCACGACCGAGCTTAGAACTCTGAATCGATGGTCAGCAGAAGCGCTGGACTAGAGGCTAGTGTGATCAATAAGCTTACTTTTTGGGCCATTTGCTTTGAATGTTGTGTATGACTGAGAAATCGCGCGGGGCAGAGTAAAGTTGGCTGAAAACGCGCGAGTGAGTTTGGATTAGTCACTACCAAAACACTTCCCCACGTGTCTGGCTGCGTTAGTATGGTACAAAGCTGGCTGAAAACGCGCGAGTGAGCTTGGATTAGTCATTACCAAAATATCTCTTCCCACATGTCTGCCTATTAAAACAATAATCAGAACCAATGAACAAGCCCCAGAGTTGCCGCACTAGAAGTGCTTGCGGAATTGGTCTTATGTCCCGTAGTCCCATATTGGTTCACCATGTCATCCCAAAGGGTCCAGTCCATGTCGCCGTTATCCATCATGGCGGCTTCATTTGTGTTCCCATTCAGGTCTATCTGCTCCAATCCGTTGTTGGCATTGGTTTCCATTCGAAAGTCCATGTTAGTAACCGGAAGCATGCCGTCACCAAAAGTGGGGTAGCCGCTTGCTATAGTTTGTGGAGGCATCGCCCTAGAAATAGGGTGATAGTTTGTGTTTTCCGCACTGGATTTTGCTGCAGCGTATTCCAGCTCGGTGTCGGGGCCCGTTGTGGCTCCGCTGCCCATAACTTCAGTAAGTAGATTGTCGAGACCAAAGTCAAGGAGGTCTCCAAAGTGTCGTACAGGGTCGTTGTTAAGGATGTAATTATCGTTTGAAAACTTGTTCGGTGCTACATCGGGTAGTTTTCGCTGTTTACTCATGCCGTTGCTATTTTGTGAAGATAAGGCAACACCTGGCCTAGATTCTGTCGGGCTGTTTGGCCAGCTCGGGTGCTGAGTGAAAGGCACCTCACCAAGCTTGGACGCTGCTGGTCGCAATAAGCTATCCAAAGCCGCTGCATCTAAGTGCTGTGATGTTACAGATGAAAGTGTCTTTGGTGCCATGGCCTCTGGGAACTCAAAGGAGCGTTGATCATTACGAAATTGTGCGTTGCGGATAGCTATGCTGGCTCGCTCGAGAGCCATTTCACGCTCCCGTGCTGCTTTCGCTTTCGCTAGTAGTTTTCGAAGGGGTTTCCATAAGCAACCTTGTTGACCTTTGCCCATCTGCAAAGAATCGTTAAGCGGAAACCACCAACGGCCGGCCGTGGCTTCCAAAGCCCTCCACGCACGCTCCACTGCCTCGCCTTTGGTACGAACACAGAGTTCGGACAAGAGGAAAGCGATGGCATGCCATTGGATATATGTACGGAAGAGCCAACCCCACTTCATGGTGCGAGCTTCGGTTTCGAGAAGCAAGGAGTATTCGACGTTTTCGAGCGAGGTGATGAAGAGCTTGTCTTTGGTCTCTTGGGGCAATGTTATACCTCCGTCCTTTCGCTGATGTGGATGATAGATAATCAACCACATCTTGCTCATGATGAGCCTTGATATCGTCGCGGTAACCCAGCATATAGGAATGTTCATGTCACAGTTTTTCAAGTACTTAGCTTCCATGGCCTGATGGCATTCGGTAATCCACTTCTCTTTCTGTTCAATGGTGAGGCCTGCAAAGAACTCTGTGCATTTGTTCGGGCCCGGTGGTACGTAGATGATGCGACGAAAGATGTTGGCAATCTCGAAGCGCAGCAAGCAGAAGGTCATATCAGTGAAGCCCTGGCGCTCTTCGGGAAATTCGGTCATATCGGGGTACAAATCGGTGTCGTTGACGTTGAGGGGCTGGGGACAAGACAATTAGCAGATTTAATTAGGAATCAAACAGAGACTCACCATTTTTGTATCGAATTGTGCTTCTACAATGTTCGGATCGCAACCATCGTCTTCTGATGACCTCGCATCAAGAATGCAGACCTGCCACCACAGCCGTCTGCGCATCTCCACTTGGAACGGAGGCAAGCCAAAGTGCGAGCCGTCTCTATGTATTCCGAGCGTCTGCGAAATGCGTACGACCAGGCCAGTCAATGTCCAGATCTTGCGTGCGTCGTCATTCCGCCTCAGCAGGACCATGAATACAACAAAGGCTTGAAGGATGATGACCTCGTCGCAGTACAGGAAGTTTGCTCTAGCGAGCGCCTGCTCCAGACCAAAGCGATAACGATTGAGGAGGACGCCCCTGTCTTCTCCCCATCTCGCCAGGCAGTCCTCGGGGGTACTGCTGGTGGCTGCACCATAGTAGATGGCGAACAGGAGTGCCTCCAGCCCTCTATCGACCTTGTCCAGGTGGGTAAAGGCGTCGAGGATGATGGGCTCGTGCGTTGGAATGTGCAGAACCTTGACAAGAGATTCTACGTTTTCTTTGTAGACTTCCCAGAAGTCGCGCGCCTGCTGCTGGCCAGGATGCAGTGCCTGCATGTCGACGCTAGACGAGCTGTAGCCGAAGATGAAGCCATGATGTTGCGAGGACAAGTTGGACGTGTCGGGCGAATGCGCATCATCTTCGTCGTCGGAATGCTCAATGAGGATAGCTTTGAGGTCCTCGACCTCGTTGTTTAAGCTTGCCCAGAAGCTGTTGTTTATGTAACGACTACGGCCCTTTTCAACCACCAGTCGTCCAAACCGATTCTCCAGGCCCTCGACACTGTTGTCCACGGCCACTTGTGCATGTGCTCTTGATTCACCGCCACCATTACTACTTTGGGCGTACGGGCACGGGTCGTCAACGGTGCTGTTTTGGCGGGATCTCTCGCGGTCAGCGGCCTCTTGCTCGTGGCCCTCAACTTGGGCGTTCAGGCTCGTCACGACATCCTCCAGGCGGCGCAGTCGCTCGAGTAGCTCAGCATCTGCAGGCTTGCGGCTCTTGCGCGGGGCGCGACCAGGTCCAGGAAAAACGCATTCGATTTTGGCGCGCACACAGTTGGAACACGGATTCTTCTTGTCGCACTTGACTTTGCGCCTCCGACAGGTAACGCACGACCGGGGGTTTGGCGTCGGGCTTCCGGATGAGGGGCCGTTGCTGCTGCTGCCGTGCGTCTGTCCTGGGCCAATCGACGACTGCTGGCTCGGCCGTCGCTCGACGGACATTGTATATAGATAGACCAAAGGACGACTGTCGTAATTCTCTTTTCATCCTCTACACACCTCCTGACATTACCTAGGTATAGTCTCGCTGCACCGTGTGGCTGACTCTGGCGGAGACACCCTAGTCTATTGTCGGGATTGGGTCAACTCAAGTCTCCGTCGGCGGTTTGAGGAGCCCCCGTTCGGGATTTATAATCCACCGCCCACCAGATCTTACGCTGAGTGGGTGGCCTCAACGTGCCAAACAGAGCAGACGGAATTATGTCCGTACTCCTCATCCCGGAGATGACCTCTTTGTCCGGTCCGGCATCTCCGACTACCATGCTTGTTAGATAAGCTGTCGTCTTCACTTTCCTCACATTACATCATATTAGCACCGAGCCCAATCAGCTTCGTCTCAAGCAGCTGCTACCTTGCATTCTAACTTGGATACTCAAAACCTAATCGGTCCATCATGTATCAGTGAGTGCTATGGGTACTGCAAGACGTATCTTCTTTTGACTACTGCTTATGCCTCGGCAGGAAATCATGACTCCCCCATGAACCTCTACCTTCGCTCTCCTCGCCCGCCCACATTCCGCTCCTTCTTGCGTCTGGAATTCTCCGCACTTTGCCGCTCCCTCTCCTCGTTTTCTTCTTCAAGCTGTCGGTCAATCTCTTCCCTGACCTTCATAAGCTGCTCCAAGGAAATGCCCCTGGTGTCGACGTTGACACTAGGCGCACCCTCCAAGTACCTCAAGTTTTCAAGCGCCTGCTCCACTAATTTGTGCAGTTTCGCCTGCGAGTTGAGATTCTCGTGCCGTTTGATGTTGTGAAGGTCCGGATACAGAACACCGTCGCCATTCTCTGCGCCCTGGAAGGCTTGCAGATATGGGACGTGACTGGGAAGCTCGTTGTGCAATTGTGCGCCAACACATACAGCTGTCTCGTGACACCATGTTCGTGCCACGTTGCGTGGTGTATAGCCACCTCCACCAATAAGAAGTAGTGGCCGACCGTAGTCTTTGACAGTCTGTACACAGAACCCATGCGCTTTGATGTTTAGGTTGAAGCGACCGAGACGATCGCCGCCAAGGGAGTCGGCGCCTGACTGCAAGACAATGGCCGTCGGGTTGTACTTTTCGATGACAGCGCCTGTCACAGTCTTGAACAGCCATTGATACTGCTCGTCGTCGATGCCATCGTCGATCGGGATGTTCAGGCTGTGTGCCTTGCCTGGGTTTGTGGGGTCTTTCGGGCCTGTGTCCTCGATGCTACCAGTGCCCGGGAAAAAGGGCCATCCGTGCTTATCAATGCCGTATTTGTGATAGGAGAGAGTAAACACCCTGTCCGTTGAGTCAAATGCCTGTTCGACCCCATCGCCATGGTGGACATCAATGTCGATATACAGGACACGTGAATGTGTGCGGAGTAAATGCTGTATAGCTATAACAATGTCATTCACGTAGCAAAAACCAGAGGCAAGATTCTTCTTGGCGTGATGCAAACCTCCAGACCAGTTGATGGCAATGTCAGAAGTGTTGTTGACCAGAGTCTGCGCTGCGCTTATCGTGGCGCCCGTATAGAGCGATACATAGTTCCATAATCCGTCAAAAACTGGACAATCGTTGGAATCGCCGCCAAATCCGAATTCGGAGTATAGAGGATCGTCGGGTTGCGCGTTCTGGGGAGTGATCCTGCTCAGATAATCGAGATATGTACGCTCGTGGAATAGTGCTAATTCATCCATGGAAGCAGGTCTCGGTGAATAGATGTCCATAGTATACTCCAGACCATATGCGACAACGAGTTGTTTCGTGAGCGTTAACCGCCATGGTTTCATGGGATGTGAGCTCCCAAAATGGTGATACTCGACATGCGGGTTGTAATGGAATGAAACGTTCCAGCCTTTTGGCCTTTCTAGACCATTCTCTTCAACTTCGTTCTTGATTACCTCCTGCTTTTCAGAATTAGAAAGGACCTTGAAGTCCTGGTAGCTGGCAACGTAGGTGTCGAACGGAGAGTACTCCTGCACAATATTGTTGGCAGGTCCATTAGAGTGGATGTAGCCGGAACTCGGCATCTCGAATTCGTCAACGACGTCAACGATGCGTGGGCTGGAAGCTCCTTCGAAGATCCAACGGTCACGATGGTCTTGGGTGCCGACAAACTTGTCAACGAACGAGTGCGTCCTCAGCTCTTCTTTCCGGCCCTTTTCCCAGCGTGCTAGAGTCGGGAAATCAGGACGCGGGGGTGGTTTGCGCAAGTCCCTGGCTACCTTTTCTGCTAAACTCTTCTTTTGCTGTCAGTATGTGTCGACTCATAAGAAAGTTTTGGACATTTTGGAGTCGTAAGCAGATGCATACTTTAGGTGTCTGCGAACGTGTTTCCGCTCGTACACGGGTTTGCGTAGCGGGTTGCGGAGACTGGTCGGTAAGGCTATAATTTACCCTAGGTGCGCGCCTCGTGCCTGGTTCGGGTGCCTTCCACTGAGGACCGTTCAGAAGTGTGCTAAGCTCCGGAGGTGCGTTTGCGTTGGTAAACTTAAACCGTGTCTGTGTTTCGTCGTCGTCTTGGTCTTCGCCATCCACCTCGTAGTCGTAGTCGGAATCGGCATCGGCATCTTGCTCGCCCGTCGTCGTTGAGACGTCGTCTCGGGCACTATTATCTGATTGGTGGTAGCGCGGCATGGTGCCGAACACGTAATCTACCGGTAAGCCTGGGTCCTTGGCTAGCTGTACCTGCAGGTCGTGGACGCGCGATCACGACCGCGATACGCAAACAGGCAGCCTCGTAGAAATAGTTGGAAAACTTGGGTCCAAGTTGAAGGATACAAGTGAGCGATAGAAGCCAAGTGAGCGTCAAGCAGAAAGAGTTGTTCTCGTGCAAAGTGGTTTCCTCCTTCACCGCGCGCGCCTCTTTCACTCGCGCATTCACCAACGAGCCGTCGGCTCTTGACTACCAAAGTCGCATTCGCAAAGAACCGTCATATCGCAGGTCTTTTAAGCGCATCGTTGCGCACAACGTACACGTCACCTGAGCCCATCGCCACACGCGAGCAGGTCGAACTCACACCATGGCCATCGCAGAGGACGCAGCAACCGTACTGGAGCAGTTTGTACATGATGGTAATATTGGACAGAATTTTTCATGCAGCCATAGTAGCTAACGGCCGACAGTCGCAAATCTTCCAGCCGAAATCACGCATCTTTACGAGGAAGTGCAGGCCAAAGACAACCAGATCCAGGAATTACGCGCTGGGATACAGCAACGCGATGGAAGCCTGCAAAAGTTCATCAAGCTCAACGGCAGCCTAGTAGAAAATCCAAAGGAAGTTGCCTATTCGAAGACGATTCTTGCAAACTACGAAAGAGCACAGCTACTGCAAGAAGAGAAGATTGGACTAGTTGAAAAAGCTGCTGCACTTGTAAGTGTCTTGTCTAGGCTGTATGCCGCTTCTGCTAAGGACAAGGCAGCTCGATCGTCACGTGAAGCGACTGGATATCAAACTGCGAGATCTGCAAAATGATGGGTCGATACCTACTGATCCCCAGATGCCTTCGCTGCTGAGAGACTCACCTGGAAATTTGGTTCCTCCAGCATCGGCGACAAATACGGGTGCCAATACACCGCTGCTTTCCATCTCTGGCAACCAAGGCGGCGGGGCTCCAAACCTTGCGCAAGCAGCTGCCATGGCGCGAATCACCAACGCGACCAATGTAGGTATCAACTCAAGATTGAACCCATCACTACAGAACATGCAAACACAAGCGCTCCTAAACCAGCAGCGGCTCACGAATGCGCAGAGTGCCATACAGGCAAATGCACGACAAGAGCGGGAGGCATCGGCCGGGAGCGACAGCAAGCGGCGCAGACCAACAGGAGGCATTGGGCCCCTCCCTGCAGCATCCTCCAACTTGGGGCGACAAGGCTCGATAGGACCGGGGACCCCTAAACCATCGACACCAGGTTCCCGTGCAGGTAGCGTTGGACCCAGGCCACAGAAAAATGTACTCACAGTGAAGAAGGCGAAACCACAACAACCTCTGCGCAAGGCGGCACTCACTGCAAAGTCCGGGGTGAACAAGAAGCGGCGCAAGGGCGGGTCGCGGGCATCGCCTTCGACGACGGCAGATGATGAGAGCGTGGCGAGCGAGGCAGGCACAGAAGACGAGGACATGTCGGGCATTGGAGGCGGCGATGCAGAAGAGGACGAGTCGGACGACACCAAGTACTGCACCTGTCAGCGTGTCAGCTTCGGCGACATGGTAGCCTGCGACAATGACAACTGTCGGTATCAATGGTTTCATTGGGAGTGTGTGGGCATCAAGGAGGAACCGCTGGGGGACTGGCTGTGTCCCGAGTGCAGGAACCAGGCGCCAGCCAAGATTAAGAGGGCACGTTGAGGTTGATTTGTCAGTAGACAGGTAGCAATGGTATTGGTATTCGCAAGACGTTGGTCTTTGGCTCGTATAGACGGTTCCATGGGCGGTACTACTGTGATATGATCGCCGGGCCAGACCCGAGAGCCAGGGTGCTGCTGCTAATCTCGGCGGCGCGCCCATGCCCAGCTAGTGAGGTGGGAAGGAGCGACCTGCGACCTGCGACCAGACCACCTGCAGGCTTCCCGCTGACAGTGACACCATGGGGGACTATGGGAATGTTTATGCTCAGTGGTGTTATCACTATCAGCGCAGCCTCTATCCACTTCTTCTGAGACTTCTGCTGATATGATAGTATGAGGTAGACGGCGTGCCTATTTCAAGCCTCATGTCAGCAGCGCCCGTACGCCACTTGCGTCTCCAGCCACTTGTCCACCCCCGCCTGATGGCTGGACATGGGCTTTTGCAGCCGCTCGGCTCTTGCCATTCGTCGCCCTGCCCCGGCTGCTCCAACTGGCTAGCGGCCAAGTTAAGCCGTCGAATGCTTCCCCAGCAAAAAAGGGCCCGCTGCGAAAGGGGCATCATGACCGATATTTGGCAAGAGCAGCTTCTTAAGTGTGTAGGCGGCCCCAGGCGGTTGGGTTCTTGCTTGCTCGTATTGTTCGCTACTGCTGCTGCTACTGCTGCATCTGCATCTGCAACAACCTGCACCCCAGGCTCTTTGACTAGACGCTGTCGTGCATGCACTTTCTCTCCATCACGCCAGCTACCAGCATCTGCTTTGTTGTTGTTCTGCACGCTTTGTGCGCCTTCGTTCCTTCACCGCATCGCCTTCCGTGACACTGCCGAGCGGCCGCCAACTCCAAAGTTAATCCTACCACGCCTAAAGTTTCACCAGCGCGCGCCCTTTGCAGCCACGCCGACCCTCGTCTGTAACCTTTTGCACTTTCCATCCACCAACTAGCACACTCCGGCGCGGATACGATACGAGCTGACAGCGCGGCCACCCGCGGGGTGAAACACCACGCAGCCACGACTACCCTCGCCATGAACACCCGCAATGGCGTCCTTTCGCCTGTTTCGACCGACAGTCAGGACTGGTCGCCCATCACCGGCTACCGCAACATGGCCGGCGACAACCCCTACTCTCCCACCATTCCACCCAACGGATACGGTCCGGGCACCCCAGATGGAGGCATGCTCAACGGCATGCGCCCAGGTACAGGCAACGGCAACCCGTCACCGCCGAGTTCCGTAGGCCGCTCGAGCGACGGCACCGGACTGTATGCCTCGAGTATGAGCGACGGCTCCCGCCAAATGATGGATCCGCGAAAGATGCAGGCGCTGGAGGAGACCATGTCGGAACATTTCAATGTGCTCAAGGCATACCTAGGACCCTACCTGAATGACGAAAAAGGCAATCCGCGGCCTAGCAGGGCCAAGGACAAGCTGACCAGGCTGTCAGCCGTGCAATTTCAGGAACTCAGCACCGACGTATACGACGAGTCCATACGTAGAGAGACGGATCGCAAGCGCGGAGGGCCAGGTGCGCCGGGGAACGAGACGCCCAAATTCCTGCTTCCCAAGAACAACTTCCACCCGAAACGCAACCAAGCCAGACAAAAGCTGTCAACCCTGCCTCTCGAGCGCTTCCGTCAACTCGCTACCGACGTCTTCTACGAGCTCGAGCGAAGATTTCCGCGCTTCACCGGAGCCGACCTGCCTCCGCGTTCTGCCAGCCCGGCCGCAAGTATTGCAAGCCGCATAAGCAATAGAGGACCTCCAAGCAGAGTAGGCACACCGAACAGCATGGGCGGCCGACCCCCGCCTGGTGGCCCTGGATATCGAGGGCCGCCTCCAATGGGCGGGCCCATGGGTGGACCAGGAGGCCCTCCAATGCGACCTGGGCCTGGATCGCGGCCTGGATCAGGAAATGAGGTCAGCTCCTTCGGACGCCCTTTGCCCAAAACATTTCAGTCCAACACAATTGTACCGAACAAGGGCACACTCGTAGAAGACGATGACAGTGCGGCAGACGACGACGACGATGCTTTCAATCTGGAAGGAGCTGCTACACGGCGCCAAACAAATAAAAGCGCAAAAAGCATGAGCATGGCGCAGGAAAAGATGACGGCAGATCTGCAAAACCAGGTTTCGGAGCTGCAGGGCAAAATCGGTTCACTCGAGGCTAGCATACGAGACAAGGATGACGAGCTACGGCGACTTCAAGACCCCAATTCGATGCGAGATGGCGCTTCAGCATCTGAGCGTGCTGAATGGGATCAACTTCGTTCCTCTCTGGAAGAGAAGCTCGAAAAGGCTGAGAGTCTCAACTCGTCACTTCGGTCCGAGATCAACAAACTCCGCAGCGAGAACGAAGGCGTGGAAAACAACTTGCGTGCCCAAATCGCAAAACTTGAATCCCAGCCCCGCCAACAGTCATTCGAGGATGGTGATGGCAATTGGAGACAACGCTGTGAGGAGCTCGAGCAAGAACTGAGCGAGCAACAGCAAGTGGCCGAAGAAGTCCGGAGAGATGCATCCATATTCCTGCAAGAAATGAAGGAGTTATCAGCTCGCAGCGATGCAGCTGCCGAAAAGGAAGAGCGAATGGCAAACCAGGTTACGACACTTGAAGCTGAGCTGAAGGACTGGAAGTCTCGATACGCACGTGCGAAGACGCAACTCAGGAATCTCAAGGCATCCTCTATGGGCCTGTCACAGCTTGCGTCGCTAGACATCAACAGTTACGCACGCGACACTAGTTTTACATCACCCGATGGTTTAGTCAAAGATGTTCATGTGACGAAATTTCAGCTCAGTATCGACGAACTACTGCAGACGGCAAGAAGAGCCAACCCGGAACAAACTCTCGAAAGTATGCGGCATGTAGTCAAGTGTGTGCGGTCTATCACGGGCGATATCGACAGTACTCCACTCTCCCAGCTCCAATCGCCCAGTAGCAGTGTCAGCGGCGATATTCTTGGAAGTCCCGAGAGGCAGCAAGCAAAACTCAAGTCTCGTGTTAGTGCTACGGCGAACAATCTCATCACAGCCACCAAGAACCACGCATCATCCTCTGGACTGTCACCTGTCAGCTTACTGGATGCTGCCGCTAGCCACTTGTCTACAGCCGTTGTCGAACTCGTTAAGCTTGTCAAAGTACGGCAAACCCCGGAAGATGAGCTAGATGCAGAAGACGAAGACGCCGACAGGCCAATGCCTCTGAAACCCAACGGAAATGCCAGCTATGGTGCGTATCTGCCCAATGATGCCAATATGAATGGCAACGGCAACGCCCCCGCTTCAAATTACGGTCACCAACGTGGCCGTAGTAGCAAAGGCGGTAGCAGCGACACGACCCGATACAGCAACTACAGCTTGCCTTACAGTGGTTACGATCGTCAAAGTGCAGGCATGAACGGTACGAACGGCATGAACGACAGCGGCATGCTTGAGTTCAAGGTACGTTCCTGAATAGTACCCAAGCTAGCAGCACATTGACGATGGCAGAACTACCTCGAAGACCAGACAGCCCTCCTCGTTCAAAACATTCAGCCATTGGTCAACCTCATCCGCTCGAAGCCTGACTCATCGCCCGCCGATGAGCAGCAAATTTATCAATACATCCAAGAAATCTCGCGAGCAGTCGATGACACCGGCAACAAGACTTATGATGCTGTGAACCAAATATCCAATCCTGCTTTGAAAAAGCATGCTATTCCCGTTGTGGAAGTGCTCGACGAATGCAGACAAAACATGCTTGCTGTTGACATCAGGGACGGAGGTCGCGAGCGGATTCCGCCACTTGCCTTCAAGACAGCCAGAGCTCTCAAGGTATGTCCATGAACTAAATAGCCAATACTTGCATTTGCTCACTACTTACCAGGAGCTCGTACTCCGCGTTGACCGCATCGAGTCTGGCGAACTCACCGTTGACCAAACACTGAAGATTGAGCTATGATGTCAGCCAACACATGCATAGCGATGCAACGTTTAACGCACTTATATCTTGAGTCTTTACAGCGACCTTTTCTTCCACGTCGATTGCATCGACATTGGAGTTACTGTCTCCTTTTTGTCCCGACAGTCGATATCCCAGCGAGCGGTGCTCTTCTTGCTCGTTTTTACAGCGCTTTTATTTATTGTTGTTTGCTGCGCTGATTCCCGGATACCTACTTCTTGGCCTGCTACAGGTTCACGAACACGCGATGATTAGGATAATCTCTCTAGCTATTATCTATATTTATGATGGTAGCAGTTGCCTCGCAGGCTATTGTTTGGTTATGGGGCATAGATCTTGGCATAGGATATAGTCGTCTTTGGAAATAATGGAACTACTTGGATTGAGGGATGAGGCACTATGATGGAGGGCGGCGGTGGTATTGTAATGTAGCGGAATCGGCCAGATCGGAGTCCCGCAAGGGAAAGTTAGTGCGGTCTAATACTCTCGATCACGTAGTCACATCATGAACGATGCAGTTGACTTCGTTATATGCCCGTGTGCGCAAACATGCTTTTGTAGGGGTGTGGCTTGCGTCTCGTAATCTGCTCGCACAGCCACAGCGCCACGTGGGCTTGCCTCCCCGCCTCGGCATCCGCGCCAAATATCAGTCGTTAATTCTGGCCGCCCCTGGACGCACCTGCCCTCCTGACCCGTCTGCTTCAGCCCCAAACGACCGAAGTTTGTAGTTCCAAGCAATTCCGGTCAAACAATGACGTCACCACACAGCTGGTACGCGTGTGCGCCCAATGGGGCTGCCATCACATGCGCAGTCATAACTTCGTTGTACTAATACTAACCTCTCCGCAGTCCAAGTCACAGTTGACAGGTCATCACTCGGCTTCATAATGGCACACCAAATGACCCCAGCGTGGCCCACGCAACAGCGGCCAGTATACCACGACTCTATCCTCACAATCACCGACAGCAGTTGCGCTGATCCATATGTGCTATGGGACAAAGGCACATACTACATGACTTTCACCTGCGGTGGACACATTGAGATTTGGTCGGCAGATTCACTCCTCGACTTTGAGAAGAAGTGCAAGAAGAACGTCATCTGGCGTCCTCCACCGGACCAACCCTACTCGGCCGATCTCTGGGCCCCGGAACTTCATTCCATTCACGGCCGCTGGTATGTCTACTTCGCGGCAGACGACCCCAAGCACGGAAACAAGTCGCATCGTATGTACGTCCTCGCTGGACCACCCGCAGACGAAGACCCTCTCGAACCTAGTAAATGGAACTTCTTCGGCCGTATGGGTGGGCTGCCTGAAGACCAATGGGCGATTGACGGCACTGTCATCACATTGGGTGGTTCCATGCTTTTTGTCTACTCTGGCTGGCCGTTCGGTACCAACGCCGACGAATCGCGTCAAGAGATCTACATCATCGAAATGACTTCACCGACAGAGTGTACAGGTCGACCGATCCGCATCAGCACGCCCGACCTCCAATTCGAATTCTCAGGTACCAGTGGCATCAATGAAGGCCCACAGTTCCTATGCTCACCAGATGGTCGCTGGATGGGCATCGTGTATAGCTGCGCTGGAAGCTGGACACATGAGTACAAGATGAACATCCTTTATTACACCGGTGGTCACCCTCTGGATCCTCACTCGTGGTGCAAATCCAACATGCCCCTTCTCCAAGCTGCTCGCGACGATTCTCCGCCCTACGGTCCTGGCCACGGCAACTTTGTCCTAGTAAATGGGCCCGGTGGTCCAGAAGTGTGGGGTGTGTTCCATGCCACGGATGCAAAGACAGGTTGGGAAGGCCGCAAGGCCCGCCTCATGCGTGTGGGATGGGGCCATGGCGGACCTTTCATGGGCTCTGGTGAATGCGGAAGGTGCTGTGGTGAGGTTGAGCATTTCATCCAAGGTTGCCCGGGAGGCGCCTGCGGAGGCCAGGGACACTGTGGAGGTGCAGGTGGTGGGGGTGGTACGTTCTTGGAACCTGGTCAGTCTGGGGGACACCATGGTGGAAGTGGAAACGCGACTGAGGATCTGAAGAGAGAGGTGAAGAACTTGGTAAAGGGAGGAAAGGGTCTCATTAGCAAATTCCTCAAGTAGGGTTTGCAAGCAGGGCTTGGGTCTGCACAAGTGAAGATGGCATGCTGAGTGGCTGGTACAGGGCTCAATACGCGTAGTTTCTTGTGGGGCAAAGGTACTGTCTGCACATGATTGCTGTCTTGAGAAACAGGGCGTTGTCAGTGCCAGTGAACATGTTTCTCTGCGTGTTACTTGTTTATACTTGCAACATATATCAATCCATAACCACCCATATCTCTACTTAGCCTCCAAAGCTTCGTAGATAGCCTTGACAAAAGCATTTGTCCTCTGATTCCCCATACCCCTCTTCTCTCCTTCTTCTCTTATCTGCCCCATGCCTGCATTCTCCATCTTGTTCATGACATATGAAATGGTCATCTGATTCTCCAAATCGACAATAACTTGACTGCCTCCCCAGCCACCCCAACTCGCCACTCTACCCTCTGGCAGATTCTCGAATATCGTTTCCGGAGCCGACAGCCCAAAGCCCAGACCAAACTTGACCGGCGCACCCATGACAATGTCATTACCTTGTTGCTGCATGACGAAGATCTTCTCAGCCGTCTTCTGCGAAAGGACAGACTCGTCCTGAAGCGACAGCGGTGAGAGCAGACGAACAAGCCCCCTCGCGTTACTAAACCCATTTGCAGCCGGAACGACGGAGATACGCCAGAGTTCGCCATTAGCATCCTCCGCATTCATACCCGGGTTGATAGCCAAAGTCCTGAACCCGAGACTACTCGGATCCTTGAATATCTCCGGCACCTCCTCCGGCTTTAGCGGCGGGGGAGGAATAATCTGTGCCACACGGCCCAAATCCTCTTTCTTGACTCCATATCGAAAGTCGGCGTTGAGCGGACCTGCCAGTTCCTTTAAGACAAAGTCCTGAAATGGGACACCGGTAACGCGACGGACAAGTTCGGCAAGCAGGTGGCCCATGGTCATGGCATGATAACCCATCGCAGAACCAGGTTCCCACCACGGAGCCTGCTGCTCAAGTAGCTTTGTGGCCTTCTCCAGGTTACATATATCCTCTACGGTGACAGCCTCCTGCCACCCGCTAAGCCCCGCCGCATGACTCAGCAAGTGCCGCACCTCTACGTTTTGCTTGCCATTGACGCCGAACTCGGGCCAGTATTTCACCACCTTTTCAGTGGGGTCGAGGAGCCCGCGGTCAATGCATACGAGAGTCGCCAGGGCGGTGATGGTTTTCGACGACGACCACACGCATGTTATCGTGTCTTTTTCCCAGCGTTGGCTTCGCGCAGCGTCGGCGTAGCCGCCCCAGAGGTCAACCACGTCGGTGCCGTCGATGTTGACGCAGATGGAGGCGCCTAGTTCGCTGCCGGAGTCGAGGAAGGATTGAAAGAGGGAGTGCACTTTGGCGAAGCGGGGTGAGGTTGTTCCTTGAACTTGGGCCATGATTTTGTAATTGGATGGGCGTGAGAATGAAGGCGTTGATTCTGTTATCTGTTTGTTGATGAATTTGTAGTGAGGGAATGTAAGCTTAATAATACCTACGGTATGTGTGCGTCGGACTCGGAGTAGACTCTTAAATCCATATCTCGGTTAAGTACCTTCAACAGCGGACATGGGCTAGGAAACTTTGTCCCAATCATCTGCAGTGTAAACTAACAACTCACGTTAATTGGTCCGCTGCTCGTCCTATCTTTGGGCTAGAACATGTAAGGCACCCGGTTTGGCTGTGCTACATAAGGCATCCCAGTCCCACAAGAGATAGATCGAACCCCGCATGCCACTTCTCAATGGTCGGACCTTTTTCTTAACCTCTCCCTCCGTCTTTCTTGAACGCCCTTATTATTCAACCTAATAAGACTCATCTGGATCCAAGTCTGGGTCACTTTCCCGAGGATCGGGCTCAAACCGGAGCTTAAGTTTTGGTAGCTTTGATAGCATCTCAGTGTCTCTTCGCCTATCTTGTACGGAGAGGATGGAATCTACAATCTCCTTGCTGCTCACGTATGGCTTGGTCGGTATCAACTCCCCGTAATGCCTCATATCTCTTTCTACCTCAAACCCTTCGGCGATCAGTGAGTTGTACAGGTCTTCGTCCATTAGATCTGGCGGAGAGGGTGTGCGACTGACGGTGTGTGTTGCTGGGGGCTCTTTCATGGATGGGTAGCTCAAGTGTGGTGGAGATGGTGGTCGACTACCGCTTAGGATCTCCTTTATGGATGGAAGGCTGGGGGTTCGGTTTGATTGAGATAGTGATCCCATGACTGTGGGTGTTGTTAAGAGTTTGTCGATAGATGGGAGGCTAGAGTTTCGGTTTGGTCGAGGTGGTGGTCCCATAACGGTGGGTGTTACGAGTTCGTTTATGGATGGCAGGCTGGAGTTTCGCTTTGACAAAGATGGTGGTCGACTAACGCTGGGCGTTGCCAGAATTTTGCTTATGGATATAAGGCTATAATCTCCCTCTGGGTTCTTGTTTATGGGCGGAAGGGTATTATGCCGATTAGATGGTGGTTGAGCAACGGTAGCTTTTGGTAGGGATTTGTTTATGGATGCAAGGCTGTAATCTCGCTCTGAGTGTTCGTTTATGGACAGAAGGGTGTTGCATCGGCTGTCTTCGCATACATCAGCTAGTAGTGAGAGTTTGTAGATATCGGCTGATGATGTCGGAATGTCCCCACCGGCCATGCTATGAGGATTTTCTGTGCGCCGACAGTCGCCAGAGGAATCCAGTGGTTGCTCTCCCGAGTTATTCTATTCGCTGGGTTCCGGGTCCGACATGATTGTATCTTGACTTGGCCGGTCATTTATGGGTATCGAGCTGGTTATGGGTAGCGCCAACTGCTCTTCCAAAAGACTCCCAACCCATTTGTCGGACAACTGCTCTTCCGAGGGATTCCCAACCGATGTTTCGGACATTGGGCTTGTAGCTGCCGGTTTTCTGCTCAAGTACAAAACGTTATGGTACATCTCGTGTATCTTCAAGTGGGTATATTCGTTGGCGGGCAAAGGCCAGAAATTAATGGCGATATAGCGGCACAAGCCTAATTCCAGGGCGCCTCGCTCGTCCTCGGCAACCTGATCCAAGATATCGACAATGAACTGGCCGACCGGTAGCAATCTATGCTTGAGACTCTGGGCGTAACACCGTGTTCGTACATGTGGATTGGGTGGCGGTAGGCTCTTGGGCGTCAGCGCCTTCAGCCTGTTGAGGTCCTTCTTGATGGGCGCAAGTATTGATATCACCCGCATATCGGGAATGCTGTCTTCTGCTTTGGGGAATGTTGTATTCGACAACTGCCAATTGAGAAACATCTTGCTTTCCCTGAAAGATTCAAAGACAGACCGTTTGTGAGGTATATTTCTGGCAAGCGATAGAGTAGGGATACTTGGCAAGTCTATCTCAGCCAAGGTTGTTTGATGTGATGGTGTCTTTGCAGGTGGCGTTGAATCAGCGACGGCTTCTGTGCGATCAATGTGCGCGGTTCGGGGGTGACTGCCTGTATCGTCTTTGCCGGCAAATGCAGGTGCCTCGGTGCGGTCGGACCCTTCTGCTCGGAGAAGTGGCGTGGTATCCGTGACAGCTTCTTCGTCATGAATCGGCGGGCGCGGGCTAAATGCCCATCGTATACCATAGTCAAACATGGTCTTGTAACTTTGAGCAAATAGGTGAATGAGCAGTGAAAGAATAGCTGACATGTTGGGAACCAACCGATTGAAGACTATAAATCCGCGCACGTATAAGCTAGGACAACCCACTTACGTTGTAGCAAACCAATTGCCAATGGTGCATAGGACAATAGAACCAAACAGTGTGGGGGTGAAATGCAGCTGTGGTTTGCTACCGCGACATGGAAGTGGGTGGCGTATGAGGCAAACGCGGAAGCACGGACAGTTGCACGCAATAGTCGAGCGACAGTCAGGGATGATAGGCTGTGTGCAAATAGGGAAACAAGAAACCACAGCTTCACCTTGTGGTCCATATCAGTATACGTGATCTGAAATCTGGTTTTACGAACTTGGCGGACCCTTATTAAGGACCGTACCAGCTGTGATTTTGTTACGTTTAAGATACCCACACTGTTTCTTTGGTAGAGTTTCATAATATAAAGCTTAACCTTGTGCATTTCTTCTACCCCACTATGAGAAGACTTTGGCTACTCCTTCAGCCACTGCAAGTTCACTGCGCTGACACATCCTCTACGACCCTCCCTCTTCCAACCCAGCAAGTTCTCCATACCCAACCTCTCAAACCCTACATGACTTTCTACACTCGCGCCCGCCGTATGACTCAAGACCATGACATTGCTTCTCTTGGCCAACTTGGGATTCACATTTGGTTCATCCGCGTGAACATCCAAGCCCGCTGCAGCCACAATGCCCTTGTCCATGGCCTCAACCAGCGCGTTTTCGTCAATCAGCTTCCCCCTCGCAATATTGACAAGACTCGCGCCCTTTTTGAACTTCCCAAACTGCTCCGTCGAAAGCAGTGTCTCACCTTCAAACGGTGTAGCCACAAGCACACAATCAGAAGTAGACAAAAGTTCACCCAGTGTAGCGCACCACCTAGCCCCCACCTCTTTCTCTCTCTCCTCCATCCTGATAACGTCATAATACGCAATCTTCATCTCGAATGCCCTTGTCGCCTTTTGCGCGATTCGAAGACCGATTCGCCCGAGTCCGATAATGCCAAGCGTACTGCCATTCGGATTGTGTGTCACAGCCGCAATATTCTGGTTGGCATTGCGGAATTCCTGGGGATCGCAAGATCTTGCTGCAAGGAAAGACCAGGTGATGTTGCGGTAGCAAGATAGAATAAGCACGATGGCCGTGTCAGCGACAGATTCGGTGCATGCAGAGGCACTGTTGCAGTATATGGTTCCATGGGCAGCGAGGGCACGAGTATCAACCCAATCGAAGCCTGCGCCAGCTGAAGCGTAGATTTTGCAGGAAGAGGGGAGAAGAGAACTAAGGGATGTCAGACTTATTGGTATTGGGTGATAATGGGGGTAATGAACCATACATAAGTTCTTCATTCCAGTTACCCATCTCTCCACCTGTATTCCAGAACGGCCGGTACATCCCAACAAAGTCTCCCCACTGCTTTTCCGCCAAGGCCTTCTTGAACTCTGATCTGTTCATTGAGTATGTCCTCACAATATTGAACTCCCTCTTTAATTCCTCGTATAATTCGTGATTCCACCGGATATCTTCACCCAAATGTAAGATAGTAGGTTTTGAGCTGTCGATTTCATGTCCATTTGTTGAATGCGTATTGGAAGCCATGTCGTGGGCAGGTGGTACAAAACAGACAAGAAAGGTTGTTGTAGGAGGATTATGCAAACAGGAGCAAGAAACCTAGGGAAATGTACAACGTGGTACTCGCCTTCAAAATATCGTCTCTTGTTACGATCACGCGCTGTCAGAATACCGAGCAGGCGGGTTCACCGTTAATTCGACAAGCCTCTGTGTGGATACTTCCCCTCTTTCTCTTGTACGGAACACCGCGGGACGTGGGTTGTCCACCAAATCGCACTGGGAACAAGAACTCTCCGAAAATGACGAAAGACCACGAAAGTGTAATGAAGGCACAAGTACAGAGAATTTGTTCGAGTTGTACAGTAGTATAATGGGTAGGACTGCATGCCT
This sequence comes from Pyrenophora tritici-repentis, assembly GCF_003171515.1. NCBI lineage: Eukaryota > Fungi > Ascomycota > Dothideomycetes > Pleosporales > Pleosporaceae > Pyrenophora > Pyrenophora tritici-repentis. The sequence continues at coordinate 653,997 of NC_089392.1, read as the reverse complement.
ATGTGTAGGCGGCGTGGCATGCATATGCGGGGCAACAGCATCCCTGTGCATTCAAGAGCGGCGGAGATAAGGTTATCGGTACCGGATAGCAGGCAAAGTGCGCCGCAATACGCAGAAGCCGAGGGCTGACTTAGTTCAATATGCGCATTGATGAGTCTTCACCGATGTCTCAGGGAAACAAGAGACGATGAGACGATGAGACCGCGTAGTCCGAAACAATCACAAAGACCTCTGATGTGATGGTGTCCATAACCCGGAGACCCAGCACTTCTGCTGTCTCGATGCCGGGCTGTTCAACCCTGCAGACACGAGCACATTTCATGTGCTATACGAAGGCGTCGTAGGCTGAACGGCTATCAGCAGTGTCTATCCTCTTATGTCATCATCATCACCGCCCTTCTCTCCATCCTATAGGTATCAGGGCAGCCGCAACCTGTCCAACGCCGCGCTCCGTCGCAAGCAGATTGAACTGAGCAGACGCATTCCTTGTATCCTGAATCTCAAGCCGTATTCCCAAATCGTTGAGATATTTCCGTACTGCAGGCGCAATCGGCGTTGTATGGGGTCCCGTACCGATGATGAGAATATCTATCGCAGGCTATCGTCAGCTTCATTCTCGCTCGTCGCTTGGGAACATGACATACCAGGCTTCGGAAATACAAGCTCCAACACGCCCCAAGCTCCCTCGCGTACTTCCCATTGTCCCCGTGCGTTCAACAGCTTCCCGGTCATGGTATCCTCACCTGTACCGCCTTCGGCAATGGTTCCCTCTTTCCTTCCTTCTCGTAGCCATGGTCGCCACCGGAATGCTTCGCCGCCTACCAAGAGGATGCCGCTACCGCTTATGCGCATCTGGTTGTTGAGTGCGAAACCATCGCTTGTGCAGGCGTCGATTGATGTAGCTGGCGCGACTGTGTTGCGTAAGACATCGAGGGCGCCGAAGTCGGTTTGCGTATCCTCATTACTCTTCGGACCACGGTCTCGGGATTTGGGTGGTCTGGACTGGAGAAGAGTCGGGCATGTGGCGTGTACACAGCGTATCTGTTGTCGGGCCGTAAATGTTGCAGGTCGGACTTTTCGTGCACTTCGACATGTGATTTGGGTCAGACATCTGCTGAGGGAGCTCGTGCACTGTATTAGATTTCGTTCCATTTTGGCCGAATTGCAATTGATTGCTGTGATGTTGGTGGGCGCTGTATATATGCACGCCAAAAGATGCTACAAACGATGCTGTCATCGAATGCAAAGAGCTTGGACCACCCGACAAGCGAGAAGACGACCCCTGCGCCAGACCTCAGACGCCCTTTCCTCCATGACCATGTTACTTAGCAACCGCTCCTTCCTTCTTCTCGTTTTACCATTATGTAGAGTCCATCTGCAATCATGTGAGGCATCAACTTGCGTGTGATCCACGCCATTAAGTATGCCAGCCTTGTGTGAAGAGACCCATGCCAAGCTGACCTTCAATCCCTCGAGGCGTCGGTCCATTCCTTCTCTCACCGGGCCCTTGTGGTTTGATATTCACTCGTGCTGAACATGTCTCCCTCTTCAGTCTTCCTCATCATCTGACTCGAAAGCAGAGGGAAGGTTGTCGCATGCCATGGCATCCATGCCCATCACCGCCGCATATGTCTTCTTGTCATGCTTCACTGTCCTCATCTCCAAGCCTGCCGTGAGCCGTGATGCGGTTGATACACGCTTCGGTGCTTGCTTGTAGAATTCCATGGGCGCTGATTTCGGCTCAGGTTTAGCCCCATCTTCACCTTGCGAGCTCACTGTCGCCGAGCTCGTTGCAGAACTGCGCTGTCGGCAGCGTAGCTGCTTGGCTTTCAACATGTGCTCGTACTTGGAGTCGTGAGGTGGCTGATTCACTCCCAGATAGCACCGCTCGCTTGTCGGGGGATTGTAGCCATGTGTTGTACCGCGATCCTTCCATAGGTCGGAAGCCTTAAGCATGCCGTTCGCTGAGGCTGGCGCAGACACTGCCGTGAATCCGGCCCAACTGCAGTGGCTGATAGTTCGGCATTCAGGTGGTGTGTAAATAGGTTCTGCCCACGATGCAAGGCATCTGCGCAGGTAATCACTGCTTGGGGAGGATGTCTTGCGCGCTTCCGGAACTGTCGCTGTTTCCTGCACGGGAGAGATATGTCCTTGCGAAGACATTGTGCTGCGATGTCTGCAACTGTTGTGCTGAGGTTTTGGTTGGGTGTTTTTAGTTTGCGCACAAGCAGCGAGGGCGGTAGGACTGCAGTATGTTTCTGACTCGAAGAAGAATTAATTGTCTTGTCTGCAATCTGGACGAAATGAGACAGCGTCGGAGGTACCTATAGTGGCATCACAATGATTGGTTTACTTATCCATATCTCCGTTGTACAATAGGTGCAGCTCATCCATGGTTCACCTTCACTTGCCAAGCCCAACAATTGCAGTCGACTGAGATCAGAACATGGCGCTACATCCAAGCTGGGAGGCGGTCAGCATGAGTAAATCTGCTGAGGGAACTGGTGCGCACGCGCATTGCGTCACCAATCAGCACACTCTCCTTTGCTCCTGCCATCCTCTTGATTCACAAGATTTGTCCCCTTCACCAATAAGTGGGGACATCAGGCGCAAGTGCGGCGGATGTGGGGTAAAACAAAACACTCACCTTATACCACCAGGATGAAAGCGCCGAGTAGATTGGTTGAGAGCGATGTAGAGAGACGTCAATTTGTCTCCTCGCACAAATGCTATGGTGTTCGCAATTGCTGTCAGAACCTCTTTTACTTGACGTCTGTGCTAATCAGAAAGAGGCAGCGTCGTTCTGTCTCAGTAGTGCTACAGCAAGTATGTACATGAGATAGCAGGGATTATTTGTCATAGAGTCGTTTTCCAAACTCGCTGACTGCAATTGAGACCCTTGCTACTTTCAGGACACTCCGCATGTAGCTTTCCTACTCCTTTTCCTCTGCTTCTTGCTTTCGTGTCCAATTCTCCCGTCCTACAACACTTTCCTATGTTCTAAGGAAGACTGCCAGCTGAGAATAAGGTTGTAGCTATGGTGATTTAGCTGGATGCGCTTCGTGCGTGGGCTGCAGTGACGTCTCGTGGGCTGCAATGACGTCTCATGGGCTGCAGTCACGTCTCAATGAAGGCCCAGTCAAACTTCTCGTCCTCTGGGACCAATAGACTCGACCATCCTAGGAAGAGCTCTCGGCAGGCACGAGGGCGTTCATTTTATCTTCCAGTTGGTACTCGTGTTCCGAATTGCACGAGGGCGCGATGACTGTGGACATTCCCGAGTTCTCGAAGTCCATTTTCCTGATGTCGGTGGTGGTTCTTCCAAGTACAAGACGTGATGATTCAAATATGTAGTCAACCTTGTCATCGGATCTGCTCGCGTGATAGCACGCTGTCCGAATGGAATGTGTAGCAACATGTAGTGTGGGATGGACCATGTATTGATGCCACAGAGTACTCCACTCGTCCCATATTCCAGGCTGCGTCTCTCCTCCAAAATCGTTCAAACTCAATGGTTCCTTTGATGCTCAGTATTGTCGGTAGTCGCTCGGTATGTCGCTTCCATGGGTAATCTGAAGGATGGTGGTTTCTTCCCGGAGATTGGTCTAGGCCTGTTGCTCGGTATGCGAAGGTCCGGGGTACTGGGGCAGCGGCTCATCTTCGTCGTAATCATATTTAGGTGGGGAATCCGGTTCATCGTACAGATACGGATACGGACAAGATGGCAAGGTCTCTGTAGATGGTGGTACTTGACTACTATAATAAGTATTGTGTGCAACAAGTTTCACTAGGAGTACAAGTACCTTGAGCTGTTGTTCTCTTTGTTGCTCGCCGGTGCAGGCGACATACAAAAGCATCGAGCTATCCAGTGAAGTAGAGGCATTTCGCAGGCGAGGAAATCACGGTGTACTTCCTCATGTAAGAAGCAACAGAACGGATGTGTCTGAGCAAAGTCGCAGAAAACCAGAAGAAATAAAGTCGGTCAAGAAAACCATGAGATCACCACACCATGGTTTCGCCAATCCCTTCTTTAACGGCGGCAACAACGGTACGAGCCGCACCACATTGAATTGGCTCAAGCTTGCGATGAATCCGACAAGAGAGCCAAGGTGCAATGTGGCGCTTCTAAATGCACGCTGTGCACCCACTTGCAAGCATCATCACACCCAGGGATCCATGTGATAGTTCAGAGATATTGGACATGTGCCATGTGGATGGCCTTGCGACTGCATCGCAAAGGGGTGGGTAAACGTAGCGGTAAGTAAACATCCTAGATCCTTTGAAGCAGGAAGAGAAAGGGGAGTGGGGTTGGAGGATGGCTTGCTGCTTTAGCGTCTCTAGCTGATTCGTGCGTCCTGTTCCGACCGCGTTGCCAACGGTGCAAGCGAGGTTTCATTTCCCACTTGCATGGCAAAACGGCGAACGCTACAGATACGTGCGGCTGCATTCCACAAATTTGCGGGCTTGCAACGGCCTCGTATGTTGTTAGGCACCCGTTGTGACATGTCGCACTTCCGACACTTGCATGCACGTCTACTGTACTCCCGCAGCACGTGCTTTCTTAGATTGCATGTCGCGCGTTCTTCCCCAGAAGTGTCGTCCAACCACTCTCAAGGCTGAGTCCACCATTGTCTGGATCAGTGTTGTAATTACCGGTGTTACAATTTATTGGATGCCGGTAGCAATTGAACTTACCAGCGAACTGGATGCGCTTTTTGGACATGCTATGCAGGCTGAACTATAGCACCTAGTCATTGGTCGAGTTTTCTGTCCTGTGCGTGTCATGAGCGGATGGGGTATCCCCACCACACAAACCCAGTCCAAATCGGTGCAGCATGTCTTCTTCTGGAGCATGTCCGGCGCCCGAGTCACTCGCAGTACTGCAAGAATTGATTCAAGATCCCGGGCCGCGCCGTATGCAATATGACGTTACTAGAGGATGGGGATACCTATCTATCCAAGGCATATACAAGAGCGGGCAGTACAGACTTGGCTCGTTGGTTGTTCATGAGCTTGTCGTTGTCTCAACATGCTGGAACATGACATGATGGTGAATGTCGGAGTTATTAAGTACATTCGCATGGACATGTAGTACGATACCTATGGCTATCACTCCACCTGCCTCTCTATCCCATACTCGTACCCATCTTCATCCTACCAATCAGGCTGTGATCCTGTTCTGGCGGTTTTCCATGATCGTGCCCCGACCTTAAGCACTGTTCGTCTTCTTCTCTTGAGCCCTTTCTGACTTTTTTCGACGATACTGCCGTAACCTCCACTTTTTCGCCCGAATATCCCTACATGGGCCCAATTTACTTGCCGACTTCTTTGCTTTTTGCAAGTTCCTGTGTTTATCTACCAAAATCATTTCCGGCAGTCTCGTGGACCCGAAGATTGGCAAGCGGCAATAGCGTCATGTGCAAGTCATCTGAGTTTTCATTATCATCCTCTTTGCCGTGTGATCGTGACAGTGTGCAAAGCGGACATTTTCGACAGCTACATCGACAAGCCGATGAAGGGAGTTCCAAAAGATCTGGAACGGAAGATGGAGCCGCAGGGTTGATACGTGGACGTAGCGCGCACCGCGGTTTTCCAGAAGTAGCGGCTGTTTGTTGGTCTAAGATACGACCCGTATCCCTTTTATGATTTTGATGTTGGGACATTGCGAGGTTGTTCGGTTCTGTATTGATTGATGCGGAACAAACTGATGATGTGGAAATTCTGCGACGAAGCGATACGGGCGTGTGAGAGGCCATGACAGCAATAGAAAAACTGTTTCGTCATTGAATGTCACAGGAATGTGCCTTCTGCAGCTATTCCCCGGTGCTTGCATCATTCCAACATGAACAGCATGCAGTCAGCAGAAAGGGTATGCAAGTAACAGTGAGCAATTCTTTTGAGGCGACATGTCTCTATGTTTAGACAACTACTGCTTGTAATGTACAGGCAAGGTCATTGAGAAGTTGCTTTTGATTTTTGACGCGACTGCACGATGGGTGGGGTCGCTCGATAGCTTGCGTAAGCTGGTGGCAGATCCTCAGACTCATAAAGGATTTCATCGACTGTTTATACACAAAAAGTAAGTTCAGTCATAAAGCCCATGAGTGGCGGGTTCAAGGGCGCAAAGATAAGGAGGTTGGTATTGAGACCGACATTTGGCGGGGCCACATACGTCATCGGGCACTACTGTAGGCTTGTCTGGCACACTGTCGCTGTCGCTGTCGCAAACTGCATTCCAACACCCGATGAGAAAAGCCAACTTCTTTACATAAGACTTGATTTATTCGTGATATTATTATCTGGTGCACTTTGGCGACTTTCTGACGAGAAGTATCTAGGTAAAGTCAAAAATACATAGATCTGTTTGTTCCGCCGTTTGAGAAATATCGGGGAACCGCAAAAGATCAAATCGATACTATTGGAACAAGGTCCCTCTAGTAGTATGACTACCATGGATAACCGAGTGGGAGGAGGAACAAGGCGGGGTGGCTGTAACGTATTGTTTTTTCTATCGTGTTGAGTGTCACAGACTCACTCTGTTGTGGTGGGTGCTATTGCCCACCGGGCAGTGCCTGCCACACCAGCATATCATGTGACTCCCAAGCACCTTCTACCCTGGACTGAACTCAGATACTCTCAACACTCTCAACAGATACCTATTTTACCTGCGATAAATGCGTTCAAAAGATGTATATACACCCTGCATGTATAGCCAGAGACAACTCTCTCGAAAAGCAAAAAAAACCCCCCCGCGCCATGAATACATTCGTACGGTGGCCAAGTATGTAAACCCCCTCTGTACCCTCACAACTGGCCCTCCTTCTTCACAAAGCATAGCTTGATTTTCAAAACTACTTGCCATGCCTATGATGGTTCTTCCTGTCACTAAAAACTAAACGCGGTGACAAATGATACATGTCCTCGATGGTCCTGTACTTCTATTTTTCTTAAAAAAAAACTCCCTTCTGTATATTACTTTTTTCTAAATCCCAAGTCCGCAATGGCTTTATAAAATTGCGGAAACATTTCCCATGATTTTGCATTGTCCGCCAGTCCTTAGTTAAATTGACGTTGAAAATTTTCCTTTAGAAATTTACCTTTCTGATTGATTGATTGATCGATCGATAAAAAAACCGTGGTTACTATGAGACTATAGGCTCTAAATAGAGAGAAATTATGGCCATGTGGTGGAAGGCTGTACCTCTTAAGTAAAAATGAAATGTATCCGGGATTGTTGTGTACATACGTCAGTACTTGATTCATCACTATTGACTTTAATTGCGGGACGAATGTATAGTCTGTCGGAAACCTCAAAATCTAAAGCTGTTGCATTGTATTAAAGCCTCTCATGGACAGCGCTTCGGTTTCCTGACGAAATCTTTGCACCTTCCATAATCCATAATATTAAGCCAACCTTTTTGAAATACAAAAAGCCATCAAAATACCAAGCTACGGCACCGTTATGGAAACATATTCCTCTGGCACGTGGCTTTTACCCACGATATAAAATCAATACCAGTACATCTCTCAAATCATGAGAACCCTGGCTCGTTTAGTGCGAAGCAACGAACCTGTAGGCTTATTGCTTACTAACATCCAGCATCCAACATCCTCATAGGGGCGGTATCTTCTCCCGGGCTAATAAGCTGAGTTGCATAGAATTTCTCGTATCTCTAATTTGAGAACCCACGAGACCCTCGCCGGGGTTCGCCAGTGAGGCAGGTCCCAGGAAAAATGGGGTGCTCGGTAAGGAACGCTGACCGTGAACCGTCGCTTCTCGGCCGCATCGCGCTTTCGGAGAAGTGGCATTACCGTTTCGCTGCTCCACTGATTGGGAGGTAGGCGATACCTTGAGCGATAAAGACGAGAGCTGGAGACCGATGGTTTCCAGAGAAGTCACACGCTCGTGCACTGTAGAGGCAGTCGGGGATATCTTGTTCGATGCACGTAGGGTACGTTTGGCTCTCCGGCGGTCCCGTAATTGAAGTCGAGAGCGTCGGGTACGTGGTTCTGGAGACGATGGTGACAGGTTTGTGAAGTTCCAACTGCGCTGCATAGAGGCACTGTTGTAGGTTGACAATGGCCAACTGTTATGGGTAGCTAGTTCCGGTCTGCTTATTGAGCAGGGTATCGCATTGCCTTTCTTGTCGTCGTGGAAGTACGGAATATTGAGTTTGCTGGACGACATTGTGCTTGAGCGCTGTGTATGTCATAAGACAACCTAGTAGACAGCGAAAATGGAGACGCTAACGTCGAAGAAGTGAATGTGCTTGTTGTCGCGAAGTTGTCGATTCGATTTAGTTGCTTGCTATCTTCCAGAGGAACTGATCTTGGACGGCTCGTTGGGCCAACTGTACCATGGAACCAGAGCCGGTACCAAGTTCGCTGCTTACATGGACAACGCGTAGGAAAGAACGAAGGGAAGTGTGGCATCTAGTCTCCTTCTTCAACCGGCCAACCACTCAACAAGACAAAATGCAGGGCAGGTTTATTGGGCCAACGCGTGTGCAGAAGTCATGCACATGTCCGTCTGCATACATTGTTTGAGGGCTGACGATGAGTTTGATGAGGCCATGACTGCATCGCTTGCAACAGCCACGAACAACATATTACAGTTACGTTCTGGATCAAAAAAAAAACGTCCGGCCATAGCTACTAGCTACTAAATCGTGTCTGCTTGATACTGGAAAGTCAGATAGCAGTCATCAGCCGTATGTCGCTCCCCGCGCTACGTGACGCTAGGTAATTTGGCAGGGGCCACACCCATGCATGAGCAAGCGCGTCATGGTTTGTGTTCGCGCCAACAACTTGAGGGTGCAGCCGTTGGGTAAACTATATCGACAACGCGCCCGCGGAAGATGTTGAAAAGATCTCGCATCATCTGAGTCCATTTCGGATATAACGCACGTTCGGTCTGAGAACACAATCTCTGCAAAGATTGCTATACCGCTCAGTCTGCGTGGTGGTCGAGCGTCGGGGTGACCATATCTACCCCTTTCATATCACGCCGTGTCATCTCGCGTGTCTGTTGGCATTTCCGTGGTGAGCTGGTCGACTTCTATAGTGCTACAATTGCAGCAGATGTCAAAAAAGCTCCCGGCCTCGGCTATCTGACAGGCAACACATCGATATAGCCGTTTACTGCACGAAGAAGAGTACTGGCAAATACCAAGTTCGTTCCTTACTAGAGGCATCGTGGGGCGAGAGGCGCGGAATCTGGGGTATGAATTAGTCCACCAATCCCATCTGCCATGTACCCAGAAGTGTGGGGAAAGCCTCACCTCTTCAGCAATAGTGTAATCAGGCGGGCCGATTTAGCCACTGACCGTGAGGGACCATAGGATCATCGTGGACAAGTCGAAAATTACTCCGCGCCGAGAACGTGGCTTGAAAGCCTAGACGCGTCGTATAATGGGGTATATTATGGCGATAGTATGGTGGTAAACCTCGATGTTGTAGACGTTGACCTTTATCCCGAAATCTATTTGCAAGCATCGACCCCTGATCGTCTACCAAGATGCGCGTCACCGAGGTATTAGCATATGCTCTGCTGCAGGCGTCGATAGCCTTTTCTACACCCCTTGATGCGCGGGATGTGAAAGTCGTCGCGTCCAAACGTCCAAGTCATCCAGCACACCCTTACCACCCGAAAAAGACATGCCCAGAGTCGCCTCCGCGGTCAAAGACATGTGAAGTCCGAGCTCTGGGCAATGGCAAAGATGATTCCAAGAACATCCTCAAGGCTATCAAGAAGTGCAACAATGGTGGCCATGTGGTTTTCCCTAAGAACCAGCATTTCACCATTGGAACTGCCTTGGACCTCACCTTCCTCAACAATATTGATCTTGGTATGATGATAAATTCATATCGCATTGGCAATTCTAACACGGTTATAGATATCCAGGGAACTATTCAGTTCACCAACGACACGGATTACTGGCAAGCCAATTCGTTCAAGCAGATTTACCAAAATGCCACTACTTTCTTCCAGCTCGGCGGCCAAGACATCAATGTCTACGGAGGAGGCACACTAGACGGTAACGGCCAAGCCTGGTACGATCTATACGCCAAGGATATCTACATCCTGCGACCCATTCTTTTCGGTCTCATCGGCGCGGAGAATACCAAGATCTCGGATCTGAACTTTCGATACAGCCCCCAATGGTACACATTCGTTGCCAATTCCAGCAACGTTGTGTTTTCCAACATCGACATCTTCGGAGACAGCACGAGCAAGAACCCTGCTAAGAACACCGATGGCTGGGACACATATCGCTCAGACAGTGTTGTCATTCAGAACTCACACATTAACAACGGCGATGACTGCGTTTCTTTCAAGCCGAACAGCACCAACATCATTGTACAAAACCTGATCTGTAACGGTAGTCACGGCATCAGTGTCGGTAGTTTGGGCCAGTACCCCGGCGAGATCGACCTCGTTGAGAACATCTATGTCTACAACATCAGCATGTCCGATGCTTCAGATGGTGCACGTATTAAGGTTTGGCCCGGCGCTTCCTCCGCTCTCTCCGGCGATCTCCAGGGCGGAGGTGGCGGCGGTGCAGTCAGAAACATTACCTATGACGGCATGGTTATCAAGAATGTGGACTATGCCGTTGAAATCACCCAGTGCTACGGGCAGAAGAACCTCACTCTTTGCAATCAGGTAAGCTTACTATGCAATTGTCCATCTGAATCGCGACGCTAAAAGTATGATAGTTCCCTTCGAACCTAACCATCTCCGACGTCACTATCAAGAACTTCAAGGGTACTACCAGCAAGAAGTACGACCCGCTCGTTGGCTATGTTGTGTGCTCTAGTCCGTCTGTGTGCTCAAACATTAACATTCAGAATGTGAATGTCACGAGCCCAAGTGGCACGAATCAGTTCACTTGCTCGAATGTTGGGGGCATTGAGAAGCAGGTCAACTGCACGGGTGCTGGTGGAAAAGGCGGGCACTCATAGACGTGAAAGTTTTGGGCATAATCTAGTATCCTAATGTGAGCCTGATCTTACCGTAACTTCTCAGGATGTGATGTGTATTTGTATCGGCCCGGTTGTGCCAGGGTGATTCTCTCGTGTGATTCCTCTCTACAGGAAGAGAGCTTGGAAGACTGTCCATGGGGTGACGGAAATATCCAATAGGAAATCGTCACAAGAAAGAGGAAACATTATCGAGATGCGGATACTCAGTCGGTGAGGATGTGAGTGTGACGCTTGCGCAACAAGCACGGAAAGACGTCGTGACGTCAGGAGGCATGGAACAGGAGACTTTGCGGGTGTAACCCAAAGTAGTCTGACAGACACGTGACCTAACCTGACACGACATTTCCCCTGTCATGACAGGCTGGTTGAAAGGTGCGAATGGTTCAGTACGAGGTAAGCATCATAGGGCCGACCGAGTCAGTAGGCAGATGGGGTATCGGTGTTCACCGCTCTCCTCGTGACGGGGTTGGGGGGTTGGAGGTTGGGCAAGCGATGTAGCCGCGGACTGGGGTGATTGGGCTCAGGCACACCACATATTGGAGACCACGTACACGAACTATTCTCCGGGAGACCCTGATCATCGTCAACTACGATGCGACTCTGCGGGGGGAACGGTCTTATTCCCACCGGGCGCGTCACAACCGGCGATGGGCTTGCAGAGTATGGGGGGCTGTGGGCCCTCGTATGCGATGCGACTAGAGACATGCACAATGACCACAGCGCACATGGCATAGCCCAGTTTGAGCCCAGTTGAGCCATGCCACGCCGTCGCGAAGCTTCCAAAGGCGTCGGTAGCCCCGCAAAAGTCGAGAGATCGAGGCAGATGACGACATGGTGTCTTGTGAGACTGCGACGGGCTGAGAAAGCTGCAGCCCTGCCGAGACCAATGTGTTTAAGTGTCAGATGTTCGCCGCCTGCCATCCATGACACACCACGACCTGCGACCTGCGAACACTTGAAAAAGCAACACTACAACACCAAAACCACAACATAACATGGGCCGACGAGATAGAATGCCGTCCCCGCCTCCACCCCCGCCTATGGGGCAGCAACGTATGAAGCCATGATTGATAGACGTAAAGGTTGATATCAATACTAATCAGTCACAGCAGATCCCACTTACCACTTTGAGAATTACGAAAACGGAAAGCCGAAATGGTCGCCTGGTATAGACCACCAGCGAGACTACCGTGAATATCGCGACAATCGCCGCGTAGACCATAGACGCCCTCGTAAAGACAAACGCGAAGACGATGCGCCGCCGCCGTATCCCACCGGCCCTCCAACTGGCGCACCGACTGGTCCACCGTCTGGTCCACCGCCATCAGCCGCACCACCGTCGTCAAGAGGCGAGTCAACAAACTTCCAGACACCATGACTATATAGCTAATGCCCAGATAGGACCCCCACGCGATGCTCGCCCCCGTCGTCCCCGCAGAGAGCCTTCCTACTCCTCAGACGAGTCCGACTCCCCACCCCCACCACGACGACGACACCGCCAAGAACGACCCCGTCCAGTCCGCGAGGACACATACGACTCGTACGACGAGCACTACCCGCCCCGTCGACCTAAAGAAGATGTGCGTCCAGCCCGCGATGGCTACAAGTCAGAAGGCTACAAATCCGACCGACGACGCAGAGACAAAGACCCATACTACGACGAGCGCGATCGCCGTGACAAGCCTCGCGGTGACCGAGAGCGCAGACATCGCGATGATCGTTACGACGACCGCTACGACGACATGTTCAACAGCAAACCTCGTCGTGACTCTCGCTACGATGATGGAGGTGGTCGCGACAGGCGCAGCCGTTATGATGATGACGACCGTCATGGCGATCGTCGCAAGAGCGGTAGAGACGCGGGCAAGCCTGGAAAACCTGGTCAGCCTGAGTGGCAGAGGCAGGCTATGGGCATGTTCAAGGACTACGCTCTCCCTATCATCAAGAAGGAGGGTGCCAAGTATGTCCAGAAGCAGATGGCGAATGGCTTCGGAAGACGTTGAGGCATGTGAGACGACACTTGTGTGGTTATGACTTGGGAATGTTACGGATTAACGGATTATGTTTTAGAATGCACTTTCCTTTACCCACGATTTGATGAGCGGTTTATGGTTTTGGCGTTTATGGTATGATTCACACTATCACTTCTCATTTGTGGGTTGTCGAGAGGTTCTTGTCAAGGTGACGGAGGAAAGGAAAGAAAGAAGGAACGGAGGGGACTTGGTAGATTTATATAGGTAGAGAGGGTGCGGTATTTTGGTTGTGGTCTGTGCTTGTCACGCGGTAGGCTACCATGACGTGATTGTTTTGATTGTTTGCACCCCCTCTGGTGGTCACGATGTAGGTAAATCTGACAGGACTATGACGTTGCCACCAGGGCTCGCACAATGCACACTCACTGCGCGCTTCTTTCACTTCTTATATATTCAATTTTAGTGTTCAGCAAGGAGTTTGTCGATGCACTGCTTGACACTGCCTTACGATAGACAATCAGCAACTCTGGGAATGAGCTTGCAGGTGCTCAGCTTGATGTTGCCTCACGATGGATAATTAGTAGCCCTGGCAATGAGCTTACCGGTGCTCTGCTTGACATTGCCTCCCAGTATAAACAATTGGTAGCGCAGGCAAACGCTTGTGTGGTATATAATCTTCCATGGGAACGCCGAGAAACATGATAATTCGCTAGCTCGAGGTCCACGTCCTTCAGCAGCAGAGCAAAGAAGCAGCAGCGCACGCCCAAAAAATCAAGTGAATCCTTCGTGAGCCACCAGACCAGATGCTTGAGAGCAAGGAGGGTGCCCCATCTCGAGTCTCCTTTCTCAGTCGTCCAGGCGAGCTCCGAAACAGGATCTATGGACTCGCTGTCTATGGCCCTCCAAGGAAAGCACCCCCGGGGAGTGTATTTCCACTAGATGACTACGCTCTCGCCGGATACTGGGGGTTTGAGATAAAGGAAAAGGCGATTCGAACCACCACATTGAGACTACCCAGGGTGACTTGTACACTGTCAGCTGTGAGCGTCCTGTCAAGACTAAACAAGCAAATTCAGCAAGAGATACAAACATACTTCTGGGCTAACATCAAGGTAAAGCTCACCATTCCTTCTCCCTGTTGGGAAAATATGATATACTTTCTTAACGGCATCGGTCCACATGGAAGGACTAGTCTCCACAGCTTGACTATTTTTCCACCATACCCGGTCCGGCATCCTGGAAACGGGGCAAATGCTCAGGCAGAAAAATGTCTGGAATTGCTGGCTGAGTGCAAGAAACTAGCGTTTCTGAGCCTGAGCATACCATTGTGGGAGATATTCAACAATTCGGACTCAAATCGGATTGCTCTGGCAGCTTTTCTTGTCTGTGGTGAACCTCTCCAAGTTGGACTTATTGATGGATTGGTGGGTACCCTTCACGGGATGCCAAAGTTGAAATACGCAAGCGTATGGGTGGTGAACGTCCCCCGTTCAATCGGTCACCATCTCTGGTGGCAGCTAAAGGGGGCAGATGATTTCTATACATTCGGCTTTACAGGAGCACGTGCAGATCGGTTCATTTTTGAGATTTCCAATCTTCTCAAGGCGCGGAAAAGTGTCGAGTTTGAGACTATGGTGGCATGAAACAAGGCTGTGGTCGACGGGGAGTGACTGGAGTTGAAAGATGAGATTTCCGTGCCCTCGATTGATTTCAATATGTGAGCGTCTAGCCTTCTAATCTTTACTCGCATCGTGTCTTTACATGTTCGCATTTGTACAATAAATTTTCAGTAAAAGACACAGATTCAAGATTTCAGTGCACCTAGGGTAGTGTCAAACTACTAATACTTCACGCCCTAACAAAGTCTACGTCCATACCACCAACTTAGCACGTCACACGCCCGAATATGAGCCCCGGAACATAACTACACGGCTATTTACACGTCAGTACATTCTTTCCGCTCAGCCTGATGACTCCATTTCACGTGGGCATCTTGAAGACAGAGAGCTGACTTACTGAACCCTCGAAAGAGCAGTTTCTAGGTGGAATTGCAATTCCCCCACTGCTACAGATTACAGGGGAAAGGAAAGTCGGTACACTTGTTGGTGATGTGACTGTGCACCAGCCGACGCCAGGCCCCCCTCCGGCATTAGTGCTAGTGTGGCTAAGAAGAAGCGAGGCTGTTAGCAGGAAATCTGGGCAATAGAGATACGTCATACTTACCATGTACCATAAGCGGTTGTCCTGGTAGGTTGTTCCGGGGCAGTAGTCACCTGAGGCGCAGCTAGCACAGCTGGGATGATAAAGAAGACAAATGTTTGGAGCTGCATTTTTGATCTTCAGATCTTGCGTAAGAATGGTGGGTTGCTTTAGATATAATCTAACATCGACGAGGACGAAGGTTTAATATACGACGGAAGCACGCAATACTACAGTGGAAATCGATCGAAAGCTCCACACCAAACTTGCCATGGATGTCCCTAGTTTAGCAGCAGGCGTACTTTTGAGGGTTGACTAAGCATGGCTTGATGCATGTCATCTAAGAACCACCAGAACCGGACGCACGATGGATCATTAAGCTCACGAATCACGAGTGGCTTCGACTACTAAGCCAAAGAGGCGCTGTCATGCACCAATTTTCTCTCAATGTAGAGTGAAACAACGAATCATTGAAATGGTGTAAAAACTAGGGCCCAACATAGGAGATTTGTCAAAAATGGCGCTCTTTGTGGAATGTATAATTTTTGAATTTGAATTACATAATTGGTCATATCACATAACTACTAACAACTCTCGTACCTCAGCCCGTGGCCAAACCTGAACACTGGGTCCACAGTATCGAACGGCACATCCTCCTTATTGGATGCAACAGCCTCATCGCTCCTTGGCAAGTCAAATGGCAGCATACCTTCAGGCCCCTTCCCATCAACACCAAACACAACGTCGAGGAAAGCATCAGGGCTAGCTCCAAAGTTGACCATAAGTGCCTTTGCGTTCTCCACAATTTCGGGGAAAGCGCCGGGGCGGTCAAGGTACATGTCTACAATGGTAGGTACAGCAGCGTAGATGGCAGCTTGACGCGCCTTCTCGGTAGCATTATACTCAAGAGAGCCAGCGTGGTAGTTTGCCTCAAACCCACCTGGGCGAGGCTCATAGGGGGCAGCGAGGCGCAGGAAGGCGTAGTCTGCTTCTTCTGGAGTGGCTACGACTTGTAGGTCTCGTGCTTCCAAGAAAGTGCTGTTCACACCTTCGACATAGAACTTTGCCTTCTTGCAGTCGGAAGCGTCCAGTGGGAGGGTGTTGTCTTTGTTGGTGAGGAGGGTGAAGGATCGGCGTTGGGCTTCGTATCCAACGGCCAACCACTCTTCTCGACCAACCGACGCTTCAGCTTCTTCGGCGTCAAGGAATGGGTTGTCGAAGAGACCGAGGATGAACTTTTCGCGGAGCAAACGACGGACCGATCCGTCGATGCGTTCTTCACTCACAATGCCCTTCTCTACCAACTCCAGGATCAAGTCTGTTCGCTCTTCACCACCCATCTGGTCAGTGCCTGCGTTTAGAATCTTTTCCGCGCGCTCCAGCTCGGTGAGGTTCTCGGCGCCCCAGGCACGAGCTGGCATGTCTTGACCTGCGATGTTGCCATCGGTGATGAGGCCCCAGTCGCTGACTACAATGCCATCGAATCCAAGCTCTCCGCGAAGTAGGTCCGTGACGATACCCTTGTTCATGCCTGCAGCGACTTCTTCGTACTTTGTGCCCATGGGGCGCGAGTAGTAGGGCATGATCTGTCTTGTTCCCGCCTTGATGGCAGCTCTGAAGGGAATAAGATGGTGCTCCATGTTATTACCAGGGTATGTGGCGTTCTTGCCGTATACAAAATGGCTGTCTTCGCCACCTTCTACGGGGCCACTGCCAGGGAAATGCTTGGAAACTGTGGTGATGGAGTCCTTGCCGAAACCATTAGGACCAGTGAAACCATTGAGGTATGCAACGACTAGCTCGGCAGTCAAGGTAGCGTTCTCGCCCATGGTGCCGCCTATCCTGGACCACCGGGGCTCAGTGGCTACGTCAATCTGAGGGTGCAGCGCTGATCGGATGCCGACGGCTTTGTATTCTTGTCGAGCAATGTCTGCGAAAGTGTGAATGAGATCGGCGTCCCGTATCGCTGCCAAACCCAGGCTCTCAGGCCATTGTGAGAACTTGGTTGCTGCGATTTGACTGCCAACGGCGTTTGTGAAGGCATGTCGAGGATCCGATGAGATGGTAACTGGTATGCCGAGCCGGGTGTCTAGTGCCATCTGCTGCAAGTTGTTGTACCATTGGACTGTTGCCCGTACGTCGGAAATCGGGCCGTGCAAGTTGAAGTGTGTCATAAACTTGCCGCTCACGGAAAGATCGGTGCCATTGGCGAGAGAACCGTTTGTGCCTTGGTTGATGATCTGATGGAAGAGTTGCCCGGCCTTCTCCTCAAGGTTCATCCGCTTGACGAGGTCATCCACTCGCTCATCCACGGGAAGTGAGGCATCCCGATACGGTGCAGAGTCCATTTCCGTGGACCGTGACGTCATTCTGGGATATCTTGCTCCTGCTGTGTTTGGCATACGGATAGCCGTTGACATTGCTGTCGCCGCAAAGAGAAGTGTTGTGAAGGTGTTCATCTTGCGCTGACTTCGATGCTGAGCAACCATGATGGGCAATAGGGATCTAGACACGCTAAGGAGAGCGATGATCGTCGATACCAAGCAAACATATGCAGTCCCGACCCAAGTATTTGTACGTTTCCATGCCACATCATATCTTGTTGCTACGCCATCAGGTGCATCGTAGCCAAGAAACTTCTACCGTTTATTACCCACTTGGGGATTCTTCGGGAGAGCCATGGACTTGGGTACACACCCGACAACCATTTCACCTACGCTCGGCATCGTGCCGAGATTGGAAGCAGCGGCTTTGCCAAGGTGGTAGCGCGTGGAGTACAGTGTGGGGAAACGTGGTTCGGGGCAAGGCTGTCAACGCTAGACCCCCGGGGTTTGTCCGGCAGATATCTAATTGGTTCGGCAACCCCGCTATAAACCTCATGACATATAACATTCGATTTGACGGACCCTCTTCCTAGCCCGTGGCGCTTTTGCCATGTGACGGGCAAAATAACGGCAAAGATTTCGGACGGACGTGTTGATACTAACACCCCACATCCCGGCTACTATTACTACTTACTACTAGGTCTACCCCGTTGGCAATGGCACCCCACATTCCGGCCCCATCATGACTCGGAATATCCTGTCTTAGCACCAGTAGTGAAGCCGTTACGACATTAACAGGTCTCGGGATATTTGTGGGGGACAAATTTGATCCAGCAAGTGTGTTCCTGGTTGTACATTAGACATGACAGAATACCCACGAGTTATACACATACTCTCATCTCCGGGAAACTCTCGTCGGTGAAGACATCAAACCTCGAAGTTCTTCCTGGCGCTATACGCACTGCCCGGACGAATCCTGGATCCGTACAACCGATACAGCGAAGGCACTAAAGCCATCTCCGCTGTGGCCAGACTAGTACACTAGTAATGGTACACCGGAGGTATAACCTACTTCAGATACACTTACTGGACTCCGATGCACATACGCGCACCACTCGAAAACGCCCAGAACCACTTTTCCATCTCTGCCTTGTCCTTTCCGCCACCCAGCCATCGCTCTGGTTTCCACTTCAGTGGCTCAGGAAAGACGCTTCCATTCCGATGTAGCGAGTAGGGTGCCATACTACAGACAGTTCCTCGTGGAATGTTATAGTCATCGATGACTGTGTCGACAGGGCTCGATCTTGGCTCTGAAGCTGACAGAGGTGCAAAGAGACGGAGCGCCTCTTTGATGACCGCGTTGAGATATGGCATTCCATCCGCAGTTTTAAGACTCACCGCGGCGCCTGAGAGATCCTGTTCGGGTATCGATGGGCATTTTTCGACAAGCCGCTACTGTATATGTGCGTTGTGCGGAAGAGAGAGACACCAGATAATGAACATCAGAGTATCACTCGTTGTGTCGATACCCGCAAGAAGATGGTCGGCGCACTCGCTCGCAACATCCAAGTCATCGATTGGTATATCGTGTTTCCGAGCTGCTTCACGTAGTTCGACAATGCCGGATTTTCCTGCTTTCGCACGTGATGTATGGTCGGCATCTCTATAAGACGGCATCGCTCGTAGTGCGTGTGCGCGAATTCCGGTATAGGTCGCTGGTTTCGCGATTGGTAAGATGGGCTGTACAATGTCCCCGATGATCCCAGTTCGAGCGTATAGCCATGCTGTGAGTGACGGCAAATGAACTGCAAACCAAGACAATCGACGGCGGGTGGGATGAATGATGTCGTTCAACAAGGCAAGATGACCCGAAGTCCCGCGTAGAGCTGTAGTGGCTCCGCTGTAGTGGCTCCAAACTCGGGTATTCCATACAATAATGTTGTTATAACGTCGATAGCATAGTAATGAAGAGCAGTGAAGATTCTTAGTCCCTTTTTGTCGTTTTTCGTCCTACTCATTAGCTCCAAATGATCCGGATCTTCTCGGGCGTAATGACTTAAGCATTGTAATAATTTAGTAGACTGCTCTTGGAGTAGGAGCGCGAGAGCAATCACTTCCTCATCACATGCTTTGCGCCGCTTGAAAACGTAAACATGTTACTCTTGCCATACACGTCAAACATGGCATAGAAACTAGTGCGCTCAAACCGCAAACGGCCGAATAGTAGGGGATGTAAGACGTAGTGATGAAATGATGCGATTATGAGTGCGCTAATCAAGAGGACAACTAGGAAAGAGGCCATTTCGATGCATGTCCCCACTAGTACGGCTGCTTCGCTCAGCTGTGGTATGAAGCACAGTCGGGACCACCTGTAAAGTGTGTGTGTGTGTCTAAGGACATCTAGTCCTCGTCGTGGTGTTAGTGTTCTCTACGGCATGCAACCGGTACCATGTGAGATAAGCTAAGTGGGGCTGGTCGGCTGTCGTGTCACACAATGAGGAATGAGCGATGCAACGTCTTACAACCAAATTCTTCAGAAAAAACTCGGGATATCTAGGATCATAATATATACATAAGCTACGCTTCACTTCGAGCTGTCGAATTCACGCATCATCTGTCTCCTCCGCCCACGATAGAAGCGTTCAAGCATCGTTCTTCTTTCGGCTTGAGTGCTGCTCTCCACCAGTAGCGCAAATTTCACAGGATCATCAAATCCCATGCTCTCCGCCATACTACAAAGTTGTCGCTTTCGGATGCGCTCATTAGGCCTGTAGCGGTAATTGATCTTGAATTCGCCTTTAGTAGCACTGCCAGGAACATGCGCATCACCATCGTCCTCAGCGCTGAACTCTTCCTCTATGTTTTGCTGGTTGGATTGGTGTTGAGATTGTGATTGCGAACCCTGGAACACGCGTTTAGTTGCGAGATCGACATCGTTGCGCAATTCCATAGCCTGTTTGCCCAAACGAGCCTCTATCTCACTACGGCCAATGACTTCGGAATTTTCGTGAGTGTATTGCACACCAGCTTTCGCAAGGATGGCGTTGACTGGATCGGGTCCGCCACGTTTCGTCACCTTCTTTCCTTTGCTGGCAGCGCCAGACTTGGAGAGGAAAGAATCGGCGAACTTCTTGATACTTGCGATGTTGGCATCATCTTCGGTACCGAGGTTTTTGTTAGACAAGATGTCCTCATCCTCTGAATCAAACTGAGACTCGTCTACGTGGAAGTCGTAAGCGTTGACGCCGGCTTTCGATTCGGCAACATTGGTCTTATGCATGATGTCGCGGAGTAGTACACTGTTCTCCTGGAAAGTGAAGAGGTTCTCTAGGCCAAACAATTCGCCCTTTTTGGTGGATTGATCCATGACGCCACGGAAGTAACGACGCTCTTCTGAGGCATTGTAGCCTATGTTGGCTTGCTGTTGCTTGTAGATCTGGCGAGCATATACAACCTCTTCAATTGTACCACTTGAAACCAAACGGAATACCTCCACGTTGCGCGTCTGACCAATACGATACGCACGGTCCTGTGCTTGGAGATCATATGCTGGGTTCCAATGCGGGTCCATAACGACGACCTTGTTGGCAGAAGTGATGTTCAGACCAACACCGCCCGCTTTAGTGCTGATAAGAAACACGAACTGATTAGGGTCCGCATTGAAGTCTGCAACAGCCTGCGAACGATCTTCGTACTTCATGCTGCCGTCGAGGTATGAGAAGTTGTACTTGGTCCCATCAACATCGAACAAGCCTCGCAGAAGCCTTAGGAGGCGGACCGAGTGTGAGAAGATGAGTACCTTATCGCCATTGGAATGCCAGAAATCAAGTAAACGCCTGAGCACCTTCCACTTTCCACAAAACTCGCGCTGGGACTGAACCAAGATATTATCGCGAATCTGAAAAAGATCTTTGAATGTGCTTGGGCACGCCAGCTGCAAAGTCTGTAAGTCCTTGGCTTGCTTTTCTTGGTTTTCGGTGGACATTGGAACGATCAAGGCCAGATGGTTTGCAAGCTTTTGGAATGTGACCATGCAGGGAAATATGTAGTTTGACCACTTCTCGCCCTCTTCGGGTAATTCCACGTAACAGCAGTACCCTCTGGTTTTTCCAGATCTACAGTCACATCGCTCTTTTGCAGTGCGAATCCACTCACACCTATCGCTCTCGAGGAAGGTTCGGTACGCATCAGCCTGGGTCTCAGTGAGCTGGCAGAAGATGACGCGATCGCTCTTTTTAGGCAGTTGGTCTGCAATCAGTGTTTTCATTCGCCGAAGGAAGACACTGGGCAGAATCTTATGAACGAGGTCCTGAGCTCTGCTTCTCGAGTCGGCGAGCTGCGCGTTGGTGGCATCGTGAGCCTGACCCAACTTGAGTGGAAGACTGATCTTTTGCTTCCACTCTTGCGCAGACCCGTAAGCTCCCGGTCGCGCCCAGTTCAGAAGATTCCAGATCTCTTCGTACTTGTTCTGAATGGCTGTTCCTGTAAGACCGATACGACAAAGAGCATTGATCTTGTTCATTGCTTTGGTGATCTCTGCGTTCTTACTCTTGATTTGATGGCACTCATCAGCAATGACGCAATCCCAGTCGACGGTGTTGATCTCGCTCTCATGGTTACGATATGTCGTGTAAGTCGTGATCATAATCTCCAGCATCCCCTTTGCTGCTGCACCAAGGACACCCTTCCGGTCCGCCGCACTAGAGCCGTGATATCTGTAGACCTCCCACCAACCCCACTTTGATAGCTCGTCTTCCCAGTTCTGCATGAGTGTACCAGGGCAGACGATGAGTACTCGGGGATACCAACGGCTCTTGCCAAAGCGACGAATCTTTCGCATACACTTTGCATCGCGCTCAGTTCCAGTCTTACCAAAAGCTGCTGTAAGAAAGGCGATGACCTGAATGGTTTTTCCCAGACCCATGTCGTCGCCCAGTATAGCACCTGTTTGTTTGACAAACCTTTCATGAAGAAATTGAACGCCCTCAACTTGGTAGTCACGCAGCCATTGAGCAATTGGCGCAGGTATCACACCATGAGATTCACGAAGCTTGATATTCTTCTTCTCTCGCTGTGGAATGATGGCCTTGTCGAGCTTGGGCTTCTCTTGCGTTTCTGAATCCGAGAAGTCGACATCTTCATAGCTGGGAGGATATCGCAAGCCAGCCTCGTGTAATTTCTTGAGAGACTGTTGACGCGATAGGACATAGTCAGGAATGGGGTCATCTAAGTAAGCTGGGGTAGTGTTCTTGTCTCCAGCTACCGAATCGGTGCTGAATCCTATGGGACCTTGACCATGCTGGCTCTTGGGCCGAGGTTTACGGCCGACGACGCTCACAGCTGCTTTGACCTTTGACTTTTTCTCAGCGCGAATCCTGTTGGTCTCAGCGGCGGCGCGCTTGCGCTTGAGGGTTTTCCGCTCTTTCCAGTTTTGGTAGACGGCTCTTGTGTCTTCATCAGACCACTCCGACTCTACGCCGCCGTCATCGACAATCTCGTCTTCGGTAATGTCATCGTCTACTTCGTCTGTGTTCGGTTGCACTTCAACGCCTTTCGGCTGACTTTGCGTCTGGGTCAAAACTAGAGCTTGTTGGCACCCTGAACGAGGTGAGGGCAGTATCGACTGACCGTCAATATACTGTGAGAGATGTAAACCTTTGCGCGACGACTCAATGATGTCGAGACCGTCATCTTCGTCATCTGTGTCACTCAGTGCTTCATTACTGTCAGCAAACACGCGCAATGCTTTTTCGTGGTTTTTTGAAATGTCGCGCCGAGACGACATGATTGATGTGCTCAGGGATGGACAACGGAGAGATGGCCGACAAAGGCGACACACGCAACAACACGCTAACGCGCTCTCACGTGAAAGCGGGGCCTCGGGATCTGCAGCTTTCGCCAAAATAATCATGAAGCAATAGAGCTACCAGCAACGCGCATCGCGAAGATTTCCGAGCAGCGCCTTCCACATTTCCAACAAACGTAACTGTGCCTTTTGTTTGCAGTCGTATTAGTCACGCATCACACAGCAACACATCATCACAATGCCTCTCGACACCAGCACCTACTCATTGGCCCTCTTGCGCCTCGACGGCCGACGATGGAACGAACTGCGCAGGATTCACGCCCAAATCTCGACCCAAGCCGCTGCAGATGGATCTTCCTACCTCGAACAGGGCAACACCAAGATCCTCGTATCCGTCACGGGACCCCATGAAGGCCGCCAATCCGGACAGCGAGGCGGCGCGGACAAGCAAGCCAAAGTCGAAGTAGAGATCAATTTCGCCGGCTTCAGTGGGGTAGAGCGACGGAAGCGCAAGAGCGATAAGCGGACAAGCGAAATGGAGCATTGCATACGATCGGCGTTCGAGGGCGTGCTATTACTGCATCTTTACCCGCACTCAACAATTACTCTCAACATTCACATTGTCTCGCAGGATGGGTCGTTACTGGCGGCGTGCATCAACGCCTCGACGCTTGCGCTTATTGATGCTGGCATACCCATGACCGACTACCTTGTCGCCTGTACCGCTGCTTCTTCTGCATCTGCCTCTGCTGCCGACAACGCGTCCGCCGACGATCCGCTACTAGACCTCAACAACCAAGAGGAGCTCGAGCTTCCTTTCTTGACCGTCGGCACGCTCGGAGAGAGCGATAAAGTAGCTGTGTGTCTGATGGAGAGTAGAGTAAGGATGGAAAGGTTAGAAAGCATGTTGGCCGTGGGCATTGAGGGTTGCAAGAGGATGCGTAACATACTGGACGGCGTTGTGAAGGGCTATGGCAAGAGATTTGGATGAAGAGATGTGTGAGAATATAATGACCCAATATATATCCAGCGCTACGCAGCGCAGGCACGCGTCATGTGGGACCGATAGTAGTTGGCAAGAGCCAACTTCCTTCGGCGCGCGTAGCTCAAAGATGAAGTGCGACTAACGCATCCAGCGACTTCTTTTCAAAAGATAGCTACGTATTTTAGGCTACAAGACTACTCCAACATAACAAGAAGAATGAAAGCTTTTCGCGGCCTGTTTCACCGGCTATGGCGACATCACATGAGAACAGAAAATCAGCGATATGGAAGAACTCTATGATTGAATGAAGACACTAAATTCAGACGTAAAAAATCATGTCTCAAACACTGAGGCACCTCAGCATCACACTAACAAAAACCCTTCACCAACCCCTACTCATCCTCCACCTCCATCTCCCCCACCGTCCGCTTCCTTCCCCGTACCAGCGCCTTCTGCCTCCGTTCATTCTGCGTATGATTCATACGCGTACGCTTGACCAAAATACCCGGCGCCGCAACACACATATGCAAACCTTCCCCCTTCATCAACGTCACACACCTTGCTTTGCTCAGCCTTAGTAACTCACAAAGCTGGCCTATACGCTCTGCAAACGTCATCTTATTCGTCTTGACCACATTTTGCATTCGCCCGGCGTCATAGATGCATAGTGACGACGGGCCGTAAGTGTGGAGAGCGATGGCGATGGAGAGGAGGCGTCGACATGTAAGTTCGACTTTTGAGGGACTGATGGGGGGAGGGTTTGAAGGGTGTGGGGGTCCAGTGCGTGATGAAGGGTGTGTCTGTGCGTTTGTCGAGACAGGTGAGTGTGCAGAGGAAGGCGCTGGTTAGGAGGCGGAGGTAGTGGGCGTGGGCTGCAGGATGGGTGGGGAAAGTGCAGTCTGTCTGGGGGGAAAGCCAGTCGGTGTTGGGGGGGGTTGCTAGCTTGTAGCTGATGGGCGTGGGCGCGGCTGGTAAAATGTAGAAGCCCAGCTGCTGGAGAAGTGGAAGGCTGATGAAACTGTTCAGGAAGGGGTGCCCAATGTGTGGGTGCGACTAGTCGCGACACAGGCTGTTGTTGTTGCTGCTGCTGGAATAGCATGAGCTGTTGTATGAATGACTCCATATTGAATATCAAGAACTGGCTGGTGTCTCACTTGTGGTGTTTTGGTTGTGAGTCCCGAGTTGTATTTGCCTGGTTGTTTCACTGCTGAATCATACTAGATTGGGAGAATCTTATGCAGCCCATGGGTCAGGGGCTGTGCGGTACAGCTCGATGTTGTGAAAGTTCGCAGCTTCTACGTTGTAGTATAGTCTACTTACAGAGTCTCGAAGCCTCTAGGAAAGGGATTAGAAACAGGGATCTAAAAAGGGCTGTTCCCGTATGTGCCAGACTAGAACATGAATTTGGCGAACTCGTCGTCGCTGCCTAGCTATGTCTCATGGCTGAGTGGGCCTCAATACTGAGTGTAGCTAGGTCACAATGAGCCTCCTTTATATAGTGAATCCATTCCCTTGACCTTCTCTGGGAGGTTCTCCCCGCTTCTTAATGTCTCTGAGCATGTGTTCATCCACCTCAAAGTCTAGAAACTGCGGATGATAAGGTCTTAATACTTCCTGAACAGCCATCAGACCTCACTCAAAGGATCTGTATCGCAACTTCTCGATCAATCCCTAGACTACACAGCCAGTCAGACTCCTGTCAATCTACTTTCACTGCTGTCTCACAATGATGAAATCACATGGAGATTGTAGGAACTGCTAGTACATAGTACCTTGTTTATCACTGCCTACTTTACAGTGACTGTGTTTGTATTCCATCCCCCCTTCCTGTTTCCCTCAGATCCATAATCGTGAACTAAATCTCAACCAATACTGTATTGCAGCAACCACCAATCTGATCAGACTACCACTATGCAGGAAGATATTCAACAAGTCAGTGGGCTTCTTGGTGGAGTTGGCTTGAACTTCGATCCCGCTCTCCTTGCGGCTCTAAACAAGCACGACTTCAACTCTGATTATTTTGATCCAGAAACAACCAATATTGGCACAATCAATGGCATGCCGTTTGCGTCAGTTCTGAGCGAGGCCCATGCTTCATACGAAGGTGTTCCTTCCGAGCTTCAGTCATTCAAATATGCTGCTGTGGGCGACAAGGGCGATATACAGTCGTTCGATCTGGGTCAAACCAACTATCCAGGCTCCGGTGCGTATTACAATAACGGAGGACATTTGCAGGCTCAGATAATTCCGAACGAATCTACTATCTCAGGAGCCCACATACCAGCGCACCGTCCGGTAGAGCAAACTGGACAATGGGACGTCCCGCAAGCATTTGATCCTATGTCAAATGTACGACAAGCGGTTGTATACAAGCCTTGGTGCGCACAAAACATGCAACCGCTAGAGGCTACATGCAACTTACCCAACCCTACAGCGCAGAAGCCTCAGCAGACACATGCCTCAGTCGAGATGTGGGCGCCATCATTTGACTTTGAACCATACGAGACACACTGTCCGGTTCAGCAAGCGCAGATGCAGTCACAAGGAAACATGATATCATCTCCTGAGGCAGGCCGAGCAGAAGGCTTCCTCTTCGACTCGCTCGAAGAAGCCATAGCCGCTCACCCTTCA
This sequence comes from Pyrenophora tritici-repentis, assembly GCF_003171515.1. Lineage (NCBI taxonomy): Eukaryota > Fungi > Ascomycota > Dothideomycetes > Pleosporales > Pleosporaceae > Pyrenophora > Pyrenophora tritici-repentis. The sequence goes on along the minus strand of NC_089392.1, from coordinate 627,093 downwards.
CCCGCCTGGCGCTGTCCCACCAACGACCCAACGATCCCCTCAACAGACCAAGACCGCGGGTCATGGGTAATACAACTCCTCTCCGCCATGAGCAACACCATCGACGTCTTCGACAGCCCAGGCGTAGCTTTCACAAAGCGCTGGTACCACCCCGTCACAGGCCCATCGACTTACTACAGCGAAGAAGCCAAGGAGATTGTTTGCTGGGACATTGTCGACCTGGCGGAGCAGCTGCATCGTATCGGGCTCAAAGTTTTACATTCCTTTGACAAGTTGTTCTGGGACGAAACAAACAAGACGCAGGCCTGGACGTTTCAGCAGCGTATGCAGCATATTGTATTATTGCTGGAGTACTCAAAGGGTCGTTGTGAGTCGCTCCTTGCTAATGAGACGCTGCATGCGGTTGTGGGATACCCGTCGGCGCTGCTTAGTGCTGCGAACAACAACGCAAAGTGTAATAGGGGTCGTCAGGCAATCTTGGAGGCGGGGCGTGTGGCTAAGAAGGTGAAGATGGAGCGGTAGGGAGTCGGGGCAGGCATTGCTTCACGGCTTTTTGCGGAGAGTGCCGTGGTTGTGTAAGATGTTGTTGACGTGTACAAGTCTACGGTAATGTAGCATCAGTTACGAAATTTTGATGAGAATCGCTTACAACTCGCACTGGTGCGTTTGTTCTGTACACTAGGTGATGAGCTTGTAAACGGGATGTCCCGTCACACTGTTAGATCGGGAATTAGTGCATCTACAATTGATCACATTGATTGTCCCATAAGGCGAAGGCGAAAGCGCATCCGCTAGTATTGAGATGTTGTCGGCTGATGAAAGTTGATACATGTTTACACTCAGCAATGGTCGACTGAAGTTGTTGACCAGGAAGATTGGACAATACAGAATGACAACAAAGTTGCTACTAGCCAGTTGTCCCCCTGCAGAGCCCTAAATTACTATGATGATGGTATGACCTGATGCGCCGCCAGTTCGCCCGCTCATGGACCCTGCTTCTCCCACGCCATGGCTTTTGCTTCCCGAAACATATCGCCCAGAAGAAGTGAAGTCGGAGAAAGCGTATTAACAAGACTACCAAGACGGAGGTTACTGATCTGCAGCCGCACATCCGCGTAGAACTGCGGCCGCGGTGCTAAATATTGCCACCTACGGAGAAGAAGCCCGTTTGCAGCCACACTAGAGTTATCGGGTGGATTCGCAAAACGTACGATGAGGGTCCATACCAAGATCCGGTTTCGGCACTTTTGGCACGTTCAATTACCCCAGGATGCCCACTTTTGACACAAAGTTCACCACGCTAGGTTTGTAAATCCATTCTCGGGGAATGGCCGATACCAAGGCGTTCGTTCCTCATTGTCGGAGATGTCAGCCAGGCCATGGGTTCCGGTGAAGACGGGGCTTTCGACGATTGTGGCTTGCATATGTTCTCAATGTCTAAGACGGCGGCTAGACGATATGTCGGAGTGACGGTCCCATAATAGAATTCAGGCACAACTTCGGCGCTGGCGTGGGAAGGATTCGGTGTAGCCCAGGCTGCTTGCACAACTAGGACATCACACAGGGTGGTCGCATGCCCATTGTTTAGGCCATGTGTCTGGACTAGTAAAGCATAATCAGCCACGGCAAGGCTCGTGAGTAGCCGCAGACGGATGGCAAAGGACTCTGGAGGCGTCGACGGGCGGGTGGTGGAGGAATTAGCGAGGCACGGGTAGTATGCGCCTTCCCCGGTGCGGACGTTCTTGCCTGCCAGCTGTGCCGTCCTCCACACAACACCACCGAATGCTGAGCCAATCTGCGTCGTATACGAACCGCCCTTGTCTCCGTCAGCAGGAGCCGAGTCAGACCATATCGCACAAGCTCACACTTGTACTGCCAAGAGTCTTGCGTCCGGTCAGGGCTTCTTTTCTTACGCCTCGTGCGCGGCAACGCTTCACCCACCCGCGTGCGACCGACCGACACTTCAACCATGAATGGATTCATGTCAAAAACCCGGAAGCCTGTACCAGCGGAGTCATCCCCATTTTCTGGGTGACATGTGACGCCAAACAAAACCAGATGCAGGCCATGGAGGCCTCCGTGAGTCCGTCGTCACTATGCCAACCAGGATGGCCTGTGGGAATGCTGGGGTTGCTGAGGTCGTCTCATGCCTTGCCGGAACGAATAATGGGCGTCGAAAGAAGCCCACGCAAGGAAGCTCGGCTTACGACGGACCATCTTGGCTCTCGCATGCGCTTCTTTCTCTCTTGGCATGCATAGTGGTGAGGCAAGAAAACTTCGGCAGCCGCGGCGGCACAACTCTCGCTGCGGGGTCAGTCGCCAAGTTTGGTGGCTGTTTCGTTGGCTTGAAGCTTGCTCAAAAGAAGGTGTCGCGAGAAGAGCTTCTCCAACCGCTTACGGTGCTTGGATGGACACAAGCACAAACGGCTGTCGGTGCTACTTTGCTTGTCGGCCGAATACGTTGACGTTGTCAAGTTCAAGTGACGTCGCAAAAGTTACCACGTTGTGGGAAAACAAGATCGCACCCCACGGGGAAAACTGTCAACGGCGCGCAAAGATCATCGGAGCCCACAATTCTGAGGAAACTCCTCGTGCGCCTGATACGTTCGCTCCGACCCCGGAACGTGTTTTGGTTTCTTCACTTGCGCACTTGTGCTAGTGCGGTCCACTGGAATGCTTAGTGCGCTGTGCAACGCTTGGCACACTTAAGAGGGGTGCTTTCACCGTGCCTTGCCCAACAGCCATTGCATGGTTCAACTTGGCAATCCTCGGCATGCCTTGGCTGGCATCAAGACTCACTGATGGCTGACATGGGCCTTGATAGGGTCGTTACGAGGTGGTTTATCCATCCCGAAGGGACACAGGTATATATTGGCCTCCCTCGTGTTCACTTCTGCTATCAGCATTGCGATCGGATCTGCGCCTACTTCTCCAGGGCAGTCTTACCATCACATTGCCTTCAAGTTCAATTCCGGGTACCTCACACACCATGGCGAGCACCAACCGCCCCGCAGACCCCCTCGCCAAGGGCGTCATTCCTACCGCAAAGCAAAGTCTGAGGGACCTCTTCACCTGGGACCAGCGCGTCGTTGTTCGCAATGAGTACGGCGAGGAGCACTGCGAGTGGCAAAAGCCAGAGCCTCTCAAGAACCCCTTCAGTCTGTTTGCTCAGCTTAGTTTGAAAGACTGGCTCTACTTCATCGTTGGTTTCCTTGCATGGACTGCCGATGCATTCGACTTCCACGCCTTGTCCATCCAGACAACCAAGCTTGCCGACTACTATGACACCACCAACACTGCCATCACTACTGCCATTACCCTGACTCTGCTTCTCCGCTCTGTCGGCGCTGCTATGTTTGGTGTGGCAGGAGACAAGTTTGGCCGCAAGTGGCCCATGGTTGCCAACATGATCATCCTCGGTCTTCTCCAGGTTGCTACCATCTATGCCGGAACCTTCCAGCAGTTCCTTGGTGTGCGCAGTCTGTTCGGTCTCTTCATGGGAGGTGTCTACGGAAATGCCATTTCCATGGCACTTGAGAACTGCCCGTAAGTTTGACGATATCTCATGTCTACATCAAATATTAACAAAAACAGTGTCGATGCTCGTGGTCTTATGAGCGGTATCTTGCAACAAGGTTACTCATTCGGTTACGTCCTGGCAGCCTGTGCCAACTTGGGCGTCGGTGGCGAGACCAACACCTGGAAGATTGTCTTCTGGGTCGGTGCTGGCTTCTCCATCGCTGTTGGTTTCGTCCGTGTTCTCTTCCCCGAGTCCAAGCAGTTCCAAGAGGCGAAAAAGAATGGCACCAAGAAGGCTCCTGGAGCTTTCTGGGCTGAGACCAAGATCATGCTCCGCGAGGAGTGGAAGATGTGCCTCTACTGCATCTTCCTGATGACCTGGTTCAACTACTACTCCCACACTAGCCAGGACAGCTACACAACCTTCATGAAGGCCCAGAAGCATCTCACTCCCGCGGGCGCTACCCGTGCCTCCATCTTGATGAAGACTGGTGCCTGCGTTGGTGGAACCATTCTCGGATACACCTCGCAATGGTTCGGTCGCCGCAGGATGATCTTCTGTGCCGTCTTGATCTCCGGCTGCCTCATCCCCGCCTGGATTCTACCCACCACCGAGCGCGGCCTCTCCGCATCCGGCTTCATGATCCAGTTCTTCGTGCAGGGTGCCTGGGGTGTGATTCCCATCCACTTGAGCGAGCTTTCCCCACCCGCCTTCCGTTCGTCTTTTGTGGGTATCACCTACCAACTCGGAAACATGATCTCCTCGCCTTCTGCTCAAATCGTCAACGCCGTCGCCGAGGCCACCATGATCAAGACCTCAAAGGGCAAGATGTCCCCTGCCTACGGACCCGTCATGGGTATCGCTACCGCCATCATCGTCATTGGTATTGCTGTCACCATTGCTCTCGGACCTGAGAAGAAGGGTCGCCACTTCGAGGAGGCAGGTCCCATTGGCGCAAACATCGAGCCTGCCAAGGACGTTGAAAGTGGCAGCATGCACAGCGAGAAGAATGGCGCTCAGGCTATTGAGGTCCTCGACCACTCCAACACTACTGAGAAGCGTTGAACGGAGTAGTCGCGCCCTTCCTGCGGTGCAGGGAGTATGCCGAGCAATATGCGGGCTGTACCGTTGACGGAAGCCCGGTTTTACGATACCAGATATATATGATGACCAAATATAAATGAACACATTGAAATTATGCCTCTCTTTCTCCGAATAACCTCTCTCAGTCGTAACTTCTTTCCCCCAAAGCAGTTCCTTCGTCCTCTCCCGTCATGCAACTCCAACTCCCCACGTGCGCACCCCCACATATTTTCTCCACACTTGACACAACTACCCCCACTGCCCACAAGTAACTAGCTATGCGCACCACGTGCCCCAACAACAAAAAAATCCTACGAGAAAAAAACCGCCGAGACGCTATTCTTTTCCCTTAGCTTGTTGGGTGGGACCCATGGGGAAGACCGACGTAACCGATGTTTTTACGGAGTTTACCCTTTTTGGGTATACCGAAGGATTGGGATGTGCGAGGGTAGGTTGTGGGGCTAGTCCAAGATCATACCAAAGCTAAGGTGGTAGGGGGTAAGGTGAGGTGAGGTGAGATGAGGTAGTGTAAGTGAGAGTGTATTTTTGGTGTTTGTTAGTTCGTGAGGGTGGATGTGTGATGGGGTTTTGGTGTGGATTGTTGGTGCGGTGGGTGAAGGTGGGGTAAGTGGTGGATGTTGTTTAGAATGGGTAAGACAAGGGAATGAGGGATAGGAGATGTGATGTGATAGAATAAATAGGCTGCTGGAGGTTAAATGTTTATTGGAAGGATATGTTTGGTTGGGTTGGTGGCTGGTTGGGTAGGGCGTATGCGGATGTAGGCGCGGGTTGTGAAACCTTGAAATCCTTCCGTAGCTGAGGCAATCGGGTCTACGGGCTCGATGTTGTTTAGTAGCTTGTACGATAGTTAATAGGATTTCTAACTTCAATACTGGTGTTGATGCTAGCTTTCATCAGATAGGGCGGGGACTGTTCTACATGTTGCTACCTCTTGCTATGAATCTCCGACTGCAAGTACATCCGTCCCAATCGACATGTTCACACCCATCCCACATTACTTCTAGAAGTCTTGTATTACCCATTACATAAATAGACTTTATGCGCATAACAGCGACACGTTCCTCGCCGCGATGATACTAACCCCTATCCCATGCGCATCAGCAGAACCATTGGCCTGTGACCCAAACGCATTTTGTGCATCTGTCGTTGCTGCATAGGCCCTGGAGCTTTATGCATTGCGATTTAAGCGGGAAGTAGTTTGCGTTTGCGTGCTCGTGTTGGTGGAAACTTGTAACGTGGGTGTTTGGGTTTACGAGAAGGGATGTTTCATTCGCTTTTTACCAGGCAGTTGGGTCGGTATTGAAGCCCAAAATATCTGTGGGGGCAAAGCATGTTTATACCAGCCTAGAGGTGAGATCGTGTATGTTTGACATTGAGGTGGAGACTTCGTTGGTTGTGAGAACTTCATGTATAAATCCGCGATGAGATCAGTCGAGTGGGTGATACGAGATGGAAGATACGGCTCTGGACAATTAGAATGGTAGCTGCAGTCATATCCCCTCCTTCGTTAGTATCATTGATGTTCAAGGGGTCTGTTTGCTGGTTCAAGACGGGCGGGCTTGGAAATAAGAGGTTTCCGCTCGTGACGCGCCTCCTATAGCTGAACAGTATTCTAATCTCGACTGTTACACTCCTACTATTCCTTATTATTTAACCTTGTTGTCATTGAATAACTTGCCAGGTCGATGTCTTAGTACCAGTGTACTGCTCTGAATTGCCACACTGTGGCTGATATCTTGATGACATCGCCACAAGACTGGGAGGGATATGGGTGTGGCGCAGATGGCTCCACATGTGGCTAACCGTTGTGGAATCCGCCAATACAGCAAAATTTGGAAACTGCTACTGTTGCTCACCACAGCTGATAAGCGCAGGTTTATCAGCCGCTGTAGATTATGGCGGGGTATCGTTGCACAGGACACGACGGCAGCGCAATGGTCACAACCAGACCGCAGCGTGCCGGATCCCGTTCCTGGAGAAGGCTGGCGCTACGCCAGCCGTCTAGCTTTATCCTAGCTAGCCGCCCCATACGTCATATTGGAGATGCAGAAAAACAGGCATCCATGGTGTCTGCCAAGGAATGATGGACGTTAAGAAAGTTGGCGCGCCAGTAGTCAGGCACAAGTACTACTCTTCTATCGTATAATCGGTCCGCGGAGCCAGTACCGACACGGATACCCCGGAAGACCAACCGCAAAGGTCTAGTCGTTACCATGGCTGAAGAGATGGTGGTACGTTGCTGCCGAGATCCGACATCTATTTTGGCCCATGTGCTGACTTAGGATTCTTGAAAAACAGGAGCTGGGGTTCGAGGGTCTCGATCGATTTGCTAATAAGTACTGGGACCGGACTTACGACCGTCTACCAGAAGTACCACGACCAGGGAGAAAGAAGCGTCAGCAGCAACGTCAGCAACAGTACCAGAATGGACAGAGACAACAATATCTGCCACAAGATTCATCTCGTCACCCAGACAAAGGATACAGACCCTCTCACTGTCCCTCAGAAGACGTGATTGACTACGAATCGGACCCAGAGATGTACGGACCCGATCGCAGAAGAGACAGTTATGGAAGAGAAGAAGGCTACTATGAGACGGGACGAAACGACTATAGGACACCAGGACCGGGCTTCAAAGTACCCAACGCTCGTGATGAATACAATGGTTCACGAGGTGTGCAGGTAGCAGTACGTCTCTCTACCACAGAAGATGTGGGTGTACAGCTGACCGGAATAGGCATACGCACCTCAAGTCCAACCAGTCTACGAGCAACGCCGACCGGCACCTCACCGAAGACGGTCATCATGGTCCCCGCCACGATCTGAACAGCACAGTCGTCGTGATTCACGTCACCAGCGTTCAGATTCTCGATCACGTTCACGTTCGAGCGACGCGAAACATCGCTTGATTGCGACGGTGGGAGGGGCGTTGGTGGGTGGCCTAGCAGGCAACCAGGCTACCAAGGGCGGAAAGTACGATACGGTTGCCACTATTGCTGGGGCCATTATAGGTGGCGTTGGTGCGAGGGAGGTGAGTGGCCAATGGGACGAGAGAAAGAAGAGGAAAGAACATGGAGAAATGGGGCGGGAAAGTGTACATGGAAATGAAAGATACAATCGCGATGACAGACACGGCGATGACAGATATGATGGCAGTGGAAAATACCGGCGTGATGATCGAAGGAGGCCCTAGGTGGTCTCTGGGGGCTGTCGCAGGATTTTGACAAGTTGGACATGGGAAATGTATATTTAGCCAGGGCCTGGGGCGCTCATTGATGCATGTAAAAGGGTGAAGACAGTGTGTGTGTAGGAGGTCGGTCGATGAGTGACATGCATGATTGCTGGTTGAGTGATGTGCTTGGTACGGGAATGACGTGCGACGGGCGCGCCTTGTCTGCGACACGGTCTGATGCGAAGGTGAAGGGGCCACGCGACGGTTGGAGTTCAAAGGGGGGCGCCAGGGGTCAGATGTCGGTGCGTGGGCACTTGGGCTGATGATAGCCGATAGCTCCAAGCATGGATCTGCTGCTTTTTGCCGGCGACCGCTATTCTGGAAGCTCTGTAGAAGGCCTGGAGGGTGAAGGGGCCTTGTTTTCGCAGCGCACGTGTTGCAAGCTAAGCAGGCGCAAAAAGGTGAAAGGGAAGCACACTCGCAGCGAGAAGGATGCATGCGTGCAGCGTCGAGGGTCCGCAGTCATGGGTCTTGGCTGACGCCGTCTGTATGGTTTCGAGAAGGTCGAGTACATGGTTAGAGTTAGGCTGATGCACCGCGTTGCGGGACCAAGCCTCGTCCCGCAGCAGTCTATCCATCATCCCTCCGAAGCACGACGGGTCCGGTCAGAAATTATACAAAGACCAAAACACGACACGACCAGAACACGCGAGACAGCAACAGCAACAGCAACAGCAACGAGCCTTTGCCACGCCTAGCAGGTGCCCGCACTGCCTGTTGCACTGTATCTTTCCATTGTGTTAGCTGGCGGCTTTTAGCTGTGTCGGTCGCTGCATCGCGCGCTCCTTGGCCGAGCAATCAACCAAGACCAACAAGCAAACGCGAGGCGTTATCACCACACCACGTCCAGAGCAGCCCGGAGCACCACGATGAGCTGAGGATTGCCCAGCTACAGCACCAACACACGCCACCCCGCACCTTCCCTTGTTACCCATTGCTCGAGTCGCTCTTGCCCGGACTGTGTGACGGCTGCCCCTCGCGCCTTCCCGACCGGCACGTCTGCCCCAGGCGGTGTCGACGGCCAGCACGACCACAATGCGCAGATACAGATCCGGCAGTGGCCCTGTACGCGCTCATGGCGGCGTCGCAGTGCCCGACCCCTTTGCCATGGTGCGCGCATACGACAGCGACTCCAATCCCGCCAGGCCTGTCAGACCCTCCCCGCTGGCCGCTTCCACCATCCAGGGTCTGCCGCTCGACCTGCTTGACCGCCTACGCTCCTTCCCGCTGTTCAAGGCCGCGCCCGATGAATTCCTCACACAGGTCGGCTTGCATCTCAAGCCCCAGCTGTACCAGCCGCATGATACCATCCTCACCGAGGGCGAGACGGGCAAGGCCATGTACTGGCTGGTCCGCGGCGCCGTGCGCGTGACCTCGCGAGATCAAGAGAGCACATATGCAGAACTCAAGCCAGGTGCCTTCTTTGGCGAGATTGGCATTCTAATGGACATTCCCCGTACCGCCACCATCATAGCCAACATGCGCTCGCTGGTCGTGCGGCTGAACAAGGAGGACCTCACCAAAGAGCTGCCCAAGTTCCCCGACGTCGAGGTTGCCATCAGACACGAAGCCCAGGAGCGCCTTGCCATCCTGCAACGCAAAAAGTCGGAGCTGGGCGCCAAACGCCCCGCCATACCCATTCGCCAGATCACAGGCAAGCGCGACCGCGAAGATGGCGATGTGGTCATGGCAGAGAGCGGCACTCTCCGCGAGGGTGAGATCAATGCCTTCAAGAAGAGGAAGTCGCCCAGCCCGGGACTCACCGAAGCCATCGCCCACAGCGCTTTCGGAAGTGGCAGTCTACATGTGAGACATCTGCTCAAAGAACTGCCCCTCTTCTCTGAGCTACCGGATGACATCCTCCATTTTATCGGCATGCGTGCCCAGCCATGCTCGTTCGATCCTTTTACCGACATTATCAAACAGGGCACCCAGGGGCGCGACGTCTTCTTCATCGTCAAGGGCGAGGTCGAAGTCATCAACACGAATGCGCCCGAGCAGAATGGCCACACTTCACCTACCATGGGACGCCGGAAATCCATAGCTGCTGGCGAGCATCATTTCCAGGAGGTCAAGGCCCGATTGAAGACTGGACAGTACTTTGGCGAAGTTGTCAGTCTTTCGCTTGCCCCACGTCGCACCGCCACTGTACGTTCTGTATCGGCCGTTGAATGTCTGATGATTAGTGGCGATACGCTGAACCAACTGTGGGAAAGGTGCACGCCAGATGTGCGCCGACAGGTAGAGTCTGTCGCAAAAGAGCGTCTACGAGCAGCAAAAGACGACGACGTGCGCATGGCCGATGCACACAGCATACCGCCCAATATCGATGACTTGGCCATAGCCGACCATATAATGCCCAGGACGCCGCGGCGCAAGAAGAGCGTACCCACAGTTACCTTTAATGACACACTTGACATGGATAATCCGGTGACACCCACACGGAGGGATGAGAAGATGATGGAGCCATATGACCCCGATCCATTCCTAAACGTCGACCTCGATAATGTCAGATCGCGCTCGCGACGAGGATCTCTTGCCCCACCCACGCCCACCTCGATACAAGAGTCACCCACTATTCCTGCAAACCTTGATTTCTCCAAATCACCTGGCGGCTCCCCGCTTTCGCCTTCACCATCGGTTTCCATATCGAAGCACGCATCGACTCCACCAGAGGTCCCGTTCGACTTCAAGCGGCCGCGGCTGGTCGGACGACCAAGCAAATACACAAGAGGCAGACTGCCAGATCCCATACTCACAAAGGTGCTGGCTAATATGGACATACATGAATTGATGAAGTTACGCACCATCTCATCGCATTGGAGCAAGATGATATCCGAGTCTCCAGACCTAATTCACAACCTTGATCTTACCAAATACAACCGCAGGGTCACAGACCGAGCACTAGTCGATATAATATGTCCGTTTGTAGGCACTCGCCCTAGATATGTCAATATCAGCAACTGTTTCCACGTCACCGACGAGGGCTTTGCTGAACTAGCAAAGACATGCGGACCCAGCGTGAGGATATGGCGCATGAAGAGCGTATGGGACATTACTGGACCAGCTGTGTTGGAAATGGTTCAAAAGGCCAAGGGACTAGAAGAAGTAGATCTCAGCAACTGCAGGAAAGTCGGAGATAACCTTCTAGCCCGAGTGATTGGATGGGTGGTACCTGAGATGAATCCGCAAATGGCAATGGCGCATGCACAACACCAAGCTCAAATGAATGGCCGCCGAGGAAAAGGAGGTGCCAATGGTCAACCCGTCCCACAGCCTCTACCACCCGGCACGGTGGTGGGTTGTCCGAAGCTCAGAAGATTGACATTGAGCTACTGCAAGCATATTACCGATCGAAGCATGGCTCATATCGCCGTTCATGCAGCAAACCGCATCGAAAGCATTGACCTGACGCGGTGTACGACTATCACGGACGTGGGCTTCCAACATTGGAGCGTCTACCCCTTCCCGAGGCTGACGAAGCTGTGTCTCGCCGATTGCACGTACTTGACTGACAATGCGATCGTGTACCTTACGAATGCAGCCAAGGGACTAAAGGAACTCGATCTGGTAAGTCGCGAATTGGACAGCTAGTTTTCAAGTGCTAATTACATGTGATGTAGTCTTTTTGCTGTGCCCTTTCTGACACTGCCACGGAAGTTCTTGCCCTCGGTCTTCCCTCTCTCACCCACCTCAACCTTGCCTTTTGCGGTTCCGCCGTCTCCGACACATCGCTCCGCTGCATATCGTTACACCTACTTGAGCTCCGCAATTTGTCCGTCCGGGGCTGCGTCCGCGTCACTGGCACGGGCGTAGAAGCTGTAGTTGAAGGATGTAGAGACTTGGAGCGCTTTGACGTTAGTCAGTGCAAGAATCTGGGCAGATGGATCGAAGCCGGAGGCGTAGAGAGTGTACGAAACAGAGGGAGAAACGTCAACTTCGTCACAGTTAGTGACGGACGATGGCGCGATGGTAAAGGAAATCTGCCGCGATGGTGATGATATAAACACGTATGATTTTATGGTACGATCTGTATGGTATCTAAGACGGCGCATTGAACTTACTTTGCTATGGACGCAAATCTAGATCTGGATATCTCTTTGGGTGGCGCTTGTAGATATCACGCTAGATTCCTCGTTATTTTGGTGTATCAGATTTACGTAGTATTATTTGCATAGCTCTCCAACACACATAAGAGAATAGAAGCTTCGAAATGTTGATATCACGCCGAATCTCGCCATGTGTGCATATGCAAGAGTGATGCGTGGCGGGGTTACAATTGCGTCCGAGTTACGGTGGCTTGGCATTTCTCGCGCCTTCTACTGAAAACGTCATGATAGTTCGCATATATCATCCCTACGCCGCTCACCTTCCTGTCGACAACAACATCGCTAAAGCACTCACAACATGGCGTCGCTCCTACGGAGACCTTTCGCCATCACGGCGACACTGCGACAAGCATCACCAAAAGCACCGCAATCCCTCACGATTCGCGCCTTCCACAACACGCCACTTAAGCAACACCCCCAATTCTTCCGACCCGCAAAGCCCACGGTATCGACGTCGCAAAATGTCTCCAAGTTCCAGCAAGCGTTCCGACGAGGATATCAGCAAGCAGTATACAACCCAATGGCCCAGGGCGACTTGCGACAGCGCCTGCTCTACGGCGCCGGTATCTTCGGCGCAACGCTGCTAGGCATCAACTTCATCTTCAACCGCGAGACCCGTGAGGATGGTGGCATGCCGCCATTCGAGCGCGAATACCTCAACGACACTTTTATGCACACTGGCCTCGGAATTGGAATGATTGGTATTGCGGCGCGCGCTCTGCACATGAATGGTTGGAGTTTCAGGCTTATGGCTGCAAACCCGTGGCTCGTTCTTGGTGTCGGTCTTGTTGGCAGCATTGGAACTATGTACGGCACTATGGCGACACACCCTAGCAAGTGAGTAATACCCAGAAGCATTCAACTTTGTAACACTATACTGACAAGATGCAGCTATGTTCAAAAGTACGCCCTCTGGTCTGCCTTCAACGGTACGCAAGCCCTCCTCTTGTCGCCTCTCTTCTTCATGCACCCCGCTATCCTCGCACGCGCCGGTCTCTACACTGTCGGCATGATGGGCTCCATTGCCTTCGTTGGTGCCACCGCAAAGACAGACAAGTACCTGTACCTTGGTGGTCCCCTCCTCGCTGGTGTCGCCATCGTCGCTCTATCCGGTCTCGCTCCCATGGTCATTCCCGCCACCGCTGCCCGCACACTGATGTTCACCGAGAACATCTGGCTATACGGAGGTCTAGCCGTCTTTGGTGGCTTCACCCTGTACGACGTGCAGAAGGTGCTAAACCATGCGCGCCAGGCTGAGCGTGGTTTGATCCCCAAGGACCCTGTCAACGAGGCCATCTCGCTTGAGCTCGACTTTATCAACATCTTCATTCGCATGGTACAGATTCTTGGTATGAACCAGAACAGGAGGAAGTAGAAGATATAATCTGGGACTACATATATCGGCAATGTTGTTCGGAAATGAGCATGGAATTGCTTAGCATATTGTCGTTTGGGTAGATTGGCCTATGGGTTTGAACTGTAGCTGTACATATTGCTCCTCTCTTTCTTTATCTCCCGTCATATCGTACAAATGAGCAAAAACAATTGAAATATACATTACTGTCGTTTTGTTGAGACACGGTGCTTCCATGTGATAAATATTACGTTGTGGTTGTGGGTGATGCATCTCGTCCATGATAAGATAAGAAAAAGGATATATATGGTCCACATGAGTTATGGTCGTGACTGAAAGAATGGAAATATTAGAAAGTGATTAGACACGGTTTACTGCGAGGTGAAAGAAAGAAGAGATGTAAAGTATAAAGTGTATAGTTAAGAGTGATAGAAAATAATTTGTTTGACTTGTCAGAAAACAGCCTGTGGGTTGAAAGCGCCGATATCCCTTCTTCTTCTTCTTCTTCTTCTTCTTCTTCTTCTTCTTCTTCTTCTTCTTCTTCCGTTGGTCCAGAGTTGTGTATATCTTACATATTTGTCAAGTTCGTATCTTGTTGTCGTTTTTCGTCATTTCCATTCTTAGCCTTCTAATAACTCCCCCTTCTTCTATTCCATATCCATCCGTCCGTCCATCTATTACGCCCTCACCGTCTGCTGCTGCTGCTCAAGACGATACCTATGATAAAGATCCTGCAACGGAATCGTCGGCGTAACAGCCAACTGAAAGCGCTCCCCATTCGTCGTCTTGGAAGTGAACAAATTATCGAATTCCCGATAGTTCTGGTTGTGGTGGTTATGGCGTGCGCCTATTCTCAGAAGTTACTTGATTGTCCGCGGCACCGAGATTTTAACAGCGTAACGAACCGGAGCGACGATCCCCAGTGCTGGGGGCAAAATCCGACTTATTGTAGCTTTTGGAAAAGGTCCTGTACATGAAGAGGCTCTTGATGCCTTTGCGGTGGTGTTGCGGTTCGTCCATGGACGACGGCGGGGCGAGCACGGGGACTTGGGGTAGAGCGGTGATTTCGTCGTCGCGGCTGTTTGTCGTGGCTGTGTTTGCCGTGTTGAGCTTGCTGCGGGAGCTGCGCGGGGGGGATTGCAGGATTGGTGGTATGGGCGTCCTGACGCGGTCGAAGTCGATGACGTGCTCCCTGATGTCGCTGACTACGTCGTGGTACATGGCTGTGGGTTCCCCGGTTAATACACGCGTGATGCGTGGTGTTGTTTTACGCTTTCCACCAGAGGCAAATGGGTCGTGTTGCTCGTCTTTTTCTGGTACGGGGGGCGAGACTGGAATTACTTCTGGTGCGTCTCTTGAGCTGGGTACGGTTTCTAGCAGATCGAAGTTGAAGTTGAAGCCGGAGAAACGGGTGGGGGACTTCCAGAAGGCGCCTTCTTTATTGGTAGCACCCCGCTTCTCGCCGTGTTTTTGGTGCGCATCTCGACGTCTTGGGGTTTCGCGAGTAGTGCTCTTTACGGGCTTGGCTCTGATCTCGGATCGCTTGCGGGACGGGAGTTTTGGGGGGCTCAACTCAATATCGTGGCTGGTGTTGTTACTGACATGGTTGCAAGGCCTGGTTTCAAGGTGGTAAATGCGCGTTTGCATGTCAAGCATGGCTTCTCTCTGGAATGCGAGTTCGGCCTGGATATTCTGAACGATTTCAAGCAGTGTCCGGTTCGTCTGTCGCAGCTGAGACTTTGTGGCAGAGAAATTGGGAACCCGTTTTGATCTCGACGTCGGTTTCGTAGGCGTGGTTGCCTCGTTGTAGGCAGCGGCTATGGTTCCCTCCGGACCGCTGATCAAATCCAACATGGTCGCGCCTGAAAGATTGGCCGTATGTCTCGAAGATTCCCGGACGCTACGTTCGTCATCATAGAAAGTGCCGTGTACCGGCTTCGGCGAGCTTGGAGAATTGAGAAATGTCGTCATTGCAAAATGCGCGAATAGATGAGGTGAAAGGATGAGAATTGAAGAAAACAGTCGACCCAGCTCGGCCCCATATCTACTTGAGGTTTCAAGGTTCCAAAATCTGGTTAAGTTTTACTCACTTCCTGACACCAACTCGTTTCGGCCTATGCCATTGGGTTCGTGAGGGCAAGGAGCCTCGGGACCCTGCGGGTGACCGCCGCAAGGGTTTCAGCGCTGCTAACGCTTTGCGATTCGCCCGTGCTGCAATGGTGACATGACACCTGGGATCGCCTCGTTGCTATGTGCGTGACGCGAGAGCTATCAAACGGCAATAATACCCTAGCGTCAGGGTTATCGCGTTGCGTGTTTCAGTGCCGGCGTTGGTGTTTCGGGAACGACCTCGGGAGTCGGCAGGAACGGCTGCGCTGTTCGCTACACTCTCTCGTGGGGCTCAATCCAACTAGCAAGCACCTATGCAATCCTCAACGTCCGTCGATCCATCTTTGCTTGCTTCTGTACGTGAGAAGCGTGACAAGTGCGTCATGTTCTTGACAAAGAGTGCGCTGAGTCATGCCTTCTCTGCTACGACCACAAGCTTCAACTTCAACGTCTGAACTGACTAGGAATGCTTGGCTCAATATGTCAGCTATACTAAGCTGTCGTCTCGCTGATATTGAGCATGATAGATTGGTACTATGTTCGGTGCACGCTGCGGAAGCCTGGTGCGACGGGTCTAGAGTACTTGGACCTTGGATCCTCCGCATTCGCCCATCAAGGCCGGTAGTTGTGCTTTGCTTAGTCCCATGTGGCGGCCATCTCATGCGCTCATGTCTTCGTCTGGTGTGTCTGCTCAATGCGGCATTTTCTCAAGGTAAAGAACAAGTTCGCAAACAAGATGTGTCCGCGGAGCGAAGGTTGAGTGAACAGATCCACACGTGACGTCATGAATCGCTCCAATGTTAGCCCCCTAGGTCTTGGACTTTGCCATCCGCCCCACACACCTCATGCGAAAGACTGCAAGTACTCCACATGAATCCTCATGACAATATCGCAGCCACATCTCTTTCCAAAACATTCTCATGCCCTCCACGACCGCCGACTTCCGCGCGCCAATGCCGGTGATACGCAGAGGACCTCCGTTACATCGACCGGTTTCCTGTCCAGATGAATGCCATTATGAAATCTCAAAACTTTGCTTCCTGCCGAATGTGGGCATGCACCAACTAACGTACATGCTTAATTTAAACCTAGAAGAGCCTCTCCTCGGCACAAGATTCCGATGCATGTCACTAGGAAACAAGTCCGCGCTTGCCTAGAAACATCGAATCCTGCTGTAGCTTTGTCATTTGCATTGACCCTGCCGCATGTTTTCACTGTCATGCATTCTGCCCCTGGCTTATTATGCAAGCGGGTATATGTACATCTTAGGTCAGTCTTCACCGCATCTGGCATCCTCTTTTTTTTTCTGTCGCCCTGAATCTTGTGTAGCCCTGCTGGCTCCAGAAATGACTCGGGTATTCGGAAATGGCTTTTGAAGTCGTGTTCTGAACAGTTCTCCGAAGATGCCAATGTTTTCTCTTGATCTTGTTTCACTGCCCAGGCAGGGTTATCAACGACTTGAATTTAGGCGGCATTCATCACTGAAAAGTGTTTCAAAGTCTATTGGCTCGGATTCCACTTACGAGCCGACAACTCTATGTTACATCTGATGGCTACTACGATATCCATCCATTCTAGACATTTCGCAACCACCGCCTTCATCATAAACCCAACCAGTGCACCGAGCTTCTGGTGCTGCGCTGAGGCATACCTACGAGCAACCTCATTTAGTCGATCTTGGAGTTCCCCCGATTCGTCATCTTGTGTCCCGGTCAGATGGCTGACTGTTCGCGTCATCTCCGGTATTATATAACGGCCCTTTTGTATGGAACTCGCCCGCTCTACCGTGTACGACTACGAGACGTATCGAAGGCTTGCAACACCTGGACAAGAGAATCGAAAATCAATCCGGTCAGAATGTATGTGTACAGCTGTCAGACTAGTTGCGCATCATTGGTTGCTTTGTGTCATGTCCGGTGTACTGTCTTGAGGCCGCCCTGCTTGACATAATCTTATGCCAAGACAACGACTTTTCAGCCGCCATACCAGCGGCTGTGGAACACGATATAGGAGTAGCTGCCATAGAAGTGCGGAATCGGGTGGCGAGGGCCGCAAAAGATTCGCTGGCTACAACCATATTCGTAGCACTAGAGTGGCTTGTGAGCATAGTGGTCTTGACATACAATTGCAGCCAAGGAAAGTCTGGACTGCAATAGTGTAAAGGTTGAGGTGAGTGCAATTACAAGAGGGTTATCGTTTGAGCTCAACCAGGTAACAGGTGGACCATTACGTCGGGACAAAAAGATGAAAGCCCCAGCCAGTGGTATAACACGATTTGAAAGCATAGAGGTAGCCTCCAACTGCGGGGTCGTGCACGGTTTCCATCAGCGCTAACTACCCAGTGAGCTACCACGTCATCGCACAAAGCTTCAAGATTTGTGTTCCAGCGTCAGCCGGTCCAGCCACCGCTAGCCTGTGAGCTTTTTCAATGTCCGAGACTGAATCGACATTCGGGCTGGCCCGTATAACATGTATGGAGATAGCGTCGTACAGTACATTCAATCGCAGCCCCGGACACCAAAGCTTGGGTAGGCATAGGCATGCTTTCGTACTCCAGACAGCACGAGCCTGCCGCCGCTACCACGGAATGCACCGTCTTACAGCCAGTCTCTGCGCATCCGGTGGCGCCGACTTACAGCAGCGGCTAATTGTAAGCAACTGTGAAGGGCCGACCAAGGGAAGTTGTATGAGTTGACTATGACCAGTTGGCATTAACCGATCAGGGATATTGATAGAAAAATCTCAAGAGTACAACATACATTTGAGTCCTTGCTACCTTGGTTTACCTACTCAGCATTAATATCACTTGCTTTTCCCTCCATACCTTGCCATCACGTCCACCCTTTACCGTCGCCTAATTTAGAGACCCGTATCATAACTATTCCTAAAATAAGTCAACATGAGTTAGTTCTTAACGTTCCGGATAGACTTATATAACTATGATAGAATACCTTGGAATTAGCATTCCCCTTCTCACTACTCCCATTCTTGCAGCCCATGGTAAGCCAAGGCACTACATCTACGTCGGCCAGTTCCATGACGCTTCCGCAAACAACGATGAAACCCGAAGAATTGTTCGAAACTTAGTAGCGACGTCTTGCGATAACATTGGAGGTTCCAGGAATCATATGTCTGAACGCTTTGAGCCCTTACTGAGTTTGAACTTTCAATTCAGCTGTGATTGTGCTCATGGGAATACACGTGATGACATAGCTTTTGGTCAAGGAGGTATAGATGATAAGGGGAGCTGGTGGGTTTTCGGCCATCGCGGTGACCACTCAGGCTGCAAAGACTAACTGGTTTGGTGATGATGTGGATATCGAGATGGAGGAGAAGCTAGAGAAGGAACCATAACTACCGAAATCTAAGCCTCGTTACGTGCCGAATAAAGCCTTGCCTCAATTGGATCTCAACCTTGGCTCTCAACTCAGCAAAATATCAGTACCTCTAAGCATCAACATTCGGTTAATGTCACGTCGGTTAATCTTCGCCACGCAATACGCTCTTTTCCATCGTACCAAGACTACAAGACGGCAAGCTCCCCGCTGCCAAGAGCGGGCATTCATTGAGCGCCACTATAGCTGTGGGTTCTTGTACTAAGCGAACATCTGCCGCCGCCTATCACAACCATGTCAAATGTAACCTCCCCTGACAATATGTGGAGGGTAGTATCCACCGATAACACCTGCACAACCGCTCGGCACTGAGAATGGCATGTGCATATACTCGTATGCCCGGAATGAGATGGATACTATCTGCAAGACAAGTCACATTATTACGCAGCATGTCGAATATATAAAGAGACTGAAAGCAGAGTGCCATGAGTTATCCTCGACATTCTATCTCCTCTATAGTACCATGGTACCCATCCTTGGCGTACCAAACTGAAGAACCATCGATTACCTGATTTTGACAAGATCTCTACCGAGCTTTTTCACACTTACCTAACCTCGGGACCTCTCGCATTCATCCTATATTCGCCGCCATTATGGTCAGACTCGCGCATGCTTCCAACGCCTTACTTCTGGCTACCAGTGTTCTTGCTCACCCTGGAGGCAGTACGCACAGAGAGGTCTTGCGCAGGCAGGCTCATCTTGATCACCCGAACCGTCGGAGTGTCCAGGCATGCAAGCGTGATCTAGTCGGGACTGGGTGGGTTCGAGAGCAGCACCAGAGACGCGAGACCAGGCTCCACGAACTCCGGGTCGCGGCTGGTTTCGCCAAAGAACATGGAATCGTCCGTCGCGACGCTGCCGAAGTCGAAGAGACTTATGGAGTCGATGCAGCTTGCACGCTTGATCCTGAGGTTGGAGAGGGTCCATATTGTAGGCAAATGCAGACTAAATACATTACTTGATGCTTGCTAACGGTCAACTAGGGGTTTCTGGTGAGCTCATTCGGCAAGATATCGTCACTGGCGAGGGGGGAGCCATCACTCACCTGGACGTCAACATTATTGACGTTTCAACTTGCACGCCTGTCACCGATGCTTACGTCGAGATGTGGGGAGCGAACTCTACCGGTGTCTACACTGGTGTGCAGGCTAGAGGCAACGGTGATGGCTCTGCTACAGCTATTGTGACCAACGCTCTTCGTGGTGTCCAACCCACAAGCGCTAATGGCACTGCTACATTCGTAACGGTCATTCCTGGACATTATGTCGGCCGCACGAACCATCTACATAGTGAGTCTCTTTACCACCTTTCAACAGCTTTTCATGATAACAATTGCAGCTATTATCCATCACGGCGCCAAGCTTCTCCCCAACAATACGATCGAAGGCGGTACAGTCTCGCACGCTGGCCAATTCTACATTGAGCAAAACCTCCTGAATGAAGTTGAGAAGACGGCCCCTTACAACACCAACACACAAGCCGCCATGAACAACGACGAAGACTTCCTCTACAAGATGGGTTTCCAGGGCGGAGACGACCCGGTCATGAAGATCTCGCTGATTGGCAATACGATCGAGGACGGTTTGTATGCCACCATCGATGTGGGCGTTAACCCCAAAGCGACAATAGAGGTACATCCAGTCAACAGGTGGACGGCTGAGGGAGGTGTTCCCGTGGAGGGAAGTCCGTGGGCAGGCTACCCTGATACCTGCCAGAACTGTGGACAGTGGGGACCCTCGCCACCTTCACAGAGTGCCCCTGCTGCGGAGTAGATGGTACCAAAATCGTAAAGCAAAATTGTAATGAGAGAAATGAACGTTTTGTACCTATCAGTACCGCTACCCATAACTGTGAACGATGGAACTGAACGTACACATGCCTGCTAGATGTGTGCACTCCACTTCTTGACGTTGTTGTAAGGTTTGCTGTTGTATCAGCCGAATTTCTTATTTGATCCAAGCACCATGAATCTAAAATCAAGCGATTGTGCTACATGCGATTTGGGAGAGTTCGCGCGAGTGACAATGATGCTTGTAGTGCTAATCAGGTCTACCGTTACTTTCCGCTCCGCGGCATGGAACGCTCCTTCTCCCACTACTGCGACTTCAACAAAAACGAAAGCGATACCGAAGTCTTCTAGGTTTACCGATTTGTGTATCGCAAATGCAAATGGCATGTAAATTGGCTTCTGGGGACTGAGGTTGGTGAGTATAACAGTCGCCACGTCTCAAACTATACTATTGGATGCGGTCTTTTTCTCCGAAAGCATGCTACACGTTAGCAAGATGCTTATTTTCAAGACCGTCACCGACTTCTTTTGATGGTGATTGCCATACAGAAAAAAATCGGTGTAGTTGTGGTGGCCGATGCATCTGATGTCAAAAATGGCGGCGACTCCATGAATCTGGAACGAAGGGCGTCAACTACACCAAGACTCGTCTCGCTGGAAGTCTGTGAGATATGAGCTCTGAATAGACTGATTTTCTCGTCTCGCACAGAGATGTCAGAGGGCTCTGTTCATCGTACTAGAGTGACAATGCGGAATGTTTCTAATTCGAGCAAAGCACTCACTCTGTAACATTCTTGAATGGTAGCGCCTTGGATTCACCCGAGACTAATGTATGTAAGACAGTACATCAAGGATATATCCATTACTCCATCCACCATACTCAGAATTTGTAACACACGTTGCCAATTCCAAAGAAGCACAAGAAACACATGATTAGATTCAAGACCCTCGTAAAGGCCACTTCTATTGCAACTACCAAACCCGATGCATTTAAAAACAAAAAAAATCGACAAAAAAAACTCCAACCAATGCTACATCCCCTCGCAACTAAATGCACACACCAGACCCCCCAAAAATTCAGTTCAATTGCTCCATCTTATGCATGCAATGTCTCTTTTAATCCCATGTACTCCGTAAAGTCGCAATTTAACCCCTTGCGGCTTCAAGAAGCTTCAAGTGCTGCTCCGGGTGCGTCTTCTCAACCGTGCTCTTGGCGACCTTCTTCATCATGAAGTTGGCATCGATGTCGATGGACTCGTTGAGCGTGCCGTCGGTGACTCGCCACTTGCCGCTGATGGTGAGGATGCCGACGGGGGGCTTAGCGTTGACGAGGGAGTCGACACCGTCGGGGACGTTGGTCAATGTGAGGGTGTAGGTAGTCTGGCATGGGTGTTAGTGGTGGGGGTCGAAGGAAGAGGAGGTGGTGGTAGACGTACCTGGCCAATGGGCTTCTTGTCGGTGATGGTGTATGTGGCTGAGGTGGCCTTGTCGCCAGACTCGAAAGCGTAGCTGACGAGCGCTGGGCAGACAGTCTTGATCATGAGATCGTGGTTGTGAAGAGCAGCGATGACAATAGCGGCGTCAACGCCCTTTAGAGGAGTGGAGATCTGGGAAGTAGGCATTTTGATAGTTGTTGGTTTGTTGGGTGAAGTTGGTATTGAGAAGTGTTGTACTGATTGATGGATGATGAGAGTGGAAGATGGGAAGCTGGATGCTGATGATGATTTAAACACTGGCAAACAGCGTCGGAATATATACACTCTGGCCTTCTCCACCATATGTAATCCCCCGAGGCTTCTCAAACCGACCTCTAGACCCTAAGCCATCGTCTACGTCGTCGAGACACGTGATGATGCACGTCTGACAACCCCTGCCACTGACCGGAGTCGGCTACCCCAACACCATCTTCCACTCGCCTTGCCTTACCTGCAGTCTTGCCTCCTGCACCGAAGATCACCCGCCCGCCCCCCAACGGAAATAGTAGCGACCGAAACACATCATCTATGTTTCTGGTAACTGGGCATCTCTCGGCATCCGCAATAAGGCGGTACACGTATGATGCTCCGCTGCTTCGGGCTAGAGAAAGCGGGGGGAAAACTCTCAGTAGCCGAAGAAACGAGTCGAAAGAGGTAACATGTTCAAGGGTCCAGCTGGTTGGGCTATGGTATTTCTGAACGACGGTCGACAGGTCTGGAAATAGCTTGCTGCTGGTTTCGCAAGCTATTTCGAGTCGTGTAGTTCAAACCGATGGCTTTTTTTCTCCGCGGATGTTTGTCATGCCTAACTTTCCTGCAAGCAACACGGTGTTGAAGTTCCCTCGCTATTCCTTCCGTATTCTTCTGTTCACGCACTGTCCCCCAACGTTCGCCCGTTGTCAGTGCTTCTCAACACCGGTGTTCATGTATCCTGCTTACTTGCAGGTTACACAGATGCCTTGCTTTGCGGATCTCCAGCGAACTCAGTACATCGTCTTGGGAAATTGGATGGGGGGTGGTCCGATGTTTCGCTGGTGGATAAGGAAGTTTCGACGGGCGCCGTGAGATGGGGAGCCGGGCCTGACTAGCGCGAATCTTAAGTCAGCACGGTCAACGCCTCCATCCGTCGCCAACGCTTCGTCTATTTTCATCCAGTTTACTCATGTTTGGTTGCATCGCCGCTGTATGAGGCTGTCTATCTCGGCAGATATCAAATTTCTGGGGAAGTAGCTATTTTGATTGTCGTCTTGTTTCACTGGTAGATTTACTGCGAGTTTGAGCTCATGACAGTTCTTGCACGAGTAAGCGAGGTGCGACTATAGTTCTCAAATGGATTGTGTGAAAGGTACCATGAACCTATTTACACGTGGGTTGCCATCCAGGCGGATCCATATGGATGCCAAGACCAATCATGTGACGCTATATTCCACCCCGCGCGCAACTAGCACTCACAAAGTTCAGACACAGACCGGAAACGATGAGAGCGGTTCGGTGGGTACGCAAGAGGCCAACGGTGTGATCTAATTAGCAGACTGGCAGATCTTTCAACTGTCGCTTCGCGGGAAGAGCAACCTTATCTTGAAAGCTGACGTTTATTGTCGCTTGCTTCACCGGGTGGCGATATGCGCTACGGAATTAAGGGAGTACAACTTTCCGTTGGGAAGGGAAACATTCACAGATGGACGTCAATCACCCTCTGCAATGTCATTGTGTCCCAGGGTAGTGATCTGTCAAGATGTTCCAAGACTGACAAACGAGAAAAGCGAAGGAAGGAAGGAAGACGTTGTGATATATTAAAGATTCTAGTATGTAAAATTGTAAGCAACTCGACGAAGTATCTAACGATCAAATTGCGGCTGTGACCAGTACTATGGCCCTTGGTCAGTCTCCCTGAAAAATTCCAAGAACCCACTAAGATCCAAAAACCATACACTGGGAAATATGTGCGCAATAAAGATATGCCAACCGAACTAAACGACCGGCTAGAACTTGGATGTGAAAAAGATGACCCTCTACAACTTTGCGTCTGCCAACCTCTCGCATCCACCTTTACCTGATCCAGTGAAATCAACACCAGCACTAGGCACGACCGTTCCACTTTTATTAAGAATCTGAAGTCTGCGCAACCTCGATATCGGCTCATCGTCGTCCTTGTCCCTGACATAGAACGCCCAGTCGGCCGTGGGATCGATCTCTGTCTGCGAGTACCCGTTGCCGAGCCAGGCGAAGCGATTTCCATTGTACTCAACATGCCAGTCTTCTAGCCTCAGCTCCATGAGTGCTTCAATATAGTGTAGAGTGGAGCCGGGCCATAATGCTGTGACGGGGCCGTCGGGCCCGAGAGACTTGTACCATGAGCGACAGGCGTCGTGCCAAACCGTCTTCTTCATGAATTCATCCTTGAAGGCTATGAAGTCGTCGACAGCCTCTGTCTTGGGCGCAAAGGCAGATATGTTATGTGTTTGGAAGCGATCAATCAGCTTGCACATATAGTCTGCCTGGGCTTCGATGGCACTGAGCACGGGACCATTACCAATGGGACTGTTGGGACCGAGAAATATGAGATAGTTTGGGAAGTCGGCAGCTGCAAGGCCAAAGTAGGAGCGTGGTTCCTTACCCCAGGCATCTTGCAAATTGTCGCCGGAGGAATTGATGACGGGGAAACGAGGTTTGAAGGAGGTGTTGAAGCCGGTTGCGCAAATCAGTACATCAATGGGGTATTCTTTGCCGTCACTGCACAAGCAGCCTCGATCCGTGATCTCGTTGATTTCGCCATACACTGTCTGTACATTTGGCTTGCCCAGGGCTTCGAGGTAACCAACACCCGGCGTCAGTCTTCGACACCCAACGTTCCAGTTGGGTATCAACTTCTCTTCTAGGTACTCATTCTTCAGCTTATCCTTCATCTGAGTTCGGAAGTATGCTTCGGTGTCTGAGTTGATGTTGGTGTTCTTGAGGAATATGCTGAATTGGCCGTTTAGACCACGTTCGATGTTCTTGCGATAGTCGATAAGCGCACCGGGCTTCATGGCAAACTCCAGCTTCTCACTGTCAGAGAAGACATGTTGTTCAAGACCTTGGACTGGGGAGACCCATGTTGGTTCACGAATAAATGTTGTTATTTTCTTAACGTGCGGTTGGATCGTAGGGAGAACTTGGATACCGGAGGAGCTGTTATGATGTTAGCACGCGTGAAATATGAGTAAGGTTTTGGACTAACCCATTGCCAATCAGACCAACATGTCGGCCTGTCAAGTCCACGTCGTCATCCCAGTTTGCAGTGTGTAGTAGGTTTCCCTTGTATTTATCAAGTCCTGGGATGGCAGGCCACTGCCAGTTGTTCAAGATGCCGGATGCGTTTACAAGGATGTCGCAATGATCGTTCACGATGGTGTTGCTTTCCAAATCTTTGATCTGCACATCGTATCCCCCCTTTTGTTCATTCCATGTCGCACCAACCACCTGATGCTGCGTTTTGATGTATTTCCGTAGGCCATATTTGTGCGCGAAATCGTTGAAATAAGCATAGATTTCCCTGGAGCTGGCATAGACAGCGGACCAGTCGAGTTTCGGCTCGAAAGACCATGTGTAGTTGTGTGATGGAACATCGCATGCGCATCTAGAAGCAAATTAGCAAAGTTCGTCAATTGCTCTGATTCGCAGTGGTTCCACAGCCGTGGGGCGACAGGCGCATCGTCCCCGCAGTTGGCACACCTTAGGCTCCACTACTTACCCCGGGTATCTGTTTTCGAACCAAGTACCTGATACCTCCGTGTTCTTCTCATAGACTTGCAAGCTGTAATTTGAGAAGTGTCTCTGCAGCTTGTAAGCCATCAGGAGGCCAGAAGCACCGGCCCCGACGCATACGACGCGCACGTGTCGTTGGGCGTGGATTGGTCCACGCAGCCGTTGTTGAGGATCCATTTTCGGTTAGGCTAAGAAGAAACAACCTGAAGTAGTCCGCTGTGTGAGTGCTGAAGACTATGTAAGAGGTATGGGAAGACGGAGAGAAGTAGTTAGAGCTGGATTGCACAACTATAAAGGATATATCCATCTCGAGGCGAACGAGCTCTTAAACTTTATTTGTGTCGCGTTCATATCACAGCTTCCCTGCCACTGGGAGTCATGTATCGGATCAACCAGTCCATGTCGCGAGTCAACACAGCACAGTAAGCTGTGAATTTGGAGTGCCGCTAAATGCCACGTGAATCCCTGGAGTGCTCCGAGATCGCGGATCATCGTGATGAGTCGTGGTGCGCACGAATAAGACGGGTTACTATTCATGTTCCGCGGACTGGTAAAGCATTTCCGCCGGCCAGACAGGCACCCTGGTAGTAGCACAGGCTGGCGATCGAGTGCCGTAGAATAGATGATACCCAGGGGTTCATGCGAGTTGTCATAGACTGCCTCTATTCGATCCAAATGTTTTCTCGGTTACGCGTCCTGTAAGTCCCAAGCTAAGTGGTATGACGTGTGGGGTGGAGAAGATACTGTAAGTATGTACATCTGCCGAGGTGAGGCCGACTTTGTTGAGCACGATAGACGGGTTTGGAGAATATATCGGCAAACTACAGGACATGGGTATCTTGGACCGTAGATCACCGATATCATGCATTGTTGTAACTCTCTACACTACCGTGTATCCTCCATCGGCAACCAGAGTTGCGCCGATCATGTAGCTAGCGGCATCCGAGTGCAGGAAGGCAATGCAGTCGCCAATTTCTTCCATCTCTGAGTAACGATGGACCGGAACTTTCAACCTTTCGGTTTCGATCATATTGCCCTGGCTCATGGTTTTTTCCACAAGGGGTGTCATTACATAGCCTGGGGCTATAGCGTTGATTCTGATACCTCTGTGCGCGAAGGCGAGTGCATCCGATTTCGTAAGTCCAATGACAGCATGCTTGCTTGTAGCGTATGCTGTCGCAGGGACGTTGAGAGGCGGTGCAACTAGGCCATACATGGATGCCACATTGACGATGGACCCTCGATAGGAACGGTACGACTCCGTAAGCTTCTCTTGCTTCAGCATCTGCCGAATCTGAGCGCGCTGACATTGCCAAACAGCAGTAGTGTTGACGGCAATGACTTTCTCGAAATCATGCTTTGGTACCTCGTCGGATGTCTTGACAAATCCACTAATACCAGCATTGTTGACTGCGTAGTCCAACCGTCCAAACTCCTTGACCGTCTCCTCTATGCTATGATCGATCGCTTTCTCATTGGTGACATCGAGCTCAAATCCCTTTACAGAAACATCCGGTGCAAGATGTTTAAGGTGGCTGATTGTCTGCGTGACCGGGTTGCGATCGAGCAGGGCGAATGAGCGTACACCTTGTTTTGCGAGAGCATATGCCGTATATTGCCCGATGCCTGCCGCCTTTTAGCAGTGAACATGATAGTGTCCTGCTACTATGCAGTTTGCTTGAACATACCGGATCCAGCACCAGTAATATATGCAACACCCTTTAGAGCAAAGGCCATAGTGTTTGGATTAGTATATAGATTCCGGAGGTGGGTACAGTCTTTCTCGGGTCTTGGTGTCGAGTGTTATCGAGGTGTGATGAGTATATTTTGCTATGTCCACTGTTTAAGCAAGTACGTGACTGAGAAGCTACCCAACCGCTTCTGTACCCCAAATGCGTCTTCGTGGATCGAGTCTTGCGCTCACATGGGTGATCGGTTGTTATTTTCCAGTTTCTCCACCCTTGCAATTCAGCGAGTCATGTCTAGATCATGGGTGCCTCTTTTCTTGTGCAGGGTGAATAATGCCTATAGAACATGGTTCGATGAATGAATGTACAGTGTATGACTGGGACATCATGGGGGAGCTGAAGATGCATAGTAGTCTCAATCCGAAGGTCGTCGTGATTGTACATAGAGAGGGATGGTCACGTGCTTGCGTGTTTTAGCGCGGGCGCCTAATCCAAATCGATCCTGTCTGCCACTGATGCCTACACGCTACATATAGACAATCACCCACCCTCTATCGCCATGTACACGACACCATGGCTCCGACACCACACCGCGTTGCGCACACTTCAACCGAGCTCAAGAAGCTGCACAAGAAAAATGGCCCGCGGCTCAACGAGCGGCAGCAGAAGCAACTCGAGCGCGACATCGAATTAGACCAACGAGCCGCCCACGCACGCGAAGCCGAGGAACGTCGCAAAGCTGCAAAGAAGAAGCGTGAGGAGAAAGAGGCAAAGGAGGCTGCGGCTAGGAAGCAAATGGGCATTGGGCTTGCAACACAACTCATTGGATACAGCCGTACGCAGGCACAGCTGAAGAACGGGATGGAGGCTTTCTTGGGCTTGAAGAAGAGGAAGGAAGAAGAAAAGCGCAAGAAGGAGGAAGAGCTAACGAAGAAGTTGGAAGCCATCGCCGAAGATATAGAGAAGGAACCATGGGATGACGATGACGATAATGACAACGACATCGCCCTCGACTTTCCAGTATCGAACACATCTTTTGGCGAGCAGTGGGCTGATGACGACTTGGATGACGATTCGCTCCTTCAAGCCCATGACCTGATCATGTCAGATCCAGTTGAAAAACCTCGTCTTCATAACCTGCAACCCCCGCCTGTGCCCGTCCCTTCCGTCATTCCTCCTCCGACCATGGCGTCGACCTCGCCAAAGCCAGTACCTGTCAAAGCCGATATCAATTTCACTCGCACACATGGTCCCACAAACAAGACAATTGAGGCAATATTGGATAAGCTACCTGGGCCCCTCATAGAGATTCTCTCGCAGGATATGTCTTTGAACATCCCGATGTGGGACCCTGCCGAGGGGCTACTTTACAAGTTGAATCCAGCCGGAATACCATCACATCGCCTGCGTATCAAGGTTGGGTGTATCGTCACTCTATTAAGAGACCTAGATACAAGTAGCCAGTTGTCAAAGAGTCAACATTTACGTGTCTTGCGGTCTGAAAATGACCGTTTAGAATGCTTGGTCTTGGATGGTCAGCTGGAGGGTACCAAGACAGTGCTGACTCGAGTGCCATTCGTTGCAAAGTACAGAGGCTTGGACCAGCATCCATACCGGCGGACCCAGTTTCCGATTCGTGTCGCAACTGATTACACGCCGTCTAATGCGCCACGGGACACATCACAAACGGGATTTAAGATGCCCTCTGTACCTGGTCGAGTGCCGTCTGAAAGTTTGCCTAGAAAATCAGCGCTGCATATTGCCAAGACAACGACCTCTGCAAACTTGAACCTAGTCTTTAAACTCCCTGGCCTACCTGCATCAAAGTCGAGCTCGTTGGTGACTGCAAAGTCTATATCAATTACGAAGCCTGCTCCGGCTCCAGTTTCACCACCGATAGACTGTTGGGATGACTTTTTGGATAGCAGTACGCAGATCTCGCGGGATCTCGCTGCGGATGTAGCGCCAAAGCCGAGTGAACCAACGAAGGCTCCGGTAATTGCACCATCCACGTTGGCCGACGGACTTCCGCCAATGTCAACTCAGGACTTTGATTTCTCCATGGACGACTTGGATGAAGAGCTCAATCCGAAAGCGCCGCTGATAGTGACAGCTCGAGCTGAGCAAGACATCACTAAAGCGATGCCTGTGCCACTGGCAGCGAAGCCATTGGCACCTAAGGCGGTGCAGAAGACGATCCCGACGGTGTCTACTGCACTGCCCGCGAAGAAGACTGCTAAGGCAGGTACAACTGCAAACTCTAGCAAGCCATTAAGACCTGCGAGGAAAATAGCAGGCAGATGCTTGAATCCAGGTCCCTTCGCCACGGGTATTGAAGCCAAGCTTGCGAAGCTGAGACCTTCACAGCTACCTAAGTCCATGGATGGGCCCTGGAAAAGAAAGTCTACCACGGCTCCGCCTCAGACTTCTCCACCCCCAGCGAAAAATCAACGCGTTTTGAGTCCCCGCACTGCAGTTCCGACAGATTCTGTGGCTGTATCCAGCTCTAAAGGATCGTTTGAAGAGTTCATGTTATCAACACAGGAGGCGGCATGCTTCTTTGACGACGATGATGATTTTGGTTTTGGGTCACCACCCATTGCTGCGTGATGTGCGGCATTTCCCATGATTGTTATGTTTACGAATTGGGTACGATGTTATGGATTTTGGGCATGGCTTTGGATATGATACCCTTATACACGTGCGCTTTTGCCTCCTATCATCTTCATGGCGCTTAGTTATGTTTATTTCTATATATGGCATTTAATTTGTATCATGTCTTACGTCCCCCTCATTGCATATCTGAATAGTACCTGCCGCAGTGTCTGCGTTAGCGGCTTGGCATGACACGGCTTTGATGCGGTTTCCTCTAATATCTTCATCCTGGTCCTTGACCTCAGAATCTAGATCCAATCGTTTCTTGTTCTTATCCTTCGAAAACATCATGACTTTCCTCCGCGAACTGCAGTCCCCAATTCTCATTGCTTGATTCGATGTCGAGCACGACAGATGTTGCATCCATGCAGGTGTCGTCATGTGGCACAGTAGTACAGTCAGCTTGCACACTTCCTTGTTGTAATGACTGAATTGTCTCTGGTTATAACCCCTTGTGGAGCGAAATAGTGCCTGTCATCTGAGCTGTCCATTTTCTCCACATTCTGATCGTACTCGTATTTCTTACCTACCATGTCTGAAACCCGCTTTCCCACTACACCCTCAGCAGCTTGCGATGCTAAATTGATGTGGATTGTGAAAGCTCACGTAATTCAACGTCTGGTCAAGCTGAGGCGCGCCTACTCGAGCCAATCATCATTGTACAACAAGGTGCTGAATCATGGTCTGATACCAGTGATGAGCACGGTGAGTACTGGAACAGCGCTTAGTCCTCCTGTACAATACTGTTTTCAGAGCCTCGTGGGCGTATGAAGCGACAGTTGGGGTCAATAATCCAGTTCGGGACCCTTTAACGGGACAAAGATGTGATGAGAGAACGCTCAGCACGACTTCGACTACAACATTCCAGCTGCCCTCCATCTACGCCATCAGCAAGCCATGGATGATACTATATTTTGTTTCAGTCGCAATCATGTTCTTAGCCGCCTTATGCTCGCTCATCATCCACTACCAGTGCCATGCACCTTCTCTCTTGGGATACGTCAGCAGTTGTGTCAGAGACTCAGTGTACTTTGACAGCGATTTTCAGGGCAAGAGCACCGAGGACGGTGCAGACAAGACTAAAAGACTGCGCAATCTTAGGGTGATGATCGCAGATATGCAGTCGAGTGAATGCGTTGCTAAGATTGCTTTTGTGCCGATAGGCAAAGGAGGTAGGGTCAAGAGAAAGAGGTGGTATCAGTAACTCAGTCATACGAGATAGATGGCGGAGCGATCCTATGGACGTACCACAACACTAGCGCACTACTCACGGCGTTGTTCGCCAATTCGCATGCGGATTTCTAACAACATTGTACTTCAAAACTTCCTACCACCATCTCCAAACCCCATGCCAAATCCACCACTTGATGGAAATCCGTCCAAATCGCTACTACCGTTCCAATCCTTACTCATGTTCCAATCCGTACCATCGCCAAGTGGCATAAAGTCTAGATTGATTGCATCGCCACCAGCGCCAACAGGCTCATCAAAGGCGCTCAGTTCAGGGAAATGAGCATTCGCAAGCTGCGATATAGGATCATGCTGGTCAAACTCTGGGCCCATCCATGAAGTCCCCGAGTGGCGGGGACGGGTTGAAGAGTTGGTAGAGGGGGTGGAGAGTGTGTGTGACAGTTCTGGGGGGTCGGCGATGCTAGGCCAGGTACCGAGTTCAGAGCGAGGCGTTACCATGATGAAACCATCAGTCTGACAGGCGTCGTCGAAGCGCAGTGATGATGGGGTTTTTAGGCTGAGCCCGTGTTCTAGCGGCACACTCATTGTAGTGCTCGAACTCATTGTTCTTGTTTTTCTACTGCCTACGCCTAGTCTTCCGCGACTCGTTTGCCGCTTCTTTACCCACTGTCCGTCCGGCATCTCACTGTCCATGTCGATTGTGCTGCCCCTTCGTGCGGGTACGACAGAAGATTTGGGCTTGTAAAGATTGAACGCTGTGGATGACGGTGGTTCGGGGCCGCCGCGTAACTCGACCATCACGGCGCGAAGGACTGTCGACATGCGCTCTGCGGGCTGGTATGTAAACGCCATATCTGACAGGGCGGCGGAGAGACACTCGAGGTACTGCATGTTGTTGGCTCGAGAGGTAGGGTCTTTTATGAATGCCAAAGCGGCTACTAGAGCGGTTGCTGCGGTGCCCTCAAGAGAGTGTCAGTAAGGAGTGGGGTCGGATATGTATAGGTTCGACATACCGCATGCTGTATCCCCGTAACGAATATTTGCTTCGTATTGAACCGTTGCCGGTGCTGCCAGTATATCCTCGCCACCCGGATCGCATGTTTCGTGCAAACTGTCCTACTCAGAGCAGAGAAGTGATCGTCAGGCCCACTATCGCTATCCGCCTGGTCTTCATACAAAGCGAACGGGCGATGTAGTAATATGAGACTGGCATGGTACTGCTGGTGTAGCAAGAAGAAGCTAAACGGCGCTGTCGCGATGTTCTGAGGCGTCCACCTCAACTGCTCCGGCAAACTCCCATACCAGCGACTGAACTCGCGATCCAGCGCTGCCATGCGCATATACTGGTTACGATCAACTGCAGTGATCGAATCGGAAGCCGCATTCTGCGAGCGATGTGGATCCATGTTCTCAGTGATCTTGCCAGCGAGCTCCATCAGATCAAGCAGAGCTTCATAGATCATGGTCTCTGTGCTTTTCTCCAGGCCAGCGGGGCGACATGTACCGAGGCGTTCGAATTGCTTGGTCAAGTGGTAGATTTCGAGGTCGGATGACTTCATGCTTGTTGGGCGGCCGAGAAATAACGCCCAGTACTTGTCGTAGATTACACATGCCCACAACGTCATTTGGCGAATCTCAATTTCGCGTTCTGGTAGACCAGAAAGTCTTGTGTCGAGGTGCAAACTAGTTTCTGGTTAATAAAGAGTTGCCAAAGTTCCCCAAAGAACATACCCGATATCAAACGCAAGCCTAACAGCCATACCGCCGTAGAGCCACCCCAGATTATCTCTGCCAACTCCACACTCCAAGTCCCCCAATAATAACAGCGCGACGACGCTCGGAATACCACCTGGTCTCTCCAACTCATGATCAAGCATATACTTTGCCTCGCGATGCAAGGTACTCTCCATGCCCGGTAGACTGATCCTCTTCACATCCGGCCTATCCTTATCCGCGAAGCGAAACCCCATTGCCAAAACGCATACATGCAGGAAACCAGAGTAAAACTGCGTTTTTCCATTCTCGCGATCCTCGTTGAATGCCTCTTGGTGCAGCACGTGAATGACAGGATTGTAACACTGCCAAAATAATTCCATGAGGTAATCATACGTCTCGAGCGGGAGCGACCGAATGATCTTGTCGCACCGACGCCTTTGTTCATCTTGTTCTTGGGTCGAACCAAATGGACTTAATGACTCGGAATGCACGTGGCAGTTCGTCGTTGGGCCGAAGTAGCGTAGACGGCCGCTGAGCTGGTCGAAGCTGAGATGGCCGCGCGTGGAAAGCAGGCGATTGACCATTCCGTCTTTCTTCGGTGGGGGTAGCATAGACGGTGATCCGGTGCTTTCCGCATCACCGTTCGAGAACGGGGGACTATGCACGTGCATCTCATGTTGTTCCACGCTTATTTCTTGCTGTTCAAATTCAATATATTCGTCTTGAGGGCTTGTTTGGCTTCCTGGACTGGAATGTTCATGTTCGTTTTCGTTCTCTACGTCTTGGTTTTTCCTAGTTTTCCTGGTTGGGGATGTGCCGTCCTCGTTGCGTGGGACATTGTGTCGGGTTTTTGGTGGGTGGTTTACTGGTGGTAGCTCTTCGCCTCGCTCTTTCAGCATCGTTTCCAAGAGTGCCACCCGATCTGTTAGAGAGCACATGTAAGCCCTCGAAATGGGCCTACAGAATGTTAGTCTAGTGTTCCAGCGCCTAGATTGACCACAAACCTTCGGCGCTCATCGTCGTTTTTGATGACACAGTCTACACCCGATCGCTTACACTGAGTGCACTCTTTCTCTCCTGAGGGTACAACACACTACGAAGCGTCAGAAAGAAAGATTAAGCATGGTTATAAATTACCTACGCGAATTCTGCGATCTCGACACGAAGCACACGCAACTGATGCCCTGTGGCGCGGTTTTGAAGACTTCTCTTTCGACGAGCTCTTTCCAGATGTGCCCTGCTCCCGCTGACTGTCCGATCTAGTTTGCGACTCCTGTCTTTCTGTCTGCTTTTCGCTCATCATATTTGGATTTGGTACTCTGGTCGTAACGGTCTTGTTTCTCGTAATTCGTGGGATCGGCATTCAACGCGTCCGGTGTAGCGTACTTAGTCCGGGAAGAGAGTATGAAATATCGCACAGCCCGTTAGATTTTGCGGGGAAGAGACGTCCAGACACATGAGACAAGGCAAACCTCCAGGCTAAACCTGAGTTTGGGCTACGAAAGAGATTCCACGGGCCCAGTCTAGTCCCAAATGTCAGCTGAACGTTGCGGACGTCGACTCGAGTAAGTGGGGCCCCGCATTCCCATTGCACTGGGCGGCCTTGTTGACTCGCCCGAGATGCGCCTAATACTACTGCGCATGCTTCCTCATCAAAGAGGCAACGGACTGGCATGTACCTAACGATTTTTGGTGTAGGCTCGACATGCCCGTGTCGACGCGGATCCTAGGCCCCTGAACCATGACGAACCACCGTTCCTGATAAGCAGGTGCTTGCTCAGTACGAAACCTTCTTCCATCTCGTGGAAAAGCCGCGCCATATGTTTTCTTTTTCTTCTCCACATGCCCGTTGACCAGACTCAAATCGAACGCGCAGGCGACCACCCCACGAATCTATTCAAGTGACGCATGAAAAGCCATCGTTTGCTCGGCCGGTACTCCACACAAGTCTGATGAGGAGTCGGTCACAGGAACTGTTGAGCCAAGTAATCCATGTCTAAGCCTGAGCCAGGGGCGGCTCCGCGCTGACCCATCACCCAATTAAAGCCAGTAGCACGATCGTGGCTTCAGGCTTTTGTGAGGGGAGTCTGGAGATGGCGATTCGTGTTGGAGAGGAATGGGGGTTCATTCTGGGGAAGCATGAGTCGAGGATAGGCGGGGTTGCATGTCGCGATTGGACGGTGACGGAGTCTCGGAGCTCTTGAACATCACGACGCTTCAATATGTGGAGGTATTTGAGGTGGGCTAGGCTGCAAACATCCGAACTATGGAATATGGGACCGGGGTACATCGCGACGTACATACGAGCTTCAGGCGACCGACAGAGAATGACGCACCCGTGCATTTGGAGCGAGACGAACAATCGTGATGCATATTAATCAATGTAGTACAACATATGGTAAAAAAAAAGAGCATATAATTCCACCAAACACCATGTCTATTCAATATCCCATTCGTGGTCCCAGTTCCGAATGTACGGGCTCAAGCCCTGCACATCTCTAGCCGCCGTTGCCTTCACGTCTCCATTGCCCAGAAACGCGAACCGGTTCTTGTATCTGTATACGTAATCGTAGTCCTCCCAGCGTGGTGTCTTGATCGACTTGAGGAAGTGTATCGTCTAATTTCGTGCGAGTCAGTATGTGTGGCATGGTGCGGGGTAGAGACGGAAGAGCGCGGATTATCGGGGGTAGTTAAGGTGGAGAAGACTTACCGCACCAGGCCAAAGGTAGATCCTATTCTTGATCTGGCCGTCTTTGAACCAACTCCTACACGCCTCCTGCCACACCGTAGTCTTGTGAAACTCATCGAAATGCGCGTAAATCTCATCTAACGCATCTTGCTTTACACTCATCGCCTTGATACCCTCTGTCTGCATCTTCTTCATGCACTTGATGCTGTACTCTATGGTCGTTTCGATACTTGGTATCAACGTACCATTGCTCCAAGTTGCGCCGGGTCCAACGATGGTATAGTAGTTGGGGAAACGCGGCGCAGAAACACCCATGTAAAGATTAGGGCCATTAGCCCAATCCTCCTGGATAGATGTGTTGGAACCGTTGACAACTTTGAAGGCTGGTTTGAAAGCGACTTGAAAACCTGTGGCACATACGATGGCGTCCAGCTTATGGATCTTCCCGTCGACGGTCTTGATTCCTTCTGGTACAATGCGTTCGATGCCACTAAAGACCGGTGTAACGTTGTCTTGTACTAGTGCTTCCAGAAAGCCATCGCCAGGTGAAATCCGTCGACATCCGACCGACCATTTGGGTATGATGGACTCTTTGAGCTTCTCGTGGCCGGGACCCATGCGACGGTGCATCTCCTTAGTGATAACGTCCTGGAACTGATTCTGCAATGCTGAATTCTGTTGGTACATACCGAATAGACTGTTGATTTCGGCTTCGATCTTCTTACGAAATTCCAGGTGGTATTCGGGGTCTTCCTTGAACTTCTTGATATCTGCTTCCGTAAAAGTGTATTGCCGCTGACCTGGGTCAACATCTTGACCCTTCTGCAGATCGTCGTTGAGCGCACCGGCACCGAATGGCGGCGATATCCATGTGGGGCTTCTGATGAAGACCTCAAGCTGTTTGACAATCTTTTGTAGAGAAGGAACAATTTGTACACTGGTAGAACCGACGCCGATGACGGCTGCGGTGATGTTGTTGAAATCGACGCTGTGGTCCCAGGATGCTGAGTGTAGTAAGGGGCCCTTGAAGTCGTGCAGGCCCTCGATGTCTGGCCATTTCCAGTTGTTGAGAATGCCTGGATTTTGTAAGCAATGTGCAGGTTACGTGGGGACAAACAGTCTCACCTGAGCCATTGACTAACACATGCGCCCAATCTTTCCTCATCGAGCCAGTCCTTGGATTTCTGATGGTTATACTGTAGCAGCCATCCGCATCATTCCAGACCGCCTCCTCAATTCTACTATTCATCTGCATATACTTCTTGCTCCCATGTCTTTCCGCAAAATCTTCAAAATAGCCTTGAATCTCCTTGCCCGATGCGAAGAAAGTTGACCAGTCTGGCTTGGGGTCCCAAGTAAAGTTGTAGTCGTGCGAAGGTATGTCGCAAGCCACCCCTGGATAGGTATTCTCGTACCAAGTACCCCCAAAGTGCGGGTTCTTCTCATACAACGTCAACTCCCAGGACCCTGGCTCCAGCATCTTCTCCATCTTGTATGCTAAGCAAAGGCCCGATGCACCGGCACCGACGCACGCGACTCGTAGCTTAGCTGGCTTGGAATGGTATTGGTCAAGAATCTTGTATGGGCCGTCGACGTGTGATGGTGGATAGTCGTAGTTGTGCCCATATCCATTGACATTGAGTCCATTTGGCATCTCTGAGCCCCCCATTGTCGCGATAGGTGACAAATGTACGGACGTGTCTCGTTCACTGTCTTTGGTCTTTGGTAGCCGTGGATGGAAGTCGAGATGAAGATAACGAAGAACACGGTGAAGAGCAGTCTGGACTACATTTGGGAAACAGCAGATGCAAGCTTAAAGGGCATGTGGTACCAACGCATATGGCTGAAGCACCACACCATTACGCCCAGGCCATCTCACACTTCTGGAGTGCTTAGCCGCGTCTCGGGTGTCTCGATACATCGCTGACCTCCTTGCACGCCGGTTGGTGCAGGACATGCGGGACACTTTAGGCCCCATTTTCGCTGGTTCGCTAGCCGGGCAGACAGAACATGCCGGGGTCGATCCAATATGTGGCTGCATCAGAGAGTTCAGCATGCATGACTCTGTTGGGAGTTTGTGCTTGTGTGGTTGGTGTCAAGGACGTGCGTCCATTGAGGGGTTGCGGAAGAGTTTACGCGGCGCAGTTCCGCAAATCAGCAGTCACATGACGGCGGACAGCAACCACTGAATGTGATTCATTTCACAAGTACATTAATACGCTACTGATAAGTCTTGTCTAGATATGTTCATGTGCTTGGTAAAGGCAGCGAGATGAACATCAACTATCCATGTACGCTGGACAATGCGTTGGAAATTAGCTCTTATCGCCGGTTCTGGTATAACGTAGACCAACATTGTCTACAGCTTCGCTCTGTTCATCTTCTCAGCATCCTTCTTCGCCCACTCCCTCATCAACTTCCTCTTGATCTTTCCAGACTGCAACTTCGGCACCTCATCCACAAACACAATACCTCCTACGAGCTGTTTGTGTTTCGAGACCCTAGCCTTCATGTGACCATGAATATCCTCCGCGGTCGTCTTTCCCTTGTACTCATCCTTGAGTACAACATATGCGCGCGGCCACTCTTGGTTATCAAGTGTGATACCAACAGCAGCTGCATCGGCAATAGGATTGAACTCAAGGAGCGCGGCTTCGAGCTCGGCAGGGGCGACTTGTAAGGCATTGACCTTGATCAGTTCCTAGGTTTTGTCAGCTCTGTTCCAATTGTAATGGCGGTACGACCATTACTTACCTTCTTTCGATCGACAATCCAAAACCACCCATTCTTTACCACAGCCACGTCACCTGTTTTCAACCAGCCATCTGCCGTAAATGCTTCTTTCGTCGCCTTTGGGTTGCGCCAGTATCCCAAGCAGACGTTCGGGCCACGGACGTGGAGTTCGCCTGGTTGGCCATCGGGCACTTCATTGCCTTGTTCGTCGAGAAGCATAGCTTTGGTGTTTGGAAATAGCTGACCCACGCATCCGGAGCTACTGTGTGTTAGAAGTAATCAGATAACCGCTGAGCCTGACTTACTCGTCTATGGTACCACCCGGCATCAGCAAAATTCCGCAAGTGACCTCCGTCATACCATAGCCTTGTATAACCTCACATCCCAGCTTGCTGCTGATTTCGTTCTGGAGTTCCTTGGACAAAGGCGCGGCGCCGCTCAAGATATCAGTCACACTATTGAGATTGTACTTGGCAGTCTCCGGTCTTTTGCTGAGCATGACCATGACAGGTGGCGCAAGATGCAGATGTGTTACTTCGTACGTCTCAACAAGTCGCAGGAACTCTTCGAATTCGAACTTCGGCATAACGTAGCAAGTGATCTCTAGCTTCAGTGCCATGCTTATGGTGTATTGTTGGCCATAGGCATGGTACAGTGGTAAGAAGCCTGCCCATGTCTCCCTAGGCCGGGTTTGAGCGGTCCAGGGCTTTTTGGCGTATTTCATGACGATGGTTTGTTCAAGATTCGCAATTAAGTTATAATGGCTAACCGCGACACCCTTGGGCATTCCTGTAGTACCAGACGAGTAGTTGACCGTCGCTGGTTGTTTTGTTGCTTCGTGTTCAGATAATGCTGGAAACTCATATTCTTCGGCTTCGGCAAGAGAAGGTAGGAAGTCTCTCCAGTCTCTGCAGCCTTCCACTGGCGCACATAGCTCGTCCGAGAAGAGAAAAACGTTCCCATCGGGAATGCCCGCAGCTTTGGCTGCTGTCATGGCTGATTGTATATACGCCGGGTGTGCGAGCACAAAATTTGCTTTGCTGTCTGAAATCTGATGTACAATCTCTAGGTATTGTTAGCTCAATAGATTGATTGCATGTACCAATTACGTACCCGGAACTGTATTGGCTGGATTAGCACCGCTGAACACACGCCCAGAGCCTACAATTCCGAGATAGGCTATAGGAAGAAAGATGTGATTTGGCGTGCAAAGCATAATAGCCTCTCCACGTTTGCTCCCAATGCGATCCAGTCCCATCGCCAGTCTTTTTGTCCATTGCAGCGATGTCCGCTGCGTGAGGTATAGTTCGGGCTTCTTTGAATCAACCCATATTGGCTTATCTGACAAGAGCTTTCCCTTGGGAAATAGATGATGCAGCAAGTTGCATTTCGGGATATCGAGATCCGGGAACGGGGAGGATACAGGCATGTTGAATTTCAAATCGATATCCAGAACTTGAGTGGTAAATCACGCAAAACCGAAGATGTTGACGAGAAAAACACGAGAGCAGAGCGAATTTTCGTTTATTGCAAGACGTCTGCAGTCATCCATCAGCCGGTTCAAGAGGTGGTAATGCCGTGGCTATCCTATTACGGTATAGTCTGGTAGACAAGGACCGTTTCGCGGGGTCGCTCAGACGCGATTTGTCGACCTCGGACGAGTCGGAGAGTGCGGGAGTGTCCTGCCTGAGCTATGTGGGACTAAATCTAGGCGCAACTTACTCGACATACCGGTAAATCTAAGATTGGTTGCCGAGGTTAACTGTAGCTACTGGCAACACAGACTTATGTTACCATCCAAGTACGCGACGCGCTTATGTAGTAGTCAAGATGCCGCATTGCCATAACTGTCCTCACCGATTGTCTGATAGCCTACTCATTCTCAAAGGAGATTGGCCATCATGTCCGAACTCAAGGATTTTAACCGCATGTTTCGTCTCGATGGCAAAGTCGCGCTGGTAACTGGTGGTAGGTTTGCGCAGCGACAGCTCTATCAACCCTAGTCTTACTTGTTACGTGCAGGCTCCAGAGGTCTCGGCCTTCATACAGCTACGGGCTTTCTTCTTGCTGGCGCGAAGAAGGTCTTCATATCTGCACGCAAGGCTGAAGGAGAGCAGGGCATCGATCAGGCCATCGAGAAACTCAACAGACTACCCGTTTCCGGCATCGCAGTCGGCATCGCAGCAAATGTCGCAGATACAGAAGATATAGAGAGATTAGTGAAGAAAGTACAGGAGACTGAGGATTCATTAGATATCTTGGTTTGCAATGCCGGGGCGACGTGGGGAGGACCATTTGATTCAACACCAGATTGGTCGAGCAAGAAGGTATTGGACCTGAATGTTCGCGGTGTTTTCAATCTGGCAAGGCTGTAAGTATGAGGTATGCCGAGTCTCACCGGGTACTCCTTGACTCAAATAGGTTCGCGCCTCTCCTCGAACGCGCCGGCACGCGTCAAGATCCGTCCCGCATCATCGTCGTCTCCTCCACTGCTGGCACTACAGTTCCGCATGCCGGCGAACATGGTACAATAATGTATAGCATCTCAAAAGCTGCCGCACATCACCTGTCCCGACAGCTCGCCGTCGAGCTTGGGCCTCGAAACATCACCACGAACACCGTTGCACCCGGCTTCTTCCCTTCCAAGCTTGCAAATGGGCTGATTGAGATACTGGGTGGCCAACAGACACTAGAGGATAGTAATCCCAGAAAACGGTTAGGGGAGCCAGAAGACATTGCGGGCGTCATGGTGTTTTTGTGCAGTCCTGCGGGCGCATACATCAACGGCGAAGACATTGCTGTAGATGGTGGGATGAGATTCGCTTCTGGGCGGCATTCGAAAATATAAAAATTTCCATAGACTCTACTGGTCTCTAGGTTCTACATATTCAAGTCACTCGTAGTCCCCTCAATCCTAGCCAACTGCGACGCCATACCTGTCGACACCATCATCGACTTCATGTTCTCATCGCAAAACTCAGGAGCATCTCTGAAATAGAAGTTTCTCCCATTCACCTCAACTGTCAACCCCCAGTTTTGATCCCTTATCTTCGTTACCCCTTTTGCGTCTTTGATGTCGCCCCCATCGACAAGCTTTACCACAGTTTCTACCAGTGACTCTAGTGGCGTGAAGAACCTTTCGGGAAACGATTTCCATTCCTCGTTCGTCAACAGGGGAGTCTTGATAGTCCCAGGACAGGTTGCAAAGGTACGAATTCCTTCGTGGTGGTAGGCCATCGTGATGGCGCGGTTGAAGTTCACGATGCCGGCTTTACTGGCACTATACATGGGGCAGAACTCAGAAGGATAGAGGCCGCCGCAGGATGCCGTCATGATAAGTACAGGGTCTAACCCTTCTCTCCCATTCTTAGCCAGAGATTTTCGGAAGTAGTGTAGAGCAAGGTGTGCGGTGTTGATCACGCCTTTCAAGTTGATGTCCACGCTCAGTTGGTTTGGCGGAGGGGGTGGAGGACCATCTAGGTCATGCTTTTTGTAAAAGTTGTCGCGTTCCACGATACCGGCATTCGCAAAGACGAAGTCGATGCGCTGATGAGTATTCCATATTGCCCCAAAGGCCGATACCAGGGAGTCATAGTCTGTGACGCTGGTCTCGTGGAAATGTGCGTTCTTCAACTCGGACGATGCTTTTTGGCCAGCTTCTTTATTCAAATCGAAGAGGTGAACGTCCCAATCGACAGTAGGGTGGGATGAGAGAGCCTCTGCCACTCCCAGGCCCATGCCAGATGCTCCGCCGGTGATGAGGGCGACCTTCTTTTGCATATTCGAGGTGATAAACTCTTCGTTGAAGCGTTCCGTTTGGCGGTGACGATGTTTCAGAGCAGAACAATAACTTCAATATATTCCGCACAACCAAGAGACGCTGTCGAAGTCGCTAACCTGGCGGAATACACCGATAGACTTAACGAGGATATTGACTCCAGGACTGAGCGATTGATTTTTCGGAATACTTCCCCGCACCGATTGTCATTAATGGAGGGGCCGGGGATGATGTTTCTCGGGCCGTTATCGTGGCTTGAAGGCCTTAACATGTCATTGTTCAAGGGGTTCTCACGTCTATGTTGTTATGCTTTATCATGTGCTCAGCTTATCTGGTTGAAACAACCCCGCTTAAAGATGTGGAGGTACGTAGGTGCATTAATACTTAGCAGTATCACATCTCTTTATTCACGATAGCAGGCACCACAAGAACCCGCTGCCGGTCTAATGAGAACAATATACCGGATAGAGCACTAGGTGATGACCACCGATTAGTTCTAACAAAGTATACGAATTACAAGGAAAAGTAGCCGCGAGTTGCCATATCTTCGCATGACGCGGTGTGGTGCGGGGAAAGTGGATAACCTGACTCGCCACCAAAAGAGAATGAAGACGGCGGAAAACAAACCGCGAGAGCACAAGTCATAAACACTCACGGATCATGACGCGGACAGGCCAATATTTGTTCATGCAGTGCTACGTGTGGCTTGCGTCGCAGTTGCACATCCGGACGGGGCCGCTACCGGCTTATAGCGACCGTCCGACTAGTCAGTTGAGAGACTTGGTAAAGAGGTGCGACTGCTTAGACAGCAGAAGAGACCATCTTGAAATGAAACAAACTTACATATATATCATACTCATCCCGTAACTATTCTTTCTCTACTTGATCCTATACTTCTCATTTTTCATTCATCATGGGTTTCGAATACTCGGCAAAGAACCTACCCAAGCAGCTCTTCATCAACAATGAATATGTTGATGCTAAGTCATCCAAGAAACTCACTCTTCACAACCCAAAGAACGGAGAGCTATTGGCCGACGATGTACCATCAGCAGGGGAGCAGGATGTAGACATTGCAGTTGACGCAGCAGAGAAGGCGTTTCCAGCTTGGAAGAAGATGAGCGCCAACCAACGAAGAGGCATCATGAACAAGTTTGCGGATCTCATTGAGAAGCATGCAAACGATATTGCACAGCTGACAAGAATCTCTCTGGGCCAACCATCGGCTTTTGGGGCATTCGAGATTGGGTTGTGTGCTGAGGTATGTACCCACGTATTAGGTTATCTGAGGTGTGGTTACTAAAAGTGCAAAAAGACTTTCAGATATAATGCCGGGTTCATCGACAAGTTTGGCGGGGAGTCATGGCCCCAAGAAGACGGCTTCCTCAAGATCGTGCGCAACGAGCCTCTGGGTGTAACAGCAGGTATCGTCCCTTGGAACGGACCTATCGGCACCATTGGTCTCAAAGCTGCACCTGCTCTAGCAACCGGCAACTGCTTCATTCTCAAACCCTCAGAAAAGACACCCTTCTCATCACTAGCCCTCGGTACCCTCATCAAAGAAGCCGGCTTCCCACCCGGAGTCTTCCAGATCCTCAGTGGCGACGGCAGCACCGGCGCCCTACTCGCAAGCCACATGCGAATCCGCAAAGTGAGCTTTACAGGGAGTATCACCACAGGAAAGAAGATCCAAGAAATGGCCGCAAAATCAAACCTCAAGCGCGTCACCCTGGAGCTAGGTGGCAAGTCACCCGCCGTCGTCTTCGACGATGCTAACCTCGACAACGCCGTTACCTGGACGGCCAACGCCATCACTGCAAACACAGGCCAGGTGTGCTTCGCTGCTAGCCGTGTCTACGTCCAGGAAGGTATCTACGACCAGTTCATCGAAAAGTACAAGACTGCCATGAAGGAAAAGGCAAAGGAAATTGGTGACCCAGACGAACAGACTACTACCATTGGTCCGCTCGTCGACGAAGCACAATTCAAGCGCGTCCAGGGCTTCATTGAGCGCGGCCAGCAAGGCCAAGGTACCCTCGCCATAGGAGGCAAACGCATCGGCACCAGTGGGTACTACATCGAGCCGACCGTCTTC
Source organism: Pyrenophora tritici-repentis (assembly GCF_003171515.1). Taxonomy (NCBI): domain Eukaryota; kingdom Fungi; phylum Ascomycota; class Dothideomycetes; order Pleosporales; family Pleosporaceae; genus Pyrenophora; species Pyrenophora tritici-repentis. The sequence continues at coordinate 582,714 of NC_089392.1, read as the reverse complement.
ACAGATGTAGACCCCGCGTCTGAAATCCATTGCGAAGAAATCTTTGGTCCGGTCTCGGTTGTCAAGTCTTTCAAGACGGAAGAGGAAATTGTCAAGGTGGCTAACAATACAAACTTTGGGCTCATGGCCGGTGTCTTCACACAGGATATCAACAAGGCGCTACGGGTGGCATCGGACTTTGACTCGGGTATGGTGGGCATCAACTGTGTGAGTATGATGTTTACCACGACGCCGTTTGGTGGGTCAAAGGAGTCGGGTTTGGGCAGGGAATGTGGTGTTCATGCGCTTAGGGCGTTTACGGAAACGAAGACGATTATGATCAATATGACCTACTAGAGTTAGAGGATTAGCGTATCACCACAGATGTGTATAGTTTGAATAATTCAACGATTTACTCCAATAAGCAAAGTCTCAAAGAGACTACCTCCGTCGCAAAAATCTACGGAATGATCTTGGCCTTCCTCATGCGATCAAACACGCTGTACCATGCGGTCGCTGTATCCCTCTCCTCTGTAAAGCCTGTGCTGTATATCTTACTCATGTCAAAGTGCCGATCGAAATCGAACTTGGTCATAAGTAGCTTCTCAGACAAGAACAAAGCCTTATCGTTTTGCGCATGACCTTTCTGCAGTCCATACTTCTCCTCGGTCTTTGTCCAAGTCTCAAAGTTATCGGCAATGAATCCCCGAATATCGATGGGCTCAGGCCGAGGAGCGGTGGCCTTGAGTCCAAAGTAGGAACACAGAATGGGCCATTTCTCAACATATGAACTCGGTGTCTTGCTGTCGGCCACGTTGTACAAAGCGCCCTTTGGTGTATCGGGTGAGAGTGTCAGATGGATTGTCTGGCGGGCTATCATATCGCTGCTGCTGTCATTGCTGAGCGCTTTCCAAACTTTCTCTGTTCCGGGGAATGGACAATCCGCGCCTTCTCCATGGACTTCCTTCCACAAACTCAGGTATATTCCCACTGTTGTAGCCAAGGAATAAAAGTTCTGATTCGGTACCAGACCTATAATCAGGTCTGGTAGAGTGACAACGTACTTCCACTTCTTGTCTTTCGAGTAGTCGGCGATGAAGTCCATTTGCACATGGTAGAACAACACCTCGGCAAATGGGCTTGGTATGCGCGGACTGGACTCTTTATGAGGCGGTTCGGGTAGCGGCGGTGCGGTGGTGCCTATGGGAGCGGCTTCGTCGTACCATGGGAGCAAGGCTTTGAGGTGGCAACCATCTATAAGAAGTTAGTAGAGCGCATATAGACTGAGAGCCGCAACATACAGTATTTTGTGCCAATCTGCAACACCACGAACTCCAAGTTGGGACACAACTTGTCCACAGCTTTTACAGCCTTCGAGAACATTACCAATGCCTCTTCTTGTTCCTTCACCACATCCATGCCTGCCTTGTACGCAAAGTAGTATACATGCGTCACCTCGCTGATATCAGGGATCTTCTGCTGCATCTCCTTCTCCACGGTTTTTTGATCGTGGGCGAGTAGATCGATACCAGACACCATGTGCAGGCGAGGGTCTTCGGGCCATTGCGACTGAGACAACGAGAGGGGACGGTTGCTAAGGGCATGGGCGCGCTTCCATATATTCTTCGCAGGGTAGTCGGATAGGATCTCATTGATGAATGACCATCCAGTAACGCCTGAGGCGCCAAACACGAGAGCGGATTTCGACATCGCTACACTAGATGGGACTGTTCGAGATCAAAAGGAATGGGAACGGGTGGGGTTTTAGACCACTCTTTTTTACGGCCTACGCGCGCAGACGACAGACAAACCGTTATCGCTTCGTTGGTCAGAATACATACTGACAAGGAAGGTGGGGTCCACCGGCCAGCGTAGTCGGTGGAGACTGAGCTCTAGATGTAGAGACACGGGATGCTTCGAATCTGCTCGCTGCTGTTTACGGTATTAGAGGACGATCGCTCGTTTTACCTACTGCGTGCTCAGGTACCTATCCCTCAGCACATTTGCTTTGAGAACCTTAGGTCTGGCTAGACTACTGTGAAAAGACCGCGTCTCGACTTTCTGCTACGCTACTCAAGCCCCATGGACCTCAACTCATGGAGGGGTATCTTTGCGGGATGGCACATGGTGTTACGCTAGTCGAGAAGCCGCTGTCTTTGCTCGGGCTACTAGACCAGGAAATTCACCGTAGGCATATGCAGGGCTTCGCATAGATGACCTTTTCAGGGCGCCAGTTCGAAGGCCTAGCCACCAGGTCGGAATGTGAGCCGAACTGCCCAAAAAGCGGCCGAGGTGTGTCCGCAAAGCTCGATTCATTCTAGCTCCTCGTTTACGTATGGTTGATTCGTGGTAGACCGGAAGCAATTCTGGCGTTTTCCCGCCAGGCTCAGCGTATGCTGTACTTTTGGCCAGATATTTGGTGGGCTCGTCTGCGTGTATCTGGATGTATGGCTGTGATGGAGGATGTTGGAAGGAGCTCGCATGAGATTGAGTTGGATGTTGAAGCAGGGGTCACTCGCGCCATGACGTCGGCTATTCATCGGCAAAACTGTGCTCCCACTTGTCACTGAAACATCACACATCGCAAGTCTCTAAGTAATGTCTTAAGAAAATCATGGTGCAGTGATAGTTGCACCAATTTCTTGAGTTATGAATCTCTCAAAATACAACCACCTGCCTCTTATCCGCCTTCCCATTCTCCATATCCTCGACCATTTGCGGCAAGTCCTCAATCTTGCGAAGCTCAACTTCCGGCTGGATCCTATTGCGTATAATCAGTTTCAATCTCTCTTCTGAAAATCAGTTGTGGCAAAAAACCTACCGATGCTTTCCAGTAAACTCAACCGCCTTCCTCATCCGCTGCGGGATCCCCGTACTATCAGCTTTGATGCGATACTTACCTAGCACCAGATCGAGAGTCGACACAAAATCGAGTCCCTTGGGTGTGATACCAATAACCATAAGTAAGCCACCTATACGCAGGACATCTGGCGCACCAGCATATGCAGCGTATGAAGCGCTGTAAACAGCAGCGGCATGACATCCCTTTCCACCCGTGAGCTTCTTGACCTCTTCCACATAGTTCTTGTTCGTCATAGAGTTGAAGACAGCGTCTGCGCCGACTTTTTTCGCCATATCGAGTTGAGCGTCGCTGATGTCTAGACCAATGGTCTTATACCCCATCTACGTTCACATTAGCTACCAAGCACCCCAATCTCAATATAACTTCATTACAGCAACTTACCGCTTTAGCATACTGAATAGCATACTGTCCCAAACCCCCACAGCCAACGACAGCCAACCACTCTCCCTCTTCCAACTCACACCCATCCACCGAATGAAACGCCGTAATCCCCGCACAAAACAGCGGCGCAGTACAACTCATATCCAGCGTCTCAGGCAACTTGATAGCATTCTGCCAATCTACAACCGCATATTCTGCAAAATAGCCATCGACAACCACACCTTGCAGTTTCTGGTTCCCGGTCTCGCAGTGCATGTTGTGCACCATGCAACCTTCGCATTCGAAACAGCAGTCGATGAAGTAGCCGAAGCCGATGGCGTCTCCGACACGGAAGCCGTGGGTGGCGGCGGAGGTGCCCATAGAGACAATGTGGCCGACGCCTTCGTGACCCATGGTCACAGCGTAGTCTGGGGGCCGCATGTGCATCATCAAGTCTGAGTGGCATAGTGAGGCAGATTTGATTTTAACGAGGAATTGATTTGGGTTTTCGCAGGGCTTAGGGATATCGTTTATGACGACTTTTTGTTGTTTGCTAGTGTTTTGATGAGTAAGTATTTGGTGTATGGAGGATGGGCGTGCTTACGGGTCCCACTGGCCTGCCTTCATTGTTGCGATAGTTGCTGGTAATTCACTTGTTGATGTTGTAAGGTTTAGGTACTATGTAGGCTTGGTTGGATAGGAATATATAGATCACAATATACCAATCAATCACTTTATGCGAAGATGAGTTGGATGACAGAATGGGAATGACGCTAGTGTAGTGTCGCGCGTCACTCCGTAGTCTCAGGCTACACATGTCGGTTGTTCTACACCGGACATGACTCGTCGGCATATGAATAGCCAAGTATTAACAATTGCTACGATTCATCGTTCATCCGGAGTCACGTGCTTGAGCGGTACCCCCTGCCGGCCCCGCTATAGTAAGCTGATCTCTATCTGATACCGCACGAAATACGGCGATACCTGGATATGTTTTGTGTGACGGCTCTGCTTGCCACTCAGACGGAAAATTAAAGCCGGCAGAATGCGAAGGCAGCTAAGAGCGGCTGGCATCATGAAATGGCGTAGTGTGCGGAGGATAAAGCGGGGTTGAATCCTTCTAGATACGCTGGCTTGGCGGATATCACACTGCTCCAAGCTTGTTTGGTGGATCCATTATGTGACTATGCTATGTTGCTTTCTTCTGGCCCTGAAACTCAGGTGAGAGACTTCTCGATACCAGTACTCCAAAGCCACACAGTCCTGCCGAGCCATATCCAAGAAACAAAAAGCCCAAAGCCCTATGACAGCACAAACTTTAGACCTTGGCCCATATTTGCAAATAACTGCTTCGTTGGCTGTTCAAGTTTCGGCGATGGCCAGCCAAAGAAGAAGTGCGGATAACCCTCGTAAAAGTCAATTCTGTTGTCACAACTAAAGGAGTCAGTATCAGAACTTCTGAGAGAACTATGATCCTTACCCAGCTTCATCGAGCTTCATTTTCATGAGCAAGCCATCGTCTCTGAGTGTATCATGGCTGCAAACGGCCATGTAAACCTTTTTCAACTCCTTTAGTCTAGGATGCAAAAGGGGTGACCCATATTGATCAGTGGGTGGCACCCCAAAAGCCTCTGTACAATCATCAGTATGGTCAAGCTCCATACACCATCACTATACTTACGCCAGAAGCCTCTCATCGCATTCGCAGAGTTGACGGTGTGCTGGTCATGCTCAACCATAGACGTGTACTTGGACCGAAGCTCATCAGGAACTCCATCTGGATGAACAGTCGCAGGTATAAGCGTGACTACACCAACAAGCTGGTCTCCCAAACCCTCATCAATAGCCCTCAACGCCGTCGCAAAGGCAAGCTGGCCACCCGCCGAATTCCCCGATACGACGAACTTTCCTGCTACAGCATTTAACTTGATCGGATTCTCCAATGCCCAGCACAGAGCTTCGTAACACTCGTTCATCAGATCCGCGTGTTTGTTTTCCGGAGCAAGTCCATACTCGACAGAAACCACTACAATATTGCCCAACTTTGAGATTGTCCTGCTAATTGCATCCTCGGCGTTGATATCACCCATGGCCCAGCCGCCACCATGATAGTACATGCACACCGGCTTATTCCCTGTGTAACCATCAGGGGTGTATATGCGTATCTTCATACCGCTGGCAGTCGTAGTGTCTTCGGTCTTGATGGACGGGTCAGGCGCTGGGAATGTGTATCTGGATGCAGCAATGCCGCCCCATTTAGTGAATTGCTCTATCATCTGGCTGAATGGTGGCTGTAAGTTCAGGCGCTCGCCAAACTCCTCTTCAAACTATACAGCCGATCTGTCAGTACAGCTATGACGGATGAGATTGGACACGTGCAAACCTCCAGCCATGGTTTCGCGAATCCTTCTATGCCTATCATCTTCGACTATAGAATTCAAATCGTGTAAGCAGTAAGTCAATTCTTCCACCTTGGAAGCGATCAAAGGTGAGGTACTTTGCCCCTCTAGGGCGCCCGCATCAGCTTGTATGGCGTAATACGCATCGCGACTGGCCGGTCGGAACGATGTGGTAAAGGGCTCGACTCGCAACTGTCGTCCACGCTTAAAGAACTCCGACGTCCCCGCCAACTCCAACCGCGCCTCGGCTTACACGCTCGACACCACGCGTCGGCATCGACTGGCGCGACGAGTCATGTCTGCTGTAATCATGCACACAATTTCGATCTTCATATCTTCATTTTTAGACTTAGCAGCGGAATAGGACTTACGTAGGTAAGCAGGTACGATCTCGACATGGCTGCAAACATCGATATCGACAGTAGTCCAGCTTTCGCGCGCATACCACCATGGGTAAAGGCCAAGCTTCGCCCAATCGCAATTGAGAAGATCCAACAGGTTTACGACTGGGTAGAGACGGAATGTATACCTGCTGAGCGCATCTACAAGGCCCAATTGAAAGATGGCAAGACGCGATGGAATACGCCCGCCATTATCCACGACCTGCGGAAGAAGGCGAAGGCACAGGGACTATGGAACTTGTTTCTGCCCAAGCATTTTGTCGAGAGTCCAGGTCTGACAAACCTGGAGTACTCATGCTGTGCTGAAATCATGGGGAGAGTGTACTGGGCGGCACAGGTGAGCTTCCATTACACCACAACCATGGACAGCTCCTGACATATCCCCAGACGATGAACTGCCACGCCCCCGAAACTGGCAACATCGAACTCCTCGCAAAATACTGCACCCCAGAGCAAAAGCAAAAATGGCTACACCCCCTCATGAACGGCGACATGTCCTCCGCATACAGCATGACCGAGCCCGACGTCGCCTCCTCGGACGCAACCCAAGTAGGCATAAAGATGGAAATCACCGACACCGAAGTTATAATCAACGGCCGCAAGCTCTACGGCAACTGCCAATACAACCCCGAAATGCAACTCTTCATCCTAATGGGCTGTTCCGACCCCCACAACCCCAACGCCTGGAACAGACACACCACGCTCGTCGTCCCCGCAAACACGCCTGGTCTAACGCAAATCCGCAACTTGACGATCATGGGCTACGACTGGGCGCCCGAAGGCCACGGCGAATACGTCTACGAAAACGTACGCGTGCCTCGCGAAAACATCATACTAGGCCCCGGCCGCGCTTTTGAAATCGCTCAGGGACGTCTCGGCCCCGGTCGCATACACCACTGCATGCGGCTGATCGGCCAGGCGGAACGCGCCTTCGAACTCGCCCTCGTGCGCTGCATGGAGCCGCGGAAGAAACCGCGGGGCAAGTTCATCGGCGAGTTCGACAGCAATATAGAGCGGATAGCGGATATGCGCATGACCATTGACGCCATGAGGTTGGTTGTGCTGAACGCGGCTGATACCATGGATTTGCAGGGGAATAAGGCGGGGAAATATGCTATTGCTCAAAGCAAGATTATGGTGCCGAATGCGCTGCTCAAGGTGATTGATGAGGCCATGCAGATTTATGGCGGACAAGGGCTTACGCAGCATACGCCGTTGCCGGAGCTATGGACGTACGCGCGGTTTGTGAGGGTGGCGGACGGACCGGATTCGGCGCATAGACATCAAGTGGGAAGGGAGCAGATGAAGACTGCGGGGGCGTTTAGGGAGAGGGCGAAGGGGTATACGGAGAGGTATAGGGAGTTGTGTGAGAAGTGGGGGTTGGAGCCAGAGGTATTCTGGGGCGTGTTGTGATGATGCATATATCTATATAGTTATATATTCTTGGATTCTCCTTTATCATGACTCATGGATATCAATAACGGCGTCTCTACCTAAACTCATAGATTTCTTCTCATCATCGTCCGCAACTGTGCCCATCCTCGCCAGTCCGCTCTCTCTCCCCTCGCCCATGCGCTCCACCATACGTTGAATATGTGGATGACTAGGCGCAGGTCGCTGACTCGATCTCCGTCTTCCCGTACCAGTTGCATCATTCATAGGTGTATCTCTATCCTTTAACCTCAACCGCATCCCCTCCTCCGTTGACAAGCTCCTATGCGGCCGAACCAGCGGATTCGGGGCTGTATCATCAGGCACACTAGGTTCGCGCTTCGGCCGCATCCAACGCCACAGCTGCTTTGACTTTTGCGCCATCATCGAGTAGCCGTATTTTGTCGAGAGGAAGCCGATGATGCTGAAGAAGGGGATACAGATTGCGGCCAGGACGATGCCGAAGGGCCAGAAGGGGGAGCCGTCGCCGGGCATGTTTGTCATGCCGAAGACGGAGGTTACGAAAGTTAGGGGCTATGAGTTTGTTTAGTGCGTATATGAGAGAGTTTAGAATGGTTTTGACGTACCATAAAGAAGAGGTTGACAATAGTCAAGACTTTGATGTTGTAGCCTTGGTGCACTGTGACATCGGCCAACTCAACAGACTTCCGCGACTCTTGGATGCTGGTTCCAGAGAACAACTGCTCCTGTAACGTCTCGATTTCGTGTCGCCTTTCGTTGTTCTCGGCGATGATGATGCGAAGTTCCTTCATTTGTCGCTCGAATTGTAGTCTGAGTAACCGCAACCGCCGTTTCCAGTGCTCGTTACGTGGCGACTCGTCGAATAGCGGCCAGAGGGTTTTGCTCTCGCCTTCCCAGATGTCATCGGTGAATGTGTCTTCGAATGAGTCGATCATCGATTTAATACTGTTGTTGACATTGCCGAGAGTTTGGTGGGCGTAGAAGTAGCGACGCGTCCAGGTGAAATCTTTGTCCTCGAAAAGACGGTTCTCTCGTAGTTCCTCGCTGAACAAGAAGCCCAAAGGGGGAGTGACCAGGTCGGTGATACGCTTGTATATTTCGTCGAACCGTTTCCTGGCATCTCGGTATTCGGTCAAAAGGGCATGTAAGAATGCTTCCGCTCCATTGAGATACTTGTGGCCAGCTTCAAAGGTGTAGGGTCGTCCATCTGCTGGCGTAGATTTCCAATCGGGAAAGCACTCGAGTTGAAGTACCTGCCAAGGACTCCATACATCGTGCACCCATCCAAACTGTGTTTTTGCCCTTCTTCCCTTGTTACGAATGCGGCGAGGTTGATCGTCATACAAGACGAGTGCAATGACAGCACTACATCGACTCAGCGGAATGTGGTGATCCTTTTCGCTTGTCACCTTATCGGCCCGCTGCCATTCCATTGGTCTGCATTCATCTCCAACGATCGTATAGTACTCGAAGTTGAAGAAGAAAGTTCGCTGATGCTTGGGGTTTGAATTGAAGGCTCGGAACATGTGTGCAGATGATGCCTCGGTCTCGACAAGATGCTGAAACAACTCATCCATGTCGAAAGCGTCGTGAAGGGTCAAATGGAGCGCACCGAATAAGATAGGAGATGGCTCTCGCGCAATTGTGATACGTCCGACAACCGCCTCGTCCTGCCGCTTGCCAATATCCCTTAGACTGTGCCATATCTCCGTAGCTTTTGACATGTTGTTCTCGGGGGCAGTAACCTCGACTGGCTCTGGTAACCCGTTCGGGCCGACATTGTAGACCTGGAAATGCGAGTAATGTGATCGGTCTTCTGCTGGTCCTGGCCCCATATGAAATAGATGAGGCTCCTTGGAAAGTTTCGCGGGATCCGAGATTATAGATGCAAGAACCTGTCGGCCATGATCGGTCCAGTTGTGCGTCCTTAGGTGGTCGCGTAGGTGTTCATGGTCAAATGAATGTGACGGTAGTTCGCCCTGAACAAAGTAGTCATCTTCATCGTCGCTGCTATCATCCGATAGAGTCGAAGTATCTGCAAAGATGGCATCACGGCTGTGCCGTGTTGATCCGCGGCGGATTTGTGAAGTTTCTGACGGCTTGAACGTGTCGTTTGTTGCTGACAAACTCTTTAGCAGCGCATCGTGAGAGTGCTGAAGCGACTCTAACTTCTTCCGGAGTTCATCAAGTTCAGCTGTCATCTGGTATGCCTACAGCAGTTCCCCTTGGCCCAGGGAAAGTGACAGTTGGACAGCTCACAGCTTATGTTGATGTGTAGGTAGATAACTTCCGGCCCCCACACTCAACCATGCAGGCGGCCCAGCCACCCACTGATCCTAATACGTCCCTTCGTCCAATGCTCATCTGGGCCAAGGTGGAACTTGAGCGAGAGCCGCGACCAGAAGAGGGGCCATTACCCTAGTTCGTCGACGCCTGAATGTTTTTTGGTCGCGACCCCCGTTCACCGCCCTTTCCGATTCGCCATCTTCCCGCTTCATGGCGCATGCCAACTCACATCGCCATGTTGCACGTATTAGCTTTTGCAATATGCCCATAATCGTCTCCTGTGCGTCGCCTACAGAGGCGGAGTGAAGCCAATGTCGTCACAGTAAAAATCCGGTGAATACCCCAGAGTAGTGCACTAAAACTAGTGGGTCTTCACCACCTGTGGGACCTAGATATGCCAAGCAAGCCAGAACAACCGACGTACTCTACTTGGCAAGGACATGGTCGAGTCTTGTGAAAACTTGCGCATCCGACGAAAAAGATGGCTGTCAATCACTTCCGATATGGCGGGGAAACGGGTTGGACATGGTTCTGAGTTGTTCGTGCGTCATTGGTCCTTCCGCAGTCGCTTATCGCTCCCGCCTTACTCCGAACACTCTACCAACGTCTGTGGCTCCAAATCTTCAAAATTGTCGGCTAGAATTGAGAAGGGATCATGCCTTCTATATCTGCGTTTGTATGGGCATCGCTTCCGGTACTCCTGGCTGCCCTGATCTATCAAGTGGGGATACCGGCTGTCCTTACTGATAATGTACCTTGGAAGCTGTTTCCGAACTTGTTCCTGACTACACACTGCTACAAGTCAGTGAAGACGTTATCAGAGAGGCTTCCCACCGCCCATTGCTTCACTGCCAATGACGGAATATTTTCAAGTGTCTTCGTGGATGAGACGTCAGACGATGAAGTCAGGGAAGCCCGTACCGGTTATGTATATCCCGGCTTTTGGGACGGCCATGGACACTTGATACAGTTTGGAGAATCTTTGGACTCTGTTGATATCTTTGGGGCAAACTCAATGGACGAGGTAAAGAGAAGATTGGTTGAGTATAAAAAGAAACGGCCTGAGAGGGGAACGAGCGATCAGTGGCTGAGGGGTGTAGGCTGGGACCAAGCGCACTTTAACGGGAAATGGCCTACCTCGGTATGCATGCCCATCAAGCTTCATGAATCATACCAATCATCAGGCTTCTCGCTTCCATTTTCCAATCTTTACTGACACTGAGTCAGTCAGACTTGGAAATTTCTAAAGACTTCAAGGATCTGTATGTAATGCTCGACCGCGTCGACGTACATTGCATCTGGGTCTCCGAAAAGGTCCTCAGTCTTCTTCCTTCATTGCTGCCCGATGTTCCTGGAGGCGAGATACCTGCAAAAGGTATCTTCTGCGACAATGCCATGGATATCGTCATGGAGCTCTATCCCAAGCCGAACAGTGCCCGCAAGACAGCATTCATCAAAGCTGGCATGACCGAGCTCAACAAATATGGTATTGTAGGCATGCACGACGCCGGAGTCACTCCAGGAGATTTGAAACTATACAAGGAGCTCGCCAGCGACGACGACTGGACTGTCAGAGTTAATGCTATGATTGAGTGTGACGTCAGAAACACCTTCTGCCCAGAGGCAGTTGAGAAGATTTCCACTGCCAACGGGAAGTTTCAGGTCAAAAGCGTGAAGCTCTTCGGAGGTACGTTAACCGGTCAGCAAGGAGACTTTATACTTACATGTCGCAGATGGAGCCCTTGGCAGTTGGGGTAGTGCGATGATCGAACCATATAGCGACAAACCCTTATCCTCTGGCTCCCTACTTGTTAACGCAACTATGCTGTCGCAGGTGACTCACGATTGGGCGCAACTGGGCTACCAAGTAAACATTCACGCCATCGGCGATCTTGCGAACAGACTGGCCATTGATGCATTCGAGAATGCATTGAAGAGTTTATGCCCTGATATCACACCACGCGAGTGTCAGGCCAAATACCGCTTCCGTATTGAACATTCACAGATAATTCATCCCGACGACCAGGTTAGAATGTTCGAGCTTGGCATTATACCATCAATACAGCCTACGCACGCGACCTCCGACATGGGATATGCAGAGAGCAGACTCGGCCCAGAACGAACAAAGCACGAAGCGTACCGAATGCGGTCCTTGCTCCCACTCCATCCAGTGCTCGGCAGCGACTTCCCAGTCGAGCCAGCCAGCATCTTCGAAGGCATGTACGCAGCCATCACGCGACGAAGTCCACACACCGGCTTAGATCCCAATGGTGGAAAAACTGGCTGGTACCCAGAAGAGACACTTACTTTCTCACAAGCTCTGGAAGGTTTCACGGTAAACCCTGCATACGGGGCTTTTCTGGAAGACCAGGCCGGTGTCATAGAAGTGGGTACATACGCAGATTGGGTCGTTGTCGACGAAGAACTGGAGTTGTTGGATGTAGAGGCTTTGCGCAAGGTCACTGTGAGAGAGACATGGGTGGGCGGTAAGATGGTATATCAGAGGCCCACATAAGATCAAAGTGCGCCTCGTTTCTCCAAATAATTTGGTCAGCGAAGCCTTTCGAATGCTGTATATCATGGCCAGAGCTTTCTACCTTTATAGGAACAGCGCGTACGTATACGTATATGCTCTCTTCCAAGCGATGAGTAAGACGTCGTGTCATCGCGAATCCTACCGATAAGACTCCCGATTACGAGGTCTGTGGTTCAACGCTGTCGCACCATGACGAATGTAGTATGTAGGGCTGTTTTCCCCTGCATTGATCTTTTTCCAGTACATTGGTCCGGTAATTGTGATACGTAGCTGTGTGCAAAAAATAGTAATGTCTCCGCTTTATGTGCGACGTTGGTGTCACGTGTTAATACGAACCATCAACCTCAGGCTCGGAATGTCACTATACGAGATCGATGAGAGGTCCAAAGGCACAAGGTTGGAGATGACGTCTGATGACATCGCTCCCAGGGGGTTTGTTCCCGGGGGATTTGTTCCCTACGAGGCTGTTAGGTCATGCTGTGTCAGATAATAGCACTGTTGAAGATGAGAGCGTACAGACGCTGGGTTAGACTAGCGCGACCCGGCATCTGAGAGAGCCAATCGGATCACAGGAAGGCTTGGCACCCCCCAGGTGTGCCCACAACCGTAGACAGAACCAAAAACACAATCAATAATCAATATCATCACGATCATTACCCATTTCATCAGTATTCCAGATAAGAGTGAATATCTGACAATTAAGAGTCTCACTACCTTTACCTACTTACCAAAATGACCACATTTACCACCCGCGACGCGACCGTGACTTTACGCGACCAGTCAGACTACACCGGATGGATGCTGCAACTACAAGCGCGTTGCGTAGCGCACAATATTTGGGATAAGATTAACCCAAAATCTACCACTCAGCCCCTACGGGAGCCAAAAGACATTAGAATCCCAGTATTCGCTAACTACCAAGCAGCTGCTGGCATTGGAGAACCAGAGCGCCTAAGCGAGCTGTCTAGCAGCGGGCAAAAGGCATTCAAAGAAGATCTTGAGTACTATCGTATGTCGATGGAGCAGTACAAGAGCGACCGACACCGGTACGAAAAGGAGCAATCGAGCTTCCAACATATCATGACCTTGATTCAATCAAGCGTGTCACCACACCTACTACGCACATGCTGTCTCCCAGACAAGACATTACGCGAGTGGATTGCCAACCTACAACTGACCGTTGGGGTTGATGACGAGACTGAGAAAGACCGAGCACGCGAGCGCTATCTTGCGGCCCTACGGCCCATGAGAAGCGCGGCGCAATGGGACACGTGGCTGGCTGAGTATGACCAAGCCGCAACCCACGCGGAGACGTACAATGTCCCCGAGCTATCCCAGCTTAGCACAACAACAAAAGACTTCCTGGCAGCCGTCAATAAAACTGCACCCATATGGGCCACCAATTTTCAGGATAATGGTCGTGGGGCAGTAGGCATGAGCCGGAAGGAGATGATGAAACGGTTCCGAGAGCATATGATGATAAACCATCCCCTTAGATCAGGGAAGCACAAAGCAGCTATGGCAGCTTACGATGGACCATATGGATCAACTCTTGCTGGCGGTGAATACGACCAGGAGCTATCAGGGACGCCTCATAGTTCGAAATCCGCGCCATCGACAAAAATGAAACCGGGGCAGACCCCGCTAACAACGTACCGGGGACGTCCTCGTAAACAACGCCGAACTGGGGCAGACCCCAATACCAACGTACAAGCTGGAAGCACAAAGTCCACGCTTAAGAGATCTTCAGAACAAGACTCTTTCACCACTGCTGGAGTACAATGCCAAGCATGTGGACAACATCATAGCATCAGAACATGCTTTTATCTCTACCCAGAGACTGCCCCAGAATGGTGGCAACCTAATGAGACAATAAGCGAGCTCATTAAGTTCAGACGCATACATGATTCATCGTTTCAAGGGCTAATCCGCGGACAAAGCAGACCCCGTACTCGCACACCAGTGCTGAAGCAATCACATACACCGACCCCAGATCTCTCTCAGTCACCAATCGAATGACTAGAAGGCCGAAAGATTACGGACGTAGACGCCGCGCTCACTACCATCGCACGGAGTGGGACAGCCGAGCACACGTACCCTCTCGCACGATCATTCATTCTCGATTCAGGAGCGACGTGCCACATCACAAACAATCCAGATCGGATATACAACTACCGCCCGTCATCATTAGGAGACTACATATGGGCTGGTAGTATAAAGATTTGGATACGGGGATACGGGACCACAGACATCACGCTGCAACATCAGCATGGGACAACAAAGCTAGTGCTGCGAGATGTGGCAATCTGCCCAGAGATCGTATGCAATCTAGTGTCCTTCCGACTGCTACGGCAGAGAGGAATCTGGTGGGATACCAAATCAAACCCAACTAACCTACGAGGACCAGACGATCAAGTTATTGGCAACCTCTCAGAAACCTTTGGCCAGTGGGTATTAGAGTACAGTCCTCTACCCCAGGCATTTGTCCATACAAGAGCCATCACAACACGCACGCAGAGAGGACCAAAGAAGGCTTCAGCGATGCTATGGCACAAGAGACTCGGCCACCCAGGACCAGCAGCAATCGAGCATCTCGTGCAGCAGTCTGAGGGGTGCGAGTTCAAGGGGTGACGACAGTACAATGCGACTCCTGCGGAAGAGCCAAGTCCAAGAGACAGATACGACGCCTACCACGAACAAACGACGAAGGCCCAGGAGAGCGACTTGCTATCGACTTCCATACATACGAAGTCCAGGCGATCACAAAAGAGAAGAGCCAAATGCTCATTACCGATCGTTTCTCAGGCCTCCAATGGGACCTATACTTTACCGACAACCGGACAGCCAAGTCCATTATCCGGCTGCTCACAACTTTCTTCTTATTTATGAAGAACCATTACAACATATCCGTTAAGACCATAGAGTCTGACAACGAGATCACAACTGTTAAGCCAGATGTCGAGCGATGGCTGGCAACACAGGGCATCAGAGTCGAGCCCTCAGCCCCAGACACACAGGCACAAAACGGTGGAGCCGAGCGCTCAGGGGGTGTAAACAAGGAGAAGGCACGCGCAATGCGACTTGACGCCAATCTCTCTTGGGAACTGTGGCCAGAAATCACTCGAGCCGCAGTCTATCTCTACAACAGAACCCCAAACTACAACAATCACTGGAAGACACCATACGAAGTCTTCTTCACACGAGTAGCTTTCAGCAACGGAATAGTCACATCTCTCCGAAAACCAAACCTCACTCACCTTAAGGCATATGGCTGCAAAGCTTTCGCCATGACAGACGACACCCACAGAGGGAAGTCGCGCCTACAACGCCTCGACCCAAAGGCATGGATCGGATACCTAGTCGGATACCGGTCATCAAACATCTACCGAATCTGGATACCGTCACTCGCCAAAGTGATGAGCACTAGAGACGTCGTCTTCGACGAACAGTCAATTTTCGATGGCAAAACCGAAGACCTAATGGACAACCTCATGCACAATACGCTAGAAGAAATCGCGACACACGTGAGGACCATTGAGCTGCCAACACCAGCGCAGCAACCAGAGACGGAGTCCTTCTATGAGGACAGTCCACCGGAGGAGTCACTCGCTCAGGACAGCGAGGGCGACCAGCCAGGATACTATCAAGGGAGAAAAATCCGGGACAGCTACCCGACACCTCCGGCGACACCGCCACCCGCAGCGTTGCTCGCGCGGCTAATGGCAGGAGCATCGCTAGATGAGAAGGATCGACAAGGAACCCCTAAGACTGCCCCATGGGCAGCAGCGTTCATGGCGGGTACCCAGGCCGGAAAGGTTGGAGAATACAGAGGAGTAGCTATGGACAAGGCTGCGATTGTGAGAATGCTCGCCAAAGGCTTGAAGCCCCATCGCAGTCAGCTACCACCTCTGCCAACATGCCGAACTAAGCTTGAGGACCACCCAATGGGAGAACTATTCAAAGAAGCAGAACAGTCCCATCTAGCAAGCCACTATCAAATGAACTCATGGACAGAGTTCCCCATAAAGAAAATCAAGCAAACAGGACAACAAATCCTGGGCTGCATGTGGGTATACACCTACAAACTTGACAAGCATCACCGACTACTCAAGTGCAAGGCACGACTAGTCGTCCGCGGTGATCAGCAGCGAAACATCACATCGCAAGACACCTACGCGGCAACACTCGCAAGCCGGTCGTTCCGAATGCTAACCGCAATTGCGGCAAAGTACGACCTAGAGCTCAAACAGTACGACGTGGCAAACGCCTTCGTGCATGCGACAATAGACCGAGAAGTATTCATGAGAATGCCACGCGGCCATCAGAAGCCAGGCACTATACTTAAGCTCAACAAGGCATTGTATGGACTGCGCATATCCCCGCTCCTCTGGCAGAAAGAGTTCACAGGCACTCTCAAAGAACTCGGGTTCCAGGAAGTACCGCACGAACCCTGCTGTCTCATCAAAGACGGCATCATTATCTTCTTCTACGTGGACGACATCATACTCGCATACCACAAAGACATGGAGCAATCCGCCCAGCAGGCAATTGCCCGCCTCCAGGACAGATACCTCTTTACTGGGGGAAACGACTTACAATGGTTCCTCGGCGTCGAGATTATCCGAGACCGAAAGGCGCGGACGATCCAGCTATCGCAGGCGGCCTACGCAGACAAGATCAGCAGACTGGCCGACCGTACCGACATTAGACACGACACGCCGATGGCGACTGCCGAACTACTACCAAGAGACGGCCTCGCCTCCCCATCAGAGATCAACAAATACCAGCGCAAGATAGGCTCGCTCCTCTTCGCAGCCGTGACCACTAGACCAGACATCGCCTTTGCGACGTCGCGGCTCGCCCGCTTTCTCTCCAACCCAGGACCGGAGCACCATGACGCTGCCGACCGAGTCCTCCAATATCTACTAGCGACAAAGCACCTCGCGCTACAACTCGGAGGAGGCGCTGGACTACAGATAGCCAGCGATGCTTCCTTTGCCGACAATACCCTAGACAGGAAGAGCTCACAGGGCTACGCGATCAAGCTCTTCAATGGACTCATCGCATGGAAAGCTAACAAACAAGACACTGTCACAACATCAACGACAGAAGCCGAGCTCCTCGCTCTATCTCAAGTAGCCAAGGAAGCTCTATTCCTGTCCCGTCTCCTCAAGGAGCTGAATATCCAGCTTGACACCCCTAGTATCACTATTCAATGCGACAACAAACAGACTATTCGCCTAGTCACCGAGGAGGTCTCAAAGCTTCAAACCAAACTCAGACATGTCGACATACACAATCACTGGATCAGACAGGAGGTGTCGACAGGCCGGATCTCCGTAGAGTACATACCTACCGCGGATATGATCGCCGACGGTCTCACCAAATCATTGCCACCAAACAAATGGCCAGAATTCCTAGAACAACTAGGACTAGTCCCCGCTAAGGAAATCCTGGCGAGAAACTCGGCACCGCTCGAAGAAATTCAAGAGAAACTTGAAAATCTCGTGGTAAGCCTTGAGTAGGACTAAGTGCCCAGCTTGCAAGCGTGAAGAGCGTCCAAGCTGAAGGGGTGTGTCAGATAATAGCACTGTTGAAGATGAGAGCGTACAGACGCTGGGTTAGACTAGCGCGACCCGGCATCTGAGAGAGCCAATCGGATCACAGGAAGGCTTGGCACCCCCCAGGTGTGCCCACAACCGTAGACAGAACCAAAAACACAATCAATAATCAATATCATCACGATCATTACCCATTTCATCAGTATTCCAGATAAGAGTGAATATCTGACATGCTGATACTAAGTCATACATACACAAGTGGCGTGTATGTGCAGAATGTATAACTCGATGCATACCTATGCTTGGTCATTTCTTTGACATTTCTTTTCTAAACGTTTTGTTTGTGTACATGAAAGTATTATGAGAAGAGTAAGCAGAGTTGGAGTAGTACTCCAAAGATCCATCGAGAAACGAGGTGAAGTGTCCGGGCAAGACCGTTAATCAGTTCATCGGATCCATCTTTGTATTACAAAGACTGACGATCGATGTATCAAGTCCACGCATTTCATATTCACAATGAAATATAGCCTCGGGTTCGGACGGACGTTTATATGCAACTCATACGTGACACGGAGGACTCGTACACATTAGTCGTCTGTTATAGCCCATCTCCCATACTATAGACGTGGATATTCGTCCACAAACAAACGACAGATGAACGCGAGCTGCTTGTAAGATATTGTTCATAACATACGAAATATGCATTTCATTATCAATACTTGTCCAGACTACAACGGGCAGGCGGCCTTGCCACACATAAGCAAACAGGGTATCCAATCGCAACGGTAAACGTAATCGGCCTGGTATAGGTCGCCATCTATATACAAAACACCAATCGCTCCATCGTCCATAATCTTCCCGACCACACTACCGCGGAACCTGGGGGCCGGGTCCGTTCTGCATATGCAACCTCCAATCCACACTTGGGTGTTTCATCATTCGCGGACTCGGAGTACCCTTTGAGTCACTCACGCCGTCGATAATGTCCGATGAGATCCTGACTTCCACGTCTGTGCTCTTGATGATACCGCCGGTCTTGTGCTCCTCATCGAGAATTGCACGGTCGCTTTCGTCGTCGAGGACGCTTTCGCCGGGTATTCTGGAGCGGTAGGCTTTGCTGTTGCTGAGGTTCTGCAGGTGGATGCTGGCTCTGCCGCCGGTGGGGCGATAGCTCGATGTTGGGGTTTTGCCTGTGCCGGTAAAGCTTGATGGGAGTAGCTTTGAGAAGAAGTAGTCGAAGGGTTTTCGGAGCGGTGGGAGAGAGGCGATGAGAATGCCGATTGAGGCTTCGCCACTGGACCAGATGCCGAGCGCTACGCCATCCCAAGTGGGATCTCTTGTTTTAGTGATGTTGTTGAGTTCGACAGTCTTGAATATCGAACATACTGTCGCGCTAGTGAACCAAACCGTTAGTGGATGTGGTCGTGTATAGCTGGGTGTAGGGCGTAAACTTACGGTATACTGAGCAAGAAGACAACACGGATGCCCATTTGCGTGCGCTTGCTCAACTGCACCCTCGATATGTAGATGATAGGCGCAGCCATATAGACCAAGTCTGTGATAATGTTGCTGATACCTTGTGTGTAGGAAAGTGGAAGAGTGCCTCTTGCCCAGCAATGGCTTTCCCCTTTGTATCCGAAATTCCAGTTCTTTTCGAGCGGTGCGCAACCAAATAGCGTAAGTATGGGAGCAAGAAAGTTGAACGCAGCGACCATCGCTATGGACAGCCAAACGATACCTTGGTACACCCTCGAGAAGTTGAGAACAAGGAGCCAGGCGCAGATAGCCCCTTTCAAGAAGGCAACTGCTAGGATATCTTGGTGACAGAAATTAGCAGACGAATGAGTGGAACAGGATATTCTCTCACTCAAGATTTGTGTCTGCCATAGATAATAGGAGTACGTCCTGAGATGCGGAAGAACCGAAGGGTCCATGATATGGCGCCCTTGGCCGTTATCGACAACAACTTGATTCGTACATGCTGCGGTGATATTAAGGGCCTACAAGATATCCATGTTAGCACAGTTGGGTAGTGATCGACAGTGTTGTGAAAAAATTGACCAGATGGGGGGGAGTACCTACAGTGGCAATGATCAACAGATAATCAGAAATCATGAACTTGCGTTTCTGCATCAGCCCATACACACATCTCCATAACATGAAGCTAGTACTGATGGCACACATGGTCCATGTTGGAATAAGAATCTTCAGCCGTTGGTTTGGCCATTCCTGAGGTCCAGCTAGGGGTCCAGCGTCTGCCATGGTGTCTTGAGACGAGAATGCCGGGAAAGACTGAACAAATGGGAGGTAATGATTCGAGCACGGAAAGACTGTGGTAAGTTTAAGATACTTCAGGCATTCTTTCCTCCATTCCAATTCATCACTGGTGTCGGCTTTACTGCGTCCGAATAGCCCAAGCGAAGACCGAAGCGAAAGCTAAATGATGCCGCTGTGGCTGAGAAGAATAAGCCGCCAGATCAATCGCAGAAGGTGCTGCGCTTAGGACGTATTCGAAACGTCCAGTAAGGAAATCTTGGTAGCAACTTGTGCCAGGGCCCAGTGAGCTGATCGAGCAGTAATCCCGCATAAATTGAGGCCCCACCCCAGTCACGTACGAAGCCCAATTGGAGAAGTCAATCGGCTGCGAAACTCCAAGATTTCGGACATGATACACGGGTCATCCATGAGCAGCGACATACGTCTGGGCTGGTGCTGAGACATCGACCATCGACATTGCCACTGCTTAGCAAATTTGTACATATCTTGTGGACTAAACCTCGTCTTGTTGCAGGATGCGATATGGAACGTTGGTGGGACGTCTTCTCGCGGATTGTGGACCCATCCGATGGCGGGAGATGAACATTCGATCTTGTACGTGCAAACAGTTCTAGAGTGCAGCAGGGCTCACATTGCAGTCCGTTGCAAGATCTCTGTTGCTCGATGAGATGGGAGAAGTCGAGTTCTGGAAGCGAGAGCGAGTGCCTGCCGGCCCGGCGCTAACGACGCTAGCGCAATGCTTAGCTCAAAGGCTAGAACGCGGCTCTCTCGAACAATTGACGCCGGTGCCGGCATAAAAAGCCGAAGCCGTCCTCAGATCATTTCGATTTTTCCCATCCTTCGTCCGAAAACTTTCCCGTTCCTGATGGTAGTGTGGCTTGGAGATGCACTCTACTGCGTTGTCAGATTTTTCATCATTTCACTAACGCGCAGCAGAACATGTGATTGTTTAGGGTGAGCATATTTCGATCTTGCAAGTAAAGGCCACCATGGACCGGTGGCGCTGAAGCGCTAGCAGAGTCCTAAACTGCAGCTACAAGGTACAAGACGGAAAATAAGCTTCCGGGGCCGGCTATACCGATGCTCCTGTCCTGCACATCCTTTGTACACCGTCTGTCTCCCTTAGAGACGCGTGATTGAACACCTTGTCGCGGCCCAATATATTTCCAGGGATAGCCCTGTGATAGTTTCGACCACGCCGAAGATGCATAAACCGGCCGAACCAGTCCCTTGAGTCCCTTCCCAACTATTAAGACATACAAGTTATAGTCTGTCCGCTCCCACCTGGTCGACCCCAATTATTGGAGTAGTTTCTTGCGAACATACCCTAAAATAGCGGGACATTTGGCCGATCGGACGCTGAGCAGCATACAGTACTTACATATACGAAAAAGTCAGCCTGGCGGACATCCAACCTGAAGTGGCGCTTGTCCCCCGAAAGTCACGCGTTCCTAGTCACCGGAGGCGGGCAAACGGGCCATCGGATCTTGCTGGTCGCCTTACGTACCGCGGTATACCCAACTAAAACAACACCCCTTCCAGGGGTATGCCGTCCCTGAACTCATCCTTACATAGAGAAAACTTCCCGAGAGCATAATTGCCTTTGAGATATCCACACGTTCCCCAGATTATGAACATGCCATGTGCGCCTCAACCGCTGTAACGAGCGCCGCACACGTAGCTCAAACTCGATCATAGACTGGAACAGGGGCCAAGAGCACTATTCTTTCGGTCCCACCTTAAAGCGGAGGTTGCGGCCGCCATACCTTGTACATAGTCTATCTATGGCACTCTGCAAGCCGGGGAGATTGAAGATGAGCCGGCCCCTGCATCATTGGCCAACCGAACATGTCGCGCTCCAAGGTAATTCTCTTTTGCAGATGATGTTGTCTCGTATGGCAGAGCATTACTGGTTTGTACGGAACCGGACCGAGCCCACCTTTCCCTGATGTTCACCGGGACCCAGGAAGAAGCTAAACCTGGTGTGGTCTGCGATATGACTTTTAGCTCTGCCCCTACCAGAGCGGGCATAGTGTACACAATCTAGAACGTCGTACATGGTACTCAGCACCGCAAGGCCACACGCATACAGCCAATTTTACCGACGTTACCATCGCCCCAAGGGTCGGTGGGTCGACCTATTCTCCATGAAATCGGCATGATAAAACCGCAATAACGGCATTTCCACGTGTTGAGCTTTCTCTCAGCCAATCCGCGCAAGGAGAAGCCATGTGGTTCGGTCCGTATAAAGCCTTTAGTGGCTGCACCCTCTGCAATGGAAGCAGCCAACAGTCCTAACTTCATAGTACTCTCGTTAATTTACCACACTGGGCCCAAGAAAGATGCCTGCATTCTCACGCTTGGCTGTAGCTCTTCAGCTCTCAACTGTTTTCCTGTCGCCTGTACTCGGTGCTGCCGCTGGTCAGCAATATGACTATGTAATCGTAGGGGGTGGCGTCACTGGGTTGGTCGTTGCCAACCGTCTCAGCGAAGACAAAAGCAGTACGTAACTTGAAGTTCCACGAGGCCGCTAACGGGGGTTATTAACATCAAACACAGAGACTGTTCTAGTCATCGAGGCAGGTGACAATGTCGATACCGACGGAACCAGGATTCCATACAAGGCCAATGACTTGACTGCAGCGGCCGGGCTGTATTGGGATGGCATCAAATCGCTGCCTGAGCCAGCTATTGGCAACGGCTCCTTCGATGTATTCGTCGCCAAGGTCCTCGGTGGCGGTTCAGTTGTCAACGGCATGATCTACGACCGCGGCTCAGCTGGTGACTACGATTGCTGGGCGGCTCTTGGTAACGATGATTGGGACTGGAAAGGCCTGTTACCCTATTTCATCAAAGGCACTACTTTACAACCACCTACGCCTGAGGCCGCAAAGAAATTCAACATTACATGGGATGAATCTGTGTACGGCAACGGCCCTCTCCCAGTCTCAATCACCTCCAACCAGTACAAGGATATCACGTCATACTTCGCGGCATGGAAGGCAAGCGGTGTCCATGTCCCACAGGATGGCAATAACGGAGAGGCCATTGGTCCTTCCTGGTTTCCCAACACTATGGATGTAAAAACCGGACGTCGAGCTCACGCCGTTTACGCATATTACGATACCATCAAAGCGACGCGTCCCAACCTGCACATCATCACTGGTACAACTGTGAACAAGATCAACTTCGACACATCATGCAAGACTCCAAAGGCTATCGGTGTCGAGACCACTGACAAGACGGGCAAGTGCCAAATCTTCAATGCCAAGAAGGAGGTTGTACTTGCGGCTGGAACGATTGCGACACCGAAGCTGCTCCAACTCAGCGGTGTTGGACCCGAGTCTGTCATGAAGCCTGCAGGTATTCGTACCGTGGTTGCACTCGATGCTGTAGGTACTAATTTCCAGGACCACCCCTACGCTACCCTGATTTTCAACACAACCAACCAATTCTTCCCCGACCAGAATTCGCTAGCTACCAACGCCACTTTCAATGCGACTGCATGGAAACAGTACCAGGAGACCAAGACTGGACCCTACACATATGCCCGCGGCAATTCGCTTGCCTTTGTCCCTCTGCCCGACATGACCAACGACACGGAGTCTCTGACAAAGTCTTTGAACAGCCAGAGGTCGACCGATTACCTTCCAAATATCTACAAGATCAACAAGAAGCTTACCAGGGGCTTTGCAAAGCAAGCCAAGTTTATTGCTGAGTCGTTTGGTCGCAAGGACATTGCTGCCGCTGAGCTGACTTGTGCTGCTGATGGCACCTATGTCCTAGCTGCTGTAGAGAAGCCCCTGTCCCGCGGTACTGTGCACATCAACCCCAAGAACCCTAGAGGGCCACCCATTGTCACATACAACGCACTCATGAATCCAATCGATCGCCGGGTCTTATTTACCAGTGTGCGATTCTTCCGCACCATCTGGGCTAGTCCCCTACTCGCCCGCTACAAGATCACGGAGAAGGTTCCTGGCGCCCAGTTCAAAACCGATGAAGAGCTTTACACCGCTCTCATTAAGCAAAAGATGTTGGCGCCCTCTCTTGCTCACCCATGTGGCTCATGCCCCATGATGCCTAGGGAGGATGGTGGCTGTGTCAGCGACAAGCTGTTGGTCTATGGCACTCAGCATCTATCTATCGTTGATGCTTCCATCATTCCCATCATCCCTGGCGCCCATACGCAAGCTACTGCGTACGCTATCGCCGAGAAGGCTGCAGACATTATCAAGGCCAGGTAGAGGCGGCGGATTATCAGTTATTTGTTTCATATACCCTCATTTCCTTTCAACACTATAGACTACCGGCGGATATATTCTTAATAGATTGTACAGTATAATCCTTCTTTACTTCGATGATCGCACTGCGCAGATGGTGCTTTATAATATAATGCGCTATCCGATTCCATGTCAGGGGTCGACGGTAACCTGGTCGCTGGCGAGTTGATCTACATATTGATTTGCGACAGACCCCAGTATATACCAATGCCGACCTTGGTTTAACTGAGGTTGCATAATACAAAACGTTTGGGTTGAACAAAAGATATGCAGGTAATACGTTCCGCGTGAGAGGCCAAACCTAATCGTGAATAAGCTCGTTGGTAGCGAGGACCCCACTACGTAGTGCCCCTCCAGCCATGGTTGCGTCACTCAAAAGTTGGTCCTGTAAGGCTGCACGGCAGCTACACACGAAAAAACACCGCGTCTCCATTCACACAACTAAAAGGAGCGCTAAAGTCGCGACATTAATACATAATCAACTACCATGAAGCTCCTCAAGAGCCAGATTGAACAGAAAACTGGCGCTGGGTTCGTGACTCTGCTGCCAGAGGAGGCAGAGGACATGGTACGAGAATCACAAGGCCGCAAAGGCCTGTATGCTAATTTGGGATGCAGTGGCACGCATACAATCTCATACAAGAACATGATCAGATACGAGCGAAAGCGGTACGGCGCGTATCGAAAACGTCGGAAGCCGGCTCTACATCGTCGCAACGGATCGCACTCGACCTCACCATCACCGTCACAACCACAGACTTTGATATTGGATCAGAACAACTCCACGTCTCGGGTCGCGTGGCAAAAGAGAATGAGCATGTCAAGCTAGGGCAACACCATACGCTTGATTTGGAGCTCAACCGAAAATTTACATTGGAAAAGGCAGATGGCTGGGATAGTGTCGCGCTCGAGCAACTCAAAGAGGCATGCGACACGGCAAATAAGGCCGAACTCTGGTCTGTTGTACTGGGAGAAGGCACAGCAAACATATGCATGATTACCGAGCATCAAACCATATTACGGCAAAGGATCGAGGTATCAGTACCGCGAAAGCGAAAAAACGGCGTAGACGGACACAGCAAAGGCATGGATAGATTCTTCTCCACAACACTAGCCACTCTTCTCCGGCAAATCGAGAGTACAAACACCGCGCCAGGCAAAACACTACCAATACTACTAGCCAGCCCAGGTTTCGTAGCCACAGCATTCCTGACGTACATCAAAGCGGAAGCGACACGAACAACCAACAAAACCCTCATGGCGCTCATCCCCAACATCACAATCGCACACTCGTCCTCTGCCCACGTCCACTCCCTAAACGAAGTCCTCTCCTCCCCCGCCATAACAAACAAACTCTCAAACACCAAATTCGCCCGCGAAACAGCCCTCATGGACCAATTCAACACCCTTGTCCGCCTCGACGACGGCCGCGCATGGTACGGCCCCCGCGAGGTCGAACGCGCCGTCGCCAAGGGTGCCGTCGGACGCGGCGGCGGCGTCCTCATGATCAACAACCAGCTGTTCCGCGCCCAGAACGTGCAGGAACGCAGGCGCTGGGTCAAGCTCGTGAACCAGGTCCGTGATGTAGAAGGCGGAGAAGTCCGCGTGCTCAGCTCCTTACATGAGAGCGGTAAGCGGCTGGAAGGGCTGGGCAATGTCGCTGCTATCCTGACGTATCCGCTCGAGGACCTGGATGAAGAGGATGCGGATGATGCCGGTGGGGAGGATGGCGAGGATGGCGAGATGATTATCTAGGGTTGTTGTGGTGACATTCTTTCTCTTTGGAATTACAGTACTGCGACTTGGCGTAAGAGGGGATCAACGTACGATATCGGAGCGGCGGCGTCTTTTTTTCTTTTCGCCATTCCTTCCTCTTCCTACTCATATACACGGATATTACTACAACAACAACAACAACAACACCAATACCAACATGGCGCCACAATATATGCCGCAAAGATACCCGACAACCCCAACGTTTCAGGTTGTCGTCTAGTTGTATTAGCAAGCAGCAAATGCACGTAAAAGCACCGAAGGAAATAAGAGTTCGGACAGATAGGAAGACCTTTGCCGCAATCGCATCCATGGCTTGATTTTTCCACGTCGGTACAGTAAGACGGTAGACTGGGCAGGTCTAGACGCTCCCTCCCTTCCTTCCATGCTATGCCTTGCCTTGCCTTGCCCAAACCACTGTACGTGTTACAGCATGCTAACGTAAGACGGGACGGACCATCTCATCTTTCTGCTAAGTACTTACCGGAAACTGTCACCTCCGGTGGGGAATTTGAGGGGATATCCTTGCTTCTGTCTGTCATCTGACATCTGTCTAGGCATGACTTCTCGATCTCAATATTCGTCACTTTTGATATACCGAGGGTTGGTCATATCATGCCTTCTAGAACATGACCGGCGCTACAATATGATGGTTTTGGAGGAAAAGGATAGGAGACTTGGGTATACTCCCTTCTTATCTCCCCTCCAGCCTCCAGCCTTCGTCCCCTCTGCATGCTTTCTTTTTCTCGCCTTCACTCGCTTCGACGTCGAAAGCTGCGCCTCTTTCGATGCAGGACTTGTCGAACACGGAAAACACGGAGTGGGAGAAACTGCAGAAACGAGCGAATCGTGAGGGTTGAGGCGTATGGAATTGTCGGTTGGGATAATACGAAGGGAAGGTGTATGTTGAGCTGGAGTCTTTCCAGTAATGTATGTTGGAGAGGTGGATTTTGAGTTTTCTAAAACACAAAGGAAGGAGGGTAGGCTTTGGTCTGGCTGATAGCTGAGGGGGTGAATGTCATCCCCAGGAAAATATCTGAGATACTGGTACTGTGGTGGATTGGCAGCATAGATGAAATGAGACATTAAATGCAACCAATGTACGTTTTGAATTCATCCATGTTTGCCAAAATGGAACAAGTCCATGACCAGTACTGGAAAGACAGAAAGATATGTATCTATAACTTCACACCACTCTGTCTCCCCAACACCTCATCTCTCCGCCTAACATCTACATCCCTCGGCCCCTCCTTCTTGAACTTTGTCGTAACAACCCACTCCCTCAGCCCCCTCCTATCCTGACCCTGCTCCTCCACCTCCTTGCCCGGCCTATCCAGCGCCAATACCGCAGTGTGCTTGTCTACACCCCCAACCCCATCCTGGCCACTTTGCCCATACTCGCCTTTGCCCAAAACGAGGGGCAAGATACACGCTTCTGCAAAGGAAACCTCTGGCGTACCATCATACACACGTGGTTTCTCTAGGAACTCGATACACCTGTCGCGCTCGGCCTGGAGTCCGGAAAGTGATGGTGTAGGTGACGAGGGGGACGTGACGCTGGCAGCAAGATAAGGAGATAACAGCAAAGTAAGGATAAACTGCGGCGGGAAGAGGATAATCCTATTCTGGCGCGCCAGATCAATCCATTTGTTTGGAGGAAGAAATCGTGCTGCGGTGTGTTCGATACCACCATCATGCGTCGGCTTCGGAATCACAATCTCATCCTCCTGTTCCAAGCCCGCTAATGGCGGGGTGCCCTTGGGAGCAGCGCGTTTGGTAGGCGACGTGGATCCGAGGGGGAGGAAGTAGATGTACATTTGCGTTGTAAAGCGTTTGGGCACGTTACCAGGTGTTACCCAGCGTGTAAAGGGAATCAAAGCATCCGTGTCGGGCACAGCGCCCCAAGTCTCTAGTAAGTCTCTAAACTTGATTTTGCCGCTGTGCACATCTTTTCGGCCTTGTTCACGTTCCTCGTCGCTTATCTCGGTGAACAGCTTTCCCGTCTTCTTGCTTTTGGCAAGTAGGATGCCGCATTCTTCAAAGGTCTCGCGCACGGCTGCCATGCGGTATGCGGGTCCATCTCGATGTCTGGCTGGGTCGTTTACATCTGGTATCTCGCCATCGTGTGTCTTGGACAGAGCGCCGCCGGGGAAGACGTGTGCAGAGGCAAAGCTGGAGGCCTTGGAGACGCGATGGAGGAGGAGGATCTGGTTTGTGGGCGATATCAAGAGTACACTGGTACTTGATTAGTGTGCGGTGATGCGGATTCATGACACAATGGCATACCTCGCGCTCGGCCGTGGGACTGCTGGGGTCTTCAGGGGCGTCTTGGACGGCTTATGATCTGCGGGCATAGACATGTTGCGCGTTTGAAAGCTGTTCCTAACAACCAGCTTGCCTCGAAGATGCGACCTTGTTGGCGATGTAAAAGCAGGTCGCGGTCGATACTGGTCGTACTGAAGACGCGAGAAGGAGCGTGTAGATAGATTGAAAAGTCGTGGAAGGTGCAAGTTAATAGGTTTGGATTCAGCCAAGAGAAGAAGCTTCCTTCGACACGGCTTTGGCATGGTTAGCCACCAATTGAGGCAGCAGTAGCAAAGCGCGCGTCATGACCGGCAACGTGTAGAAGGGATGGGTTGCGGCGCGGGGAGATGCCGAGGCTACAAAGCAGCCCACCCACTACACTGACGTCGTTACCTGGGCAGGCAAGGCTCGAAAGACATCAACAACTTTCGGCAGCATCTCTCATCACTCCAAGATTGCAGAAGATACATAGTGTACAACAAATGTGAACAGTGTTCGTGGTATCATTGCTTTTGGCCTATCCGTTGCTCCATAATCGTACCCGCGTGTCACATGTCTAAGAATGAGGGAAGAAATAATCCCACAACTAACGCCCTACCAATGCATTTCGTACACCACTTGTAACAGCCACCTATGAGTAGAGCTTCTTGTCAAAGCTGTGTAGGCCATGCACGTTACCCTCGGCCTGTGCGCTGGCAGTTCGGAGCTCAAATCGCACATTGCCGTTGTCAACACCCTCGTGGAGTTCAGCGAGGCTCTTGATGCCAATGTCCTGCAGCGAATGTTGAACACCAGCCATCAAGTAAGGAACGAACTTGGTGATGGAGCCACGGTCTTGGACAGACCCGGAAACACCCTGGGCAACCAAGACACGGTCACCTTCAGAGAAGTAGCGCGCAGTACCAGCGTTGCTGGCCTTGGAGTCAGCGGCACCGCCACCAGCCTTCTTGTCTTCCATGGCGGCGATACTGCCCATACCACGGTAGGCCTTGACAAGCTGACCATCACGGCTAACAAAGTACTCTCCAGGCGACTCAGTGGTACCAGCCAAAAGACCACCCATCATGACAGCTGATGCGCCCATGGCAAGACCCTTGACGATGTGACCGACATTTTGGATACCACCATCCGCAATGCATGGTACGCCAAAGCGCTTGGCAAAAGATGTGACGTTGTATACCGAGGTGGCTTGCGGCCGTCCAACAGCCATAACCTCCTGGGTAATGCAGGCGCTTCCGCTACCCATACCAATACGGAGACCATCAGTGCCAGCTGCGATGAGAGCAGCAGCCTGCTCGCGAGTGACTACGTTTCCAGCAATCACGTCGAGCTGAGAGTATGTCTGCTTGATGTACTTGATCATCTCAATCTGGTACATGCTGTTGCCCTGACTGCTGTCGAGAACGACAATGTCAAGACCAGCATCCACGAGCTTTTGCAGACGGATCTTGTCTTCTGGTCGGGTACCGATGGCAGCTGCGGCAATCAGCTGCTTCGAGTGGGGGAGCTTAGATGCAAGCGGGAAGTTCAAGTTCTTCATCAAGTCAGATCGCGACAGGAGCGCAATCAAGTTGAAGCTCTCATCAACAATGGGAAGCTTTCCCTTCTTGGACTTGTTGAGGATATCGTTGGCCTCCTTGAGCTCCACACCGTGGCGGGCAGTAACGAGGTCGGTCGACATGACGGCGGTGACTGGGTCTTCGAGCTTGTCGTGGAACTGAATGTCTCTGGGTGTGATGATACCGACGAGCTTGGATCGGAGAGTACCGTTTTCTTTGCAAACTGTTAGCATATGATCTCCAAAAGCCTATGCGAAACAGAGCAATAGTGAGCATGTCAGGGGTATTTTTTCCACAGCACGACGGAATCGTTGCGGATGAACGAAAGTTAAAAATAAAAGGTAATCATCACAATGCGAGTATGGGGTAAGATTTGAGGCGGACTTACCAGTGACAGGGAAACCTCCGAATCCCCACCTCTCCTTGAGCGCCTTGGCCTCTCCAACAGTGGTAGTAGGAGAGATGACAACCGGGTCGAGAATGAAGCCGTTCTCGAAGCGCTTGACCTTGCGCACCATCTCGGCCTGGTCATCCTGAGAGCAGTTATGGTGAATCACACCGAGACCTCCAAGAAGCGCAATGTGAATCGCCATGTTGTGCTCGGTGACGGTGTCCATGGGCGAGGAGACGAAGGGTGTCTTGAGGGAGATGCGCTTCGTGATTGGGGTATCAAGGGCGACTTCGGCGGCAGGGAAGCCTATGGCATGTTAGGATGCTGTACGAATGCCTATCGCACAACCGAAGCCATAGAAGACCATGTGCAGTACTGGAAGTCTGTACGGTTTACTGCCGACGCAGTATTCCCGTCATGACGTATCCCAGCTTAGAAAATGACATGCGGCAAATGCGAGGACAACGCACCGATGTACCCGGGAAGCATGAGGAAGTCATTGTAGGTAAGACCACCGTTCTTCTTGGAGTCGATGAGCGTCTTGACGTCAATGCCATCGCGCTCTGGGTACTCATTCTTGAGAATCTCAAGAGCCTTGGTGTGGTCCAGGGCGTCTGAAGCCGTGTTTGTCATGGCGTCGCCGTTGGAAATGGGCATTGTAAAAGAAAGGGTATAAGTAAGGGGTATCACTGAAGAAACAGACCGTGGTTCTTTGAAAAAGACACTGGCCGGGGAAAGTTGCGAGCTTTCCCAAGAGAAAAAAGCGAAAAAGTTCAGTCGGGCCAGAAAGAATTTCAGTGGGCTCGGGCGCCAAGGATTACGTATCAGGTGACCCCGCCTTTTAGCGTGTCCACAGCCGCGTCGAAAGCGGTAATGTTTGTGGTGATGGGAAAGACGAGAGTCAGCGGACGCCAGTGCGCCTACATTTGACGTTATCCAAGGGGTACGCTAACATCGAGTCGGGTGCGGCAGTCGACCGTGCAAAG
Organism: Pyrenophora tritici-repentis; assembly: GCF_003171515.1. Taxonomy (NCBI): domain Eukaryota; kingdom Fungi; phylum Ascomycota; class Dothideomycetes; order Pleosporales; family Pleosporaceae; genus Pyrenophora; species Pyrenophora tritici-repentis. The sequence goes on along the minus strand of NC_089392.1, from coordinate 551,343 downwards.
GGTGGTGTTGCAGATGACCGCGGCGGTAAAGTGCGGTACTTGTCGCCCTACAGTCTGCCCATAGTCATTGCGACGATACATGTACGAACAGCTGGGAGAGAGTCTGCAAGCCGGGTGATGGCATGCACGTGATGCGATGCTAGGGGTCATTGGGACTGCACGGTGCACACGTCCCCGCGGTCCGGCGGCGTGGTCAACAACAAGAAAAAGCAAGGGCAGAAACATCAGCAAGACATCAAAGGCTCCGATGCAGATGCACGTAACGTGAGGCGAGGCGGCAGACGGGAGATTTTCGTGGCGTGGCGTGGGGCTGGTAAGGCGGTGGGCTGGCAGGTGTGGCGTTCTGAATCCACGTTACATCGTTGACTCGACAACAGCACTTCCAGCCCGAAGTAAACACGAGCTAAAGCTTTGGACAGCACAAGTCCGCGCTCAATTTCGACGCCGCCGTCTTTCATCTAGTATACCCAATTTCGCTTTCCTCATTACTTTCTTTGCCCGTGCAGAGACAGGTCGCGCGCTTGGTCGCAGGGCTCTGGATTGTCGCTTGGTCCCAATCGAAATCGACATCCTTGTTTTCACGGCAGGCGCACCCATACCTATCTCTTGTAATTATCGTGGGCCTCCATGACGGTCGACTGAGCCTCCACCAACACGCCCGCCTACCCGCTGTTCTTTGTTCTGTACGACACATGCTGCCACGGTTGCGCTCGCCATGAGTTACCTGACTACACCCCGGACAAGATTGGGACATCCATCGACAGCGCCTTCCCCGCTGCGCCAGACCTCGACAGCCTCCAACGGCTCGTCCAACGGCTCCGCCCAATATCCCCCGAGCCGGTCGAGCACGCAGTCTAGCAATGCGTCGGGTGGATTTGCGTCGTTGGGCGGACATCGCCGCGGCCTGAGTGAGGCCACGGCACTCTCGCGGCCGCGCTCAGAAGACTACTTTGGATCGGGAGATGCTGACCCCGGCGACACGTACTCTAGCATGCGAAAGGCGCTGCGACCACTTCAGCAGACCCCTTCGAACCCGCCCTCGCCCGAAAAGATCTACCGGTCCCCAACCGCCTCAAACCCGCCTTCGCCCGAGAAGCTATCCCGACCGCCCACTTTCTCGAGCCCGCCGTCGCCTGAAAAGATATCACGGACGCCGACTTTCTCAAGTCCGCCGTCGCCCGAAAAATTATCACGACCGCCAACATTCTCGAATCCACCGTCCCCGGAAAAGCTTTTGCGGCCTTCCACAGCCAGCCCGACCCGCGCCAGTAACCATATGCGATCGCATAGTATCGAGAACATCTATTCCCCGTTCGATGGGTCCACCATCTCCCCGCCATCGAAACCGCGCCCACTATCATTAGCAGTGTCCCGAAATGACTCTGTACGCGCGCCAACTCGAGATCACTCGTCACGACCCTTGTCAACTCATCTGGAACGACCGGAACTTAAGAGCTTCCAAAAATCGTCTACGCTGCATCTACGTACCCTGTCCAAGTTCGCCGAGGCGGGAAACGATGAGGACTTCGCCATTAAGTCGCCGGAGCAGCAGGTTGTGGGTCTCAATGGGCGGAGGAGGCTACAGAGGACCGATGCTGATCGGGGGAAGAAGGTGGCATCTACGTGGTCGAATCGGAACTGGATGGACCAACAACGGCAGTTTCTGCAAGCGTACGAATATCTTTGTCATATCGGAGAAGCAAAGGAGTGGATGGAGGACATCATCGAGACCGATCTTCCGCCTGTGGTAGAACTGGAAGAGGCATTACGGAACGGTGTTACTCTGGCCGAGATTGTGCAGGCTATCAAAGGGCAGCCACTGCGCATTTTCCGCGACCCCAAGTTGCAGTACCGACATTCGAACAACTACGCGCATTTCTTCAAGTTCTTGGGTGAAGTCGAATTGCCCGATTTGTTTCGCTTTGAGCTGGTTGATCTATACGAGAAGAAGAATGTGCCAAAAGTCATCTACTGTATACACGCCTTGTCGTGGCTATTGTTCCGAAAAGGCATTGTAGATTTCCGTATCGGTAACTTGGTTGGTAAACTCCAATTCGAAGACCACGAGCTGGAGGCTACACAGAAGGGCTTGGACAAATCTGGCGTTAGTATGCCCAACTTCTCCGGCATGCATACAAACTTTCAGGTCGAGCCGGAACCTGAGCCGGAGCCGGTGGAGTCGGAGGAAGATCGCGTCGATCGCGAACTAGCCGAGAATGAAGATACCATACTAGATTTACAGGCACAGATACGGGGTGCACTAGTAAGAATACGCCTTGGAATGCTGATGCAGGAGCTCTGGGACCATGAGCACCTCATAGTCGATCTACAAGCGCGCATTCGCGGCGACTGGGCCCGGCAAATTTCCCAGTACCGTATGGACATGCGACGGTTTGCCGTCACCCTGCAAGGTGCTGCCAGGGGGTTCCTACTTCGGTCTAAGCTACGGGGTGAAGAGCAGTATTGGCATGACAAGGAATACCAAGTCTTGAAGGTGCAGAATCTCTTCCGTGGACGCAAGGCCAGGGCGCAAGTTCAGTACACAAAGTCGAAAATCGAGCAACACGAGCATGGTATACGGCAGTTCCAAGCGGCGATCCGAGGAGCATTGGAACGAATGCGTGTATGCGACCGATACGAACAAACTCGCGACACTGAACCCTCTGTCGTAAACGTTCAAGCTATGATTCGCGGTGCCCTTCTTCGACTCCACGTAGATCGGGAGTGGGCCGAGCTACAACAATACGAAGCTCACATTGTGCAGCTACAAGCCATGTCACGAGCAATGCTTGTCCGCCAATCCATGCACACTGAACAAGAAAGTCTCCGTCCGATTGAAACCATGGTCACGTCTCTCCAATCCGCTATACGGGCAATGCGTCTCCGCAAATCCCTGCGTACGGAGCAGGAAGGCCTCGGCCAAAGCGAAGCCATGATCACTCAATTACAGTCTGCTGCACGAGCCCTACTGATTCGCAAGACGATGCGTACAGAGCAAGAAGGTCTTCGTCAAAACGAATCCATGGTCACTCTTCTACAATCTGTCGCGCGAGGTCTCCTCGCTAGAAGTAAGAATACCGCAATGCAGGAGAAGCTGGTAAGCACCAATGTCAATTGGTCTGGTCTTCAGTCTCAAGTTCGTGCCAATGTGTTGAGGAGCTCTGTCAAGATGATTCAAGAGGCACTTCAAGCTGAAGTTCCTCAAATCACCGATCTACAAGCCGTTGCAAGAGGAGGAAAGATGCGTTCTGAAGTCGCTGATATCCTTGCCCAACTAGACGGCCAAGAAGGCGCCATTCTTTCTCTACAATCAGTCATTCGTGGTTTCCTTTCACGACAAAGGCACTTTTCTGATCTCAAAGCACTCCAGGCACAGAACACCACTATACTTGATTTTCAATCAGGTTGCCGGGCATTCGTGGTACGCCAACGCACGTACGATACGCTGTGCGAGCTCAACGCACAGGAACCTGAAATCATCGACTTCCAGTCTATCGCACGGGGTATGCTCCTCCGGATGCACATTGGTCTGCAGCTCGGTCAGGTAGAGGAGCACGAGGAAGCCATCGTGGAGCTACAAACCATGGCGCGTGGTTTGATCATCCGACAGAAGTTTGCCGAAAAGCAGCAGTTCTACAAGGAGAACATGGAGAAGGTCATCAAAGTACAGAGCTTCATCCGTGGACGACAACAGGGTGAGGCCTACAAGAGCTTGACAAGCGGAACCAACCCTCCTGTCTCGACAGTCAAGAATTTTGTACATCTCCTCAACGATAACGACATCGACTTTGATGAAGAGATTGGTAAGTTGTTTCTTGTGATTTCAGACGGCCCCCAGCTAACGTAATTCCAGAGTTTGAGCGGCTGCGCAAAACGGTTGTACAGCATGTACGACAAAACGAACTCGCCGAGCAGTACGTCGATCAACTCGACATCAAGATTGCGCTGCTTGTAAAGAACAAGATTACTCTTGATGAAGTCGTCAAGCATCAAAAGCATTTTGGTGGCAATGTCGGAACTCTACTCAGCAGCAAAGACATCTCATCAAAGGACCCCTTCGATCTCAAAGCCCTCAACAAGAACTCTCGTCGGAAGCTCGAACAGTACCAGGAGCTCTTCTTTGTTTTGCAAACCCAGCCGCAATATCTGGCACGACTTTTCAGGCGGGTTCGCGAACAAGGTCTGGCCGATGGTGATACTAAGCGCATTGAACAGCTGACTATGAGTCTGTTTGGTTTGGCTCAGAAGCGCAGGGAAGAGTACTGGCTACTAAAGCTCCTGACACGGTCTTTGAAAGAGGAGATTGAGGGATGCGCGTCGCTGCACGAGTATCTTCGCGGAAACTTCTTCTGGACCAAGCTGTTCGCCAACTACGTTCGGTCTCCAAGGGACCGGAAGTTCCTCAAGGAGGTCCTTGGAACAGTTATCCGCGAAAACATTATCGAGAACGAGCACCTAGATCTGGAGAGCGACCCCATGCAAATCTACCGCTCAGCAATCAACAACGAGGAGCTGCGAACTGGTCAACGGAGTCGTCGTGACCCTAACGTTTCGCGTGACGTAGCTCTGAAGGACCCCGAAACGCGTGGAACCTTCATTCACAACCTACAAGACTTGCGAGATGTTGCTGACCAGTACTTCACCACGTTCGAGGAGGTCCTTCATCGCATGCCGTACGGCGTACGATACATTGCACAGCAAATGTTCGAGGAGCTCCGGGCAAAGTTCCCTTACGAGCCACAAGAGCAGCTGCTGCAAATAACAGGTCACTGGGCGTGGAAGTCATACATCCAGCCTGCTCTGTTACAACCCCAGCACTGGGGTGTGGTAGACCGCGGGTTGTCACCAGTCATGAACAGGAACCTTGGAGCCGTCGGTAAGGTGCTGAGTCAGATCGCGGTTGGTAAGCTGTTTGGTGGTGAAGACATCTATCTACAACCTCTTAACAGCTACATCACCGAGGCCATTGATCGTCTGCAAGACATCTGGTCGAACATGATCAACGTTCGTCCTGCAGAAGCTCAGTTCGAGATTGACGAGTTCAACGATCTCTTCGCCAGGACAAAGCCAACTCTCTACATCAAGCTTGCCGATGTCTTTGCCATCCACAACCTTGTCATCGACGATCTATCGAGCCTTTGCCCTTCGCAAGACGATCCCCTTCGTGAGGTCATCCGTGAGCTTGGTAGCGCTAAGAACAACGAGAATGAGTTGTTGCATGTTAGCGCTAGCGAAATCACCCTGACTCTGAACCCCAAGTACCACGAGCAAGAGGGTAAGCACTCTTATTCTACTTTACTGGCTTTTGCTAACATGTCTAGATCCCGATGCTGCGATCAAGTCTCTCTTCATGGAGACCAAGCGTTACGTCCTCTACATCATCCGTGTCCAGACGGGCGCGAACCTTACAGAAATCATGTGCAAGCCCGTCACCCCCGAGGACGAAGACCGCTGGGACGCGCTTGTCCGCGAAGAAATAATTGCACAACGGAAAGACCGAACACGGAAACAAAACAATGTAGTCCGCTCTTCCGCCGCCTCAACCTACACGACCGACATGGGCTCCAACTCTGTGCTCGATCTCGACTACCCCACACTCAAGCAGTACTGTCTTGAGAACATGGTGCAGCTCCAACGCGCAGGCCGCATCACCCACACCAACAACTACCAAGATCTACTCAACGCCATCGCCCTCGACATCCGCACCAAGCACCGAAGACGCATACAGCGCGCCAGGGAATTGGAAGGCGTGCGCACCACGCTCGCAGCGCTAGACGAGAAGGCGCATTTCCTCGAATCCCAACTCAAATCCTACAACGACTACATCGAGCAAGCCATGGTAACCCTGCAATCGAAAAAGGGAAAAAAGAAATTCCTCCTCCCCTTCACCCGCCAGTACAACCACCAGCGCGAGCTCAAAAACTCTGGTCGCGAATACCGCTTCGGCTCCTTCAAGTACTCGGCCCGCAACCTGGCTGAAAAGGGCATCCTCATCTCGTGGTCTGGCTACCACGAGCGCCAGTGGGATCGCCTCGATATGACTATCTCAAGCAACCAGACTGGTATCTTTGAGATTCAGGGCTCCCAAGGGTCCATGATGATTCCTGGTGCGTTTGCTGAGGTCCCGCTTGATGGGCTGCTGCAGGCTCAGTTCGATAATCACCAATTTATGAATTTGTTTGGTGAGGGCGCGAGGGGTGCCGCCGCGGGTGAGGGCGTCGCGAGGGTTAATGTTAATTTGTTCTTGCATTTGATTTTCAAGAAGTTTTACCGCGATGAGTAGGTTCGAGGTAGGTGGGGTAGGGTGGTGGAGATGGGCACATGATGTTTGGGATGATGACAGATATGCGGTTTCGCTACAATAGGGCGCTGGGGCTGGGGTTACGCGGTGTTTTTGCATGTATACCTTTTTCGGGTTTTTGCTGGGGTTTTTTTTGGCTGTTGATTGGTGGCCTGCTTGGGGTGTTGTTGGGCTTTTTTGCTTTCACAACTTCCCTCTCCCCACACCCTTTTTTTGGTCATGCGGTCTACGAGACAACCATGATGATGATTCTTGTCGCCTTTTCTTTTTTGACGAAGAAAACGACGAAGACGACTGGCATTCTTCTCTTCTCTTTTTCTTTCTCTTCTTCTCTCAATACCTTTTTATATCTCACGCTTTGTGTTGCTGCTCTTTGACGAAATGGCATATATATCCCCCTGCGGCACATAAAATATAAATCTCAATATACTTATATACATACATGACTTGCACCCACATCCTCCATCAATCTCCCCATCCAACGCACTATCACTCCTCCCCAACCCTAAAAACATACTTAACCGCACTCGCCTTCCCCTCCTTCAGATTCCTCAACCCCGTCTCCACACCCCCCAACCCACCCGGCACCACCTCGTACGGATGCGGCACAAACCAGCCCTCCTGCAACCCCCTCGCTAGATACCTAAACATAACAAACGCAAAATCCGCATCCCCGCCATGCGCCTCGCCCACACTCGTAACCCGCATCTTGACACTTTCCGGAATACCCTCGTACTGTTTTCCGGGAAGCACCAACACAAGCTGACCCTCCGGCTCAAGCACTTGCACGATATTAGTATACGACCCATGTTCACTCACAGCGTCGTAGGCGTGGTGTAATTTGCTCCCAGCAAGCGCGGTCTGGATACCAGAAACGACAGCCGCGTCGCCGTCGCGGTAATCGACGATTGTGTCGCCGGCGGCGTGATCGATGAGGGATTCTACAAAGGGGATGCCGCGGCCGGCGACGGCGATGATGGGGTGGATGCCTGCGCGGCGGGCGAGTTTGATGGTGAATGCGCCGACGGCGCTGGCGCCGCCGTAGACGAGTAATGGCGTCGGCGTCTTTTCTTTCTCTGGCGTTGATGTTGCAGCACTCCACGGATCAGGCAGACCCATGCGTTGGTGTAGACCGATAGCCGCTGTCATGGCGGCGAGGGGGATGGTGGCAGCGGCTTCAAAGGAGACGGACGCCGGGATGTGGAATGTGGTGTGGGCGTGGCCGACGGCGTATTCGGCAAACGAACCACCTGGGGTGAGCATCTTGTGGAAGGAGGCGACGCGGTCACCCGGCTTGAATTCGTAGACGTTTGCGCCGACGGTGTGAATGTAGCCTGCGATGTCGTCGCCCGAGTTTGTGTTGGGTGCCATGTTGTAGGCGGGGATTTTCCTGGGGCGTGAGGTTAGATGGGGGTTGACTCTTGGATGAGATTATTCATTTTATTGTTCTAGGGGGAGATCGTGAGGTTCGACTGTAGAACGTACCAGTCCTTGGGGTTACTACCGCTGACTATGACCTTAATGACGACTTGGTCGGGTCCTGGTGTGGGCATTGGCACATCTTTGATAGTGACCGTTAGGTCCTGTGCAACCTGTGCTTCCTTCATCTTGTCGTCTATAACAAATATCTCTTTCTGCAGCCTCGATTGATATTGCTGTAGGTCCCGTGATCTGAATTGACTGTAGATAGTTGAGTAATGACGTCTTCAAGGGACTAGTAGTAGTAGCAAGACGTCGGGGAACGGCGACATCTTTATACGCAAACACCAGGTCCTTTTCTTCGCCCTATTTCCTCTTTTCCTTCGTCCATTCATTCGTCCGGAGTATTCCCGGACTCTATCACACCACGACAGGCGTTGATGGGCATGTATTAACAATCAATGACGCATGTGGGGTAGAGGGGTGGAGTGTTGGTTAGTCGATGAGGAGTACCAAGTCCGGCCATATGGCCGAGATTGGCCGATTCCGTGCCTTCGTATCCAATCCTTCACGGTCGCCCCAGGGTATATCATTTGAGAAATCATAGGTAACGTGTCATATCGAAGAAAAAATGAGGAAATCGAAATTTCAGCAGAAAAGAAGACGATATCTGATCATGACTTGAAAATATGCTGTAAAACACAAGGAGTATACAACGTATCAAAAATTCGCGACGAAGAGACGAAGTCTCTCAACGCAGCGCGAAGCCAAAAACAACAAAACAACTCTAATCACTGCCATGGGCAGAACATTAATCCAAACGCCGTCCCATACAATCATTAATGCTTATAGGGAGTAACATCCATGGGCTTGATAGACATTGCAAAGACCCTGTGTAACGCGACAACCCGTTGAGTGGAATCGAGAAAAGACGTGACAGCAAGAAGAGAAAGATGCTAAAAACCCCAACGGTGTCTTCTCCAATCTCCTGAGGTTGGGCGTCAGCAAGAGTGGTCAATCAACGCCAGACACTCTTAGAGTTGGGCATTAGACTACCTCTTTGCGACGAATTGCTAATAACGCGCACATGCGCACGTGTATTCGAACCGAGTGGTGCTTCCCGTGGTCGATCGTCACCAACGTTGGCCATGGTGGTGCGCCTTACGGCAGCCTTCATGATGGGTTGGACCCGCGGGCTGAGTACGCTATTCTTCCAGTCAGTATCGTGGTTTGATTTGACCATGCGACGTGCCGCACCCGCCGAAAGAAGAGAGTTCTCATTAGGCGGACTACCAACGGTTGCCGCTGTTGGACTGCGCCGCCGTTGAGCACGGTTGATGGGCACTGAACCCCCATTTGTTGATGAACGCCTCTTCATAGCATGCCCAATCTGGCGGGCATCTGCAGCTGTCCACTTCTCTTCTTCGGAACTGGAGTGGCCACTGTTGCCCTCTGGAACATGTTCTGAAGAGGCAGTTTCTACATTACTCAACGCCGAGGTACGCGTATTGCTGGCGATTTCGCGCAGCGGAGACGCGTTATCAGAGTCTGAGGTGTATGAGGTGTTGACACGGGAACCAGGTGAGCCATCCGAGCGTTTCGAGAGGGCGCCAAGTGCGAATCTTGACGAACCCTTGAGGTCGACAGAGGCCTTTGGTGGTGTGGGTATGGGTGAAGAGCCACCCGAGTCATATGTCGGTACAGGAATACCCGTGGAAAACATTGGTGGTGGCCTAACTGGCTTTGCGGGCGAGCTTTGAATGGGTTCAGGCGTCTTTTGGAACTCGGCAAGGGTTCCGTTCTCCGTGTCGTCCCTCCAGCGTACTCCGCGCTTGGTCTTGGATGGCGACTTCTTCCTTGCTGGCGAGAACTGAACACCCTTCTTCACCGCTATTCCTAGGATCTTCTTTCGACGCGGCGATGCTTTCACAGGTGACGCAGTAAGGTGCGATGCGTCGGCTAGTGTTGGCAGAGCCAATGGCCTCATCGGAGATGGGGCCATGATGTTTACAGGCTTCCTCCGCTTTGGTGTGCCCCTGGAGCTTGGCTGGAAGAATTCAGTTACCGGTAAACCGCCATCTGGCCGAATAGCCTGTGAAGTCGCATTTGTGCACGAGTTCATGATCTTGGTGATGAGCTTCCGTGCAGCATCAACTGCCTCGGTCTCATCCATCTGAGTGATCTGGCTGAGGATTGTGACTGTCTCAATGTGCGCCTGGACAAGCACCTGGACAATCGCCGCGTCACCTCCTCTTTCTTGATCCAACAAAGCATTGAGAAGTTCGCGGTCGGCGTTTGACTTGAGCAGCTCATACTCTCTTGTCAAATTGGCAGCATCATGACCATCTGTGTTACCGTCAATTTCCGCTAGCGCCCTCAATCCAACTTGCAACGCAGTGTCCATCTTGCTGGTCCAGACGGTACGTTCCAATCGTCGGTGGCAATGTTGGCGCGTCTGCTCGAGCTCTGCCGAAATGCCGACTGCAGTGTCTCGCATCGCCGTAATTTGTGGTGGCATCTCCTCGTGTTCCCGAACGTCCTTAACGTTGTCGAATGCGGCAATCCAAGATGAAATGAGTGAAATACGCTTCTCCGCTTGCTTCAGGGTCTTGGACATATTCATCCGCTCCTTGCGGTCGGGCTCCGAATCAGCGTAAGCTTGGCGTAAGCGTATCACAGCATCCCGGAGAACACCATCCTTCTTTTCACTCTGCTTCTGGAACTTGACGAATGCGCTGCCCTCGAAATCCTTCTGCTTCTTCATCAGCTCCTCAATCAAGTGGCGTTGCTCGTCAATCTTGACAAGGTAGTCCTTGACGTGGCGGTTGACATTGTACACATTCTTGGTGACCTTGGTCTGGATGTTCTTTGCGCGGTTGGCATATCGCAGCGTGTTCTGGGTTTCGTCGAAATGTGCGCTGGACGGACTAACGCAAACAATCATGACGGTCCGACAATTGCCTCCGAGCGAGAACTTGAGCAGTCGTGTAAGTTTGGAGTTACGGTACGGAATGTGGTTTCGTTTCCGGGGGTCGCACAAAGCGTTGATACAACTACCCAAGGCGAGGAGGGACTTGTTGATGTTGGCACCTTCCGTCAGACGCTCTCCACGGTTCTTTGTAGCACTTGCTCGCTCACTTCCTGCCAAATCGATGATACTGAGGGTAGCCATGGTGTGGGGTTCGTTGACGGAAGCGTTGCGATCTTTAGAGGAGACATTAATTTGGAGCACAGCGTGTGATCGTGACGAGGTTGCGTTCGCTTCCGTGGGAGACATGGTTCGGTATTCGTTGCCACGGACAATCATATCCATGACTTCCTGGACCTGCTCATTGTTAGTTTCTCTAGAGGCCACGTTTGCTACCCACTCACGTTCTGTGGTCGATGGCTAGAAAGGCCAGCGACTGAGACGGCCTGGTTTGCATCCTCGCGCAGCATAAGAGCCTGCTTACTCCCGCCTTCTACTAGCAAATCGCGAATCGTCTCATTGTAAATCTCTAGGTAGGAAAGCGTGATCTCGGTGACCTTTTCCTCCTGTACTTCTTGAATCTTTTCGAACAATTCCTGCATTGTCAAGAAGATGATTCCGGGCTGTTGCGATGTACCCCTGTGACGAGTCAGTCTGGCGCAGAGGCTTGAGTGATGTATTGGAACCTACGTGATGGTATGCGTCTTTCCACAACCTGTAGCACCATATGCAAAGACGGTTGCATTGTAGCCGTCCAGCACGCTGTCCAGCAGAGGCTTGGTGGTGGCTTCGTATACATCGGCTTGTGAAGTTGTGTCGTCAAAGACGCGGTCGAATGCAAAAGTGACGTCTTTTGCTCGCTTTCCCTGGGGCCCTATTGTCGATCGTCCAAACCTTTGAACGGCATTATCTTCAGGAGGGTCAAAAATCCTAGCGTCATGTCAGCCTCTAATACTCGAGACGGTATCCCAGTACCCTTACAAGCATTTCTCGTCCATGACCTTGATGACAGGTCGAATGCCCTTGTGTATCTTTGGGGCCGGCAGCCCCGCCAGAGAGCCATCGCCGAGGAACAGAGTTGGGTCGTCATTCCGCGTCACCTGCGCCGCCTCTCGGATTGTAAAAGGGCGGACTCGTACGGTGACGGAGATGGACGACGCGCCCGCGGCGGCCATGATTGCGCCCTAGAATTAAGAAAATGATTGTCGGGTGCAGAGTGCAGCTGAAGAGCGTAGTGGAAAGAGCGGCAAAGGAGTGTGTGTTGTGGTGCGGTCTGTTGTGCTCAATGACGACGAGCCACCTCGTAACTTCTGTTGTTGCACGCACGGCTACACAGTAAACAGACAGGGATCTAAAAGCGGAAACCGCGACCCTGGTGCCAAGACCCTGATGTTTATCTCCATAATTTCCGACGTGGCGGCCCTGAATGGTCTCGTGGCCTCTGATTTCACTGGTCGGGCGCGCTGATCCGAACATCACCACACCACAATATTCAAGGTTTGAACCACGGATTGGGAGATGCGCATCTCATTTAGACAAATCCTAACTATCAAAAAGCATGGAAAAAGCAGAACCAAGTCATCAACCCCTTTGAGGGCACCTCCTCCACAAGAAGTCATCAGTGCAGAATACCCAGGGCCCCTGTACACTGAGCAAACTAGTCATGTTGCTGGGCCTACATCGACTCACAATCAGCCATCTAACCCTTGGTGGTGCACTTCTGCCACTGGACGTACACAACTTGGGTGAACTTCAGGTCAGTAGAGTCGGTGGTGAGGAGACCAGTGGCGCTGGCGTTTGAGCTGGTCAGGCGGACCTGAGAGTTGATGTTGAGCATGCCAGTGGTTCCGCAAGGCGACCATACAACCGACGTGCTGTCGGCCTCGTCGTGCTTGAGGTAGTCGCCGTTGACTGGGCCCTGGAAAGTGTACTCGGTGCTGGTCTAGAATTTGTGTTAGGAGTTGCTTTATGCTAGGTGGGATTATATGGTATCTTACCTGAGCAGTTTGACCAGAGAAGTAGTAGGTTGACTTGAGGGTACCAGTAACACCCTTTTGGATGGAAGAGTAGCCGCGGTAGTCAGCGGAGAGGATAGAGTACTGGAAGCCTCCGGGGTAGTTGATGTCGACGTTGAGCTGGCAGTTCTTTCGCTGCTCGGTTACAGAAATGCCGGGGCCAATTGAGGCGATGTACGAGTCGAAGATGAGCGTTACGATAGTCCTATCGCTGCTGATCTGGGAGCTCATGGTACCCTGGGGGCAGCCGGTTCCTCCATAGCTGACACCGCGAATCGTGACCTGTATTGTCTAAGCCCATTTTCTACACTTGGTTGGTGAGAGACAACATACCGAGCCTGGTGGAGGAGCATCTGCGAGATCAAGTGTGGGGAGAGCAGGGGCCACAGCTGCGAGAGAAAGTAGAGTGAAGAGCCACTTCATGTTGATGATTTAGATGATGATGGCCTGGAGATATACAGTGCAGATGGATGAGGTGATACCGAGAGTAAAAGCTGGGTGAGGATTATACAGAGGAACATGAACCAGGTTATATACCTATCGTCTGCAACCTATTATTACTCCATGTGCTATAACCACTCCTACGGCACCACCTTCCTGGCAGACACGAGCTACGACCGAGAACTACAGTACTTGCCAAGACCTACTGGCAATATCGAGTACGGCTGAACCGACGGGTCGCTCATGCTCATAGGCCCAAAATCTTCAAGGCTGCTCAGGTGAGTTCGTGTTTTTGACAAGGTGTAGTATGACTCCACTACGTTGCATCTGGAGCTGGCCTGAACGCTAGGTGCCAATACCTGGGGTACGCGATAGCGTTGTACCAAGTACATCCCGCTCGGTATGCCGCACCCACACCCACAAAAGTGATGGGTAAAATTCATATCGAGATCCCTAAGCATGCTGTATCGAAACCTTGACAAAGGCGATTGTTCTGCCAATAGAATTCTGCCATATTAGCGACCTGGGTGCGGATGTTGTTTGCCGACGGGAACATCTCTATTTCTGAGGCGCTTCTGTTGCTTGGGTTGATAGTTTCTAGATGGCAGATACGAATTCCGGGCTTGTAGTTGGTAGAATGCATGGCTATCGTGTATCAGTTGACAGATAGGGTACTGGATTATTCCCTTGGAAGCGAGTTGCATACTCGCTTGTGCTTTGCATCCGAGGTTCTCGTGGCCAGCACAGGGAAATAGATTGAATTTGAATTACAATAGATATCAGTTCAAGGGTACAGAGCTCAGAATAGCAACATCGAGCCTGGGTGTTGGATGTAGAGAGTTGACGAGACGCCGTGAGCAGTGAGGGGTTCTCCACAGTGCCGGTGATTTTCATTTAGCGATCCCGTAAGTAATACGATAACGGGAGAGTTTGCGGAACAGAAGGCCGAAAGTTTTGTCTTTTTCTTGGTTGAGTGGCTTTGCTAGTGAATTATAAGACGTGCCTGGTGGTGGATTCGTGAGCGGGATACAGCTCTTGGCGCGTAGATTAACCTTATATTAAAGCTTGTCGTTCCATCGGTGCTCGAGACCCTGTCATAATCAATCTTAGCGAAGAGAATAATCTGCAGGGGCACATATGAAGTTTGCCGTGGTAGAGCCAAATACCCAAAAATAACTGCTGACATGGTAGTGCTGCAGCTCGTGACATGGGACTAGGCTACGACTCCGGATGTATCGTATGAACTCGCACGACTACTGCCGGTTCAAGAGGGAGAAGTGCAGCCGGCGTGAAGCTACAAGCCGGATAGATTGAGTGTTGATTACACACATCGTGTCAGACCATTGCGACAAGTCCAGCCGGTCGAACGATACGTGGGAGACAAGTCCATTGGACCATCGAGCTGGATATGAGTGCGTTGCTGTCTCCACTCATGTTGGTGACGACGAGCGAGGATATTCTGTACCATGGTGATAGTACTCGAACCCGCAGACACGATAAAGTCCATGCGATGAGACTGAACGCAGGATCCGTGCCGACAACCTGCCTGTTCAACCACTCCACGGAAAATCGACCGAGAAGGCAGCACAATGGCTTGTCCCTCAGTATGGGTGGATATTTGCTGATCGAGGTGTGTCGTGGTACTTCCTGGCGATAATGGCTCTGGACTACTGAGGTTGGGTGGTTCGACAAGCTCGTCGCAGTGGCAAGGACTGCCTGGGTAAGAAAGACAGCTCAGCGGATCCAGCCGGACATCTGGAACAAGCCCGAAGACCGAGATGAGAGGGCGCTCTTCGCTTTAGCTGCGACCGGACAAGTGGTTGAGGTGACCGATTTCCGGGTAAAAGAGTAAGTTACTGAGCCAAGCGCGTTGTCGAGGCTGGCTGGCTGGCTGGCTGAAAGCTCACGCTACGACGGAAGGTACAACGTGTCACATCAACACCAGCATGAAAAAAGTACGAACTCAAGTCGCAAGATAGAGAAAACAACAAAAGTAGGTAAAGAACTCGGGGCGTATCGCATCGCCGCTCCCCGTATTCCTCGCCTCGGCAGAAATACCCCGCCACCCGCGTGGCTGAAGCTCCCATCCATCCCCTCGATTTGTAAGTCCCTCTCTTCCATGTCATCATCGCCGCGGTCCAATTGCCCAGCGGCAAACTTCCTAAAAAGCGCATAAAACACACTCCTCCCAATCTATAACCCACACCCACCAAACCGCCCAATCTGAAGCTCCTATCTATATTTCTCTTAGTCTTCCTCTCCTACCTTTCCATGTCCTTTTTGACAAAGTTCTTCCGCCCCTTCACCACAATGTCAAACGCGCCCGCACAACCCATGACGGTGCCTTCGGGCGCGCAAACCGCCACCGTAGCCGCCGGCTGCTTCTGGGGCGTCGAACACATGTTTCGTCGCGAGTACAAGGGCAAGGGCCTTTATGATGCGCGCGTGGGGTATATTGGTGGTGATACGGAGAACCCGGGGTATAGGGCCGTGTGCAGTGGACGGACGGGTCGTAAGTTTTATTCCTTTTCTTTCTTCTTGTTTAAAATGTAGGAAGCTAACGTATTGAGGGTAGATGCCGAGGCGCTGCAAGTAGTTTACGACCCCGAGAAAGTCACGTATCGCAACTTGTTGGAGTTCTTTTACAAGATGCATGATCCTACGACTGCAAATCGCCAGGGCCCGGATGTTGGCACACAATACCGATCGGCCATTTTTTACCACGATGCCGAGCAGGAGAAGATTGCGAGAGATGTTACGGACAAAGTTAACAAGCAGTGGTGGAAGGGCGATGTGGCGACGGAGATCCTGCCTGCAGGCAAGTGGTGGGACGCGGAACAATACCATCAATTGTACTTGGACCATAACCCAGGCGGTTATGAGTGCCCGAGCCACTTTTTGAGGAAGTTCCCACCGCTACAGGATTAGGTACCTAGACTTCGGAAGAGGAGATGAGTAATTTTGGATATTCAACATAGAGCAATAGATTTCAACCAATGTCTCACGGCGAACAAGGTGCACTCTCACAAAAAGGCTTGCTGGTTTTGACGTCATGTTATTCATTGGTTGAATTTTGGCATAGACATGTGTCATACAACAACCTCATGCATCTATGAAGGTGGAAGGACATCGAAGGTGTGGGCGACTTCCTTCTCCCATGGCAGACGGTCCTTGCCGTAGATCTCCGCACCAGGCTTGAAGTTCTTGACACCCTCGTCGAGCAATCCTGTCCTCAAGACAATGTTGTCAGGGCCGAGGGCTTCTTGAACGTGGTAGACATGGGTGGTGCAGTTCTTGCAGTAGTACTAGAAAGCATTAGCATGAAGAAAATGCCAAACATGCCGGGATGGAATGCGACATACGCAGTGAACGCTCTTGCCAGAGTCACCCTTGTATGTGTATTTGCCGAGGTCGTCGCCCTTTGTGATCTTGAGCGCTTTGGCGGGGATGATTTGGTTGAGTGTGTAGGCTGAGCCGGAGAGGTCTTTGCAGGTGTTGCAATGGCTGGCGTATATGGTTAGAACCAATTCCAACCAAGTAATGCATACCGTCCATTAAATGTAAAAGACCAGGAATACCACTTACCAAAGAATATGGGCCTGCTGATCCTGCTGCAGCGTAGCAGTAAACTCGGTCTGCTTGCAGTGGCAGTGTCCCATAAAGTCCGTCATCTTGTCGAATCGGTGCTAGGTATTTCCGGATTGAGTGATGAAGTTTGGAGTGTGATGTAAGTTGGACAACAAGGTCCTCGAGGCTGCGGAGCTTATATACCCGTGGACCTCCAGGTAAGAGGGAGGGCTCCCTCTTACCACCAAGACCCGCCAGCCTGCTGCTGCTTTCTCAATTACTCTTTCCTTTCCCAATCAGACCCGCGCTCCTATCGGAAGGCTCAAGCAGCCAGCGTATCAGGAGTCACTCGCCGTAATGCCCGATGCAGGTATTTGTCAAAGAAAGAGCGGCGTAGTGCATCATCGTACATGCATCCTCAGGCCTGTGCGACCCGGACTTTAACATTCAGCCCCAAGCAGACGCTCCAATGGCAGATACAGACGGCATACGGGAATCCATATTCCGGGCCCGCTGGTCCGTAGTCAAGCTTACACGGCATCCCGAGGTTGAGAGTTATTTGGAATGCTGAAGGGAGCTGTGGCCATGTTGAAGGTGGGGGAAAGAGCTTCGGGACGCGATCGGCACCATGACGAAAGCGGGACAGACGGCAGCAGTAGTTAGCTGGTAGCTCGATGCTGCGCTGTTGTGGGTCGGTCCTACGCGTGTTCCCATTGATGTAGCGGGATTGGACGGAATTCCAAATGTTATGCAGTAACGGATCCAGGCACGACAGGGCGGAAGGATGGAGTGTTCGAGAATCGGAGTAAGCGCGTCTGGCTAGATCGATGCCATCAATGCCATGATGTTTCTTCTGTACACGCTAGAAGATGGGAAGGGAGGTGAATTGAAACTTCAGTATCTCTCTCCTTGTCTGATTTTACTCCCAAAGTCAAATGCTCCACCGCGATATA
Organism: Pyrenophora tritici-repentis; assembly: GCF_003171515.1. Classification (NCBI taxonomy): domain Eukaryota; kingdom Fungi; phylum Ascomycota; class Dothideomycetes; order Pleosporales; family Pleosporaceae; genus Pyrenophora; species Pyrenophora tritici-repentis. The sequence continues at coordinate 533,679 of NC_089392.1, read as the reverse complement.
CATTGAATCAAAAGCAAAACACAATCAGCCAGCAACTGTATCAACCATTTTTAATCGCCTTCACTCAACCTCGAGCAAGTCATATCGTCCGCCATGCTTATCAAGGGCATCCTCCACTCGCTCCATAATAGCAAGCACCTTCTCCTCTTCTAATCTTCTGCCCACCACCTGCACAGCAACCGGTAGACCAGCCATCTTGTCAGCATCATAGTGCTTATACGCCCCTTGTGCAACACCGTTCAACTTCTTTGCGTTGAAAGTCGAAGGAAGCGCGTCCTTGGCCGGGTCAACATGTGTTACTGGTATGATACCAGCAGAGTAATCGAGCTGATCCAACGTTAGCAATGAACCAAGGGTATGGGAAAGATGACGACGCTTACCAAGTTGAACAAAAACGTGTAACCGCAGCTGCTGACTGCATCGTGCATACCACCATGCGGCACAGCCGGTGTCGCGTTCGGCGGAGTGAGCATGACATCCATCTTAACCTCCTCAGCCCACCACTTGAAAAACTTTGCCTTGAAAGCCTCGCGCCTGAAAGCAAGCTTCCAATACTCGGTTGTGTTCTTGGGGTTCCAGTCTCGGAGTAAGCCAGCCCAGATTTCATCGCCCTTGATGTACTTTACGTAGAGGTAGTGTACGTACTTGACGAAGCGAGGGAGCTTCATGTACGACACCATTTGCGCAGCACCGTAATCGTTCCATTCTCCACTCCGGAAATGTGCCATGAATGTATCACCGCCGTCGCTTATGAGAAGTTGAGAGGCTATCTGCAGAGCTTCGTATGGCGATGGGGGCTCGACATCAAAGACTTCGTGGCCTTCAGCTGCAAGTGCTTTGGCTGTTTGGTCTAGAGCTCGTGCACATGCTGGTGATGGATCTACAACGCGGTCGGTGCGCATGATGCCTATGCGTAGCTTCTTCTTTTCTCTGTACTCGGTCTCCACGTCCTCTCTCCATTCTATTGGGTGAACACTGTAGTCGTATGTCCAAGGCTTCATCTGGATGAAACTGCGTGTAAAGTACGTCAAATCGTTTAGTGTCCTGGCCATTGGGCTGAAGACGGCGGGAATGCCTTCTTGACCGGCCATACTCGTGTTCGCGCCTATCTTTGGCCAACGTCCTGTTGAGCATCGAATCGAGTAGCAACCGGAGAAGTGTGCGGGTGCGCGAACTGAGCCCGCGACATCTGACCCAATACCAATGCGACTGCCACCAAATGCCAAAAGCGCCGATTCTCCACCTGTTGAGCCACCCGGAGAGTATTTATCATTGTGTGGGTTCTTGCTCTGGCCCCAGACGTCGTTGGTCGATTCGAAGGAGAGGAGAGTCGTAGGCAGATTGGTCTTGACAAACGGTACTGCTCCAGCATCTTTCAATATCTTCACCATTATGCCATCATCGGCTGCTGGGTTTCCTACATTCTTCGTATAACCAACAGAGGTGTCAAAGCCTTTGACATGTACAGAGTCCTTCAATGATACCGGAATACCAGCAAGCGGACCCTTGAGGTTGATTTCCTTCTCTGCCCATTCCTCTGCCTCTGGAAATAGTATCTCTGTCAGGCAATTTGTCTTCTCCTGTGCTTTTATGGCAACTTTGCCGTATGCACGTAAGATGTCGACGGGACTGGTGATTTGCTTGTGTACATCCTGGACAAGCTCTTGGATTGGTCTTCCGAGGATAGACCGTTCTTGAGATGACAGAGGGGACAGGTACGGTGCGGGGAGTGTCGCAATCTTAGAGGCTCGTTCCGACTGCTTTCGTTTACTGGTCAAAGGTCAGTTCGCGTCATGTCGGAGTTGTGTGGGGTTGATCAAGCTTGGTCCAACTTACCAGTCGGCCTTATGTTGTCTATATTCCAGAAGACCCATGATGTTCACAATTATGTAGATGCTGTCGGAAGATCTGGCACAGAATCAAAACTCACGCTCCCCCACTATCATTGGCAGTGACCGGATACATATATTCATGAAAAAGCCGCGAGTATGCGATCACGCTCTCGTTATCGGAGAGCTGTCTCGGCTGTACCTGCCGCATCCGAGTAAACCCGAGGTCGAGAGCGGGGAGCTCCCTATCATCTATCACGACGCCTCATGTCAAATACGCCCTACCGCGAACAAAGACGTGTCCAGTGTCTCTATAATATAGAAGAGCACGTGGAGTCAAACTCCAACGTACCGGCTTGGCTATTCACCAGGTCCTGTTATGCCGCTATCGCACGCGCGCTGCACTAGGAGCAACAACTACCGCATCAGACATCCGACAACAGCAGCGACACTCCACCCTGTAGATAGCGGCGCATCGAGCGTCTTGAGTCGTAGGTCTAAAGTCAATTGACCAGTCCATGGAAATGTGGACCGGCTCCGCAAGCAAGCATAACCTCGTGCCAGCCAACCGTCCTCTCATCTGAACACGCGTTTCTTCAGCAACGCCATCACCAAAGCACAGAACCATCCTTTGCAGCAATGTTTCGACTGTTCGCGCATCTGATTGAGCCTCAACATTTCCCGTGCATAGCTCCCGCGCGCGAGGCTGGTCGGGAGGTCGATGTGGGACCGCGGAAGCAAAGCGACAGCCGCAACAAGACCTCACAGCCAGTCGATCTAGACATCAAACAGTGGCTCTAGATCCCCCAGGTACCTTTCCAAATGTCCGTACCTGAATGGCTTCCCCAGATTTGATGTTTGCACTTGTCATGCTGTAGCCGCCGAAGCGCCGCTCGGACATTTTCTCGCCATGGCCGCTCCGGGCTTCTCATTGGTACGTCCAGCGACTACTCGAGATACCATGAAACCACTGTGGTCCAGACAGGCGATGAACAAGAATAGCATCGCGATTAACTATTCCGTTTTCGAGGACTTGTTGAGGTAGGTATCAACATCTGAAATGTATAAGATGAGTTGGACGACGTCGATAAAATAGTCATCAAACGCATCACAATCAAATCAACACAACTCACTTCCCTTTCCTCTTTTTTTTTCTGTCTCTTTATTTCCTTGTTTCCTATCTGGGTCTCATTCATTCTTCAATTTCTTACTACAACACCAAAACAACTACATCTCTGCTGTGCAGATCGCCATCCATTCCTTCCTGCACAATAAAACTTCGTCCGTTCATTTCGACATCCCGACTCTAGTCACACTCTTTCGACTATCAACAGCCCAAAACATCAGCCAAAATGCCTGTCCCAAGCTACAACGCTATGCCTCTCTCCAAGATGTTTGTCGTGGTCCGCGGTCTCCAGGCCATCTGCATGATCCTCGTCATCGGCATCTGCTCCAACTTTGTCCAAATGATTGTCACAACCGGTGTTGAACCACCCAAGGAATTCGTCGGCACACTCAGTGTGGTAAGTGCAATGAAACAGCAAACCAGACGATTCTAACATTCTCTAGACCTGCATTGCAGCACTCTACATCATAGTCAGCATCGGCTACTACTGGTCGCAAGCCAACCTCGGTCTTCTCATCATGACGGGCGTCGACTCCCTCCTCCTCATCGCTTTCATCGTCTGCGCAGTTACTCTCGGAAAGCCCATGTCCTTCCTCAACTGCTACGTCATTGGCAAGTCGTCTGCGGAAATCGATGCACAGTACGCCAGCGCCTTTGTCACTGCCACGGTTGAGAACCTCAACAAGTCTGTCTCCAGCTTGGGTCACTGGGCTGGTGTTACTCGCAGCAACTGCTTCCAGGCCAAGACCGTGTGGGGTATGGCTATTGCTCTTTGGTAAGTTTATCCGTTCATCATACATGGCTTTTGGCATCTTACTAATATGACATAGCATTCTCTTTACTGTGTCTTGCGCTCTCTTGCCTACTTTGTGGTACAAGAACAACATGAAGAAGCCGGCCAAGACTGTCGAGGAGGCCTAGATGCAAAGGTCATGAGTTCACGACGAACCAGCAAAAAAGGAATGGCCTGTTAATCAGCGACTCTTGCCAACCTTTCGCCCCCCTCTCCCTCATCTTTCCTTGTCATCATCTAAACTACAAATTCTGTATGCATTGCGATGGAGTTTGGCGTTTTCTCTTCATCATCTGCTTTTCTTCAGACATTGAGTGTCTGCTAATCCTAATGGATATTTTCTGGGACTAGGTGCCCGTATAAAACCAAATTTATCAAGTCATCATCATCAGCTATGTGTCGTGTATTGCTTTGAAGTGTTCGACAGTCATTCTTTGGGGTTCCGTCTTTGTCGGTGCTTGTATTGATATCGCCATCATTCACTGTCATAGTGTTTTGAGTTTTATTTTAGTCACGCAAAATTAATCCATAGGTATCCAGAATTTAACCAATGCTGTTTGCTAAGCCGTCGCGGACAAGTCGTAACGTGAATTTATCCAGATATGTCTCCATTCTTTAGTTGCTGACGGGCGGAAACAGGATATATCTAGTACTTGGCCCGAGAGAGGCAGTTCCGATTGAAAATTGAAGTGTAACGTGTAATAATGATTTTGGGGGTAACAAAGTAGCATAATTGTAAATATGATTATTTCAAGCTGGTGCAAGCTTGTACTTTGTCGACTTTGTAAGTCGTCTCTTTCCCGAATAACCTGATTTTACCTAGACAAGGCGAATATCAACGGTGACTTAAAGGGAGTAAGATGTAGGTAATGTGGTATGAATTCTTTTCATGGTATCAGCTAGTAGTTCTCGACTGACCAAGGGCAACTCATCATTAATGCTGCTGAGTAATACTGTGCCTCAAGTAACTGGTTCCCATACACCCAAGCCAAATTTTTATGACTCCATGTCCATTTTCCCTGGAATCACCTTGTAACTCCCACCTGGGCGACATGAAATGCTAGTATGTCAAGTAGTTCATGTTACCCGGGTGCTCCCAGTAAGGATGCTGTGTCTACCACCGTCCTTTTCCACGACCGCGTTCGCGCCAGTCGTCTCCACCCCCGCGCCCTCGACCTGCCCCTCCCCTGCCAAAGCCTAGCTCTCGTTCTCGTTCCCTCTCGGGCGGCGCCTCACCTCTTCTCCATTCGCCGTTCGGCACACGTCCGTTGCTCATTCTCCGATCGTCGAATCTACTACCCCCACCCCTTCCATAGCCACCATAGTCTCCTCGTCCACCGAATCCATTCTCACGTCCTCGACCCCCATATCCTCCAGGAGGCGGACCTCTGCCAGGCCCACTTAGCGGTGGAGGCGCAGCTGACACGCTGCCATCAGGTAGTGGTGGGAGTATTGCACATGCAATGTAGTCGCCAACGAGGAATTTGACGTCTGCAAGCGTCTTTTCTGGGTCGCCGTCGAGCTGCTTAAGCGCCTCTGCTACAGTAGCGGCATCTGCGACTTCCATATCCATGTCGTCGTCATCGTCGTTGTTCCTTGACCGTGCGCCTACAATGACTGAGCCTATGTCTCGCGATATGAAGCGTCCTGGGGCGCCAGGTCTATTGGAGCCTTGTATGTCGGGGTATACGAGTCGGAATGCAATGCGCGATCCGGCGTAAGGTTGTGGTAACAGAGTTGGTACGGCGCTGAAGAGCAGCTTGCACAGCTCGCTCAGGCTACAGCTCTGCCATGTGTAGATTTGGACATTGGTTGGAAGGCGGGGTAGGGTAGGGTCAAATTCATCTAATCTGCAGCTTGTTAGTATGCGACGACGACGAATAGGCGAAAATATGCATACCTGTGAAATCCGCCTTGTTTGAAGAAGAGGCGCAAGAGAAACGGCGTCGTTGTTTGTCGGTCAACCTTTTCTGAGGCTGGAGCTGCCATGTTGAGAATGTATGTTGCAGTAATCGCGGAAACGCGTTGTAATTGAAAAGTCGATTCTCAGTGATATTTAGAGTGACGTCAGGTGCACATTGCTGAGAAGTTGAGGAGCACAAGTGCTGAGTGAAGGTACGCGACGCGGACAGCTTGCGCTAGCGTCATGCGGCAACTACCCTGTTGGGGATCATCAAGTCGCAATTTACATTCATCCCTCGGCAACAAACAGGACTGTATCCAAACTCACAAAGAATATCGCAGCCATGGATTTCGCAAAGCTCATGTCAGCGCACATCAAGAAGGGCAAAGAGACAGCAGCGCCCCCCGAGTCACAAGACAAAAAGTACCTCAAGCGCCGCGAAATCGAAGCGCAACGACAAGCAGCCTACGTGGCCGAACAAGAAGCCGCGGAAAAGGCACGAAAGGAGCGATTGGAGAAAAAGCGCAAGGCCGAGGAAGATGAGGCAGAAAGGGAAGCAGAGCGACGCGAGAAGCGCGTGCGCATGGCGGAAGAGTCAAGACGGATAAGAGAAGAGGAGGAGGAAGCAGAAGAGAGGCGGCGGAGGAAGCGCTTAGGCCTACCCGACCTACCGCCCAAGAAAAAGGATGGGGATGAGGATGGAACCCCCATACCTGAAGACGAAGATGTCCCAGACGAGGAGCTAGTCGAAAGGCTGCGAGCCCTCCAAGAACCAGCACGACTATTCGGCGAGACACACAAGCAACGTCTGAAGCGATACAAGAAACGCGTCGGTGCAGACAGCCTAGCAGCCATCATGACAGACGGACCAATACCAACAACACTACAACTGGTTCCGGAGAAGGACATGAAGGTCAAACTTGGTATACCAAAGGACAAGGAAGGCCGCGAATTTCTCTTCAGACAGCTGGTAAGCTACTTCACAATGGTACTCAAGGAGTGGGACGTCACCCTTGCGCGCCGAGACCAGGATGTCAAGGAGTCGTATCAAGGCAAGCAGGCCTACGCCGCCATGGTACAAGCGCGCGAAAACATGCGCCCGTTGTTCAAGAAGCTGGAAAAGTTGGATCTCCCGGACAGCATCGTTGAGCCTGTCGTAGAGATTGTACATGCCGCACAGGAACGAAGATATGTCGATGCGAATGACGGCTACCTACGTCTTAGTATTGGCAAGGCTGCGTGGCCGATTGGTGTTACCATGGTGGGTATCCACGAGAGAAGTGCGCGAGAGAAGCTGCATGAGAGCGATAAGAATGCGGCGCATATCATGAGTGATGAGATGACGCGGAAATACTTGCAGAGTATCAAGAGATGTTTGAGTTTTGCGCAGACGAGGTGGCCGCCTACTGATCAGTTGCAGCTCATGGGTTAGGTGGATTCGTAGATATCTAGGCACTTGTTAAGACATAGTAATGATATCAACACATTTTAGCCCATATCTCGTCGATTCCATTCAGGTCTAACCAGACGTAAGAGTAGCCAATAATTACTGCATGACGTGACTGTAATCTGAATGTAGCAATCGCTCCTTCCTCATATCGCGTGTGCACGTGCGGGGCAAACAAAGCCTGACGTTATCCAATCGCCGTTCATCTCCACCCAAACCACAACATCTGTTTTTTTCGTTGCGTTGAATGATAGCTACTGCAGCTGCACTATCTTGTCAAGTTGTTCGGTAAAGTATCGTTCGCACCATGCACGAGATCGTGACTCTACAGTTCGGCAAGCAGAGCAACTATCTCGGAACTCATTTCTGGAATACACAGGCAAGTGCGAAATTTCGGCGAATTACTGAACACCCAATTTCACAGCACCCTACCAATTTGCGCATATTGCGATGTGTTTCTTGCTTATCATGTTATCATTAAATTGGGATGGTGTGCTCTCCTGACCTTAAACTTGCTCAACACATCTTCTACTTACCGCTGAATACCATTTCCAAACACTTTGATGCGAAATCTAACCCGACACTCTCTAACTTTTCTAGGAGTCCTACTTCACATACCCACCTGAAGCCGAGTCACCTGTCAACCATGACATCCTTTTCAGGCCTGGAGTTGCCCCAGATGGTTTCGACACTTTCACACCAAGGACCCTCATATATGACCTCAAGGGCGCTTTTGGTAGTATGAGAAAGATCAACGCCTTGTACGAGGCCGAAGACGATAGAAGCATTCTAGATCAACCCGGCGTTTGGCCTTCCAAGCCTATTGTACAGCGCGCTGCTGAGACTATCCCACAGTCTGCCTATCAGGAGCACCTGGATGCCGGCATTGAACCTCCCCAACTCAGTACATCATCTGTTCGCTACTGGTCTGATTACAGTCGCGTCTATTACCACCCAAAGTCAATTGTCCAGCTGTCCGAGTTCGATGTCAACGACAAGCTCATGCCCTTCGAAAGCTGGGACGTGGGCATGGAACTCTTTGAGAAGCTCGAAAGAGAGGTCGATCTTGTCGATAGGGATCTGCGGCCTTTTGTAGAAGAATGTGACGGTATCCAAGGACTTCAGATCTTCACAGGCGTCGACGATGCTTGGGGAGGCTGGGCGTCAGGATGGATTGAGAGACTAAGAGACGAGTACGGCAAGATGAGCATCTGGACTTGGGGTCTGGGCGATCAAGGTGCAAATGCAAGCACTCCTCGGGTACGTTCCTGTAAATTGAATGCGATAAGGAGACAAATGCTGACATGATATAGGAGAGAAGACTGCAGCAAATTGCGAACTCGGCACGATCACTGCAGATACTAGGCGAACAGTCATCAGTATATGTACCAATGTCGAACAGTCCAGCCAAGTTACCAAGCTATCTCTCCTTGGACGCGACCTCCCTATGGCATATTGCTGCTTTGCAGGTTGTGGGCCTGGAGAGTATGACCATGTCCTCTCGCCTGAGGTCGACATTGGGCGGGCGTGGCACCCTGCAAGATCTGGAGAATACCATCAACAGTACTGGGAAACGGCGCATAGCGAAATTCGAGATGAACATAGCAGATCCCGACGTCTTGTCAGATAAAGCTTTTGATGAAGCCAGGAATGCGGAAAAAGTTGGGTCGACTACATCGAGACAAACGAGCGAGGGGGACAGCGAATTGGCCAAGTTTGACATTGACGTTTTCACTCGCGACTATAGGACCGCTCGTGGAAAAGGGAAGAAAGAGCACATCTTTGGGAGAGCCGAGGCTACTCGAGGAGAATGGTCGGTATCTGAAGCCAGCGAACGTGACCCTCATGACAGATTCTATAGTGGGCCTGCAGTGCAAAGGTACGTCATCGAGAGTTCTTTCACACCTCTTTCTCTCTCGGTCTTGATAGAGCGTACGACTGGGTATATTATGCTTAGGAACGCGCTAACCAGACTTAGGTATACTGCTCCGTTACTGTTCCCGCTTCTCGACAGCTTCCCCAAATTGATATTCGACGTAGGAACCGGCAACGCCACAAAACTCGCAGTTCACACTGGCATCACCACAAGCACTGCTGTCGCCGAGCAGATACGAGCAGTCGAGCAGCTAGTCAAGCGGCTAGTAGGAATCGAAGAAAGAGAGGCGCTCTGCAATGGCCTGCAAGTACTCGCAGAAGAATATGATGAAGGCTGGGACAGTGGTACAGACAGCGATGACGACGAGTAGTTGCAGCCGACTTTCGTATTCAAGATTTAATTTCGCCCGCCTGACTCATCCCACCCTTCTGGAAGAAGCAGGAATTTATTGCTGGATTATATTAATTTCGCACGCTCAACCACTCAGCCAGCTTCATTTTTTCGAGCCATCAATACGAGTACGGCAAGTAGGGTAGGTACATCATGTGTTGGTTTCCGAGGCTGTCCGACACCGCTTGTACTAGTATGCACGAGTCCACGCTATAAATGGAGGGTGCATTAATACGAAAAATCAATAATACGTTCGGCCCTACGAAGCACAGGTCCCACGGAAATCCTGGTTGATGCGATTACGTCACGGTCAAACCATCTATGGTGTTGTGACAGCCGACACCTAGTATCTGGTGACGGTCAGAGGAAAGCGCTTGTCGCTAAATACTCTGATAATAGTGTTGTTGTATCGTTGGTTGCCATGGCATGCATACATACATGGCATGCCGAGGTCTGACGGAGACGCGTGGAGTCGTCAGCCCGATTACGAGCTTGGACGAGATCAACAAGACTACTCCTGCGCAAGCGCAAGGGGAACGATGAGCTGAATTCTCCGGGTAAGCGGCCGCTGATGTGCAAAGCGGCATGCCGATGCTAGACTGTAAGCCGGAGTGATTCGTCTTGCCACCAGTCTTATTTTTGTCATAACAGTAGCTGAGTGGACCGACCCGTAAACCGGCACTTGTGGGCAGATTGACTCAACTCACCAACAGCCCAGCAACTGGGGCGGCATCTACGTCTGCTGCAGGTACAATCTTTCAGAGCTAGCTGACACCGGATCAGGTCTCTCAAAGAAAAGGGCGGTGGGACCCCAGTTCCGTAAGAGGCAGTAAGAGCAAGAGCTGGTAGGACGGCGACGCAAACGGAAAACCCGAATACTGCGGGGTAACTTCACCGTTCAATTGATGGCAGAGGTTCTTGGAACACTACCATCCTCTAATCGGCTCGTCCACCGTATTGCCCAGAAAAACGGAAGATATCACTACATCATGGCTTTCGATAAGTTTTTCTGCAACCGATAGCATTACCGTTGGCCTGTTTGAACTTCCAACGCCATACGATGACCTGAACGCCACGCCGTCAGGGTGAGCCGCCCCAAAACAGACCCGCCCAATACACATGGACTTGTTCCTAGATGGCCGTGCACTTGGGCCACACAGTCAGATTTTTATCGCACTGACAACGCAGGACGCAGGGAACTCGGAGGTTCAGACTTTCCGGAATTGTGATCTCGCAAGATGGCCCAAGTACCGGGGTGAACAGCAACTCTGTAGCTCCCAGCCTACAGACAAAATAAGCTAGATGGCCGAAGTGATTGGCAACAAGCTTTCAGGGCTCCACATCGATTGCGACGGTTGCACGCGAACAGCCACCACCCGTGCACGTGCGCGGGTTGTGGAAGCGCGCATGCTATGTCATCATGTCATGCCAAATCCCGCAATGCACGTTCATGCTCCGATAACCGAGCATACTTGCTGATAGGTTCAATGCTGCATACACGAACATATACGAATACACAATTTGTCGAGTACGTTTTTGGCATGTCCAGCAGCCACATCAGCACCCCTCAGTACGGTGGTTGGGATCCAGCCACAGATATCGATGTCAACCTCTGACAACAACGCGTTTGTTTACATCATGCAGGATGTAGCCTCTCCCGAAAGTTTACTATCCAGTTTGTCCCAGCCATCTCTAGGTAATCCGCCAACAGCCGATGTAGCCAATGGCCCGCCAACATCCCTGTCTTTGGTCCGTTGCAGGGGTAACATTGACCAACGAGGTTCTTAAAATATAATCGTGTTTTTGGACAAGTCTCGTTTTCTAGAATTACGCCGATTCCATTACGAGAATAACCACCATGTTGAGAGTGCCGAGCGAATGTCGATCACGTAATTGTGGATAAGGTTTTTGGACCACCGTTAGACCGCCCTGAGTCTAACTGACTTTGAAGGGGGGCATCCTGGGTGGGCTGCCCAGAAGGCTGATCAAGTGCGGAGTAAGGTTATCTCCTGAAGGATATATCAGGAACACCCGAGCCTCTTCTTTTCAGTCGTGCATCACAATACAGATCGCTTCTCGACCTCCAACATTAGCAGCTCTCTCGTTACGGTTGCATTGTTACCCTCGTTCTGCATCTCTACTCTCGATCTACTCTAATCGATCCACCAATTTACCTTAATAGTAATAATCAAGATGAAGTACTCAATGGCAACTCTCGCCCTTGTGGGCGCAGTTTACGCTGTCCCATACGGCGGATACGGTTCCGGCGGTGACAACAACACGCCTTCAAACACACCTACACCATCAGGCGGCTATGGAGGTGGATACGGTGGCGGATATGGAGGCGGATACAATGTTCCTTCAGGAGTACGACGCCTCTTCGAATACATACTTGTCGGTACAATACTAACTGTTACAGACTGGTAGCCACCCCACGTCCACTCCTTGCGAGGAGAGCAGCACTCCCCCGGCTGCTACTTCGACCCCTCCTTCTTCCACGCATGCTCCTCCGCCGTCGTCCAGCACTCCTTCCCCCGTGAAGACCACCAGCGTATCTGTTTCCAGCTCTACGCCTTCTTACCCTAAGGAGTCTTCCACTCCTTGCGACGAGGAGTCCAGCGCCCCGCCAACCCACCCCGCCTCGAGCTCAGTTCCCGCCTATTCTACATCCTCGTCCTCCATGAGCTCGAGCAGCCCAACTCCCGTCAAGACTACTTCCACTCCTGTCAAGGGTACTTCCACCTACTCAGTTCCTCAGGAGACTACTACTCCTTGCGAGGAGGAGTCCACCTCGACGCACCCCGCGGTTCCTGTGACCACGAGCAGCCCAACTCCCGTCAAGGGCACTTCCACTTACTCAGTTCCTCAGGAGACCACTACTCCCTGCGAGGAGGAGTCCACCTCGACGCACCCCGCGGTTCCTGTGACCACGAGCAGCCCAACTCCCGTCAAGGGCACTTCCACTTACTCAGTTCCTCAGGAGACCACTACTCCCTGCGAGGAGGAGTCCACCTCGACGCACCCCGCGGTTCCTGTGACCACGAGCAGCCCAACTCCCGTCAAGGGCACTTCCACTTACTCAGTTCCTCAGGAGACCACTACTCCCTGCGAGGAGGAGACTACCTCGACTCACCCCGTGGTCCCCATGAAGATGACGTCTTTCCACCCAGCTCCCCCAGCTGAGACTACCACTCCTTGCGAGGAGGAGACTACCTCTACTCCTCACCCCGTGGTTCCCATGACGACTCAGTCTCACCCAGCTCCCCCGGCTGAGACTACCACTCCTTGCGAGGAGGAGTCCACCTCGACTCCTCACCCCGTGGTCCCCATGAAGATGACGTCTTCCCACCCAGCTCCCCCAGCTGAGACTACCACCCCTTGCGAGGAAGAGTCCACCTCTACTCCCCACCCCGTGGTTCCCATGACGACTCAGTCTCACCCAGCTCCCCCGGCTGAGACTACCACTCCTTGCGAGGAGGAGTCCACCTCGACTCCTCACCCCGTGGTCCCCATGAAGATGACGTCCTCTTACCCAGCTCCCCCGGCCGAGACCACCCCTTGCGAGGAGGAGACTACCTCAACTCCCCACCCCGTGGTCCCAGTGACGACATATGCTCCTCCCCCTCCCTATGTGGAAACCCCTCCTGCTCCTGGCAAGCCCGCCTCGTCGGCCCCGCCATCTAACCCTCCTGCTGGAACCCCCCCTGCTCCTGGCAAGCCCGCCTCATCGGCCCCACCATCTTACCCTCCTGCTGGAACTCCTCCTGCCCCTGGCAAGCCCACTACCACTGCTACACCTTACATCCCTGAAGCGTCAGTCTCTACCCCTTGCCCGGAGACCACTACAGCGCCGCCTGCTTACCCTCCGGCGCCTGCGGTGTCTACTCCTGCTCCCCCTGCTCCCGCGGTGTCTTCACCTCCCGCTTATCCTCCGGCTCCCGTCGTGTCGCTGCCCCCTGCTGGACCTCCCCCGAATGCGACCTACACTAGGCCACACCAGAACACGACCACTACCACCGGCGTTCCCCCTCCTCCTCAATTCACCGGCGCTGCCTCGGCCACCAAGCCCATCGTCGCTCTCATGGCTGGTGCGGCGGCTTTGTTGTACATGCTCTGAGCGAGTCGAGCAAGATAAGCTTCCTTATGTAAACAGTAAATACATCTTTACATTCACCACCCTCAGCACTTTCTCACGTTTCTTCACGGCATGAATCACGCAATTGGAGCACTCGACAGCCGACGCGACACATGGCCGCACGGATTATAGACGGGTTGCCGACACATGCCCCTTATAATAAATAATAACCTTTTCGCTTCTTGTCGATGTGTTTGGACTATGTGGTATAACGCATGGTGAGGTAGACGAGATCTTGCTGAGCGCCATAGGAGCGCATTTATTGATATACGATTTGTTCCATTCGCGCAGCGAGGTACGTTGTTTGGGAATGGTTTATGTAGCTTTTAGTGGTATTGGAAATACAATTTCGTTTGAAAACAACCGTGCCTCTTGTTTGGGAGTAAATGTGGGTTCACTGTGGCATGATTTGGAAGCTAGCCCGATTGATGTTGTTGGGAAAAAGCCAAAGGCCGAGTGCAGAGCGGCGGCATTGGTGACATGTGACGGGTTCTTGAGAGGCCGGACATGGTAGATGCGATTGATGTACTCTCCAGTGCTCTGTTCCCCGGGAAAAACGCTAAGGGAGGGCATAACGTGAAGTGGGCATGATTGACAACTGTGCTTCATCTGTGTGTGACGTTTGAACTGCGATGACATGTGATGAGTGCGTCATGAATGAAAAAATGGTGCTGCGCGGAAGACGTCCCGTACACGGTTTGACCCTGTAGTCATGTCTGTTTGATGTCGACGTTTTGGCTTCAAGGCGCTTCGGAGGTTGTGTCATTGGAGGGACAGTCACGTGATAACGGATGAAACACAGGGTTCGGGGCTTGGCGGTTGCAAGGCACTGGCGCATCACCTCGGATCAGCAAACATCACGTCGCCCATCTCATACGCGTCAAGACACGGAAGTCCAAACTCAGCCATTTTTCAAGCCGCGCATTCCCTCGCGCACTGCTAGAATCCCCGCGGGCATCGTGCGCACTCTTGCGCCTGCCCTTTCTCCGGTAACTGGAAGCCATACCGCAGTCGGCGCTGGTTCCCCAGGCGGAAAGCCCGTCCCACCGCCGCCCCACCGACATATTCACAAGCTCCAACTCCGTCACCACCACCATCATGTCGGGCCCAGTCGCAGTTGCTCGCCCGCCGCAGCCTCCCCGATTGCGCCGGGAATCCCAGCGTCCTGGCGTTGCGCGCGCCACGACCAAGCAGCCCAGCATGGAAGACGACAGCGTGAAGCCAGAGGAGCCCAGGAAATATGGTACGGCGCCATTGGTAGCCCAGATGAGTATCGCACAGCTAACGCGCACTGCAGTCTACACCCAACAGGATATTCTGGCAAAGCACAAGGGAAAGCCGCCTTCGCTCCGCGTGTACCTGCACCCTAAGCACTTCCGCCTGAACGACTCCCAGGAGACGCTGGCATACGCCGGGCCCATGCGCGAGCTTCTCCTGGCTATCAAGGACAAGGTCGTGCCTCACAACATGGTCGAGGATCTCTACGAGTTCAATACGCCCTGGTACGACAACTGCCTCATCGTCGAGGTGCACGACTTCCGCTCCAACAGTGTAAAGCCCAAGGATGAATCCAACAGCACGGGCGACGGCGCCAGCAGTGCCTTCTCTATTCATAACTACAACAACTTCATTACCCCCTCGCCTTTTGCGCCTCATCCTGTCAACAAGCCCGAGTCGAAGCCCGCACAGGCCAGTGCCCAGAGCAAGGAGGCCGAGGTCAAGGAGGACAAGGAGAATATGCCAGCGCCTGGCCAGAATGGTGCAGCCAACAAGCAGACGGGACCCGGTAAGGTCAGGACAGTCGTTCTGTTTCCGACCCCGCAGTCACAGTTGGCCGACATGCAGTTACTGGCCTCCACACCCGTCACCGACATCGCTGCACTTAAGAGAATGCAGGCTCAGGGCAGAGCTGCCGGTATGCCACCCACTCCCATGACCGCAGTACCCTCGACGCCTACCTTCTCCAATGGCCCCAGTCCAAAGCGCCAGAAGATGGTCCTCGACGACAGCAATGTGCACGAGTTTGAGGCTGAGCTGCTTAATGCCACCTGCCCGCCGTTGTACCTGGAGCCCACCAAGAGCTTCGGCCACTCGCTTGCGCTCATGGACGCCATCACACATCCCATCAACAAGAACCCTGCGCCGCCACGCAAGACTCGGAAGAGGACCACTGCTGAATTGGCTGCCGACGAGGCTGAAGCCCAGGGTCTACAACGCTTCATGTTGGCGGGTGATGAATACCAGGCTGTCATGATGGCTGCTGCTACAGGTAACGATGATAACGCTGTGCGTGCGGCTGCCAACTCGCAGACATTTGCTAGATTCAAGACCATTGCCAATATCCGTGCCAACCATGAGGAAACCGAGCGACGGAAGAAGGAAGAAGACGCCCGCGTTGCCCAGGCCAAGCGACAGGCCCAGATGGAGGCCGAACTCCAGAGGAAACGAGAGCTCGAAACCAGACAGCAGGCTGAACTTGTCGAGCGTCAACAAGCCCTCCGCCAACAGGCGGCGCACCAGGCCCAGCTACAGCAACAGAACCAGTTACAGCAAAATCAAATCCAACAGAACGAAGCGTTACGGGCAGCTGCTGCAGCACAGCACCAGTTGTCGACCGCGACGGCTACCCAGGTTGCGAGCACGCCTCAATCCGCGACACAGTCTCAATTCTCGCCAACTATACGCCAACAGACGCCAATGGCAGCATCCGCGGCATCACCACGAGTTGGCGGCCCAGCCTCGCATCCCATGGGAGGCACCCCGATGGTCCCAACGGCTTCGAGCCAGGCCATCAACAGTCCAGCCCGGCCACCCTCTGCTGTTTCTCACCATCAGAACCAGATGGCCCGCTCTGTCAGCCAGCAGCAGAACCCGAGCCGCACCGGTACACCGCACATGGTACAAGGAACGCCTGTTATGAACGCATCCATGCCGAATCGCAACATGACACCCACTCCGAGCCGCATGAACCAGGGCAGCCCACCCATTGCCATGCAAGGACAAACCCCCATGATGATGCAGCAGGCCTCTCAGCCTGGCCAGAACATGACTCCAGAGATGATGCCAAATTTCAACCAGCAGCGCTTGTACCAGGTGCGAATGCAGCAATTGCAACAACAGAGTGCGTCCCCTGGTAACCCGCAACAGCAGCAGATGCAACAACTCGCATTTCAAAAGGCCGCCCAACATATCCAGACTCAGGGCGTGCCCCAGAACCAGAACCCCCAGCAGTACCGCCAGCAGCTGGCAGCGCATTACTTCCGTCAACTGCAACAACAGCAACAACAGCAACATATGGCTATGTCGCCCCAAGGTGGCATGCAGCAAAACGTGCCCCAACAAGGCATGACTTTTGCTAACATGAGTTTGCAGCAGATGCGCGCGCGGTACCAGCAGCAAAAGGCCACTATCATGCAAAACTACGGCACTCAGAACATTCCTCAGCACATCATGCAGCAGATGCAACAGATGGAAATGCAAATCAAGCAACGGGAACAGCGCGAACAGCAACAGGTACAGGCACAGATGGCTCAAATGCAAAACGCCGGCATGGGCAATCAGATGAACACCGGCCAGATGAACGGCATGCAAAATGTCAACCCAAACAATCCCATGCACATGCAGCAATACCAACAATTACTGCAACAGCAACGTCAGCAAGCCGCCAACCAGAGTCGACTCATGCAGATGCGCCAGCAGGCGGCCTTGGCCGGCAATCAGATCCCTCAAGGCATGATGGGCAACATGAACGCAATGAACAACATGCAAGGCGGTATGCAGGGCATGAACGTGAATAATATGGGCAACATGCAGGGTATGAACATGGCACAAATGGGACAAATGAATGGTGGCATGGGCGGCATGCAAGGCGCACAAATGAACGCCGGTATGCAGGGCGTAAGCATGAACCAAATGTCGCAACAGCAGATGCAGCAGATGATGATGATGCGCCAGGCGCAGCAGAACGCTCAGCGCATGGGACAGCAGGGCGGCCAGCAAGGTGGCGACATGGGGTGGAGTGGTGTTTGATCGAGTCGGATGATGATGAACTTGGTCTTACAACCTTTTCTTCCTCTTCTTCTTGTCGCTCCGCCCCTTCCTTCTTTCTGATTTATCGTTGTTGTACCCATTACTACCACCATCACCACCAGCCCTGGGCGTTCTTTCTCTTCTGGACAGGCGTTTGGAAAAGTATCATCATCATCATCTTTTCTCACCCTGTTCTGTTTTATCAACTTGATACCCCCCCGGTCTTGGGACGGATTGCTTTGCTTGTTCTCCACATGTTTTTTGTATTCTCTGTCTCTCTGGTGCAACTGGATACATGGGAAATGGGTATCTCGGTTCAAAATCCTTTGCATATCTGCATTGGGTCTGGTGTAGCTGTTGTTGTAGTGGGCATTTGCTTGAGTTTTTCATTACGAGGGGATGGGGGGAGAGATTGGGTTGTATGTATGTATGAATGCCAGTATGCGCCTACGTGCTGCAATGTTAGAGATGTTGTCATGGATGGTTTTCTTGTGTGCAGTGCATTCAATGCTGTCTTGGATGTGGTGGTACTTGATGTTCGTCCTGGGACGGTGTTACACCGCTCGGGCAGACGTCGTTTGGTTACTACTACTGAGTCTATTTCCAGCCCGAACTGATCTCAAAATGAGCATGCAGCCTATCCTTTTTTCCGAACGTCGTTTGGTGGGTTCTCAATTCTTCTTTGCGATATGATTGACGGGGTATCTTACCTGCTGCCAATTACCAAACTCGAGCCTTCTAATTCGCTCTCTCAAGCATTTACTAAGCACGTGACTACACTCACCTTCACTTCGCCCACGCGCCTCAGCGCTGCTGCTTAGCCACCTGGGCGGCCAGAGAATAGCCGGCCCACTAGCGCCTGCTGCCGCCTATATAATCTGCCCTCCCCACCCACCTTCCCACCTTTCTTTCTCCAGTCGCACTCTTCACTTGTCTAGGTGCACTCCCCCCAAAAATGGCTTGTCGCTCATGGATCGGACCCATGGAGCGTGCCTTTCCCAGATCATAGCGGCGAGACCATGGAAGCACCCCCCCCCCCCCCCCCCCCACCTTGTAGCTTTCTCAGCTCATGGGTTGCTCTCCCAAAGCGGATGCCTGTTGCTCACGGATCGGACCCATGGAGCGTGCCTTTTCCAAATAATAGCAACAGGTTGCCCGCGGACCACCCCCAGATTATAGCTTCGGCTCATGGGGTGCTCCAAAAACCCTGACTTCCTGTTGCTCATGGATCGCACTTCTCACGGAGTCCCATCCCAGATTATAGCAATGGATTGTCCTGGATCGCATCATCGAGTGCCTCCCCTTGTCACAGTTCTCAAACCGTTCTTTGATCCTGGCCCTGCCAGGTTTTCAAAGACTGATACTACACAACTGCACGGGTGCCAGTCATCCCACAGTTTCTTTGTATCTACAAGCTCTTTTTTTCATTGAGATCATGGTCTTGGTTGACCTAACTTGAGGAAGAAATGTCCTGATAATATTTAAGCTCAAATCCGTTCTTTCAGTCAACAGGACTTGCTAGGAAGATTTGAATCGTTGCTCGCATGTGAGAGGCATTGAGGACATGCTAAGTAGACATCTTTGGACTTGCGCAACCCAAATCTAAGCACACCATTCTCCAACTTCGCCATCATGCCATTCATATCCACATTCGCATTACTTTCTTCCTCCCCACAAAGACGGATGTGTCTCTCTCAGATGTCCATTTCTTCCTCTTCCGTAGCCGGCGCACACAAAAGCTCCTCGTCACCAAGACAGCATGTGGCACCACCGACGTGGAGCCAGCTAGCAGCTCGGGCGAAATGGACAAGATAGGCTGTGTAAATTTCGAACATATCAGCGCCAGAAGCGTAGTTTGTGGGCCCGTCTGGGTATTCGAGTTCCTCCAAGCTCCGCAACGAGGAAAGTGAGTCGTAGGTGGATGGCCTCATATAGTCAGTTAATATCCGGTACCTCTCGTAGATTCCGGTACCGATCATGGCCATGCTGTCTGTCGGGGGACGCAGGGCGGTCATCATGACTGTGTTAGTGAAAGACATGATTGGCTAACTACGACTTCACATGACGAGTTGCTCTGGGTTCTTAGCACAGGCCCCGTGGAAAATTATATCATCGATGTCAAGATCTGATTGATAGCTATGGTAGAAGAGCGTAGAAGACGCAAACACAAAGAGCTGTACAAGCACGAGTAACAGGAGTGGGGAACGATGGCATGATTGGATAATGTCGAAGCGGTGTGAATGCCGTGACATTTTGTCTCAAACGCATTTCAACCTGCAGCCAACCGGTCCCTTATATTGCTTCTTTCATATGTAGGTCGATAGATGATGCGATTGCCCGGAAAAGACCAGGCTGAAGAGCTCTGAGAGAAAGGAAGTTGAGAAAGAACGAGTAAAGTTGTTCCACTTAAGAAACACGGACAGAAATAGTATGCGATATGTATCAGCGCAATGAGGGGTAGTAAAGAAGGTGGCGTGGAGGAGGGGTAGCTACAGCTTCCTCGCTTGCTATGACGGCATAGTTTGCGACAACCCTTGTGCCCCACCAAACTAAACTTCTGAGGTCTCGACTTACAGCTATCAACCCCAGTCCCATTCAATTCATCTCCACGCCCACTCAATCAACTACTACAGATCTGATTGTACCACCAAAACCACCATGTCCGGAAGCATCCCCACCTCCACCTCCGTCAGCGAGTCGGCCGTCATCGAGGCACCTTTCAGCGATGTCTGGCACCTGATCAAGCTCCAGGACTTCAGCAAGTTCTGGTCCAAGCTTGACAAGAGCGAGTTCGTCAAGGGAACCTCAGACGAGACGGATATCGTCAAGTGGTCGTTCAAGGACGGTACAGTGCTTGAGGTCAAGCAGGAGGAGCACTCTGTAAGGACGCCCATCGTGTATGCGCACCCATGACAGTAGCTTACGGTACTTCTAGTCCATCGACCACTACATCACTTACTCTGTCATCACCTCCAAGCCCGAGCTCTCCTACTCTTCCGTCGTCTCCACGATCCGCGCATACCCTGTCACTTCAGGCAAGCACGAGGGACAGACATTCGTCACATGGACTGGCAACTTTAGCAGTGATGCTGACGCTAGTAAGTAACTCTTCTCATTTGTGTCCGAGTTGTTTCTAATACACCTCAGGCGTGATCCAGGATGCCAAGTTCAAGCGTCGTGAGGCTCTTGCCGACCTTGCCCAGGCCGCTTCAAAGAAGTAGGCTTCCAATAACAGGCTCGGAAGCGATATAGCCTCCCAGGAATTTACTTCTGCTGGAGAATTTTTGCAGATGCCATAGCGTATACGCCGCGTTCTCAAGAAGTAAAGGTCGTTGATGTGCAGTGGGATGGAAACTGTATCATACCATAGCGATATCAATGAGGACATGACAAAAGACTCAAACCGTTCGGATTCACTGCTCCACTAAACTTCTAGGTATGACTAGTCTGATATGATCGTCTAATCTCCGTGCTTCTTACTTCTTTCCTCCGGATTTTCCCTGCTTAGACGGACCCTCGAGCGGACCCTGGGGCAGTTCAGCAATGGCAGCAATCCCAAACTTAGCGATCTGCGCGTTATGAGTGAACAGACAGTCCTTGCGCTTGCATCTATCCCCGAAATGACAATTCATACTCTACTCCGGCATGCCGACGGGTATAGGGCTCTCTTGACCATGGATGTGACTGCGCATTGTTAGTCACCTGTAAGCTACAAAAGATGAAGGAGGTGAGAATTACCGAACGCGGGATTGACGACCTTGCAATGGGGAGCCGTTTTCCGGAGAACATGACGGTGTAGCTGCGGTCGTCTTCTTTGGGGTGTTCGGAGCCAAAGCTGCAGGGAGGCGCTTCTGCGTGCTGGCTGATGGCGAAGGGGGAGCGGAAGTTGTCACAGGGAAACGTTCAAAGGGAGACGTAGCAGCCGGAACTTCAGCTGCGCCGCCTGGAAGACTGAGCTGACCACCAACCGATGTCAACATAACTGGAGCGTTGAAGGTGTAGTACTGGTTCATCGTCTGTATGTCCATCTTGAGGTCCGCCTTCTGCTTCTGTAGCTCAGTTACAGAGGTCTCGAGCTGCTGCACTGTGTCCTACAGGCTTTCGATCCGCTTGTCTAGGGGCTTGATATCGCGTTCACAGCACTTCTTCTCAACGACGGCAAGCTTCGTTTCGTCGTTCGCCAATGCTAAGTTCGCCATTGCGGTGGCCAGGTCGGCTTCAATCAGGTCTTGTTTGTGCTGCTCTATCTGGGTACGACGGGCAGGTTCGTAAAGTTTTTCGTACTCGCTGGCCGCTTCAAAGTCGTCCGGATTGGGATTGATCCGTTCAGATTCGAGGTACAAGATGTGCTCGAGCCTGCGCTCGCCCGCCTTCTTGTGTGCGGCGATGGCTGATTGGTCTGCGGTGAGGAGTTTGTCCTTGAATGCTAGTAATTCGTCCTTGATGATGAGCTTTTCCTGCAGCTGCAGCTTGTCGAGGCTAAGTTGCTGCTTCTCGAGTTTCAGTTGCTGGTTGGTGATGGTGAGCTGCTGGCTGTTGACGATAAGATCTTGATTACTGGCAGTGAGAGCGGCAATCACTTTAGCCTGTGACGCGACGACGTTTTCAGGATCGGAGTCTGTCTCTCGCAAGTCATGTTCGTGTGAGACTGCCTCAGATTTATCTTGAGACATGATTCAGTCAGATGATTGGTGACTGAAGAATGCAAACGTGGACGTGAAGCGGTCTGGGGGCTCTTGGCAGAGACTGACGGTGAGCAATCTTGAGAATGCACGGGTGAACAGACGCGAACTAAACAGAGCAAACGCACCGCTATGATGTCAATCTTTGACAAGACTGTAGATGATTTGATGAATGCGCGTGCTCGAGGTGTCGTCTCGCATGGCCAACATACTGTTGGGCGCCTGCAACCACTAAGAACTAGCAAATGTATGCCGCCAAGGCAGTCAGGATGGTAATATTCACGCTGATATTTGCGTTTGGCCAAGGATGGAAAGTTCTATCATTTGTGTGCTTGGAAATCTGGGAAACGTCCTGATATGCCCGGAGCCGCCGTCCACCACGAAGGAGACCGACCTTGTCAGTTTTCCCTAAACGTTTCCTTGGGGCTACTTCCGGTCAATTGCGGAAATACCCTAGTACGTATTCACAAGGCTTGCGAGACTCGCCACCGAAGGGCGCAAATCGCCTCCTTTACCTTCACTTTGCACTGTGCCCGCTGCTGCCTGAGCCCCACATTTGTCATCAAGACGCTAAATTAGCGCACTGGCGTTCCCTCTTCTCCAGCTATAAGCCAGCTTTCTCCGTTACTTTCTTCTTCAACCTTTACCGCGCTTGCCACTCATCCACCAGCCCTCCATCCGCCAGCCCTCGCATACCCACCTCATCCATCTACTTCTCTTTTCTCCTCCGACTTCTTCTCACTCGTTTCCCGTTGCCGGCAGCGCGTTCCACGCAATGCTGGGCAGCCGGCCACTTTCCTCCATTAAAGTCTCGCCGGTTCCCTTCATGCGAAGACAGCTCTCCGACCGTGTGCCACTTCGTATGGGCAATGTGGATTCCTCCATCGCACGCAAGGCAGCGAACGTGTGCCGCCTACTACCTATGGGTAATGTGACATGGTTCATCGCACGTTGACTTGTGCCATTGCTGGACTGCGGGCAATGTGGATTCGTCCATCGCACCTCTGGTGTGCCGTAAGCAGCTTTGGGTCCATCGCAAGTTGACGAGTGCCGTAAGTGGGAAGCGAGCAATGTGGATTCGTCCACCGCACGTCTCAAACAAACCCCGGTGTGTACCACTTCGTGTGGGCAATGTGGATTCGTCCATTGCACGCCAACCCCGGTATGTACCACCTCGTGTGGGCAATGTGGACTTGTCCATTGCATACCAGATGTGTACCGCTTCGTGTGGGCAATGTGGATTCGTCCATTGCATGCTGGAGCGTGTGCCACTCCGTGTGGGCAATTTGAATTCGTTCATCGCACGCCAGAGGACTGTGCCGCAAGCACTTGATTGCGGGTAAGGTGAGCTTTTAGCTCACTGCACAACCTGTTGTATGTCGCGCCTTATCTCTGTCATCCTGCCCGGATACTTTCGTATCCACTGTCGCAGCTGAGATATCCGCATACTTATTTTTTCTTTGAGCTTTTTGGCCCTGAAGGCCGGGCTTGAAGAAGAAGACGTGACGATGCTGGGACTTGGGCACGAGCGGTGGCAATGAGAAGTGCGCAAAAGGAATAGGAAACATCTGAGAGAGTGTATCATGTACCACGCTGTGGCCGTCACCGTCGTCCCTTCTAGCCCGCGCAAAGAGACGGCATACAGTTGCAGCGCTTTGATGACTGACACGTATACAGTTAAGAATCCTTATTCATGACATCGTAGTCTAGCCCTACCCAGGCATCATAGAGAGACAGAAGTCATGTCCTTACCTCACAGAGCCTTCACTCAGATCGCCAACACGCTCGCGTCAACGAGAGAATCCAGGTGCTTCAACATACAACTTCATATCACCATCACCAATTCACTCGCAGTGATGTCGACGAGGGCTGAATAGCGAATGCTCTAGCGACCGGCGTCTTGGTTTCTCCCTGTCTTAAAAAGCGGACGTCCTACCGATACTACCTAGACGTCATGGTTCCGGTACGGCATGAGCTCAACATTGCTGCTATTCGCATCGCACACTCTCAGCCCACGGCGCTCTCTGACCTTGGACTAACACCGAGTTTACCAATTGCGCAAGAGCCTATTGCATGAGCTATTGTAGCCGTATACGCCTTCATCCGCGTATCGATATCGTGATCGCTCTGCTCCGCATCTGGCCTTGGTCCGAGGGCGTATCTCAGCGATACATGTTGCCCCCAACGCCATGAATTGGCTCTTTGCATTCACGATGATCCTTATCTGTTATAGTCCGAAGCAAGCCTTGAGGCATCTCTAGTATCATGACTTACCTTTACGAGCTTCTCATTCCCAGTTCTTTCGACCAGGACCTCCACGTCAAGCAATGAAAGCGCGCATCCACGTCCCGAACTTAACACCGCTTAGTCTAGGAAGTAATCGCCCGTTAACGTTACCTAGTTACGTACGTACGTATCGTCAAGCTCTTCTTGAGATGTCGTAGATCAGTCGATAATTCGAGTGAAAGAAATAGGCTGAACTTTGTATGGACCGGGGTTACTCATGATAACATACCGGCCGGTATTGGTGATATTCGACAGAAGCTACGGCTTTCCCACTTCTAGACGTCACGCGTAGCAACGTACATTTAAAATCGAGGGGTTTTTTCCTAAACTTGCGCTCTATCTGCGATGATAGCATGAATGCTTGTCGGCGAGAGCCGTTCTGTCACACCTGCCAACCTCGCAGACGAAATGCGATTGTTATTCATCGCCAGATACTCCTTTTCATTGCAATATTGCTATGCGTTGCGCGCTGTCTAATAATACCAATAAGTGACTTGCATGATTCTATTTTAAGAATCTCGTTATCGAGTGCTTCATTTGATTTGAACATCTTTGGGACTTCGAAAGCCTCGCTGTGACAATCCAGCCTTCCAGAGGTACTTCTACACTGATACAACTATTTCTCCTTTTGAAATGTTTTACAAATCGCCATAATTCGACTCATACCTAGGTAGATGCCTAGCTAGCACTGTTTCCGCCTTGACTCGCTTCTACGACCACCGCAATTTCCTCTTAGTTTCCTCTTTTGGCGTAGCGCTGCGACTGCCTCGCAATTGTTGAACCCCGCGTCCACCCAAAGCAAGCTTAGAACCTTGTACCGACGGAGTCAAGAAATTCACAACAACAAGGTCGTATAGACCTCACGAGTGAGATATCATGTCAGGTGACCACGGTACCAATCTCGGCATCGCCTCACAAGACACGGAGGGCAACTTCCAGACCAACAGCGACATGGACATGGATATGGAGATGATCACACGCGACGATGCTCTCATTAGCCATGACGATATCATGCGCGTTTCGGCTGCCATGTTGGCAGAGCGTAAGGCACAGTCAGTGACCAGCCACATTCACAACCCAGATCCAGCGATCAGTAGCTCCGCTAAGGAAGTCTTGAACGGCAAGGATTCCGTCATCGAACGTCAAGAAGCCTTGATCTCTAGACTCATTGAGTAACGTCCGTCCTTGCGTAACGGGACACCCTGCGTAGCGGGACGCTACAGACACTCCCCAACACAACAAACGCAACAAAAGGCTAGAACAACAGATATTCTCAGAATAGTAGCCTTAAGCTATAAATTCTATCCTCCTCTCGTGTCTTTTAGAGAAAGGTTCTGCTTACTGTGCAATACAACAATTGTTACGGATCCATAGACTCGCTCGGCCCATGGCCCCCATATCGATAAGATCCTTATCGGACTAGCGCCTTGGCGCCCACAGCATAAGTTCGGGCTCACAACGTAGATAGCTCGATAGCTTGTATCTTGTCAAATCCAATCTTTCTTGATCGATCCCTCACACAATTTAGTAAGAGCATTACGCAACCGCCTCGCTTTAGCTAGTAGTAGATGCGTTAAAAGCTCGTGCATCTTGTTAAAAGCCCGTCAGCCTACACCTTATTATGTTATTATCCTATCCCGAGCACTGCGCTTGAGCTCGAGAGGCTGTCGTGTTGTTGTGCTAATTCTAAGTCCGCCTGCTGGAAGTGCTAGATAAAGAGGCCTCGCACACCTAGCTTAGAGTAGCTTAGCTGTAATCTATCGCTACATACTAGATCTGTGGCTGTGTGGCTGTACGGCGCTTTTGCTAAGCGCTTTAGGATAGGAGCTAGGTTTGAAGGCCTTGGCGTGTAGCTCGTGTCAACGAGCACACCTAGCATCGAGACCGCAACCGCAATCAGCATCTGATACAGCCATCGTGCACTTCAAGACGCAGCATAATGCACAACTATAGCTAGCGCGAAAGCTTCTATGCTATAGAGATACACTATCGCGCCGCTTTACAGCTCCGCAGATCCGTCGTTGATCCCGCGTCTAACCTACCGCGTCCTCGTGCTCTTGAGCATATCGCTTTAGCTTGTTAAAACAGAATACAAGGAGTTAGAAGGCGTCTATAGAATAGGGTGGGCCGGTCTTACACAGCGGGTATGGCATGGGACACACAGACTGGAGGTTGGCTATCTACTTAGCTTGTAGTGGCAAATTTTCCGCACGTTGCTTTTAGTACTGCTGTATAAGCATCGCCGTCAACGTTGTGTTTAATAGACTACTATTACCGCGAAGACATAGGCTTCAGAATGTAGCTATCTTCTTTCAATGACACCAATCAGACAGCTATGCATGCATTTCCCTCATGATGACTCGGCACCCCATGCCACTAGTATCTTCACCACCGCCTCGTAGCCTCCAGCTGAAGCCGCCTGGAGTGCGCTGCTGTATTCTCCACCCTGCGCATTGACCTTGGCGCCCTTGTTGAGCAGCATCTTCACCACCTGCTCGTAGCCTCCAGCTGAAGCCGCCTGGAGTGCGTTGCCGTAGCGTCCACCCTGCGCGTTGACGTCGGCACCCTTGTCGAGCAGCATCTTCACCACCTGCTCGTAGCCTCCGTCTGAAGCTGCCTGCAGTGCGTTGCCGTCATATCTGCGCTGCGCGTTGACGTCGGCGCCCTTGTCGAGAAGCATCTTCACCACCGCCTCGTGGCCTCCAGCTGAAGCTGCCTGCAGTGCGTTGCCGTAATCTCCACCCTGCGCGTTCGGGTTGGCGCCCTTGTCGAGCAGCATCTTCACCACCGCCTCGTAGCCTCCAGCTGAAGCCGCCTGGAGTGCGCTGCCGTAGTGTCCACCCTGCGCGTTGACCTTGGCGCCTTTGTCAAGCAGCATCTTCACCACCTGCTCGTAGTCTCCAGCTGAAGCTGCCTGCAGTGCGTTGCCGTAATATCCACCCTGCACGTTCGGGTTGGCGCCCTTGTCGAGCAGCATCTTCACCACCGCCTCGTGGCCTCCTTCTGAAGCCGTCTGGAGTGCGTTGCTGTGGTGTTTACCCTGCGCGTTCAGGTTGGCGCCCTTGTCGAGCAGCATCTTCACCACCGCCTCGTAGCCTCCAGCTGAAGCTGCCTGCAGTGCGTTGCCGTAGCGTCCACCCTGCGCATTGACCTTGGCGCCCTTGTTGAGCAGCATCTTGACCACCTGCTCGTAGCCTCCGTCTGAAGCTGCCTGCAGTGCGTTGCTGTAGCGTCCACTCTGCGCGTTGACGTCGGCACCCTTGTCGAGCAGCATCTTCACCACCTGCTCGTAGCCTCCGTCTGAAGCTGCCTGCAGTGCGTTGCCGTAGTGTCCACCCTGCGCAATGATGTCGGCGCCCTTGTCGAGCAGCATCTTCACCACCGCCTCGTAGCCTCCAGCTGAAGCCGCCTGGAGTGCGCTGCTGTATTCTCCACCCTGCGCATTGACCTTGGCGCCCTTGTCGAGCAGCATCTTCACCACCGCCTCGTAGCCTCCGTCTGAAGCTGCCTGCAGTGCGTTGCCGTAATATCCACCCTGCGCGTTCGGGTTGGCGCCCTTGTCGAGCAGCATCTTCACCACCGCCTCGTAGCCTCGAACTGAAGTTGCCTGCAGTGCGTTGCCGTAGCGTCCACCCTGCGCATTGATCTTGGCGCCCTTGTCGAGCAGCATCTTCACCACCTGCTCGTAGCCTCCGTCTGAAGCTGCCTGCAGTGCGTTGCCGTAATATCCACCCTGCACGTTCGGGTTGGCGCCCTTGTCGAGCAGCATCTTCACCACCGCCTCGTAGCCTCCAGCTGAAGCTGCCTGGAGTGCGCTGCTGTATTCTCCACCCTGCGCATTGATCTTGGCGCCCTTGTCGAGCAGCATCTTCACCACCTGCTCGTAGCCTCCAGCTGAAGCTGCCTGCAGTGCGTTGCCGTAGCGTCCACCCTGCGCGTTGACGTCGGCACCCTTGTCGAGCAGCATCTTCACCACCTGCTCGTAGCCTCCGTCTGAAGCTGCCTGCAGTGCGTTGCCGTCATATCTGCGCTGCGCGTTGACGTCGGCGCCCTTGTCGAGAAGCATCTTCACCACCGCCTCGTGGCCTCCAGCTGAAGCTGCCTGCAGTGCGTTGCCGTAATCTCCACCCTGCGCGTTCGGGTTGGCGCCCTTGTCGAGCAGCATCTTCACCACCGCCTCGTGGCCTACTCTTGAAGCCGCCTGCAGTGCGTTGCCGTAATATCCGCGCTGCGTGTTGACGTCGGCGCCCTTGTCGAGAAGCATCTTCACCACCTGCTCGTAGCCTCCAGCTGAAGCCGTCTGGAGTGCGTCGCCGAAGAGTCCACTCTGTGCATTGACGTCGGCGCCCTTGTCAATCAGCAGCTTTACTACCTGTTTATGCCCATTCTCTGCCGCCAAAAACAGC
The DNA here is from genome assembly GCF_003171515.1 of Pyrenophora tritici-repentis. NCBI lineage: Eukaryota > Fungi > Ascomycota > Dothideomycetes > Pleosporales > Pleosporaceae > Pyrenophora > Pyrenophora tritici-repentis. The sequence goes on along the minus strand of NC_089392.1, from coordinate 504,777 downwards.
GGTGCCTCGTCATTGTCATTTTTAGCCTGTATATTGGCATTTTCCTTCAGCAACTTTTGCGCTGTCACTTCTTGGCCATGTCGGGCAGCCCACAGCAGCGCTGAGCTTCCAGATTGTTGTATATTGTAGCGGTAGAGGTAGCGATCTAGGAGACAGTAAAGGCGGCCGTCAGCTTGTGCAATGGCGTTGATATCTCTATCAGATTCTAGGTATTCTGATATATTTTGGAGCAACTCATTTGGTAGATCAAGCAGTGGCATTGCTGAAGTATCACTTGTCTGCTTTACTAAATTTAAAGTAGTAATAAAAACAACCGCCTAGTAAGCATTATAAGCAGGGGTGAAGCGGGCAAAAATACTAATTTAATAGTAGGCATGTGTTGTGAAGGAAGCCTAAAAAGAGAGAGTTAAGGACGATGGTGGGGCAAGCGGCGGCAGGGTGACTAAGCCACCAGGGTTCAGCATCACGTAGCCCTGCTCCTAATCTAAGCCGGTTTTCCAGTGTCCTAGAGCGCTTAGCAATAGCGCCACACAGCCGCACAGCCACAGATATAGTGTCAGCAGCAATAGGCTACCGCTAAGCTACTTTAAGATTGGTGTGCGGTGTCATGGTTTGGAACCTTGGTGTATATCTGATCCTGTGAGACCCTAACATGCGGGGCCTCTTCATCGGGCACTTCCAGCAGGCGGACTTGGAATTAGCACAACGGCACGACAACCTCTTAAGCTTAATTGCAATACTTAGAATAGGATGATAATATAACAAGCTGTAAGTTAATAGACTTTTAACAAGATGCATAAGCTTTCCCTACACTAACTGCTAGCTAAAGCTAGGCGGTCGCTTAACGCTTATTGTCAGATTAGATAAGATATTGCACAAAAGTGATGGATGTTTATGATTTATTTGTTGTTGTCTCTGTTCTAAGGTGCGCGCTGAGAGTTTTGTTCTGCTAAGACGCTAACCCGTTATTAGCTAGCGGTGTCGGCACTTTCGGCTCGACACGCCTGCTATCTGACACTTATACTAAATTGTCGTATTACGCGGTAAGCAGAACGTATTTCTAGAAGACTCTAAGCGCGGATAAACTTTGCAGCTTAAGGCTGCTATCCCGAGAGCCTGTATACCTCTAGCCCGTTGTTGCGTTTGTTGTGTTGGGTGGTGTCCGCGGCGTCCTGCCACGCAGGGTGTCCTGTTACGCTGGGACGGACGTTAAAACAAAAACGCGCTTGAACAAGTTGAACGACTCACACAACACGATCGCTATCACCTAGAGCACATCCGCACGATTGAGAACGAACGACAAATTGCCGGTATCGGAGACTTCGAACCCCCACAACAATATCAGTCTTTGTACCATTCTACACGCCGCTCCGAAATTCAGCGCAATGCTGATAACATTGTCAACGGCGAACTCGCCATGGCGATCGGACAGGTTCATCTTGAGCAAGAGAAGGCAACACTCGCAAAGGCCGAAGCTCACCTTCATCAGAGCAAGGCCAAAGTCGCGACAAAGGAACTCGAAGCAGTCAAAGAGCAGGTCAAACATCACAAAGAGGCTTTGGAGAAGTTGGTGAAAGAGGAGTCGCGTATCGCGGCAACCATCAACATCCAGAACAACATCCAGACTCAAACGAACATCTACATCAATTCTCTTCGCATCGAGCATAGTGAACGCCAAGATCAAGATGTTCGACGTCATACGCCAGTTCCGGCGCCGCAAGAGCCCGCTCCGACGATCCCACACTATCCCAACTACGTGACCAGGTGCTTCTGAGCACTGGTCCTCTTCCACGGTATACTCATATTCTCTTTGACTAGCAATATGTAATTTACTAACATGAATTATAGTGGCCGCCAGACTGCAACCTCCGTAGCCCGCCCATCTCTACCTCGTTACCGCAAACAGTGCAAATTTGGAATGCAATGCGGCTGGGATGCATATGGTTTCGTTCATCCTGAACAGGAGATCTTCTACAAAGACGACATTCAAATACTGAAGTATTCCAACTGGGCGAAGGCTAGACAGCGACAACCAGCTCAAGCGTACTTGTACACGATTGCGACAACAGAGCGTGAACAGGGTTTGGATACGGATGCTTTCGAGATGTCTTTTCATGGCATACAAGTACTATGAATGAAGATGTAAATGCCAAGGCATAACATGTAGCGTGTAATACAAGATCATACTTTGACAGGTTTTCATAGTCATTATCAGCTCCTTGGACCCAAATGACCAGATCAGCACTGGAAGCGCGCATTCACATTTTGACTTTGAAATCGCTTATCTCGGAAAGTAGCCACCCGGCAACATTAGGTTTTCCTGTTTTCAATGTGTTCTCAGTGAACGATCGAGCCCTCATAGTGTTTCCATGTGCGCTGCAATATCGTTCCACGTCGCGTGCTTTCCGTAGTTTGGCAATAATCAAATCACACCCTTTTATTGGGTGAGTAGATTTAAAGCTCTTTCAATTGTTCTGGATATCCTTGAACACCAATCAAGATAACCTCGGGACCTTGGGGTGCTCGCTGCGACCACTGAGTTCTGTTGCCTGGGGCTATGCATCCATTTCTGATCATACGAAGGAACTTACATGAGAGTACAGTGTTCCATCTGGCGCATAATCGTTCCGCACTATAAGTGTATCATTTCGCTTCCATAACCAACGAACCTTTCTCCTCTCAATGTCCTCTTTTGGCCTAGCCCCATGGTCCCCGCGCCCACCCCAAGCGGGCGTGCCATTTGCACCAACAAGTGTGCCTAAGACTTTGCGCTTTCGGGTAAGACTCTAGAAATCCCACCCGTATCATGGCAAATCACGGCGAGATCACCCACGACCGTACTGTTTCCGGTGCTATCATTCTCCGACACACAGACGACGACTCTAGCATCAGTAACGACTTCGACTTGGACGACGAGCAGAGCGTCATCAGCCACGCCGACATTCTGCGCGCTGCAGCTGCAAACTCGACACAGCGCAAAGCCCGGACCATCATCGATAAGATCCACAACCCGGATTTAGTGGCAAGCAATGATATTGAAAGGGCAGAGGCAGCATTGGTGGTTGCGCTGGAGCGACTCAATGGCAGTCTGTTTGACCAGATGGCCAACCATCAAAAGGAAGTAGACAGCCTCAAGGAGCACATTGCCACCCTTGAGCATGAACGAGACATCGCTCTCATTGGGAATATGGACCCGCTTCATGACTACAAATCCCTATACAACCCTGCACGTCGCGCCAATATCGAGCGCACTGCCGAGGAAATTATCAAGGGCGAGCTGACAATTGCTAGAGATGAGCTCAATGCCACTCTCAAGAGGATTGAGATTTTGAATATCGAAGAAAAGACGGCGACCGAGAGATGCGAAACGGCCAAGAAGTAAGCCAATGTCGAGGAGGCAAAGGTCAAGATTAGCATCGACAAGCTTAACGAGGTCAAAAATTCCAATAGTCAGGTCAACAGCCAGATGCAGGTGCGCGACAGTGTCTACATCAACTCTGTCAACGCCAGCCAGATACCAGATCAGCATCAATATGTTCATGGTTTCGCAGCCGTTCCTGCGCAGCAAGCGCTCACCCACGAGGTCCCAGGTATCTCCCAAGCTCATCATTCGCTGCCCATTCGTACGGCTCGGCGTCCTCGGTATGCTCTCCTCTACATCTTCAGTGAGCGCAATTTACTACAGTAATAAGATTGATAGTCGCCGCCATCCAGCAATCTCTGCTGTTCAGCCTAGGATGCCTCTCTACCGCAACAAGTGTCGACTGGGCAAGAGTTGCAACCTCCCGTACTGTGCCTTTGTGCACCCTTGTCAGAAGCAACTTTACAAGGACTTCATCGAAACACTCGACGCATGGCAGGGTGGTGCCGGTGGTGCCGGTGGTAACAACTTCTGAGAGCGAGGAAGTCGTTAGGTGTAACCGGTATCTCACCCATCTGTACATAGGCTTGGAGTAAATGGCAGAGCCCACATGAATGATTGAATGATAGTAATTTCATTGAACTTTCTGCCTCGACCCCATCGTCTATATGTACTTATTTGAACCACTTCCCTACGCCTGACTGGTCGAATCCCCTGCCTTATTGCTGTTGGTACCAAGTTTGGTTTTTGATACTTGGCTGATTCAGCGCCTTGTTCGCTTCTTTGTATGCTTACTTGATGGCCACAGAGACATGCGTGGTAAGCTTGTCTTTCGCATTTGCTAAGCACGTGACTACACTCACCTTCACTGATGTCGTAATTGCAGCGGTCAAGACCGCGGTCGCAACGTTCTAACACAATACCATGAACTAGAAGATTCATGAAAGCGCTTTGCGTCCATGTAGTGTCAAAGTTGAGTACGGCCGTGAATCACCCTTTGACTTTGCGCTATCTTCGAGCATCTCAGAATTAGGACTCAAGCCACGCATGGTAGGGGATGAGATGGGTATGTGGAGTTTATAAGAAAAGCATTCCTTAACGCGGCCATGTCGAAGCCAATCCCAATTGTCTCGATATAGTATCTGGTTCTCAACTGTGTGAATCGAGATTCCTCCAGAGCCATCGAGGCAGTTGCCACGATGCCTAGCTGTGCGTTGGCGGAAATGTGCGCTGCGCTTGTTCATAGACCCCGATTTACATCATTTCATAGCAATGACAACTGCCAGCTACTGCTAGTGACCCGGTTCAAGCCATTTGATTCGCTCCCTAGAAAGCACGTGGCTACGGCTTCACCTTCACTTCGCCACCGCGCAAGCGTCCGAGCGCTGCTGCCTACGTCGGAGCGGCCGGAGAATAACCGAGTCCCCCCCCCCCCCCCAAAAGAGGTTCGCATTGGCTTGTCCAGATTCCTGGCCCAGGTCGTTACTGGCTTTGGCTTTGTCCAGTCTGGGTCCAGTTCTAGATCCAGTCTAGGTTCAGGCTGGGTTAAGGTGTTATGTGTCCAGGTGGTTACTGGCCCAGAGGTTTACTGGTCTAGATCGTTACTGGGTTGTGTTACCTATCCGATCCATGGATCTGTAGCAGCTTGTCCAGTCTAGATACAGGCTAGATACAGACGTACTGACTTGTCCAGATTTTAGTCCTGGTTCGCCAGGCTACCCATGAGAGACTTGACTTTTGTCAGGAAGTGCAGCTACTTTAATAGTTCTCACAGGTCTGATACATCAACACTGCACGGGTGCACGTCAACCCACAGTTCCTTTGTATCCATTTTTTCATTGAGATTACGGTCTTGGTTGACCTGACTTGAGGAAGAGAACATGAGACCTCCACTGGTATGCCCTATACCTTGAATTGATTCGAGCTTTGCAAACCTTTCGTCTACTACTATGAGACTCTATGACAAATGCGCATGAAGTGAGAACGTACATGATGCGGTATAGCTCGTTCAGCCCGTGACAATGGCTAGAAAGAGAGTCAGCGCCTTAGCAGTGACCCCGGTGATGAGGACACTCAATCGGTCGATCTTTCACTCTGTTCCCATTCTCTCGTTCTTGGCTACGGGCGTGCCCTTCTTCTCGATCCTGCAAACATGAAAACGGCTACCTTTCATTGCGTCGATTGCTTCCAGCGCGCCTATCAGCTCAACACGAGCAATCTCCGCCGCTGCCACAGCTACCACTGTCAGCACCGCAAACGATATTTTCACTGACGTCGGTCCCTCACTCGCCTCGCCATCCATGGTTGTCGCAGAAGCACACCTTGCACTTGCGCCCCACGATACAGCTGCAGACGACATGACCAAGCAAGGCGCTCAAGCAACCGCCGCCTCCATCCTCGCAGCACTTCCTGAGCGCACGAGGTCTCAACCTTTCGACGGTTCGAACGGTATTGGCAACGAATACCTGCTGCAGACTTTCCCTCCCTCCAGGCGCGCTTCCCAGGCGCCACAGCGCGAGTCAACGACACCGAGCCAGCACTCTACACCTTCCCCGTGTGTCACGCCAGAGATCGTGTCGTCTACCTTTCCGTCGGAACTACCGCCTCGCCCGCCGCCGAAACAGTCTCCCCTTCGTCGCCTATTCAGTCTACCTGTGCGGCCGCCGACTCAAGCTGCGCAGACGGATAAGAACATGACCACCAACCACACTTCCGTTTCGCGAGTGGACATCGAGATGGGTAGCTTAGGCGTACGGAGTCAGGTGCAGCATGATCTCCAGAACCTTGCTAGGACCAACAGGAGGCTGAAGATCTGTGTGTTTGTGCTGGTTGGGCAGATCATTGTGATGGCAGGCATCATGGTGGTCTATGTTGCTTATTCACATTCTGCAACACAGAAAGATTGAATCTTAGGGGAGGTTCTGTGAGAATTGAAGAGAATAGAAGGATGAGGGGAGTGCCATGAGAAAGGATCGGGCAGTTAATGGACGACAAGGAAGACATTGTGGGCAAACTTGAGTCTCAGAATGTACGAGCTCGGAGAACGAGAAGGGAAGATAACTTCGATGTAACCTACTTTGGTAGCAAGCAATGGCTGCATACACCACGAGCTATCTATGCAGTAGTTCCTCTTTGTCCAGCGCAGTGTTTCAGGGAAGATCAACTAAAAGGAACCCGACCAAGTCAGACAACATGCACGCTTGTGCAATGGCTCCCATTTTCAGTCCCTATAAACCATACTCCTAGCTACCTCACTGCTTGACACCCCCGGGCATAGTTAAGGTTATAATAAACGGAACCAACTAAACCATGCCTACGACTGGAGTTCACCAGTTATCTCAGCAGCTCTATTTTCCCTCAGAGCTCCCGCCGCGCCCCCGACCAAAGCCCAACATCACTCGACGTAGTATCCGCCATGTACGCTGGGTACTCGCTTTGAGAGGGTTGAAGAGACGGAAGGCTGATCAGGGCCTGGAAGGTGATATCATCTAGGCTAGACATGGTGCGAGATCGAAGAGTATGAGGCTAGACACGGTTTGATGGATACAGGACTGGAGCAGTAGAGCTGAGGCAAGATCTGTGGATACAAGTTGAGAGAGCGCCATGAAAACCATTTGAGAGACGAAAAGTCATAAGTTCTGTAGACCCATGGATGAAGTGTTGAACTGGCACTGTCAGTCAGGCTTACGGCTCCTTATCGATATCGGCCTGACCATGACTCGCATGCGTCTTGATTCATCAGGGCGGCGCGTTACACATCAACCTCAAACATGCCCAAATCTCAAGTAAAAACACCATTACTTCCCAGGCAAAAAGTCCGCTTTGAATGGATTCTCAGTCGCAGCAAATGCCGTCGCTAATGAATGCGACCCGAGCCCATGGTTATCAGCGAACACCGGTTCCACCCTGAGGGTGCCGAGAATTGGCATGCAGGCCCTTTTCTGGGCATCGTCACTTGTGTGGACAAAAGACAAGTTGACCTTCCTCTTTGCGCAAAACGCTCGTGTTGGTACGGATCTTAGGACGACAATGGCTGGTGCCTTATCTTGCAGTTCTGGAGCTATAAAATGACGGGTAGGTAGCTCTCGCCATGGCAATTGAGCATCCCAGCCAGCCAAACGCGCGACAATGCAGCTCCTTTCTGCCATTGCGACCACGGCGGTACTCGCCGGAAGTGCTTCGGCCGTCAACTTCACCGGCGATGTTGTGAATGGCGTTCCCGTCATTCAGGGACTCAATCTCGCAGATGTGCCCCCACAGACCGTCTCGAAGTACTATCTCCGAGCTGGTGAGCTCAATGGCGGTCATCCGGTTCATATTCCCATTATGGTCGCGCGAGGAACCAAGGAGAGTCTGGAGACGGGGAAGAAGTTGTCGCTCTCGGGTACTATTCACGGCGATGAGCTGAACCCGGTTCGCGTGGTGCAGCGCATTTTTGAGCAGCTGCAAGACCAGGTCGCGACACTCAATGGCACGGGTATGATATTCTATTGCAGTTTCTACGCGCACTGCTAACGTTCGCAGTCATTGGTATTCCCACTGTCAACCCAATGGGCATCTACCTTAACCAGCGCAACTACTTCTCCTCAGGCGCAAGCGGCTCCCTCACAAACGTGAACCGCATTTTCCCAGGTGTCGCAGCGACAGAAGGAGGCAGTGGACCTCAAATCCTAGCCTACAACATCTGGAACCACATCTGGGGAAACATGTCCAACGTCGACGTGGGCATTGACCTACGTACGCCCTCCAAAACAACAAACTACCACTTTCTTGACTAATCACCACAACAGACACCCCCAGCTCAGGCGGCGAAACCTCACTATGGTGCTACTCGGACTTCCGCCTCCCCTACGTCGAGCGCCTCGCCAAGCTCCTCCAGCCCGACACGCTAAAGATCGACCCCGGCGAGCCCGGCTCCATCGAAACAACCTTCATCGACTACAAGATTCCGTCGCTCACGGTCGAAATGGGCCAAGCCAAGGTGTGGAACAACAGCCTTATCGACCGCGTAGTCGACTACGTAAACCGCGTTATGGTCGACCTTAAAATCACGCCTTCAAACACAACCGTCGAGCCCGATCTAAGCAAAACATACATCATTACTACTTTCCACGACACCTCGTCGCAGTACGGTGGCTTTGTTGAGAGGCTGGTTGGTGTTGATGAGATGGTGTCGAAGGGTCAGCCGATTGCTCATGTGCGCAATCCTTTTGGTGATATCTTGGAGACTTTGGTTGCACCGGAGAATGGTCGCATGTTTCAGAGTCCACGTGATCCTAGTATTGAGCCTGGCGGTAGTGTGGGGCAGATTGCGTATAACAGTACGGATCCTGAGTGCTCTGATGGATGCATTCTGTCGGGCTCTGGACGGAGGAGGTAGTGTGGTATTGTGTTTGTATATAGAACATATGCAGACTATTGCTACTTGGAAGTCAAGCTTTTCTGACAATACACCAGTGAGCGAGTCAGCCACATAAAAGCTCTCCCAAATCCTTGGCGATGACACTATTAACACCAGTCACAGTCCTCACGACAGCACTACCATTTCCCCTCAATCCTCCAACCCCCCAACTCTCGTAGGCTCCCTCTCCTCCGCCGGCGGCCCCCCAACATTCCCCCTCTGCCCCGTCGGCACATCCCCCAAATTCCTCTGCGCAGCATGCTTCGGCAAATCCTTGAGATCCCTCACATCCCCACCCGTCTGCTGATCTCCCACTCCACTCGCCAACCCCGCAAGTCCCTGACCCACACGCCGTCCATCATGCAACTCCTGGCTCGTTTGACCTTGGCCCGGGTGGCCTAGCCCCATGTGAACATCCGAGGAGGTGGCGCCTTGGATGGTGTCGGAGGCGTGGTGGTAGAGGCCTTGGTTGTTGAGGGGTGGGTTGGGCGTGTGTGTTGAGTGCGCTGGGGCGGTGCCGGCGGGGAGGGTTTGGGCGTGGAATTCGGGGGCCGAGTCATTGCCGATGTTTACGCCGGGTTTGTGCTTGGTTTTGTTAGTGGGGGGTTGGGGAGATGGGGGAGATGGGGAGATGGGGTGGGGTGGTTCAAGCGGCCGAGAGGAGGAGGGAGAGGATGGGGATGCTTACACCGCCGCTCATGAGGGGCTCGCTGGGTGCGACATGGCCTGCGAACTGGCGTCCGTCGCTGACGGCGTTGGGGTTCTTGTTCTGGCTCATGTTTGGTTGTGGATGGTGTTCGTTTATATCTGTTGTGTAGAGTGCAAAATGTGTGGAAGTAAAGTAAATGAACTTGAGTTTTATGTTGCCAAAGTGTACAGTATACAAGGTGTCTGTTTCTCAGCTTTAGTATCTAGAGAACTTTCTTATTTACTACATACTCCATGACGGCGTCACTTTTGACATCAACGCGACGTCATGGTCTGAATCACGCATATGCATATTGTAGCGTCAGGGTGATGTTGTTCTGCTGGGATGAGCGGGTACCTGATGTGTCTTACAACGCTCTTGTGATACGATTGGATCGGTGTGTTGTTTGTGATCGGCGATGAGGGAGGGGAGGTGGCGAGTGGTGTGAAGGGGAAAGGATACTTCGGAACGCCATTCCGATGGCGTTCCGAGGCGTTGATAGAAACCCCATTGGTATGTGCATCGCAAAAGGACGTCGATGAATGTAGACAAAGATGAATTAGAAATTATGCTATATATACAAGATACTCAGATCTCCATGAAAAACTTTTCAACTCAGAGTCTACTTGCAGAGCTGTCCCCTGACGGCACCAGCTGAGTACTCGACAGTGTGTGTATCAGTGAAGAAACCGGAGGGGTTCGCAAGAATCTTGCCAACATTGAAACCATCACCCTGGTCCAAGCCGGTAGCGTTGTTCTTGATACCAGTGATGAAGGGTCCCTTCAAGCAGCCGACCGAGGTACGGCAGCTGTCAGTGCCAGTGGGGTTGGGGAATGCCTGTTGAAGAGAGATTAGTAGATGACTCAACATATAAAGTAACAGCATGCGAGAGACGCATTGGCAAAAGGGAATAACTTACAATTCTGGGTGGTCCCGCTTTACCCGCAACACCCTCGTGGATATGCGTCGCAGTAGCCGCCGGGCTCTTGTATTCGCCGGTCACACCGCTGAGCTTGATGTTGTAGCAAATGACGTTGTCGGCAACGTTGATGCCGTATCTGAATACTCCAGTTGCTCCAGGTTGGCCGGGGACAGCCTCGCCAGTGTTGGCGATGACTAGATCGGGTGTAGCATTGACCGTGTATTCGGCGTCGAAGTAAGAGCTACGGTAATCACCGGTCAAGATGTTGCCTGGAAGGACCGAGGGCGCGGCGAGTGCGAGAGGGGCGGCGACGAGGCCGGCGATGACGGTAGTGGTGAAATGCATTGTAGTTGGTGTTTGGGATTGAAGATGGTAGTCGGTTGGAGAGATGAGATGTAGTGATGCTGATGGATGCCCCTTGAGAGTAGGGAAACAAGGAGTCCTTTATACCCCCGGGTCTCTACTCTTGGTACCAATTTCACAACTCTGCCTCTCCTGCGGGTGCCCGATGACATCGTCAGTTCCCGCACCGCACCTACCGCTTACTGGTAAGCCCTTGGGAGATGACCCGCCGGTGTCTTGGTGAAGGCTTCCGGACCGCCGCAGCCAAGTCAACAACCACATAGCTGAAAACATACTTTCCGGCGCAAAAAGAGCATAGATGGACACAAGACTATGACCAAAAGCCTAGTTAGTAAGTCTTGGAGACCGTATCTGAAAGGACAAACAGCCCAAAGCGAAATAGTGAAGCGCTCATAACCCCAGCGGATCACTAAACCCCGGTCAAAAAGAATCTCCATCGCGAAGCCTCAACATGTCCGCGCCAACAAGAATCTCCCATACTGTGGAAAACCGCCGTCCAGGGTCTTGGTAACGGCACCTTCCGTCTCTTCCCGTGGTCTTTTGCTAAACAAAACATATCCTTTGCAGTGTATGATCGACTCCCAAGATATCGCCTAGCCGCCTTAGTACGGGTAGATCAAGTTCCGTGATCTTACCTAAGATGCTGAATTGCGCTAGTACCTTCACCAAGACTTCCTCTTTGGGTAGTGACATGCACCCTCGCGGGGCTGTGTAAACCGCATTAGGTCAGATGTGGAGGTACTTTGCCCGATTTCTACATGTGTCCGTACATGCGCTGTCAAGATGGTTAATCGCTCTACTAACCCGTTACTTCCTATGGGGCTGCGGAGATGCGCTTACGGAACGCATTTGGGCGTTGCTTGGCTGTGGAGGAAGGGCCGCACCGATGTCTGCTCTGCCCAACACCTCCGTAAGATGTCATTACTTTTTCCCAACGCTCATGCCGATGCCGCCATAGCGCTGACGTTCTAGAACGCGCGATGCATTTTGCTGTAAGTTCCAAGAGACTTGTGATTAGTGCATTTCGAAATTCGTGCAGAAGGGAGAAAGGAGTGACTGTCATCTTCAACGCTGGTGAGATGACATCACTACGTAGATACACCAAGCCCGCCAAGCGCCGAACAACATCTTTCCCCGCCCTCCCATCCTCACCTTTCCGCTCATGAAATTTCCCATTCCAAATGTCCCCCTGAGCGCGCTTAGTCCGTCAAAATGTACTTTTTCGGTCCTTTGAGAGTCCCAGAGACTTGTACCACCTGCAGCATTTCGGGGCGCTCGCTAATATTGGTGGACCCTTCCAAAGCTCCAAGACAACGGATGAGCTCCCTCCTGAACTGCTGCGCAAAAAGTAAGAATATATTCTATTACGTATTCATCAGCAACAACGGACCCGAAGTTTTCTGCGGAGCTCCAAAGTTACCACCATGATACCATAACAACAAACTTTTATTTTGCAGGACCTTACATACCGGCCCGGATGGCTATCTACAAGACCTCCAAATTAGCACGACTGACAAACCACGAGCCATTGTTCGTATCCAGCGTCAAATTGTTCTGCACCGTCTTGCCACCCTTCAAGCTTCCGCTCTCAACAACACCACCCGCAACCGGCCTTTGCAGTCTATTCTCCCCACTCTTGACTGTAAAGTTTGCAAGCGGGATTTCCCAGCCATTGCGCGTCACCACGGTCGGCATGCCAAAGAAATTAGCGTTGACCTCGTCGTGGCTGAAGTGGAGTTCAAAGTATCCGCGATAGTACAGGTCCTGCCATTGGAGTTCAGTGTTGGCGGATTGGATGATGGAGGAGTAGTTATTTGCGGTTGCGAGGGTGATGTTTGCACCGTAGGGACATGGCGATGTTACAGCTGAGCCGGCGAACTCGACGCCGATGCTGCCGGCGCCGGTGCTGGAGTTGTAGTCCTCTTCGCCTAGCCAGACGAGGTCGCTGACCCAGGATGCGTGGCTGTCGCCTGCGAGGAAGATGTTGTTGTTGATTTTGCTGCTGTACAAGTGGTGCAGCGTACGGTTTCTGTTCGATTGGTAACCATCCCACGCATCGTAGTTTAGGGGATTCTCTGAACCGTAGGCGGCGGATTGGTTGACGCGTGAGAAGACGATTTGAGAACCGACAATGCGCCAGGTTGCTCCGCGCTCAGCGGACTCGGAAAGACTACGGTAGAACCAGTTTTCTTGACGGGAGCCCATAAGAGACCGGCCGGCGTCGTTTGAGATTTCGTGAATGTAGTCGGTGTTCCAGTATAGGTCAGTGATCGAACGGTCGTACTGCCGAGTGTCGAGCATCATGAGATCTACCAGCTTGCCGATGGAGAAAGACCGCCAAATGCGGAGGTTGTCGTCCATGTCGACCTGGCGGATGGGCATCCACTCGAAGTACGCTCGAACCGCGTTCATCTTTCTCTGGTCGACTGAAACACCGCCATCGCGGAGAAAAGAGTTTTCAGTGTTGTTAAGCTCAGATGCGCCATCGCGGTACTGTCAGGTATCAGTAATTGCTTGGAAGGAGCGATTGGTATGACATACAGTGTTATCAGAAACCTCATGGTCATCCCAGACAGGAATCCAAGGGAATTGCTGGTGACTGGCCACGAGATCCAAGTCAGTGCGGTAAGTCGCAAGCCTCTTTCGGTAGTCGTAAAGTGTGAAGATCTCGTGATCTGGCTGAGGAATGCGACCAATGCTGTTGCCCCAACCATAATCGCCGTTCTTGTACTCGTAGATGTAATCCCCGAGATGCACAACGTAGTCGACAGAGTCCTGATACAATCAGCCCGATAATTCCGTGAATACTGCAATCCACCAACATACCTTTCGCACTGGGTTACCGTACGCGTTGAAGAAGCCAAAGGGGTAGTTTGAGCAGCTGTAGATCGCAAGGCTAACACTGGTAACATCGTCATCGGCATTAGGTGTAGTCTTCGTGCGACCAAGAGGACTCTTGTTATCCGAGCCACAAACGTTGAATTGGTAGTAATAAGTGCTGTACGCCTTCAAGTTCTTGGCCTTAACTTTGACAGTAAAGTCCACATCGGAACTGGTGAAGACCTTTCCAGAGTCCACGACCTTCGAGCAATCCTTGTTCTCATAGACCTTGTACTCCACACAAATTGGCGACTTGGACACATGGACGTACTTTTCGTTGTCGTGGTCGAAAAGAGGTGCGTAGCCGGTGACTGTGACGTTCGATTGTGAGTTATCGCTTTGGGGTGCAATACGGGTCCAGAGGATAACACTGTTGGGGTACGGATCACCCGAGGCGACACCATGTGTGAAGTTCAAGCTGGAAGGTGCGTAGGCGCTTCCTGGGTTATTCCTCTTGACTACTTTGTGAATCGATATTCCAAGGGCGGGATGGTGTTCTGACGGCGAACGGTAGTTGAGATTTTTTGACCAGCTAGCGCTAGCAATCGATGCCAGCGATAGCAACGGAAGAAATTGAAGCTTCATATTGATAAACAGTCCTTGGAATCAGAAGAATACCAGTTAGGAAAGTATTGAGAATCAAGCTCTTTGAGCCCTTTTGTATTCTCCAGAAGTCTAGACATTTCGCGTTACTTGGAGAGCTCCTTCCATATAGGCTCCCAAGTCTACTGCGTCATGCTTGCAGGAATAACAGTTCCTGGATGTGCAGTTTCCAATCATAGCTCGTGAAGCTGGCATGCTCCGGTACTTCCAGCTAGACACGGGATGTAGGATTGACTACGAGTGGGGCGACATCTCCCACGTACAAACATCAGGACGTATGCAGAAGACGGCTCGTCATTACCAAGAAAAAATACCCCAGCCCTGATTTGCTGAACCTATCGGGGTACCGTTGGAGCGCAGAGCGGCGTGGCATGGGTCAAGACATGTGCGTGGGCGCCTCGCTGCGATTGGTCGCAGACGCAAAGCGCGGTCGAGATTCTTCTGTACTGTACGGAAAAGCTTGTCAATATTCTGCGCATCGCCTTGCATCAAAACAGAAGGTGCATCGGTAAGAGCGAAGCTAAAGAACGAACGTCTTCCGAGGTACAGACGCACCCGGGTGTCATAAAATACTTGACATATTAGTGTAAAAAGGCCACGGTATTCGCCAGACACGCCTATCAGGCGCTTACCCGCACTGTCAAGTATTTGATGACACCCAGGTGATCAGTGAGATCGAAGCTAAAGGAAGAACGTCTTCCGAGGTCCAAACGCGTGGCCAGATGTTGGTTGTGGGTACACCGTACAAATGGAAGGTCTGTCGCTTATCAGTATCTCTTGCCTGCTCCAAAAGCGAATCTCGGGAGCAGGCGCACAACCACCTGAGCCACAGATACGCTAACACGGTGATATGATGAAGAAAGTGTCGCGAATAGAATATATTTCGGATCCGCTCCGTCAAGATCAAAGTTTCCCTAGGTAATTACACATGGGAAACCCGATTTGAAAAGGTATATACAAGAAGGCTTCTTCTTCACCCTACACATCCACACCCACCTAGCTCATAGTCAAGCTGTAAGCCGTAGTCGTCAACTTGGCGTTGCTGCCCGAGAAGGGTTCGGTACCGGCACCGGTGCTAGTCAGGAACTGAGTGCTGGGCATACCCTGCTTGCTCGTCAAGTACTTCATGAATTCCATGAGGTCACCAGAGAAGTTGTTTTGCTGAGAGTTCGCGACGAAGCTCCATACGTTGACATTGCCGTTCATGCCGTTGTACAGCTTCCAGCTGGTACCTGCAAGCGTGACAGTGGCGACGGGGCTGCCCGTCTTGGAGATGGGACCTGCGCCGCCAAGGGCAGCGAGCCAGATCATAATTTCATACTCGTTGGAGCCGCTGGCCGAGGATGAGGTGAACAGGTCGAAAGCTACGTTAGCGACGATGTTGGAGCCTGAGTATGTCCACTTCCAGACTGCGGGGAGCGATTTGATGGATGAAAGGGTTTTGGGTGTGAGCTTGGTCACGACGTTCGCGTAGGACTTGACTTGGCCTTGGCTAATGGGCTGTTAGTGGGTGAAGGGTATAAAGCGAAAGGGATTACATACCCGCCAGTCCAGGACCAGCTAGTGTGCCACTTGAGGGAGTTACCAGAGAGGCCGTCGACACCAGTGCATTGAGAGCCAGAGGTGGCTTGGCCCTTGCCCCAGAGGTTGTTGTACGTTGTGTATGGGCCGTTGACCGAGGAGTCCCAATCTCCACAGAAGTCAGCCCGCTTCTGAACGGTCGTAGCAGGTGCTGCGAGAGCAAGGGAAGCCGTGCTGGCGATAAGAAGGGCGGAGTACTTCATATTGGAATCTTGAGTTGGACCGCAGAAATGGGGTAGCGGAAAATTTGGCGGTCAGGATGAACAGCTTGGGAAGGCTTGAACAGCTTTAAGTACATCATTTCTATCTCTATGCAAGTGCGGCCGTGCTCCCAAATCGCACCTATTCTCGTAGCCGTTCATCTCTCGTGTTTCAGATGGCAGTAAGTGTTGCGAGGACTAGTCCAGATCAAGCGATTACTCCTCTTCCACGTACACCATACCCAGATAAGATTAAGGACTATGCAGTCTTGACACTAGCTTCAGCAGACATTGGTGGATTTCGCAGGCGGTTTACTGACGACATGCCAGACGGAAGAACCTGCGAAAGTGATTGCCTATTGGGGTCTCGAAATTCGGCATTCATTGCTCGGCAAGTTGGTTCGGGCATGTTGCAATGATGTTCCGAAACATGCATTCCTCAGCCGCCAACCGGGTTTCCCCACAAGTCATTCGACGCCACCGAAGATTGCGCCGTTGCTTGATTGAATACAATATAAGATCAGTGACGCTAGGCATGGTAAGACAATAATTTTCCGGTGCTCATGCGATTCTCAAGTGATGTCGAATTGTTGCTATCTAATCCGTGCGTACGAAAGACCCTTTGACGACTAGTGATTTCAAGAATTCTTCATCATCACTGATGTCGATGAGGGACTTCATTGAAACCTGCATTGGCTGTTAATGGGCTGGGTTTAGGTAGCTTTGAGAGGACGTACTGTGCACATATCGCCTTTTCTGTTGACATCCCATGTGTTTGTCGACTGACGGGTTTCGTACTGCGTGTAGAAAGGCTCAGGCTCCGTAATTTTCCAGAAGGCTATGAGCTTCCTTGTGATCTCCCGAAGGGATTCTCCCACATTGGACGTGATTGCAGCATCTAACCAGGGTTGGATATTCTCCCACTTTCGGTCCGGCAGATCCCATCTACCCGCTTCAAATGCATCCACGAGCACATCCACATCAAGCTCCTCTAATTGAGGGAAGCAATGAAGAATTTTCCCGATTGCAACGGAGGCAGCGTTTGGCTTGGATGTCTCACCGCGGTTGAAGAGGGGATTCCCACGCTTGTCGAAGGACTGTGGGCCACCGTTCCACCAGTCGAACCCAGGCCAGATTGTGAGCTTGAGCTTCCTTGCCTTTTCCATGAGCGGCAGTAATGCAAGAAAGCGGGGTGACAGTTCTTCGCGTACGGGGACGTAGTAGCCGTGGACTCCGCGAAGGGACCTCTGGACTTCTAGCGTGATTCGTAGGGTGCCATCGTCACAGGCATGCTCCGCTGTTTCGGCGAATTCGGCGCCTAGTCTTTCAGCTAGTACGTTGCTCATGGGCTGTTTATCATTTTCATCACAGTCTGGCAGGGTCGGGGCCGACTGTGGCGTGAGAAGACGGGCATGGTGTTCAAGAGCCTCTTGTCGTAGCTGTCTGCAAGTCTCTAGAATATTTGCAGGCGGACGCGAAGGTAGCCTGATGCGCGTATCGATGTACGTACTTCCCGAGGCCCGACGCGATTGATAGAGGTTCCGCGTGTCCGGTGTAGAAGTCGATGTATAGATATAGTGTGGCAGGGTCAGGTAGCCAAGGATCTCGTCCCTCAACTCGCGCGGCAATGCCAAGAAAGGCGATGGGGCATCTGCGGCCATTGTGGAGGCTAGCTTGCGGTACCTGGGAACTTGCTATCACCAATGCTGAGTTGTTGTCGTGCCACAGGTATAAGTAGTACCTCATGGGATGCCTTGCTGAGGGTTACCTAGGATTTAGCGGAATTCCGCCCCGCACCCACCTGGTCTGTGATGCAGCTGCATGAAGCCACACCCGCCGTGCTCAGCCGTGGGTACCGCATTTTGTCTGAGGGTTACCAGCCAGTTGATGGGATTTTGTTAGCTATGCTCGATTCCCGTGTGGGCAGACAGGCCATGGGTATCCGTTTGCAGGGCAGCCATCTGATGCATTGGCGCGGGGGCTGTTAGCGTGCCTAACAAAGTGAACCACTGTTCGGCTTGCTCGTGCCTGGTGGAGCATGTAACCCGCAATAACCCGCTTGTTCACCATCGCGCTGCAACCACTGACGTTGCTATCTTTCATGGGGAGGTTTTTTCAGACTACCACATCCCGTGACTGCCCAAGGTACACAGCCTCGTGCCTCCCTGTATCCTCCCCAACCACGAAGGAACGGCTACCCCAGAGCAAAAGACGAGATAGTAGCACATAATTGCAGCCAGAGGACAAGGCCCGCAGACGTCATGTATCGAGCAGCCGCTCTCCGCCGTATCCTGCTTGGGACGGCAGCCGAACAGGACACGGAAGAGACAGAAAATAACACACCCAGTCAGGTACGTAAAACGTCACATGCAACGCTTGCCTGGCGCCTTTCACAAGCTCACACTATACAGCCTGTTTCGCTCTTCGCGGATCCCGACGACTCTCCCCGCCCAGAAGGCGCGACCACGACATCGGATGCCAACCAAACCAACACACAGTCATTCTCCTCCAACCATAGGAGATCATATTCAGAAACAATAGAAGCGGCACTGGCACCAAATCGCCCTTCGTCGTCGCATTCCTTATTCTCCACCGGACACGCCAGTCGCAGCAACGCCTCTCACCGTGGTCGAGGAAGAGGAGGCAGGCACTCAGCACCAGCTTCCACACGCCAAGGCAATACAAACCCGAGACAAGGCGAGGAGGACATGGATTCGGAAGATGCATATGAGCAAGAACTTGCCCTTGCCCTGAAATACGGCATGCTTGACGACGACTTTGACGACACCTTCCCAGACCAACGCGATGACAATGAATGGTTGATCAGGCAGTACAATGCCTCACGCGGGATTCCAGATGCCGGCGAGTCGTCGCGGCAACTCAGGCCACTTCAAGCCGGCCACAACGCCAACAATTCGCAACGAGAGCAGCAGGCCCACCGCTACAACCCGCATACAGGCTGTCATGACGACCAAGCGCATACCCAACCCTTCGATGATTCCCGCCGAGGTCTAAATGCCGCGCCCAAGCGTTCGTACGACAGGACCGAGAGCGCAGACGACCAAGACATTGGCAAAGCACTCCACAACGATGGCGCTGTGGCTGTCATACTATACGACAGCGCCACTCCAAACCCCGAAGCAAACGATATTTGGCCCGAGTGTCGCAGCGCAACAAAACTACCGGCTCGCTACTACTTGATCGACGAGGGCAAGACTCCCCACAATGCGACTTGCAAGTTCCGGCCCAACAAGAAGAACAGGAAGAAGAAAGCAGCAGCATCAGCAGCGGCTAAAAAGACCGACGAGCCAAAGCCAGTTGTCTGTGATACAGCCGGTCGCCCTGAGTGGAGGCTGCCCGTAGAGCTGATTGAGTTGATCGCCGAGCACCTCAACCGAGATGACATCAAATCGCTGCGCCTTGTTAGTCGCGAGCTAAATCGCAATGTCTCGCAAGTCATATTCCAGACAGTCGTTGTTCCCTTTAATACCGAGATCTACGGCATGCTTGGACAAGACGTAAACCCCGATCTCAAGGGTAAGAGACGCGCCCGATTCGAAAAACCCGGCTACTATTGGAAAAATGCCAATGGCGACGAGGTATACAACGGTCACGGTCTAGACGTCTTTCGCGGCTTTGGTAGGCACATTCGGAAGTTCGGAATGAGCTTCCAAGTCAACGAAGACTCTCTCTCTATGCCGCCTGTAAAATCGCTTACAGAGAAGAAGACCAGCTTCTGGGGCACCTACGACTGGCCTTTTGAGGAGTACCGTCGTTTCGATGCTGTCGCTGGCCTTGAAACTGCCGCTGACGAAACGCCGCGAATGACCGTCGCCTTCTCCGAGCTGACCAAGGTCAAGGAGCTCGCGCTCTCTGTTGATAGCGGGCTGGGTTGGCTGAGTGGACCGGATAAGTCTATCCGGGCGCGCATCTTGCAACAGCCTTCCAGTGTCTTCGGTTCCAGTAAACCCATTCCCGACCGCAGAGTCCAAGCCCAGCAAGAGCTCTGGAACCACATTGAGGCTGCCCATCGAAAAGCCGGTAGCGACGTTCGGACGGCTATGTTATACAAACTGGATACACAACGCCCGTTTTCCGAATTGAGGGATGCCAGCGTGCTAGCAGATGTGCAACCAGAGATGCCTTACCTGGACCCCCAGCTGATACAAGGGGCACCTCCCCAGGACACTTCTGAAATGCCTATCCCTACATCCTTTGATGACCCATACATACTGGAGCGCTTTGTATCGCCACCACCTCCCTTGGGTACGGGTGTTTTATTCACAGCGCCCATCTCAACATCCGACGGCGGGATGCTTATGAGTCCGATCATACCCTCCAGTCTCACCAAAGCCCAGAAGGAGTGGTTAATGGAGACTGAATGGGCGCAGCGAGCTTTCATGTCGTCCTATATGTTGTCCGTCATTGACAACCCTACCACATTCCAGCCCGTGCACACTTTGAACATCTCCGGTCTGTCTGATCGCTACCTACCTATGCTCAACCGCGCCGACTTTTGGGAAGCACTACCAAACCTACGAACTGTCACTCTTATGGTGATACCATGCTGGCGGACAGTCCACAAGGATGAGGCAGGCTTTGTCGATGCTCCCAAGATCAACCCTATCCAAGGCATGAACTTGGTGTTTGATCTACTTCGTGACCACGTGGCTTGTCGGCCAAACATTCGCAACTTGACAGCTGGCTGGGTCACTGGTGGTGAACATGCCGAGGGACTTTACGCGCGCAACAAACTCCTGTTCCCTGCTCCAGTCATGGATCTGCGAATTCGTGCAACAAACCCGGTTTCCTACCAGCCTGCAGCGCTTGTTGAGACTGATGTGACTCGCCTCAGGGCCTCATTACTACAGTTTCCCCACCTCGAGCAGTTGACGTTGAAGAACTGCTGGATCACACCACCGGCTTTGCTACAGTTTGTCAAGATTCACGACTCGCATAAGATGCAGAAACTCGTACTAGATTCGGTATCCCTTACTGCTATACTACGTCCCAACCCCGATCCAAATCAAGTGGGGCCTGGTTTCAATGCGTTCGCTTTCCATAACCCTCCTCAACCTGGGGCAGCCGTTATATGGGGGGCTCTTGGTGGTCAGCATGCTCAACATCCTCAGCCTGCCCAATTAACGCCAAACCAACAAGTGTTTCTACTAACTACGGTTCATACGCTCCAGGCACAACTTCAACATCTCCATGCGAATGCAGTGGGATTTCATGTGAATCAGATCAATGTTTTACAGAACATTTTACAGCTACAGCTCCATAATCTGCAGCTTGCTGCACAAGGGAATGCTCAAGCTCAGCCAGCAGGTCCAGCGAATCCACCCCAAGCGCTCACGCAACATCAATTCATGCAACATGTTCAGGCAGCATTTCCACATCAACACCCGGCAGCACAGCCCCATGCCACTACTGTCATCAACGCTGTCGCTCATGTGGCTGGACAGGTGCATACAATGCAACATCAGATTGGGCCACTCAATCAACCTTTGCATGCTGCAGTACCAGGGAATGTGAATGGCATAACACCTCAAGCTACACTCCAATCACAGCCTCGTGAAGGTTCCTGGATGAATATCATCGACCAGATATCTCCGGGCACTAACTTATCCGACTTTGGAAACGATCATTCCAAGGCTGATATGGATCGCGTCACTTCACTTCAAACAATCGAATTCATATCGTGCGGCTACGCAAAGCTACCCCATACGTCTTTTGATCAAAGCACCATTGACGTCGGCAATGGTTTCGCTGCTATGCTCCGGGCGGTTCCCACTTTCCATAGGCGGATGGCTGTTCTGGCTCCTGCAATGCTCGGTCACAAGTGGAGCTATCTTGGCGAAATTGTGCAAGACGTTGCCACATGGGAGCTTGCTGCACTGGGTGCTGGCTGGAATCTACAAACTGGCTGGGAGGACAAAGAAGCAGCGCGCGCAGTGGAGTTTGATGGACTTCTTCCTGGAGGCACAGGCCGTTTTACAGGTGTTGTACGGCAGTCGGATAGATTACCTGACACGGACGCTATTTAGCGGACTGAGCTCTCATGACGTTATATATCTGCGGACTTTGGCCTCCTTCAGTACGTCCGCTGGGCTGGGCATTCTGATGCAACCTAGTGATTGTTAGGGACTTATCGTATTATTCATGTTTCTTTTAGAAGCCAAATGGAAGTTCTGCGGGTGTTTTATAAATTTATGGGAAGTATGTACCTATCCCAGGGATACATACGAGATCGAGTACAGTGGGGAACCACCTAAAAGCACTTTACCGGCCACTATTGGCGTTATCGAGCGATAATGATGAAAAGAAAATCAATGCATATGTCTATCTAAAACTGCAGCTTACGATAATCCTGTTGCGCAAACTTTTGAATTTCCTCTTGACTTGGCTGGAAAGTTTTCCAGACAACGCTTGTTGAATCAGGTGTGTTGGGAGTGACTAGCGCATGGGAGCGTATACGCGCTAACACCGTGATCAACAGTCCTTACACCTACCCAAAAGGGTATTTTGAAATACGTCATGCCGTATTAACCGATCAGCCTTACCCGCATCGCCTGTCCAACATGCAAATCTCATGGCATACGCAATTTCCCCACAAAATAAGCCTGATCGCAATCTCATGGCCATGCGCTTCTGCATGATACAAGATGGTACACCTCAGCTGCAAAACATCGGTCTTTGTTTAGCGCCACCACCTTATTATTCAGATCATCTCCCCGATTTCCATAGTCCATGAATCATCACCTTCGTCATTTAGGCATCCATCAATCGTCATCTTACTTTTGCATGCACATGTCAAGCTAAGGCACACCTAAGCACGACATACATAACCGCGGCCATGGGTCCACCAACATCGATATCCGATAGCAACATAAATCCCATGCCTGCAGCAACAAGCGGCTCACGATCTAAACTTCTATCAACCAACTTCAAAAACTTTCTCAGCAAACCTGCTCTCAAGCACCCGCAGAAAGCACTTACCGTACAACTCTGGAACGCAGAGCAACAATCATTACACGGGAACCCCACTATCGACCAAGGTCCAAAGTTAGCCGCACGGCAACAAAGAGCAGACATGTCGACAAAGGCCACAGGCGACATTGTGAGCAGTGCAAACTCTGGATTTCCCAACACGAGCGATGCGCCAGGCGAGCAATTCGAGCCTAGGCAAACAGCCACAAGTGAGGACTACGAGCCGGACCCAAGCAAGAGTCTACCTTTGAGCCCACAACGACAAGCATTGGTCGATGATGTATGTAAACTACCTACCAGTTATACTCATACATGCTAAGTGAAGAAAAGATCATAGCACTCTACTCGTGCCAACCCGCCGTCTCACGCGTAAAACGCTACACACCCGACTGCGTCTACGACGACCAATTCGTCTACGCAAACGACCGCTACAAAATGGCAGGCCAATGGTTCGCACTGCCCAAGCTCTTCTCCGCCTCCATCAACGAATCCTACCAAGTCATCCGCTCCGACGACGACATGATCCAGTTCAAAAACAAGCAATCCTGGACGTTCCGCCTCATCCCCAAAACAGCAACCATCACCGGTCTCGTCAGCCTGTCGCTTGATCCTGCGACCAGGGATAGCGAGTTTATGCAGATCAAGTACCATAAGGATCAGGCGAATGATAAGGATTATAGCCACGAGGGCGTGGGGTTTAGCTTTAAGAAGTGGCAGGCGGATCATGTGGTTAAGCATATGGATGCGCCTGAGTTGAAGGAGTTTGAACAGGATAAGGGGGCTGCGAAGGAGCATGTTAGGAAGTATGGGTCGGGGACTGAGGAGGGTGGTGCGCCGAAGATGGATTTTACGAAAGCTTGATGTGCGTGAAGGTATTGAATACTCTGGCTGGTATTATGGCACTATGGGAGGTAATTACCTTTTTGTTTTACATAATTCTTAAGGCTGGAGCTTCCCACATTTTAGCGCCATTCCACGTAGTCAATATTACACATTCGACCACCAAATATCGACAAAAACACCAAAATTCGATCCCAGACTAAAGCTCTCTGTTGATACGGCAAAGGTCAGGTTGAATCAAGTAACGGTCGTTGCAACGAGTTGAAGTAGATGGTTATGATTGATTAGAGGAGGTGGGCTGCAGCTCGCGTACGAACTGAATCCCACCCCACGGCACGGGCCACGCACGTAGTCACGTGCTCGCCACGTACGTACGGTGGCTCGAAACTAAGAGCAACCAACACTCTCATAGTACAATCTGGGCTCCGCATAGGTGCAGAAGATTTAATTCATGGACATGTCCAATTTCTTCAACAATCTACCTCCGGGTGTGCCTATGCCAGGCTCATTTCCATCCCCCGAGGAAGTACGCCGGGACGCACGTCACTTTGCGACAAAACTCTTCAAGGACTATGCAACATTGAACAAGATTGTTGAGCGACACGAAGAAACAATACGCACAAGATGGAGCAAAAAGACCAACTCGCAGAAGAAGAAGCTGCTGTTGGAGGCGTGGCCGAACATGTCAACCCACCACCGACCAGATGTCGAAGCATGGCGCCGACGTGCGAAATCGAAGGAAGCTTACTTGTGGCCATACATCAATCTCGAAGACCTCATTCAACGAAAGACCATGTTACTTCTCCTCCACTTCCGTGGTAGACATCATCCTCGAGAGTTCATCCACTCGGATCTCGAACAAGCAGCATTTGGTAAAGTCAGTGGCATGACTATGCCGGCCTTTCTGAACGAATACACCATGTACTTCCACAGGGGGGAGACCGCCGATAGATATGGCGAGTTGATCTCCTGGGACGACGAAGAGAATGCTTTCGATGATATGACCAACGAAGTCGGCATGCATCCCGGGGATGGCCTTCAGGCTTTGGAAATTCAGCAACGCATCTTGGCGTTCCTCGTCACATGGTCCAAGCTCTTACTCCAGGACTTGCCTTCCTTAATCGACAGCGACGTTTTTCCCAACCCTGGGCCGCCGCCAAGTACAGGAGATACCACGTCGCTACAGACGATTGCCCTAGAAGCTCCATACCGCATTCCTGCTCATCTCGATTTCGCCCGCTTGAAGGCTATAGCGTCGGCTGAGCGCAACGCACGAGAAGATCATCTATGGGCTCTTCGCGAGGATCCCGGCTACTTTGCCGAAGTAATGGAAGAGGCATCGGTGCATCGCCAGGAACAGGTCCCCGATACTAAAGGTCAGGAGCATCCAACTCTGAAAGAGCCCGGACGTCCTTTGTTCTGGAATCGTGTCCTTGGTTTCACCCTCAATGAGTCACACTTCATGTTCGTTACGTTTGATGAGATAGTTCGACAGATCAACAACCTGGCGTCATTGCATGCGAGACACCATGATCGGATCAAGCCCGGAGTCAACCTACCTCCAGATCTGTCGATGGCCTTCCAGAACCTCCGTTACCTTCTAAACGCTGCGAAAGTCGACCTCGTCCAGAATTTACAAGTTGGTCTTTTTCCATCACCACCACTTCGACAGTTCTGCATTCGCGAACCCCAGGACCCGCGAACATCCATGATGCGAGTAATGTATGAGCCACCGCGAAACAATCATGCTGTCACGCGTATAATACCCCTCTTTGACATTCTGTTCAAAGACGATCAGCTTCGTCTTTTTGGCTTGCACACCGTGACAGATGAGATAGGGCGTCTGATGGAAACCGATAGCAGTGTCAATGCTCTGATTTCGCCTTGGGTCGCCAGCAGGCTTTCGTCTCTGGCAGTAGTCTCCGAGTGCTTGCATCAGCTGCATCTTTTCAAGCCCTGGTCACGCAAGATTGAAGACGACATGGAAATAGACGACAGCACCCCGCGACGCAATTACAATCTGTCTTTCCAAGAGTGGATCCCAGTGTTGAACGCCAAGTTTGAAGGATCCCAGGTCTACCGATATGTTGACCCAAGTGACGGAAAGTTCAACTACCCAGTCCAGCGGAGACGCAACAAGCAGAACGTCGAGATTATGCGCAAGGCTGAAGCGAACCTTGACTTATTTTGGAAAGCGGTCGATCAACACTACAAATCGAGGGGTGTTGGAAAGTCACAGCAAGATCTGATATCTCACTTGCTACGCAGTGATCGAGCCATCCAGAGAACTCCCGAGTGGATCGAGCCCGAGAAGAGCAAGCCGCGCCGCGAAGAAGACGACTATGTATATCAGCCCTTTTCAACAGTGTTCCACGACCCCACCAAACAAGTCACTGGAACATTCGACCGCGCTTCCCTTTCCGACAAAGCGCCAAAGGCAAAGACCCGGAGTAGCGCACTTCCGACCGAGGAAACGAAACCCGGCATCCCCCATGAGTCCAATGAGGTTCCGGCGTTTTTCACCGTGGACAAGCGAGCTCATAAGGTCTTCCGGACGTTGTTCCATTCACCAAATAACCCCGACATGCCTGGGGAACTCCCTTGGGCCGACTTCCTCCACTCGATGGTATCCGTGGGCTTCTCCACCGAGAAGTTACACGGTTCGGCATGGAATTTCACGCCCCAGACGCCGGATATTGGCCTTGAGCGAAGCATACAGTTCCACGAGCCGCATCCTAGTAACAAAATACCGTTCTTGTGGGCAAGGAGGTTCGGGAGGCGGTTGGGAAGGGCATATGGGTGGAGCGCGGAGACGTTTCGCATGGCTTAAGACAAGAAAGATATATGAGGAAAAAGATGTTGAGCTCGTTTCAAAAGGGGAAGGACTTATAATGTTCGGTGAATGAATTGTTGTAAGAATCGAGAAATATGCATGTAAATTTACTTATGATGGTTTGGATATAGATACCAGGTAAAAAACGGGGTGGACAGTATATAGACTGTCGGGTGCGTAATATCTCAGAGAGGCGATTTATATATTAAAGCTTTCCAGGCAATCCTTTGCTACCGCTTTGTTGTGACGGTACATTACCTATGCAGCCAGGGAACGTTGCGTTTTCCAACGCTCAGGATATTGAGTCTTGTGTTCATTAATACAGGGCTTACATCACCCGAGATCTTCTTTGTTGCACACAAGTCGGTGTCAACATCGAAGGAGTCATAAGCAGTGTTTGCGGGCTCATGCGCCAAACATAGTTAGCTCTGAGGCTGGGGTTGCCTCGCTATGGGTGTTTCTCGAAATACCTTGAGCCACCTGGATCTGGTTGGCTTGGTGGCCAAGAACATCAACTCCTATAGTAATTTGTTAGTAAATCGATGCAGCCACGCTTTCTAACACCCACAACGTATTTGAAGTTCATTGTTTGCTGCGATCGCCTCTACTGACTCGCGTTTTTGGTGTTGCAATTTTCTCGAGCCCATCTCATCGCGATGCCAGGCACCGGCCACCGCTTGCAGCCCGCTGTTCTCCAGGCTATCCTCGACCGAATTGCTGCCTGCGAAAGTGATCGAGCCATCTCTAGAGCTACAGGTGCGAGCCGTAACACAGTAGCAAAGCTGAGGTTGAGCTTAGAGTTTTGGGGCGTGCCTTATCCGCCGCGCTGCGTTCGACTTGGGCGGCCATCTATACTCCGGCAAGCTCAGCGCGAAGGCCTTCAGGCATACCTCAATGGCTCACCGGGCGCATACATGGATGAGATGAGGGACTTCTTGTACGACGAGTACGACGTTAGGATAAGCCTTGCGAGCGTTTACCGAGAGCTAGAGAAGATGAGATGGTCTCGCAAGCTTGCAACAAAGCGGGCAAAGGAGCAGAGTGAGCCACTCCGCCGCCTCTATCTTGCCAGGATGGCGCAACACTATAAGGCGGAGCAGATCGTTGCGTTGGACGAGAGCGCCTGCAATGAGCGTACGGGCGACCGCAAGTATGGCTGGTCTCCAATCGGGGAGCCGGTGGAGCTATCACACAGCTTCAGGCGATCAGAACGGTGGTCGCTGCTGCCAGCCATGACGATAGATGGCTACATAAGCTATAAGATCTTTCAAGGCGCGATTACATCTGAGATCCTAGAAGACTTCTTAGAGTTTCAAGTGCTGCCGTTCTGCAATCCTCACCCAGGGCCAGCCTCAGTAATCGTGCTTGATAACGCCTCCATCCATCGATCAGAGCGTGTACGGGTGCTTTGCCAAAGTGCTGGAGTACTCCTTGAGTATCTGCCGCCATACTCACCAGATTTCAACCCCATCGAGAAGAGCTTTAAGCAGCTCAAGGGGTGGATGAAAAGGAATTCAGCGCAAGCGGAGAACTTCATTGACTTTGGGTCTTTCTTGAGTATGCAGCGCAGCTGGTGTGCTGTAATATTAACTGCAGAAGCTGGTTCCATAGGTGTGGCTATCCCTATTAATTGTGCTTTTAAATGGATGCCACAGTACGTTTCTATAGGTAGATGATACCATACAAATGCGAACGATTACACCTTAATGCGCAACCCACAAAAGCGATTTAATAATTCTAAAAAAATAAGAGCTATTTCTATACATATAGAACTATCTTAGGAAGTTAACCTGTTATAATCGCATAACGTTGTAGTGTTGTACATAGGGCTATCCAAATAGACTATTGTTGCAGCGCATTTGAAACGCCTGAAAAACCTCAACACTATAGCGGGCACGGGCCGCTGTCACCAAAAACGCTCAGGCCACTAAGCTTCAAGCATTCTCGCCATCATCCTCCACAACACTGCTAGACGGTTCAACCACCAATTTCTTGCGCGCAATCTCTTCTCTTTTCTTACAACGTTCGACTCGTCTCCAGTTACGATCTGTGAGACCCTGGTACCCAGCTTGCCATTCTTTTGCAGTGTTTTGTAGCGTGAAAAACCAGCCAGGAGGCTGCTTGAAATGCTGCGTCCACAACTTCAAGATATCACCAGATGGCTGCATCAAGAGGTTGATATCCATAGCTCCGTCAATAACAAGAGTCTTATAAAGCTCGTTAATGTCCTCTCCAACTGTAGGAAATTTTAACTTAAGGTAGTTAAAGAAATTACTAGTATGCTCGTTAATCTCCTGCTCATGATCATATCGGATAGGCGCCCACTGAGATGCACTAGATACCTCAGCTCTTGTTATCGTTGGTGCAGCTGCCTGCAAGTTAGACTCCTGTTGAGGTTGCCTGTTCATCCGCTCAAGCTGTCCAACGATGAGCAGTTTTGTTAAGCTTTTGATATCATCGTCGCCATCTCCAGCCGCCCGCAACTTGCGCGTTTTCTCATGCACCCGCAGGTCCTTTGCTCTCAAAATTGCAAGCCGTACATCATCAGATGGCTCATCGTACGTTGCCCTTCTCGCTGTAATTGCTCTTGCCCACATGGAGATAATGTTGCCGTTGACAAAGAGGTGATCTTCGAAGCGCGCTGGCTGCCTCGCTGTTGGCGCCATCCAGCAGCAATAAGGATAGTTCTCGCAATGGGTATCTGTACAGCGCCATCTATCCCGGATAGCAATAGCATGCCCGCTACCTGCTTGTTCAGCTGCTATTACACCAGCAAGCCCCTCCTCTTGAATCACCGTTGCGGTGCGTCGACGAGGACCGTCGACAACCGTTGGCAACGGCTGCTGCTCCCCTGGAATTTCAGCCAAGATGAGCTCGAAATCGACGTTTACTGGCTCGCTGACATAGTTATCAACCTCTACAACAAGGCGCTGAAAGCTATTCCACGTTGCATCAACACCTCGCCGCAATCGCTTTATCGCGCGCTCGCGTTTGGCCTGCTTAGCTGGGTAAACAACAGTGCAAACAGATGAGATCTTCGCTCTTTTTGGCCGTAATTCTGCAACAACGTCATCTACCCACTGCCATAGGTCGTCGAAATGCAGCGAGTACAGCCGTACGCCGTGCTCGCTATCGGCAGCTTCAGGAATAAAGTGTTTCTCCATATCACCACCAAGGCAAGCCCTCCACCTAACGCGCAGTACAGGATTAACCTCATCCTCTAGCGCTTGCGATGAGCGAGGCAGCCATGGAGTGCCTTCTTGACGTCGGTACGCTGGCTCTCCCTCATCCTCAACACTACCGGCAGCGCCCTTAGCAGCGATCTCATCCTCATCCTCAGGCAGCGGATCGCCATCTCCATCCTCGAAAGTATCCTCATCCTCGCCAACGATATCTTCAGCTTGCGCGGAGGCAGCTGTTTGGGTGGCTTGCAGCTCAGGCTCGGACAACGGGCTTTGACGGCGCGGCGGGGCAGTCGCTGGAGGCGACGGCAGCGCCTCACGGCGGACACGTTTAGGCGTTAAATGGGTAGGATTTTGTCTAGTTGCTGGCGCTCTACGCTTCTGGGAGGACGGGTTAACGCCTTGATCGAATGGCTGCTTCGGCTTACGCTGGCGCTTGGGCGGCATCCCAACAGCAGCTAGATTGAGCTCGCAACAAGCTCCACACAAACAAAACGCTATACACGAACGATTTAGAGTACAGGACTAGCTTCATGGGCTTCTGGAGGTGGGAAACGGCTGCTGCATTAATTTACTAACAAATTACTATGGGAGTTGATGTTCTTGGGCACCAAGCTAACCAGATCCAGGCGGCTCAAGGTATTTCGAAAACCACAATAGTGACTTGGCCTTATTTGACCCACCTTCCAACGTCGCTAATCAACGCTCAAGCAACTCCTCACACTCATGAAGGCATTGAACGTCGTTTATATAAGCGCATACCTTGGTATTCTATTTCTTCTATGTGTCGGAGATGGTGAGCTCAAGAGAAATGGATTGTCCTGTCAATCAAGATACCATGGAGAAAGCACGCATTATAGCAAACGGCATAACGCTGAACCAGTTAAAATCATTATTAGGACAAGACTCTGCTGCAGACATATCAGGGTTGCTGGAGTAAGAGGCTGTATCGTATCCCATCCGTGTTCAAGGACTCACCAAATCATTTGGTCCGACGGAAAAGACAATCAGCAGTGATCCCCCAAGTAAGGTCGCAACAGGACTACTAGACCTGCAGGATGACGATTCCGTCAAAGTCATCCACCCTCTACACCAATCTGTCTTGGCTATAGCACAAGTGGCTGGGGATCACGATGAGCCTCTCAGCCATGCACTCTAAGAGATAGTCGTAGCACTGAACCAAGCCATACGAGGCGAAGAAGTGCTGTTCGAGCTCTACTCTACCTTCGTTGTTGCCATATCATCGAATGTTGTCGTCAAAGTCTCGGACACTCTTGATCACGATCATATCGATAACATACGGTACCTCTCTATTCATGTCCCCAATCTGCCGATTCCTCACAACCTGGGCGTTCTGCAAAACGGAAACCGGTCGTGGTTTTTCATGACAAGGGCACAGGGCGTGACACTTGAAAGTGCGTGGTCAGATCTCGACATATCACAGAAGAGAAGTGTGCAAGAGCAGTTGAACAGCATCTTTCGGACCCTTCGAAGTCAACCACTGCCTGAATCAGGTATTGGCCTTGAGAGTTTTGTATCAGGCCTGTGCAAAGATATGAGAAGGATGCCACGCGTTAGTTCCGGGCCTATTCGGATTGAGGCGGAGTTTAACGACTTCCTTGTTCGTGAGCCCCACAGAACAGAAACGTCGTGGATCAGGATGATAAGGTCCTTTATGAGCGACGACCACCGTATTTTCATGACACATGGCGACTTACATCCTCGAAACATAATAGTCTGTATGGCAGACGGCAATCAATCCGACAAAGCAGACGGGGAGACGGGGGTGCCACAGAAAAAAGACAAAAGCATTCAGGTGTCCTCAATCATCGATTGGGAGACTGCAGGTTGGTATCCAGAATCTTGGGAATTCGTCAAAGCAGTGAGTCTGGCTAGTCAGCGTGGCCCTTTGAGAGACTGGATTGGCTTCCTCCCAACGGATGCTATTGGGCAATATCCTGTGGAATACTCCATTGATAATTTGCTTGCTCAGTGGCTGGGATAGAGTACTAGAATCTTGGGGTTGAATTAATCGGGGAAGTAGATGGCAATGCAAATATCAAATGTCGGGTGGGGTGGGGTGAAGAGGATGTGTCCTCAGTCTTGTTTCGTGGAATCAAGTAGTAAGTTTTCATTATCGCGAACGTAAGCCGTAGGACGCTGTGCAATCTACTGTCGACTCCCCAGTATGGGCTGTATACTGTTTCACTTTCACCTTTGGCACATCTTTCACCAGAGCTGATAGCAAGAGCTCTATCGCCATCGCTTCTTCTCGTCCATATACCAATCTTACCTACCCAATTCGACTGAGAAAATAATTCTTATCATCCATCTCATCTGGAACTTTTAGCCAGCATCTTCCCTCTTCTGCACCTGTGCATTACATATAATTTACTAACAAGCCAACTGTAGAGGGAACACACGTTGCCTGTCGCCCAAGCTCAACGTCCATGTACTAGGGGAACAAGTAAGAGCGACAGATAGACCCCGAGCTTGGATTTCTCCACACAGTGGATTTGGAGTCATTTCATCAGTGTTCATATGCTGTTGCAATATTAGTCATCGATAATGGACTACGATTAAGCCTATGCCACTTTTGTTCGCGGCCAATTCTTCTCGACGAGTCTTCTGACTCCCACTTTGTCGTCATCCGCAGATCCCAACAACCGTCCAAGCACTGCTTCATGCTCGAAGAGAGTCAACTTGCCAACAGGGTCGATCCACAGTGTTCAGCTTATGAGTACGTGTAACACACATCATCTGCAAAAGCGTTGCATTTGGTGTCTTCTTAACGTTACATGGCCTCAGGGCTTTCTGTCTTCAAATCAATTTTGCCTATCATGTATGTATGCTATTAATTCGTAAACCCTAAGGCTAAGAGACAGCGCATTATCTGTGAAAATGTGCATTAAGAAGGTGAGAGTAGTCTAGCATTATTGTGTTTCGCACTTTGGGCTCCAGCCTAGCCCGCAGTATGGTGTTGGGTGTGGCCTAGCGCTCAGCATCTGACTCAGTTCGCTACTGATCCACTTGCAACAACCAGAATTATCGTGTTGGGGTTTCGTATCTCCGATTTTGGTAAGCCGTCTTGTTAACAGTCACAGTTGGCACACAGTGATTTGGCTATGACGAGACATACCAGACCACGACCTGGGGCAAGGCAAGTGTCAAATAAGCTTAATCTAAGGGCCACTATAAGTAGCCTAGGTACGCATAATTCATTGTAATCCAACCACAATCTACTACTACTCCATACAGCCTTTGTTCAAGTAGCTTCCAGTCCTATAATCACTAAATTTACTCCCGAAGACTTCGATCATGTCCACTCCCACCGTAGCTGTCGCTAGATACGCCCCCATTGACATTCGTGGCCCCTGCCATTGGGCTATCTATATCAGTGGCGGCAATCTCAGGAAAGTCATGTTGCAAATTCACGATGACAAGGGTGGCGCGGGCTATTTTATCGCACCACCTATGTACGACAAGGAACCTCAAAAGTCCCCTCACCACTACGAATCTATTGTCGCCGGTACATTCTTGGAAGAGAACTACGAGAAAGTGTTTGAAACCATCAAAAGTACTCCCGTCGATAACGTAAGCACCACGTGAAACTGTCAACAGTGGGTTTTTGAGGCTCTGAAGCGTCTGAGTGAGAAGAGATACCTCCAGTGGAAGGACGGAGCCAAGGAAAATATTAGCAAGAAAAGGGAAGAAAAGCATTAGCTGCTGGTTTGAATGAAGAGTGGGGAACTTTAGCATTATCATAGAGTGCCGGAGAAACGGGTCGCGCTCGCGCTCAATGACTTTTCACTTTATTGTTGTTGGAAGATCATTTCCAGCAAAGGCTCCTCATTCATTACATTCATACGGGCACTATTCTCTTAGTAGTATCCCACGAGTATATGGGTACACTATGTCTGTGGGAGAAGCCTTCATCGGCCGGATGGGGATATCTACCAACTTCATACACTTTCATCAATCAGAAATCTAGACTCCGCAACAATCAATTCAATCCGGTCACTCTCCTAGACCCACTTACCTATCTAGGTAGGGCTTAAACTCCTATAGGTAACTACTAGGCTTAAAGCGGTAATCAATCAATCCAATCTGAACCTTCTAGGACCCACTTAATTGATTGTTGCGGACTGTGCAGAAATCCATCAATGTAAATGCTATTGTATTTTATACTTATCAAATCCATGGACCGCTAGCGGAATAACTTCTTGGAGTGATTCCCACGCAGGTGTGATGAATCAAGTATACAACTAGACTCACGTCATGCTGCATGAACACTGTGAGAATCACTCTAGGGTCACCATCACAGCATTCAAGCAAATATTGATGATAGATATTACGTTACTCTTATCACTTGTCCACAATGCAGTCATTTGAGAATATACAGAAGTATACTCTCTGTCAGACTATCCACTATATATACCTTCATGCTACAACTGCAGGAAGGTCGGCCTTTTTGTAGTTCGACACTCTCTTCACTGGGTGAATAAAGTTTGACTTATACATGTATTCAGCAGCATTCATTTGCTGATCGCCATTCAAACTTGTACCTCCCTCGGCGAAGATGTTTTAATATGCTGACAGTAAAGACGCTCCGCACACACGGTGAATGTCTTCCGTTCACTGACACTTCAGGCGACACAGTGATATTCAAACTTCTCATTGAATGAAGGTGCCTATTCAAGTGGCAGAGGTGCGCACGTGCTCTAGCCCTAGTATATATTGCCATATTCCGCATGTATCCTTTCTATAATACCTCGATTCGAAGCCAACGTAAAACTGACACGTCTTTCTCAGCCTTCCCATACTATCTCTAAGCAGCCAGCATACGACACACAGTTCATACCTTTCCCAAAATGTCCACAGGTCCCACCATGACCATGACCATGACCTCAATCTCTCCAACAACCACCGCCCACACACCATCCCCACCTCCATATCCGTTTCCACCCCCCTCATCCTCCTCAAAATTCGACTGGATCTGCCTAACCTGCACCAACATCAACATCAACGGCGTCCTCTCCCCCAAAGGCCACCTAACCGCCCACTGCACCTACTGCCTCCCAGAATCAAAACCCATGCGCATGCTCCTAAACCGCGATGACGAAATGATTTATAAAAACACGAATACCGCGAGTTGTGGTAACACGTCGACGGCGCAGATGGGTGCGTTGCCTAGACGGCCTACGGGGTTGAGGGATGAGGAGGACAAGGGCGGGTTTGTGAGAAGGCCTACGACGCCGAAGGTTAAGGATGGAAATGGGGATGTGAAAATTAGGGTGCTGAGGCGGAGTACGGCGCTTGAGGGTGGGGAGGTAAAGAGGGGGGTTTTGAGGAGGAGTTCTACAATGTCGATTCGTGCGGCGGTGAAGAGGGTGGAGAGTTGGAAGGGGGTGTGGGGGGTTGGGAAGTAGGGGATTGGCGTTTT
Source organism: Pyrenophora tritici-repentis (assembly GCF_003171515.1). NCBI lineage: Eukaryota > Fungi > Ascomycota > Dothideomycetes > Pleosporales > Pleosporaceae > Pyrenophora > Pyrenophora tritici-repentis. Next base: position 469,489 of record NC_089392.1, on the reverse strand, counting down.
ATAGTTTCTTGAGGACAGGATTGCTAGGAGTTTTTGCATTTTGTTTTCAATACGTTCTTGTTGCGATATCTTGGGAAGATGTTTTACGGCACGCCCGTTGATGTTAGGATGATATCACGTTGAGATGATCTACTCTGCTCCACAATGTTTGAGCACACACGGGAACTGCTATTCGACCAACATTATTCTTTTGATCATAAACTGCACAGTGTGTACATGACTCTCTTTATTCGTTACTCATACTTGAATCGTGAGTCACATGAAGATAAGTCTATGCGACGTCGTTGCACTCACCAAGCGCATCATCATAATTCAATATCCTCCATCACTGTATAAATTCACCACTGACATAAGTAAACGATGATATATTCAAGTCGCTCTTCACCTTCACAGAGACCATGTCCATGGAGCCTACCTCAACGACTGCTATGACCGACGTAAGTGACAACGCCAGGTCTGTTGTCTTGCAGCTGATGATTTAAGACGAAACATTTGCCAGAAGACCCATAAATGGCAGCATATTTGGCGAGAATTTGGGTGATAAGTTCGACACGACCACTCAACCTGACAACACCGGTCGCGATACTCAAACTGGCCACCATCCTCGAGGGGACCCAAATGACACTAGAGATGCTTTGCAGCCTAAAACGACGGAATTCACGCCTGGTGGTTATATTGACAAACCATGTAGCCCATGGGAAAAGCTTGGATATACGAGGGCTATTGGTAATAATGCCAAAGAAGCTGCGGAAGTGACTCCTGGGCTACCTTCCCAATTACTACCTCGTTCAGATGTATTTAAACATGTGTCACGAAAAGCAGTGTCGCAAGGCCAGCAAACCACGGGATCAGTGAACAGGGCCAAGAATAATTTCGGAAAGAAGGATAGAAGATGCTGTATCATACTTTGAGATTCTGACGAAGGAATGCGACATATAGAATACTCATCCGGTTAGAATATAAGCATTGTGCAAAATGCGTCCGTTCCGAGATAACAGCACATTGTGAATTCTATGCGTGCAGCTCATCTTTCCAATCACACAATGCTGCTCTTCCCCAACGCCAAACTGTGAATTCACATATTTCGTACCCGCCACCACCCACACTGTATACATGCCATGGACCGTGTGAGCTAACACCGACGGCATACCTATTTCTATAAGTAAGACCATATCGTACCCCCTTTCCACAAATCATCTCCTCACCACCTCAACACTTCACCATATCTCTACATCAATCACAATGACTTGGCTCTGCTGTACCTGTGGCGCTACCAACTCTGGCGATGGCGCCAGCCCCACTGACGTCACCGTTATGATGCCTTGCCGTGGGTGCAACCACACATGTTGTTGGAGCTGCGGTCCTACGCCGCCTGTCAAACGCTAGCAAGGGTGGTTTGTGTGGTTTCGATCATTGCATGCTCGCCAGGCCAGGATAGATGACTATGAGGAGTTTTTGATTTTAGTTTTAATTTTAGGATACCGACGGAAGATCGCTGTATAGCATCTCCGGGATCCTCAGCGAATGCAATGTTTTTTGATTACAAGTATTATTAGAAGTGCCCCATATTTGACCCTCATGATGTGAAGTTAAAAGAAGCAAAACGCAAAGTAACCAAACCGTTCCTCACCCATACTATCGGGCCCTGGCGATTCAGAGCGAGAAGAAGCAAGCAAGCAACATCGTCAAGGGCAGACCAGGGGCCACACAACCTACCCCGCAAAACATACCTCCAGGGGATCCCGAGTCATGCTAGCGCAAACCGATCTGCAACCTTATCTTGGCGCTTGCCGGTACATGCGACCTACCCAAACACCCAGCTACGGGAGTCTAGCGACCCTGCTGGCCCATCTTGGATCTGGATGAAGCGGTGGCTTGCATCCTAAAGGATCGCCGCCATGTATATTTTCCGCGGGCATGGGGATATGGCAAATGTGTGACTGACGCATAAGTTACCCCGCGTCACATGTGTGACTCCAACGTAGTAATGGTAGACAGACGTCTGGTGATACAAAGGCCATCAACACCACAGCAGTACTCACTCATCCACGCAAACTCTGTAGATTCGGTAATCGAAAATGCCTCTCACCGTGCACCGGGATGTCGGCTCCGTCCCCGGCTCCGGTTCCCGCCACACTTCAACGCACATCTGCGACGTCTTACGCCACAAATGGCGACGAAACCCATATCATCGGGTATTTTTATCACGACCAGGTCACACATGACCGGGTATTGCATTAAGAGCTCATACTGAGCCACAGTCATTCGACCCGTTTAGCCCGGCACACCAGCTGTGCCTCTTCGGGGTGGCAAAGGGGGGGGGGTATGATGTGAGGGGATAAGGCAAAGGGTTGGCATATGTTGGTGGCTTGATGTTCTTGCGATGCCATTGGGAATAAAAGGCGGATGATTGCGGCACGGGTCTCATGTAATGCAATGCGTTAGCTCACGTTGAGGTGCAGAATAAGCGCACGGTACTGTGGCGTGGACCCTTGAGCGTGTCGGAGATTTTGGGGTGGGAGAGAAAAGAAAAATCCTGCCGCGTCTGCCTGACCAAAGGGGTGGACAGAAAAGGGAAGAAACGGGAAGCCTTATCCGAGGGGATGAGAAGAGAAAATAAAGATTTCGATTCAAGATCAACTGAGTCGTGGGAAGAAAGAAGGGCCTGTGATCCGCCGATCTGCCCGTTGATACAAAGATTTCGGGGTCCACCCATCGAAACGCAACGGCCGAAACCTGGGCAAACTGAGATGTTGCACGGCTTCTAGTAGCCCTACCATGGTCCTGCCAAACATGGCATTCTACGCCGCGGATGCGCGACAGAAGCTGTCTCAGGCCCCATTATCCTTGAAATCGTATCGCATGAATGGTTGCGCGTCGATCCAAGATCGCTCTGGGCCTTGACAGATATCTGCGCTTCAGGCATAATGGTCCAAGAGAAAGGAAATCGGAGTAAAGGAGTGGCGCAGTGTTTAAAAAATAAAAATAAAGGTCTGCACGCCATTGAGGGTATTTCCTATCCAAGTGTCAAAACAAGGATGCTAAAACAAAGAATGTCCATTCGCTGGAATGAAACTGGTAAGAGACCGGCAGTATTACCCTCCCATTCCCATTCTAGGGCCCACAGTGGGCGTAAAATAAGAGAAAAGTGAAACTATATTTTCACTGTATTCCAAAGAGTGTATAAACAGGGCGGGTGTCTTTAGGTCCGCCTAATGCGTCTAGCATTGGTGTTGTTGCATTATAGCGGCGGGAGCTTGCCGGCGAGCTCCACGTACCGCGGCCAGGTGTTGGTGAAGACGAGGTATTTGATGCTCGAGAAGGCGGGGTCGAACACATTCTCGGTGAAGTCGCTCGGTACAATGCTCCTTGTGCTCGCTGTTGATGATGTAGTGGTGTTGCTCTCCATACTGGCTGGTCGGCTTAGAGTGTCCTCCCACGGGCACACGACCTCCCTAGCAGCGTTGGATGAGCTCTCGGGAGTCTGACTGCGTGGCATGTAAGGGTCAAACTCCACGTCCTGAAACGTTGTTTGCAAGTTCTTGAAGATCCTGTACTCAATGTTGATCGGTGACTCGGCCGTGAATGGGTTGATGAGGGCATAGAAGATGAGCGACGCCTCTGTGAACATTTGGCGTCTTTGCGCAGTAGTGACGACCTTCAGGCAGCCCCACTTCTTCTTGAAGTTGCGGACTTCGCGGAGGAAGATGCAGTTCTCGGCGGTGAACTCACGTGCTGCAGCCCATGCGATGAGGGGTTCGATGTTTTGATCAATGGTGAATTCAAGGGCTTGCATAGAACCCTTGGACCTCATCTCTTTGCTGCAGATGCCGATGATTTCCTTTTCGTTGTGCTCAATGGACGAGTCGTTGGAAATGGTCGATGTAAGTGACTCGGTCGAAGATATCGATGATCGTCGTTGTGGTCGCGTCCTGATTGCACCACGGAGAGGGATGAGAAGCAAGACTTGCTGACAAACCACCAATGATGGGATGAACCTGACAATAAGATTAGCAGGTGAGCAGGCGGTAACCTTGAGGGTGCACTCACCATCCAGCTGGTGCAAAAAACTTGTTGATAACTTCGACTCCTGTCCAGTTTGAGTAGGTAAAGGCAATCCAAAGCGGTGTTCCTGGGAGGCTACATAGAAGGTCAGTGTGTGAATGGAGTTGAATGGCGAGTCCCCTTACCCAGCAATAATGGCAAGTCTCGTTTGCCAGGCCCATGAATGGACGTCCTTGATATCGCGGATCTTCCAGAGAATCCATGGACCGACAAGCATAGTCCAGAACAGTTGCACAAAGATGGAGGGGATCCATTCAAATCCTCTTCGGCACTTGTGGAAGTCGGCCGGCTCTCCAAAGAAGCCATAGCCCGCATGAAAACGGCGCGAACCGAAGAACAGCAGGATGGCAGGGAAGAACTATTGTTGTTAGGATAATGGGTTGACTTATCATGTGAAATACATACCGAGAGCGTCAGTCCAACCAGGGTACCAAGGTAGACTTTCCTTGCTGCATCGAGATCGAACCATGCTTGAATCAGGCCTCGAGGGGTATATGAGATGCGCTTCTTGCGCGCACCTTCCAAGAAATTGCGCGTCATTCGCCGCTGACTCTCATAGGCAGTGAGTACCTTGGCGTTGCAAGCTGGCAAGCGTTAGCACGTACTGTATGGGGTGAAGAAAAAAAATACCTTGGAAGAAAGCCATTCCTGAGGGAAGAAACACAGACATTATCCAGAATTCTGCAGCACACGGGAAGAGGCCATTCCACGGGTAAACAAGCAGGACCAGGACGAGATAGATGTGAAGCATCAGTACTGCGGCGAAGACGACTTGGATATTCCTTAGCCGCACGCAAAACGCCTGGCGGTATCGGTGAAGCAAGTATAGCTCTGTGAGTAGCACAAACGTGTATGTTATGGCAACGACTATGTAGCCGATCCCAAGAGGGTCGACGTTGGGTTTGTTCGAGCCATCCAGTGACCGTGGACGCAGAACGGGCGGCATCGTGACCATGCTGCGTGTATACCGAACAGGTGTGAAAGTTTCGAATGATGGCCGACGAGGTATGAGGATTTGACAGTCAGACTCCCCCTCTTACTTAATAGAACGAATGTGGGTACGTGTGACGGAAGGAATGGAGGACATCAGGTACCGTGAAAACGGGACAGGTCATGCAAAGGTCACATAAGCGAAGAGAGCGGCACACAAGTACTGGGGAGGGCGGGAAGACGTAAGAAGTATTAAGAGTGCCTCGCACAGGGGCCAGGTCCTGGGCAGGAAGCCAACGGGAACAGTTTACGAGCGGCATGGACGTGGTCTGAGCGGCAAGGGATTCCTCGATGGTACATGATCGGATACTGCCGAGTCAGAGCGACCGTATCGTTCCTAGTGTTACGGAAAGGTACAGTCTGCAGGGAGAAACGCGTGAATAGAGCGCCATGGCAAAGATATGTGCGACAAGGCCGGCCGCCATGGAGACACAGGTTGCTACCTTGCCATAGTGCTGCGAGCATCACTTGATGCCACGCCGCAGTCAAGGTTGGCCGCCGCCGCCCAGCATCCAACATGTACATCCATGCCTGGTGGGGCGATACAGCAAGCAAATGGCGGTTGGGATAATCCGTCGTGTTGTGTTGTGTGAGTCGTGTTGGGCCGTGTAAGTGGTGGATGATGGGGTCGGGGATCGCGCTATGGTGGGTGCTGCTGCATCGTCGCATCCGAAACCAGACGGCCGCCGTTTCGCAGCCCGGGAGCTTCCCAGACCATGACCATATCATCAATCGTTCCCAGGCGCTCGGATGCATCTGGACGCGCTACATCCCTTCGCCGCCGACAGCCCGGCTTCTAGTTGTTGTTGCATCCTTCTTAGCTAAACGGCGTCGTGCTGTCATCGGCACGGCGCATCGTCATGCTGCATTGCGCTGCATGCACACCTGCTACGCCAGCACTGTCGTCGACATGTCTCGACATGTCGATACGGCTTCAACATACGACTACGGGACCTATACCCGCGGCTTAACCGTTTCAGTTTCGATTCGGCCCTCTTTCTAACTATTGTCCGGATCCAAAATCTGACGTTCATGCGTTCCCTCTCCTTTGCAATTCCGGCACGCTGAAAACATTGCCCTGTCAGTCTTGCACCGGTTTCACGTCATTTCTTCTAGAACCTGATGCGTGCCTGTGCGTGCCTGTCGTCCATGTCCAAGGGACTGTCAGAAGCTGCCCGCCGAGCACAGCGTCCCTTCGGGCTTCCTTCCCCGACTGACTCAATGCAAATCCCCCGGAAACGCCTCCAAGCAAGGCAAGCTTGATCGGACCAGCCTAGCTGATGTGGGGAAGCGTGCGGTGAGACAAGCAATGTCGTTCCCACCGCCGCCCTTCAAAGCTTCCCCTATCAATGCTTGCCTACCTTCTCCGACCATAGAGTCTAGGAACCCTTCCTTCCGCAGTCTGTCGTGCACCCAGTCAGACACATGGCTCCCCGCATACGATAAAGCACATTTCCGCATTACGACAAGCCACCACTCTGCGAACATGATCCTCTACAAGGGGCTTATTGCGAGTCTACTGATCGTGTAACCTTCAGCTCAAATCAAAACACATACAGTGCTGCCACAAACGTCATGTTGAGCATGTCAGTAGCTGTGGCTACCCGCCAACCCGGATTCCCCTACCGTTGTGGTGTGACAGGTCTTGTGGGTATCGAAATTGCCCTGCGTAGCATTGCGAGATCAACAATCCAGCCCTTACAAGGACAAGGTTCATGGCTGAATGGATGGTACCTTACTGCTCGACACGGAATCGATTTGCACGCGTGGTACGTACGCACTCGCAAAAGCGGTCCGTAATCGGGTATCAACAATCAACAACCGCTGCAAGCAGGCTTTCTGGATACTGATGACATCGTAAAGCAGTTCACGAACACGGAAGAACATGGTTGATTGACTACGGCATCTTGGACGGTCGCGCAAAAGCTAAAGATAGGAGACGGAAGAATCGAGAACCGCTTCTCTAGGTGCCCATGTGTATATCACTATCAGTATAGGTCCTTTAGAGTCATGTCGCACCCGGAAGTCACCTTTAGGAAAGTCGGATCCAGCGGCGGTACCGTACGGAAAATTAACCCGGCGCAGTACACATGGTCGTTTGATCGTCTTCCAGGATCATGTCAGCAATTCGTCCTCTCAACTCCGCCTCACTACTTCACAACCTTGAAAACACGAAAGAGTATATAAAGTTCATGCTTAGCCAACGTCATAAGGATCAGGCCAATACCGTTACAGTACCGTCGCAGTAGTGATTTGCACATACGATTGGCTTGTCGGACGGGTGACTGGCTGCGACACTGAATACGTAGTTGAATACGTAGTCAGGGCTAGAATTCCAACGGGCTTTTTGCGGTCGCTCGTCTTGTTGAAGGATCTATCGGAAACATAAACGCGCTGATCAATGTTTCGACTAGGCTCGTATTTCTTCGAGTTCTGGAGCAAGCCCCACAACGATCAGCACACTTTACCCAAAGCGCGATGAAAATGGTTCTTGGCGAGAACGTGTTTTTACTGGGGTAGACGTGGTAGTAGGATCGTAAGTCAGTACTCGGAATGCGAAGGGAATGCGAAAACGGGTCCAAGAATATTGGGCACGAAGTGCACAACTTGGCTTGTGCATAAGTACATGTGATTTTATTCATGCTGCACGTGACCTGTGCAAAGTCTGGGCGGCGTCCGAGACGTCAAGCTAACCGAACCCCATCTACAATGACATTCAGGTATATCATGCATCTTAATAAACATCTCTAATTCATTGCTAACGTTCGTCGAGGTATCCAGACAATAGTCCGAGTTGCCAAATATTCCATTTGCGTACCAAGCTCAAAACCGCACTCGGCATTTCTGCGGTAGCAATAGCCTTCAATGGCACGAGTGAGGATGTCTATTTACATAACTCAGCGGCAAAATTGAGCAACTATGGTGAATTTTGTACAATCCGCCATAATCTGCTGTTCTCCCGGCTTCGCTTCTGTCTTGTTTCGGCGCTGCTCTCGGAGGCTTTGTTGGAGGACCGATAGAGCAGTATCTTGGCTGGCAGTGGATCTTTTGGATCCAACTTATACTCGGTATAAGCACAGAAGCGCTGCATATGCTGATCATGAAGGAGACACGAGCTACAGCCTTGCTTGACCAGGCTGCGAAGAAGTGAGGGAGAGAAGGAGATGAATTTTTTTACGGGCCCAACGAAAGTAAGAGCTGGAAGAAATGGTTCCATCCGAAAGCCATGCCAGCCATATTTCAAACCTACTATGCTCTTCTGAGATATTAGGTCTTTGAGAAGTGGCTATTCATGCTAACGGTCATTCTTCTGGTCGTTGTTGTGTTAGCAGTCTCATACGTCATTGGTTACTTCGCCTTCTTCCCCGCCACAATTCTCGACGCAGCAAGAGGAAACAGCTCGAACTTCAAGCTCGCTTTAAGCCTCTTCATACCACATTATACTCCTTCCTGTAGCACTACTCATTTGTGCATTCGTCGCAGCTGGATCGCCACTCCACTGACTCTCCGTCATCGTGGCTTTTGTTCTCGTCGGCATCGCAAACTTCATCCTCTACTACACCACGATTGATTACTCGCTGCCTGTGATCCATACAGCGTGTTGCCACAGGTTGTAAAGGTTTCATGGGAACTTCCTCACCTGCATATGCGCTTCACATTAGGATTTTGTCCACAAACTCAGTATTCGGAGAAACGTCCATAGAAAGGTGACTGCTTTCATTTTGGCGACAAAAAGTTCGAGGATCGCCTGAATAGGCAGAGCATCCGTGAGACACAGCGGAGGGCGTTCCCTGATGCGATTCTCTCGCTACGTAGTGGTGTTCTAGAGTCGCGAACCGCGGCGGATTCCGCGTCCATGCGCCATGATGTCATGTGGACGAGCTAAGAGCTTTCACCCACAGAGCCGCATACACCTATACCTCAACCGGTCAGCTACGGTATGATGACCACCATCCAGACCACATCACAAATCTCATTTCTGACGGCAACGATTTACCTCACTTCATCTACGTCGAAATCTGCTGGTCGCCGAGATGGGCCACAACACGTCCATCCGTACGTCTTTGCATGCTTGCTCGCAGAAGAGTTTTTGAAGAATCTTCGAGCCGACATGTTTGCCGCCGCACGCAAGACAAGAGGCCAAGCAATTGAAGCGTTCTCAGAAAGCGTCTTAGCGCTTGAACTTACGGGACCCTTAATCCATTGAACCCACTCTTATTCTCAGCCGCGTGCAGACCTACGGACGTTTTGTCGTTCGAGAGGGTGTGTGCATGGATTAAGCAGTCTAGTTCTGATTTTTCGCTGCACACATGAAGCTTGTCGTCACATAGTCGGACCCACAGGGACGTTGCCGATGAAGAGCACCACAATGCTGTCATACTAGGCTCCACTGCAACACAAACTCCATCACTCCTATCGTCGATGACATTTCCCAGACCGATCTCAACATCAAATTTTAGGCCAATATCCTGCGTGCTGGGTTTTGTAATAATGGAGCCCACGTTGACCGGCACTCTGAGTGGAGGCAGATCACCGACAACGAACTCTGTGGGCAAACGTCATACCGGAGGTGGAGGCCAAATGTGGACTTTTATTGGGTTCAAGAGGACTTCAAAGTCTCAACCCGCATCCAGAGTCTCGTCTCCAGCTTTCTCTCCCCAGACTACCTGAATATGACGGAAAGCGAGTCCAGGCACCCTTCGCTCACACGAGCCGGTTCGCGGCAACTTTCCGAAAAAGATGGTGCTGAAGAGCGCCGACCCAGCTTACCGGCCGATGTGAGCGACGACGAAAAGTCGCGCAACGACGTTGACATTCCCGTCGATCCACAAGGAGTACATCATCCATCCATGGTACCTGACGCAGAAGGGAGGCGCGAATTGAGGGAATGGGAATGCTGGGACAAGCTCGCATACACATGGCCCAAGTGGAAAAAGGCCATGTACCTGGCTTCCATTGCCGGAATTCAGATCAGTATGAATTTTAATACAAGCGTGTATCCGTCGGCCGTCAATCCCATATCGGAACATTTTGGCATCAGCACACAGGCGGCGCGAGTTGGGCAGATGATATATCTCGTCTTCTACTCATTTGGTTGCGAACTGTGGGCTCCATGGAGCGAGGAATTTGGCAGATGGCCCATTCTACAGCTCAGCATGTTTCTCATCAACATTTGGGAGATTCCATGCTCGGTAGCCCCGAATTTCGGGACGATTGTTGTCTGCAGAGCTTTGGTAAGTGCTCCACGGATGTTGACCTTATGCGATACTAACTTTCATCTAGGGTGGTCTTTCTACCGCAGGAGGTAGTGTCACTCTCGGCCTCATCGCAGATATGTACGAGCCAGAGACTCAACACTGGCCCCTATGCTTTATCGTACTGTCCTCGACAATCGGAACCAGTATTGGTGGTGTTATCGGTGGTCCGATCGAACGCTGTAGGTTTCACCTTCTCACTACTATACGAGCCAACGACTGACATTTCATCATTCAGTCCTCACATGGAGATGGAACTTTTGGATCCAATTGATCTTCGGCGTTGTCGTACAGGCCGTGCATTTCTTTATGCCCGAGAGTCGAGCCACCATCCTCATCGACCGCGAAGCGAAGCGACGTCGCGAAACAGGCGAAGACCCTAACGTATACGGACCGAACGAACTCAAGAAGCCTCGAATCTCGCTCAAGGAGGCGGGCAAAATCTGGCTCCGACCTTTCGAGATGTTCGTCCGCGAACCTATCGTCTTGTTCCTATCGCTGTTATCAGGCTTCTCTGATGCGTTGATCTTCACTTTCCTGGAAGCCTTCAACGTCACTTTCCCGAACAACTTTGGCTTCGGTACCCTGGCCGTGGCATGGGCTTTCATTCCCATTAACGCATCGTACTTCTTTACCTACTTCCTATATTGGCCATGGTTTTGGCGCGATGATCATCTCCGCAAGAAGAATGGCCCAGACTGGATGTCTCCTGAGCGACGTCTCAAGCCCCTTCTTCTGCTAGCGCTTTTCGAACCCATTGGTTTGTTTGGCTTTGCTTGGACTTGTAAGTTGGCCCTCATATCTATACGCACTTTGACTGACTTGGGCTAGGCATGGGTCCTCCACAGACACATTGGATAGCGCCAATGATCTTCTCCTTCCTCGTCGGTCTTGCCAACTTCGCAATCTATTACTCTTCCGTCGACTACATGATCGCCGCCTACGGACCATACTCTGCCTCGGCTACGGGTGGCAACGCTTTTGCTCGCGATTTCCTTGCAGGGATCTCCGCCATGTACGCTACACCGCTATACAACAACCTCGCCGGTTCAAGCCCCCAGAAATCCGAGTATGCGACCACGCTTCTGGCGTGTCTGTCTTGTCTGATTGTGGTTCCCATTTATGTCTTCTACTGGAAGGGACCTCAGATCAGGAAGGCTAGTAAGTTTGCCTCGATACTGGCGGAGGACAGAAAGGCGGAGGGCGTTAGGCGTCTCAGTAAAGCGGATAATCTCCCAGCGTGAGGAATTACCCAGGTATATGTTTACATCAGGAAGGAAATGCATTTGGATTCCGTAGGTATCTTAATGGGGAACTGCATTGGGCTTGTAATGAAAACAAGCCCACAGAGGATCAAGCGTGACATGGGTATATGATTGATGGGTAGACGCATCGACAGAGGGTCGAATACTTCGCGAGCCCAACTGAGGGACTCTAGGTACAAAAATTAATACATCTTTTTTACAGGCTTTTTTGGACTGCACAAGACATGATTTCCTTCTCTAAAAGTTCAAAGGGCACCCCGAGTATTTTTTCCGTATACAGAACTTCTCTAAACTCGGAGATATGTGCCATCCAAGCCCCCAGCCCAAACATCTCACCCCACTCACAAACATGCCCCATCATCAACACCCAATAAGCCAAATAGCCCCAACCCCATAGACCAACGCCCCCGCCACCGCTCCAACACCCAAAACCACCTTCGATGCCACAGACATCTTCTCCCGCCCCTCCTCCCCCCTCTCGTCAGTCTCCCCACCAAACCGCTCCAAATGATACCCATTCGACCCAGCAATCACAACATCAAAATCCCACTCCCTATACCCCCTATTAGCCACACCTTTCCTACGAAACTCCCTGCCCCAAATCGCACACTTGATCAGCGTCCGACTACCCGCCGTCGTACACTCGGGTCCCAGATGAATACTAGGCGAGCGTTCAAAGTAGATGTTGAAACCCTTGCACTCTTGTTCGTGGTCGAGCGACGCATCAGGTGAAGTACGCTCGCTGCCGTAGGCGTTGCAGTGTGCGGCGCAGACGTCTGGGGAGTAGGCTTCCAGCTCATAGTGGCCGAGGTATCCGCGGTCGCTGTATGAGGCTTCGGCGAGGGAGAAGGCGAGGGCGTATGCTGTGGGGAATTTTGGGATGGGGGCTTGGAAGGCGAAGGAGTGGATGGCGGGGGAGTCGTAGAAGGCGCCTGGGGTGTCGGGGGTGGGGTGAGGGCCGTAGCCTGCTGGTTGGGGTGCGCAGTCGCCTTGGGAGTTGTATTGGTAGAGGTCTGTGGGGAGTCTGGGGTGGGGGGTTGTGGTTGTGATCGTTGTGGCTGTGATTGTTGGTGTGGGCGTGGAGATTGAGGGGAGGATGGTGGCTGTGAGGGGACTGAATGGTGTCGTTGAAGGGAGCGTAGCGGCTGCCATGATGGTGAGGGCTGTGAAGTTGGACATTTGGATGGATTGACGGTGCGATAGATTTATGAGTAGGAGAAAGTGATGATAGGAATTTCATTATGGGAGTGTGGTATTCTTTATGCTCCACTTTCGCGCTATGGTAGCGATAGGGATGGGCCAAGGGTACTCAACGCCACTATTACCACTTTTTGGTGGGCACTCAGGGTAAATTGCAGCACCGCATGGGGCAAAAGTTTCATTTGCATTGGAAACTTAGGTAATGAGAGAGTACTCATGTCGGCCGTACGTTGATAAATGGGGTTCAAGTGACCCTGCCCCCACTCCGTGCCCTCTCATCCGCTATAACTCAAGCAAAACTACATCTCCATCTGCTCTGGCCAAGTAAGCGAGAAAGTCCTCCATGCGAGCTCACTAGCTCCTCTAGCTACCGTAAACTCAGGATAGGTAGGCCCAAACAACTCAATCTGAAAACCTGCACTCTTGACAGCTCCATCAACAGCTTCAGCTGCCGCTGACGTGGCAGATTCTCCAGTGAGCAGAACGGTGATGAGTTTTGGGGGTTCCGTGGTTGCATAGCGCCTATGAAGTAGCATAATGATACACACGCGGAGCTGCCTTATTCTCTTTTCAGAGTCTGGATCCGTAGGATCGCCCGGACGAAAGAAGTAGGGGTATGTATAGGTTTCTGGATCCGCGAGATCGTAAGCCTCGCGCATTGATGCTAAGTGAAGAAGCAGTGAAGTGGATGTGTACTCAATGAAGAGCGTTGGTCGTACAGGAAGGGTTAATCCCTCCTTCCTGCACTGGGCTTCATCAATGTAAGATTTGCAAAGGCCCATGCCGTACCCAGCGTAAGCTGAAACGATACTTCGTGGCGGATAAACATGGTTGCCGTTAAGCAGAGGGAGCGATAAGTAGTGGCCAACATCGGAAATGTCTTCAGCGTACAAGCCGGGGAGTGCGGGATATGATATCACAACAGAAGCTACTGTTGCTGGAGGGTGACTCGTTGCCATATCTACCAGAGACCGGGTCAAAGTAGATAGTGTGCCGACGTCTGGAGATGCGGGAAGAAAGACGAGCTTTCGGGCAGATCGAAGCCATTGCCGTGGTTGGTCATTCCATTGATCTTCTATACTCTCGTAAGGTGGACTTTACTTGAATATTAGTCTACCGTATATCAAGAAATTTTCAATGGGAGACTTGCGCAGGATGCGCTGAGGTTTCAAATGAAAGCCGAAACATCATATCTCGATAGTTTTGGTCTCCATCTACTCGTGCGATGTCGCTGAACGAGCCATCATCATTTCGTACAGAAACAGTGCCGTAGCTTGCCGTCAGTGAGAGTCCGAGGATCCTAGACTCTGGAAGTTGGTTCATATTGAAGCGAACGGGATTGAGACGGTCAAAAAAGATAAAGAAGGAGCATAGGAAAACTGAGCAAGATGCGACCAAGAGAAGCCTCGGTGGTGGCATTGTAAGAGATGCGATGGCTGCGCGGAAGGTCGAGAGCATCTTCTCGGATACTTGTTACGGGTATCGGATGCCTACGAGTTGCTTCGCCACATCCTGTGCGTTGTGCAATCTGAATGGGAGGCCTAGGGCGTACTGCGGATGGGCGGCGCTAGTGCTAATGTCGTTAGCGAGGGGGCCAGTGCATATCTACTTTCACTCTAACCTCGCATTCATCCTGAGATTGTGCTCACCGGCCAATGATCCGAGAGCGTCTCATCGGTATCTCCGGCTATTAAATCTTATCATATACATTAGGAGAGCCTCTCAGCTTGTGATCTTACGGATTCAAGGCGTCCTCTACGCCTCATCGCCTGTCATCTCGGCGATCCTACCATCTTCTATACATCGACGCCCTGATGTAATACCAAAGCTATGATATTGACTGGCCTGTAAAGAGACGTCAGATGTGAATAGCTGATGGTTCAGGGCGTAAAATAAGCGCCATCAACCGCTACCTAAGCCGACCGCAATGACATTGCGGCGTGGTAAGGTACCATCTATGTTTATGCTCTAACACGATTAGGCCATAATGGGAACATCATGTGTTAGACGTCATTGTTGTATCCTGCGATGTTAGGAAGTCGTCTCCATATGTCTACGTAACCTAGTCAGTGTAATCTTATATCTATTCATCACTACCATTTCTTTGTTGGTACCCGGATTCTTTATTTCACCATATCCTAGTTTCTCCCAATTACCTTGTTCGAGCTATCAGGTCTCTCCTCATGCATTAATTTCCAAGAACGACGAGATTTAGGATTTCCAGAAAGATCCATGGTCTTCCCCCCGAGCTGCCTTTGAAGTCGCCAGATACGCGGCGCTAAGAGAATCGTTCGCTTCAAGCCTAGTGATGGCGAGGAATACAATGATACTGGCGATAAGGTTCCGTCGCTACGAATATTAAATGGAAGATAAGTAAACTTACCAGACCACTCAACGAAAAGATCATGTCGACCGTCGATAGTTGGCCCACACGCGCCGACCTCTTCTACGTCACCGTTAGATTCTACGGCCATCTTTTCTGCGAACAAGACGTTTAGGGGCCACCAAAACATCTGGTTCTACCTCTCGAATACAGTACAGGCGGCGTATCGGTTTCTTACCACGGACGCGACAACGTACCATCCAGCGATTTTCAAGCCAGACGACCAAGGCGACTACTTCGCCTGTCTAAGATCTGACGGTGTACTAGCCGAACACACAGCACTTGACCTCAACAGTGTACCCAGCAACGTCGGCGACGCTCCCGTAGCAGCGTAATCGGATCTATCAAACTAGCTAGCCCGCCTATTCCGCCCAAACATTAACGGTATGATGGTGTATCGCGATAATATTATGAAAGCTTATGAGGCGTATTCTCCGTGTAGTATGGCAAGATGGTGAGATTGCCATGTCGCTGTCGCCGTGTCGCTAATGTCGCTAATGTCGCCAGATTCGCCAGATTCTCCATCTTAATCTCGCCACAGTGACACTGGCTGGCGACACTGGCTGGCGACACTGGCAGGTGAGCGACATCGGTATGTGGGCGACACGGGCGGGCGACACGGGCGACACGGGCGAATCTAGTAAACCGCCTCGCCAGATTCTAGCGATTATAGAGAATCTGACGAGATGGTGGGTGTAGTATGGCGAGGTCGGTAAGATGGCGAGTCTTGCAACATGGCGATATAAAGAATCTGGTGAGGTGATTCTAGCGAGTATAGAGAACCTGGCGATATGGCGGGTGTATTAAAGCGAGCGTAGTATGGTGGGTGTATTTGACGAGTATATTTGCGCCTAATCCTAGCATTACCATTTTCTATACACATGCTCTTGGAGACTATACGAGTGCTTATACGCTATACCTTACACTAGGCGTAGCGTAAGCTAAGTAACCTTCTATTCTCTAACAATCTAGGGGTACTATGCTCTAATAAGCTATCACAATATGTAAGACCCTCGACCACTAGCCAGAACTTACACATCTATGTGGTATACACCCACTACCTATCGCTAACTCTCCGGTTTCAGTAGGGTCTGCGTAGGCATTGCGCGGCTACATTTCATACTGGCATCGCGTAGTATTTAGCGGTAGAGTTCTTTACGCATTCGGGTTCTCCACAGTACAATAATATGTTGTCGTCGTCAGGTGCGCTGCATACTAGAAAAAGACGCTAGCCTAAAACCGTCCCTACCTTCTACGTCCCCACCTTCCTCACAACCCTTACCCACCTGCTCTTCTTCACACCAACACACTAACTCTACCCTGTGTATGCCGTTGAAATCCTTCAATCCGCGCCGCTCGTGATGCTAGTACCACAATCGTACGACATCGGCTCCTCTCGGCACCTTCCGACCGATCACCTCACACAAAACCACGCCGCGGGTCTCGCCACCAACCGCTATTCTGGGAAAAGTAGTTTTGTGTCTGGTGATGTCTAGAGTCTAGCGGTGAATAGTACGTCGTTATACGTCGTTAATCAAGAGAAATAATCGCGCTTGGGTTACTTAGAGTGTTGGGTGGGCGTGTTGGTGTCACGCAACCATGAGGTCGGTGTCGGAATCGCGGGTGAGAGGTGTGTTATGAGAAGGTTCTTCTACTTCTTGTTCTTCCGCTTCTTATATAAAGATGTAGTATATGTCGTACTGGCTTATTAGTATCACACAATTACACAACATCTCGGCTACTACTTACTGCTACGACAACACTCTTGCATACTGAGGCAACTTAGTCTAACACATCACGAACCTTGATCAACGAAGAAAGCAATCGAGTCAACACAACATCCTCTCACTAGAGCCCTTCACACAACTCAAAGAAGAGTCTACCAAACCTACAAAAATGCCAGCAACACCAAAATCATTCCTCCCCGCCTTCTCCGCTTTCCTCGGTACGTTGCTTCCTCACCCCTCCCTTTCCCCCCCTCTCTTCCCTTCATCCCCACATCCCCGTCCCCCGTCCCCCGTCCCCCTTCTCCTCCCCTCCGTTCCTCTCCCCCTCCTATCCACTCACTAACAAACATCACTCACAGCAATCGGCGTAACATACACAACAATCGTAGCGGCAAAAGAAGGCGCAACAATCGACTCTGCACGAACACGATGGCAGGCGCAACATGCAGCGGCGAGAAACGCGTTATCTGGGGGTGTTGAGGGGGGTGTGAGACACTGAGATGAGAGAGAGAGAGAGCTGTGTAGGGAGATGAGGGTAGGGGAGGGGATGGGATGGGATGGGATGGGGTGAGTGGAGGGTCTAGGTTGTTTTCTTTGTATATATCCACGATAATAGTTGTTTAGTGAAGGTTGAGGGCTACTGGAGAAGATCATATCTCACAAACCCATATCTTAGTCCGTTTAATTCGATACCTCATCTGTTTGTCAGGCCATTTGTCAGCCATTCCCTCCCTCCCTCCGACACTCCCCTACCTCTCGCATACCAGCAAACTCACCCCCCCCCCCCACACACACACACACACACACACACACACACACACTCGCCCATCAACCCATCTACTCAACGCAGCCAGCTATAACCGAATACCAAGCCCGAACCCACACTCAACTGACACTCCGCGAAACCCACCATGCAAACCTAAACCTAAACCTAATATCCAAACCTTACTCCAACTACCGACATGAGGTATATATCCCACAAGTCATGTATTATCATGTATTGTATTGATTATTCTCGGCGCATAGTCATACGTAACGACAGCCAAGAGAAATAAAGAGAAGAAAGTTAATTGGTAATCATAGTGATGGTTTGTTAATGATAACTATTAGCGATAATGATATCACGATATATGCTATAGAACTCGCATCATCTCAACACACACACACACACACACGCACACGGCATGTAAGTTTGAGCCGTATGCAGACGCATGAGATCTCACCAGCCAGCCTTGCGTACAAGCACCACCAACGATAACATCATCACATCACAACGCAAGCCAGCCAGACAAAAAGTAACTTTCACACTATATTCTTTCTCTCTCATCATCCTCAACACCTACTACCTACGGCTACATAGTTTCATCACCACCTGCACACGCCCCGCGCGCCATCTCAGGACTAAAATCCCATGAAGAATATCTACAAGAAAATTTCCAGTAGCCAAAAAAAACACCCAACTCACTCCTTCCCTCTCTTCCACCAAAACGCCAGCCCAAAACATAGCAAAAGCGTAGTGAAAGCTTTCCAAAATGTTTCTCCGCTTTGACCGCTTGCTGTGAAAGATATGATGGAATAGAAACGCACGCTTGCTTGCTTTGCCTCCCGGTGGGCGGACCCCACCAAGTCTTCTGTGTGTGAGGAGTTCAGTACGACAGGTGGGTAAGTAGACTTTGAAAAAATATCTCTATACGAAACAAAGGAAATCGTACAATCATGGTGGAGGACAGTCTAAGAAATTGTTGCAACCCGCATTCGCTGGCTATATAAAAACGTCTTTTGTTGCAAGCGTGGGAAGATAATTGTGTGTGTAGAAGAAAGATAACGTCTCTTGCCTAAACTATGAGTCGAGCATTGATGTCATATCAGCTACCCTTTGCATGACGGTGTTCATGGCGGCAATCTTCCTTTGTAGACGGTCTGCTAGATGCGCTTCGTTGGCCTCTTCAGAGATGACTAATGAGTAGTGTGCGAGAGCCTTGTCGGGGTTGGTAAAGATGTTCTCTTGGTCCTCAAGTGGGGCAGAGGCGGCGATGGTGGTGGGCGAAGAGAAGTAGAGGGCGTACTCCTCATCCTCCTCTTCAGTCTCCTCAATGGTGGCAACAGCTTGGGTGGACTGGGCGGGGCGCTCAATGACAGGGTAGCCGGCCTTGGCCTCAGCTGGGGCATCATCCTCGCCATGGAAGAGGGCGCTGTATCCCTTGCCAGACATGGCCTCGATATCGAGAGGGTTGGCGGGGCCTTCAGGCAGCTCAGTGACGGCAAAGGCTACGGGTTGTTGGAAGTTGAAGCCGTTGTTGACACCCCAGCTGTTGGCGTTGGCGTTGTTGTTGATGTTGAGCATGGCGAAGTCAATCTGGGGTTCAGGGACCATGGTCATGCCAACTTGGGTGTTCTCACCCTGTGCCATGCCGTTGAACTGCTGTTGAGGGAACTGAGCGGGGGCGGGGGCAGTAGGGGCGGGGGCCGACGATGATGACATCGATGTCATGGGCGCCTTGAGCTGGAGGGACTCGTCGCGCGAGAGCTCCTCGAGAAAGGGTGTGAAAGCCTGGTGGCGGAGTAGGCGCTCGATAAAGGCGCGCGAACGGGCATTCTCCTCCATGAGGAGACGGTTCTGGGTGCGGAGCTCGTTGGCCTCGTTGACCTTCATGGCGACCTCACCTTCGAGCTGGCCAATGTATTCTAGAGGCTGTTAGTAGTGTTTCTTATTTTGGAAACGGCGGTGCTTACCCTTTCTCCTTGAGCGGAAGGCGCGAGCTGAGACCTTGTTGCGCAGCTGGCGGCGTTCCTTTGAGCTGAGCTTCTTTCCTTCTTCGGAAGCGAGCAGCCTCTCGTCCTCGTCCATGTCCTCCTCGTCCTTCTTTGCGCGAATGATGTGGGGCAAAAGGCCTTGGTTATTGTCCTGCATAGATGATGAGGCGTTCTGGCTGTCAGCGCGGATCTGTGCGACGACGCGCGTGATCATCTCTTCGGTGTGGGCGTCGCTAAGAGGGCTGGCCGTCTTGCGACCGGCGTGGCTGGTGGACGCTACTCGGCTGCGCTGCTGCTGTTGTTGCTGTTGTTGCTGTTGCTGCTGCTGCTGTTGTTGCATAGCTTGCTGTTGCTTCTGGTGGGCTAGTTGCTGAGCGGCGACGCGCTGCTGTTGTTGCTGGGCTGCTGCCTTGGCGAGGGCAGCCTGTTGATGCATACCGGGCCAGACCCTGACGTTTGAGTTTGGCTGGTGCGTGTCCTGGGTGATGGCGCTAGGGTCGACAAAGTCGTCTTGCGAGGCCTCGCTGTAGACGAAGCTGTTCTGGCGGTAGTCGATTCCCATGTTCATACCAACGTCGATGGGCAGGCCGTTGCCCCAGGTGCCGTCCATGGTGGAGTCGCCACCCATCATGGCGTACTCATCCAAACCAGTGGACGAGAAGGCAGCAAAACCCGGGTTGTACCCGGCGCTGAGACCGGCAATGGAGCCCGAGGGGAGGCCCGTCTGCTGCTTGAAGCGCTCGTACTCGTGGCTAGGCTTTGCGGGCGTCTGGAGGTCGTCGTCGATGTTTGTGCTAGTAGGGCTGTTGATGTTTGAAATGGTACTCTGTTCTCTCTTGAGTGTGGCAGGTTGTGTGGGCGAGGGCATCTGTCCAAAGTCGAAGAACTCGTTGGGGTCGACACATTGGTTAGGGTGGCCGTTGAATGGCGCCATGGTCATCGCAGACTGGACTGCGGTAGCCATGTTGTTTGTTTGACTTGGTCGAGAGTGGCCGCCGGTTGTTTGGGGCAGTCTTTCGGCCGGTTCGCGGATGTCTTGGGATGTTGTATCGCGGGCAATGCGAGCCTGACAGGAGCGGTTAGGCGGCTGCAAAGTCGTCGTAAGCTTGTCTGTGATCCCGGGTGTGCCGGAAGTGTGGCTGTGCCGATATGTCCGGACTTGTTGGGCGACGGGAAACTGTTATCGAGAGCGTCTTGGGTTGATGATAAGCGGGATAGGGGGGGGAGGTGTATCGAGTTTGGCGTGGTGAATGAAGGGTATGGGAGGGCATGAGCAGAGCGATGGAGAATGAGGGTGCTCAACGTCTTCTTCTGCGTGGGCCCACCCTCCGTCGGGGAGGCGTTTCACATGGAGGCGGAGTCGCCCCCTCTCGAAATAGAAGAAGCAGGTTAAACCCGGTTGGTCAGCCGTGGGGCGATCACTGCCCAGCACTTGTCGGCTTGTTGGCCAAGAAGCTCTCCCCCTGACCTTCTCGGCATCACTGCTATCTCCCTTGCGAGCATAATACCTGGCCAATGTATTGCCATGATATCTCTTGTTGCGACGTCGGCGCCGTCTCCCTCACCACACACTGGATGTGGACGCTGTCTACCCGCGGCACACCGAGACACAGTGAGCCATTTCCTCTGCATTACATTCTACCGCATTACGCACTTCATGCACCGTCGGCGGCCTCTGACCGACCCCGAACGCCGTGCGCGCCAATCACAGTACGCCAGCCTGCACCACCACTGAGGCTGTGCTTAAGTGCAGACTTGCTCCTTGTGGACAACCATTATCCTGTATATTTGCTTATTCGTCCACCGGCACATTAAATTGTTATACGGCACAAATACGTAGCTACGACGCCTTGGCCGGCTCAATCTATCCAGCAGTTGCATGCGGGTCCTCGTAGTCACCTCAATTCTAGCCTCAGCTTCTTACTCACCAGAGTGATATGCGCCCCAACTAGCCCACACATTGACATGTACAGCCCGTCCGTCAGCATCACTGCTTCCAAACTATACCGGAAGCCCGTACAAAGTTACCATCCTCCGTCTTAGCTCCATCACTCATCTCGCTCTTTCCCAATCGCGAGCCCGGCAAGCTGCGGCTGTCGACACCATCAGCCTAGTCAGCATCATGAAAGCTTCACATTCCACAGCGTAGCAGGTACCACTGGCTCTGCCATGTTCGATGCCCCATTTGCGAAACGCTCGTCTTGGATCAACACATCAAACCTGTCACTGCCTAGTCCCCGTCGGCATCTTCCAGCCAACAAGAACGGCGAATCTACTTTCTGCACAAGCAGATTATCAAGCTCACCCACTGGGCAGACCCTGTCTATCTGCATCTGCATTGAGCTCGATTTTGGTACACTCAATTGACACGATACCCGTTATTTCGCCAGCCCTATGTCAAGAAGGATTGCACTGCGCCACAAAGTAACCACTTGTCACTGGGTACAAGTCTCACGCTTGGTGCAGTACACCAAAAGCCGCGTCACCCCCTTCTCCAACTGCACTTCGACTCCCCAGCTACGAGCCCCCAAGACTTGGGGAACAAAGATTGGCATCGATCACTGCATCCTTTGCCCTCTGACAATGAGGGTAATACCTAACCGTCGGGCTTACATCGGCCCTCGCCCAAAGCGCCATGCCTCCGAACCCTCAGCCCTGGGCCTGTCAGACAAAGGCAAGCAAACCGCCTCTTGACTTTCCTTGGCACAAATGCACTCATCCTCTCTCACATTCCTGATAAACAAAATTCCTGTAGCCAAGACAAAAAACCTGGCGGTGAGGGGTAAGTATGAAGGTACGAAGATAATAATAACACATTTCACCATCCCACAAACAGTAAAAGAAGTTCACGACTACTATTTTTGGTTCAGGAACACGTCGCGCCGCCGCGTCAACAACCTAGACTTTTTGCTCACCAGGTCAGTCAGGGCAACGAGACGAGAAAAAAAGAAAAGAAGAAAAAGACAATGACATCATGGTCCCAAACCTTATTCTGCCCCCCCAGCGAACAAAATGGCACGTCACGCGATTTTCCAGCTGCCGTGCTGCTGGTCCCGCAACCGTCCGCCGGCTCCTTCCGCGCGATATTAGCCCGAAGGCGGTCCCTCGGTCACATGACATCAGCGGCCGTTCAGTTCGTTTCCCGGATCCTTCCTTCCAGGTACCGGTCCAGTAAGCTAACCCACTATTAATCTCTGAAAAGAATGTCGCCAACAGAATTTGAGAAACTCTCCCGGACTTGAAAGTCTTGGGCCATACATAGGTGGAGAGAGAAAACGCGACGACCCTTCGAGATTGCGCCGGCGCCAACTCCTACATACCAACATGTCACAAACGTTGTGAGACAGGCAAGGTAGGTACCGTAGAGCAGGTTGGCAGGCTGGACAAGCCAATTAGGACGGGAAAGTGGTGATGTGCAGTTTGATAGGGAAGTTATTCGGCCCGTTTAGGCGTTTTTTCCTGGATCGCTGCTGGACCGGACGGAGAACAGAGAGGGAAAAGGGGTCTGTGGGACCCGACCATGACCATGACCAAACCGCACCCTGACCCCGATGGTCCTAGCACCATCTTCTAGAAATTTGTCACGCATCGGTTTTCTAGAAGACGGCATCATCGCTGCATGCATTGCAATTGTTAATGTGGTACTGTATTGTCGCGGTTGCCTACCTACATTAGGTAGGTACAAGCTTGAATCTGCGGTGCAAATTGTATGTACTGCACTGTGTACAGCATCCACGTATATACATAGATGAACAACAAGCGCACGTTGGCTGACTTGCTGTCCCCCGTTTAACCCCTCTTCTCTCCACACCCGTCGCAAACAAGCTTGAAGCACACATCGTATCCGCCGCATGCACAACAAACTCGACTGCCACTGACAAAACTTGTTGAGAACATGAGACAGGCGCGCACAAAGCTCGAGACAGACAAGACCGCGCGCTTGTGTGTCTGTTTCTGTGTCTGTGTCCTGTCTCAGTTCAGCGCATGTGAGCTGAGGCTGAATAATTGTGTTTCTAATGCATTTCTGTTCCTACGTAAGTAGGGCTGGGGAGGGTGGTGGGAAAGGGTGAGGCGAGGCGAGGCTTTCACACGTGATGGCGTCGTGGTGTGCGCTTGTTATATAGGTATGCTGTTATGACCATCATACCTAGTGTATACTGAAGCAGCACCTTGATACAGTATCAGAACTTGGACATATCCATGCAAAGTCTCCTCCAACGCCCCCTCCTCCCCCTCCTTCACCAACCAACCAACCAACCAACCTACAAACCACTGACTCGTGCATATTTACTTTTCCCCCTCACATCACATCACCTCACATCACAAATAGAGGAACCCACATCCACGGTACTATCACCCAACCTACCATGGACAAACAACATCCAACGCATAAACGCACCCCTCTCTATCCCATACCGTACAGACAAGCCCCCACCCTTGCACCACTACCACTACCACTGCACCACACCACGCCTCACGTCTTGTACCCCCGCGCTTACAGTACGGTCATACGCCCAACATGCACATGCACAGAAAAAAGAAAGCCTTGTTTTGGCTCGATTAGGATATTGGTGACCGTGATAATAGCGTGGCGAAACCCCGCTAGTTGGGGATAGAGTGAGTGGGTAGGACATGCTATTTGGAAACGGGACAAAACATGCGGAGTGTGTGGGTGAAGTGGAAGGGTGGTTTGGAGGATAGTAGAGCAGGGGACGGGGTGGGTAAGAGGTTTAGAGATACGAGAGCTGGGTTTTGAGATGAGTGGGCGTAAGGTTGATTTGGTTTGATATGTATGTTTATAGTGTAACAGTTCTTTCATATTTTACAGTATTCTTTGTTGGAGATTTAGTACGGTCTTGCATCTCCGCTTCTTTCGCCCAGTCCCTCTTGTTGATCTGGAGTCCCAGCATCGCCCCTCCACTCTGTAGTCGTAGTGTCAGCAACAGGTGGCTGCTGCTCATTCATATTTCCACCTTGCTCGTAACCTATCCCCTGTTCATGCCCCGGGCTCTTCATGAATTCGCCCATGCGCTGGTCTTCATCCCCAAGTCCATACTCCCTCACCATGGCCATGAAACCTCTCCGGCCTCGTTCGTCACCCAAAATACCGCCCTTGGCAACACCCTCGCCGCGCTCAACGTCGCGGACAATCGCCTGCGCGCGCTCGTGATCGCCGTCTTGCATTAGAGCGCGCACAACAGCAGTGAGAGCTTCCCAGCCAGGTAGTCTACCGTCCTTAGACATGCGCGCAAGAACGCTCATCATCTTGCCCACTTCATTGAATGCCGCGTAGCCTTCGATTAGCCGATCAAATAAGACGCGATCCTTGGCTGCGTAGGGATCCGTGAAAAGGTGATGCACCAGAGCGTCGACTTCTGCTAGCTTGGCTGGTTTCGACGTGAAGTAATAAGTGATGATGGACGTATATGCATGCGCCGAGGGGGTAAAACTGCGAGCTGTCATGTGTTCTATGATGGCACGAACGCCGCTATGGTTGGAGTATTTTTTGAGCAGGCGATCAATTACCGTGGAATAGATGTAGTGGTTTGCCTGCATACCGGACTCTTCCAGGTTGTCAAAAATCTTCAAAATCTTGCTTGTCTGCTCTTGCTCCGATAGCCCATCAAAGACGTTGCTGTCAAAAGCAGCCGTGATGAGCATATTGTGTGTGGCGGCGTCTCCCTGTAGGCCCTGTTTTTCCATCTGCGCGATGAGCATGAAAGCGGTGCGCTTGTCTCCCACACCCAGGTACAGCTGAATCAGCGAGTTGTAGGTAATGGCATCCGGTACAATCTGGAAATTTGTGGACCAGCTTAGAATCTTTTGAACGAATTCCAGACGTTTTTGATAGGTCATCGCACGTGCAGGCAGCTGTACTAGGGCAGAGATGGCACCATTAACAACCTCGACAGAAGGCTTTGTGCATGTGTTGACTGCCTTGCTCGGCTTCATGGTGTCTTTTTTTGTTTTGGATGGATTGGCGAGGTTTTCGGCTGCGAGCCACCGTCTGCCCATTTCATCGAGCGTAGCAAGGGCTTGGGAGACTTGTCGATTTCTCACCAAGCCGTTGATGCGCGTCGTCCAGGCATAGTTATCTGGCTCGAATCCTTTGTTGAGCATGCGTGTCCAGGTTGCATTGAGACCCTCCAGGTCCCTTGCCTGTGCGCAGCCTTCGAGAAGAGCAACCCACGATCTTATGTCTGGTCCAGCGCCATTTGCAACCATGTGATTCCAGACCTCGATCGAGCGATGAGGGTTGAAAAGTACCAGATACCCAGAGAGGAAGCTGTTGTATATCAAAGGGTCTATCGCAGTTTTGCCGTCCTTGGTATATGCCTCTTCAACCTGTTTCCACAAACCATCCAGTAGTACAGGTGAGCTTTTAGTCTCAACTGCGCGCGCTATTCTCCTAAGATAGAAATCGATCAAGTTAGCGTTCTTATCATCCGTAGCCTGTGGACCTATAGCTTCGCCCGATTTTCCAATGGCGATCATTGCTTTCCTTGGCACCGTGAAGACCGCTTGCTTGATCTGGGTTTGGATATCTTCTGGCATTTCTTCGAATCGCGCAGAACGAACGAAATTTCCGTCTAACCTTGAGCCAGCAAGTAATCTTTCGAGAAGACGCAGAAAAGGCAAGGCTTGCTGGCGTGTCTTTTCATCCACACCTTCCGCCACATCATACAAATATGCAGCACAAAAAGCTAATCTCGCGCCGATGGCGTACTTTGGCGCACAAGTCTGCAGGCGCCCGCCAAACAATGGAGTGTCAAATCGTGCCGGGAGTGTTTCAATAGGTGTCAGCTGCCAATCGGAAGCAATGGAATTCAAAGGATCTTCCTTCGGCCCATTACATTGGAAGAAGAGTTTCCAAACGGAAAGCAGTTCATTGAGTAACGAAGGCAAGTCTCTTTGAGGCGTCGGCGGATTTGGATACATGGCCCGAATAACTTCGTATGTTAGATATTCCACGGTTGGCTCAGTCCAGTACTCAGGGCGAAGAAGGCCAAGCTGTGCATATCTGAAGAGCACAGCGGTCGGCGTAACTGTTATTGTTTTACCTGCAGCAAAATTCTTGGTGACTGCGCGAAGGACATGTTGAAAAACTCGGCCGTGCTCCAATAAGTACACATCGCCCTGAGGGGGGTCGGTCAAGGCCTTGCAATCCCTTGCAGTATAGGTCTCGTTGAACATCTTCCAGGCGACATCTACGTTGTTAAACAGGGACACATTAATGCGTTCAGCATAACCCAATATTCGTCGTAATGAGCGAGGTTTTGCCCCTTCTTGATCCGCTGCTTGGCCCTCTTCGCCAGTATAGGCGGGAGTGATGTTTGTATCCTGAAGCATACCCGAATACCGGCTGCCTCGTACAAGACCGTGCGTCCGTAAGTTTGGCATTGCCCCCTCTTCCTGGTCCCGAACTTGTGTCTGCGCCTCCTCTTGTGCATGTTCAACACCACCTTGTTGCGTTGGTGTTTTCAGCGAAACTATGGCTCGAGATTGCCATTGTGGGCGCGGGACAACGCCAATGCGTCGTGAAAGGCGTATGCGGCATTGTCGACATACATATGCACTAAGCATAGTGTTTCGATATGTCTCGGGGGGCGCGATGTGTGAATACTGCTGGCTGGTCAACTGTACGAACTTTGCGCAATTGAGCGCAATTACTTACGTACCTAAAGTAGCGAATCAGACATCCATTTGCGCAACTAGCTGTATGAGCGAGGTACGTGAGGCTCAACTAGCGACTGCCTAAGTACTTTGCTGGACAAGAGCGCAGTCAAAAGTTGTGCTGGTGGCTTGCGAAATCGCGCGGAATTACGCCGGCCAATGAAACGCCATGACGTCCACAGTTGCACGTGACTGACAACTTTCATCACGGATCAGAAGAATGACTCTCCAACTCGACTGATCACCGTGCTTGAACCGAGTACGGAGAGCCTGGTGGCTTATTATTCTATTATAATTTTGTAGATCGGGCGATTGGACAAAACCAAGATGACGACCTTGATACCGAGACAGTTTTACTCGCAGGAAGAGCTCGAGAAGCTTTATCCGAAGGAGCTTGAGCTGCAGCTAGTACAAATTGTAAGACTACCCGAATAGCTGTGGTAGAGTACCACTAATCGCCGCAATAGCTTATGCGACATGGTCAGTTTCTCGTTGGCGTGTCACGACCCAGTTACTGACAGACACAAAGGCGAAAGAAGCCCTGTATCTCCTCGATTCCAGAATGCAAGCCTCAACTCCTTTCCATTCTATTTAAACCACTAACAAAATTCACAGACTGGACTACCGCCTTGTATGCGACCCAATGCAGCCATCATGATCAACTACTGACCATACAGACTGGCCCTACTGCAACTCTGCCCGCCAATTGACAAGCGTAATCCTAAACACCAAGGACTTTTCCAAATGGAACCAGCTCAAGTACCGACGCAGACTGGAAACCTTTGGCACCGACGATGGACCTGGTACCCTCGCCTCCCCCTCTCATCGCCGCAAATACTAACGATTCCCAGTCATCGCATCTGGCCCTATGGGCGAATTCGATGCCATATGCCAACCCGGTGAACTTACAGACAAGGGCCGAGAAACTACTTTAGCTCTTGGGGAACGCCTACGCCACCTATACGTTGACCAACTCAAGTTCATGCCGAAACTCATTTCAGATAGCGACATGATCTACCTGCGTGCAACTCCAATCCCACGTGCTCTGGAATCGGTTCAACAAGCGTTTTGGGGGTTCTACCCACCATCTGCACGTACAGCTGATTTTCCTCCTCCAACAATCATCACCAGGACACCTGCAGACGAAACACTGTTCCCCAATGACGCAAGCTGTAGGCGTTTCGCTCAACTCAGCCGTGCGTTTGCACAACGTGCAGCCGATAAGTGGAATGACACGGATGATATGCGTTATCTCACAAAAGTTCTTTCCAAATGGATGCCTGGCGAGCAAAAGGTAGCCGTGGATTCCCACCCAAGACTCTCTGGCATTATGGATACCCTAAACGCGACCGATGCTCATGGCCCAGAGACCAAATTGCCAAAGGAGTTCTACGACCCCAAGGCACGCTCAATCATTGATAAGATCGCCGTCGAAGAGTGGTACCAGGGCTATAATGAGTCTTCTGAATATCGTATGCTCGGTATCGGCGGTCTAATGGGCGACATCACCTCCCGAATGGTCGGCTGCGTTGAGCACAATGGAAACTCTGGCATTGTCGAAGTCGGCGGCGTAGACGGAAAACTGGGCAAAGGCCGCGGCGGTGAAACTGACATACGCTTTGCCATGTCCGGATGCCACGATACGACTCTAGCCGGCATGCTGACCTCGCTGGGTGCTTTTGACGGCGAGAAATGGCCCCCATTTACGTCCCACATAGCCGTTGAAATGTTCAGGAAGCGAGGCAGCGATAACCTCGCACTACCCTCTCTACCAGATCAAAATCCCGCTTCCAAGAGTCAGAGCTGGTGGTCCTCCCTCTTTGGCAGCACAAAGACGTCAAACTCCAGTCCCGCTCCTGAAGGCATAGCCCGCAAACCTATTACAGAGCTGTCACCGGCTCAACGCGAGAAACTCAACAATTACTACGTCCGCCTACGGTACAACGACAAGGTCATGCAGATTCCAGGATGCAAGGCAGAGGGAAAGCATCTACCTGGCGACACTACGTTTTGTACACTCGACGCTTTCAAGGCTATTGTGGATAAATATACGCCTAAGAACTGGAAGACCGCGTGCACTTCTAGACTTGATGCGCCTGCTTTCCCCGAGAAGCCTGAGCCTGCTGGGTTTGAGTAGAGTGGGGGACTTGGACTGGGGTATAGATGTCTGTCATCTTGTCTGGAGAAATGGTCAGCTTTGATGTTGCATTATGGTCACCAAGTTGATATTCGTCGCCAACTTACGCATACATACACACGAAGAAACGGGGAAAGAGTCAATATTGAGATATAGAACATATAGACGTACTCATACACGTAGAACGCAAAGCATACACACATACACGTAGAACACAAAGCATACACGCATACACTTTACCCATCTACGGGTCTTCTGATGCTTGCAACACGTGTCTAGTATACATCACTAATTTATAACCCATCATTCTCTCAAAGAAAGTTGTTAGTGAAAGCCAGTTAAACGCCTTTCATTGCATTCATGTCAAAGTCGTTTACATAACCATAATAAACTCAGGATCCCTATCATCGCCCTTACCCTCAAACTCCGCGTACTTGCCCCTCGCCTTATCCCTGTTAATTTTCCACACCCACGCCACATTCATCGCGATCCTATTAAACCAGTTAGCACTCTATTCTCTGTGATAATACCAACAAGGCAAGAAGGAAGTGTAAGGGATGAGAAGAAATCAGGGGAATAAAGAAGAACTTACAAAACCCAAGCCGCACAAAGCAAGCCAAGAATAATCCTATGACTCCGATGAAAGTTATCCTTCTTCTCACTCTTCTGATAGATGAAACTCGCTACAAAGCCACCCGCGTTGGCAATCGCAAGCTGCAGCGCAGAAGTAGTAGCGCGCTTATAATGACCAGCGCTATTATTACTATTCCAGGACAAAATACACGGGACAGTGGCGTACATGCCCGTTGCCATGAGAAACGTCATTCCGTACTGAACTTTGGGGTTGGCAGACTGGCTAATGACACCGTACCCGATGATGGCAACGGGGAGTGTACACAGCATGACGGGACCACGGAGGGCGAGGCGATCAGATAGCAAAGCGACGATGACAGTGAAGACAGAGGCGACGGCGTAGGGGATAACAGTCCAGAGTTGAGCCTTGTTAGGATCTTTGGCGAACCCGTTGTTTACGATTGTGGGGAGGAAGAGGCCGAAGGAGTAGAGGCCGGAGAGGATGGCGAAGTAGGCAGAGGCTGTGAGCCAGACTTGGACATTGAAGACTCCGCGTTTGATCTCGGACCAGGCGAAGCGCTCGTGGGTGGTGGAGGCGCCGAGCCGGAGCCGGGCTTGTTCTTTTTCTGTGGAAGAGAGGAATCGTGCGGATTCGATGGAGTTGGGGAGGAAGAGGGCGGAGCAGACGCCGACGAGGACGGTGATTATTCCTTCGATGATGAAGATCCAACGCCAACCTTCGAGGCCTCCGGCGGGTCCTATGGCGTTGAGACCGCGGGCGAGGAGACCACCGAAGGCGCCGGAGAGAGAGGCGGCTGTGTAGAAAATGCCGATGCGGAGGGCGAGTTCTTGTCTGCGGTAGAAGTGGGAGAGGTAGAGGACCTAGGAACGAAGTGTTAGAAGAATACATGTATGTGTGTGATGTGGGTATACATACCATTCCCGGCAACAAACCACCTTCAGCTACACCAAGCAACGCGCGAACGGTAACAAATTCGGCAAAGTTCCTGACGAAACCCAAACACATTGTCAACACACCCCAGACAGCCGTCAAAAGCGGTAACCAGATCTTCGGCGACACCTTCTTGAGTAACAGGTTCGATGGGAGTTCACTACACAACCTGTCAGTCCATCATCCAACCAACACAAACGTGTACTTCAACAAACCTCGCAATATACGTAGCGTAAAACACGCAAAGACCAATAGAATACTGGTGATCATTGATATTTATATCCTTCTCCAGCCCCAAAATCTTCGCATTCCCGACATTGGTACGGTCGATGAAGGAGCAGAGGAAGAGCAGCGCAAGGACGGGTAGGATACTGTAATCGGCACTGTCAGCTCCTCAACCCAACAGTAGAGCGGAACGTAGAAGCATACCGACAATCCATCTTGTATAATAATGTCTTCGTTAGGTGGCTGTCTTCTCCAAACCCCGCTTCCAATTGCTCGCTACCGCCACTCGCCAGCTCAAGCTTCTCATCTTGGTGCATTTTCTCCTGCGCAAAACTCATAGTGGTCGTTCGTTGTCTGCGTCGTTGTGACGCAACTCAGTCAGCCTTCTCTTTTGTCGTTGTCGTCGAGAAACCGCAGTAAAAAACGTCGAGGTAACCAGCCAGCCAGCCGTGTACACCGCCAAATAAACAAACAACCAACGGAACGGAGTGTGTAAGCAGCGTACGTGTAGAAAAACGCGAACCGCGTCAACCTGTCAATCCGACAGAAAGCACCCCAGATGACCAAGGATACCAAGAAAAACCAGATGACAGAAAGCCAAAGCTTAGTACCTTTGCCCACGGACAGACAACATTCCTTCTTCCCAACCTATATACCCCAAGCCCACGCCTCCAACGCCGCCAACCGAACATCTCCGCACCACACGCACCACCTTCCCAGTTCTCCCACATCCACTCCACCCACTTCACGCTAACACCAAAAACCTACCACCACTTACCGGTACGCATACGACTCGCACAACTCGACCGACAACCAAGGCCCGCCACTACCACCAATCTTACCCCCCTCCCGACTCTCCCGACCCCATGGGGCCCAGCGCACGGCCGTACCACTACCCACGTTCATTGGCCACACACGTCCTTATCCCGGTAGCAGCTGAACGGTTGCAGCGGCGCCTCCTTACCAGATGTATGCTAGGTTGCTGCATTACTCTTGCACGCGCGATGTGCTAAGTGATCGGCTGGTTGCTTGTGCGTGTGCTTAGTTTGGGATAAGCCTTGCTTGGGGTTGCCGGACGTTGTTTTGGTGCCGATAGTTATTAACGGGATGATGAAGAACTGGGCGGGACGGACGGCATGAGTGTGGAGAGGGATGATGGGCTTATCTTGCCGTATGTGTGAGGGTGTTGTGAGGGGTAGGGTAGGGTAGGTTAGGTAAGAGGTATTACTGTGTGGGCGCTGGCGTCGAAAACACTACTGTGAGAATACATTTGAGGCTGACTGATAAGCTGAAAACCATCAATCAATTAACAAACATCCAATTCAAGCATGCCAAGCTTTCCCCAAAACGCAAACTTCACAAATACACTACGCTGGGCAGGGCCCGAGGTCGTTGCGAAGCCTTTGCGAAGCCTTTTTGCCCCATCTGCCAATCCGGCCAAAACCCACAATTACCACTGTCCATCGCTTGGCTCCAAACCCACCCCAAAACCCACAACAATGACAACGTTTCTTTTTCCTCGGAGTTTGACGTCAAGCTTCCAAGTACACACTTAGTCTTTTGCTTGTTTTTACCGATCAACATGCTTGGTACAAATAGCGTTATCGTTTCTCTCGCGCGCACGATACGTACCGGTACAGTAGTGGTAGCGCAGACCCGTCAGCCCGGGACACATTTTGAGATTGAGTTTGCGCGGTCACGGTGACAGGTTCTAGATTGAGCAAAGTGAAGGCAATGCGACGATAAGAGGGATGCAGGATGATGCTTGCTGCAGCGGCGGAGGGCGTTGGCGCTCTGGCCTGATGTTTGTTGCACACTGCATACTGCACCATCACGACGACACGGTAACAGGCGCTGGCGTTATCTGCACCGGTCGGTGGAGCACACCACACCACTGCACCCAACAAGTGACGGACGCAATGCAAGATAGCGAAAACCTTCTATGATATATATGTAGTTAAAAATACGTCAAGTCTAATTCAATATTCACTCCATGGTCTTGAGATCCGGTGCGACTTCAAACGTAGCATCAGTCTTCGCCTTGACATGCTCCACGCTGACACCAGGTGCGGTCTCGGTAAGTGTCAAAGTACCGCGTTTCCTGTTGACCTCGAACACACACATGTCTGTGATGATAGTGCTCACGCACTTTGCTCCTGTGAGCGGTAGCTTGCACTCTTGGACGATTTTGCTTGACCCGTCCTTTGCAACGTGCTCTGTGGCTACAACCACCTTTGTAGCGTCTGGGTTGCTGACTAGGTCCATAGCGCCGCCCATGCCCTTGAACACCTTTCCGGGGACCATGTAGTTTGCCAGGTCGCCCGATGCGCTTACTTGCAAGGCGCCGAGGATGGACACGTCGACGTGGCCGCCGCGGATCATGCCAAACGACTCTGCGCTGTCAAAGGTTGAGGCGCCAGGCAGGAGTGTGACGGTTTCCTTGCCGGCGTTGATAATGTCTGCGTCGACTTCGTCTTCGGTTGGGTAGGGGCCCATGCCTAGAATACCGTTCTCGCTTTGTAGCCACACCTTGACGCCATCGGGTACAAACGATGCAGCGGCTGTGGGGATACCGACACCCAAGTTGACATAGTAACCCTGCTTGAGCTCCTTTGCTGCGCGACGGGCAATTCGATCGCGACGTTCTGTAGCTTCATTCTTCGACGATGTATCTTTTGATGCAGCTGGACTGCGAAGCTTCTTGGTTTCAATGTGCTTGGGGGCTGTAGAGGGAACGATGCGATCGACAAAGATACCGGGAAGATCAATGTCGTTTGCGTCAAAAGTACCGATTGGGACGATTTCTTCAGCTTCGACGATTGTGAGGCGCGCGGCTTTGGCCATTATGGGACCGAAGGCTTTAGTGGTGTATCTATCAATACGGTTAGCAGCTACCTAAAACGATGGAAGGTTTCCCTACCTGAATACACAGTTCCCAGCCTCATCAGCCTTGTGCGCCCGAATGATTGCAACATCCCCAGTCAAGGCCGTCTCCATGAGGAATTTCTTGCCATTGAACTCTCTAACCTCCCTTTTCTGGCCAAAACCAATAGCTTTGCCCTCCTTGTCAAACTTTGCAGGAATCTGTCCATCCTGTAGTAAGGTGTTGACGGCTGTTGGTGTGTAGAATGCTGGGATGCCCGCACCACCAGCTCGTATCCTCTCGGCAAGCGTACCCTGCGGACACAGCTCAATTTCTATGCCACCACTCAGATATTGCTTCTCCAGAGCCTTGTTGGCTCCGAGGAAGCTTATAATGAGCTTAGACACTTGCCCACTTTTCGTGAGTAGTGCCAACCCTCCCTTGTCCTCAATGCCAGCATTGTTCGAGACGGCAGTCAACGAATGTAACGATTGAGGGCCACGTTTCTGCATAGCTCCAATGAGCGTATCTGCGACACCGCATAACCCAAAACCAGCGCTCAAGACTGTGGAACCTGATTGTACATCTGCGACTGCTTCATCTGCATCTTTGAAGAGCTTTGATTTGGAGCGATCGATCGTCGGTGCGCTTTTGCTGATGCTTCGTAATTGACCTATGAGCTGCCATCGCGGTGGGAGAGCGCGCGCGGCTCGTAGTTGTGCTGGAATTGGTCGTCGAGAACATAATCGTGAAGGCAGAGCTGCGAGCAGCCGGTATGACGAAGGTAAAGAGTCCATTGTGAGGCAGGGAAGCGAACCAGCAAGTTCAGCCCATATAAAGTGCTAAGGAAGTTGAACAAGCACCGACTTGTTGACACTCGGGCTGAGATTGGTGCGGTCGAATGCCGAACAAAATCCATCGAGCGCATGCGACAACCGCGCATAGCTCTAACGTCATGCATCTTGCGAAAGTCGGCATCAAATCAACTGCCGATGATCGAGTGACCTGGGAGCTTGGAGCGGGGTCCTTTTCCCCTGGACATGCCGAGCGAGTGCCGACGCGCCACCAGGACCACGAGTTCCGTCCGTTCCGTCTCGTCAGGCGGACCTTGAGAAGATTCGTCGGTCGTTTGTGACAGCTAGTTTACCGGCAATGAAATGTTGCTAATTAAGCCTACGTGATATGGCTAGTATCGTAGTTCTTTGGAGACCCGCCAGGCGGAGTGGCAACCTTACGGATAGTTGAAGTCTGGCAGACTCATCCAATCCGTCCATAGTGGATTGCTATCACTCCACGGTAGGTCAAGCAATGCTGCAGAAAAGAGATCCGAATTAGTCACCGTCTCAT
Source organism: Pyrenophora tritici-repentis (assembly GCF_003171515.1). Classification (NCBI taxonomy): domain Eukaryota; kingdom Fungi; phylum Ascomycota; class Dothideomycetes; order Pleosporales; family Pleosporaceae; genus Pyrenophora; species Pyrenophora tritici-repentis. Next base: position 434,079 of record NC_089392.1, on the reverse strand, counting down.
TGACCTCGTTGTAAGACATGGCCGAAAAATCAAGCGTGTCCGACCAGTAACCGGTGACGGGATCTGTGTGATTGTTCGGCGAAGCACCATCGACGTGTGCCGGGGATAGGAGGGCTGGTATTGCCATTGATAGTGCAGGGCTATGCTGAGGCACTGAAGGCTTCGAGTCGATATCCGGTGCCTGTTTGACTAGTACGCGCAAGAACCTGCCGTAGACAAGTGATGCGCCATTTCGGTGGCTAGGTTTACTACCGATACGTTCCAAGACCGTTGCAGTATCTTCAATAAGATGTCGCACACTTGGGGCGAGGCTCTTCTTATTGCCGCTTGCCTCAGGTACAGGTGCACTCAGAGCGAGTGCTACACTCGCAGCAAAGCAGATCATCGTGACCGTGTTATTCGGCATAGACTTCAGACGCGACTCGCCTTGGATAGCTGCGCGCATTACATTGAGCGCAGAAGATAGTGCTGATTTGCGGAATGAGCGCTTGACTTCCGGAGGCGCGCTCGGATGGTTCAAGAGCATCGAGTATGTTGAGAGTCGCGTGTGCGTGACCAATATTTCAACATACGGAGGTAAACTCTTACTCTCCGGATCACTGATGACTGAAGGCCACGCTCTAGACCAGTTGTCGAAGAAGTCTTCAATGGATCTGTCAATCTCTTGCGCAATCTTGGAGCCTCCTTCGTCTGGGCCGTAATTGTCACAACGAGTGCGTACTTCAGCAAAAAGGTCGTCGAGATCGCGGCGTAAGACGGCCATGGAAACCAGCGATCCATCCTGGACGTCAGCGTACTGATGATAGTGCCATTTGTCGCTGTACATGATCAGACATGTCTTTGGGACGCAGTAGCTGCGGCCACGCGCTAGGCATACACCTCGCTCTAAAACGAACAATGCGATCCAAACTCTTTCTCTGCGACGAAGAAGTCGCTGTCCCCATTCCGAAGTCGGGTCAACATCTTCAAACCCATCCATGGCGAGTGCCTTTCTCGCGTTGAGGCACTCGGCTTTGGGGATTTTCCGGACAAATTCCTGCTCAAACGAGGTGGATGGCGTAATCACCTTGTCCAGCATAAGGTCCAGCGCAATAGACAGAGCTGTAGCTAAGTAATGGCTCGTGTCATCGTCACTCGCGTGCGATCCTGGAGGCATCCAGGGTATACTCACCATGAATGCGAGCACAATCTCGACAGATCTGTACTTGCGGATAATTACCTGCTCAGCCAGAAACCTGCGGTGCAGGAGTAGTCTTTTAGCTAGGGCGGAGGTCTCTGGCAAGAAGATGGCGGTCATTGCGAGTAGCGTAGTGAACAGAAAAGCCGAGCGGTTCCGAACGAACGACAAGGTATGAACCAGAGGGTCAAGGCCCCATCGTGTATGAGCCAATTTCTTGTGGAAACTTTGATTTGTGAGTTGCTGTCGGCGTTCGAATCGGGTGACTTACTATTGAAGAAGCATCTCAGCTTCGTCTTTCGTTACCAGGCCAACATCTATCGGATCAAGACCTGGGCCCTGGTCCAAGTGTGCCTTTGTAGGCAAGAAGAAGTGATGCACATCAAGGTAAGCACTCTGTTCGCTGCCATTGAATTTGCCGTCTGGGCTTGAGATGCTTGGGTCATATGATTGTGGCGTAGCAATACGCAGATCAGATGCGCGAGCGAGAAGTTGAAGTGGATTTTCAACATCTTCGACAGCAAGCTGATCATCACTAGAAGTGCTAGCGATATCTTTTGCTGATACATGCGCATGCACATGCGCATCTGATGCAGGCGACGTATCTGCTTCACGACTTGAACCCTCATCTCTTTGCGCCTCATTCAAAAGCTGTTGTAATTGTTGCAGCGTGCTTTGACTGGTGAATGCATCTGACTTGCGCTTCTTAATGGCCTCCTCGACTTGGTAAATCGCCTTCTCCAATCCGGAGCGTTTGCTGACGCTGTTAGCTCCGTGGATCTCCGGGGAACCAGACCTTACTTTTTTACGCCCTTCTGCCTGCCAATATGGAATTCCGGAATTACACATTCAAGCTTTTGTAGCGAGCAACGCTCACACACGGGCGCACCTTCCTCGCGACGACATTTAATTTTGCTCTTACGGCAATTAAGACAGGCCGCTTGTTTGACGTTCATGCCTCTGGGAGATTTGTGGTTGTATATTTTGTGTACAAAATAGGTTGGGAGCCTCCAGCATCGTGTGACTGGTCGTTGGATGTATTCCGGGACGTCCGCTAGTCTAGCTTGGCTATCATGTCTTCACTGAACCAGGAGGAAATTTAGGGGCGAATTGGAGAATTACAAAAGCAAATGCATACGAAGTTGGAGCTAAATGTATCGAAAAGGTCTAGGGGATCGTGGAGCTGATCTAAAAGACATGTCTAGCTGGAAGGTCATGCCACCGAGCCGGTTCGGCGCTAGTGGACCCTGATCTCAAGCGTCGACTTCCGCAGTACCCTCGGTTGACTCACGTGCTTTAGATTGTACTATAACAGACACGTTTATTATCTACAGTCTACAGGGCATGAATCTCATCTCATCTCGTACCACCCGAGGTATTCAACATGACAACAAAAATTGTACTAAAAGAGATAAAGTCTATTCTGGCCAGATGAAGCGAAGACGGCACGGGCGCCAATGGAAGCACACGGGTACATGTTGCCCCGCAACATGCTAGTCTATAGCTTACTGTCATTCTGCTTCAGCCGTACAAGTCCCTGTACATGTCAGTGAAATCATCTGTGGCACGTGGACGAAGATGCTTACCTCTTGGACGCAGCTTGCTATGAGTGTCCCATCCTGCGTGTACATCCTTTGAAATACAAGGCCACGACCATCACCTGCCCAAGGCGTCTCCATTTCGGTGAAGATCCACTCATCTGCTCGGAAGCTACGAGGGTTATGGAAGTAGATTGTATGATCCAGGCTAACCATCATGCCGATCTCTGGCATCGGGTTAGGAGCAACATCGGCAATGTCCTCGCCATTCTTCAAACGTCGTATGCGTTCCATGTCGGCAGCGTCAAATTTCTGGCGCTTCAGCTCGGCGTCATCCATCTCTAACAGCTTCTTGAGAACGTCCTCGTCGATGCTCGACTTTGCCCTGTTCTTGCGTTCGGTCGAGTAGCGCCATAGCTTGTGGGTGCGTGCGACGGTGCCGATGAAGTAGCTATCACTCATGTAGGCGATTGCACTGAGGTGGGCTTCGTGGCCACCGGCGGGGGAGATGCGACCGCGTGCACGCATCCATTGGCGGCATTTTTTGGTGTGGGGCTTATCCGAGTCGTCTGGTCAAGGTCAGATTGAGAAGACTGGATTGACATGTGAAGATAGTTACCATTTTCAATTGGCAACCTCTGGCTTTGGAAAGGAGTAAGATCGGTGTGGGCTTCTTGGTCGTCAAGATCCTCAATAGGTCCCGGCACGTCGGGCATTGGGTAAGCATGCTCGACCTTTTTCGCTCCTCCACTGTTCTGTTTCACAAAACTCATAGTCGTGGTAAATATAACTCTGCCGCGTTGCCGCGCCTGTACGGTCCTCGTTGCGTACGACTTTCCTGACCTCACCCTCTCTACGTGGTATATGATGGGAATCTCTGCATTTCCGGCAAGCACAAAGTAGCAGTGCATCGAGTGTACGGTAAAGTCTGGATCGACCGTCTTTTGCGCCGCACTCAGCGTCTGCGCAATAGCGGCGCCCCCAAAGATTCCACGCGCACCCGGTGGATGCCATAGTGGGCGCGTGTTGGTGAAGAGGTTTGGGTCGATGTCGGAAAGTGATGTCAGTTCCAAAACGCTCTCCATATCAGATTGCGAAGGGTCGGCGGGTGGAGGTCTGATGAGCGTGGCCATGGTGTTGAATATGTCGAGAATGAAAATGAATGTCTACAGAAACAGATGACGGAGACGTCAGATATGATATAGGCTAGGGGAGCCGGCAAGGACGTTCTGAACAGTCTTCACCCTCGGACGCGTTCCGGCGCATGATCCAAGCATCCCGAGCCGAGGCACATGCTGATGGCTTGTCAGGCACAACAGCATCTGCTGACTAACGCAGCCGTCGGCGGTCCAAGACCAGCAAGGAAGAACAATAGAGACATGGTGCCAAGCGAGAAAGCGGCTCCTCTGGGGTAAAAACGTCATACTGTCGGCTGCTGAAGCTGACGGCCTGCGCGTACCTGACAGTCTGACCTGCCTGAAGCCAATGTACGCCTTCGCACACTCATTGGCTATCCTCGACGCGCGCATTTGCCTGGATGAAAGGCGACGACATTGATTGTAAAGACGGTGTATCCTGTTGACTTGAGCTTGACATGTCGCCGACGGCCACGGCATAGTGAAGTCTGTCCACTCTAGTCTACACCGCGTCTGCTCCGTCCAACTGCACCGGCACCTCCGCCGCGGAACGACACCATGACCGATACGAACCCTGAGTTGCAGGCGAAGCTGCAAGAGTTGGACCACGAGCTCGAGGAAGGCGACATTACACAAAAGGGGTTGGTAGCCGTTCCTTCACATATACGCCCGCTGTTGCTGTTGTTGTCATTGTCGCCATTGCCGTCGCATCATCTACGCCCACGTGCGCTAACGAGTAGCACAGTTACGAGAAACGGCGAACCGTCTTACTTTCGCAGTATCTGGGTCCTTCCTTCTCGGCGCAACTACAGAGCGACCTGCGCCACCAGAGCCCTGCCCAAAGCGATGGTTCCGGCTCCCGTACTGCATCGCTCGCCGCCCTCTCTGGCCCTGGCCAACAACAGCCCCAACCGCCACATATTGAACTCCCGCGCCCAGAATCCCACCATGAGGGCTCAGCGGGGACGTCAATGCATTATGCGAGCTCGTCAACGAGCACCGCCGGCACTTCACAGTACATGGCATATCCGCCCAGTCAGGTGGGGCGCTTTCAAGAGAAGCAGCTAGGCCTGAGGACCCCGTCCCTGCAGCGCAATGCCTCTCAGTTGTCCCAGGGCAGTGAGACTTTTATACCGCGACCGCAGACGCCCGAGTACAACTACTCGCGCGAGCCCACAATGATGGGTAATTACGCCTTCAACCCGGATACCCAGCAGGGCGGCTTCGACGGCACATATGGCTCTCCAGGTGAGGCCAGCAGGAGGAGTACGATGTTGGATGTCAACCAGGGTTATTTCTCAGACTTCACTGGCCAGCAGATGCAAGATCACCGCGACTCATATGGCGGCCCGAATCGATACTCGTCTGGCGATGCCTTTTCCCCCACTGCCGCGATACCGCCCCCCATGATGCATCCGAGCGATCTCCCTGGAGGCGCTGCTGAGACCATGATGCCTCTAGAGCCCCGCGACCTCCCCTTTGACGTATACGACCCGCACAACCACAATGTCAAAATGTCAAAATTTGACAACATCGGAGCCGTCCTTCGCCATCGCGGTCGCACGCAGCCAAGATCTACTGCTTTCTGGGTGCTCGACTCGAAAGGCAAGGAGACGGCATCCATCACTTGGGAGAAGGTGGCGAGTCGAGCCGAAAAGGTTGCAAAGGTCATTAGAGACAAGAGCAATCTATACCGGGGCGACCGCGTGGCGCTTGTGTATAGGGACACGGAGATTATCGAGTTCGTGGTAGCGCTAATGGGTTGCTTCATCGCGGGCGTTGTGGCCGTACCCATCAATAGCGTTGACGACTACCAGAAGCTCATTCTCCTCTTGACCACCACCCAAGCACATCTCGCCTTGACTACCGATAACAATCTTAAAGCCTTCCACCGTGACATTAGTCAGAATCGACTCAAGTGGCCGAGTGGAGTCGAATGGTGGAAAACGAACGAGTTTGGCAGCTATCACCCCAAGAAGCACGACGATACTCCAGCGTTGCAAGTGCCCGAGGTTGCATATATCGAGTTTTCGCGAGCACCCACCGGTGACTTGCGTGGTGTCGTTCTCAGCCATCGCACCATCATGCACCAGATGGCGTGCATTAGTGCCATGATTACCACGATACCATCCAACACCCAGAGTCAAGACACTTTCAGCAGTAACCTGCGGGACGCACAGGGCAAGTTTGTTGCACCCGCACAAACCAGAACACCGACCGAGGTGATTCTTTCCTACCTCGACCCACGTGAGAGCGCCGGTCTTATCTTGAGTATTCTCTTCGCTGTATACGGTGGGCATACGACTGTGTGGCTTGAGACAGCAACCATGGAGACCCCCGGTTTATATGCACACCTCATCACCAAGTACAAATCCAACATATTGATTGCTGACTACCCGGGCCTCAAGCGTGCGGCGTACAACTACCAACAGGATCCCATGGCTACCAGGAACTTCAAGAAGAACACGGAACCCAACTTTGCCACGGTCAAGATATGCTTGATAGATACGCTCACGGTCGACTGCGAATTTCACGAGATTCTGGGAGATCGATATTTCCGACCGCTCAGGAACCCCAGAGCGCGAGAGTTGATTGCGCCAATGCTATGTCTTCCCGAACATGGCGGCATGATCATCTCAGTCCGTGATTGGTTAGGTGGAGAAGAACGCATGGGATGTCCGTTGAGCATAGCACTGCAGGAATCTGACGATGAAGATGAGGCCGAAGACAAAGGTGCAGCGGCGATTGGTTACTCTAGTCTTATCGGTGGCGGTACAACAAGCAATACCAAGGAGAAGAAAAAGAAGGGTCCGACAGAGTTGACCGAGATATTGCTAGACAAGGAAGCGCTCAAGATGAACGATGTTGTGGTGCTTGCAATAGGAGAAGAGGCTAGTAAACGTGCGAATGAGCCCGGCACAATGCGAGTTGGCGCTTTTGGATACCCAATACCAGATGCGACGCTAGCCGTCGTAGATCCAGAGACGAATCTCCTGTGTTCACCCTACTCGATTGGAGAGATTTGGGTAGACTCACCTTCATTGTCTGGTGGTTTCTGGCAATTGCAGAAGCACACTGAAACCATATTCCACGCCCGCCCATACCGCTTTGTGGAGGGCAGTCCTACCCCGCAGTTGCTTGAGCTTGAGTTTCTCCGAACTGGCTTACTCGGATTCGTCGTAGAGGGCAAGGTGTTTATCCTTGGTCTCTACGAAGACCGCATCAGGCAGCGCGTTGAATGGGTCGAGCATGGTCAACTGGAAGCTGAACACAGATACTTTTTCGTGCAGCACCTCGTCACCAGTATCATGAAGGCCGTTCCCAAGATCTACGACTGGTAAGTGTACTCATGCTTTAGGTGAGCGTTCTAACACCATGTAGCTCGTCCTTCGACTCGTACGTCAATGGCGAATACCTGCCCATCATTCTCATCGAGACACAGGCTGCATCAACAGCCCCTACCAATCCTGGTGGACCGCCACAACAACTCGATATTCCCTTCTTAGATTCACTGTCTGAGCGATGCATGGAAGTGCTGTATCAAGAACACCATCTACGAGTATACTGCGTCATGATCACAGCACCGAACACATTACCACGAGTTGTTAAGAACGGTCGACGAGAAATTGGTAACATGCTTTGTCGGAGAGAATTTGATAACGGCTCATTACCTTGTGTCCACGTCAAGTTTGGTGTTGAGAGATCAGTTCTCAACATCGCGTTGGGTGATGACCCTTCCGGAGGCATGTGGTCATTTGAAGCGTCGATGGCGCGTCAGCAGTTCTTGATGCTCCAAGACAAGCAGTATTCTGGAGTAGATCACCGCGAAGTCGTCATCGATGACAGAACATCGACACCTCTCAACCAATTCTCAAACATTCACGACCTCATGCAATGGCGTGTATCACGGCAGGCTGAAGAGCTCGCATATTGCACAGTCGATGGTCGAGGCAAAGAAGGCAAGGGCGTCAACTGGAAGAAGTTCGACCAGAAAGTCGCGGGTGTCGCAATGTACCTGAAGAACAAGGTCAAAGTGCAAACCGGTGATCATCTGCTTCTGATGTACACGCACTCGGAAGACTTTGTGTATGCGGTACATGCATGCTTTGTGCTTGGCGCTGTATGCATACCAATGGCGCCAATTGACCAGAACCGATTGAATGAGGACGCACCTGCATTGCTGCACATCATTGCAGACTTCAAGGTCAAGGCCATCCTCGTCAACGCCGATGTGGATCATCTCATGAAGGTCAAGCAAGTATCGCAGCATATCAAACAATCAGCAGCCATCCTAAAGATTAACGTGCCGCACACCTACAACACAACCAAGCCACCTAAGCAGTCGAGTGGTTGTCGGGATCTCAAGCTCACAATACGACCTGCATGGGTACAGCCCGGTTTCCCAGTTCTTGTATGGACATACTGGACTCCAGATCAACGCCGCATAGCAGTACAACTAGGCCATACCCAGATCATGGCACTAGGCAAGGTCCAGAAGGAGACTTGTCAAATGACAAGTACAAGGCCAGTCCTCGGATGTGTACGAAGTACGATCGGACTTGGCTTCATTCACACCTGCATCATGGGCATCTTCCTTGCCGCACCCACTTACCTCGTATCGCCTGTCGACTTTGCACAAAATCCAAACATACTCTTCCAAACGTTGTCAAGATACAAGATCAAGGATGCGTACGCGACCAGTCAAATGCTTGACCACGCTATTGCGCGTGGGGCTGGAAAGAACATGGCTCTACACGAACTCAAGAATCTCATGATTGCAACTGATGGTCGGCCGCGCGTTGATGTTTACTCAAGAGTACGGGTACACTTTTCACCAGCAAGCTTGGACCGGACGGCGATTAACACAGTCTACTCTCATGTGCTCAACCCAATGGTAGCATCGCGATCATACATGTGTATCGAGCCAATAGAACTACATCTCGATGTCAACGCTCTTCGAAGAGGTCTGATCATGCCCGTCGACCCAGATACCGAGCCGGGTGCCCTGATGGTTCAGGATTCTGGCATGGTGCCAGTTTCCACACAAATAGCAATTGTGAACCCAGAGACGAACCAGCTTTGCTTGGTGGGCGAGTATGGTGAGATCTGGGTGCAATCCGAAGCGAACGCGTACAGCTTCTACATGTCGAAGGAACGGTTGGATGCCCAACGCTTCAACGGTAGGACTATTGATGGAGATCCAAACGTGCGCTATGTCCGTACTGGAGATTTGGGTTTCTTACACAACGTCACTCGGCCTATTGGACCTAATGGCGCTCCCGTTGATATGCAGGTACTCTTTGTTCTCGGAAGTATCGGTGATACTTTTGAAGTCAACGGACTGAACCACTTTTCCATGGATATTGAGCAGTCTGTCGAACGCTGTCACCGGAATATTGTGCCTGGTGGCTGGTACGTTTCCCACTTTCTCGAGCTTTACTTTTACTAACACAATGCAGTGCCGTATTTCAAGCAGGTGGTCTTGTAGTCATTGTGGTGGAGATTTTCCGACGCAACTTCCTCGCAAGCATGGTCCCCGTAATTGTCAACGCCATCCTAAACGAACACCAACTTGTCATCGACATAGTTTCGTTTGTACAAAAGGGTGATTTCCACCGGTCACGATTGGGCGAAAAGCAACGACACAAGATCTTAGCCGGGTGGGTAACGAGAAAAATGCGTTCAATCGCACAATACAGCATCCGCGATCCAAACGGTTCAGATGCACACATGATCAGCGAAGAGCCAGGCGCCGGACGGGCAAGTATGGGAAGCATGATGGGCATGGGCAGAATGGGGCCATCAAGTCTAAAAGCAAACTCAACACGAGCACCAAGCTTACTAGGCATGACGACCACAATGAATAGCCTGTCGCTATCACAACACCAGCAGCAACAGCAAAACATGACACCACCACCAGGTCAGCAACCACTATACCACGGTCAAAGCATCCCCGAAAACGCACCACCAGGCCAAAACCACGGGATAGAACTCCACGACCCAAGCGACCGCACCCCAACAGACAACCGCCACTCCTTCCTCCCCGACTTGCGTATCCACCAAGCCGGTCCAACAGACTACTTGCCGCTCGAGCACGCCGGCGCCTTTCCCGATGAATCTGGCGCTCACCAGCCGGGTAACTACCAAAACACCTACCACCCCCAGCAACAACAGCAGCACTCCAACAGCATGAGCGGCGGCGGTGCACCCGTCCCAGACGTCCTCCGCCCCGGCCCCACAGACGAACATAACAACAGTGGTACATGGCATACCCGCGACTTCTACACCGACAACAACAACAACAACAACAACAACAACACGTCCTACCACTCATACGATAACCCAGACCAGCAACAGCAACAAACCTGGACAATGGATAGCCAAAGCTACAACAATGGCGCTGGCGGCGACCAACAAGGTCTCGACCGCTACGTAACCAACGGCTCGTCGTTTGATAGCAGGGACGAAGGCGGGTATGGCGGTGGCGGCGGTGGCGGTGGTCTCCGCGTTGCGAACCGTGATTCTACGGAGAGTGAGAGCGCGGATGAGGGGTGGAGGCGTGATGTACTTGCGCAAATGAATTTCGCTGGTGGGCCGCAGGGGCAGGGTGGGGTAGTGGTGGGGCTGGGGCTGGGGGAGTCGTGGGGGTAGATGTGTTGATGTGATGTGATGGAGATGTTTGGTGGGAAGGGAAGGAAGGGAGGCGGATGGGGAGGAAAGGGGAAGTGAAGGGAGAGGGGTTTTTTGTCTAGAGAGATGGAGATGCAGGGTAACGAGACGAGCGTTTATGTGGAATGTGAACTGTGGAATGCATTTATGGCGTGCGTATGTTTTGTGCATATCGTGTTCTCTCAAGACTCTTCTTTTTGAAAATATGTCTCTTTGCTTAGTTGTGTATGGGTGTATGGTGTGACTTGTTCACACTTTCTACTGGTATATTCAGCCTGTTTCTCGCCGTGATATAGCGGGATTGTGGGTTGTACACATGGCCCTCTGGTGAAGTTGGGATAACAATAACTATTTAAAGTTATTAAACACACGCTGGGGTTACTCTCGTCGATTTAATGTACAATTCAATGTTGTGACTGCACTACACTCTTTACGGCGTCGATTGGAGAATGAGCGGTGAGTGATGATACGAGTATGCAGAGAGTGAGAAGGCATATGGCGACAAGAATGCAAAAATAGACGCAAATGTTTGTGAGGTTGAAATCTTAGGGCACGAGCGTGTAATTTAGAAAAGTGATTATCTGGGAGTATCTAATGAACGGAGGGCGCTTAGAGGCTTGATGGGATGTGCTTGTGAATAGATTTGACCGACACCAAGAATCCAAGGGCATAGGGCACAAGGACACAAGGACAAGCCATTATCATTGGCATCATTATTGTGAACCTAGCACACCCGCCACACATTCACTCACCCCACCCCATCCCATCCCACCTCAATTCTCCATATCCCGTCCTCACAACACCATCCCACCACCATCGAACCACATCCATGTGCATGACATGAACAGCAACATGACACAGCACCTCAATAAATCCTCCTGCTCCTCCTCCATCAAGGACACCCCCCCCCCTTCACCTCATAAAAAACAAGTTCAAAAAAGATAAGCGCCACAATAGCTCATGTTTCACATAAAACAACAACCGGACATGACGAGCATTACCGTAACCCAGCCGTTACCTTTTTTTTTAGCAAGCTACTGTACAAGCAGAAAAACGCCCCACTCCGCTCCACTACCCACTTTGTACACAGTGACGGGATCGAGAACCTAACCCTTGTATCTCGGAGGTTCCTGCGTGTGCGTGTGTTGTGGTAGCGAGATGAAGGGGTGGTGGTTGATGTCGGTGTCGACGGGTGGCGGTGTAGAGTTACCGATATGTACCAAGATGGGTTCGGATTTGAAGTGCAAGGAAGAAAGGGAGCCTTGTTTTCGGCGGAATTTTTTATAGGTATAGTGACTTGGCGAACTTGGGATGCGGTGAGTTTGGCGTTTGGTAGGATTTGCGGCAAGGTATTGTTAGTGTTGGTGTTGATTTTATGAATGGAAAAATTCTGCGAGGAAATTCCCCGTTTTAGTTGTTTTGCTTGGCTACGGTTGGTTTGGTTCGTGGTGAGTTGGACTGGGATGTCATCTCTTGGGTGCGGAATATGTCATTGCATCGCCGCTACGTACGCTGATGAGATACCCGCACAGATCTGTTTCTTGTTCGTATTCTTGTCCTTGCTGTACTTACTCGACCTGTTCATATGATCTTACCTGCTGATGCGGGGTACGTCACCTGCGATGTTGTGGTTCGTGAAATCTGATCAAAGCAACGTGAAACCGTATCTGCACATAAGTCTTCAACATCAATGCCCATTAACGGCAAAGTGCATACACTGAGCGGGAGAACCCTCGGCTCCACGTGTTGTATAGATGAAGGGAACCAGCATAAGGTATGTAAGAAGGGAAATGATTGCGGGTTTCACTGTTTCGTCCAAAGCAGTGTGCTCACCTCGTGGCACAGGGACCGGGGTGGTTATTTGTGTGCGACAGAGCCAACGATGACGGCATGCATGGTGTCCGAGTAATGCGGTGGGTGTAATGTATGTGCAGTGGCTGCTGTTCATGCGCAGAAATTTTTAATTGGGGGACCGTCGTTTACGCCTGTGACAGCTGGTTTGACATGTGCCAGTGCCATGCGTTTTCCGCGACTGCATCGGAGGTGGGGACGGTGCGTAGCAAGGCCAAGGCAGTTTCTGTTTCAACTTGAACCGCTATCGTGAGATTTTTCCGTGATGACGAGAATCCTGGCGGAACCAAAGGACGAAAAGAGAAGTTTCAGCCCGGCGCTGCGTGTTTTGAAACTACTTACGTGAGGTGGTAGCTCGCTAAAGACCGAACAGTACAATGGGTACCTCAAGCATGTGATGCGGCCATGCGAGCGCCAACAATGCCCCTCATCTATTGTTAGTCGAAAAGAAATGGTGGTGGATATGATGGGGAGATGATGCGAGCATGGTCACGGAGGGAGGGTGATGTTCAGAATTTCTCCGGTTCGTTAGCAGTTCATCAAACCCGTTCGAGCCGCTCTGTTCCCGAGGCCCGGGTTACGGTAGTGTTGGGCAACAGAGGGGAGAGTCTTGGTGGATAGCAATCTTATCTGGAGGTGAGCAGGATTACCCATGTTTTGAAATTGGCTCGGTTCTGTTACAGGGGACGAGGGTGGACGGTTCGCGCGTGGGTGGGCTTGGCAATGATTGGCAATATTGACTGGGCTGCATGACGAGCGATACGAAGGAAAAGAGCGATGGAAGCGCTCAGTGAGGTAGTCATGAGATCAGGATGATTTTAAGTAGTGACAGCGGCCACCTGGTCGCGGTTGCTAGCCAGTCCTGCAACCGGCGACGCCGCCGCCGCAAGGCCTAAGGGAGCTACGGGAGGCTTGTGGAGAGATGCGTGTCGTGCATGTGGCGCAGTTGTTGAATGCATGAAATGGTTAATCCGAACAAGGTACAGGAAGGATTGGTCCGATGTCCGACGGCACAATGGGTCGACGGTAGCTCGATTCTCAGTTTTCGTGGGAGGCGCGCCCACAGACGGGTTCGCGCGATAGTGGATGGTTTCACCAACAGCTAGGACAGCGCGTGGCAGCCTGTGTGCGTGATCTTCTCCAGGTTTACTGATGAAGACAGCTCGCTTGCTGTTTTTGGTCTTGTTCGCTCTAGGCGCCAAAGGTCTGGAGCCGCCCATGTCATTTGCTGGTGGATCAGTTGCGGCCGCGACGGTAGAACGGCAGGACGGCATAGCACCGGGCGGAGGTTGTGCAGGCGGCCGCCTTGAAAGGTAGATGATGGTAGATTGAAAGTGTTTTGAAGAACGATATGACGGTGACGGTGGTGAGACGGTGAGTCTGTCTGCCTAGTCCGTAAGGACTTACTGGACTCGCTCCTCTCGACTCGACACACGTCCAGCACAGGCACACAACAAATCGCGACCCCGGGCCTCAGCATCAGCACGACCGGGACCCGGCACGCCTAGGGAAAGCTCCAGCTCGGTCTCACCCGCTTTTGGTCGAATGGTCGAATGACGGGTCTTCACCGGGGCTCGAGGCTTGTGGTTTCATGGCGCATCCAGGCACGCCGCGGTGACTGGCCAACTTCCTCCGTCTCGTTTCACGCGCCTAACTGGGCGGGCAATGCGGAGCCAATCGCCCGTCTGTTCCGATTGCACACCCCTGCTGAAAGCCTCTCTGTTCTCCCCATGGCCGGGACTTCATATCCACTGTTTCCCTCGCTCTCCCTACACGCCTCGTCGTCCCTGTCGTTGCTTTCTGTACATTCTTTTCCTGTCCAACGGTTCTTCACTCGCTACGGGAACCTAAAGCTTTACTCTCGCTCTCTCTCCCTCTGCTGACTCCCACCTGTCCCTGTCGTCTTAACTCCGCCTCGGCCCTATTCACTCCTCTACCATCGCCACACCCGCTATTGACAGTCTCGCCCCTCGCTCACTTAATTATACCGGACTGGACTGCGCCGCGTCGATCGACAAGACCATTTCGCCATTTCACTCGTTTTCGACGTGCAGTGCATTGTCGCACCTCCTGAACCATTGTGTAGCAACAACGACCCTACATCGACACATTGTGTAATGCATTCGCGGTGACCACATCTTTCTTACCCGTACCCACTTTGTCAAGCCAGCGCATCGCTATAGCTTCACGACGCGCCCGTGGGCCAAGGGTACCTTCGTTGTCGCACTATTGTTCCCTTCTTCAATAGAAGCTTTTGAAGAACCCGGTAGTGCACTTTGTCATTCACCCATCGTATCGCATCACGCTTTACTTGCACCGCCGACAACTGCGATAATATTCCTTCGTGAGCACTTGCTCACTCACAGTCTTTCACGACACCCAAAACACACACACACACACACACACACACACACTTCTACCCGAGAAATGTCTTTCTCAACCCTCACCCGCTCCCGGAGAGTGCAACAACCGAACACGAAGCGCCACTTCTTATCAGATTGGGATGCCGCCGAATTCGAAGAGCTCAAATACTCATATGGCCTCGAGGGCGTCGACCAACGGGGGAACTACATGTGGGTCGACATGTTCCTGTACATGCTCGTGGCCATGTGCGGCCTCCTCCTAATTCTGCGCATATCAAACATGTGGTGGAAACACAGCCGGCATCTCAGCGCAATGGGAAACCCGAAACAAAAGTACTGGGAAACAAATCGAACCACCTGGTGGCCGTGGTTGAACAGACATGTTTTGGTCGCCCCTTTCTGGAAAAAGAAGCACAACGCCCAGTTTCAAATAAGCAGCGCAATCGACAACGGAACACTGCCAGGAAGATGGCACACCATCCTTTTGGTCGTCTACGTCGGCCTCAACGTTGCTTGGTGCGCCGCGCTACCCTACGATGTCCTTGACCACAAGGAAACGCTCGCTGCCCTTCGTGGACGCTCTGGAACACTCGCCGCCCTAAACCTCATCCCGACCATTCTCTTCGCCCTCCGCAACAACCCTTTCATCACTCTTCTCCAGGTCTCGTACGATGACTTCAACCTGTTCCATCGCTGGGCTGCGCGCATTACCATCGTCGAGGCCATTGTTCACACTGCCGCCTGGTTGTACAACACCGCCCACGCAGCCGGCTGGGACGCTGTCATTGATGGCCTGCACCACGAAGGCTCCTACGGGTGGGGTATGGTGGGAACTGCGGCTTTCGCCTTTATTGGCATCCAGGCCTGGTCACCCTTCCGCCATGCTTTCTACGAGACTTTCCTCAACATCCACCGCGTTTGCGTCATAGTAGGTCTCGTCGGCCTGTACAAGCACTTGGCCCTGCACAACCTTCCCCAAGTCCCATGGCTCCACTTGGTCATCTTTTTCTGGGGTGCAGAGTGGGTCTGCCGATGGATCTCCATTCTCTACTACGGATTCAGCCTCAAGCAGCGATCATCCATCACCGTTGAAGCCATGCCTGGAGAGGCTGTCCGTCTCACCGTCAACATGGTCCGCGAATGGACTCCTCGCCCAGGTTGCCACGTACACATGTGGATGCCGGCCTTGTCTCTCTGGTCTTCGCATCCTTTCTCCATCGCCTGGGCTGCCACCCTAACAGCAGATTCCAAGGAAATGACGCTTCCCACGCTCGAAGGTGACGTCCTCGCGCTGCACGGCCTACCCCAGAAGTCCAAGCAAATCAGCTTCGTGTGCCGTGCCCGTACAGGTCTTACCCGGCACATGTACGAGAAGGCATGCAAGAGCCCTAATGAGCAATTCACCACCTGGGGTTTCATC
The DNA here is from genome assembly GCF_003171515.1 of Pyrenophora tritici-repentis. Taxonomy (NCBI): domain Eukaryota; kingdom Fungi; phylum Ascomycota; class Dothideomycetes; order Pleosporales; family Pleosporaceae; genus Pyrenophora; species Pyrenophora tritici-repentis. Next base: position 417,925 of record NC_089392.1, on the reverse strand, counting down.
GAGGGACCATACGGTGGCCACCACAGCCTTGACTCTTACGGTACCACTGTGCTCTTCGCGGGTGGTGTAGGCATCACACATCAAGTCATGTACCTCAAGCACCTCGTCAATGGCTACAACAACGGTACCACTGCCACACAGAGAGTAGTCCTAATCTGGACTGTTCCTACCTCAGATTGCCTTGAATGGGTACGACCTTGGATGGACGAAGTCCTCCGCATGAAGGGCCGCAAGCAATGTCTCCGCATCAAGCTCTTCATCTCAAGACCCAAGGGTCGCGTCGAGAGCAGTAGCGAGACAGTCAAGATGTACAGCGGTAGGCCAAACATGGCAGCCCTGATCGAAGAGGAGGTTCAGCACCGGGTCGGCGCCATGGCAGTCACTGTGTGCGCATCAGGTGGCATGGCCGATGGGGTCCGGCACGCCGTCAGGCCTTTCCTGACCGAGGGTGCAGTGGACTTTATTGAAGAGGCCTTCACGTATTGATTGTTCTTCCTCGTTACGATACTGTTGCACCTACCCATTGGGGGTCATCACCGATCTCCACCACGCCGGGCAAGCCACGGCACCCGACGCAGCAATGCCACAAAGTCTCGACACACATTCGAGCATCATGTCTATATTAAACATACATAACTTTCTTACCAATATCTCTGGTTCAATTCCTGTACATACAGCCTTCGTAATCATTCATCGTTATCCGCACCCTCATGTCTCTCTTTTTCGTCATGAAGCATCTTGTTTAGCGCTTTCAGTTTGTGTATACAATCAGCATAGTGTGTCATCTGTAACATTAGAGTATTCAACAAAAGTTCATCCTCCTTCACTAGCTGACATGGTTTGCATAGTTTGCATGATTTGAATTAACTTGTCAAGTTTAGCCGGTCATTGCGCCTACTTGATTAATCTCGACCACGATCTACAGTCTGACCGCGTCGTCACCATTTACGATTCGGTTTGTCTGACCTTCTACGTCATCGTCGGCTTGCGATCCGCATATGTGGCTGAGCTATAAGGGGTCTGCGCGCCAAGTGTGGCCGTGTCACAAGCGGCGTGACCTGTGCAAGCGCCGATTGGTGCAAGAGGGCGAGGTGGGGTCGGCCAACGTAGCTTTCCCCACCGAGGCGGCGTCAGGAAGTGGCGGTGACGACTCTTGTGGCTGCGGCTGCGACTCCGACACGCATCGTGGCATGATGAAATCGATGCAAAGGCTGGTACGACCCAGCATGGTGGGTTGGCGGGGTGACTTATAAATAACTGTAGCGTTGGATTTTTCTTTGATATAGAAACCCCCCGTTGCAACACGATTGAACATTGACTTCTTCTACTTATTGTGCAATTATCTCTTCAGCTCTCAATTCCTATTCTTCTCCTACACTCAACACCTAGGGTTTCCTACACTCAAACAGCATCATGTCTGGCTACGACGGCTACGGAGGCGGTGGTTACAACCAGGGTCAGCAGGGAGGACATCAACAGCAAGGTGGATACGGGCAGCAAGGCGGATATGGACAGAATGAGTACAACAACAACAACAGCGGTGGATACCAGCAACCTCCCCACCACCAGCTTCCCCACGGCGGACAAGCCAGCGATTACTACGGCGGTCAAGGAGGCCCTCAAGGAGGTCCCCCAGGCTATCCCCCGCAAGGAGGCTATGATGCAGCACCACCCCAATACCAACAGATGCCCTCAGCTGCATCCCACTCCTCAAACTCCGGCCGCAACTCACACAACCAAGGCCAACAAAACATGTACGGAGGCGAGGGCAACCCGGAAGGTGACCGCGGCATCATGGGCGGCATAGCAGGCGCAGCAGCAGGAGGATACGGCGGCCACGCTCTAGGAGGAAAAGCCGGCCACGGCACCGCGGGCACCGTCATAGGCGTGCTCGCAGGAGCCATCGCCGGCCACAAAGGCCAAGACGCCGTCGAAGACAAATGGCACGAGCGCAAAGACGAGAAGAAAGCCGAAGAAGAGCGCAAGCGTCGCGAAGAAGAAGAAAAGCGCCGCCAAGAACATGGAGGACAACCACAACACCAAACCGGTGGTTCCCAGCGCTCCGCCGGCGACTTTGGCGGAAACTTCTCTGCTTCCTCACGCGACGTCCGGCTCGATGCCCACGGCGACTACACACTACACGCCCAGTGTCTCCGCACAGACGGATCCTACCAAGCCTCCTCCCTGCCTCTAAACCGGTACCTAGAAAACGACGGCGGTAGTTTCCGCTGGTCCGGCTCCAGCGGCAGCGGCGGCGGCGGTGGTGGAGAAAACACTTACACGGTCCAACAAGGTGACACGCTCCGCGCCATTGCAGCACGCTTCTCGCACTGCTCGTTCGAAGACCTCGCCCGTCACAACAACATCAGCAACCCCGATCAAATCTGGCCGGGCCAGAACCTCAAGATACCCGGTGGAGGCAGCACTCGGTCTGGAGGCGGCTTCGGGTCGTCGGCACGCAATATGCGGCTTGCGGATGGTGGACAGAAGCTCGAGGGTGAGCTGGAACATGAGGGTCATTGGCGGATGAGGGAGATTAACCTTGATGAGCGGATCAGCAATCAGAATGGTTGTTTGGTATTTGTTTAGGTGGGTGCGAGTGTTGAGGTGTCGGCGGCTTGTCGTTTAGCTGCTGCTGTATATACTGCGGTGCGCAGTCATGGGCGTGGGTGGGCAGGCAGCCAAGATATGACGTGACCAGTTTGCCATGTGTGATATGACGGGTATTTTGAAATAGCATGAGCAGAAGATCTGTAGTCGGATTCATCCATCCACAATTCACGATTCAAACATCTCCATATCACACGTACCCTTGCACCTCCTTTCCCAATCTCATCCCCGTTTTTTTCTTTTTTCTGATGCTATCCTCGTCTCAACAACCAAGAAGCACCCACCTAACCACCTACCTATACACTTAATCACGTGTCCCTTCACGTGCACTACCCAGCCCCAGCGCGGTGAGTATCGCATCTACATACGTCACCAAACCCAAATGTTGCTTTAGTGGATACCTCCCAGCCACCCAGTTACTTACCCAGCCCGACCGAGCGACCGAGCGACCGAGCCCTTCAAGTTAGTACATATGGATACCCACCTGCACCGTAGCCCAAGCTTCTCCTCAACAAGCAATACACAAGCTTCCAGCTTCCGTAGTGTGTTTATCTTAATTTCTCTGCGGAGCTTAGGCCAATGTTTACCGCCTATCGCTAAGTACAGTACATACTGTTGCGGATCTGCATGTTTAGCTGCCGATCGGGTACCGACCGGTATGCAAGACTACATAGGGATGTGCAGGTGCATATCTCTTTGGGTTGCTCCGCGGAGAGGAGAGGAGGGGAGTGGGAGATGGATACATCTGGAGCAGGGAGTGTGAATGAGGCGCTGGAACACGGCAGACGGAACAAAAAACGCCACAACCGCGGAACATTTAACATTTAACGTTCTGCATGTTGTTTTCAGTGGCGGGTGGCGGCGGCAGCAGGAGCGTTGAGTTGGTGCAGCCAGCCGCTTGTTTGCCGTGGTGTAGGTATGCTAGATGGGCTGTTGTACTTCTACTAGAGGGGTTCACAGCATGTCAAGTACTTGATGACGACGTGGTCGTAGTACGTTGAACGACGTTACGATGCGTGCGTGGTTGTGGTACGTGAGACGGGTTTGCCATGTGCCTTGCATTTACGCTAGGGTACACATACACATGCTCGGTTGGAGGGTTTTGCTTTATAGGGGTAAAGGGTTTGGGGGATATATGTACTGTATGGGTATGGGTATGATCGGGAATATATTTCTCATGCGGATGATGGATACTGTTTATGTAGACCCTTGTCTTATGGGCAAGGCTTGGGGGTAAACTCGATATCCTGGTTGCATGCATTTGACGAAAACGTCCGCGGAGAGAGACAGGGAATAGGTTTCTGAGCATGAGAATAATGCAGTTCGAATTCTCCGAAATACTTGTTGGTCGATCCTTGTCTTAGCAAGGCTTGCATTGTGGGTGGACTCCACATTCTGGGACCGAACGTCCGCGGAGGGAATAGGGAACTTTTTACTACTGTGTATTTGCGTAGCAACGGCTATCTAGATAATGACTACAACTGTAACAACATCTCAAGTCACCGTCATAATATCTAGGTAGATAAATAATACAGCCTATCTAATCCTCACCGCAAAACATCTACCTACTACATATACCTACCCGACTCCATATCAACGACGATCAATAGAACACAACCCCTATGACGGCATCAACGTAGCATCAAGCCACAGGTACGCTCACCACGGATCGGCCCTCCTAGCCACCCAGAACACTTGCACAACGCGCCTCTTCTATCCCAATCCAGCCAAACGCTCATTTCCCGACTGTAGATCGTTATCTCTACCCAAGTGGAGCAGCAGTTCAGCTGATCATCTCTATTGATCGGCCGGTTGGATGGAAAGAGTGGGCTCGTGGGCGTTCATGCATGTCCCTATGCGGTATGCGGGTTCGTTTGGGTGCGCGTTTATTTCGGGTCTTGCTAACTTCTTGTTTGGGCGTGGGCTGACTGGTTGTTGGTGATCGCCCGGGAGCCGGAGATTTACTCACATGGGCTGCGATGTCGGTGCATAGGTGGCAGAACGGAGGGTCGGGGATATGTGTATACGAGGCGGTTTTTTTGGTGATGGTACTTGTTGTCCCGGCATTCTTGCCTTGGGGAGTTGGGCAATGACCGAATGTCCGGTGGTGAGTTGAGGATGTTGCTCCGTATCGTTTGTTGCAGGGGTGCAGCAGTGGACGAGAACAGAGTCTCTTCGTATTGATGACTGGTGTCAGCACGGGGGGACTTTTATGCGAAATAGGGTGTTGGGGTAGCAAGAGTGCAATCACGTAATGTATATCTCGGTGGTAAGATGCTAAGGTCAGTGGAAGTCTGTAAACATGCAAGTTGCGCTAACAATGAGATTTGCAATCCTATCTTTCCTAGCACCATCGTATCTCGGTAAACAGGGCCATAAGGCTGAATCTCTGCAAGACAACTGCACAAGGATCGTGAGCTGAACGCTGCTGCGTCTTACTGCAGTATGCAAGTCAGCAGATGCGCCTCGATATTGTGGCGTTGTTCGCTGGCAATGTAAGTTATCGTAAGATCCCCAGAGAGCCTGGAAACAGAGCGGTAAGACAATAAATGCTTCTGTCGATGTCTAGTACCGGAAAGTGGTAATACCCTGCACGTGGACAGATGTATGCTTACCACCATCAAGGGCGACGGTAGCGAGCAACTACCGTGGCTTCTTCGCCTCGGAGACTTTTATATTAATGATATCACTGTTTAGACTCCGTGGAAGGTACAGTCGATGTGTTGTTTATTTCCTACTTCCGAAGTCAACTTTCCCCCCCAAGTCACATCGAGCCGCTTCCACACCGGGCTTGCACAGTGGCAACATCAAAGAACCACAAGATCAATCTAGAAAGCCTTCGCTTACCCCATAGATACGGAATTTGCTATCCAAGGCAGCCAGCGCAAGTCTGCTGCATATCAATAGTCTGAAAGCGGCATAAGAACGGTACGGCACAGTCGGTGAGATGGTGATCATAGCTGAAAGTATTTTCCGCTTCTGGACTGGTATCTACCGCTTTCTGGCTAGAATATGGTTCTCAGAGGTCAGTTTGACGATGTGGTGATGTTGTGGTCGGACCAGAAGTTCGGAACCCCTCATACGACTCCGACCCAGCCGCAGTCGACTAACCGGAAATCGCCTAGAGATTGTGGAAATAGCACCAAGGTCGCCTACAAGGCTTTCAACTTCAAACTCGACCACCGTGTAGACGCCATCGACAATGTTTTACCCGGACAGGTTTCCACTTCGGAGACGAGCCGCTGGCCAGTGAGAAATATCCGACTGGAACAACATCGATGTTGAGGTCACGATCTAAGCTTTAGACGCTCACTTCACCAGTAGCCTTGCGAAGCAACAACAGTATTCCCTGTATTTAAAAACCAATCTACCTCATGAGATCCGCTTTCCTGCACATCCACAACGCATCACCGTTTACTGCAGCTCGACTACCTGCTGAAGTGGCTGTGCGACTCAGCACTTGCAGCTGCAGGCCGTATGCCGAGCATCCAAGCCGTCCCTCCACATGTACTTCAAGGATGTGCAAGCCATCATTCGGTACATCTAGCTGCATACAGCTCGTGTAACGAATGGTACCGAAGCCTTTCCTCGAGGCCTGTCCACTGAGAATTCTCCGTCGGTCGACTTAGGGCTGATATGCATTATAATCCCTTACGCTCACTCTTCCTTCTGGGAGGGGAGCAGTCAGCCATACTAAGTCAGGCTTCCATACCGCTTCTTGTGTGGGTGTGCTGCGCCCGTCTGTATTCTTGAAATGGCGATCCAAGACACTTGTCACCCAGCTCGCGCGACAGGTTTGACATGGAGGCATCATGCCACCTGCTAGCGGTGCAAGTTCTCTTCTGGACGGTGGTGTTTACTACTCTGAGCTAGCTATTGGCCCGCTACCGAGGCAGGGCACCGCTTGTAATGCTGAAGATAAAACCATCTGTACCACCCTCTTCTTCTGTCCAGCCTTTGCCTTTTTTTCTGTTTGTTACGTCACGAACTTGAGCATTGCCTGGTCCAGGTACACTGGCATTCTTTTCTTTCACCTTTTACTAATTCATAATGGTCCTGTCTACGTTGAGAGTGGGCACCTTGTTGGCGCTTCTGTTACCCTCTGCTGTCTCGTTCGTTGTACCTTCTACCGAGGTTCGCCCCCGGAATCTCGAAGTTCCATGGAAAAAGACGGGACTTTATAGTGGACACAGGAGGAGAAGAGATGGCTCTATCGCCAGCTGTAATTATGGTCCTCAAACGAGAGGATGTTGGGGCGACTTTGACATCGATACCAACATGGATGAAGAGTGGCCAGATACGGGAAAGACAGTCAAGTACGAATTGACCATTACCAATGTCACTGGCGCACCAGATGGATTCGAGAGACAGATGTTCCATATAAACGGTCAATTTCCAGGCCCAGTATGTGTCCACCTATGATCTGGAAGGACGTTACTAATACTTTGTAGACTATAATAGCTGACTGGGGAGATAATCTTGAGATTACTGTCAAAAACAACGCCCAAAATAATGGTACAGGTCTACATTGGCATGGCATACGGCAACTTGGGTCGAATGAGCAAGATGGTGTGAATGGCATAACCGAATGTCCAATTCCACCAGGTAGCGAAAAGGTGTACAAGTTCAAACTTACACAATACGGAACTACTGTAAGTTCACTGAAGTCTTTATCATTAAATCTTGACTAATCCTCGCAGTGGTACCACTCGCATTACTCGGTGCAATATGGTGATGGTATTTGGGGACCTATGATCATCAGAGGGCCTTCAACAGCGGACTGGGACATTGATCTTGGTGCAATGCCACTAACTGATTGGTTCCACGCCACTACCTTCACAGCAAACGCGGCAGCAGTCCACGCCAAGGGCCCTCCAACAGCAGACAACGTTCTAGTAAACGGCACAATGACCTCATCAGCCGGAGGAACATACGCCGAAACGATCCTCACACCAGGAAAAGCACATCTACTCCGCCTCATGAACGTAGGCATAAACAACTACCTGCACGTGGGCCTCGACGGTCACGAATTCCAAGTCATATCAGCCGACTTCACACCTATCGAGCCCTTCTTCACAGACACCCTATCAATAGCCGTCGGTAAGTCTCCAGCCGCCTTCATTTCCTTACCTCCCACTGTCAACGCCCATTCAAGATCTCACAACATGAGCGTGGGCGCCCTGTGCAACACACATGCCACATGACCCACGCGCACAACGCCACGCCCACCCCACCCACGATAATGAAACCCCCTTACCAATCTCGCCCGTGTAACTAACAAAAAACGTCACCAGGCCAACGCTACGAAGTCATCATCAACGCCACCCAACCAACGGCAAACTATTGGTTCCGCGTCGGCACCGGCGGCGCCTGCGACGGACCAAACGCAAACGCCGCAAATATCCGTAGTATCTTCCGTTATGCAGGCGCGGATAGCGATGAGGAGCCCAGTGACGATATCGCCATTGTACTACCATCGGGTTGCTACGATCAACCAAACATTGTACCCTATTCCAAAACAACAATCCCTCAGTCCCTGCCTGAAAGCTTATCCTTGGGGTTCAGCGACAATTACACGACGGATGTGACGCAATCGCGCGGCCTAGTCCAATGGCTTGTAAACGGGAATCCCATGGCTGTTAACTTGCAAGTGCCTACACTACAGTCCGTTCTTGACGGAAACGTGAAGACGGGGAATAACAGCCATACCTTTGAGATTGACGAGAAGAGCAAGGTAAGCCCTCTGACACACTAACCTATTTCTTTCTCCCTCGAATCAATCCTAACAAACGTAACCGCTGCAGTGGCAATACTGGATCCTCCAACAATCCCCCACCTCCCCCCCAATCCCCCACCCCATCCACCTCCACGGCCACGACTTCTACATCCTTGCCCAAGTCGCAAACGCCACCTGGAACGGCGACATCTCGGCCCTCCAAACCAACAACCCCGTGCGTCGCGACACTGCCAATCTGCCCGCCGCCGGCTACGTCGTCCTGGCCTTCGCATCCGATAATCCGGGTGCCTGGCTCATGCACTGCCATATCCCGTTCCATGTGGCAGCGGGACTCGGCGTCCAGTTTCTGGAGAGAAAGGCGGAGATCGCTGCCAAGGATGGGTTTGAGGAGATGGGTAGGGGGTGTGGGAAATGGGGGAATTATATGGAGAGGACGCATCCGGGGGGGATTTTGTTTCCGGGGGATTCGGGGCTTTGATGTGGGCTGTGTGGAGAGGGGGGAGGTAGGGGTTCGTTCTGTATTTTCAGTGTTTTTGCCTATATGATATCCTATATCTCTTTTTTTTGTTCAATGTACGGGATCGAGAATGTGTGGTTGTGGTTGTCGATGTTGATGTATCGGGGGTTGATTGGGTGAGCTTCATGCGTATACTGTTGGAGTTCTTGTTTATACAGCTACTTGCGAGTAATCGTAATGATAATTTAACGATATATTTGGTACAGAATCCTGCTCTGTCTCTGCATCATCTCTTGTCAAATACAGCTAGATGGACGTAGAAAACAAACCTAGTCGGCGAGATGGGGAATGATCAAGGTTCTTGTCTGAAGAGATACACTTTGCACATAATAAATTAGACCAGCAAAAACATCATCGGCTCAGATAAACAGTACAGAACTTAAGATATACTGAAGTGACTACTCCTATCAAATGGGTATACCACGCTACTCTTTTCGCCCCTCTCAAATAAACCATTTCCACGATCCATACAGACGACTCCCCTTCGACAGTCTATGCCGCAGATCCAGAAGCCTCAATCTCAGTCTCCGCTCTCTCCTTGCCCTTCGAGGTCCCACTCACACTCGCGTCACCCCCCATCTGCACATGAGCCTCATCTTTCTTCTCGCTATCCCGTTGCTGCTCTGCCTGAGCTTCTTCCTGTCGCCTCCTCGCTTCCTCTTCCTGCCTCTCCCTCTCTTCCTGAGCAGCCACGCGCTCCTGCCTCTCCCTCTCCTCCTGCGCATGAACCATTCTCTCTCCCACACCAGGGAAGAGACTCGCAATGAACAAAGCAAACGCACGTTCCACCGTACGCATGCTATCCCTCACCCACCCAAACCTCTGATCCCTTCTTTGCTGCAAAATTCTCTGCGCGGCCTCTTCCGGTGTCAAGTTACCCCGCTGTTGGGCGTGGTTGTTGGGCTGAGCTACGCGTTCGGCCATGGCGCCGACAGCGAGGAGTGCTTCGAAGTGGTGGCGTAGGAGATTGAACTGGTCTTGAAATACACCTACTTGTGCCAGGTAAACAATGCCGGCTACTATGCCAAGCATGATAGGCCTGTAGAGTCCACCGCCTCCAGAGAAAAAGTAGACAAATGCGGCGAGCTTGAAGATGAGCCATAAATGTCCAGCAACGTTGACCATGCGATCATTTTCTCCTGGCGGGTTTGCGTTCGCGTTAGCATCCTGGGGTTGATTCTGGTTCTGCATTTGATTCTGATTTTGTGCCTGCCCTCCAGGTGTCGGCTGTTGAGTTGGGGTTGGCTGTAGGTTGGCTAGTTGGTTTTGGAGCTGATTCGCCCCCTGTGCCATCTGATATCCGAGCCCAGCAAGAAGTTGTCTGTTTTGGGCAAACTGGTCTGAGAAAGTTTGGAATGGCAGTGTTGGTACTGTAGGAGCCATGGTGTAAGTGCCTTGGTGATCAAAGAGAATACCAACGGGTCCTTGGGGGCTAGACAATAAGAACAGTTCGGCTGGGGCATCGGCTGGCATTGATTGTGTGGTGTTTCGAGTTTGTCGTGGAAATGTCATAGGTATTGCCGGTGTCATGACAGGTGCCCCTGGGGCTACAGTTGAAGGACCGGCAGAAGGAAACCCGGTAGTCGCATTGTTGTTAAACAAGGAAAAAGTCTGAGAAGCAGAGGTGCCTGGTTGCCGGTCGAGAAGCATACTCAGTTCCAACGCATCGACTCTTAGCATGGTGGCCGAACGCCTAAGGGCAGCCGCATCTGGATCCGTAGGAAACAGGGCTAAACCCCGCTCAATGACATTCAGGTTCTGATTCACGGTATTCAGTTGTCGACGTAGCTGATCAATTCGCCATACGGGAATGCTCGGCGATGCAGGTGAAGTCAACCCTGTCGTACCAGCCTGTGCACCTTGTTCAGCAGGAGTATGTAGCAGTGTCCGAACATTCTCCATTTCTCGTAGAGTCTCCTGAAATATTCTCTGCAGACGAGGCAACAAGCGTTGATTGTTGTCAAGGCCTGGCGGAGGAGTCCCTGTTGCGATGGGTAGACGACCAAATCCTAGAGCCGGTGGGATGGGAAACGGAGCAGGCGGAAGTCCGGCAGGTATATTGACTTGGTTGTATGTGACAGTCCACCGGGCGCCAGTAGGATCAAATGGGTTTCGCTGTAGTGGCCGCTCACTATTGCCAGGGAGGTTGGGCAATCCTGATGGTGGCGGAGTTTGTGATTCAGAAGAGGGGACTGGACCACCTGGCTGTGCTGGTGTGCCATGTTCAGTCTGCTCATTCGCCTGGCCTGGAGCCTGTCTATTCCCTTGTTGTGCCGCTACACGAGCCAATTGTTGAACTGGAAGTGGCACCAGCAGAGGAAGCGGGTTGCCCTGTCCGGCAAGATGGTGATGATGATGGGCATGGGGGTGGAGATGATGATGGTGGTGGTGGGGAGTGGGCGACTGTGGGTTCGGTCGAGGTTGCGGCGTCGTCCGGAATGGGTTCGTCGGCAGAGCAGCGGGAGATTGGGGAGGGCGGAAGGGCGGATTTTCGTTGGCGGGTAGTTCTCGTAGAACCAGGTGAAGGCTCTGGTCCTTGTTCTCACGTATCTGCCTAGCTGTCAGTGTCATTCACGATAAGACACGTCAAACATACGTTGTCGGTACCAAAGACATTGCCCAGTGTCTCGGCGTCATTGGCTACCACTCTGCCTCTATATATCAGGCGCATCCTATCCGTCGCTGGTTTGGAGGGCACGGCATTCTGAATGCGACTCCTCAGCTCTTTGACCGTAGTAGATGCGGGGACATCTGCGAGGTTCACGCCGCCTTCCACCTCAGTCGAGGGCGAAAGGATCTTGAGATTGATCGTCTGCTCTCCTTCGGCCATGCTGACTGTCTGGACAATGAGAGGTTATAGTGATAGGTGGCGTGTTGCAAGTTGGGAAGTTGACGACGTGTTTGTATACGTTGCGCTTAAAGCTCCGAATCAGCGCCCGGTGAAGTCGCGCCCTTCCATGCAATCGAGTTTGCAAGACAAGTTGGGACAAGCGCTCATAAACTGTGAGTCTGGCCTTTTCCGTCACTTGAAATCCACTATTAGCAGCGTTGTCACTCTTGCACATGGATGCGACAGTGAAGCTTCAATGGCGACACCTCCGAGCCGATCGCCGCTGCGCCGCTAGACCCTGTCAGTGTGGGTACGTCATTGGCCAACCGAGGGAGTTGATTTTCTCTACGCGCCGTCTTTGGCTTCATCAAGTCGTCTGATAATCGCTTTCGACTCGTCTTGCGATATCGGGTTGAATCAATCCTGTCGTCTCCAATGCATAGAATATGATCATGGCGTCCTCTTGTTCACGCCAGCTCATGCGAGCACCCATCCGACCGCGACTCCACGCCCCCACACAACGATATGCGCGTGTCCCTACCCCATCGCGCACCTTTTCTTCTACCCGAGGGACGTACGAGCAGCAAAACTTTCACAGAAAAGAGTCGTTTAGGTCACGGCTCAATTCGGCGCTCAAGAACACAAAGGTCAAGTGGGAGCCGATACCAATAGCACTGGGTATCGGCTTCCTGGGCGCATTCCAACTCTATCGGATACAGCGGAGAGAGAAGCATAGTCAAGCGGGCGAGAATGGTGAAGATGGGGAACTAGATCAACAAGGTCGCCCGAAGAAGCGCGAGAGGATACGACCGAGCGGGCCATGGACTGTTCAAGTCATGTCTACTCTACCTCTCAAGGCGCTCTCGCGGGTGTGGGGTCGATTCAACGAGATCGATATTCCATACTACCTTCGAGTTCCTGGCTTCAAGCTCTACTCCTGGATATTTGGTGTCAAGTCAGTCACATCCGAGCGGTATTGAGTAGTCTACTAATTGTCCATAGTCTCGATGAAGTCTCCGAACCGGATCTCCATGTCTACCCTAATCTCGCCGCCTTCTTCTACCGCACGCTTAAGCCAGGCGTCCGTCCTCTCGATCCTAACCCAAACGCCGTACTCTCACCTGCCGATGGCAAAGTAATTCAGTTTGGTACCATTGAGCATGGCGAGGTCGAGCAGGTCAAGGGCGTGACATATAGCTTGGACGCTCTACTAGGATCTACCCGACCCAGCAAACCCGGTCAAAACGTCGCAAACTCACAAGTTATAGCCGGGGAGCACGAGAAGACATCAGAGGCGGAAGAAGATGTCGTCCGTGCTGACGAGGAATTTGCAAATGTAAACGGCATTTCGTATACCCTACCTAACCTATTCTCTGGGCCCTGGCCAAAGGGTGGGAAGCCCGCCGAGATGCCGACCGACCAATCTACTGGATCAGCTGCATCTTCAGAGGCCGAAGTACGCGCCGATCTAGCCTTGGGCGAGGCTGAGCGCCCATGGTGGGCTCCTGCTTCAAGCAAGACGCCTACAGCGCTGTACTACTGTGTCGTGTATCTTGCACCAGGCGACTACCATCGCTTCCACTCCCCCGTGTCTTGGGTTGTAGAATCGCGTCGTCACTTTGCCGGCGAACTATACAGTGTCTCGCCATATCTCCAGCGCACCATGCCCGGCCTCTTCACCCTAAACGAGCGAGTAGTCTTGCTCGGCCGATGGCGTTGGGGATTCTTCTCCTACACTCCCGTGGGTGCCACCAACGTCGGTTCCATCAAAATCAACTTCGATCGCGAACTCCGCACCAACAGCCTTACCACTGACACTGCAGCTGACCGTGCAGCCGAGGAAGCTGCTGCGCGCGGCGAGCCCTACTCTGGTTTCGCCGAAGCTTCCTACACTAGCGCAAGCCGTGTCCTAGGAGGCCACGCACTAAAGCGTGGTGAAGAGATGGGTGGCTTCCAACTGGGAAGTACCATCGTGCTAGTGTTTGAGGCGCCCAAGGGTATCAGGCCAAGTCTGGACGAGGGCTTTACTGGTACGCGTACTGAGAGGAAGGGAGGCTTCAAATGGAATATCGAGCAAGGAAAGAAGGTCAAGGTAGGAGAGGCATTGGGATATGTGGATGAGCAGTCGTAGTTGGGATACACTAATTGTATCTAGTACGTGTACATGTAGTAATACCACTTTTTGAAAAGATACGTTTCCATTGATTGCATCATACTTGTGCTTGAATGGCTACAATTATGGGTATACACGGTTTGATTTGGCCTGGGGGTCTTTCGCTACCGTCATTATCGATGAGTCGAATAGAAAGAGCGAGTGACATGTCGTGTACGCTGAAATTATTTGGTGATGCAAGACTTTTGCCCTGATCGTGGTTCCATGGTTCAGATGGTCAGCACAGAAACACCGAACCATGGAAATATTCACTGGAATAATCTAAACTGATCATAAATGAAGGATACTCCTTCTCTCATCTACATCCTCTACATCCTCGAGACTTTGAAAGTTAGTACACTCACACCCACACACCTTTCACATCACCAACTCAGACTTCCCAGCCTATAAAACATCCACACATCCAAACCTCCCATACACAGGCAACTCATCCACCTCCCAAGGTCGTCCAAGCAGTGTCCCACAGCCTCCAAACCGGCAACACACACACCAAACCTTCAAAATGCGAAACTCACCAAACCCACCCATCCCCAACCCCTTCGCCGACCCCTCTCCATCTACCATAGAGGAGATATCACCACCATCCTATGAACCCTCCGCCAGACCCTCATCCTATCGCGTCTACCCAACTGGCCAACAACAGCCCTTCCCCATTGAGCTACCTCCCCGCTCCGCACCCACACCCACACCCGTCGCAGCGTCTAGAAGTTTTCTCCCACTTTTCTGGACGCGTGGACGCGGTAATAATGGTGGTGCTGAGGATGTTGAGATGGGGAATCTTGGGCAGACAACGCATTCGCACACGCACACTGAGACGCAGGCAGCGCAAACCCACCCCCAGCCAGATCAAACCCCGCTGTCATCCTACTACGCCTATTCTGGACTCGAGGATACGGTCCGTAAGCCGAGCGTTAAAGTGGCTATATTGTTTCTCGCGTGTGTATCTGTTGGTATGATTGCCTGGGCTGGTTATATTTTGTATCATGTTGTCAAGGGGACTGCTGAGGGGAGGAAATGGATGTTTTGGCGATGGTGATGAGGGGGAGATAGTGGGCGGAGTCTACAGGATATCTGTGAGACTAAGGGGGTATGGTACCATGTCACATGGGATATCTGCGAGAACTAAGGGATACGAAATGATTACGGTGAAAGACTTGGAGTTTGGAGTTTGGAGTTTTATATTCACACAGTGTTGGAGTTCTGGAGGTCTTGGGAATGTTGATTTTTTGTGGGGATTTATTTGGGAGGGGAGATGGCTACTATCAGATGAGTAGTAGCTTGTTGTACTGGGCTTCGTATTAGAATAGAACACTGAATCTGAAAACTTGACGATACGTCATATACGGCGTTTCAATCAGGACTAACAAATCATCCCGCAAGCCATCCTAGTAGACAATTTGTCCGAAGTCATCCTCTCAGACAATTCGTCCGAAGTAACACGTCTCGTGTTGACGCCGACCCTAGCGGTGCCGCAATTGTGCAGTGGCATGACTTTACAACACCGAAGGGATGCATAGCCGCTCTGACATGCATGCTTAGTGAAAACTTCCACTCGTACCCGTGACTCCAACTCTTGTTGGAGTCCAAGATAGACGAGTAGCGGCAAAGTAGTGGTTATCAGTCTTCTAGAAGTAACTAATGGAAGCGTCATGTCAAGATGTAAAGACGGCCGGGGAAACCTTGTGCGGGAGAGAGCAAGCGAAAGCGGGATACACTAGGCGATATCAGGCTAGCACTTTGTCAGCCACTAAAAATAGTAACATGACAAGTGAATAAGTAGAGAAAACAATCTAGGGCTCGTGTTGCAAACATGTCTGCAGCCGTGTGTTTCCTTGGACATATGGCCCGGTTCCATTTGTTGTGTCCGGGCACCAGGAAAAGAGTGCGGCACAGGTTGGTAGCTGAGGTGATGAATGGTTGCAGATTCTAGGGCAGGGGCCTGCAGGAACTCCCAAGGCAAGGCTCCAGCTTTCAGGGCTTGCTCTTCTCCACCTACCGGTACACTAGCACACATGTGTTCCCCACTTGGTCTTCCTGTTGCATCCGTCAGGATAACGGACGATTGTGTGTACGTGTGTGTTTGGACTTTGTTTGCTTTCTGTGTGCTTCTATGTGCCGATGAGATGCGTGATGGCCAAAGCTGAACAAACAAGATGCAGGTGTGCCTTCAGCGAGACGGTGGGTGTGGTATGGTAATATGAGTGCAGAGAGGATACAGCATCGCGTAGTCAGCACTGCCACCGCCGCGATATCACCATCTCGTTCGGGTGCTCACTGCACGCTGCCTCGTCCCGCTATTTGTTGGTTTTGGGGCTATTCATTTGCTTTGCACGTGCCTGAGGCTTGGGGCTGACAGAAGACGCACATGTATTTGGTGGACATTTTGATCGTTCAAGGCATAGGCACTCAGTCGTCCAAGCGCGCGCAATGCAGCCTTGCCCCGGGTGCGCCTACGTCGATCGTTGCTCAGACTTGTTTATTATTAGCTGAGCATCCGCCCCGCCATCATCCTCGACTGCTCCAAGGCGGAGCGCGAAGCTGCAATCATTGCCATGCCGAACTTCCCGTGGACAAAGTCGAATCGGTCGCACCAATCTGTCGACAATACTTCGTCAGGGCAGCAGTCACCTGTGCCATCTAGTACTGGTAAGCCAGCATTGCGGCCAATCGTCCGTCCGGCTGACGAGGAAGCACTGGCAGTACACGATCAAGGGCCGGCGCTGCGATATCAGACGTCTGAGAGCCAACAAGCGCCCATACAGATCCAGCAGCCTCCTGTAGATCACCAGCTCCAGGCCAGCGCAGCCCAGGCCCAGTATAGAGAACAGTTTCCCACGCGCAATCCGAGCCATAGGCTGAGCGCACATCTCCCCCTGGGCCCGTCACAGAACTATCACGACCAGACGGGTCCTCAGCCAGCACAAGGCCTTGAATCCCCTCGTCGCGGCTCTTACCAGCCCCAATCTTCACCTGCTGCATACACGCCCGAGCCCAAGAAGCAGTCGCTGCGCAGCCGCATCGCAGCCGGCGTCAAGGGACACAAGGCCGAGGAAGCAAAGGCACAGAAGAACGGCGTGGGTAGACGACAGTCCGTCCGCAAGAGTGACTCTCGCATACCAGACTATCAGCCGCAAGAAGAAAGTCGCGTGCAGTGGCATCAGCCACAGGGGTCTAGCTCACATCTGCCGCCCTCGGACGAGCAAGACGAAGACAATCTTGACCCCTTCCTCCAAAAGGCCAGTGAAGAGACGCCCGAGGTGCCACCCAAAGACACCCCCTACCAGCAGAATCTCCAACACCCTCAACAGTTTGCGCCGCAGCCACAACAGGAACAATACAATCGGCCCCCACTTGGCACCGAGGGCAGCTATTCGACCAAAGGCGGGGTAGCTGATCAGTACAGTGCTGAACAACACAAAGGCCAGGGTTTACAGCAACCACAGCAGCATATCCCCTCACAGCGATACCAGACCTACCAGCCTGTTGGCCAGCATTCTAAGAGTCCGACCGAATATCAGGCCTTTAACCCACAGAACGCGCCAAGCCCTCTACTGCAAAACCCTCAGCCTCAAGACACGCAACAAACTTACTACCCGTACCAGCAACAAGCCGCGCAAAGCCAGTCGTCGCTAGACACGACGCAGCAAGTTCACCGTCACCAGCAGCAGCAGCAGCAGCAGCAACAACCGCAACAACAGTTTGCGACACAGCTTCAGCCGCAGCAAGACTCTCAGCCACAAACTGTTCGACAAACTGCACCGCAACCTGATCTACAGCACCCACAGCCGATTAGAAACCTGCCTCAAATTGTACAACAGGTCAGACAAGTCGAGCTGCAACAATCGCAGTTACAACCGCCCTCGTCCCACCAAATTGCCCCACCATCGCCGCTTCAGCCCCCGTCCTACCAATCCTACGACGCACAGCAAGTGAGGCAGCCGCAAACGCCCAACGTGACGCCACCACAGCAGAGCCAGGACAACATGGCACCTAGTGCGCAGGGAAATAGGACGCTGAGGAAAGTCAACGATGGCAGTCAGTCGCAGCCAGGCGCACCGTCAAGAGAGTCGTCTCTACTCCAACAGCCCCCCGCTCAAGGTCAGCCCTCCGGTCAACCGCCTGTATCGCCGGGCCACGCAACATTCGACGCTAACGTCGTACCAACAGCTTCACAAGGACAGCCATATCGAGGTGAGAAGCAAAGTCAGCAGGTTTCAGAAATGGGCCAGGCGACACCTCCGCCAAGGGGAGCTGCTAGCGATATGACGGACGACGAAATCGAAAAGATGATGAAGGAGCATGACGTGTTGCGTAAGTATAGTATTATTACTTGCTAGCTATGTCTAACATGTTCCAGGCGAAAAATACCAAAAAGTCAAACGATACTTCTTCGAACAACAAACGCAGGTTCACCAGCTGCAGAACACTCTCGCAAACCAACGACTATCTCTTTCGCGCACATCTTGGGATGACAGTGAATATGCGACACGCTTCAATCGGTTAGACGGATTAATAGCGCAGTTGTCATTTTCTATCCGCAAGGACTGGAAGAGTATACCGCAATGGTTGCATGTGGTCGTCAACAAAACAGCTGTGGAAACGGGTAAGCAAGAAATGACTGCGGTTGGCCGTGCCTTCATCTCCCACTGGCTGGTTGAGAACATTTTCGACAAGTACTTTCACCCCGATCTCGAGCCGGGCTTCTCGACACAACTACAGTCGATTCATTCGAATATCCGCAGGTTTGCGCCACCGTGTCACAGTACAGAAGATGAAGAGTCGCTTGCTGCAAAGATCATCAACTGGCGACTGGCTACGTTGGAAGGCCTTGCAGACACATTAAGAGCGCCACAGGCTACAATCTATCGCGAGAAACTAACCGAGACGCTCAACGAGAAGCTCATTGCATCTCTCCAGATGCACATTAATGACCCCGCTCCTCCAGACCTCAACGGCGGTGTTCCCATGATTATCGAGCTGGCTGTCAGCATTGCTCAACATCTACCACTCGAGAGCCGAGAAGTACATATTGAGTACTTTCCGCCAGGTCACGGTATTGTACCAGATTTCATGAAGATAGAGTCTGGCATCCCCACGCTGACGGCCCCAATCTTGGAGCTGGATGATGCGGATAGAGCTTCAGTCCGAAGCATGGCATCCAAGCACGATGATAACTTGTCTATTGCGGAGCAAGAGCAAGCACATCTCCAGGGCAGCCAACCTCCCAAAGAAGACAAGAAGCGTAGCATGTTTGGCTTTGGTAGTGCGAAGAAGGTCGCTGGTCCTCCTACCCTCGGCAGCCGAGAGTCTACCCTGGGTCAGGGAGGCAGCCAGCAAAGTCTCACACAAAACCCACCGGGTAGCTCTGGTGGACCAAAAGAAGATTCTGCACCACCGCGCGTGCGCATGGCTGTGGGTGTGGCAGTGCAAATCCGCGGCAAGAGCATTTTGATAAAGGCGCCTGTGTACAGCACATGAGTGCTGTCAAAATGTAAATGAGCAACGATGGTGATAGATGGTTTGGATTCAGCGATCTAGCAGCAAGCAAGCGTTTGGTTTATCGCCTTCTCCATATGTACACACCTTTTGCATATACAGTCCGGTCTCTTTTCAGATTGGATCTACTGTGAAGGTGGGACTATACCCCGGACGTTTCTATAATGTCTGATTTTATCTTTTCTTCTAAAGTGTTTGATGGTTGGATTTCTTCTCTCATGTGCATACCGATACCCTCGCTGCTGTTACGGTTAGGCTTGGTAGAAATGGATACTTCTTGGTCTATATCGTGGGAGTTTGTCGGAGGTATTTTGTGGTATTCTGGAAGAGGAATTATGACGAGGGGATATCTAAGCATTAAATGAATTTTTCAAGTGCAACCTTCAACTACACTCGACTTGTCCCTAAATGCTCGACTACCTTCCCCCCCCCCCAACATCATCGGCTCGCGCTAGTTGCGGCCGCTTTGAGCCCCTATTGGCCAAATTCCCGTGCTTTGTTTACTAACCTAAACATCCTCGTTGCATACCCGCTGCGACGCTTGGATTATATTCCAACATGGAGAATGTAGTCGTATCGACACAGTACAGGTGTAGGCAATCTAGCAATCTCCCCTGGCATAGTACTGACTAGGTAGTTCAGCGACATCGACGGCCGTCCCATCACCAACCGCATCCTACGTCGCATGCCTCAGCGGCGCGCGTTTGCAGATACAATGCCTCACGACGTTTGAGATTGTACGAAATATAGCAATACCATCGAGCCATGACTTGAAGAGCTCGAAGATTGTGTGGTCACCGCCGACCACGCCACTGCTGCCTTCAGCACCATCGCGTCCTTCCTCTACGTCTACGCCTCCCCGTCGCCCCTCACGCCCACCACAACCTTACTCGAACCGTATCCTTGTATACGACGACGATACGACGCGCGTATACGACCTCCGCGACGAGAAATGGAACGCTGTAATAAGCAATGGCTCCGGCGGCATGGGCAAGAACGTACACGTCGAGTTTGGCGCGACAGAGGACGAAGTACTAGTCTGGAGTGACTTTACCTCTTGCATCAAGATATGGTGTTTGAAAACTGGACGAGCGGTGGAGATACGAGATCCCAAATTCCCGGGCAAAGAGGGTAGGGGATGGGGATACCGACCCGTTCAACCCACCACCGCATCAACAGGCGGTGCAAGAGCAGGAGGAAGAAATGTGCTAGCGTTACTATGTCGCGCTGCGGGCAGTGACATCCTCTTACTCCTCGCCCCTGGCACATACACAGTGCTCAACCGCGTCGAGCTGCCTACCACGGACGTCGCAGGTCTAAAATGGAGTCGCGACGGCCGCTGGCTCGCCATCTGGGACGCCGCGTCCACGGGGTATAAACTGCACATCTACACAGCTGACGGCCACCTCTACCGCACCATCACGCGCGAGACATGCACCGTCGACGATGACGACGACGACGTAAGCGAATGGGACGTAGAAGGCCTTGGGGTAAAAACCCTAGAATGGATCCCTGGAAACGAGCGTCTCGCTGTCGGCGGCTGGGACAGACGCGTCCGTATACTATCAACCCGTACATTCGCGCCCATCATGTTTCTCGATCACACGCCCGTCATCGATGTTCCCACCGCACCTGTCTACAGCGAAACGATTGATAACACTGGCGCTAGGAGTTATATGCTTACACCTCAACCTGTCACACCACCCAAGGCGCCGCTCGACAAGAATGATACCGGGCTGTTGAAACATGGCATCGGACTCTTGTGCTTCAATGCCAACGGCTCCATGTGCGCTACCCGCGACGATAGCACGCCGTGTACGGTGTGGATATGGGACTTGTGCAGTTTGAGGCCGAAATGTATTGCGGTGCAGTATAGTCCTGTTAAGGCGCTGCTTTGGCATCCAGATCATGCGGGAAGGTTGTTGATACGCACGGCGAGGGAGGAGGCGGCTGTTTATTTGTTTACGGATGATTCAGTACAACTTTCATCTTCGCAGGAACGCTCGCAGACGGCACCATCACCGGAGATTCTCTCTTTATCCTCACACATGCGCACCCCTAAGCCAACGTCGGTACAACAACCACCACAATCCCCATATAAGTTCACAACATCCTGGCTCCCCACACCTCCACACAAGAAACCAGCCTTCTTCTTCGCCCACGAATCCGCTTACGTGGTCGTCTGGCCAGAGGGCAAAGACGCCATCTTACGCTTCAAACGTAGTGCCGCCACCACCACTACCAATGGAGACAGTGTTGGTGGCGTTGGCGAGATAGACGTGGACAATGAGGGTGAGGGGTCTGATGATAGTTTGTATGAGATTTTAACTGGGCGGACGAATCGGTGGATGGAGAGTGCGGGTGCGAGTGGGGTGTTGGGGAGAAGTGGTGATGGTGGTGAGGGCTTGGATGTGGATGTGGATGGAGAGGAGGGGGAGGAGTTTGAGTTTGAGAGTAGTGTGGGTACGGTTAGGGGTTTGGATGATACATTTAGGGGGAAGAGAGGTGTTCGTGAGCGTGAGTGGGATGAGGCTGGGATTCACGGGGAAGAAGAAGAAGATGGACAAGAAGAGTATAGCCAGGCCGACGCCGACGGCGCTGGTGTACTAGGCAACAGTGGTATGAGCGAGATGTTCTAACTACCCTCCCTTATTTCTTACCCCCCTTCTCCTCCTCAAACCCCCACCGCCCACTCCCATCCAACCCCAACGGATTCTGCCCCGTCTGCTCCCTCCCAGCAATCTTATCAGGCCGACTCTCATAACTATCTTTATTCTCGCCACCAAGCAGTTCGCTCCTCTCTTCGTCGTGGCCGAGTAGAGGACCTAGGGCTGGGCGTGTTGTGCCGCCCAGCGCGTTGCCGAGGGGGCCTGTTACGCCTTTTTCAAGGGGTGCGCCGATGGGGCGGAGGGCGGTCCCTAGGACGTTTCCTGGGGTGGGTTAGGGCTGGGAGGAGGGAAGGGGATGAGGAGGGGGGAGGGAAGGCAGGGAGGGGGGACGTACCGACTGGATCACCGATTGCACTGAGGAGACCTTTTTGGGGCTTTTCGCTGGAGTCATCTTCTTGCTTGGGGTCGGTGGGGATGTGCTGTTGTTGCTCGGTTTCGTTTTTGTCGGACATGATGGGCTATGTGCTTTCTTGCTTCCTAGATATGTCTGTGTATGTGTGATGGACAATGTACAAACTTGATATAGTGTAGCTTTGAAAACGGAGAAAAGAAGCGGGATAAGAGCAGATTCCAACGGCTTTATGTTAGCTTGACCGGTCCAGGTTTCACAAGTTCGTCAGTCGTGTTTGCCAGGCTTTCGAGGCCGGCCGTTGTGACGTCAGTGGTTTCCCGTGGACGACGCGTCTTCCTTTTGGGCGGGGTACGGACGCGAAACGCGACAAGGGGGATTCACGCATCACATCATGCAGAATGAGAACCATCGTTTCGCGCAAAAACATGTTATTCTACAGAAGACAAGAAAAGAGAAATATGGCTCGCTGTATATTGCATGCTTGGATGCAATAGGCTCCCAAAGTCCAGCCCGGAAGATGCCGTGGCAGTGGTGCCGTCCGTGTACCTAACTCCATCGCCAGATACCTGTATTGGAATGCAAGAAGAGAAAGCAGTTTCGAGGATATACCTTGTCTTCAGTATGATGGAGCAGCAAAACAAGAAAAGAAAGACAGTGTGGTGACTTTTGAAAGGAAACATGGTGGACGGGCTCAATTGAGCTATGTGGAAGGGACGACTCCGTCACAAGTCATCTTCCCCTCGTGTCGAGGTTATCGCTGACGCTTGGATAGTCAGCAGTTGTATAATAGAGTGTATAGGTAGCTTACCTTGATGTCAGGCCTTAACCAGCAATGGTCGGACGGCCGCTGGCGACAATGTCCTCCCTGGTGTGATGTGCGAAAATGGACACATCGATGACCTTATCATTCTTGTATCCCACCTTGGGGAGACGACCAGAACGGCTGAACTTGAAGGCACTGAGGAATTTGCTCTGCCATCCAGTCTCCATCGACTCACCGCCGTTCTTGTGGTGGACGTTGAGGAGGATGGTCTTGATGACCCTGGATGGACCATTCTTCAGATAGTCAAAGTTGTTGATGTACTGGTATCCACCGCGAGCATTGTAGCTGGTGTCAACCATTTCCAGGATGCGATCCATGAGGCACTTGGCAATGCCCTTCTTGACGAAACCGGGGTGGACGAAGAGCTCCATGTCAAAGGTGTAGCGGAACAAGGTCGACTGGCCGCAGTAGTCTTCGAGTTTGACAAAGCCGACGATCCTCTCGTTGACGTACTCGTTTGTGAGCCTGGAGCGGTTGCCTCTGTCGATTGCGACCAAGTACGGCAGGCCAGCGGTCGTGATGTCACTGATGCGCTGAGCCATTTGCGCTTCGGTGCGGCCGTCAAACTCGACAGCGTGGATCGTGTTATCAATGTACCAGTTGTAGATCTCCTATGGATGGTGTTAGCACTCGCACAGAACATATAGAGCAAGATAACTTACAGCGATGCCTCTAACGTCACCCGGCTGCACAGGACGAATGTAGATGTTGGCCTCTGGACGTAGACGACGATCCTCAGCGGGTGGAGCCAGTGAAGCTGTGGGACGGTCGCGCCTGGCAAGCATCCTGTGCTTCTTATCGTCCATGCGCTTCTTCCTGGCCTGAACCTTTGCCTCAGACGACGCCAACTGCCACTCTTCAAGAGGAGGATCGTGATCGGCGAAGTCGATCTTGGCGTCCGGTACTTCGAGGGGGTTGATAAAGGGACTTGGGTTGTCCTGGCCATCTTCGGCGTAGATGATGTCCTCGTAGCGGTCCCACCATGGTGCATGATCCGTCATGTCACGCGCATCCACGGACTCAAGCTTGAGGTCACAGAGCTCCTTCAGAGCATCCCTCATCGTCATACCGCCCACCTTTGCCTCAGCCCAGTAGCGAGGTGCGACTTCCTTCAACACCTGGCCCTCGTCAAGGACGTACTTGGTTTGAGTCTTGTCACCGACCTTCGTAGTCTTTGCGTGACCATTGAATGCATGCTGGGGGAAGCAGACTGGATTGATGCACTCTGGAGATTCCTTGTTCATCCATTCTTCAATGTGCTGACCGAAGTGGCGGTCTTCGTGACCTTTGCGGCAAGACCATGACTCGGGAGCAGGCAGCCACTCACCGTTCCAATCCAACAGCTTCTTGACATCATAGTCAGGGTCTCCGTTGCTGTTAGATTGGGAGCGAACGCCCCATTCTTCGTCGCTGCTGTGAGGGATGTACTTCATATCCCTATTCTTTGGCCAAACCGTCTTCTTGTGCGGTTGCGGACCACGGGGCCAGCGAGGGTTGCCGAAGGCCTTCTTGCCAGCTGGAGCGAGGTTGCAATCAGAGAAATCCCAACCGCCATAGGCGTCTAGCTTGGGCTGGCCTGGCTCCCGTGGAGTGGTTGGTGGTGAGGGTGGTACACCTTGATGCTGGTTGGCGCCATTGCTATATCGCTGTTAGAGAGTCTAAGAAGAGACTGAAGTTGGAGGTTAAGGACTTACGGGGATGAGTGAAGCTTGCTATTCGACTTGGGCGACATAGCAGGCGAGCCGTTGGCAGAGTTGTGATTGCGCACGTGAATAGGCACACAACCT
This sequence comes from Pyrenophora tritici-repentis, assembly GCF_003171515.1. Lineage (NCBI taxonomy): Eukaryota > Fungi > Ascomycota > Dothideomycetes > Pleosporales > Pleosporaceae > Pyrenophora > Pyrenophora tritici-repentis. The sequence goes on along the minus strand of NC_089392.1, from coordinate 392,931 downwards.
TTGGCACTGGCGGCAGAGTTGTTGCGCAGATGTGGAAGCACATACTCCTTGGCTTTGGGCACATACTCCTTGGGCTTGATAAAGCCGTCGCGCAGGTGGGGTGGCACATACTCTCTGCCCTTGGCATTGTCCTTCTTGAGCAGATGGGGAGGCAGATACCCCATGCCTTTGGGTTGCGCAGACATCTTGATGTCTTTGGTATTGCTCTTGTTGCGCGAAGGTCTTGTGAGTGTCTGCTTTGAAGTGTTGTGTACGTTATTGGAGTTGGGTGTGTGTGGGACTAAAGGTTTGGCAGGTGCAAGTCGAAGTGGGGTGATGGAGTGAGCGGAGGTCGAGGCAGCTGCCTTGCCACGTGCTTTTTGGCGCGGCTGTTCGACTGTAGTGAAAAACTCTGCTTGCTGAGCTGCCCAGCTATTGTTCGGGTGCACTGCTATTATTACCTGGGCTGCTAGATCAACCTCGAGACTGAGCGGCACCCATTGAACACGACCAGTCTTGCGCTTTGTTTTCTATTGTGTGTTAGAGTCTTAATTAAGAGTGAGAGTGAGAGCGGAGGTAAGCCTCTTATAGGGCTGTGCTAGGCTGTGTGAGGTGGGTACGTCATAGGATGGTGAGTGAGTGTGAGTCCGCCTTTACTTACAGTTTGCGGAAAGTCGGTTTTTTGCTGCCAGGTTATTGCCAGGTTTTCTGGCCCTGTTATAGCATCGATAGAGTTATTCTCGGCTCTCAGCTCTATTTCCTCGATCGGCGGCGATGGTGGGAGGGAATTGCGCGGACAGAACATTTTTGTTACTCCGCGGCTCGGGATGCAGGCTTCCGTAAACTGTGGACAAGCGGGAAGGTAGAGAATATGCTGAAGAAAGAAAGAGCCACAGAGGTAACTAGGATGAAGAATGAGAGATTTAAAAGAAGTGCGATGTATACAGCTTCGAGGCCTCAACTAGCGTGCCTAATCGAGTGGACACCGACTCCATCTCACCTTCCCACAATAGCAGACCCTGATTCTTGTGCCAGGAAAACGGCATGTACTTCGCAAATGTGGATATCATTCTTTGTATGAACAGTACAGGTCACAAGCAGATAGCAAACTGCCTAGTTCACTCAGTGCTCGTTCCATGGTTGATTGAAGCGCAATGCATTTACGGGTCCACAAAGCACATGTAGTCCTGCTGATTACAGTTGCACATGATTCCTATATATAGTAGTACCGGGAATTTCTGAATTATGACAGGATCCATAGATGGCGAGGAAAGCAAGTCCTGGCTGGCATACAGACGTTGCATCAGTGTAAGCGTCTCGCCGGGCCACTAAGCGAAGATTGGAAGAGCGCATCCTGGCTCCACTCATCACCCCGACCGACCCAGTACCAAGATTCCAAATAATACAAAATGCTGTCGATATTACGGAAAGCACGTTTGAAGGACAAGGAGATGCGCATCTTGATGCTGTGTGTACTTTCCGTGTGCCTGCAAGTCCGGAGGCTTACTGCATCAGGGGTTTGGACAATGCTGGGAAGACGACTATTGTCAAGAAGATCATGAACGAAGATGTCAACAGTGTCAGCCCTACTCTTGGCTTCATTATCAAGACGATCGAGTACGATGGGTATGTGTGAGACCCGATATGTGCCATGTCCCGGAACTAATGAGCAAGGTACAAACTGAACATATGTACTGCACCTGCTTTCTCCCGGAAAAGCGCATACTGACGGACCAGGGGATGTTGGCGGACAGAAGACGCTGCGCACGTATTGGAAGAACTATTTCGAAAAGACAGACACGCTCATCTGGGTGGTTGATGCAACGGACCGCGAGCGAATTGACGACTGTCGGCAGGAGTTGGCGGGGCTGCTGCTAGAAGAGGTTTGCACCAGCCTCAGGCCAAACAAAGACATGGATGGAACTGACAAATGCAGCGTCTCTCAGGCGCCAGCCTACTTGTCTTCAAAAACAAGAGCGACGTGCCTGGCTCCATGAGCGAGGATGAGATACGCGAGGTGGGCGACGGCTCGGATGTTGGAACTTGTTGGCGGGCCAATGCTGACGGCGTACAGGGACTGCGACTCGACGCCATCAAGACACACAAATGGCATATTATGACTTGCAGTGCCATGACGGGCCTGAACCTGCAGCAGGGCCTTGAATGGGTGGTACAGGACGCAAAAGCGCGACTCTTCCTGTATTGATTACCGTCGGCCAAACACGACATGTTACTGCATCGGACGGATGTATGTGCAAGGGGCAACGCAGCCCAAAGGCTAGCTACGGGTAGTGCAGCGGTAGTCTGAACAAGCTCCAACCGCTCATGTGGGAGCTTCGCAGCTGGATTTGACGGCATAAACAAACATGCATTGAGCCATCACTACATCCCTCTTTTCCCTTTTGCCCTCTTGATTGTGCCTGTTCGCCTGCAAGCCGGGATATTCTTACGTCGCTGCCTCTCCACGACTCATCGTCTGAAACACATCCGGGGATGAAGTAACCGAATCCAAGCAATCTAACGACCGTCTAGCTCTGTGATCGGCTCAGGAATCATTTGACAGCCGAGCAGCTTCAGCCGTTGCCCTCGAGTCGTAGTGTCGTAGTCCCGTAGCGCACACTGGCCTGTGTCTCTGCCCAGCCTACTCATCTCATCTCCCTTCACCATGTCTTCCGAAGACAAGGAAATCGACCCCTCGGAGTTTGTGCAGCGCATCCGACGCCTCGGCGACCAGCGAGACCAAGAGGATGCCGAGCGGGTGAAGAAGTTGGAAGAAGATTTGATACAAGGCCGCAGCGAGAGACTAGCGCGGCGAGCAGGTTTGTTTTTTCTACACGCGCCTTACACATGGTCACAGCTGCTGATAATTTGCCCAAAACAGAGCGAGCGCGGTCAATCTCTCCCGACAAGCCATATACACCGCAATCGCCACGCTCTGCAGCCGGCACCCCGAGAGCGGTACAGGAACAGGCTGCCAGTACGCCCACACCGACCATGAGCCCGCCGGCACAAGACGTCGTGGCCCGCGCCGAGGAGGAGCAGCCCGTGACACTCGAAGATGTAGAACCTAAGAAGCCTGCGACCAGCGCCGCCGCTCTGGGACGATCAGGGACGCTCTCGTGGAAGCAGAGGCCGCAATCGGGCAGCATACGGCGCCCGCTCTCGGTAGCAGGGCGCTCCCCCGAACGACCGTCGACTACAAACACAGCAGAGCCCTCTTCGCCCGACGTAAACCCCTCACGAAGCTCCATTGCCGCCTCGCTAGGTGCAAAAGACCCTGCTTTCTTCCGACAGTCAGCCGACGGAGGGAGGGGCTCAGCTGCTTTTAGGAAAAGCCAAGACGACACCGCTTCCGACGCAGACTCAGTCTCGGCCAGGAGACAGCTTCCAGGCATGTCACGCGACTCGACTATAGAGCCAGAAGTTGGCAGTCCGCCTGCTGAGAGCGTACGCTCGAGCTCGCCGGGGTCACGAGGCGGCTCCATGCGAGGGAGCACCGCCATGAGCAACCGCTTCTCCACGAGCACATCCATATCTGGCGGCGATGCAGACCCGAGTGCAAAGGGACGGTCGCCGTTGCCGGTGCTTGAGTCGCAAAAGTTTGCGCTACCCTCAGAGCCCGCCTCTTCTGTTGACGGCGGGGACAATGAGCGCGCAGCACGCGGGATGGCCATGTCGCCGACCCAAGGGAGGATATCGCCAGAAAGGGAGCGCTCTGCGTCACCGACAAAGGGCATGGGCGGCTTCGTCCAGAGCGCCATGCTCAAGCGCAGCGACAGTGTGAGCAAGCGATGGAGTACGCAGAACCCGCCAGTTCTGAGCAGGCAAAATTCCTCCTTCAGCAACCGCTCGAGCGCCATGGCAGGCTATGGCACCCTCTCCCTCCTCGAGCGGCCCGCGAGCAGAGACAACTTTGGCGAATCCTCTTCGCGTCCCACCTCGAGCTACAGCAATGCAACTGTTACTGTTGCCGACAAGGATGCCGCGCCGAAAGAAGAATTTGTCAAGCCAGCCCTCCCCCGCCACAGCAGAGCCAAGTCGGTCGCGTCAACGTTTAGCGAAAAGGACGCACAACTACAAGACGAATCTCCTCCAAGCCCTTCGAAACGATGGAGCCCTACAAAGACAAAGTCGAGTTGGTTGGAGAGTGCGCTGAGCAAGCCAGAGTCACCTAAGACGATGAAGCAATCAGCACCAGCGCAGCCCGCTTGGATGGCTGAACTCAGTCGCATCAAGCAGCAGCGCAGTAGTGTCGATCTAGGCAAGGGCAGTCCGTTTGGCGAGCCGCCTGGGTCGGGTCGGACGTCACCCATCAAGGATGTACAACTGAAGCCTGTGGGCTTGCGCAGGCCCGAATCTCCAAAGAAGGAGGAGCACATTGTCGAGCCCAAGAAGATGGACACAGTGAAGGAGCAATCTCCAGCGCCTTTGTCTGTATCGACTCAGAAGCCAAAGCCTGCGGAGGAGGCACCACCAGTCTCAGACGAGCCCGAAGCCCCAAAGGAGCCTTCCGGTAAGGCTGCAGAGGAAGCACCCGCACCAGCTTCTGTCCAGTCACCCACCTCTCCCTCAGCAACTGAAGAACCATCAGCGCCGACAAGCGCGAAGCCGGTAGCAGCGAGATTTAACAAAGACATGGGCAATGGCTTCCCAGTGGCCAAGACAGAGCCCGCGCCGAAGAAGGATTTCCGCGCCGGACTGAAGTCCCGTCAACTACCAGTAAACAACTCCAAGGATAACGAAGTGAACGAGTTGCAAAACGTCTTTGGCAGATTAAGAAAGACAGAGACGAAGAACTACGTGGCACCCGACGTCCTCAAAGATAACATAACGCGGGGCAAGGGTGCTTTGAACATAACTGGTGGTCCCAAGCCTACTGTGCGGAAAGATGAGTTCAAGGAGAGTCTCCTCAAGAAGAAGTCGGTCATCTTCGACAAGGCGCAAGCAGAGGGCTCCGTCCTGAAAAGGTCAGACAGCATATCAAAGCCTGCTCCTACACCAGAAGCTATTCTGAAGTCAAAAGGTCTTCACCGGGCAGATAGCGACCCTAAGACCACGGCCTCGAAAGAAAAAGAGCCTATACCAGAGGCCCTCGCCAGGAAGAAGAGCTTAAGCGCTGTCAGACCCATCATGAACGACAAGTCAGCATCGCCTGCTCCCCCATCTCCAACCAAGGAACCGGCCATGTCTGGTAAGCTAGCGGGACGTTTCAACCCTGCATTAGCCGGTATGCTCGCTCGAGGACCGCCTCCTCAAGCGACGAACAAGTCTACATCAAGTGCTGAGGTAGATGCGTCACCTACCAGGCCTGCGCAAGAGAAGACCGGACCTGCACCAGAACTGCAACACATGACCAAGGGTCGGGCCCGTGGACCCAAGCGACGAGCGCCGGCGTCGAAACAGACGGCCAGTGAACCGGAAAAGGCTGAAGAGAAGGTACATACTGCTGCTGCTGTCCCCTTGGTGAATTCTGAGCGTGCAATTGCTAGCTCTGAGCCTTCCAAGACTAACGGAAACCCAGAGCAGCGACCAGTAGCCAGAACGCCAGCCAGTAGATCATCGACCGAGAAGCCTGCCACACCAGCCAAGTCCGCACGTATATCTTCGGGTAACTTTTCAAAGACCGCCACACCCGAGTCGTCCAAGAAACCAGAACCCGTGGACCAAGACCGAAGGGTATCGGGGTCTCAAGTCACACCCAAGCCCTCTCCCCGACCAGAGTCCATCAGCTCTCCTAAGATTGGTTCGCCGGGAATCCCCAAGAAGCCTACATCCCTAGAATTTGAGAAGCGTGTTTCCGGGTCGTATAGCACGCCGCAAAAGTCGCCTCTCCCGAAGCAGGTCGAAACACCAAAAGCAAACTCACCTTCGCCATCCCCAACATCACATTCTCGATTCTCACGCCCATTGCCCACATTACCCACCAAACCAGCAGTAGAGTCCCCCAAATCCACGCCACTCAGAGGAATTTCAACGCCCAACGTTGAGATCTCACCAGCCACCAATCAGCCCTCACCCCAAAAGACCGGCTTTTCATCAGTCAAGAATGCTACCAGCATGTGGGGCAGACCGACAACATCCTCATCACCCGCACCAGTGAGAGCACCGATCAAACTCCCTACACAAGCAGACGAACGAGCAGCGATGAAAGATGCCGGTCTCGTCCGCTCTCCAGTGTCAGAAGACAAGGCCCTGCCTGAATCCCCTCGACCAGAGCCTGTTCCGCCAAAGCCGAGGCCTGCTGGGTTAGGTTTCAGCTTGGGAAGCTTGAGCGGGTTGGTCGCATCACGATCACGTGACTCAACGCCACAGCTGCCTAGGAATGCGCCCATGTCACCACCAGGAAGCGCAAACAGACCGTTTTCTGAACCTCCCGTTTCACCGGTCAAAAAGCACGATGGAATGTTCGCAGACTTTTTTGACGATGCTCCGGTGACAGACACCCAGCTTCCGGACAACATAGACACAATGCACACACTAAAGTCACCACCGCTTGATCTCGGTCCGACAGGCAAAATTCGTACACTGCGCAAGAAGATTGAAGAAGTAACAGGCGATGGTAGACTTTACCCTATCCTAGTTCATGAGGAGCACATATTGTTTCAAGACTCAATGTACTTGTGCACACACATCTATACAGATTCAAAGGGTGTTAAGCATACCGATGTCTATCTATGGTCGGGCAATGGTGTGCCAGAGCCCACACTGGAAGATGTACAGCTGTTTGCCAAGAACCATGCACGCCAGAATCAGGGACGCCTCATCGTTATGCGTCAAGGCCAAGAGACACCCAACTTCTTCGAAGCCCTGGGTGGTATTGTAATCACAAGACGTGGTGCAAAGCCAGGAGCAAAGCAATTCATGCTATGCGGTCGCCGCCACCTCGGACACCTCGCATTTGACGAAGTCGACTACGCGCTCAAGAGTCTCTGCTCCGCATTCCCCTACCTAATCACCACATCCACCGGTAGAGTGTACCTCTGGAAGGGCCGGGGCTGCTCGGCCGAAGAAGTGTCAGGCGCGCGTCTTATGGGCATGGACCTAGCACCGACAGGCGATTACGCCGAGATTGCCGAAGGCTCTGAGCCCCAGGACATGCTCAACACATTCCCACCATCGCTGGTTCCAAACAAGGGGCCGGCCATCCCCCGGTCCGCAGACCACTGGCGCTACAAGGCCACGTCGGACAAGTATCGCGTCCGCCTCTACAAGATTGAACAGACGACGGGCCAGCCGGCTGGATGGGGCCAAGCACTCCAGGTGAGCAGCTCCTTTTTCGCGCCGCTGCTACGAAGACCATCTTGGAACGCTGCTGAACAGAGGCCACAGACGCCAATTACGCCAAAGTCGCCCGTCGGGACGGTCAAAACCGAGATCAAGGAAATCATGCCCTTTTCCCAGCGTGATTTGGAGCCGGAGAATATTTACGTCCTTGATGCCTTTTTCGAAATGTACATGTAAGTGTTTTGTGTTGTCATACACACATGGCCCTATATTTCCCGGTGGCAATTTTTCTAACCCAATCCCAGCATCGTCGGCCCCTTGTCTCGCTCACAAGCCCCCGCCTTCTCCACCGCCCTCATGTTCGCACAAGCCTACGGCATGCTCGCCGTCTCAGAAGAAGACCGGCCCTTTATGCCCGTCACCACCGTCGTCCTAGAGGGCGTGCCCCGCGACATGAAGGTCCTGTTTAGACACTGGGACGACAAGTTGATTCCTGCTGCGGGTCTCATGAGCGGTAAGTTGGGTAGGGGCAAGAGTCTGAGGATTGTGGGTTTGGAAAAGGCTATTGAGGGGACGAGGAGGTAGTTGTGATGGTTTTAGGGCAATGAGAGATGCTAGGGACGCTTGTGTATGTGGTGTGTGTTGTATGAGTATCTGTTAGCGATCACGATCATGTACGATGGTTGATGCGGTTGCTGGATCGCCTGATATGGGTTTGATCGCCATACATGCTTGAGATCTTTGGCTGGATCTTTGGGTCGCTACTTTATTCGATTCGATTTGATTCGAAATGTATATATACAGTCATTTTCTCATTCGTCATGTGCGGGAAAGAAATATGCAGGCGGGTGAGAAGAGACGGTACGGGTACGGTACGGTACAGTTACGGTACGGTACAGTTACGGGGGTATAGGGATATAACGGTGCGGATGCATGCATCGGTTCTTAGGCGGGCGGCTTATTTGTTTGAGCGTCTTGTTGGCTGGCTGGCTGGTTGGTTGGTTGGTTGGTGGGTTGACGGCTGGATGAAGAGGCAGCGCGTGACTCCAATGGTCCGTCTGTAGCGGAATTACTTTTTTACATTCATTCATGGGTTTACCTATCTGTCTGCGTATATCTCTATTTCCGCCTTGAGCTGCGCTTTTCGGATGCCATGCTCACGTACTACCTTTGTGTACAGTTTAGAGCAGCTCTGTTGTCCGAAACTATGCGAAACTATGCAAACCTCATCATCACCTTTCATCCTCGTATTCACACACACACAGACCGTTACCCGCTGCACAGCACAGCACACACACGGTATACACCCGGCGGCTCAACCGGCTGCTTACAGCATCATCCCACGTGGGATGGCTCGCTGACTTGCTGGTGCTTACCGTATCGTATCGTAACTTTTTTGCACTGCTGACTGTGGCGCAAGAAGGACTGTGAGACAGATGACGAGCCGTGAGCCGTGAGACGGAAAGTTGAACCGGGACCCTGGGTGGGTGCGTTTTGTGGTTCTCGTATCGGAGCGTAATCGTATAGCGTTATCGGGTGGGTGCGGGACGGTGAGGAGGAGAGGTATGATGTGCAGATACGAATACGAGGGTTAGCTTCTCAAGGGAAAGAGAAGGCTATGAGAAGACGAAGACGAAAGGTAGTGGAGCGACGTGTGACGAAAGTTGTTCTGATGGAGTTTGAAAATGATGATTATCACCTACCTACCTACCACTCCCAGCTCAACTCAACTCACCTCCACACAAATGGCGCAGATCCAGCCATAGAAACATTCTAGAACGAATTCCCAATTTCCACAAATGGAAGCACGGCGTCAGTAAGTAAACGTCTAGACCCAAACCTTGTTACTCTAGATTCTACAGACCGCAAAGGCTAGAAGCGTGTATGACAGATTCGAGAAACAACATTATATGGTTCGGAGATGAAAGGAGGCTAGCTGTGTCGTATCCCGGGTATAAAATTGTTTGTGAGTGTTTCATCTGTTTTTTTTTTGGTGGCGGAACGGGTGTTTTGTGGCGCCGCCGCTGCAGCAGCGAGAGTCTGGCCGAGAGACGGGTATGTGGGATATAAGGGATGGGAATGGGGATGGGGATTTTTGGTGAGTTGCGCACGCACGCACGCTCGCGCTCACTGTGGGGGATGTTTTTTTTTCCTTTCTAGCACACGGCATGCGGTACTTCCCCCAACTGTGTAAAGCAAATGAAAGTTCGCGTATGCGTGTAGATGTGCTGGCTTACTGCTAATGTCGTATCCGTGAACTCGGTGTAGAGGAACGTCTCACTCCAGAGCCCCCGATTCAAAGTCGACTTGTGCCGGTGGGAGTTTAACATTCTTTGAAAAATAAAGTCAGTGGTAAGTGTCGTGGCTCAATATACAGAAGACATGTCATGCCACCAGCCACCAGCTGGGTGTCGTGATTACTCGGCCCGGGCCCAAATCGAAAATACGAAGGGCCATGGAAAGTCCGCGATGACGCAAAAGATCCAGACATGTGGTATATAATTGTGGTAATAGCATAGGGAAGACCCTGCCATTTTCTGGGTTGTGTGGAAAAAAGGGGCTATGATGGCGTTTAATGCATCGGGGCTGCGATGTTTGTCTTTGACAGGAACGGGCTGAATTATAGGTGGGGTTCTGAGAGATATAACATATAATGCGTTTGAGAATGGATTTGTAATGTTTGCAAACGCTGTACCATCGAAGGCCCAATGGCGACAATGGGTAATTACTATCTGCGATGTTGAATTTACACGACGGGTGGCAGACATCTAGTGCTGACGTTTACCGTTGCGTACTGGTACGGTAAGGCTGTTATGGATTTTGGGTAAAGAAAGACAGTGGAAGAATAGATCCGGAGTCTAGATCAGAAAGAATGGCGACGCTCGGATCAGGTACTAGACGGAATGAACCGATGCCCGGCTTGCGTAAGACAAGCGCGGCTCTTTCTGAGGGAACGCAACTTGGTAATCTTCCACACCCAGGTCGCGGATATAAATTTTTCGGGAAGTGGAGTCAAAAGTAGGGATATATGCTTGTACTACCGTCATTTTTGTGTGGCTGTTTCATGCACCGGTATACTGTCTGTGAAAGACGACTTTGTGGAATTGTTGGAAGGGATATAGTGGGGCTGTTTGAAACATGCACGGCAGGGCGGTGGCGTGGGTCGCATGTTACGAGCTGAGGGCCTCTGTTGCACCCTTCTTGACATGGACGAACAAGTACTGCGGTTGCTTTCAGCTTTGAATAACCGGTGTGTAGCTATAGAATTACCAAGGTCGTCGACAATTGTACAGTATAGGAAGGATGCCCCGGATTTTCCTCCACTCGGCACTTCTTGATCGGCTATGTTGCTCTAGTGCCCGCTGAAAAAGGGAAGCTTTACCGGCTGCAAGTACGCGGTGTAGGTACGTGACATGACTGCTGTCGGCTGTCAGTAGTTCTAACGCCGGCAAAGCCAGGTCGAGGTCAGATGTACACCAAAACCTCCAGGGATTTGGGCCACTGTTCCGTTTGGCACATCTTCGGCGGCTCTTGCAGGGCTGCTTACGCCCATGCTGTCGAGTGTTTTGCGCCACCTTAGTGCTTCCGTTCCCGCTGTCTATGCTCGCAATCTGTAAAGCCTCAAAAGTGGAAAATACCCACCGGCATTCCCAACGTGTAGATGAGGTCGAGAGGTGTATGCGGCCCAGGAAACAAGGCGACAAGGACGACGCAAGCCTCTCCAAGCCTTTTGCCGAGGGAATTAAGCACACCGATCTCCCCGATTCATGCAGGCGCGTTGCATAAACAACCGCCTCATGGCTTCCCCACAAGACACTATATCAATCTAACCGTAGCTTGGCCGGTTCTTGACACAGCTTAATTAAACAGGGGTCGTTTTTAATTTGCCTGACTGGTGGAAACGCGTACTAAGGACCGATTCGGACGACAGCTCTGGCGGAGAAACATGGACAACTGGACTGCGGCAGGCAAGCAAGGCGACAAGGTCACAAGGAGAAAAGTGGCGGTTCGGGAGATGGGCAATTATGCCCTTGAAACAAGTTGTTAATATAGGAAATGCGTTTGTGCGCTGAGGCTGTTTAACCGTACTTCTTCCTCGAGCGAGTATATAGGTACAGGACGGTGTCGACCAAGTAGAATCATCAGCTTCATCGCCTTCCATTCTCTACTCGATCAGTCTACCTTTACAACTACCTTTCTTCGCTGTACACTGAGTGTCTGCCTTCTTCTTCTTCACATCCATCACCAACACCTCAACAAAAAACCACCAACACTTCACAATGGTTGCCTTCAGCTCTATCGTCCTCGCCGTTTCGGCCATTGCTGGCTCTGCCTTTGCCGCTCCCACCGCCGATGTTCCTGACTTTGAAATCAGCGGAACCAAGTCCCTCATGGCTCGTCAGGACTACGACCAGAACTACAAGACCAGCGGCAACGTCCAGTTCCAGTCCACCAGCAATGGATACTCTGTAAAGTTCTCCAACGCCGGTGACTTCGTCGTCGGAAAGGGATGGAAGAAGGGAACCAACAGGTAAGCCATCTACTCCTCCATTTTCTTCATTGATCACCAAACTAACACACCACAACAGGGCCATCAGCTTCCAGGGCTCTACCCAGGCTCAAGCCGGTACCGTCATCGTCGCCGTCTACGGCTGGACCAAGAACCCCCTGATTGAGTACTACGTCCAGGAGTACACCAGCAACGGCTCCGGCTCCGCACAGGGCCAGAAGATGGGCACCGTCACCTGCGACGGCTCCGTCTACGACATCTGGAAGCACACCCAGGTCAATCAGCCTTCCATTGTCGGCACCACCACCTTCACCCAGTACATCTCCAACCGTCAGAGCAAGAGGCCCGGCAGCGGCACCATCACCACCAAGTGCCACTTCGACGCTTGGGCCAAGCTCGGCATGAACCTTGGTACCCACGACTACCAGACTCTCTCCACTGAGGGCTGGGGCAATGCTGCCGGTAACTCTGCCTACACCATCTCTGGAAAATAGATGGCGCGTAGCGTCTTTTCTTCTCTCTCTTGAGCTCTTGAGCTCTTGAGTGCGAGTGAGATTGGGAAATCAACCCATGCACGATATCCTTCCTTCTGGATAAAAGGCTGGTTGTAGTTGGTTCGGATGGAGAGTTAGAGCAGACTTCATTTCTTGTGCAGATCTTAACCTTTTCTTTTTTGTTGTGGACGGGGTCCTGCGACCCTTTTCCATCGCAATGTATATATTTAGCCTTTTTTGGTCTGTCCTCTTGACGAGTGTGGCAGCAGTAGAAAATATGAAAATCTTAGTTGTTCATGTCATTTGATGGTCTCAATTTGGTTGTGCAGTGAGAATTTGATTGCTTGATTTCGAGATCTGAGAGTATGGACTAGATGCTGCGGAGAGTAAGCTTGTAGCCAGATATTTGGAGTTTGTTACTGTTGACACGGCAAAGGTGTCGAATACTAGCAGTCGTTGCAACGAACAAAGTGTATAGTATTTGATTAGTAGTGAGCAAGAGCTGGATGGAGAGATCTCCATATGTACGGTTGCGAGCTAAGCGGGAAGCTTGGTCTAACTAGTGGTTCAAGCTTCCGGCCCGGAAAAACTCGCCGGGCTGGCTGTACGCGCATGTCCCGACAGTTACTAGATGTGATGAAGAAGTCGGTGCTTGGAAGTGGTCACACAGTATCTCTGGTGATTCATGATTCCTGTGTTAAGAAGTTTAGCTTGCTGGCGTAAAGCCGTGTTCATATACACTGTGCGGTGCACATAGTAGTTGCTAAATACACAGGTGTGCTATAGAATCCCATCCATCATGAAGCCTGCGTTTCTTGCACTGGTTTGATCGTCAGAGGTTTGACTATATTACGTATGTTGAGTATTGAAGAGGTTCTTCCTAGTTGTGAGATTCACAGTCACCTCGAATAGCTGAGCCGTTGGGTAGCCAAGACAAAACCTAAGCCGCGTGGGGACCCCCTATTTGATTGACCACTTTGCAAAGCTTGTGACAGCAGCGGCCTGTGGACGGCTGAACATGATTACCGACCCAAAATGTAACGTGACAACCCCGTACCTTCGTATTGGGACTGACGGACTGTTTCAGCTGAACTCGTCGTTCTCACACGCAGTAAATTGCATGCGTGGCTAGGACCTCGGTGTGAACGATAGTTCTCTTATCCGCAAGGTTATGGCTCAAAGCTTGGCATTACCGAATATAACCTGACCAACATTATCGGTCCTAGGATGTTATTTTCATCTAGGTATTAAGGGGGAGATTGCTGGTCAGCAGAGCAAATGTACAGAGTTCTTGGTGCTTACTACCGTAGTAAGAACTGGCTGGTGACATGTACTTAAGATATTTTGTTGTATGAGCTTGTCAATAACATATGAATTTGGTCACTCCCTACGTAGCAGCAGGTCAATCAGGCGCGTGATTGTATGTCATGGTCGTGGCCCCCAATCTCACCGTATCTTTGAAACACGACGATGCGCTCGACACTTGCAGAATTTGAAGTGGCGTGATGCACAACAGTACTGTCTTCGTGCAATCTCTTCAGCTCAGCCTTCGCAGCTCTCAATGCGGCACAAGGGACAGTAGCTGACCATGGAGAATTGTGACGGATCACCTTCCATCCGTTGCTGTACCAACACAGCACATCGCAATGGCAGACGCGCCACAAGTAGCATACAACCATTCGGATCTACAAGTCGATCAAAGTGATGAGCAGCCGACTTTGGCGTACAGCTACAACTCCTCGAAAGGGCTACTGCTGCAGTCGTCCAATATGGGAAAAGCGATGGAGCTTTGCTACGGAATTTGACCGTATTAGGCTTGCGACGGTGATATATTTGGATTCTTCTGGGGTTTACGATGATTTTGATTATGGGAATTGTGGGTGGAAGCGTGGGTGGCGTGTTTGCGGTTCAGAAAGCTAACTTAGGTAAGGGGAGATGCATCTTTACACGCACACCACTAACAAAAGTCAACAGTGCGACATAAGTATCAGCGGTACTTTCCCAGTCGACCAGTTTGAGGAATGCTTCAACGTCGTCCTCATTTCCCTAGACGACTAGTGCTGCGTTTGTATCGACGTCATCCTCATCGTCCACATCCTCCGCTGAGCCATCTTCATCGACAACAGATATTTCCAACCCGCCTACAATTATAAGGATTGATAACTCATGCAGTAAAATGAAAATTTGGCAGGATCTGTAAAGTGTAGAGCAGTTACGATAACGAACGGCTTGAGCTATGAGTACGAGGATAATATAGCCGCGACTTGCTGGCTGAAGAATGCTTCACAGCCGAGCGAAAGTGCAGACAACACGACGCTTGCGATATTAGTACTATACTGAAATTAATGCGTAGACCATCACGAAGAGAGTTAGACAGCCCTATAGGAAATAGATGAAATAAAAGAGTGCTGGAGACGTTCAAGGTGGTGCTGAGCGAGGTGCGTGATCCGTGCGGCGCTAAACCCAAAACACACACTCGCTTAATGGCAGGAATTACGCTCTCGCACACTTCCATCTCCTCCAACGACCGTCCTACTCACAACAACACCGTCGTCGCCATGGGTAGGGTAATTCGCAACCAACGTAAGGGTCGCGGCTCGATCTTCACGGCCAACACCCGCCTGAACAAGAACCCGGCCCAGTTCCGCACGCTCGACTACGTACGTTCCATGGCCCGCCATCGCAAACTTGGACACACTGGATACAGGCTAATGGGCACAGGCTGAGCGCAATGGATACATCCGGGGTGTCGTAAAGGAGATTGTCCACGATTCCGGTCGTGGTGAGTACCGACATATAAAATTCGACCTCCAGAGCCTCAACTGACGAAATTGCGATTAGGCGCTCCTCTCGCCAGGGTCACTTTCCGCAACCCATACAAGTACAAGCACAACACCGAGACTTTCATCGCCAACGAGGGCATGTACACTGGCCAGGTTAGTCGGAAATAACGGAGATGGCAGTTGGGATAACAAACTGACATGGCAAAAGTTCATCTACGCCGGAAAGAACGCCGCGCTCACCATCGGCAACGTCCTCCCTCTCCACTCGGTCCCCGAAGGTACCGTCCTCACCAACGTCGAAGACAAGAACGGTGACCGTGGTGCGCTCGGCCGTACCTCTGGTAACTACGTTACCGTCATCGGCCACAACCCCGATGAGGGCAAGACCCGTGTCAAGCTCCCATCTGGTGCCAAGAAGGTTCTCCCCAGCTCATGCCGTGGTATGGTCGGTATCGTCGCTGGAGGTGGCCGCACAGACAAGCCTCTCATGAAGGCGTCGCGTGCTAAGCACAAGGTATGCATATTCATGCTCGAAGATGAACACAATCCCTAACAATCATAGTTCGCTGCCAAGCGCAACAGCTGGCCCAGGACTCGTGGTGTTGCCATGAACCCCGTCGACCATCCCCACGGTGGTGGTAACCACCAGCATATCGGTAAAGCCTCAACCATCTCCAGATACGCCACCCAGGGTCAAAAGGCCGGTCTCATTGCCGCGCGGAGGACAGGTCTGCTCCGTGGTACCCAGAAGACAAAGGACTAGAGTGTTGCTTTGTAGTCTGGTGGCGTTGGGCAACGACAGGAACGACGATGATGCGGTCGGTTTTTCTCTCCATACCGCTCTATGCGGATGGCCGGGCGTTCTAACGAAATGGAAACTTCTCGGCAAGCTAGGCTTTTTCCTACTATGGCTTGCGTGCATGATAGGTTCTTAGGGAATGTGATTCCGATAAAATGCATCTGTCTTCACTTCTGATATTTTGTTTGTTTGTGATGGTGCATAACGGAGTTTGGGTGCTTGTCATTTGTTGTCTCAATACTTGGGGATTGACTTAGAGTCTGTATATGACATTCTGCTCACCCCTTCTCAAGCATCACTCATCTCCACATCTCCATCTCCCCTTCCACCCCGCTCCTCATCACTATCACTATCACTATCCTCGCTATCAATGTTCCCATCACTCCCACCTCCATCCCCCTCCTTCCTCCCCCTCTTAACCTTGTAATCCATATCCAACACGCGATAATGTTTACAATCACTCCCCAACACTACAATCACCCTCCGGCCCTTGCGCCCATTAACCACAAGCTTAAGCGGCGTAAACCTTGCTTCGAAGACATGACGCGTGTATTTTTGAAGCATGGGGGGGTGTCATGATGATAGTATTGCGGTGGGATAGCGGTGCGGGGTGGCCTTTTGGGAGGAGGGATTTTGGTGGTAGTGCTGTGCTGGGAGTGTGGGATCGGGGATCGGGGAAGATGAGTGAAGGGGAAGTGGTCGTTGGTGAGCGTGTGGATGTGTAGGGTAGGGATATAATAGTATTGCGATGTTGTTCCTGATTAGCCGTAGTGTTGTACGGTTGGCTTTGCTGCAAGAGAAGCAACACCATACCATCATCAGCGAATTTCGCATCCAGAATCTTTGTCTGCTGGCCCGCAGCTTCTGAGGAGGAAGATGCAAAATCCAGTGTAGACACATTGTACGACAGCGTATCTTTTGCCAGGTGCGTTATATTGGGTGCGTGGGTGATGCGGTGGATGTGTAGGGTGGAGGGGTTGGATGGGGGGGGAGAGGAGTATGTATGTTGATATCGGGTCTTCTGGTGTGTCGTCTGCGGGTGATGGCGATGATGCTGGTAGTGGGGGTGCTAGGGGCTGAGAGGGTTAGTAATGATTAGGTGTGGAGGGAAGGAAGGGGGAACGTACATCAAACACCATCCTCATATCCAAGATTTCATAATCGTCCTTCTCACCCTCTTCGAGTACAATACCAGAGTCCATTTGTATATTAGCTTCCTGCCATTTACTAACCTGTTTCAACAGCCCTGTAACGCCTGTGCTCAAGTGACCGGCTACATGTTCCAGACACAGAGCTTCTTCCTTGAAACTCGCGCCTTCTTTCAGCAATTCAATCGCTTTATTCGTGTCGCCGTAGCTCGCTTCGTCTCTGGCTTTGGTCTTGGGATCGAGCTGTGCTTCAGGTCGTAAAAAGGGCGTCACATCCGACTTTGTGAGACCGTACTGGATGTACGCCAGAACCTGCGATATATCCACTCCAGCGTCGCGCTGCTCCATTTCCGTGCGCGACTGCGACTCGGGCTCTGTGGCTTCAAAGTCGATTGTGAAACGGAGCCATTTGCTGAAGCTGTGGAATTGGCGCTTCTCTTCGCTGGCGTAGAGCATGGCGGTGTGGGCTAGGAGGCGCATTTTCTTCAGCGTCTGTAGTAAGGCTGTAAAGTCTGAGATTGGGCCCGAGAAGATCCAGTCGCGGTCGTGGAATTGGGCTAACCCCCGGAGACGCGATATCACAATCGAACAGCGGTCTAGTGCCGGGATGAGGTTTTCGTGTAGGAGAGCGAGGAGTGTGGTGAAGGATGTTGTGACGGTTGTGTCCCAGCGTTTGTGGCCTCCTTCTGCTAGTTCGTCGACGAGCCATTCCTTCACCACTGGGTTGCAGTGTCCTGTACATGCTATGTGGAAGAGGTTGGTGACGAGGTCGCCTAGGCCCTTCTCTTCGAGTGTTTCTTCAATGTTCATCATGAATTTTCGGGGCAGGTCTTGCGAGTGCTTGAAGAAGGCGCGGATGCGTTGGAGCGTTTGTGTAATATACAAGAGTAGATTTTGTAGCTGTGATGTCTTTGCCGCGATGAGGTGGAGGTAGATACCTGCTGAAGGTATAAAGTTCAGAGTCAACGGAACATAAGCTATACTTTTCTTCGTGGGCGAGGAGCTGAGTCTAGTGTCCATCAAGAGACCATGCGTACAACTGTAAGGATGACTTGTATGTAGCAATGGAGTGCTTAAGACGCTCCAAGCCTTTGGCAATTGAACACTAACAGTCTCCAGGGAATCGTAAATGGAAGGATGCACGGTCCCGCGATCTGATAGACGTATGAACATGTCAACCGAGTTGTTGTCCTTGAGGTGATACGAATGTAGGAGCGAGTCAACCTCTGCCTGCAAACTAAACGCCCCAGAGTCCGCCTGAGAAACGCGCATAAACGGTAATGCTGGTGGAAGTGGTATCGCAGGAAGTTTCGGTAGCAGCGCTTCCATATCCATCATAGCGAGCTGATCAGGCAGATCCGGCGCGACATCCAACGTCTGGAAGTCAGGTTGTCGCTGCAAAAAGTCCTCGAGCGTCGTGTCATCCTTCAAGCCATCCCAGTCCTCTGTTGTCGGATGCCCAAAAATGTCCGTCTTCGCAGGCGTGGTACCATCATTCGTCTTTGGTTTCAAGCCCGTCCGCCTCTTCACAGTTTCGACATTGATAAAGTTCAGACCCCAGCCCATGCATTTGACCTGTGTTGGTGTCTCATCCTCAACTTCTGGCAGTCTAAGGTCTTTGTGCGTAATCTTGCCCGTCTCGGCACTGACCAGGTCGGTACTGCCATCAGTCCAACTAACAGCGATGCTTTTGCCGCTGAATTCCCATTGCAACTCGACAACGCTCACATCGTCACTCTTTCTCTTTAAACCAAAAGCTCTTTGCCCATTGATCCTGTAGACGTCCAGATTCTCTTCATCCGTAACCACTGCAACCAGGTCCATGGTAGGACAGTAGGAAATGAGGTGCGGATGAATTGGGTGCAGCAGAATCTTCTCCGCCTGCTGCAAGAGCTGGCGCTCTTTGGGTGAGCTGGCGGTCGCCATTAGTGCAGGGTGCGGCCTTGACGGCCGTTGTTGAGGTTGTTGAGTGGTCAAGGTGGTGGTTTGTTTGCGCATTCGCGTCCTAGCCCGAAGTTTGGTTAGCGCACTCGCGTTGTCACGTTGCCCATTATACACATTGACTGCAAAGTGCACGCATCGTTTGAGAAATGCAAGTCAGGATATAAATGTGAATATTTGATAATGAAATTAATGTCTGCTAATGCTAGTTCGTTACAAAGGAGATAATACCCTTCCAAGTCATCCATGCTTCTGGGTATAAACATCATGCTCTCATCGTACAAGTACAGTGACCGGCACTTTAACACAAGCGCCTCCTCCCATCCCTTGGGCCCATGGCATAATAAGCGCCTCAAACTCCGCGATGCGATCCAATATAACCCCATAAATCAGCCAAATACAGGCAATGTTACCGGGCACCTGTTCCCGCAGACGCCTCAGATTTATGAGTCGTCTTTCTACCGAAGGGTCGAGTTCCGTTTCGGTTGTACAGACTCTTTCTGTACTCTGCCTCTGCCTGTTCCGCTCAATCTCCCGTTTATCCTTGTCTCCTCGTCGAAGCTTGTCCGCTTTGTGCTTTGACCGCTTTCTAGGTCATCGTCGCTGTCGGCCAAGTCGCCAAGTTCGAACTGGTTTTCGACATCGTAGTCGTGCATCAGCGCCCCTCTATCGCCAGCATCCATGTAGCTGGATCTCCTGCTATCACGGACAATGGCGTTTGAATGACGCTCAAATAAATCTTCGCTGCGTCGGATTTGCATGCTGTGTCGGGTAGGGAAGCCGGACATGGCGTCGGATGGTGGGCCATCGGTGAAGCACGAACCGAGTTGTTTGTTGCCGTTGGGGTCCTCTCGAGAGAGGTTAAGGAGGTATACACCGGAGAAGATGATGAGGAAACCGCAGAGGAGCGAGATGGTGTTTACGGCGGAGGTGGTGTTGAAGCCTTGGAAGAGGAGGCACGATGCAACGAGCGTGCATGTGGTGAAAGTTACATAGTAAAGAGGGTTAACACTAATCGCACAAGTCAGTATGAGAAATGAAGTTGTAGGTGGTGTGAAGTCATACATGTTGGTGGAGAACTGGCTGAGGGCCTTGTTGAAGTAATTCATCTGCGTGAGGATGCAGCCCACAACCAGGATAACGAAGACGTAGGTCGAAGGGTGGGTGAACTGGTTGTTGCCCGCGAACGTCATTTTAAGCGCAATGCCAAAGGCCTTGATGAACATGATCGAGACGGAGCCGGATGTCGAGCAGATGGAGAGGTAGATGAGGGGGTTTTTGCGACCGTATTTGGGAGCGATTTTGTAGATCATGACGATGCAGAAGACGACGACAAAGGCACAGTAAAAGAGGAAGCCTGAAGCCATGCAGTTAGCACCGTGTTCCAAGCTCGGGAAAAAGGTGCGTCAGACGTACCAGGCTGGAGGGCAAGATTCAAAATCTCCTCAACCGACTCGACCTCCTTGTCAGGTGGGGCATGGAGGACGATGATGACGGAGCCGATCAGACATATTGCGCAACCAATTTTGCCCAGCAAGCCGAGCTGCTCGTCGAGAAAGTAGGAGCCCAATACAGCGCCGATGAGTACGGAGAGGGCTCCAAGCGGGGTCACGAGGATGGCCGGAGCGAAGGCGTAAGCTGCAAAGTTGAATATCTCGCCGAGTACCACTGTTTCTTCGTATTAGCCACATGCGCTGACGTGATTTGTTCTGTGCGCACTCACTTGTCGTTATTCCAGCCCACCATACCGGATTCTGCAGATATCCGAAGCCGTCGCCATTAAAGCCGTGCTTCTCGATGGAGGCATTTAGCCCTTTCTTGGTAATGACAAAACTCGCGCCGATGGCGAGTGAGGAGCTCACGGCCAGCATGAGGCCTACATATCTGGTATTCTCGTCAGTTTCCCGACGTTTGCGTGCAGCCGCAGCATGCGTACTTGTCTTCCACCATGATGTCGCCGTGTATGGATGGGGTCTAGGTCTATGCGACCTGTCGAAGTCTGTGCCTGCCAGTTACTGTCGGAGGAGTCGCGTCGCCGGTGAGGCTTGGTGCAAGTGCGTATGTGGATGTGGATGTGGATGTGAAAGTGTGTGTGTGTGTGTGAAAGTGCGCGGGTGGTGGTCACAGAAGCTCTGCCGTGTCGTGCGTCGTGTGGTGGGTGGGCTATCGATAGCGTGCGCGTTAAAGCAAGGAAACGAACCGGTCTAGGAAGCTGGAAGGAGCGATGGGGCGCTGTGCGCGATTTGGGCGACGGCCAAGATAGGGTATAGATGTAGTTGGGGATGCGACAGAGGACGTGACGAACGACTAGTCTTTGCCAGAATACAGCTGTGATAGGCGACAGTACAGGTCGGGGATAGCTTGCGCAAGAAGCGATTCGCGTTTCACCAAACGCTTTCTGTGCCTGTCCAGGGTCCTCTTGAAGAGAGTCTGTCGAGCGAATGTCGGACGAGTCAAGATGCCACCAAAGCGAACGAGCGGGCCAGAATTCGAAACAAAGGAAGCGATAAAATCAAATGAAAATAGGGAGAGAAGGTGAGGCTGCTTGACTCCGCGCACTCGCAGGGAAAAGCGCAGCGCAATGCCATCTATCGATAACTCTCAACAAGGTGGCTGTGTGGCGGTCCGCATTCCTCGGGCCATCCGGTTTCACGGCTGAGCTGCGGGCTGGCGTCAAACACGAGACGTTCATTTTTGGCCTGTGCCCTGGCCGTCTGGTCTCGATCGATGCCTCAGAAACGCCAAGCTGAGTGCCTGCTGGATCTTGATCAACCTGCGGCACGCCTGCAACGCACGAAGACAATTACATTTCAGTCCATCTGCCCAGTCTGCACACATTGTGAACCTTGTCTACGTGCACTACCGCGCCCTGACTTGTCTTCCTGCAACGGCTGCGTTACTCGTTATTGCCCTATTCTGGGAAAGCCCCCCGGAGTTTTACACGAGCCGCACCTGCAAGCAAGGGCATCTTTAGCGACTCGTAAACCTAAAATAGCAGGCGTCGTCATCATCTCCCCCACAACACGTGAACCTACCCGGCTCCTTCTCGGCAGTTGGCTCCATCACCATGTCCATGTCCATGTCCTCAACCATGTGTTCAACCATGTGTGTGCGCATTCAATTCAACTCAATCCAATTCAATCGTCATTATGGAGCCCTTTCAAAGTATATTAAGAAAGTCTCAAAGCACGGGGTATATGGCCGAAAACGCCCTCCAAATCCCACCCCACCCTCCCCATGCCATACGCCTTCTCCATCCAACCAAATGCCCTTTGAACTCTCCGACCCCTCCGTGTACGCCCAAAATACGCCCAAAAAGCAAGCAAGCAACGCTCGAAAAACAAGCCCGTGGGCAAGCTGAATAAAGAAAACCGCGCACCATGGCGCTTCCTCTTACCTGTGATAGACATGGTCCTCCACAACTTCGTCGTCGGGCAACGCGGGCTGTATGGTGGTCGCATCTGCTGTTAGTATACAATTAAATTACCTCAAGTGGGTGTGGGGTCGAAAAAGGGGCGTAAGGAAACGTGGTAGTCAGTAGACTTGAAGCATCCGTAGACTCAGAGAACGGCGGACCTTCACACCCTAGGGCGCTTGACGTCTAGAAGGAAGGAATTAGCACCCAATTTTCGCTTGCGACATACAAAGCAAGTGGGCCCACCTGTAGCGTTGGTCGCGGCATCCGCTCCATGCCCAGCCTCGTCGATAGTCCGCTTTTGTCCCTGCGGGGACACTTCGTTGGCGTCGACAGACGAGGCCGTCTGAGGCTCTGCAGCCGATGCGCTCTCAGTCTTGCCAGCCACACCGTCCTCTTCGTCTACGGTACCAGCGTCGTCTTGTCCAATCGTCGCAAGTTCTGCATTGCCTTGGCCTGACTCGTCGTAGGCCGCCCATTCGGCGCCATTGTCTAAATCTAAGAAGTCGTCCGTGTTGGTGAAATCATTGTTGTCTACTGTGGTATTACCAGAATAGTCGAACTCAAGTACGGATCCGTCTCCGTTCATCAAGCCTTGCTCAGCTTCTTGGTCCGGGTCCTGATACTGGTCGTAGTCGGCGTCGGCTTGGTTAGCATCGCCGTCATACTCTACGTCTGCGCCGTCATTACCGGCCTCATCGACGTCGAATTCCGGGTCAGAGTCGTCTGCTTCGAAAGCCTTTACAAAGTCCTCGTACGAGAGCTCGTCGACATTCTCGCCTTCTGGCTCACTCTGTTGGGTCTCCGCAGGCGGCTCGTCTGCAGTGTCAAAATCGATCTTATCCTGGTCTTGACTAGTCTGCTCATTGAGTCGAGGTGACTCTGCGGCAGATTCTTGTCCATGTGCATTGCCAGACTCATCACCTCGTACAGTTGTAGACGACGGCGTCAGCTGGGTAGCAGGCGCCTGTTCCACTCCCTTGACAGGTGCAGGTTCCTCATCCTCTTCATCGCTGTAGTCGATGAGATCAGCCTCATCCTTCAAACGACGGGCTTCCAACTCGGCTTCAGTCGGTGCAGCTGACCGCGACCTCTCTCGCTCAGGCTGAGCTGCTGTCTCGCTTGGGTTTGTGGGCATGTCAGTAGAGATAGTAATCTCCGGTTCGTGCTCTTCTTCATGGTGTGATCCATGCTCGTCATGAGACGCAACGTTAGTGGGGACCTCTTCTGTCTCGTAAACCTCAGCAGCATCATCCCCATAAGTTTCTTGCGTGTCGTCTCCTTCACCCTGGTCACGCTCATCATGATGCGCATCTGATTGGACTTCACTCTGCACATGCTCCTGCTCTTCGCCATCTCCTTTCTCTTCATCTTCTTTGTCCCACTCTGTAGGTTCGGTACTCGAAGTACCCGCAACACCAGCACTGAAATGCGTCTCGCCTGCAGCTACCGCGGCATCAAAAGCAGAATAACCTAGACCCTGATCCGCGAATTTGGCGATATCCGAGAGCAAGGTCGCAAAACGGGGACGGAACAGGAGTGTGATGTAGAAGGATTCTGGCTCGTTGTTGCCGTCATTTGCATACAGCGTGTGGTAGTAGTTCACAAGACGCTCAAGTGACACTGCAACGCACGCCGTGTTGTCTTCGTAAAGCTCCATGTTCAAGAAGTGATCGAACCGAAATCCAATCTCCATCTCGTTTGACACGTCATCGCCAATAGAGTAGCGGCATGCGCGCATGAGATCAGACATGCTTGCCTTGGCGAGCGAAACGTCTTCAATGAGCCAATCTCCACTGTTGTCGAAATCATGTTGCTTGAAGAGCCATAGTTCGTTGTCTTCGTAATTGATAGTTACGGACGGCATCGCGAATGGCTCTTGGTCTTGAGACTCGTTGTGTTCAGCAGACTCATCATGATGATAGCTCTGCGCTGGTTCTTCGTGAGCAGTCTCTCCATCTGCAAATTCTTTCTGACCTTGCAACGAGACACCATCATAATCACCACTGCTCTGATTGTCTTCGTTCTGATTGACCGACTGCGGCCGATATCCATCTTCATCTTCATGCTCATGCTGATCAGCTTGTTGTTCATTCGAACCGTGATCTTCTACGTTCTGACTGTGTGGTTGTGGGCTCTGTGACTTCTTGTTTGAGGACTGAGACATCATGGCTTGCAGGTCAGCGGGTATTTCGTCTTGCTGTTGGTCTGGGTCTTCGGCTTGCTCATCTTGACCTTGCGTCCAGTCTCCTTGTTGCCACTCAGAGGATACGTCCTCTTGTTGTCCAGCCACGTCCTCAGTTTGCTCATCGTAGGCTTGCGTCCACTCTTGTTGCCACTCAGCCGGCGTTTGCTCTTGCTGTTCGGTGGACTCCTGTTGCCACTCAGCCGATGTTTCCTCTTGCTGCTCGGTGGACTCCTGTTGCCACTCAGCTGACGTTTCTTCTTGCTGTTCAGTGATATCCTGAGCCTGGTCATTCTGAGCTTCGGTCCAGTCATCTTCTTGGAACGCAGTCTCATCTTGCTGTTCGATGGCATCCTGAGTCTGGTCATTCTGAGCTTGAGTCCAGTCATGTGGTTGGAACGCGGGCGTCTCGTCTTGCTGTTCGGTCGGATGCTGTTCAGTGGAGTCTTGAGCCTGTATCATGTCTTCTTGCTGTTGCCATACGGTTGTCTCGTTCTGCTGTTCGACGGGTACATCAGCTTCTTCATCTTTAATATGCTCCCATTGCTTGTTCTTGAACCACGGTGAACGATTCGCGGGATTGTGGTACTCTTCGTCTTCGGTGTAGTCGAGCAACTCGTCGTCTTCATCGCCGTTGGTAGTAGTCGGTTGGGTTGCAGCCTCAGTTATGGCATCGTCCACAGCGGGTAGATCGATGTCTACACCACCGTCATCATCTGGGTTTATCTCATCTTCTTCGATTAGATCTTCTTGATCGACCATGTAGTCGTCATTTTCAGTATGTTCATCTTGCATCTCCCCGGTTGCTGAAGCAGCATCGTCAAGGGATACATCGTCATCTTGTGCAAGGGAAGTCTCGGGCTCAAAGTCCAACTCTATGTCGCCGTCTATGAAGTCGATTCCGCCGTCATCGGATTGCAGCTCCATAGCGTCGGCAGCGGACATGTCGAGGCCAAGGCCAGCAGCTACAGTGAATACAGGGGAAGCCATTGTGTGGAAGGGGTCGTGCTGGAAGTGTTTGCGCTGATGGTTTGGCGGTTAAACGCGTAAATGAGGGAGCGGGAGCGCGTCACAGCTGGGTGCAACTACAAAGTGGCGACGCAAACTGTGGGACAGGTGCGCAGAAGTTTTTTTGTGGGCAAACAGTGCGCAGCAGCTACAAGCGCATGGCGAAGCGTTTCCAAGCGGATTTGCGGTGGTGAAAGCCTATGCACGGTGAGGATGAGGAGGATGTCTTCAAATGAGACAAAGAATGCACGGTCGTATTGCCGCACTCGCACTCGCGCTAAAACGGGAAAGTGCTTTTGGTGGGAGCCACACTTGGAAGGAGCTGCTTACACTTGAGGATTGCGAGGACACAGTTTTGGAGGAGAGTTGCTTTTGCTACCGCGTATGCGCGTCTGGAATTGAGGAGAAAAGGGTGTCGAGCTATAAGCTGTAGGTAGGGTGCAATGCGGGGGAGCTGTTGACGACAACCAAGGGACGGAGGCTGCTTTCATGTGGAACGGGCGCTAGGCAAACGCAGGTGCACGTGACTCCAGGTGTCCACTTGGAACCTCCAGGTGTTGCGACTGGTGCAAGTTGGCTCTGGAAGCACAACGTCCAGCTTGTCTTCTGGATATATCTGCCATTTCCGTGTCTTGCTGTCAGGATTGACTGACGCCATCCCTTATTTGACTCTCTCACGAAGACACAGTTGCGTTACCGCGCAATTCCCAGTTCAATAATATTCCCCGCCGTGCCCAACACCGCGGCCTCGCGTCGAGGATACTGTGGACGCTACCACCAACTTCCAGCACTCTTCCGATAGTCTCTAGCAAGCTCAAGTAGAATTGGTCACAATGGTACGGCACTGCACGGGACACGATTGCTCAGACTTGCTGTCTGCAACCCCAAGCTGACGAAGACAGGTTGTCCTCGCAGCTTCGATATGCACAAGAGGCGGCAAGGCGGTCCTCTCGCGCCAATTCCGCGAGATGCAACGCTCTCGCATTGAAGCACTCCTGGCCTCGTTCCCCAAGCTCGCCGATAGCGGAACCCAGCACACGACGTGCGAACAAGACAACGTGCGCTACGTCTACCAACCACTCGACGAACTGTACATGGTCCTGATCACCAACTTGCAATCCAACATCCTGCAAGACATCAACTCGCTGCACCTCTTTGCCCAGGTCGTGTCCTCAATATGCAAGTCCCTCGACGAGCGCGAGATTCTCAAGAATGCGTTTGAGCTTCTTACCGCCTTTGACGAGATTGTCACACTGGGTTACAGGGAGAACCTGACCATGAGCCAAATCAAGACTTTCTTGGACATGGAGTCGCATGAAGAGCGCATCCAGGAGATCATCGCCCGGAATAAGGAACTCGAAGCGTCGGAAGAGCGCAAGCGCCGAGCCAAGCAGCTCGAGATGCAGCGCAAGGAGATGTCACGATCGCAGCGGGCAGGCGGAGGCATGGGTGGAGGTATGGGCAGCGGCATGGGAGGTGGCATGGCCGGTCGCTCACCCTCCTATCCTGCCTTTTCTCCCAGCGTGCCTACAACCAACGTCACGGACACGTACGACTCGTATGAAGCTGAGAAGAAGAAGACGAGCAAGCCATTGGCTCTGGGCAAGAAGGGCATGCAGCTTGGCAAGAAGAACAAGACCAACAACATGTACGAGCAGGTGACTGGCGAACAGGCACCAGCTGAAGAGGAACCGCTCGTCGCACCCAAGCCATCTGCACCCGCTGCAGCAGCAGCCTCAAGCGCACGCCCCTCCACCGCGACCGACCGTGAAGCCGTACACATCACCACCAACGAGACCATCTCGGCACGACTAGACCGTGAGGGTCTTCTCAAGTCGTTTGAAGTAAAGGGCGAGATGCAGCTCAAGATCACCGACCCTTCCTTCACACAAGTCAAGCTCGACCTTCTCACCGGCGACACTCGCGGAGCACAACTGATGACGCACCCCAAGGTAGACAAGACCGTCTTCAAGAACGACAAGGTCATCCAGCTCGCCGACACGACAAAGGGTTTCCCCTCCAACATGGGCATCGGCGTGATGAAGTGGAAGCTCGCACCACGGCCAGACGACATCTCGGACCCACCCATCACGTTCCGCGTCTGGGTCGAGGAGTCGGGCAACATGTACAACATCACGGTCGAATACGAGCTCACAGGCGGCGACTCCCTCAAGGACGTCACCGTCACCATCCCGTTCCAAGACGAGCCAAACGTCTCGTCGTTTGACGCCGTGTACGAAATGAGCGGCGACAGCCTCGAGTGGAACATTGGCACCGTCGATGAGGCAAACAGCTCCGGTAGCTTCGAGTTTGAAGCCCAGGCTGGTAGCGACTCTGACTTTTTTCCAATGAACATTCGCTTCAGCAAGACTACTCCTTTTGTGGATGTTGACGTAAGTTTTCTCTCTCACTGTATTGTTTGTTTGACATGGCGTGTGCTAATCCTGAATGACATAGGTTTCTTCCGTAACTCTGCTTTCCATGGGCCAGGAAATCAACTTTTCAAAGGATGTCAAGTCTGTGGCGGAGAACTACACTATATCATAGACTGTGTGTCCGTGGGCTGATTTACGGGCCGGCACGCAAGCAGAAGCTAAAGCGAAGATTGGGGCAATGAATATCGCAGGGACAAAGGCGGGCTTCCGTAGAGAAAAAACTGGAATGATACGAATTGCACTGATTGATCGTTTTGATTTATGTCATCTTTGTATTTATTTGTGTTGCACATTGGTGCTATTGCTGCTGCTGCTACTACTAGCCATCTCATCTCGCCTTGTCCATGATGGCGGAAACTTCTATCTTTTTTGTCGCATGCACCATGCCTTGCCATGACCATGCCCATGCTTATATGCAACCAACCCCCCTCTCCCTCCAGAGAGAAGAGAACAAGTAAAAACACCCAAGTAACCATCATAAACGCCATCGCTGCTAACAAACTGAAAAAAGCCGAAGAAAAGGAGACAAAGCAAACTGGTATATATATACACAAGCCGTACATCCAACCAAGGAGACAAGGCCGAGAAAAAAAAGTGAAATAAAGAACACAAAAGTTCGATAAATACACGAAGAGAAAATGTGAACAAACAGGCGCGGGGATAGATCTCCATCTAAGAACGTGCGGCCGTAGACGTAAATAAAACACAACGAAGGGATGTAAGAGGAAGATCTTTTTACATGCCAGACATAGCATACCGTACCCTCACCCACAAAACGCACTCACAACACGGCATCACCCAAAAACGCAAAATCCTCCATAAGAGCATTCACCTCACTAACCCCACTCCCCCCTCTCCACCGCTGCCGCCGCCACGCCACCAGCAGCAAGACTAGCTTTACTCCCCATCTCCTCGTCGCCAGGCAGACTATACTGAAACGACTGTAAGCCGAAGCAAGCAGCCTGGCGGCGACTGGAGCGAGCCGACGACGTCGTGGAAGAGGCGTGAGACAAGGCCGTGTTGAGAGCCGGGGAGAAGAGGTCGGAGCCAAAGGTTGAGATGCGGAGTTCGGAGAGTTGGGGGGGGTGTTGAGGAAGGGTTTGGGTGGTGGGGGTCTGTTTCGTGGTCTGAAATGTCGGTGTCGTCGGGGATCATGTTTTGCATTTCGGGCATGGAGGTATGGGATTGGGTTTGGGGTTGCGAAGAGGAGGAGAGGTAGGAGTAGCGGATTAAGAGACCGCCGCGCGATGATGTGTTGATATCCATGTCACTGTCGTTGCTGGTGAAGGAGCTAAAGGTAGGAGAGGAAATGGGACCTTCTTCGTCGTCATCTTCGTCATCCGAGGCTACGGGGCTGTATGTCATGGACTCGTTGGTCCAGGTGGAGAAGTGACTGCGTGCTTTCATGGAGAATTGGATGCTGAGACGGTCGAGACATTCTTCGTCGGCTTCTTCTTGAAACTCCTCGATTGGCTCTTCTACTACGGGTGGGGTAGTTGTTGGGCTGTTGCATGCGTAGAGAGGAGCGGGCATCAGGTAGCGAGGTAGAGGTGGAAGCTCTTTGTTAAGTGGTAGCTGTTGGGGCTCTGATCTGCCACGGTTGCCATATCGTGATGTTGGTCGTTCATCGGATGTCGGTGCTCCAAGAGTGACTTCAGGCCGCGATAGTGTTGGGGCAGACGGTGTGTCGTCCTCGACCAGGCGATCTTGGATTTTGAACCTTTGCTCCCTTGGTGATGAAAGCCAGGGGTCGTTGGAGAAGAGGTAATGTCTTGTACGTCTTGTATCGGCTGAGTTGGCACGGTTTCGATTTTGCCCCACTTTGAACTCGCTCGTCACGAGTGTAGAAGGTGACTGCGATCGACGTCGAGTGGGGCGCTCTGCAACTGTTGGCAGCGCGGCAGGCGCAGGCGCAGGCGCAAAAATTGAATCCCTATCGGGATCTACAGGATGCGATGCCAAGGGAGAAAATTCCCTCCTTATTCTCGGTGTCGGGCGTACATTCGTCACTGCCTCTGCCTCACGGATCGCCTCAATTGAGGGTCGATATTCCGAAAGCGGAATGAGATTGAGATCTTCTCCGCCGCTAACGAGCACGGGTGAACTGATATCCATTGCTCGGTTCTTCGACCCACAACGATTTCTCGATGCAGCTCGTTTCGACGCCAATTTGTCTTTGAGCAGCTTGAAGTCCGGGAAAAGGGGAGTCGAAGGCATATACGGCGATGCAGACGCACTTCGAGCATGGCGCGGTACGTATGGATTCAGCAGACCCTCAGTAGGCGCGAGGGTCGCAGATCTCGGAGTCCAAGGTGAGGGCATTGGCATTGGGTATGACTCAGCAGCCGCATGTACATGCGGAGTGGGTAGAGGCTTCAGTGACTTTGGAGGTACTGGTGTGAGATACCTATCTCTTGGATTTCGGGTAAATGCAGATGTGGTATCAGAGGTGGTTCGATGATGACCTTCACGGGGTACGTCCAAGACATTGAGCCTTTGCCCAGGCAAAAGAGGACAAAACGTAGTCGACTCCTCGGCGGGGTTATGGCGTTCCTCATCTTCGTCGACTTTGTACTATAGTACGTCAGTACGTGAGAGGTATTTGCAAAGCCAGTGACAATGACATACGTAGTACCAATAAGTGCCACCCATCTTCAGAGGACCGTTCCGCTTTGATGTTTGCTGTTGCAGATCTCCGTCACAGACAATGTCTGAAAAGGTAAAACAGCCTTTCCAAATGTTACAGCCCCCGCGTGAATCGAGCTCTAGTGGATAAGGTCGCGAGAAGTTGTCCCAAGATCCGAGTACGGCAACACAACGCAGTGCTGTCGGGCAGTGACTGATTACGAGAATGAGTGAGGGTCTAAAAGTAAGCGGCGCAGAGGGGGGTAGACATACAACAAGAAGGTATGGAGCGTAGTGTTGTCCATGGCCATGATATCGGGATGGCCTAAGCTGATAACAGCAAGGACTACGAGTTTGAAGCGCGTATGCGTCTAAGCCCTGGCAGCGGTCTGATGTGTCGCATAGAATCCTAGTAGGGAGCCGGGTATCAAATATAGTAGTGCATGCAGAGGATTGAGTTGGATGTATCAGCCTGGACCGTCTGAATGGCCGACGGATTCGGCAGGTGCAGGAAACAGAACCAAGGCGTCGAGTGATTGGCGCGGTGTTGCAAGTGTTTGGCAAAACGCTGAAACTAGGCCCGGTAGGTGGATGTAGGATTATGGCGAGGCTGACCAGGGAGGGAGCAACTGGGGAATCAAGTCAAGCCGGAGAGATCCTGAAGCAAACAACGGCTGGATGTTTATGCAGGCTGTCGCCGACAGATAACAAATGTGGGAGTGTGGAGACTAAGTGTCAGTCGCGGTGGTCCAAGATTGGCCGGATTGACGCCGGGATGTTGTGAAGATGTTGGATATGGGATCGATGGCAGCGGGCTGGCGCTTAGAATCGAATGAACAAATGGGTGAGATGCCGGCTATGTGAAACACGGTATTGGAAGGGGTCCAAAAAGCAACAGAGTACTGCGTAACGGGGAATCAAGGTAAAGATGGATCGCCAGTCAGAAATGTAGTTCGTGCTAGTAGGGCAGGAACCAAGCGGATGGCAGCCACTGGCGCCTGCTCGCTATGTTAGGGAAGGAGTGTCGAGGACGACGGATGAGAGAAGTATTTTGAGGAGCTGGTAATGCCAAACACGCCATCCGCGACGTGCATTATGGGGCTTATGTCATGAGCGACTCTCGTTGGCCGCAGGCCATGGGCGGAGGGGAGACGTTCAGCTCCTTCATTTCCTCGATGAATGCGACGACGGGTCTCAGCTGGGGACCGATGCAATGTATGGGACCCAAGTCTTAGTTTCTGCCGTCCCCAACGCACCATTCGGCTCGAGTGCGGCCTTGGTCAGTCTCATGGAGAACGATATAACGGACATGGCGGTGCAGGGAGTGTCCGGCACTTTGTTTTTCTTCGGGACCTGGGAGCGAGCTACGTACAAGTCAGATCGCATCGTGCCTGTTTGGTGTTTGGGCCCCTTGCTGACCTCGCCAACGGCATGCCAGACTTGGTAGACTCCACGACTCGATAAAGCGCGCGGTTACGCCAAAAGACGCCACAGGACCAATTCATTCGCCGGCCCCTGACACGATCGCCTGCGAGCGTGAAGGACGGCCCACTGACGACACACCAGTCCACCACGAGGCTTCATGCGCCAAGGGCCTTTTATCGCCATGTTTGTGGTGCATATGGCCGAATGTCCACAAGTGCATTAGCACGCTTACAGTCTGGCTTACAGTACACGATTGCATCTCGACTTCAACTACAGTACGTCTTCGGTGATGGCCAACGGCGGGGAAAACTCAAATTCCGATAATAGAAGCCGAAGTTCGGAACGACCCACCAACGAGCTCATTTCGACGACAAACTTTTGCTCACAGCATCACCATGACCGGACCAGCCCACTCCGTAGCGCCGTCTGCGGCGCAGCCTTGCATGAAGGCAATTCACTACTAGCCAGCCAGTATCGCCGGCGAAAGCGAGACTGCAACTGTGACTGTGCCTTGGAAGCCTGGCTCCGACTGGTACCCACGATGCCGCCAGCCGGACCACCACGACTGCGACCATCAGCAGCCGACCCTTCCACCAAGCGAACCAAGCTTGCTTTTTCGGCCGCCTCAACGCCTGTTCCGTGGTCCAGGAAATACATCGATAATGCACTTTACTTTTGCCTCGATGACGCAGAGGCCTGAACGTTCCCAGGCATCAATCAAGCTCCCGCTTTCTTTTTAGCTCCATGCAGGGACAGAGGGAGCGGCCAGATCGAAAAAGCACGCTATCAAGGCCGACATTGCATGAGGAAGCAGTGGCACGTCATTTTAATCAGGTTGTACTGGGGCTGCAAATGCAAAACCGCACGTGTGTGACATTTCCCGTGGCTCCACTAATCTACCACCCTTGTCTTACTGAAAACTCGTCTGAAGTAATGCAGGCTTTCGCGCCTCAAGATCCAAGAGGGCCTGGCCGAATAATCCGTTCGCCCATGAGAACCACTGCCTAGAGTAATCACTCTGGTTGAAGCTATTGACGCTCTCGTGGATCAGGCCCAAACGATCGGTACTGCTCACTATTTGCCCTAGCTCCTTGACGATTTCATCATCGTTGTCGCTCGTGAAAATGCGCACAATCGAAGCCATTGGCCATGCCTTGCCCAGTCCCTTGTGCGGTCCACCGATTGCGCTGATGACGGGTCCTCGCATGTAGTACGGGTTCCCTGCGCTGAGAACGAGTCGGCGAGTGTTATCGTAAGTCTCACGGTTGACCGGATACTTGTAAAAGGGCGCACCGAGAAGACTGGGAAGGTTGGCATCATCCATAATGATACGCCCGCCGAAGCCGTCAATCTCGTAAGCGTAGATTTTGCCGTATGTCTCGTGCTGAACTGTTCCATGAGTCTCGATGGCGTGGTGCAACGACTCCGAGAGTGCCGACATTGTTTTCGCGAGGGCTGCAGCCTTGGGATTGCTCAACTTTGCCATGATCGGCGCAGTCAGTGCCAGGTACGAACTAAACATCATGTTGGCAGGGATGAAGAGTTGGTAAAAGGTCACGTCGTCGCTTGGTCTGAAGCCGCTTCTGATGAGGCCTGTGCCGTTGGCAACCGGGTTTCCAATGCCCATGTTCCAAAACGTCTCGCTTCCACGGTTGGTACCTCGCTCGAATGTATACGGACTTTTTAGAACCTCTCCATCCGAGCCGTAGGTTGGCTGCATCATATCGTTGGCGACTTTCAGGACAGCCTCGACGGCTTGGACCCACTTGAATTTCCCAAAGAACTCGAAATCTCCAGTAGCGTTGTAGTAGTCTGCGGAGATTTGCAAAAAGGCGGCGAGCGAGTCGAGCTCATATTTGCACTCAAACACGGTGAGGTTGGAAAATTTCGGAAACACGTCATCCCCGACGCCGTATTCATTCCATGCTGGGGCAAGACCGCTTTCGACCGGGGGTTGAAATGAGTTGCAATATGGCGATGTGAGCATGTACCGCGCCTGCAGGTTGATGACTCCACGGTACAGGCTGGCAATCGAGTTTGGGTCGTTGCTCGCCTTGAGAAGCGGGAGATAGCTTTGCAGCTGGTTCGACGAGTCACGTAGCCACATGGCGTTGATGTCACCAGTGATGACAAAAGTCAACTCTTCGTCCTTGTTATCAGCCGCATATCCCTTCCACTTGATGGCAGTGTCGAGCGTGTTGGGAAACGAATTCTCAAAGAGGCGGTATAGATCGGGATCTTTGACGACATTCTTCATGCGTGTGACAGTATCATCAATGCCCTGAGATCTAAAGGTCCGGCATTCTTTCGACGGTCGTTGATAAGAAAGCTTGTATTTTCCGGAGCTGGAGGGCTCGTGAATGGCCTTGGAATAATCGTTGTAATCTGGGCATGCTGCTGAGGCGAGCAGAGGTAGGCCCAAGGCTGCGCCCAGGGTCAAGAGACTGCGCATATTGCTGAATGTAACGGACCGAGCTCGAACTTTGAAGGGGAGAGTGTGGAGAAGCAATATATAGCGACAAAGGGTCTGAGATATATATTGTTACTTTTACCTCTACCTCATGGTCGCTCGCTGGCTTTGCTCCTTCGCCTTGCCTTTTTCGTGGCGATACCCCGCTTCGGCTTCTCCTTTGCTTACTCTAGGATCCAGACTCCAGGGCTTGGCAACGAATCTACTAACCTGCCATAAAGCTAATTGGGTAACATCAGTCATATTACCTGTGATTATTGGCGGACCGAATGGTTTACCGGACGGGGAAGCAAAGGCTCGGAAGTACCTGGATGTTAACAGACTAGTCGGGTCCATAGAAAGCTTGTCAAATGACTCCAAATGCCTCCAAGGAGGGGGGATCGTCGAGATTTTGCTCCTATGCGGTTGGTGTTGAGCGATGTGCGGGGGTGGCAGGTGCCCCACAGATGTGGAAGGTGTCAAGTCGTATGAGCGCATCGCATGCGTGACCAGAGTATTCTGTGTAAACCTGAGGGCTTTTCCTAACGATTTTCCCGCATACGAGATATGATGAGTATAAAATGCATATAATGCCTAAAGGGGATGGATGCACTAGGTAGACTGTAACAGGTTAGCGCGTCAGCAGCCACCAGCTTACTTCCGAGAAAACGGACATCCTCATCTCTCCTCAAGACACAACAGATTTTCCATCATGTCTACCGTACGGCTCGTTGCTAAGATTGCTATGGCAGCTCAGAGACTTCATGCAAAGGCCAAGCCATGGGAGGGTGAGTGCAAGCAGAGATCCATCAAGGTACGCTCATCTCTTAACCAGTACAAGACCGCACGGTTCTGGCCCTGATTATCTGCAGTGTACCAAGCCAATGGCTTGCGCCGCTATTTCGGAAGTGAGCGGGAACTGGTGGGATCCTGCCCTGAAGATCAGAGTTGGTAAATGGAGATTCGTTTCGAGCACCCCTTCAACAGGGCTCGAAAGTATACCGACAGACTGTTGAAAATGTTTGATTTTCATCCCGACGGCGCAGGCTCCCAAGAATTTAAGACGAGATACAGCTTTCGCACTTCAACCCGATACCCCAGTGTTTACCTCTAAAAACGCGTACAGCACGGGCACGTTTCTCACATTCGTATCCCTTTTATCACTCACCGAGAGAGCGCCCATATAATTGCACAGCTTGAGGGCGTATCAGACCACAATGTACCGGATGGACTTGCTCAGATACTCCCCCCGCTGAATGCATTGGACTCTACGGGCAAATTCAAGATGCTTTGAGAAGAACACCATTCCCACAATGGTCACCGGCACTACTGTACAGACCGACTTCTCAGCCCAGACGTCTGCTGTAGATCTGGTCTCCTGACGCAGAATAATTTGGCAGTGGCCGCGCTTCGTTCTTCGCACCCAAGACCTACACAAGAAGAATGAGATTTCACCAAGAGATGACTGCAACCCAGATGAGAATGGTGCAGTATCGGATTGAGGCGCAGCATGCCTCCTGAAATTCAGGAGTCTTCATCGCTTTCTCTACGGCTTTGACAATTGTTGTCCCTTCACTGCTGCCGATGGGCGTGCGCGTCTCCTGGGGGCTATCGAGACAGAAGATCACGAAGCCTGATAAGCGGCTCTTTCAATAGGGGCTCTTGTGGAAACAACTTGCAGCATCTTCCACTCTATATATTGAGTACACATCAACTTGATTCCATGCTGTGAGCATCTTCAGAGCGGATCACTACAGCCTGCTCTCTAGTGCAGTTAGTGACCGGCAGCTGTTCCCACCACTCCCGTCACTGAAAAAAAAAGTGTCAACAACGTTACGAAATCTACAGAGAGTGTAGATTCGTCGCAGTATGGCACGTGACTACTCTTTCACCCTGCGCGTAGCGTAGAATGTGCTACGAGAGACATTCGCGCTACCGTCAGGACTGAACGATATCGGACAGAATCATGAACGTGATGATACAGAGTCTATTACCTGGATCTCTATCATTTCCTGGCCTTTCGAGTTGACGCTTGATGTCCTCAATCGCTCGCGCATCGTCGCATGGAGACTTGGGGTCGTTACACACGTTGCGACTTTCCCAACCGGTATCTTCTGGCTCGACTGCAAACACCTTCATGCCAGATGCGCTTGTTATGGGAAAGAAAACTGAAACTCGAGTGCATGGCCGCAGCCGTCGGAATGGATTGGAATCTCTACAAAACACAATCGCCGCTTCTACAAAGGAAAAACGTCCCGGCAACTCGCATTGCAGATGCCCTTCTCTCAACCTCTCTTCCAAGTCCGACACCATCCGCTTTATGACACAGAGTCCCTCGCGCGTTGGTTGGAACCTTCACATCCTCATCTCTACGGCCCTCTAAGGTCCGATGCTGGAGATGAACACCGCATACGACCAAGACCGGGCTGACGTTTGTACAGATCAAAAAGAAATGACCCTCCTGACAATTCTTGTCGGCTATCGCAGAAACCAGTCTAACGCAGCTGCAAGATTTATGATTTCCGGATTTGGTGCCGTCATTCGACGCCGAGCGATGCGTGCATCATCGACGCTTATTTAGTGGCATACGTTGCATGCACCGCATGCTGCGCAGTTTCGTTTTTCGTGGATCTTCGTAACATTTGGGTATAGCTCGGATGTTTACTCATCCATATGTCGTGGTCGTGCCACTGCGACAGTCAGTTTGGATACATTGATTGGCATGCGCGACGACTTACCTTGGACTTATCGGTGCATGGCTGAGATTTCCATTCGGATAGTATGATGGGCCTCTTAAGGCGAAATTTGGGAGGGTGCGGAAGGTGCGCTCTCGCACTTCTCTCATATACGCATCTTGCTCGGCGGATCGATTAAATCGGGTCTCATCGTCGGGCTCTCCGCCGAAGAAACGAAAGATGGCGAAGCCGCAGCACACGAGCCCACCAGCACCGAGGATAGTGAGGAAGATGATGAGAGTTGGAGCGATTTGGAAGCCCATGTTATCTCTTTTGTGGAGGAACATGGTGGCTGAATGCAAGGAGAATGTGGGTATGACGGGTGGCATGACGTTGGTTGTGATACAAATGTTTGTGTGACGACACTAGTGATGAGTATGCGCAGTTGTTTGCAGAGGTGTCTGTCGCAAACGGTGAGACGAAGGCAGTATAGAAATGGATGGTCAGACTGAGTTGTGCGGATGTTCCGGAAGATGCTAGAGTGTCCAGAAGGCGATTGAACGAATGGTCGGAGTCGTGCTGACGTCGGCTGATAAAAGCGATGTGGTGCGGCAAACGTTCCACAAGGGAGGCGTGACACTGGGCAACAAATACGGCTTACCTCTCAGGCGGCCTATATACTGCTGCCGCTTTCGTATCGGGAACCGCAAGGTTTGCTAAATCGTGCCCTTCACCTGCGAACGTCTGCCCAATGGGGCGTTGGCAACATGCGAAGCTGCATGATGCTATTGGCTACATGTCAATTTCACGTGCTCGGCAGACAAGGACAAGCTACACTTCCCCACTACGGACACGCTATGGACCACGATACGCCATGCTGTTGGCCTCAGGAACGCGTAATGCTTCAGCCATCTGCGTGTCTACGTGCGTGGAAAGGTTATGCCCGGGCAATCCGGAGTGGCTATGCACGAGCGCGGCTTTCGGCTTCTCGCTTGTCCCATGATCTTGGGTGCTTGGAAGGGCTCGGAAATGCTTGGAACTCATCTTCCGCGCTTCCACCCATCGTCCGTTTTGCTATTCGACCGTCCGCTTCAGGAGACGGGAAACAAAGATACAAAAGCCCGCTGCTGGAAAACCCGCGACGCACCCTTCACACGAGCGCCGTGTTGTTGCAGACTTTACTCAGCAAGTGGATGACGCGTCGTTGCCCGCACCTCAGACTTGCCGAGCATTGAAAACCCCACCAGATCACTGAGCTCAGGGCAACAAAGAGACCATTTGGACCACACCCCAAATCATGATGCGACATGCTATGACGCACATTCTTCTCAACCCTCCGCTGCCTTGGGTGATCTTGGAGTTTGGTAAAGTACATATGTCAAATTTAGCTGATGTGTTTCATCCCCCAGTCACGTGTCTCGTGTACGCCTTGTGTGCCTCGTGTAAGCCATTAGTTCTAGCGGTTTCCATGTCACCCATCCATGGCAGCGCGTGCTAGAACCATTAGCATCAGCCAAAATAAACATAACACTGCCAGATTTGGCTCCCCCTGCAGCATTGATCTTGGTTACTCATCCTGACCTTGGAGTCCTATCGTGATTGCACTTCTCAGTCCTCGTATACAGCTATTGATCAACGCCAACGCAAATTCCAACCAACAATTCGATGCTGATCGTTCGGCGCGTCGACAGCAGTGAGAATCCATCAGCATCGCTTCACCCTTTTCATACCTTGAGCCGAACTCGGTGTAGAATTCGATGTCGCAATCACCAAGTTTTACGGCTCGCTTGAAAAAATAACACGAAAAACCTTGAACCCAAGGCCAATCGGTTCACCGGGCACGCAGGAGGGGGTGCGATGAATATTGATCAAGTAAGCAGCCACGAGGTGCGGGACGAGCAATAGCGCGCGACCGGTTGGCCGAAGAACGCGATACGCCCGTAAGCAATCATCCGTCCATCACTCGCAGTCCGCGGCTTCCTGGGACCGCAGTCTGCCTTTTTGCTTACCTCTAAACCTCTAAACACCTCTCCGCTCGTTGCCAAGTTGTTCTTTGACAGGCTTGCTACTGCACACTCCCCTAATCCCCTAATACCTGTCAGCAGTGCATGTGCGCCATGGCTGCGGTCCAAAGAGTTGGTGGCAAACCAGTCAGTTGATATAGTTAACAGACTATAAGCCAAGATTTGCTTTGCGGCTTCTCGGATAGGTGCAATGCCTGGGTCACCTAGGTCTAGACTTCATCCAGTGCGACAGCGTTCTTCTATCATGGACAAAAGGGCGGATGATCGGAGCAGTTGTGAGGTTTCACCGGGCCTTGGAATATCGTTTCACCAAGACCAGAATGTCTGCCAGGGCAGGCTGTCGCTCGAGGTATGCTTTCGACACGGCAAGCTTGGCGTAACGAAAGTTTCAAGCGGGGGAACCCGGTGAGTCTTTTATCTTTGTAAATGGCTTCATACTCATATCAGGTGGTGTTTGCGAACGAGTCAACAAAAGCCGGTGATGGCGAACATTTGATTGATTTTCATTTGACTCGGCTGTCATGCGTTTGGTTGAGGAATGTAGGTACTCGCAAGAAGCCAGGCTATGGGTCGACGTTACGAAACTGCAATGCACCTAAAGAGCTTGGAAACCTGGGCACACCTAGACAACATGGTAAACACGTTACCCGATTCGAACAAGTCACGTCTGCTTTCATCCACCAAGAGAAATATCAGGACCGCTTCTGGAAATACCATGTAACTCTGAATGGTAGAATACGGGTTTATGCACACTGCCCCAAAACTGCCCGACTTTTGTTCCTTCATTCATGCTGCGGCTGCGCCTGTGGCGCTCCAGCGTTTCGCAAGTGCAGCCTCATGACATGGCATCGGCCATCGGGGAAAGTCAAAGTTCGGGTCGATCGGTCCGTGTTCAATCTATTCGATATTGCCCGAAGCGAGCGGTTTTACGCTATCGGGTATAGCCGCCAATGGGTGCGAGAACGCCCGTTTTGCTACTCAGTCTACAACGTCAGTAAGCTCGAGACCCCCGTGGGGTAGTGTAACGCTACAACACCCGGTAGTTGCTGCACATTGACCGTTCAGCGGCTGTTGTGTTACCGGAACCGAAATGCCTGTGTACAACCAGCCAATTTCCATAACAACAAAAGCGAAACTAACGGACTTCGGGACTTTTGGCCACCATGGCTAAAATCCTTCAATTTCACTTCTTCTGGTATCTTGAATCAAGTGAATACTTTTTTAGTCGATGAATTCGTCTTTGCCCAGGGGTTTAGAGTAGGAGAAGATAGCCCAAGTGTGTTGCCCAGACATGCCACAGCCAGTCTTTTGGTATTACAGGTGCCGAACTTATATTAGCCAGCGCTTCAATGTGCCAGAAGTCTGCATCGACTATATTAAAAAGCGGCGCTACTCCACCACCACGTGAACGGTCCATATTGCCACACGACTCAACAATGCCACACATGCCCATGGAACAAAGTGCCTGGCAGACAGTGGCAGACAGGGAAGTGACCCAGGAACGGCAGACGTGAGGCTGAAACCGGGTAGAGGGTTTGTATACCGGCGAAAAATTGATTGAAACGACGCCCGCCATGGCTTCCTGGCGTGGGCTTGCAGCGTTCAGAAACCAGGTTGTGGTGTGCGTCTAGATTGATATGTTTGATTGACAACCACGTGGGGCGGAGGTTTAGACTGTCGTGATAGATGAAGTTATGGGGAGGGGAGGGTATAAGAGGCGGCTCATGGTATGCTCTGGAAACAGTACAACAGCAGGTTCAATCTCATCCTTTCGACACTCACTCTACTTTACACACACATTCTCTCTCTACATCTCTTCTCCAGTCGTCTCCACCGACTCCCATCTCCAACCACCACCATCATGCTTTCCCTCCTCCTCCTAGTTGCGCCCCTCGTGGCAGCCCACGGCCACGTCGAAAGCGTCGTCGTCGGCGGCCAAAAGTTCCAAGGCTGGAACGCAGCCTTCAAGTACCAAA
This sequence comes from Pyrenophora tritici-repentis, assembly GCF_003171515.1. Classification (NCBI taxonomy): domain Eukaryota; kingdom Fungi; phylum Ascomycota; class Dothideomycetes; order Pleosporales; family Pleosporaceae; genus Pyrenophora; species Pyrenophora tritici-repentis. The sequence continues at coordinate 351,836 of NC_089392.1, read as the reverse complement.
GCCCCATCCCGGCCACCGTCGGCTGGCAAGCCGACAACCTCGACAACGGCTTCGTCTCGCCCGACGCCTTCGGCACATCCGCCATCATCTGCCACAAGCAAGGCAAGAGCAACGGTGCCTCGGTCCCCGTCAAGCCCGGCGACACAGCCACGTTCGTCTGGGACACCTGGCCAGGCACCCACGTCGGCCCCGTGCAAGAATACATGGCCGACTGCGGCGCCAGCTGCGACACGGTCGACCCGGCCAGCCTCAAGTGGACCAAGATTTCCTCCGCCGCCTGGAAGTCTGGCAGCAACCCTGGTGTCTGGGCTACCGACGACCTTATCAAGAATAAGTTCTCCTGGGACGTCAAGATTCCCAATGTTGCCCCTGGTAACTACGTCATCCGTCACGAGATTATTGCTCTGCATGCTGCTGGTCAGACAAACGGTGCGCAGGCGTACCCTCAGTGCGTGAACTTCAAGGTTTCCGGCTCGGGAAGTACTAAGCTGAGCGGTGGTGTTCCTGCTACTAGCTTCTACAAGGTGAGTTTATGCTTAACTATCTCTTCAAAGATGTGTGCTAACAAATGTGATCTTAGGCTACCGACCCTGGTATTCTCTTCAGCCTCTACAGCCCTTTCACTAGCTACCCCACTCCCGGCCCGGCTGTTACCAAGCTCTCCAGGAAGAGACACGCCAGGGACCTTGAGAACTAGAGCGGTTGTTGTGTGTTGTGGTCTGGTAGAAATGCTTGCGTCTCTATCTTGGGCTCTGGTTAGCTGAGGAGGTTGTTCTTTTCTTGTTGATACATTTTTTGGTTTCCACTTAGATGACGGAAAATACTGGATAGCGACAGTGTGAGTGGATCCCTGTTTCTATAATACTATAGGTGTGCACGGCACTTATAGTAGCTTTTATATACTGGCGTGTCAGGTATGATATGTCATCTAGGTGGTTACATGGATTTTGGGTGGAAGGGCGGGCATGGGCATGTATATAGGATGTTTCCTTTTTGTTGTATATAGACGTTGTATGAAGTATGCTGTTATTGCTGTACATATGAGCACATTGATGATGATGATGATGATGGTGCAATTCCTGCTACGCTCAAACATCTATAAAACGTAATCAACGTGAAAGACATGAACACCAAAGCCAATACAACACACACTAACTAACCAACCCTAAACCCATTCTAACATATCCCCCAAACCCTAACCATCAAACCTACCCATCTCCAAATAACACATCCGACACAACCTCAACCCCCCCTCGGGACACACCCACAACCCATACCGCTTAGCAACCACATTCGTCTCACAAATCTCACACTCTTCGCCCTTGGGATTGACCATATTCTCCCACTTCAGGTCGATGACGACTTCGGCTTCGTGCTTGTAGTTCGGTCCGCCGACGTCTTCGAGTCGTTTTCGGATGTATTTACGCTGGGCGTGGTTGCGTGCTAGTTCTTTCTTTTTGGTGAGTGATGGGGGCGAGTGCGAGGGGGTGGGGTGAGAGGGTGGGGTGTAGTAGGGGGGCGAGGGGGGCGAGGGGGGTGAGGTGCTGGTGGGGAGGAATGGAGAGGGAGGGCATGGGTTGGTGGAGGGCGTGTTGGCGGAAGGTGTGTTGGAAGATGGGGTGTTGGTGGAGGGCGGGTTGGTGGAAGTCTTGTTGTCGGCATACGCGCTGAAGGCAGACATAAGGAGGGCGAACGGGTTGGAAGCAGGCGGGTTGGTAGACGTCGTGTTGGGAGATGTCGTGTTGGAAAACGTCGTAATGGAAGCCGTCGTGTCAGCGGAAGCCGTATCGTATGCAGGCGCACCGGCTCCACCAAGTCCTTCAGAAACCTGCAGACCCTCATCCTGGGATCCCTTCGATTGCCCCGTCGTCTCACCATCCCGCAACCCAGAATATTCTCCTTGCCCTTCTTCCCGTTCCTCCACATCCCCCTTCGTCCTCTCCGTCTCACAAGCTTCCTCTTGTCGCTCACATCCCACGTGCCTCATCGCCAGCTTCACCGCCTTCTGAACCGCATCCTCATTCCGTCGTCTCTGCCAATTCCTATGGTCTTCCTAAATAACCCACGCAGTATGTGTGGCGCCATACGTATTGTCGTACTGAGTTTTTGCCGTCTTATTCATGAGTGTGTGTTCCGCCTTGTTAAGCTATTTCACACACACACACACATGAAGTTAGCTGGCGTAAGAAAGGGACGATGGCTTGCTTACCTTTTTGCGTAATGATCTGATGGCTGCTGATATAGTTTCGTCTGAGGCGAATATGTCTAAGCCTAGAGTGGCGTAGTGGTCGTAGACCGATGGTCTTTGGGGTGATGTATTGTTCATGGTGGGGAAGAATACGGTGGGTAATGAGAAGTGAACGGTTGGGTAAAGCGGGTGATGCGTTGGTGAGAAGGTGTGGGATGGGCGGTTTGTTTATATTGGGTGTGGGTCTGTGCTGCGATGCGGAAAGGTGGGGGAAGAGTGACGCTGTCTGGAGAGAAGGAAGTAGTGAGCGATTGTCAAAGGGAAGGATTGAAGGTAATGGAAGAAATAACGACCGCGCCATACGAGGTAAGAGAAATAACGTCATCTATACAGTTCTAATACATACACTCCTTTACCTCTGCATCGGATGCTGACCAAACTGGCTACGATCCCCCATCTCAACACCATGTTTCTGCATCGCCTCCGCATACTCCATAACCTCCTCCTCCCACTCTTTCAGCACCTCCACCCCACCCCCTTCAAGTAATCTTTCAACAGCGCCAGCAAGTTTCATAGCATCCAACGCAGCCTGATTCGTACTAGCAGCAGTATGCGGTCTAAATCCCGCCAACGCATCTCCGAGCAACAAAACCCTACCCCCATCAAGCACAGCAGCCGGCGCAACAACATCAGTAATAGCCTGTACAAAAGGAACCTCGGTCTTATTAACAATCTCCGCAAACTGTGGCGGAAGTATCTGTCTAGCCGTTTCCTTCTGTCTTGCCCGAACATCTTCTTTGATACCACCGGGTGGTAGGGTGATGTGATGTCTCATCCCCTCGTTATCCGTCATGAGCTCCACATGCTCTGGTGATTCTTCTGGGTAGTTTACATACCACACCCAGTTCAGCAGTCTTTCGCCAGGCTGGGTGGTTCCGTGTTTTCCGGGGATGGTGTATGCTAGGATTTGATGGCCGTCTGTGTGGAAGAATGTGAACTTTTCGATGAAGACGTCGGTTTGAGATACCGCCGTTTCAGACACTGTGCCCCGCCACGCGACGTAGCCGGCATAGGTACGCTTCACATGTGGGAAGTATTCCTCGCGCATCTTGGAGCTTGGGCCGTCGGCTGCGATGACGAGGTCGGCTTCGATGGTCGATGTCTCGCCGGACTTGTGCTGGACGATGAGTTTGACAGGGTCTGAGAAATCTAGTTCTGCTGATGATTTTGGCACTGAGACTTTTGTGACTGTACAACCGTACTCATATGATGTTTTTCCCTCACTCTCTTCCGACACGGGCACTTTGGCATAAGAGGTCTCTGTGCCGTCGTAATTGGTGCGTAAAAGGTGGTACAACAGGTCCCAACTTGTCATCCGTTGCTCTTGATCATGTCGGCTAATTACTCTACCACCCTTGTCAAGATATAGTCGTTGATGGCTTGGAACCGTCAATGGTGTTTGGCTTCGATCGTGCGTCTTGAAAAACTTCTGCACATCCTGCCCTGCGACAACACCAGCGCCCTGGTCCTGCAGAAGCGGCGTTGGGTTGCGTTCGAAAATGCGGATGTTGAGATCTTTCCGAAGCCGCTTTAATGCAACTCCGGTTAGGATTCCTCCTAGTGAACCTCCGACAATAACAATGTTCTTGGGTTTTGGGGTCATGATGGGATGTGTTGGGAGAGAAAGAGCTGGAAGTGAGTCCGTGGCCCAGGACTACATATCATGCTTTGAGACTGCCGTGATCTGCTCAAGGATATAGTTTGCATCTTTTGTTGATATGACGAAGTGGATGACGAAGTTGACTGAAGATTGACACTGATGCGGAGCCTCGGCAGGTGTAATACTGCTTAAGTCATCATGACGTAGATGCAGTTACGATCTCCCTACCCCAGAAATCGCGGTAAGTAGTCATTGTCTATTCTGAAGGAAACGATGTCTCATTTCCATGCATATAAGTATTGAGACCATGCTAAATACAGACAGGACGCGTCCTCCACCATACATGTATGTATATTTAGAAATTCCCAAGGCCAAGGTTTTGCATATGTAATGTACAATACGAATCATGCATTTTTCGATACAAGTATAATCTCACTTTCTCCTGCCAAGTCAATCTCACACTCTCCGCCAAGCCCATAGTCTACGCAATGTAGAAATTTGGGAAAAAAAACCACCCCCCTGATTCACAAGCGTAAAGACACAGACGTGGTAATGTTAAAAAGAATAATGTTACATTATCATCTATGAAGAAGAGAGAGAGAAGAGAATCGAAAAAACCCAGAGGTAAGTCCCATGGGACACCTGCCACAACCCCAGCAACCAAAAAAAGGTCCAGCTCATTTACCCCGATCTGGGGGGGGGATAAAGAATGGTATCACAAAACAACAGCACCAGTAACGCGTGTAAACATGTCTTCCACACTAGAACAACTCATCATACATTCCAGGCTCCGTGCTCTAAAGCATGACCATAAACCCAGCCACAAGCGCAGCAAACACGCCGCTGAAAGACTGAGCGTTGAACCCACCAGCAGCAACGTTAGCAGTAGCTTGCGCAGGACCAGAGCTAGCAGTAGACGTGCCATTGCCACCAGCGCCACCAGCGGCACCGCCAGCGCCACCAGCCGCGGCGCCGCCACCGGCAGAAGGCGAGGTAGGCGTGTTTCCGCCGGCAGCACCGCCAGAGCCAGCGGCGCCGCCAGAGGCCATACCGGGAGAGAGAGTAGCAGGGGCTTTAGCAGCGAGAGCGGCGAAGGCTGCGAGGGTTTTGTTTCCGGTTTTGGCTCTGGGAGGTATGTTAGAATGGATATATGAGACGATGTACGATAGAATACTTACGCGTTGATAGCTCCAACCATACCTCCCTGGCAATGCTTGGCTTGCGAGCAGTAAAACCAGATGGGCTTTGTGTCGGGAACGCGAATGGTGTAAGTGAGGAGGTTCTTTGAGGCAGCGGCCGAGGCGTTTGTGGGCATGAAACCGGAAAAGAAGGCGTCGGTCTTGTTGGGCATGATGTTTTGAATGGGTACGCAAGGGTTGTCAAACGTTGATTGTACGACGGAGTGGTTCTGGTGGGTTTGGGTCAGCTGATTGTGTCTCTAGTGTTGAGAGTTTGTAAAGGAGACTTACTTTGGGGTAGAATTGGAACTGGACCAAGTCGCCGGCTGCGGCTTGGATGTCGGCGGGAAGGAAGACCAAGCTACCGTTTGAACCTCCAACCATGACGACGTGTGTCTTGGTCATGCCGGCAGCAGCTCCAGCGGCTCCTCCAGCTGCAGCAGCACCTGCTGCGCCGCCGCCGCCCATCATGCCGGTGCTGTTCATTCCCTTGCCTCCCTTCATCATTTCACCCATGCCAGCAGCCATTGAAGGTGTAGCAGCGCTCTCAGCTGCTGCTGCAGCTGGTTCCTGGGCATATGCCAGGGCCATGATGGCGGCGACGACAGTTGCTCTTGAAAAGTACATGTTGATTGTTGATTGTGAAGTTGATATGCGTAGTAGCGAAAGTGGTATTAAGATTCCGATTGGTGATCGAGTCTCGTCAAGAGAGGGTAATAAGGCGACTAGCGCTTTTAAAAAGGTGATAAAAAGGATATAGTCGACCTGGGCTAGCCAGATGTTGGTTATTAGAATCTAAAAGATTGTGAAGAAAAGAAGGCAATGAAAATGCACACAAGGAAACCTGATATGCTGAAGCTGATGATGATGAGAAAAGCCTGAACACTGAGGGGCTATAGGCTGTCTTAAGGCATGCAGAGTTGCGATTGCGTGGCTAATGGCGGTTAGTCACCTTTCCGATACGTAAGGCTGGAGCTGCGACGTTTTGGAGGCGGATGGTGCTTCAGCCGACTAGTCTGGGGAAGGAACCCTGCAAAACGAGGCTGGAAACGGTTATCGCCAATGACATTTGATCACCACAAAGTCGGTTTGAACATGATTATTACCATGCAGTATACATATGCGCACCAGAGACGTGTCAAAATTTTGCGGAATTCCGAGTCCGTTGATGCGGTTGCTATTGTGTGGTATAGACCAAATGGACATGTTGGTGTTGTCGACAAACGCGGCCAGGGTGTGGAGGATGCGACGCGCTTCGCGTTCCGTCCGTGTTTGAGCCCAGCTGTAACATGCTTCAGGCCAGCCGTGGCAACGGGCTGCGGGAAACCGATTGAGGCAGGCGTCCGGAAAGTCTGTTTGCGAGATTGTGCATAACCGGTAACCTGGAATTATGGGCGCAACGGTGTATGACAGTTCTGAGGCGCCAGGCGCCGCTGCGCAATGTTTCAAACATGTCAGAATTACCGCGTCTATGATTAGGTATACAGAAACTCCTGCCTGAGTTGTATGACATGTCATACGAGAAGGTGACGGAAGAGTACAAGTGCATATTCGGGCCTGGCGCCTTGTCCGCTTTGTGGCTACTGTATGGCGTATCTATCTCTAATGCGACGAGTTTCCGTCTGGTGTCGACGTTGAAAATGCTGCCTAAGCATGGGCTTGCATTGCCTCGAGAAAGCGCTTGTAGTGCCTGGCACCCTAGGCCCCAAGGGTTCTCAGGCGTGTACGTACCACGTATGATGGCCGTACCGCCGTGAGGCGCTCTGTTTGCGTATTCAAACTTGCCCGTTGCGGGACCCATTTCAATGTTTGAGCATGTGTCTGGGCGTTTAGTTGTATGGCCCATGTCGTCCATGTCATCTTCGGAGTATTATCCCGCCTCTTATTCAAAAGTCTAGCACAAGCTGTGGTGCCAGTTTCTCCAAGTCCTCGACCTGCAAGAAACTATCCACACTGCCAGTTTCTTTGGCCGCAGACTCCCTCTCGTCCTTGCTCCTCAGAAAGGCCTCGGTGACGAAGATGTCGATGTATTTGCCCACCAGCTTCATCGCGCCCGTTTGGATCTGCATGTTTGGATCGTCAAAGTTCTCGAGCAGGAGACGGGCGAGAAGCGGACGGGGAACAACGGGTTCTGCGAGCGGAGAATTGGCTGGTGGAGGAGCGGAATGAGTGGGCGCAACATCTTCCATGATGGAGTCCAAGTCGTCGCTATCAAAATCGTCTGCGTCTTTCTCGGCAGCTACGTCGTCGTCGTCGTCTGATAGGTCAATTATGTCATCTACTGGCCGAAAGCCGCTTTTCGACGCGGTCGCATTGGTCTTCTTCGCAGCGCCATTCGCGCGTCGGGCAGCTGTTGAGGCGCGTTTTGTGGCCGTGGTCGGCTGGGAAGTCGCGTTCACAGGCCGCGGCGGGTTAAAGGCCGGGCCCTTTCTGCGCACGCCGTTCGCAGGCGCATTCTTCGGAGGCATGATGGGATGTCGTTGAGCTTGAGTTGAGTTGAGCGGTGGGGCCATGTGTGTCCGTGTGGAGCGAGAAGACAAGGCTTGTTGATGGTGGCCGGCTTGTAGATGAAAAAGCAACGAACAACCCGGGGCGCGCTCACATGTACGTCATACTCAATAAAGACAGCGCGACACCACGGATCGCGTCACCTGACGTGCATCTAGTAGAGAAGGAGAGAGTCGGCATGCTCCAAATATACTTTGCCGTTATATCCTGACTCTATGCCGCGGAGACTTGCAAGTCGTGGCTTGCTCATCTGAATCCTCGATTGAAGCCTAACGCCTCATTGCTTGTCGTTGCTAGTCGTCTCCAACCGAATCAACACAGTCGCCTCATTCTGTCCCCACGACACGGCTCGCCCTCGTATTCAGTGTCCACACAGCGGGACGCACGGACGCACGGACGCACCGCTCTACTCGTATTGACAATTACGGCTACTTGCGTAGTCTCCCGTGGCTAACCAAGGCCCGGTAAATGGTAAGACTATGACTATCATCTCAGATCTGCCTACGCCGTGCCAGCATGGTGCCGTGCAAGGTTGGTTTCATGGAACAAAAGAAGGCGATCAGCAGGGAGCTAGCAGTCTGGTTGAATGGACGTAAGCCCATCTGTGGGGAAATGAGTACAAGGTTGCAGGTGCAGCGGGTAGGGTACTTGGTTGTACAACGCTGGCAGCAGACCGTTTGTAAGGGGTTTGACGTGCAGGGCGCCTGACACATAGTACCAGGTGGACCTGTGCCACGGCAAGAGGGTTTTGCAATGGAAATGATTTTGGTTCAGCGCCATTGATGCGATTGTGCCGTGGTGCAAGTATTTCGAATCCATCATTTCAGCAGTGCGAGACATGCAAGGCTGGGCGGCTAGTATCCGCGACGTCTTTTGCTATTCTTGTCCTGCTGGCAAAGACAATAGACATTGCAGCTGTTATCATGTACAGTAGAAGAGTAGTGGAGAGAATAGTGGAGATTGGTAGGATGCTGCCGCCTTAGGGTCGAGACTCATCCTAGTACCTGCATTCCATGTGCGTTTCCATAGCTTGGCACACAAAGCAGAAGGCCGCAATATGCCATGGAAATCACACTGGTGGACATGTGAGGACCGTGGTATGAGCCTTGCTTCATGTGGACGACATGCGCCCATCTAGGTAACGATGCGTCGGCCATACCGTCTGATGTGGCTTGCTTCCAGACTCTGGTCACGGGTTAGGTGTAAGCAAGGCGGGCCCAGATAGAGTGCTTTGTGTTGCTGCAAGTTCCCGTCCGCGTACGCCCAAGTGATGCACGACAAAGCTTCTGCGAAACCACTAAGAACACGGTAGATGGTGGTGACGGTCAAACATAAGCCGGCCAGGGTCTGGGGGTGGGGTAGAAGAATTGGCCGACGATGGAGAGGTCGATAGTGGCGCGGCTAGGAGCACAGTCCAAACGACAAGTGAGTGGTCGTCCTCGCTGCTTCAGCAGGGAGGAAGGTGATAGCACCTGCACCGCGACAGGGTTGCCCTTTCCCTTGCAGAGGGACGCTATTTTCATTTTCTCCAGGCAATCGGCAGTCGCGCATCGTACAGGTTAGTTCAGGCAAGTGCAGCTGCTCAGCTGGCAAGAGCGACTTGACAGAAGTTTCAGCCGAAGGAGCGCCTGGTGGCGTTGGTCCCGTCCAGAACATGACTGAAGCAGACATTCCGCATACATTCCAGCCCATGGCTTACTGAGAGAGCCAGCTGCGCCGCTGACAGCAATGTGTTGGAGGTGCTCTAGTGGCCGATAGTAGCCCTCACCGCCGACGCTTGACCTCTTCCCGCACACGCCAGCACTGCATGCAGATAAGGACTTTGGGCACAGCCGTCTCCAGGCACGCCACGCCAAACGTCAGTCCGATTCCTGTGCATTCGCCCTAAAGTGCATAGTGGCCCCACCCCTGTCGCCATACCCGAAGCCTGGTCCTCTAGGTGGCATGCGGCGAGACTTGAGCCAGACGCTCGCCGTGCTATATAGCACATAGTGGTTCGCTACAAAGAGACCGGCATGTAGCACCTGCTCACTCAAACTATTGCCTTCTTTTGCCATTGCGGGGTCCTCTCTTGCACGTCATCTACTAGATTTAAAACTCCCGTCCAGTTAAAGACTGAGACGTGCCCGATACAGCACAATAGACGTGCACCCTCTTGCATGTTGCACCAACGTCCTCATCAATATCTAGGCGAACCCAATCCAACTTGGCCCTAAGGAATTCACCGCAGCTCCCAAACAAACACACGACCCGTCGTCCTTCAAATACTGCCACTGTTCCTGCCATCTTTCATCTCACCAATATGCCCCACTCGGCCAACCATTCTACATCGACGGCAGCCAAGATGTCACGCCCATCGTCAACATCCACATCGAGCAATGCCTTTCCCAAACAAGCCGGCTCCGCTCTACTTTCACCCGAAAAAGTCGGAGAGCAACTGTCACCGTCACCCTCGCAATTCTCCTTTGCTTCTTCACCTCACTCAATCCAAGAAGCCGAGGCCGAACGAAACCGACCTTACAATACCGCCGGCCATGGACTGCGCCCCATGACATCGACGTCGCGGGCGCGGGCGCAGTTTTACGAGGACCAATTCTCCTACAAGGACGGCATCGTGTCGTCAGCACGCGAGCGCGTGACCAAGGACGCTCCCATCGTAGCCGAGCTGCGGACCAACGTTATCGTACGTTAAATTGCAGGCTGCGCGTTGTTGTTTCCACAAATAACTAACCTGGTGCAGATCAACGACGAATACACTCTAGTCACCGACCTCTCGCATCACCTCTCCATGCGCTATCAAAGACCCGAAACATCGATTATGATCACTGTCAATCACTCGGCCTGTCTGCTTCTCGGCGGATCCTTTGAGCCCACCTACATTCTCACCATCAACGCACTACCTGTGCAGGTGCAGCCCACGACCAATAAGCGCAATGCATCCCTCATCCAAACATTCATGGCTGAGTCAATCGGCGTCTCGCCTGACCGGGGCATCATCAAATTCATCCCCATCCCCGAAGAGAGTCTAGCCATGAACGGCATGACTATCCTAGGCGATATCGAGCGCATGGAGCGACAGACGGGCGAGGACTCGAATCACATCAAACGTGCCGTGACCAAGAGTTCACGCAAGTCTGTCGTCGCAAAAGCAAAGAGTAGCATGCAGCTCTCTCGTGGTCTGTCCAAAGCTGACCCGGTTCCAAGAGCAGTCGTCGCCGCTGAGCCTATTCATGATGGGCCACTTGATTCCGGAGTAGCCGTCAATGAGCAAGGCATGAATGAGAAGCCCAGCGACGTCAAGCTCACTAACAAAAAGTCCGAACCGATGCTTTCACTCATGGGCAAAAAGAACGCCTCGAGACCCCAATCGAGAGCAACTACAGCCGCACATCCTCCGCCGCCACCTATTCCTGCCTCCAGACCTACTACACCAGCAATTAGCAAGCGTAAGAGCTTCATGAGCGTCTTCCGTCGATGATCCTGTCCAACAACAACAAACCCTACATCGTTAGCATCGTCTAGCAGTATCCACTATCGGCATACCCGGCATCTTTTCCTCCTTCTTCCCCGATGGCATAGAAAAGTAACAGACGACGGAACGTGACCGTGACTGTGACCGTGTACTTTTTTTTCACGCTACACACGTAGGTCCGGGAACGCGCAACACAGACCGGACGCTTGTTTGTACACCCTCATCCGCAGCACATCTGTCAGATCATGCATATCGCGCTACACAACGGCGCCACATCATCGTCGTCCATTTTGCGACGACCCGGCATTAAACAAGGCGTCTTGGGGCTTTTTTTTTCTTTCCCTTTTCTCTCAAAGAGGAAACAACACACATCGATTTGGTTCTCAGTACAGTTTCGGCACCAATATACCCTTTATGGCTTTTTTCTTTTTCGTCTTTTCCTTTGTTACACGGCTCTTCAAATGGCCTGGAAAAGGGCTTTACATAGAATTCTTAATGGAGACGCACATGTTATATGCACGGTTAATATTCATATTGTTGATACACTGCTTGCACGTTCAATGGCCAGAGTCACGATATACACCGCTTTTTTTTGTGACAGTGATTACTGAAGAATTATCCCTCCCTTTGCATTCATTACCCAACTAACGTTATGAATGGTACGCCTGAACGTTCTGTTCGCCGATACAAACACACACATTTCTTCCTACCACTGCCTAACTGCCTAACTACCGGTACATACTCTACACCGACTCTCCGCGTCCGCGTCTGCCTTAGGCAACCACACTCATATCGCTTGCCATTCGGTGCGGGCATCAACGCCGAATCGGCCGGCCGACGATGATGCGGTAACCGCGTCTAGGAACATCGACCGGTCCGTCTGTGTTTTTCTCTCTCTTTCTCACTAACATGTTTATTTCGCCGGTTCATCGTCAGACGAGGCTTACCTTAGTCTAGCCCTAGAGCTGCGCGCTAGGCTAAACGCCATATCGCTGCTGTGTAAGCGAAGGGACCGCGCGACCAGACAGCGAGATTCCCATAGTGTATGTACGGTACACGTCTAGACCTGACGGGCTAATTGCTGCGCATCTAGCCCGCGAGATGGGTTGCCTGAGCGGACGGCACGTGTCGTGTGTCTTCAGGTTAGATCAGAACCAGGCCAGACCAGACATGAAGAACGCGACAAGGAATTCGCACACATCACCCACTCCCGTCCCCTCCCGTCCAGTCCAGCAAAACTCCCTTAGCGCATGCTCTTCCCACACTAACCGTCTCCATGTATGCGCTAGTATGAATTAAGGTTTACCGGCTTTTCTTCTTCAGCTCTCCACGTTTTTTTGGGCGAGCGCGGGCGGACGCGGCGCGGCGCTTTAGGGGGTCTGAGCGGGGGTGGATCTGGGATTATGGGTTATGGTAGGAGGTTAGTCTCGGATGGTTTAATGTTGGTCGTGATACTTACTGGCTGTAGCTGTGTATTCGCATCACATGCTCTCTATCATCTCTTCTTCCCCTACCTATCCATCCTCCGCCTTCTCCGTCTTCCTCGCTGCTGACACTCCACCCCCCCTCGCTCGCTCACGCACGGCTTCTTTCTTCGGAAATTCTTCATCGGGGCCTGGACACGGGTGGTGGGGACGGCACAGCACGAGAGCACACGAGACGAGACGAGATGTAGAAACACGAGATCCTCTTTTCTTTTCGCGTGTGTGGCGTTTTGGGGACCAGGGGCGCGAGTGGTACATAGGTAGGCCTAGATTGCTTAATGTGTGGGTACGGTACGGTAAGGCTGCTGCGACTGGTGGTGGGCCTGAATTACGGTACTTACAGATGCTTACTTACTTACGCGGTAAGGTAGGGTAGGGGTAGGATGCTTGTACGCGATACGATGCAATGCGCAACATCCACGTTACTTACGTGTCGTCGTCGTCGTCTTTGCATGTCATGCCTGTATTCAGCAATCCTCGTGTTGTATCATCATTTTGTTTTTGTTTAATTACTATGTTGGTGTTTTGGTGTTGCTTACGCTGTCAAAATTCGCGATCGAAGAGAAACCCCTAGCCATGCTTACGCTTGGTCAGGGATAGGGATTGTAACGTACATTACACGAGGGAGATCGTCGCTGAGATGATGTCAGAGGGGGGAATGATGGCCATGGTTATTTCGGCGGCTTTTCGTGATCGTGATGATGATGGTGAGGGTGAGACTTACGTAGGTTTTGTACTTAGGGGGGTGGATGTGTGGACCTGGTTGCTGGGATGGCGTTGTGGGGCATGTTTGAGGGGTGGGAGGCATGGCATGCGTTCTGTTGCTTAGTTATGTGTTGTTGCACCACCACACCCACATTCCAACTCGCAACTGTTTCCTACTAATCAAGATATATACTAGATTCCGTCTCCCAATAACATCTACCGTATACAAAACCATATTTCTATAACCACCACCCTCACAGAACAACACCCCGACCGGCGCTCATTCCTACTCATTCCTACTCGTTCCCGACTTGTCTTTTCCTCCTCGTGTCCATGTCACCGGAGTTTTTTTTTCCATCGTAGTCAGTCGCAACCTCGATCTAAATATATGCGTGCATGTTCTATGATAGGACCGGGTTAAAAGACCGGGTAGGGTGAAGAAGTTTGTTCGTGATGATCGTTCGCGTGGTGTTTCAGGACTGCTTTTTCGCGCGCCCTTCTCTCCTACTCACCGCTCACGTGGAAAAGAAGACATATTATTTTTCTTGGTGTGAAGGGTGTGTGAAGGGAAAGATAGGTTGGTAAGTGGGGTGGGGTTGTGAAAGAGTTGCGCGCGCGTGTGTGTAGAGAGAGTGGGGCTGTACAAGGGGGGCTCTTCGTCCTTTGTTTGTAATGAACAAGGAGTCTCGTTATGCTGTCTGCGGGATAGCTTATCATGTAAAGTCGATCGCACGTCCACTGTGGAAACGCGAAGAATTCTTGTTAGGTACGTATCACATTTTTGTATATCACCGTCATAAAGCCTTGCAGAAAGTTTAGTTCTATCATTTTTATTTTTTGGTTAGTTATTCGCAAAATCATCCCCTATCCTCTTGGGCAGTGTATACACACATAAACACTCAACCCACCAACCTCTCACTCACCTAATCAACCCAAAACCAATTGCGAGGCATCGCGACAGTGAGGTTTTGAAACTCTGCAACCTTGCCCAGCAACAAGCTACCACGGTTAGAACAGTCCTTAGCGACTACCTTGCGCACATATGTACAAAAAGGTTGCCAAAGCCTAATCTTGCGACGTGCCAGTAATTCTTCCACTGCCTCCTTGTTGGCCTGTATCTGCAAACGAGCCACTTTCGCCATATGAGCCATGATAAAACGCTTAAACAAAACACGCCTGTTTTTAGCGACATCTCCAACGTTCGAATGGTACAGGACAAGGGTCTGGTGAAGTGGCCGCCAGAGCTGGAGCTTGCTCTTGCGCTTCGTAACTGCCTTGGTGAGAAGGTCGACTTCCCGCATCCAGGCCCCACGGCGCATCTTGGACCACCGCTTCTTCACCTTGAGGAAACGGACGGAACGGACGTACTCCATGGCAAAGAAGATCAGGCTGTCAAGCTCCTCTGAAGGCGCCTTCTCATGGCAGAAAGTCACATTTGCAAGCAAAATCTCGTCGCTGAAGGGGTTGATAGAAGGCCAACGCTTGGGATCCTCGGGCTCATCGGGCTCATCATCGGAATCGGAATCAACCGAAGAGAGGGGGGACTGTACATCTACAGAGATGGGAGAGGTGCCGGAACCTGCCTCGTCATCTGCAGTAGGCACAGAGGCGTTGAAATTCATGTGTGCAATGCCCATATCCTCGAGCATGTGGGCAAACTCGTCCAGTCCAGCCTTCTGTTCCTCGGTGATCCAGGAATCTGGGTCATCATCAATTGATATCGGGTCAGAATCGTAGTAATCTGTATGATCAAACGACATGTCGCGACTGTTGTCAACGGGGGTCGGGTAATACATATCAATAGACATCATCTCGAGCTCGGTAGGAGTCTGCGTAACCGGGCCAGCCTGGTTAGTCATTGGGGAGATGTCGTTCTGCATATTCGCCAGGAGTTTCGGGAGTATGCTGATCTCTGTGTAAGTGAACTGGAAAGCCATGCTTCCAGACTCCGCAACAATCAATCGGATCGGCATGATTGATTCCTATCTAGGTTAAAGGCTGCCTAATGAAGTAATTCTTTAACCTATATAGGAATCAATCATGTCAATCGATTGATTGTTGCGGAGTCTGCATGCTTCTCTATGCTTCTTAGTATGAAGAGCTTTTATACGACCAGAAAAATAATTCCCAGTGGCATGATGTATACACAATTGCAGGTACGCATGTATCTACATGTATTCACTATGTATGTTGAGTCTAGCACGTGAAATAGGGTGGAAACTCTGTGTAGTCGCAGTAGATTCGTCCAAGGTCTATACGGCTACAATGCCCAGTGAATTGGATCCTGGCGACGAAGAGCTTTTTACCATGGATGGCGCATCTGAACATTCTTTTCATGCTCATGCTAGTCTCAACCACTATGGATTCTACAAGGGAGTATTCCTTTCCATGCATCTATGCGGTATGGGGATCTGTAATGTCTACGCCTCAAATCGCTGCTCAGAGCAGAGGCAATCGGTATCGTAATATATTTCGCGAGATACCTAGATATGCACAGTGATTCGATGCAAAGCATTGCGAACGGTACCTGGGTACTTGGATGCGTATGGGAATGGAGGTCAACATAAGCGCTAAGCTCTCGAGCATCTACGTCAGTGTAATACTCATATAAGTTTTCATTTGTATTTCTCTTAGATTCCTTCACAAATTGAAGCGCACTTGGTATTAAAAAGCGAAACATAAGTACAAAGCCAATAGAACGCGCAACACACTTCCACCACCCCTACCTAGTCGTTCCCCCTACATCCCCCCGGCCACCCATTCACCGCCTTGACAATCTTATTATTATTCCAACACCTCGCCCTCACCCAAATCGGCGTCTTAAACATCGCCATCCACTCATGCCTACCATGATCCGCAGGTTTATCTCGATACTCAAACTTCCACGCTGTAGTTCCCAATCCATAACACCCATTCATATTCGGCAGCAAAGTCTTCTGTCCATAATCCCACGTCGCAAACCCAGCGTCCTCGACAGTATACTGACCGAAGAAGGCCTTGTACCAGCCCTCGCAGCGGCCATAAGCAGGCGGGGAGGCGGCCACGGACGGTTGCTGCGGCGCGGGTGGAGTTCGTGCTTGTAGTCGCCGTTTTCGAGGATGTAGCGGCCGCCAGACTTCTAGTCTATGGGGCCATCTTTTGTGTCGCACGAGTTTATGAGCTTCTTCATGGATTCAATGCATTGGTCTTTGGAAAAGGCTAAGATGTCGTTGCTGAGGGTGATGACGTAGTCGTGTTCTTCTTGGGTGTTTTTGTCTGCTGCTTGTGGATAAGAGAATGTGAATTTGTCTTTAACTGTACACGCAGGGGGCTTAACTCCGAGGACGATTGAGCGGAGGTCCATGAGTTCGGAGAGGGCCAAGGAGGCTATGGTTAGGTGGCCGGCTTCGTGGTGGAACTATGGTTGTGAGTAGGATGTACATTGAGATATTATGTGAGTGATTGTAAAAACACTCACATTACGACCAGTGTGTTCAGGCATACCCATACCAAACGTCATGTCAGAACCTCAGTTCCCGGGGCAGCCTGGCTGTGAAGGTCCTCGGGAATTGAGCTCACATACTGCCATCGAGAACCCCTTCCACGAACGCCAGAAAAATGCCAACAATAAAGATGGGGTAGAGGTGCATGATAGACCAGTGATTAAACGGCTGGAGAAATGAGTGGCTTAACGAGTGATTGAGGTCCTAGATGGTGGGCCAGCCTGAGTTCACAGAGCACACCAGGTACATATATGTCGTGCTACCTACAGCTGACTCAAGTTCCACGCCGATTTTATCTCACGGACCCATGCTTTCCAACTGCAAGGCCTTCCAACAGGCTACAGCTAATCAAACCTGCAATGATCTCGCTAACTTATACGGCTAATTCTAGTAAAAGCAGTTCTTTGCCCGGAACCAAGGTGTGTCATGGATAGGGCTAGTCATATGTTAAACGGATACATCTACGTAGCAGCTTTTCAATGCTGTTCTGTACTATACCATGTATAAACAAGGTGTACCTAATGGCTAGCGGCTTCTAGCAACTGTTGGTCCGATCTCAGAGGCTATTCATCTTGAAGTTGCTCGCTATATTTGTTGGTATTTTTGGCAAGTTGTAGTTGGGCTTGCCATTGTTCCTGGTCGGACTTTAAAGCATAACTGTACTTAAAATAAGAACACTGCGCATAGAACGAGTCCTCCTTGGCTGCCCTTTAGGTCCTGAAGAAGCCGATCTATCTGAATTTAATGAATTTTCGAGGTTAGTGGCGGTCGTTGATGGTGAACTTGTACAGTATTTGCAAGGCTGTAGAGGCTATCGAACGAGCGGGATCAACAGCTGCCCCCTTTCTTACCCCTTGATAAACGCCACCTTGTACGCTATAAGTAGTCACACCCTACTCGTCATTATTATACAGGATAGTTATGTGACCCACTTCACCCGCCTTGGCTGCGGCTATATAGGCTTGGCACCCACCTCCTTATCTTTTCTCTTCCCGTTCCCCATCTTTCAACATCATGACAATGGCCAAATTAAGGGACTGGATCAAGAAACACTTCAGGTCCAAACCGAGCCCGAAAAAGCAATCCACGGACCAGCCACCGTTTCTTCCCTCACCACGCCGTCCTATCACACTAGTATCGTTTGATACACCAACATGCCTTCTCTTCAAGCTACCCTACGACATACTGAACATAATCCTTACCATGGCCTTTGGTGGGCGTACCTTCCATGTAGACATCGACCGTCTAGAGAAAACCTGGCAGTGGAGCAGTACTGTCTGCTACGAACCTGTGGTACGGCGACAGATATATTGGACACACCTTCACATAAGCATCTGGTACGATCAGTGTCCGACAACCTTCCACAAAAGCAAACCAAAGTGCCGGGACCATGAAAGCGTTGGAATTATGGGGTTCCTGCTGTCGTGCAGGCAGGCGTACACTCAAGGCATTGATGCACTGTACTCTACCAATACGATCTGCACTCGGAGCGAGTCCCTGCTCCTTCACCTCCCCAAGTTGATCCCGACCAATCGGCTCGCGTCAATCACTAAACTCGATGTGTTTATCACGGCGCACTGTAAACAGGACGACGGCGGCAAGTTGATGTGGAACGTGGACCACTTGAAGCCTATTCTCGACAACATTGCCACGCACTGCCATCAAATTCACACCCTATGCCTGGTTATCTTGTCCCAGGATCAAGGCGACCAGATAAATAACGGTCCAGCGCTGTCTTGGGTCGACGCCTTCTACAGGACCATGTCGTTGCGTAAAATGAGAGTGGACCTGCCCAGAAGGGCTTATTTCAAGTCAAGAGGATGTCGCGTGACCTGGGGCAGAGATCTATACCATCCACGCGAAGCGCCGATCAAGGATGCAGCGTACCACAGAATGAAATGGAGGTGCTTAGATAGCGAAGAGCCTTGGGAGCAGTACAGGTCGGTCGAGCGTTACCCATACCCACCGCTGAAGCTGCCGGTACCTGAAGATGAGGATGGGAGCGTGGAGAGCGCGGGATACTGGCTTGCCATGGGCGACGAGGGACCGATGTGGCAACCTTTAGTATGTGTTTTAATATGAATGTGGCAAGAGGCCTTTGTACCAAGGGTATAACTATACCAGAAATGATTAACTATAGAAATTAAAGCTCACTACTCTACCGTACTAGCCTTACAATGACTTGTTTATTGGTCCACCAAGCTTATTGATAGGTTTCAGATGGCTACTGCTTACAATTATTCGGCATTTTCAATAACATTCCAAGACTTACAAAGGCTTAATTATGTATTACTGATTTTGGAGTGTGTCGAATGGCTAGAGAGGAGATAGGCTAATACCAATACTAGTGCAAATATCCCCGCTTTATCACTCTTCCCTCCCACTCCAACACGCACGTGCGAGACTACAGCGAACCACAACAGAGTGCGACACACCAAATGATCCGACCCTAACTCTGAGCAGCACTTAGGATTACGACAGCCCGTCCAAGTGATGAGAGACGGGATGGCTTGCGCGGCATGTGGCATGTGCTATGGCTCGATCTCGTCGTCGACTTCTGACTCAACTACCATCTTTATTTACAATCGATGACGTCTCAAGATTTTTGGAAGCGCTTTGATCTACGTGAAGAGGATAGAGAGACATGTTTACGAGTATTACGGAAAAGATATATAGGGTGTGAGGTAGAAGAGTTCGGGGAGCAGGGTTACTGCAGTTACACCTTATTAATCACACCTTCAAACCGCGCGGAACATAGCGCAGACGACGATGCACACCGCAATCTGGGAGGAAACGGTATCAAAGGAAGAGCTGGACTCATTGTTCAACTCCGGCCCCCGCCGCATACCCTCGATGTGAGCACCGCGTGTGCCGCGAGCAAGATGTACGCGTCGCTAGCACCGATGACGCAATCTCTCGAACTGCTGTTACCTGGCGGATTGTGGGCGTACGAGATGGAAAAACTTGCCGGCACGTCTCTTACAAGATTATTGCCGCGCAAATGCACGCTCAGTAAACAGGCGTGGTTAAAGCTACAGCGACTTGTCGTCAGCTTTGCAAACTTCATAGCGCATACATGGGTATCCTCATCGATGGTGCAGACACCATCACATGACCGAACTACACGTGCCGACTCGCCCATGGACGAGAACTTGGATACGCTTTCGCGATGCTCAGGCAAGGTTGGCTCAAGCATTGTTCATAGACTGGAGAAGCTTGCCGCTGGTCTACCCGATGCTTGGCTGAGAGAAAGAGCAGACAAGGCACTGTGTGCTGTGCAGCGCATGACTAACTATCCAGTGGTGTTGAATCACGGCGATCTTATACCATCGAACATCCTTGTCGAAGAGCAGACTTGGGAAATCACAGGCATAGTAGATTGGGCGGAAGCGGAGTACCTGCCATTTGGGACCTGTCTGTACGGGCTTGAACATCTGCTGGGATATGTCGTTCCAGCATCTCAAAACACTGAACTTACCTGGGTATATTTCGATGACGCGGAGCAGCTTCGAGGCTTATTCTGGACGCGCCTAGTCGCAGCCGTGCCGGACTTGAAGGCACAGCTACAAGATGTGAGGATGATGAGAGATTTGGGCGTACTGCTTTGGCATGGCATCGCTTGGGACGATGGCGCAATCAATCGCGTCGTCAACGAAGTTGATGATGTGGAAGAGCTTGCGAAATTGAGGGCGTTTCTCGGTGCAGCCTGATCGGAAAGACAGTGTCGCTGCTCTGTCAAAGGTGAGGAGGGCCGGAGCCCTGCGCTGCAGGGGTTTTTATATTTCTCACTCTCTCTTTCTTGAAAATGCTTATGTCTTATCCCATTCATTGTCATTATCTCATTCCAAAGCCTTACGCGGATGAGAGAAAGCTTCTACGCAGATTTTCGATGTTCTTCGGCGTTGATGGCCGGCGAGTACGTTGCGCCTTCCCTTTGCAGAATGGGTGCCCCTTCCCACACATACGGCACCTTCTAGATACACATAGGCAACATCTCAATCTTGTTTACGACTCAGCATATCTGCTCTCTTCTCTAGCTCCTCGAGAAACTATTATCGGGTTTCATCTCACCGCTGAAATCAAAAAGACGACGTGTTGAAACGACCATCTGATTCTCACCGTCACTCAAACGACCAGCGGCATCATACAGGGACCGGTAAGCTTACACTGCGGACATTATTTGAGATGGCTTGTATCACCGGTGAGCGGTGAGAGACTGACGAACCAAGACAGAGCAAGGATGGTCTCCACTCGGCGAAGTACTGCAACTGCACAGTCGACACATGCTGCCACCAAGCCCCCAGACTTGACCAGGCCTTCGAGCGATACTATCCATGTTTACGTTCCTAGTAACCGTAAGGCGAATGAGATGCCGATGACGCCGAAGACTTCCAGTACTCCCGGTAAGGAGCCCTCTGGCAACATTAGTGAGCATGTCCTCAGCTTGACATCTCCTTCCACCGGCAATGTTCCGGAAGAGATCCCATCGAGCAAGTCCCTAATCCCAAGCGAACCACCCGGTCTTTCTGAGAAAGCTATCTCATACTCTCCGCCCAAGCTTGCTCCGAAGCCATTAGTGAATATGAGTGGTAGCTGTCACAATCCCATCATCGTCGAAGAGACCTTATCCCCGCCCCGTCCCATAGTACGAGCACCGAAACGAAAACATCGCCATGGCGGTAAGAAGATTCCAGAGCCCCATCAGTTCATGGGCAAAGGGTACAAAGATTTGTACAACTATGGCGTTGCAAGGCTTGATATAACGGCGATGCCTGCCCACGGGAGCACATTTACTGGCCACAAAAATCATGATATCTATCGAATGATGCATGCGAAGATATCGGCAGCTCCAGACTTCCGTCCCAATGCGGCGCGGGCTCATCATACCCCCAACGCGTCTTCCGAGTCACAGCATCTTCGACCCGCGCATATCCTTACGCAACAGCATGATCAGTCAAAGTACCAATCCCCATATACTCAGCCTTATGTGTATCCAACTCCGATGATTTGTTATCCTGCGACTCCTCTCCAGAGCGAGAATATGCTCCGCGATAAGGCAGCGCAATATGTTCGAGAGTTTTCGGGAGCGTCGAAGCACAAGAGGATGTTATCTGATGTCGGATCTGTCAGAATTAGTGACCAAGAAGGTGAGCAGAGGATGATCAATGATCAGCATAGCAAGCCACTTCTACAATACAGTATCATACCCCCATCTACACCTCAAATCAGCGCTCACAGGTCAATCCACCAAACCGTACACCGCGGTATCAACATCCACCATCTCGCCGAAAACACCTCACTCATAACATCCCTCCTCCAAACCTATCCAAGTTCATCCAACCAAGGAGGACTAAGAGAAGATATCTCAATATTAGCCTCACTACAACACCAGCATATAACCGAATGGCTAAAAGCAGAGTCCCAACACTCGCCCAAGCGCAGAAAGAACAACACCGACGCCAGCGCATTCACTCCAGACAACCGCAAAAGAAAAACCACAACACTGGAAACGAGGGTCGCGAACAAGGAAGACACAGCGCTACGCCGCGTCTTCTCCGCTGGCGCAGATATGTGGCAAGATGGCACTGGCCATGGTGTCGCTGACGTTTTCGCCGCTGCGCCCACACCGCCGGTTGCGCGTCCTACACAGTACAGTCGACGTGCCGATAATGTTTTCGCCAAATCGGAAGGCGCAAAGCATACCTCGCGTTCTGGATCTGGCTCGACGAGTCCTAACAATACCGCACCTACGACACCGAAACGCAAAGGTACTGCGAAAAGGAGCAAGATCTCGTCATTGAGGAGCCCGGGCAGGGATGCTACTACGCCTTCTTCAGTGGCTAAGGGTGCACCACGCAAGAAGCTGTTATTGCGTTTGAGGAAGTGTGTTCCACACAAAGGGGAAGAGGAAAACGGTGACGGAGACTCTATATCGAGTGGCTTATCCTCTGCATCTTCTCCCTCAGCAAATTCTCGTTGATCAATTACAGCGGGATGAGAGAAGCGGGATAGCAGTGCAGAGTAGGTAGAAGGGAGGGTGTTTCTGTGTCATAGGAAGGGAGGGGAGGGGGGCGAACAGGCATAGAGAGTGTAGTAATGGAAGTAAAGAAGCACGATATCATGTAGCGATTAGCGTGAAGAAAAGATGATTTTTTTAGGCCACAACAAGTGCCATACTGTTGTGATGTATCCATCTATCAAGTCTCAAAAGATTTTGGTCCGGGTATCTTGTACCGTCTTTTCTCTTCTACTTGCCTACCACACCATAAGACATTCACCCATTCAACCGAAAGAAACCATAGAAACCCACGCGTACCAAAACCCGCTAATTCCCCTTATTACCCCTCTTCCCGCCCCTCTTCTTCCTTTCCACATGCCCAAGCAGCGTCTTCTTAACGTCACCCAAACTCCTCTTATTCTTACTCTTCGCCTTACCCAGCGTCATCAAAAAGTTCTTCTTGCGCGCCTTCTCCTTATTCGTCGTACTCTTTCCCTCAGCCTCCTTCTTCTCCTTGCGCTTGGCAGTCGTGGACTGGTGGTTGGTGTCGCGGTCCGCTTTAGCCATTGCAATCTTCTCTTCTTTGGTGTTCTTCTTGCCGATGGAGGCGGCGAGTTCGATTGTTTCGGCGGTGATGGCTTCGTCGGCGTGGCGGGCAGCGAGGATTTGGGCGCGTTTGTGGGAGGGGAGGGAGGAGGAGAGGGTGGAGGAGGCGCGGAGGGCTTGAAGTTGTTTTAGGTCGGCGGGGGTGAGGATGGTGGTCGTGAGGAGTTTGGAGATTGATTTGTTGGCTTCGGCCTCCTTTTCAGAGATTGTTGATGCTGCCGGGCCTGGTGTGGGTGTTTTGGTGGTGTCGAGTTTGGCTTTTTTGGATGGGCGGCTGTCCTTTTCTTTCTCATCTTCTGAGTCGCTGATTTGAATGTCTTCGCCGTCGCTTTCCACGTTGATCCAGCCGCCGGAGTCGTCGCTGTCGCCGTCGCTTTCTACGTCCCACTTCTTCCAGTCTTCTTCGTCGTCATCCTCGAGCACGACATCGCCGTTGTCTGCATCGGGATCTAGACCGGCTGCTTCGAGCTTCTTGCGTCGTTCCTCCTCCTTCCATTTCTCGAGAAGCTCAATGCCTTCGATTTCGCCAATGGCCTCCTCGCCGTAGCGCTTCTCCTTGATAGTACCGGCGCGTATTCCCATTGAAGCGTCCTTGCCACGGTCGCGCTTCTTGAGAAGATCCGCACCGACTTCACGGTAAAGCGATAGCAGACCCTTGGCAGCCATCATAGTGCCCTTGTCTTTGGATTTGCGGTACTACAAAACGTCAGTATATCAGTTCGGACAGGGCAGAGTCTCACGTACCATGACCAAATCTTGCAACAAGGTATCCGTCATCGCTAGGGGCTGCCTTGCGCAAATCTCACGGATGGCGTTCAATCCTGCTGCTGCAACCTCAGAGGCTGATGCTTCGGAAACAAACTCGTTTGCAATCTTTTGCACCAAAGGCTCGAGAACATCTGGGGGCACATAGGTATGCGTTGCTTGCGCTAGGCAAGCTAGGTAGCTTGTAACTGAGTTTTGCTATCATAACGTTAGTAGGGACTAGAAATGGAGAAGATGAAAGGTGCTTACACGAGGAGTAAGATGCTTCAAGAAGTAAGAGTATAATGGGAGAACTGTAAGCTGATGCAAACCAACAAGTCGGGTTACAAGCTGGAGAACCAGAAGCTTGGATTCTAGCGCAAGCTTGTTCTTGGAGTTCTGGACATGTTTCGAGAAGAGCGTCTCGGCGAAACCTTGAGGATCGTGCAAAAGGTGAAGGGCTGAGAAATTGAGTGGATGCGGTGCATGCTTCTTCTTCTCCTTCTTCTTTAGACTGACAGCGGCGTGCTTCAGATCTCGGGCCTTCTTTTTGCTCTTCTTGTTAATGCCCGCCTGATGCCTCAGTTTTGCCATGTCGATGTCATTGTCGTCGTCGCTGCTCTCCTCTGCGGCTGCTTCTCTCTCCTGATCACCACCAAGGAAGAACCTTACACCACCCACTATGGTCTTCTCGTTATCGCTCAACGCTGCTAATCGCATCACCTCAACGGTGCGCGCGTCGGTCCAAATCTGTCGCTTCCATAGCTCTCGTGTGATCTTGACTGCCAAGAATCCCCGCGGTGCAGCGCTGTCTGCTTCCAGCAAGTTAAACAAGGTTGTCTGAAGTGCCTTGTTCACTTTGTGGTTGATCGTCTTTGAGTTGGATGACCGTACATCGCTGATGATCTTCTCGAAGCAGAGTTTCCTCAGAGACTTGCTAGGCGTGGTGATCAAGACGGGAAATAGGGTATTGAGGAGCGTGACGGAGTCTATGACGCCCTTGTTCTTGAGCAGACATATGCTGCTAACAACCTTGTCTCTTAGATCAAACTCGAGCACTTCATGGTGTTGAAGCAATATGTTTATGAGATCTTGAGGGAATTGCGCTGTAAGATCGGGATAGAGGTTCGAGGTATGCGATACAAATTCTATGAGACTAAAGGTGTATCAAGTCAGTCATGTTCCATGTACAAGATGCGCAGGCCGATATTACTCTTTTAGCGCAACAAGTCCTCCATCAGTAGTGCTTGGGTCGGCAAGAAACAAGTCAAGCAGCGTGCGATACTGTTGATATTGTTGCTCAAAGTCATCTCGGTAAGATTGGGGGTCCCTCTTCAGCTTGAACCTGAGCGCGGCATGGTCCGACTCAAGCTTCTCCAAAGCGCCCACTTTGCGCTTCATCTTTGAGTTGGGGTAAGTAACACTGGTCCCGGAAAGGTTGCAATTTTTGAGACGATGAAAGTAACCACTAGGTCAAAATGCGTCTACTATGTTTTTCTTCTGCGTCTCTGTGGGAAACGGCGGTTTTCCTCGGTAGCTGTGTTCTCGTCTATTACCCTCGTCGAGATCTTTGTCGCAAAGATCTTGAGGTGAAATTTTAGTGGGGCCGCCCCCTCCCCTGGCTGAACCGGACCGACGCTTCGCCGAGGAGCTATGACCTTTGGTCATAAAGATTTCAGGATTCTCGACTGCTATGCTAGCAACATCTTGCTGGTGTCGCAAACCAGCGCGCGTCAAGTCTTACAACAGCACATTCTGCTGATTGTTTCTTTACATTTAGTACAGGGACTCTGTGCGCAATCGCATATTCGACGCGACGATAGCATCTGGGCCAGTGCCCACTGTCGCCCGTCATGACGAGCTTCTCAACCATGTCCCTCTACGCCTTGACGGTGAAACAGCCCACGGCGACTCAGGATGCCATCTCGGGTGATTTTCTGGGAACCGGCAAGCAGCAGATCCTCACAGCGAGTGGGTCGCGGTTGGCTATACTAGAGGTCTCGCGGAGGCAGAAAGGCTTCCAAGAGCTCTATTCTCAGGATGTATTTGGCATTATTCGCGGCATCGCCAAGTTCAGGATTGCCGGCGGTACCAAGGGTGAGTCCATCCCAGCCCTCCCCGCTACAAGCAGTATAGTGATTTTCAAAGCACACGACACCTTCGAGGTCGCACTTGGCTGAGCCTGCGTGGACTGGACTGTTAATCATACCAAGCACCTTTGCTGACTCTGTAGACCACATTGTCATAACCACAGACTCCGGAAGACTGGTCACGTACGAGTACCTTCCAGATGAGAAAACCTTCAAGACGGTCCATTTTGAGACGTTCGGCAAGTCTGGAATACGTCGTGTCGTCCCGGGCGAGTATCTGGCAGCTGACCCGAAAGGGCGCGCTATCATGATTGCTTCGACGGAGAAGAACAAGCTCGTCTACATCCTTACTCGAAGTGGCCAGACGGACATTGCCATCTCCTCACCGCTTGAAGCACACAAGCCCCAGACACTCGTTTACTGTCTCATCGGACTTGATGTTGGCTATGACAACCCAATGTTTGCTACACTGGAAGTCGATTACTCGAGTTCGGAAACCGACCCCACTGGCGAGGCGTACGACGAGATCAAGAAGGAGCTGGTATACTACGAGCTGGACCTTGGTCTCAATCACATTGTACGGAAATGGTCAGAGCCAGTTGATCGCACAGCCAATACCCTCTTCCGCGTTCCAGGAGGCCCCAACGCACCGAGTGGTGTATTGTGTTGTGGAGAAGACAGCATAACATACCGTCGCATCTTCAACAACAAGTCCAATGTCCACCGATTGGCGATTCCACGACGTGAGGGAGCCACCGAGGACCCAAATCGAAAGCGTATGATCATCGCTGGTACCCTATACTCTCTCAAGGGTGGTGACTTCTTCTACCTCTTGCAGACAGAGGACGGCGATGTCTTCAAGCTTACCGTCGATGCCCCTAGTGGTACAGTTGAGAAGATCAAGATCAAGTACTTTGATACCATACCTATTGTCACAAGTATCTGCATTCTCAGAGCAGGTTTCGTCTATGCCGCCTGCGAGTCGGGGGACCGCATCTTGTACGAGCTTGAATCTCTGGGTGACGAGACGGACGATCCGGTCTTTGAGAGTGACCAGTTCCCCGTGGACCCGGATACCTCTTTTGCGCCTCCATTCTTCAAGCCTCGAGCCTTGGTCAATTTCACACCAGTCGAGTCGATGCCCAGTCTCAACCCAATCATGGGTATGGAAGTTGCCAACCCCGCATTAGAGGACGCGCCACAGGTGTACACCATCAACGGCACCAGCGGTCGGAGCTCCTTCCGTACCACCAGAAATGCTCTGGAAGTTCTGGATCTCATCGAGTCGCCTCTGCCACAGAATGCTTCCGATGTGTGGACTACGAAGCTTACGAGTGGGGACGAGGCAGACACCTTAATTGTGCTCTGTCTTCATAGTCGAACACTCGTGTTGAAGATTGGCGATGATGTGGAGGAAGCCTCTAATACCGGCTTTCTCCCAGACACGAACACGCTTGGTGTGCAACAATTCGGCGAAGATTGTATCATCCAGATCCATCCCAAGGGCATTCGTCACATTCAGGGAATTCAATTTCCTAACGATGATGCTGACGCAACGCATGCCAATCTCATGGACTGGCACCCTCCAGCGCACCGAACCATCGTTGCCTGTGCTACGAATAACCGTCAAGTCGCAATTGCTCTCAGTTCTGGTCAAATTCTGTATTTTGAATGTGACTCCGATGGTTCGCTTGCCATGGCCGAGGAAGAAATTTCTCTGGATAGCACAATCAACTGTCTGGCAATGCCCGATGTTCCTGAAGGCAGTGTACGAGCTTTCTTCTTGGCAGTCGGATGCAGTGACCAGACTGTCAGGATATTCAATCTCAGTCCTGATATGGACGGTAACATTCTCCGGAGTATCTCTGTTCAGGCTCTTACATCACCGCCCAGCGACCTCACCATCAATTTCATGAAGGATAGGTCGCCGCGCGGCGAAAGCCAATTCCTTCACATCGGTCTGCGAAGTGGTGTGTACATTCGCTCAGTACTAGACGAGATGACCGGTGATATTGGCGACACTCGAAGACGTTTCCTAGGACCCGAGCCTATCAAGTTTGCAAAGGTGAACGACGTTGCAGGCTCGCCTGGTATCCTAGCAATGACTTCCAGGCCATGGCTAGGCTACACCCACCCTCGCACAGGAGTCCTACAGCTGACACCGCTGAACTACATTCCCTTCAAGTCTGCGTGGAACTTTGATGGTTCCCAATTCAAGGGGATCATTTGTGTGAGCACTAATGAGTTACGGTAAGCATCCCTTCTTCTTATCTCTTTTCCTTGCTGTAATGATGAAGACTTGTACCCCGAAACCATATGAGGGCAACAAAATTTTCCAATTGTTCCTACTGAAAGCAGCTACCTACTTGCATTTATCACAAAAGACTTTGAGAATCAGACACTGACTAGCAAAGAATCTTCACCTTCAATGACCTCACGGACAATACGACTTATGAAAACATATCGCTCAAGTACACGCCAAGGAAGATGGTAGGCTACCACGAACAGGGTGTCTTCTACGTCATCCAGAGCGACAACAACACTATTAGTGCAGACAGACGCCAGCAGCTGATTGCGCAAGGCAACACAAAGGAGGACAGCAACGTTGAGCAAGAGAATGATACCAACGGCGGTATGGAACTTGTTGAGACCAACGGCGACGCGGCCGACGGAAGCACCGAAAGCGAGGAATTTCCTGCGATCGACTTTGGCTACCCTAGGGCTGAAGGCAGTTGGGCATCTTGTATCCAGGTAGTCGACCCTGTGACCGAGAAGGCTGTCGTTCACACAGTGGAGATCAATGGCAACCAGTCACTCGTCAGTGCTGCGCTGGTCTTCTTTGAGAGCCGTGGTAATGAGGCATTCCTGGCAGTCGGACTTGCCAAGGACCTGAGCTTTCAACCTTTCAAGTTCTCTAGTGCATCGATACAGGTGTACAAGATCAGCCCAGATGGACGCGAGATTGAGCTCTTCAATGAGACAGCAGT
The DNA here is from genome assembly GCF_003171515.1 of Pyrenophora tritici-repentis. Lineage (NCBI taxonomy): Eukaryota > Fungi > Ascomycota > Dothideomycetes > Pleosporales > Pleosporaceae > Pyrenophora > Pyrenophora tritici-repentis. The sequence goes on along the minus strand of NC_089392.1, from coordinate 322,734 downwards.
CAGCGAACCACCACTAGCGCTTCTTGCCTTCAAGGGTAAGCTTATTGCTGGTGTGGGTCGGCATCTGTGTCTCTATGACTGCGGTATGAAGTCATTGCTTCGAAAGGCTCAAGCACCAAACTCTGTTCCCACGCGCATTGTCGATATCAAAACCCAGGGCAGTCGACTTGTTGTTTCTGATCAGGCGCAATCTGTCACGTATTTTGTGCACAAGGACCAGGTTCACCCAAACCGTCTCATTCCCTTTGTCGACGATAGTGTCGCTCGGCATACAAGCGCGTCTGAGATGCTGGACTACGACACCACCATCGGCGGTGACAAGTTTGGTAACATTTGGCTAGTGCGCTGTCCCAAAGAGATTTCTGAATCCTCAGATGAATCGCCAGATGGTTCAGATCTTCTCGTAGACAAGAGCTACCTAGGCGGAACTCCAAACCGACTCGATCTGATTGCACACTACTTCACCAACGATATCCCTGTTTCCATACAGAAGGCCAACCTCATATCGGGTGGAGACAAGGTCATCTTCTGGGCTGGCTTACAGGGTACATTGGGAGCACTCATTCCCTTCACCTCTCGCCGAACCCATAAGCTTTTCCAGCAGCTAGAACTCACCCTCCGGTCAGAAGACAAGCCACTCTCTGGTCGCGATCATCTCACTTACCGCAGCTACTACGCCCCTGTCAAGAGCGTCATTGATGGTGACCTCATCGAACGCTACTTGGTGCTATCGAGTGATAAGAGGGAAAGCATTGCTGGTCAGATGACAGGTTCCGAGTGGACCCCCAGCAGCATTGACGAGCAGATCTGGGGCATGAGAAGTCTTTTCGCTTTCTAGTCAGGCACCAATACTTCGGAACTTGTCGTATTTCAGCAACATGGCGTTTGGAACTCTGGATATGGAAAAGCAGCCGGTGCTTCGTTCCGCGCATGTAGCGCTCTGATGATCAATCGGCGAGTAATGTATTTGTAGATACGAATGTAGGTCGCAATTGACCCAGTGATACCCAAGAAACATCGTCTCAATTTTGCATATCAATCGTGAAAAGCTTAGCCTGTGGTTTCGGGTGGGATTATATTGAAGGGATCACTGATCAAGTTTTGGCTATCCCATCACCCTAATTTTCGTTTTGTCTCCCTCCGCAGCTCCCTTAACTCTGATACGTCCCACAACTCAGCACCCCGCACCACCCTACAGACAAGAACCAATAAATGGCTCCAAACCCTTACCAGCCACCACTGCCATAACCCACAGCCGCAGTCCCAGTCGGCCGAGCAGCAGTGCTGTCCTTCCAACCACCAGTACTACGCGTAGACTCGTCCGCACAACCCGTTGGCATAGGCACGTGCGAGTGGCGCCATCCAGTGGATTTTACCGTACTGAACGTAGATTTGGAGACGTGTTTGTAGGGGTAAGGGGGGAATATTGGGAAGCCTGTTGGAAAGGTTGGGTGGGAGTTTGCTGGGTAGGTTGTCGGGTAGGGGAGGGGAGTGTCTGAGGGGAAGTTAGTTGAAATGTAAGAGATGGGGAACGGGTGGTAGCGTACGAGGGATACCAGTGTCGAAAGATTTGTGCGTGTGTACATGGGTATGAACGCTTGAGTGTGGGACTGTTCCTGTGGAATGGTAGATTGGGGGTGGCATGAATCCGGTGGGTAGACCAGGGAAGGTTCCGGGGACCCAAGGCTTGGAAGTTGGAGTTGGGTATTCAGAATACTGATCAACTGGGCCTGGTGCTGGTACGACTAGGGCGGATACGGAAATGAGGCCGATGAGGAAGACGACGAGGGGGAGATGAGAAAACATCATAGCTGTAAAGATCGATTGAACGATTGACGTAACAAAAAAAACAGTAGTTCCCCTTAGATAAGAATTTACTAAGAATGCTCTACAACTCCTAGCTTTTGCCGACTCAGGGGCGGTTCATATATGTCTTCCTGCTCACCCATGTAGTACAGCCACGGGGGCGTCTTACTGCGCAACACCTACAAAGGTACGCAAGCAGTATCACATGTTTCCGCGCCTCCCACGCACTCAGCTCCCCAACAATCGAACACGGCGAAGTTTTTCCCGACGCCTTCTCCTTATCGTTCATCGCCTATCCAAAGGCAGCGAAAACATTTTGGCCCCGACGACGCCACCAGTGTGACAGTCGGACACCGAGGCTCAGCCTCAACGCCAGGAACACGGGTAGATAATTGATCGCGGCGCAATGGCATTTTACATGTTCTTTGAAGTAGAGTCTATGCCATTGGGTGTCTACTCTGTATCCTTGTTGAAATTTCGGGCTGGAGCAATGAGCGGCTGAACGCCACGACGGAGCCTTGTTTTCGTGTCGAGGGATAGAGTACCTACATAGGAGGTGGTAGGACGAAGTGACGTTTTCGGTGAGGCTAGATAATCTCAAGCCACGGACGGCCCCAGATCTGCGTTCCCAAGTGGTTGCAGAAAGGTATATATAGGATTGCGGTCTTTCGGGAGTGGTACTGGGGTCACGTGGGGGATGTAAGCCAATGTTGGCGGCGTGTGCTGCTTTTCAACTACGCGTGGTGATTTTGTAGACTAGGGGAATAAGCTCCGGAAGACTGGTTACGAATAGGGTAGTGATAAAGCAGATCGAGATGTTGATGGTGGTTGTCCCGACGCTGACGAATACGTATGTAGACTGCGCCCGTAGCCGCAGTCTTGCGAATGCGGTTGCGATAAGCCTTTCGCTTTACGCGGCAGCCTGCACTAACATTACGCAAGTAAGCGCATAAGCAGGAACGGAACGGAGTTATTCGCTATACTTTCTTTCCTAGTCGTTTCCCATATTATCCATGCGACAGAATGCGGTACCCCACGAACCGACCTCGGGGTGTACTCAACTTACCTATGACGTACAGCGAGTAGACACGGCAAACCTTCCACACTCATCATATAAAATCCATACCTTTCCCGACAAGTGAATTACACGAGCAATTTCGTAACTGAAATGGACTAAGAAAGGCTAGAGAGCACATGGCAAGCCGCGTTCCTCGCTTAGAAACGGCATGGTCGACAGGTACCGGATAGTGTACCTGGCATCGGGTAATGCACCTAACACCTTACGATAGATTTACCTAAGCTTTTCTAGAGATTTCCAAGCATTAGTTGTAGTCGAGATACTCCACTGTTTTTCAATCTGTATGCGAGTTAAAATGCCGCTATGCCCTGACCACATAGGTATCGACTTGTACAACCACGCACTTTTCACCACCACAGCACTCGTACTGTAAACTCGTGGAATCTACTCTAGCTACCCATCGAACCACCCCAGAATAGACACATTCCCCAACAGACTTACCAAAAACCGGTTATATTAGCCCACCACACCAATCCCAACCCCACAATGTCATCCCCCATCCTCCAAGACCTCGCCCGCTTCATCGCCTTCATAAACACAGCCGACCCAACTCTCGGCGCAGAAGTCATTTCCGAATCCGCAATCTTCCACGTCCCCTTCGGTACCTCACCCCTCAAAGGTCTTGACGGCTACCTCCAAATCCTGGGCATGATGCGCGCCGCCTTCCCCGACATTCAATGGACGTTACAAGAAACCATTTGCGAAGGCGACAAAGTGGTTGCGAGGTTTGAAACAAAGGGTACGCATGATGGTAGTTTTATGGGGGTGCCGCCGACAGGGAAAGCCATTTGTATGTCAGCGGTTAACATTTATCGGTTTGAGGAGGGGAAGGTTGTGGAGGAGAGGGGATTGCCGGATCTTTTTGGGGTGTTGGTGCAGATTGGGGCGATGGGTGGTGGGCCGCCGCCGGTGGCTGGGTAGGTGGGGTGTGTGGATATAGGGATTTGTGGGATGTTTGGTGATAGCAATGACTGTTGTGTGTGAGGATGAGCTTTGGATACTGGATAATACTAAACTCTTGAATTTATTGCTGTTATTGTACATCTGTATTACAGTCATTGTTCTCATCGACCACTCTTGCGCCAAAGAAACTCTTCCGGGATGGCTACAGTCTCTTTTGCTGCGTTATTATATGCTAGTATCAGATAGGCCGTCTAAAAGACCTAGTGTTGGTAGGCCTTGTACGATCGTACGGGTGAATAACAACAACGAGGTTCTTCTGGTGACTGGTATTGGTATTGATCTTCTACGAACATAGCTGCTACGAAGGTACACCTAAGCTCTGCGCAAGGTGGGCCGAAGTCGGGCCGAAGTGTCAAGCAGCCGACGTCTCTACCGATACTCACGATTCGACATTGGAAGTCTTTTCTTTCTGGATAGCTAGTAACTCTGCTTGTATCGGTAGTGACAGTGTGTGTAGCATCAAACATCAAAGCTTGTCGGCCTCTGCACCCATCCATCTACTCGGACTGTCAGCTTGTTGCCGTCAATAAAGCGTTCAAGAGCGCGGTTTGGCGATGCCTTCGTGAAGGCGTCAGCAGGATTATCGTCACCATTGATCCAGCGGATCTCAGTGATCTCGCGACGCTCATATGATTGACGCAGCGCCATGATGTCGATCATAAGACGCTTCTCCTTCGTTGTTCCAAGCTTAACGAGGCACTCGTACAAGGAGTACGAGTCTGTACAGACAACCAAGGGAACCTCAGGTATTCTAAGTCGTTCTGTGACTATTCTTAAGGTAGTGGCAATAGCGATGCCTATATCAAAGCCGTTGACCATGCCATAAATCTCAGAGGCTAGTACGCTCCTTGTGACGCGCTTACATTTTGTAGAGCTGTAGTGGATTATGTTGCCTTGGATTGTGAAGGTGTTAGCGTCAATAGACTCGTTGACGAGCATGAGGACAAAGCCGAGCTGTGAGCTGAGGTCCTTGTTGTTGGCAAAGGAGCCGTCTACGAAGACCATCAACTTAGCCTCCGTGAGATTGACAGTGATGTAACGGAGGCCACGATCGAGGTTCTCTATCTGCCACTTCAGGCGCTTGTTGAGTGCCTTGATGTCCTCATCTGATGGTTGCTGCGCCTGAGCGGCGACGGACAGATCGAATGACGCCTCTGGTTGGCATGTTGATGCGATGTACGCTCCGCGGGCGCGCTGCTCTGTGTACTGTTGCGCGCGGTCGGGTGCCCTAACGTCCACAAGTTTGATCTTTCCTCCTTGTCCTTTCTGCCTAAGGTTCAGAATTGGTTTGCTAGCGTCGATCGTGAGTGTACATCCATTAAAATCCAATTGAATTTCTGGTGTAAGGACAGACTTTGGTTTCGATCTAAACTCTGCCTTCTGGATCTTTTTCTCTTCAAGTAACGAGAACGCGGGTGTCCCAAGCATGAGAGTGTCATCTGTTTGCATGCCAACGATGCCGAAGATGCTGGTGTCGCTGTTTGTGATTAACAGGCATGGGTCGTACGTAGATGTTGCCATGTCCAGTTCCTTGCAATGGTGCCCATGATAGGTTGTCCACCAGTGGACTCCTGCCTCTGCGATTCCATACAGTGGCTTGATCACATGGAGTAGCGTGCCCCTCGGATATCGTGGTACCAGCTCAGTAGGAAGATGTGCGAGTATCGTCCTCTTCAGGGTTGTCTGCGCCTGGGGATACGCCTGCGTGATATCACGGAGCTCTATGTTCATTCCGCGTTGTACCATCTCGGGCGCCAGCGACATGATCAGGCGCTGGCTGCATCGCTGGATGGTTGGAGATTGCGTCAAGATAGCCTCTTTGCCGTGGTCCTGGTAGCCTTGGATAACCAGGCGGGATTTCTCATAGGGCTTGGTTGTCTTTCCCTTGACCTCACGTACCAGGCGTGACTTGAAGATCCGGATCTTGCTGTGTAGCCTCTCGTCGTATTGCTCAAACTTGAAGACTCCACGACCTACGAGGTCGCTGATCTCTTGGTCATCAGATGCTTCAAAGGGTGCGCCTGGTGTTGTGATAACTCCATCGTTACGTAGCTTGATAGCTAGCTCAAGATCGTCCTGCTCCTTCTTGGTGATGTACGCGTGCCCCTTCCGCTTGTTCTTTGATCCTGGAGGGCGGCCTCTCTTGCGTGGTTGCACTGCCGGTGGTACTGCTACCGGCTCATGCGGCTCATTCAGCGCGTGTGGCGCATCGGGGTCGCTCCAAAGATGGTCCGGTCTGTAGTATGGCTTGACGACAGTAGATCTGAATGTTGTTGGACCATTGACCATATCGACAGTAACGTTGTGGCCGTCTATACTGGCGATCTTGTACGGGCCATTCCAGCCATCACTCTCTCTCCATACTAAGACTTCACTCTGGAGTGGGAGCGCGAGCATGTCTGCAGTGGCTGGTCCATTGCGGGTGTTCAAGGCGTCTGCAACTTGGCGCTCTGCAGTAAGCTTGCGCAGGGCTTTCGTCGCCTTTTGAATAGCCTCGCTGCGCCTAACCATTGAAGGTGCCGGCGGCGACTCTGTAGTCATTCGTGGGTATGCTCCAAAGACTAGTAGAGTCGGGACTAGACCATCGGGTCCAGCGGTGTCATTGACAGCTTTCACGGCCATTTGAAGGATCGCTTCATCAGACATATCGTCTTGGAGCTCGTCATGGAGTATATCCCATGCTCGGCGAAGTGGTGCGTGGTATCTCTCAGTCTTGCCCACCGACCAGTGAGCCTCTGTAGGCACCTGCTTGCATGTAACTCCCATGATCTTTGCCTCAGCACGGAACTCTGCGCTTGCAAAGTTGGTGCCTGCATCATGTGTGATGATGTCTGGTGGTCCTTGATACGTGTCGATCCATAGCATCCGCAGTGCCTGCCATGTCTCCTTAGCTGAGATAGCGCTGAGGAATTTTGCGCCTTGGAAAGCAGTTGAAGAATCAACCACATGTAATACTGGCTTGCCGCTGAGATACATCACATCCACTAGGATCTCATAGTTGAAGTGGTGATCATCCTTCAGAGTGAATTTGAATCGGCGCGGCGCGGAGCTGTGGAGCTGGCAGTGGTGGCAGAATTTAGTGACCTCCTCTAGGGTTCTCTCTTCAAAGTCGTTATGGCCAGCGTCCTTTAAGAGTTTAACTAGTCGCGTGACAGCTGGGTGTCCAAACCGGCGATGGAGCCGTCTCAGCTCTGTCTCAGTGAGAAACACCGTTGCTCTCTCTCTCTTGTTGAGATGGAACCATGGGTGTCCCCATTTGCGTAGAACAGGGATGCGTATCTTGTCCTGAACAAGCTCATCTGTAGTGTTATTGAAGTAGACTTTTAAGCGGTCCATATCTGCAAGGCACAGCAAGAACGGTGTAGGCGCCTCGAGCACTTCGAAGTTGATCTTCCCAATCTCTGTAGAGACCTGCACTGTTCCAATAGACGCTGTAGCCTCGCCTTTTCCGAATTTGATAGATGCTTTCCCAGCTGTAGATGTGTCTATCTTAACTGTTGGATCTTCTCGTGTGAGTGCAAGATACTGCTCTTTGCCAACTGTAGATACGTTGGCAGCGCCTGTATCCGGGAGGATACCTTGGTACAGAGATCGTGTATAGCGGTCCTCGAGCAGAAACTGCGACGCTGGTGCTGACGGCGCGCCTCGACCGTATATGTCGTCGCCAGAAATGTGATGCAAGAACGCCTGGTCTGCAAGGCATTGCTCCTTGAAGAACTGCTGCTCAAAGTATTGTTGTTCGCCAGTGCCGTCGTCATTGTCGTCATCCTCGCAGTCTTCCTCCTCTTTCCAGCCTCTCTGGTTATACTGGCTGGTGTGCTCAATTCCTTCGTACTCTGCAAGGTGTACTGAGAAGTCCTTGGGTGGTGGCGCACCTGTAAAATACAGCATAGAGAAGAACTGCGCACGGGCAGTCTTGCGCTCTTCGTCTGTGTGGTTTGTGGACCAGCATCCTTCCTTCTGGCAGACAAAGCACTTCTTCTTCCAGCGTGGCTTGAATCCACGGCTACTGTCAAAGCTTTGTTCGCCTTTTTGAAATGCGCCTCTAGTTCCGCCTCGGGACCCACCTCGGTTTCTTCCATTGCTGTTGTACCGGCGGTCTAAGTAGTACTGGTTACCTTGGTCTACCTCTGTGAAGTTGACAGAGGTAGTCATAGCGAGTGAGTTTTCAATCGAAGATCGTAGATCTCCAAATAGGACCTCGCATTCTAGAGACGGCCTGTAGAGCGCCATTGCGAACTCTTTAACGCCTCGACATGCTGTGATTACTGTGGTCCGGAGCGCATATTCTCCCATATACTGCTGCCCAAGCGCCCTCTGGCATAACTGGAGTTTGTCTAGCATAATGTCAAGGACCTCATGGAGTGTCTTGTCAGGATTCTCCCTATGGACTTTAGCAAAGGATGTCGTCGTCCAGTCTGCATAGTAGTGACTGTGGTTGACGTCCGTGTCGAAGTGGTTCTTAAGCTTCGTGTATACAGTCAAGAATGTATCTGTCCGCTGATCAACGAAGTGGAGGTAGTAGTCTTGCGCACGGCCTTCCAGGATCCGTGGAAAGACTGCATGGAATTGGTCTGGCTGGATGTCTGCGTGATAGCAGATGCTGTAGAAGATCTTCAATTTGTCGTCTAGGAGGTCGTACGGCTTCCCTGTGTATTTCTTCTCACGATCCCACATCTTTGTAAAGACATTGATTGTCTTCGGATCTAGTTTCCCATTATTAAACTCGATTGGGGGAACTGCCTTGTATGGGTCTGTATCCCCTGAAGGTATAATTGGAGGGACGCTCGGTCCCTTTGGGCGTTGTGGGTATGCTGGCGTGTATTCGCGGAATCTGTCAAAGTTGTTGTACGTTAAGCGAGGTTGATGACTTTGCTGTCGCTGGTCCGCCTGGTGTCGCCCGTCTGCCTGTGGTGTCTGTTCAATTGTCTCTACAAGCGGATCTGCTAGTTGTTGGCTGACCTGGGTACGGGTGCGGGTCTCGTCTTGGACATCGGTTTGTTGATCCTCTGCGTCTTGGTCTCTTGCCCTTGCAGAGGTTTGGCTCTGCGCTCGACTCGCTGTCCCTACGTTTGTAGGTTGTACCGATCCCGTAGTGTGTCGTCCTAGTAGCCTCCGCTGTTGCAGCATATACGCCGCTGACCGCTCGTCGAAGGCAGTAGATTGGAACTGATCGTCCGGCCACTTCGGACAATCCTCCTTGTGCAGTAGCTTGGCCACAGCTTCGCTTGGCGGCATGTTAACACGGCCAGTGTACACGCCCTTAAAGCGGAGGATCCGCTTTAGTTCCTTAGTATACGTTGCATGCGCGCGCATAAACATAGCTTCAGTCCAGCCTTCAAAGTCCTGACAGAACTCACCAAAGAGCTCTGCGTCTGCTGTTGGCCGGTCTGTGTAGTCTGCGATCGCACGCGCAATGTACGTTGTTGCTGCAGTTCCGTCTACCTCGTCGTCTGGGGCTTCGATCTCATCGTCCCAGATCTTTGGATCAATGTGACGCCACTCTCTTGCCTTTAGGTTTGTGGTCCCTAGCAACTCCTCTCGTGTGAGTGTACAGCCTCCATTACTGCTTGCTGTTTCGCTCGCCATTTGTTGTTGACGCGTGCCGTGCTGGCTGCGTTCGCCAGGGATACGTCGGTTGTCGTAGATTGTTGACGTGTGCCTTGCTGGCTGCGTTCGCCAGGGACTCGTCGGTAGTCGTGGGTTGTACACGGGTCAATGGCGCGACCAAGTGGGGGTCGGTGCGTGTATGGACTGCGTCTGGGAACGCTCTGATACGGCTGGAACGGTCGGTCTCAAGCCGGATGAGACGCCTGATACAGCTAACAGTGAACTTAGCACAGATAACTCCGCCGCTGATATAGGCGATCTAGGGAACGCGCGGGGTTATAGGATCTGTCTCTTCTAACCTAACTGTCTGTGACTGCCATGCAATCACTGATCAGTGTTGGTAGGCCTTGTACGATCGTACGGGTGAATAACAACAACGAGGTTCTTCTGGTGACTGGTATTGGTATTGATCTTCTACGAACATAGCTGCTACGAAGGTACACCTAAGCTCTGCGCAAGGTGGGCCGAAGTCGGGCCGAAGTGTCAAGCAGCCGACGTCTCTACCGATACTCACGATTCGACACCTAGTCTAATATCTTGCGCAGGCAACAGAGCGTAGTTGCCTAAAGGCGCTGTGAGGCGTTAGGCAGACTGCGAAAGTTTAAGGTTATCGTATAAAACTACATACATCTCGTTCTCGTACAACTGAAAACACGTTTCACTTCTCTTCCAAAAAGCTTACGTGCGGTATCCAAGTTGTACCCAATCGTGTATGCCAAGATGTCTGTAGTCTTCCTGACGCATGACGTCACACCTGAGGTACCCCCGCATGTACCGGATGAACGAAGAACCACTAACATCTCAACAGCATTGGGCTGAATTCGTCAGATTCGCGAGCGAACAAGGTCCAGATGAGGAAGTAAAGTGGGAGGACGCACTTTACCAACCTGTGCATTCATTGGCACTTGATGATGTCCCTAAAACACCACGCATCGACACTGTAGTGCCCACACAACTGGGCGATGCTACATTGGAGCAACTCAAGAACATGCATACCGAGGTTTATAACGCAACCACCCCAAGCCCTATATGTTCTACCACCTTTGTGATACTAGACCAGCAGTCGACGGAGGATCACAAGGCCGTTGTCATATACAAGGAGAAACAGTGGAGGACGCCTGAGGGCGAGGAGGCGCAGCTGTCTTATAATCCACAGGACAACATTGGTATTATTACGAAGTGGGTGTGGAAAAAGTACCGTTTCCCTTTTGAGGAGTCATTCCGTTTACAGTGTGGACTCGAGGGTTTAAGCGACCCTTTTCTAGCAGAAGAGTACTTTGTCGAGGTAATCGAGGAAGAAGATGAGTCAGTGATCGGGGAAAGTGAGGAATGGGGGACTGACGAACTGATGACTGACGAGTCCACAAGTGAGGAGTTTAGTGATTGATTGGATGGAAAGGATACTGTACGGCATGTGAGCATCTGCTCGACATATGCACTATCGACTTCTAAGCATTAGTAGTAAGCCATGCTAGCATCTCAAGATTCTCACCACGTTCCCTACTAGGGACGTGACGATGCTCGCTTTAGTTTCCATCCCACGTCAGCACCCAATGCGAACACATTGTCAGTCAATCCGTATCACCGAGCTTGGATTGATATTGTCAGCCTCAGCCTCACATGCAATTCAACAGTGTGAGCAAGAATCAGCGGCTTCGCCTCTTTTCGTTTCCGTTACGCGACGACGCGACCTCGTGCGAATATCATGACGGTGGCTGAGTCTATGATTACCCCAGAAAGTGCTGGCAGTGATATTCCCATATATTCGCGACATCGCTCAAAGGCTTAGGTGCACCCCACAAACCTGTCTCCCCGTATCTCCCCCCGTACAGCGGGCCCACGTCGCGATAGCAGCGACCAGCCAGATCCGGTAGCGTGCCCGTGCCGAGGTCAAGTCCAAGACCTTACTCAGCGCTTCATCAGCAACCCATCGTTTTCTTCCCTCCAGCGCATCAGAAGCTGTTTTCGCGCCGGGGCGTTTTGTCGCTTGTAACTGCGAGGCCATTGCCCAGCTGTAGCTAGCCAATGTCAGACCGCTCGGGCGCCGCATCTCGAGACTTTGTATTTCAAACCTCTGACCAAGCAGGCGGCGGCGCATCGCAACCGAATCCGCAATACAACGGCTACCATGCGGGCCACGATACAAATGCCGCAGAGGTTGCGGCGGCGGGCCAGGCGCATGGCTACGACGCCTCTGCGGCATATCACGACTACAGCGCCCAACAACACCAAGTAGTCGCGAGTCAATACGCGGGCTATAGCTTCGGGCCTGCGCCGACGGGCTGGGATTGGACCAATTCAGTCGACTTTACAGACTTTGCGCACCAGTATGAGCCGCAGGGCGAACTTGTGCAGGAATTCCAGAATCAGGCGAATCCTACAAACGACTTTAGTATTCCACTTCCTGTTACGACCGGAGAGGCTGCGTATCAGGTGTTCCAGCAGAACCAAAGTGCGACACCAACACCGAATGCTTTGCAGGCCCAGATCTCACACTCTCCGCCGCCTCCGCCTCCATCGGTTCGACCGCAGCAGCAACAGCAGCAGCATCATCATCATCAACATCAATTACAGCCGCAGCCACAGCAACCACAGCAACCCCAACAACAGCAAAGACCAGTCGTGCAGACTGGTATGAAGAGAAAGATCGACTCTGAACCTACTTCAGCTGCATCGCAGGCTAGCGCTATCGCCGTGGAGAATCCGCCAAAACGGCAGAACAAATCACGACAATCGTCCGACGCATCGACGACATCGCCTATCGGATCAGTACCGGCTGAACCGCGACCATCGCCAATGTCGCGAACCACTGCTCAAACGGCAACCAGCGAGGTCACACCACAACCAGTGTCACGAGAAAACACACAGACTGGGCGACGGAAAGAGCAAAGTAAAGGCACCGGACCGCAAGGAAGGGTGATTGATGTTTCGACACCACGGAAGATACAAGAGTCTCCAACTGGGCTTGACATACTACCTGCGGGTAAGGTATTTCCAATACAAATTGGATCCCAATTGTTTAGGTTATCCGGGGCGTCGTTATCGTCGGATGGTAAGCATGCGTCCAGACCCAAAGTCAAGGCTTGTCAACTGAGACCACTAGAGCACCCTCGTACTTTTCGCATTTCTTCGGCCAGCAATTACATGATAACGGTGGCCGAGCTGGTGATGTGAGGACGCTGTATATCGACCGTGATCCGGAAACGTTTCGCGATATAGCACTGCATTTGCAAGGGTACCATATTACCCCCAAGAGTGCAGAGCACTTTGTGAAGCTATTTGCAGATGCACAATTCTACTCTCGTAAGCTTGTACAATCCCAAATAGACTGAATGATGAAGCTGACTGTTTAGTTCCTCGGCTCACCAAGCAGTTGTTTAGCACCGACATCTTTGTGAACATTGGAGGAACCCCCTTCCAGGTACCCCGCGATATCTTCTCGGCTCCTGGTGACAGTCCAAACTACTTTTCACTTGGGTTCGCACATTTCTTCTCGACACCGTCAGAAGTCTTCCCGGGGCTGGATCGTGATTCGTTACTCAGACCACCGTCAATCAAACCTCCTTCAGTGCCTGGTAGGAATGGAGAGATTTTCGGCGAGCTGATGCAGTTGCTACAAGGCTACAACATGGAGATTCGCAGCGATGCGCACCGGGCTCGATTGCTTCGAGATGCTCGGTATTTCCATCTCAAAGGGCTTGAGCAAAAGCTGATACCGTGCGAGATCTCATACAATTTGAACCGTCAACAGTCGGAGATTCTGGTGCGCCTGGAAGATATTCGACAATCTGGTATATCCTTCAATCCCGACAAGTTCGCCAGCGACTCAGACTCAGAATCCGTATCTGGTGGGCAATCGACGGGGTTTTCTCCGAACGGTCTCCCCGCTGTAAGCCCTGCGCCATCTACCTCAAGTAGCAGTGCTGTCTTGAGAGCGGGCTACGTGTCTTATGCCCGCCCATACACAGACGATCATGCAAACAGCAACGTGTTAGTCTTGGAAATCTCTACAGGTGAAACCACGTCTCTCTATCTACCGAGAAGTGCTCCGCGAGCATCAATGTCGGGTTCACTAAACGTGAACCTTCGGGCAACGTTCTACAACTCGACTCTTGCGCGGGTGACGTCTTTATTCTCGGTAGTAGCGTCGAAAATGGGGTTACCAGCGACGCAGCCTCTGGGACTCATGTACTTGCAGTCTGGAGGTGGTGTGGCTGCACAGCCAGTCAGCCCAGCAAATTCAGGTGTCAGTGAACGACGTGTCCGAGTGCGACTAGACACAGACTGCGCATTGCAGATTGATGGTGCTGCTGCTGAGCTCAGCATGGACAGAGAAACAGGCTGCGTTGGTATCCGTCGCATAGGCCACGGACGGGATGAGTGGCTTTGGGGAGGTGACAAGGTTGCTGATAACGATGCATCGCATTTGCGAGCTGACGACCAGGAAGCCGAAGTCGAGTGGACCATCAAACGCGCACATTGGCGAATACGCGTCGAGCCAATCGAGAGCGACGCTGATGGCAAGAGGATGCAAGTGATACTGTGCGGAGTCAAACTCGAAGCCTTTACAGTTGAGCGGACGAGGAACTCTGCGCGGGGCTTTTTATGTAGCAATTGATGATTCCATGCATGTGTAGCCACATGTTCCAATATTCTTCCACATACGACCACAGGCCAAGTAATACACTGGATCCCGTTTGCTCTCCACACGTTAAATCTTGGACCGGCAGGTTAGTAGTCAGGTGGGTGACCACTGGCGAATACCTGCTGTTGTATGTTTTTGTTTTTGGCGGTTGTTTTTGGCTGACGTGTATACAAGCTGATTTGTGTGCCCATGCCGATAGCAGGAGTTCATTCGATATGTGACGCAATATAGTTCATGACTAACCATTGAGGTGTAGTCGGTTGCGGGGATCAAGGCAAAAGCACGGCATTGTGTCGTGATCCCTGCCGTACTCTCAATCTCGCAGCATCACGGTAAGAGGTGAGATCAGTGAGATTGTCGGTTAAGATTGCTTGATGCCTTATCGATGCCCATGCGTGATGCTGGCTGGGTTGCGTGTTGTAGAAGATGCGCGAAGATGCGCTGAGGGGACTTGGGGCAAGGTTGATGCCGCTATGGCTAAAGCGCCGCGGCCAATCAATCACGGCGAAAAAGTCGACGAGCACACTTTGGGACATTTCGCGGCGTTTCTAGCAAGCGAAGCATGCAGCGTCCCGCAACCGACAGCATGCTCGACTGCATGCTTGTATTCGCTTTATCAACCTCTTGGTCTTCACGACGCGATCAACGGCACCCCTTTCCGGCACTTGACTGCATGTGACATGTCATGTCCGCGATGGCTGGCCAGATCGTGGGTCTTGTGTCAGGGTGCACCTGCCCACCAATTTAACCTGCCTACTGCCCGCTTTTCGCTCGAGAACCGACAGCCCGACAGCTCTTAAACCTTCGATTCTCTTCCCCGGACTCCTTTCCTGCCCTGCATTTTTGACAAACGAGATCAATTGCTGAGCTCTCATGTCACTGATCCAGCATGTTACCCAACAGGAGGGTACCGACCGCGAGGAGGCGCTGGTTGACTTGTTCCTGCCGCCGATTGACCGCCAGACGAGCCGACAGGACGCTGCGGAACGTCGGCAATCGTTCGAGAGCGCCATTTCAGGAGCCGGCTTCATGAGCAACACAGGCAAGAGCGTGAGGAGAGTCATCAGCTACGATATCATTCCGAAGCCCGATGAACCTGTGTCGGGCGAAGAGCCTGGTGGTCTGACGCCCTACAAAGTCTCGACTGCGAAACGTATCGGTAAGTTTTTTCCGCTTTCGGCCAAGTCACACCACTAACAGGAAATCAGCACAGGTCATTGCAACCGTTCTTGCCTGTTGGTTTGCCAGCGGCATCGTCTTTGGCTTTGCAGCCCTCAAGCCAATTCTCATCAAGGAAGGCGTCTTCAGGAATCTTTGTACCCCCGATGAGCTCGATGCAGATGTCGAAGTGTGTTTCGAGCAGGATCTCCGCCTGAATTTCTTCTTTTCCCTGGCTTCCACTACGGCAAATGTATCTGCCCTGCCCGTCGGCACCTTGCTCGACCGCTATGGGCCCAAGATTTGCTTTCTCCTCGGTTCTTTCTGTCTCGCTCTCGGCAGTATCCTAATGAGTCTCGCTTTTCAGATTGAGACGTTTGACGGATATACAATTGGAAACTTCTTCCTCGCCTTGGGAGGCACCTTTGTCTTCCTTCCTTCGTTCCAGATTGCTAATGCCTTTCCCAAGTACGGTGGCAGCATCGTCGCGCTCGTTACTGGCGCCTTTGATGCCTCTGCTGCTGTTTTTCTCTTTTACAGGCTCATGTACGATGCTAGCGACAGGACATTCAAGCCACAGACGTTCTTCCTCGTCTATCTCATTGTTCCAGCCGCAATCGTGGTTGCGCAACTCACGTTTTTGCCGACCGAGAACTACAAGACTGAAGCACAACTTGAGATGAAGATCCATAAAGCTGTAGACCCGATGCGCGACGTGCATTCTTCCGATGACGAGTTGCCAGACAATGAAATCTGGAAGCGCCGAAAGGCCCGTAGCTCGCGCCGCAGGGAGCGATTGAGCAAGCTTGACGAATTGATTGGCGACGAAGCGTGGCGAAAGATGAAGGAGGAAAAGGAAGAGCAAAGACTCGAAGCGTCTGGTGTTTGGGGAGCGCTGCACAACAAGTCGGCCAAAGATCAGATGTTGACGCCCTGGTTCATACTGCTCACACTTCTGACTGTCCTCCAGATGGTGCGCATGAACTACTTCATCGCAACTATTCGCGAGCAGTACACTTATATGCTTGGGTCAGTCGAGCTCGCCGAAAAGGTCAACGCCTTGTTTGACGTAGCTCTACCCCTCGCTGGTGTTGTTGCCACCCCATTCCTCGGTGCTCTCCTCGACAACGTCAGCACAGCCGGTGTTCTCTTACTTCTCGTCATCATCATTACCGCGATTGGTATCTTCGGTTCAATCTGCGCCCTCTGGGCCGGCTACGTCAGGGTCATTCTCTTCGTTTTCATGCGCCCTCTCTACTATTCCGCCATGTCCGACTACGCCACCAAGGTCTTTGGCTTTGCCACCTTTGGCCGCGTCTACGGCACAATCATCTGCGTCTCCGGAATGGTCAACCTCTCGCAAACGGGTATCGACGCATTGACTAAGGGTCTATTCGAAGGCAACCCAATCCCCGTGAACATTTTCCTAGCAGCCTCTGCCTTCATCGTTGGCTCCGCACTGGTGACGTACGTGACTGTGCAAGTCTACCGCATGCGCAAGAAGCTAGACGAAGAAGACGCAATTACCGTTACGAACACAGATGTCGGATCCATCATGGAAAGCCTACTCGAAGAAGACGAGCCACTTAGTTATGGTACTTTGAACCGCCAGCGCCAGCCTTGGGAGGTTTAATGAAGACGAAATAAACACGGCAACTGGATCGGGATATCTGTTCTTTACTCTTATCATATCTCACGATTTGCGAATTTTTCCTCTTCTCTGATATGAAATGGCTGTCATGGGATCAGGATATTTATGGATATTTCACACAATTGTTCAAGAAAGCTCGTCATGCATATGTGTATATTGGCGTTGGGGGCTTTGTTTTATTTCTTATCGGCATATCTTCTCGGCGGATTACCATGGGAGGGACGTTATTATATTGTTAATAGTCCTATTTGGAGCGTTGTACTGGGTTTGGGAGGTCATTTACTGCATGTTGTTTGGTTGCGCATATTGATTGCGATGTATGAGAGAGTGTGTAGATAAAGACTGGAATTTGTATAAAAAAATTGATGCTATGTATAATAACTCTTCAGATCCGCAAACATGTGTATGCATGAATATGGAAAATACCGTGCGTAACTCGTCTAACATGAACAATCGTACCACCATTCTACCCCTCCCTCCCTCCCTCCTCCCTCTCAGCACATCAACAACCTCACAACTTGGCATCACTAAACGGCACAAACTTCTCCCCACTCACCTCCTCCACCCTCTTGGCCGCCCTAACGTACCCCTCTCTCCCCTGCAACCTCCTCATATACTCATACAGCTTCGGATACTTGCTCTCCCCCAACCCCACCCTCTGACACGCACCCTCCAGTCCAAAATGAATCATGATATCCGCGGCCGTGAGGTCGTCGCCACAGAAGAATTTGCCTTGTGACGGCGATTCGAGGAGGTAATTTTCGAGAAAATCGAAATGAGACTTCAATTCGGGGTCGACGAAGGAAGAGTCGATTTTGCTGGCGACGGCGGATGTGATGGGTTTGAGGAAAAAGGGGACGGGCGAGGACTTTAGGGTCGAGGTTATTAGGGCGGTTATGAGGATTGTGAAGAGGGAGCCTTCGGTGTAGGCCATTAGGAACTGTGGGGTTGTGTTAGTTGGTTTGAAGGGGTGGAGGGGGTTTGAGGGGGTTTGGGGTGTGGGGTGAGGGAAGGCTGGCACGTGATTTGTACGAGTGCGTCTGTACATCCACAATATGGAATATACTCA
Organism: Pyrenophora tritici-repentis; assembly: GCF_003171515.1. Taxonomy (NCBI): domain Eukaryota; kingdom Fungi; phylum Ascomycota; class Dothideomycetes; order Pleosporales; family Pleosporaceae; genus Pyrenophora; species Pyrenophora tritici-repentis. The sequence continues at coordinate 304,754 of NC_089392.1, read as the reverse complement.
GCACACACACACATACACCACCCCATTCCAACGCTCAAAACAACAAAAAAAAGAAAACAAAAAACTCACCCTATACCGCATCCACTCCTCCGTCTCCGCGCCGACAACCCCCTCCTTCCCCTCCGGATACCTCCTCGGAATCAACTGCCTCCCAAAATGCTCACAGATGTACTCGACAATCGCCTCGCTCTCCGCAATCACAATGTCCTTGTCTGCGCCTGCGGGCCGGATGCTCACCGTGGGCGATTTTCCCAAAGGGTGGATGGCTTTGAGTTCGGGGCCCGCGCGCTTGTTGGCGTCGCGCTTGTAGACGGCGATGTCGTAGGTTAGGTGCAGTTCTTCGAGGAGCCAGACTATGCGTTGGCCGCGGGATTTGTTTAGCCTGGGAGGGGGTGGGTTAGTTTGGGATGGGCGGGGATCCGGGGGTGGGGGTGTGGATGGGAGGGTATAATGTGGTGGTGAGGCTTGTTGCATGTCGTCGCACGCAGACCATCGTCTTCAATGTCGCAATCATACATACCAGTGCACGGTAATCTTCGCACCCTGTTGGTTGGATAGATCAGCCATGATTGTTCCCAAAGCGCTCCTGCAACAACAACAACAACAACGATAAGCCTATGCAGGAAAGGTTCTTTGGTTTAATGATGTAAAAAGGTTCAAGGTTCGCCGGTTAACTAGCCTAGCTAAAAAGTGACGGGCGCGAGACCTTTATGTACGTTAGATCATCAGATCGTAAATCGGCACCGAGGCTCTTTCTTTCTTTGCAGCGCAATTCCGTGCCCGCCGATTCAAAGTCACAAGCTTCGGCGGTTCCGGCCAAAATCGGTTTTGGTCGGTGGTTGGCTGCCCGCTCGGAGACAGGGCGTTGTTTGAGTGTTAGGGCCGGGTGTGAGTTGGGCCGATGGGGCGTTCGAAGAGGTGGTGGAGGAAAGGATCTGGCTTGGGGATCGTGATGGATTTGGGTGCATACTACATGGGTTGAGATGTTGATGTTGGGTGAATGTGTGGCTCTTGGTTGTGACGTTTAGATGATTTTTGGTGCGACGATGGGTGCGATTTCATTGTTCTAGCTTTACGGACGGGGAATGTTGGATATCTAAGTATCTCAGTGTCTTCTAACTACGTAGCAGAAAGCAGCCATGTAAATGTTTATTTGCACCTAAATAGCTATCCTGCGGTTCCTCGCCTTTACTGCTATTCTCGTCCACCTCAAAACGCCAAGCCTCAACGGCATTTGCCGCATCCGCCGACCTCATCGCATACACACCTCTACAACACCAAACTCACCACCCAGCGCAACCACTCCAATCGCGCAAAACAAACCGCAAACATGCAGCCAACTATTCGCAGGATGGCGGGCCACAACCACGGCAGTATGCAAAACATCGGCAACGCAGTACGTGGGCGCAATGGCTAACAACACGACCAGTAATCCACGCGGATCCCGCCCTCATCAAATGGGCCAGTACGTTCACACCCTACACACCCTGAGAATCGAAGCATTGCCCCAAGAGAATACGGTCGCGAGAAGAGGATATAGAGGCGGCAGGATGTGGAAGATGGGGGTGGTTACGAGGACATGGAGATTGGTGACTAACGCAGCGCAGACATGACTGTCAACCGCCACAAGTACTTCCGCTGGACGCGACGAACCGCTTGGCTCTCTTTCGCCTACATGGTCTTGGTACCGAGTATTCTGGGCACCGCCGGATACATGACTGAGGTGAGTTCATGAATGCACACGCAGAGAGGGAGAGGGGAGTGAAGCATGCGAGAGGCATTGTAAATGGGGAACTTTGGGAATCATATGCTGACAGGAGCGTTTAGGGAAAGTGGGAAATGCGCGGCAAGCGGAGGGGTGACATGATCTCTGAGTTTTAGACGTGAGGTCTTAGGTGCCGAGTGGATACACGTAGGCAGTGTATATATGGAATCAAGTGGTTTGACTGATGTTGGTATTACAAGTTTGTACCTGATATTTATGTGTGCAGCAGTATTCGTCTTATCATATGTTTGTGTTCATGTCATTTCAGTCGCAATCTCTTGTGTCTTCCCATTCATGATGCGATAGTTCCACAAATGATTTCTCGGGTACGGTAAGATGAAACGAGCGTGTTGTCTAACTACCACCTATTACTAACCCGAATCCAACAACAGAGTCAAACGAATGTCCTTGTACAAAGGAAGGTCTCTTCCAAGTTTCGCACACCCATCTTCCACATCCTATAGCGATTGGGATTCAACCAATCATCCAATCTCATACCACACCCTAGTATCCGCCCGAGGAAGTCGGATACCCAGCCGAAGCCGTCGGATACCCCCCAGTCGGCAACACACTACTTGTCTCCGCCGGCGGCAAATAAGGAATCCCACACTTCTTCGCACAACTCTCGACAATAGCCGTAAAATCACTCGTCAACCCCACCCTCAACCCGGAAATCTGGTCCGGAGACATAAACTCCGAATACCCCAAACTAGCCCTCAACACCTCATCCGGCTCGCCCGAAAAGAAGCCCCTAGCCGCCTCCGCACGCCCCGGATCCGGACTATCGAACCCAGCCACAAAAACAGCGGGCTCACACTCTGGATTAAACTGCCAATGTACCAAGCCCTTTGGAAAAAGCATACCCGTATAATTCGCCAACGTACTTTCCACCTGCGTATACGGCCCTTTGACCACCGCCTCCCCACCAACTACACTTCCAAACCCGCTCTCACTCTCCAACAACACAACACCTAACAACGTGCCCTGAACTACTGTTAGAAACTCGTTCGCGCGCGGGTGCCAGTGTGGCGTGTTGAGGCCACACGGGTTCACGAAACCAACAGCGGCGCCGAGACCTGTGGCGCCGAGCGCGGGGAAATTGGCCACGGTGGAGAGGTAGACTGTTCCGCCTGTGGGGGCGAGCACGGTGTTGTTGAGGAATTGGAAGGTGTCGTTTGCGGCGCTGGGGGGGTTGGGGAACAGGATTGCTTCGCGGGCTTCTTCGGATTGGGCGAGGAGGAGGGCGGTGCGTTGGGTGGTTAGTTGGTCCGGGGTGAGTATGTTGACGGTGTTTGGGTTGATTTCGCGTTTGGTTAGGGAGGAGGCGAGGGGGGTGGTGAGGGTGGGTGTTGCGGACAGGAGGGTGAGGAGGAAGGAGGCGAGAGGACGCATTTTGAATGGTGGTGTTGGGTCTGGTGGAAGGTTGTTGGAGAGTAGATTGGCTTGCGTACAAGAGAGAGGAAGATACTTGATGAATCCATCTCTACTCCAGCGCAAACCCTCCTTATATCCTCCCCTTTACACCGATATCCCACACCCCCAAACCCCTAACCTTCCTACACCATCTCAACACCCTCTTTACGCAACCCCCAGAAACGCCTTGGCTGATTACCAAGTCCACACTCCCACCCAACTTCCCACCAGCAATTGCCCAAATGAAGCTCCCAACTCGATCCCGCCACGGTCTACCTCCCACATGATCTCACCCTTGACATCAGGAGGATCAACTACATATGCCTTGTTTCGGTGTAAAACAGGCGATTGAAGTCATGGGGACATGAAGAGTGGGCGTTTGACGCCAATGTGATGGGGAGCAGGAGGGTATGTGTAAGCATTTTTGGCGTGGGTCGTGTGTTGATGAGCCTGTTTTTCGAGCATTGTGGCAGTGTGGAGAAAGCCGTGAAGATCATGTTTTGTTTTTGTGTGATTTGAGGATGCTTGAGAGATATTTTCTTAACTACAACTTCTGCTAGGTGCAGTGTTCTCTTTGTTGTGAGGCAGGTTAGGCCAATGCGATAGGTTTGTTACTACGCTCAGGACAATATTCCTAGACAAGCCATGCTCGATGGGAGGTGCTTGTGCTAACTCCAGTAGGATTCATCTTACAGGACGCCTTACTCTGGTTTCCTCTACGCCCTCTAAACCCAAGCCACTCTCGTACTCACTGGGCAACTGAACACCCACAATAACGCTGACCTCACCGTTCACCCAACACACGCAACTTACGCCTCTCTTCCTCCAAATCCTCCACCACCGTCTCCACATCTCCCTATCAAGCCCCCAACCCCCCCGTCTCCCTCCTATAATCCTACACACCAATAAGCCCCCAGCACGTGACCCACTAACACCACCTCTCCTCTTCTCTCCCTTCTTCCACCCCACCTCCACCCCTCAAATCCTCCACAGAACATCCATCATAAGACCCTTCCTCCCGCCAAACTAGCGCTCGTGACAACAACGTCCGTCCAATCTCATCGTTGTAGTAATCAAGCCTCATGTCTTGGCCGTGAGGACTGTGGCTTACGATGCCAAGTCTGACAGCCCTTTTTTTTTTAGTTTGGCAGGAAGTGTGATGTATTTTTGAGGTGGGTAGTTGTGGCAGTGTGGATAACAACTGATTGAGAAGGTTGGTCTTGGGGAGGGAAGGGGAGGGTGAGGGTTGTGCTAGTTAGAATGGGAGGAATGGGGGGGATTATAGTTGTGTGCAGTTCTGGGTTTCTCTCTGGTGGAGGATATTAGGTTATAGTTTTGTAGCTGCTTTCTGAACTGGTAATGGTGCTGGTTAGTGTCGGTGTGGTGTTTTGCATGTGCGGGCGAGGAGTGTGGCGGATGCCAAGGGTGTATACGGATCTGTAAGCGAAGGAGTGGGTTACGTGGTTCGCTGAATCCTATGGCTTGGGCAAGGTGAGTTGGATTGTTGAAGGATACCACCTTTTTAGACTACAATAATTAATACAATTGGTAATGATGTTGCTAAAAGACAGAGTTCAAGAGTGATTACATTATCATTTCTATGGAAACGCCCGAGACAATGCAAGTCTAAAGACACTATATCATGACTAGAGAACCGAAAACCACGTTTCCGGCAAACTGTGCAAACGTGGTAATGTCAGAACCTTCCAAGAATGATGCTTGTTGACCACGTGGTGGGGTAAACGGTCGTGCTTACAGTGAGAGTCTTGGTACGCTTAGAAACCTGTTTATGCCTACAGCCACTACCCTAATCCGGTAGCGAGATATCTCCGAGAAAAGTTGGGGAATACCACCACAATCGACACTTGCGTGCATGTACACATCTTGCTGTGCGCCACCACACCGCCCTTGACCCCAACCCATCTACTCCGTCTCCGAATCCTCCGTCTCTGAATCCTCCATATCTTCGTCGAACCTAACCGACTTCAGATTCTTCTGCTCCTTCTCCCAGTCCTCCAGCCACTTGATGCGGCTGCCGTCAGGTACCTCGTATAGCGGGCGTGTCACAGCTAGCCACCAGAAATCCTTGCTCCTATTGCTAATGCGGTTGGATGTGTCGGTGGAGATATGCTCAAGTGCCGTGAAGAACGCATTGTACTCGTCCTGCAGGCCGAGGATACGGAGACAGCGGAGGATGCGCGTAATGCGGAGATGGTTGTGATTGAAGTGCACATTCCAGTGCCTGGATTGCTCGTCCCAATCAGGCGAGCAAACGATGTGGTACGGGATTGAGTCTGGAGAAGCGACATCTTGCTCTGCGTTTGTGGAAGAGGAATCCGCATCGATGGGGGCATCCGTGTATGTCTCAGTCTTCTGTTGCTCTGCCTCGTCTCGTGTTGCTGCCGTTCTATGACCAGTGTTCACTGTCTCCTGGCGGGCGACGCCTGACACTGTATCAAGCAATGAATCGGGGGATGCTGTGCCAATAATTTGGTGGATCTCAGCATCTGACCAATTGCGGAACCCATGGTGGAACTCATGGCTGAACTGATGGCGGAACTCATGGGGGGTCTGCTTGATCTCATAATCCGACTTGTCTATGACCCGAAAGCCGTAGAACTTGAGCATACGCTCAAAGCTTAGACGCAATTGCTGGCGTAGCTCAGGTCGCGATCGGAAGGCTTGCATGACGTCTAGATCGATTATTGGTGCCGCGCTGTTGTAAGGTGATCCCTCCGGAAGTGGGAAGAGCATCTGGATGTAGTTGTGAGAGGATTCCAGTTGGTCATCAGACCATTGGAGGATCTCAGCCTGCGTGCGACCAAGGCTATCTGGGGCACCGATGTTGGGTTCGTAGAAGTCAACGATGATCTGGCTCTTCGATGCAGCCTCGTCCATGGGTTCCTTTGGAGTCTTGAAGGATGAAATCTTGGCGCGCTTGTTTGCTGTGGTAGTGAAGAATGACATCTTGGTGCGCTTATTTGGTGTGGTAGTAATGGGTTGAGTGTCGTATTCTTGGTGACTTCGTTTATTGACTTGGGGTTGACTAGTCGAGGTCGAGTTTGTTGACTCTGGTTGCGAGGAAGAAGTAGAAGTTGGCTGTCTGGTGTTGAAGAAACTAGCGCGTGCGCTGCGCACCTTCTCTTGTTCTTGACTGTTGAGTGCTCTGTCCATAGTTGTGGTCAGAGGGTAGCTGATAATGAAGGAAGAATTGATGAGAGAGGGTAAGGGCTTGTGGCGAAGCGCGCTAGGCAACAATGCAGAAGTGAATTCATGCCTCACCGGACATTGACGAGGTAGTGAATTTCTAGCGCATCCACTTTTCTAAGCCTTTACAGTGAATGAACAATACATCGCATTGTATACCAATCAAGTGAGAGGTCGGGAGTGAGCAGCATACCTTGCTTGATTCGGCCTAGTCTGTACTGCACTTCCCCCGCTGTCAGTAGCGACGATCGTTCACAGAATCTCCGCATCGACGACTGCCGTCCGGAGCTTAATCGCGTACAATGTACTGTCACTGTCTAACTTTGACGCAATTCACTCTTTCACATTTCAAAATACATCTGCCGCGTTGCGCAGGTCCGCGGGATGTTAAATGTAAGCTGACGTCATTGCTAGTGATTGTTGAACAGCGCGGGACCCACTTGTGTCCAGACCATTCACAAAACTCTTGAATGCACCCTAGGAACAAACACGGATGCAGGGTACTTGATATACGTACAAACCTGATCCGTTCCACGCAAACTCAGGCTTGGGCGCGCGCTATCAGTTGTAGGAATGACATAAATACGTACCATGGTACTCGGAAAGTTTTTCTCACTTAGAGAATTCGGGTAGATTTGCCATCTGCTTTAATACATCCTTTCTCAATCTACTTTTGACTCTCACTCTTGATATACGTTTATTCCTGGAACACTCAGATAGGGTGCTGACTACAGAACGATAACCCAATCGCAATCATGACTTCAGAAGGTAGGTGAAGATGTCATGTTGAACCCCTCCTTTCATGACTCGGTGCTCACACTGCCCAGAACAGAAACCCACACCTGAGAACGAAACCCTCTTCCAGGGCTTTGAGTGGAACGTTCCAGATGACCACAAACACTGGAAACGCCTCGCCGAGCAAGTCCCCAAACTCAAGGCCATCGGTATCAGCAACATCTGGTTGCCTCCTGGCTGCAAGGCCGCCAACCCCAAGGGTGTCGGCTACGACATTTACGACCTCTACGATCTTGGTGAATTCGACCAAAAGGGTGGCAAAGGCACGAAATGGGGCACCAAAGACGAGCTCCTTGAACTAGCCAAAGTGGCTAAGGAGAACGGTGTAGGTCTCTACTGGGATGCTGTACTCAACCACAAAGCCGGAGCCGACAGGACAGAAAAATGCCGCGTCGTAGAAGTCGACCAAAACGACCGAACCAAAGAAGTCGGAGAAGCATACGAGATAGAAGGATGGCTAGGCTTCGACTTCCCCGGCCGCGGCGACCAGTACTCCGCGCAAAAGTACCACTGGGAGCACTTCTCCGGCACAGACTACAACCAAGCCAACGAAAAGAAGGCCATCTACAAGATCCTCGGCGACAACAAAGGCTGGTCCTCCTCTGTCGATGACGAGCAAGGAAACGCAGACTACATGATGTTCGCCGACATCGACTACTCGCACCCCGAAGTGCAAGAAGACGTCAAAAACTGGGGTGTGTGGATAACCAAAGAGCTCGGCCTCAAAGGTTTCCGCCTCGACGCCGTCCAGCACTTTAGCTCCCGCTTCACAAACACATGGATCGACAACCTGCGCGAGCAATGCGGCTCCGACATCTTCGTCGTCGGCGAATTCTGGTCCGGAGACGTGCAAATCATGAGTGACTGGCTCGACCAAATGGCGCATAAATTCGCCCTTTATGACTCCCCGCTCCTGAACAACTTCGGCACCTTATCAACAACCGAGAACGCAGATTTGCGAACGGTTTTTGATAACACGCTTGTGAAAATCCGCCCCACGGACGCCGTGACTGTGGTTACCAACCACGACACCCAGCCCGGCCAGGTCATGGAAACGAAAATCGAGGGCTTCTTCAAACCACTCGCGTATGCGCTCATCTTACTCAGATGTGACGGCTACCCTTGCCCCTTCTACGGCGACCTCTACGGCCTCGCTGAACCACACGAGACACCAGCGTCCTGCGGCGGGAAACTCGCAGACTTGATTCTCGCAAGGAAACTCTTCGCGTACGGCGATCAGGAAGACTACTTCAACGAGGCAAACTGCATCGGCTTTGTAAGGAGGGGTACGTGGGATAAGAAGGCTGGTCTGGCTTGTGTGATGAGTAATGCGGGTCCGGGCGAGATTAAGATGGCCGTGGGGGAGATGCATGCGGGGCAGAAGTGGACGGATTTGCTGGGGTGGGAGGAGGGCGAGGTTGAGATTGATGAGGAGGGGTACGGGGTGTTTAGGTGTTCGGGCACGAGTGTTAGTGTTTGGGTTAGGGGGGATGCCGAGGGCAGGGAGCAGTTTCCTACAAACTTTGATGCGGATGTTTATGGGAAGTAGGGGGGTGTTCTAGACTTGACAGTATCTGGAGACGCATCAGAGGATCTCGACATGTGTTAGACGGTAGAATCTGGACATATATTAGATGGTAAATCTAGACATATATTAGACGGCAAATCCAAATCCCATGAGATAGTGATGATATCATCCCATCGCACTCAATACATCACATCTAACACCAGTCTAAGATTATGAGTTGGGTCTATTCTGCAGCATATATTCCTACTCGATCGTACTGTTACATGATATCGCCCTCTACAAAGCGAAGCAAGATCTAATTTGAAGGCTGCAAAGGAACGCAAACACATATGGAAGATAAAGTGTGATATCAAACCGAATCCATGCCAGCCATTATGCAAAAAAGACAGACTTTTGCGTGATGACAAGCCCACATCGAGACTCGCCATGGCTGTCCTGGTGTCATCTCCTCCGCCACTCCTCATCGCACGCGACAAACATTTAGTTGGTCTTGGCAATCTCAACACCACCGGTAGCACCAAGGGCCTGGGGAGCGAATTAGCGTACGTTTTATGCAAATCCTGGAAATAGAGTCTTACCTTCTTGATGTCACCGTAGATGGCAAACTGACCAGCAGTCAAGGTACCGACCATGAAGAGACGGGCACCAATACCACCGAATGAGCCACGGAGACCGAGCTCCTTGGCGATCTTGATCAGACGGCTGGTGGTTCCCTCTCCGGGCTCACCCTTGGTCTTGTTAATCCTGGAAAGCATGGTGTCGGCGGGCTGGGAGATGATGGCGGCGGCGAAACCAGCCATGAGACCGGAACCCAAGTTGTAGACGGTCTGCATGCCGGAGGAGGTCTTGCTCTTGTCGACGACGGTGTAGACTGCCTCGTTGACCTTTTCGAAAACGACGAACTTGGCCATGGTGTAGGGAACCCTGTGTGGTGTTAGGTGGGGGATATTGGCTTGGACACAGCCGGTACGTACTGCTTGAACAGAATGGGACCGAAACCAGAGTAGAAAGCACCGACACCCTCGTTCTTCAGGATCTTGGTGAATCCACCGACGAGACCGTTGGCAAAGGTTGGGTCACCGACAAGACGAATACGGGTAGCCTCGAGAGGGCAGAGGGCAACGTCGGCGAAGAATTCAGCCACACCAGCAGCAGCGAGGTAGACGGCGGTACGGTTGTTTGAGGCGGTCTCGTAGCCGACCATGTTGATGGCCTGCTGCTTGAAGAACTCATAACCACCAAACTTGAAGGCACCCTGGAGGAAGTAACCAGCAGCGGTAGGACCGAAACCAGTCCAGACAGCGCCGGCACCCTCGGTGGAGATGACCTTCTTGAAGCCACCGATCAAACCGGTGTTGTACTTGGCGGGGTCAAGTTGTATCCTGGTCTTGACGCTGGGGAGTTGTTAGCTTGGCATTCTGGCGTCATTTTCAATACCTGGCCGCTGTCGCAAAAACATGTGCGACACAGCCATTGCGGTATCCCAAGCCATTGAGGGGCGACACAACATACACATCGACGGGTGTGAGGGCGCCGTGGGTGACGGAGCAGCAGACGGCACCAGCGAAAGCGAATCGCGAGTACAGCGCAAGACCAGTGGGAGCAGTAGGGTCGGCGGCCGCAAGGTTGGCCTTTGCGGCGTCAACCTTGGAAGAGCCCGTGGCGGTAGGAGGGGGAGAAGTGGCCATGATCGCTAATATGGATGGTATGAGCGAAAGGGGAGTGGAGAGTGGAGAGGTGGTCGAATGAAGGTGAAGGTTGAGATTGAATTGAGAATGAGCAAACGGAGATAGGACTGCGATAGTTGGTGAGAAGTTTTGTGCTTGGCATGGGTCCCGTTCTTTTCCGACATGAATCCGGCTATCCGCCCCAGCGACCCTCCGCCATTCACATCACCGCGCCTTAGTGCCTGCCCAACGGCTTTTGTCAATTCCACATCGCACCAATACCGGCAATGGCGGTGCTTCATTTGTTTTCGCAACAACAAAGTGATTAGAGCGGTCAGATTATAGTATCAGTCGGATTTCGGTATTCCCCCACTACGCAAATTCCGCCTCCTCAATATCCACCCCTTCCATTTCTTCCACATATCCACTTTCCACTCTCTCGTCATAATCAGCCACAAGCGTCAACTTTTCAACCTCTTCACACTTTGCCTTTGTCGCTTTTAACAACTCATTCAATGAGTCATCCATCACGCGGACATGTCTGAGCATCTGCGCGGCAACTACTTGCATTTCCAACACATCGAACAACGTCTGCTTCATCAGGCCCGCCGTCACAGGATCAGTCAGCCGTGCTTGAATCACGTGCTCCTTTGCCGCATCATCCATTCCCACGAGATCTGCGCCAGCAAACTTGAGTGTGCGCGTCAAGACCATGTCGTGGGTTGTCGCCATCTCTCGGACACGGTTTGATGTTACTTCGGAGACAGCCTCCAAATCCGGAAAACACTTCTCGAACTTCTCATCCAGCCCTTCGTCTGCTTTGTCACATTTATCTAGCATTTGCGTCCATGGCGGGATCCTGTCTTTTGGAAGAACGTTTCGCGCTGCACATTGCTGTGCGGACTGTAGGATGCTAAGACCAAGTAATCCATCCAGCTCCATCTTCCTCACCTCGCCGCATATATAGCGTATCTTGGAAATGGTATTTTGGCGCGCAGTTTCTGCAATCTTTCTATTGTAGGCTTTCCATCGCTTAGTACAGAGTATCAGTCCAACCTGGTCACCTTGTCGCATCGCTTCTTCTCTCATTTCCTGGAATCTGCGCTCCTGTTCTTCACGCTCGAATCGAATCTCCAGCTCTTCCTCTCCATTTAAGACCTTGTACGACAGATAAATCCAGTCATCCTCAACAGTAAGGTCTGGATTCTGTAGATGCGCCCACATGAGGAGCAACATGTCGAACGGATTCTGGTGCTTGAATGTTCTGGTTTCCGGGCGGTACACATGGATGGCTCTTAAGAGTCCGCATTGAGAAGGCTCAAGAATGCCGCTTTGACCTACCCTGTCGAACTGGTCAATGTTGGTTTCGTCTCCTACAATAGCGAGGACCTTGTCAACAGCCTTTGTCCTCTCCTTCAAGGCAGCGATGAAATCCTGTCGCGCTTCAGCGTTTTCCTCTTGTCTGGAAACGCGCTTGTTCCAGTCAAGCGTGACTTTAATCATATCTTTCTGCGACTCTTCTGTCCCGGGTGGTAGTTCCTGTACTCGTAGCGGAGCGAGCAGATCTTCAACCTTCTTCTCATGAGGATACTCGCCCTTGCGGATCTGGTCGAGAATAGTGGTATTCATGCCTGGTTTGACGGTCCGCATTTGTAGGATCTCTCTTTGATATGTTTCGCACGCCCACTTCCCCATATCAGCAATCAAGAGCGAACCTTTCCTTTCCTCCTTTACAGCTAACTCTTCAAGCCATGCCCTGCTATCCTCCACCCCAGTATCAAGATCCTCGGTGCCTGGCTCAAACTCCATCGAGCTCTTCTCCCAGCTAAACCGCTCATCGAAATCCGCTTCGTCATCATGAACGGCATCATCCAGCTCTTCACTGCGCCTGTGTAACCCCCTGGGAACTGCATATCCTCGTAAAGTCCTGCTTTTGTCACTCGAATCGATTATGTTGTTCATTAGTGCGGTCATACTAATGGTAAGTTCAGAAATATCATGTTAATGAGTTTTAGCAACGCGCAACCTGAGATATACAAAGTCCCCATGCCACTTGTCTCAACCGCCAGCCTTCACACCAGAAACATGCAGGCGAGACTTTGAAGTGTGCGGCATGTGAAGCAAGCAAGTCAAGTTTTGCTGTCCATGGCCATTGTCAATCGTAGGCCTACATAACACATGCTTTTCTCTGCTAGTATGGAGCATTTCGCGACAAGACTCATTAAAATGGATCATGTCTGAACCCCAGAATATCTTCGCAGGAAATGCGACAATGTGTTCGTTAGCTCTAGATGTTCCGTGGTTCTGTTTTTTTTGGAGCCGACCAGTGAGTACATAGGCAAGAGAAGGTGGGATGCCATGCGAAGATGATGAGATATGCGTGGTAACGACGATAGAAAATCTGTGGGTTTAGGATGCAATAATTAAGTCAGAGGTTAGCCAAAAGACGATTTAGTGAACCAAAGGGCCAAGGGCACTTAAAGGGCGGATGCGCTTGTGTGGTAGTGAATTATGTGGTAGCAGGCTCATCGCAGCGAACCAAGTGCGCAAACCATGGTTCACCACCCTATCTACTCTTACACTAGAATTATATTAATTTTACATTTCCCTACACCTAATCCCGAATCTTATCTCACAGAAAGCCCGAGTTGTTCGCAAATCAATCAAGCAAACAAATATCCAACTCACGTGCGAATCAACAATCCAACTTTTACACTTCACACTCCACAACTCCACAACTCCAACACCAACACACAAAACTCAACTACACAACTACCAACAGCCAACAACCAACATCACCAACCCAACCATAAAACTTAACAAAACTACCCGACAAATAAACCCCATCCAAAACCACCAACACACAAACCCCATCCAACAACATGCCCCTCATTAACCCCCCCCCTTCTCGCGCGCATAACACGCTTCCTGCACATCCACACCTACCCCTCGGACGAAGCCACAGAACGAATCCAAGCCAAAATGCAGCAAGATACGAAGAAGAGGCAGATGGAAGACGAGAGGAGGGCGGTGGATGTGGAAATGGAGAGGACGAATAGGGGTGAGGCTAGGGAGAATAGGAAGAAGAGGCCGGATAGGGGCGAGGCTAGGGGACGGTGGGGGGTTTGGGGATGTATTTGATGGATGGGAAGAAAAGAAGGGGGGGGAGGTGGGATATGATAGGGGGAGATACATCTTAAACCTGGTTATCTAATTTTTGTATGACTAGGCGGAAAAGGAAAGGAAATACCATAATCTGTTTTCCCACATCCTCCAATCCACACACTACACCAAAGTCTCCACTTACGCGCGTGCTGTGTCCTAAACCCGACCTGCCCTCCCACCTCCCACCTCCCCTCCCCTCAAACCCACACTCAAACCCAAAGTCCACTAACCGTCTCAACCCCCCTCTCAACAACAGCCTTAACCCTCGCCCTCAACGCATTATTCGCACACTCGACCTCCAGATCCTCCAACCAAACCTTGGCGACAAACCGATCAAACTTGATTTCCACCCCCGGAACCGGTATCCCCAAATGATGCAACCGCTTCAACTCTGCTCTGTCCTGTGCTGACAATTGGTCGTCTACGTCTGGCATGTCGTCGCCGTCGTTGGACAGGGGTAGGCCGGCGACGCTGCTGAGGAACTTTGTGTCGGAGGGGGGTGGTGAGGGAGCGGCTGCGGGCGTCCCGTTTGCGGTCGCGGTTGTGGTACTGTTGCGCGGCAGGGTGATGGGGCGGACGGCTTCTTCGCCGAATTGGGCTTCGAGGAAGAGGAAGAGGCGGGCAAGGCGAGTGGAAGGGTCGGGGGTGTGATGGGGGTGAGGGGTTTTGAAGCGGTGGGTTAGGTTGATGGAGTCGTCGTTGCTATTTTTGTCGTCGGTGTGGTGGCTGTGTGAGTGTTGTTTTGAGGATTCTGTTTGTTCGTTAATTTCATGTCTTTCTTTGGGAGGGGGTTATGTAGGCACGGAGTTCGGGGTACTTACGTCGTACGGCCGCAGGAGAAGATTCAACAGTAAACAAGACGGCGAGAACGGCATCTGCGATTCCATCGTTGATGACATTTCCCTCCCACTCGACTTCTACGCGGCCGCCGTTTTTCACCAAGACGCTGACGCAGTCCATGATTGTGAATTTGGTTTGTGTTCTGTTGACTTCTTCGTCGGCTTCTTCTTCCTTGTGGCCGTTTTCCGCGCCGTTCATCTTGCCGTTGACTGCGGCGTCGGTGAGACTGGACTCTTTGATGGCGCCGAATGTGCCCTCGAGCGCCCATCGTATCAGGTCGATGCCTGCGGCACTGAGGGTGAGATGTTGCCTGCAGAGAATGGTTGTTGTGGTCAAGCCAGCGTATTCTTTCAGATCTTCTGGCGCCATCAGACTGATCTTGAAGTCGTTCTGGATCAACACTCCGCTAATCAAATCTACCCTCTCACTTTCGTCTCCCTTGCCTCCCTTTTGGTCTATTTCACTGCCACCGGGAGTCAGGGAGCGTGGTAAAGGCGGTGCGATGGAGGCTAGTTTTCCCACTACCTTGGCGATCTTATCGGTCTTGAAGGGGATGCGGAGCTCTTCGCAGTTTGCAGGGGAGTAGATCTTTGTGGGAATGGCCTTTTGAGCGTTGAAAGAGAGAAGTTTGGATTTGAGACGCGTCATGTTACCTTTCTCACCATGAACAAGGATCTAGAAATGGCGTTAGTACAATCTTCCAGGCAAAGTAAAGGTAAAGGCAACTTACGACAACTGGTGCTGCTACCTCTTGCACAAACTCCATATTTTCCTTTCCGTCAACGTGAGCTGCAAAGCTGTATTCTTGGACTGTGCATCGACGGGGTATCATGGTTTGTTCGTTTTCTCGCTGACCTGGACGTCGTGCTGTGTTGCTGGCTCGCGTCATAATTGCAGGAATTTGATCTGGCTCGTGAACGATTTGCTTCGCCATTGTGCCTTCGACGGAATAACCGGTAATGATGACACCGTTCCTTGGATCGGGTGCCCATCTCTCAAGCAGCTCACGAGAAGTACCAGATTGCATCATACCAGGCGAAGCAAGCATGACACAACCTCCCAAGTCATCAAAACGTTCAAGACTCTTGAGTGACCTCACAAACTTAAAGTCCCAAGCTCCACGTCGTCCAGTGTCTCCTGCAGCCTCCGCTTCAGCCATCCGCTCAGCGAACAGACGCTTGATGTTGTCGTTCATGGCGGAGACGTAGGTTTGGTAGACTTGCATACACTTCCGGGCTAAGCTGGAGTTGTAGTAGATGGGTATCTTTTGGACCTCTGGATGCTTGCTCCAATATTCATCCAGGATAAGCAACAGCTCTTGAGCTCGGCCTAGAGCGAAAACTGGGAGAAGAGCTCGGCCACCGCGGTTGAGAACGTCGGTGATTGCCTTCATAAGCTGTGCTTCTCGCTCAACACGCGGCGTGTGCATTGAAATACCAAAGGTTGACTCGGTGATGAGCACATCAACCTTGACGCCAGCTGGTACAGAGGCCGATACCAAATGTCGGTCATCCTCTCGCGAGTAGTCTCCAGTGAACAATATCTTCAGACCTGCAATCTCCATCAGGAACATGGCTGCTCCTAATACGTGGCCTGCGGGATATGGTGTAATCCGGACACCAGCTACAGTGTGTGTAGTATAAAAGTCGATGGACTCAATCATCGGGTAGGTGTTGAGATGGTCGGCTTCAGTGTACATTTGTATCTTGGTCTCGGAATTGCTTGACATGTTGCCCACGCGGACAGAGTCTTGGATAAGCCACTTGTAGATGGCCTTGGTGGGATGTGTCATGAAGACGCGGCCCTTGAAGTTCGTCTTAGCAAGCACGTAGGGCAGAGAAGCGGCATGGTCGACGTGAAAACTAGCTATTGTTAGCACACTGGACGATTGCTCGAATACAAGGACAATCTAAAGAGACCAAAGTGGTAGATGGGTGCGTGGGAACCGAGGAATGGCACATCATCGAAGTCGAAGGGGAGGATGCAAATATAATTCCATTGATAGTGATATACAAGTCGCTGAAGTGCGAGTGCCCTTTGCGCGCTCATGTTCCGACTCCAGTGATGCGCCAAACCCCAACTACCATGACAAGCAGGACACGCGTATACATACTGTGATATTAGTAGCACATCTACAGTGCTGAGATCGAAGTCGTCGTAAAAGGGCATGGCGGACAAGCCTTCGTGCGCAGGATGCATACCGGCATCGAGCTGTCTCGTATTAGCATAGTTGGCGCATGAGATGCGGATCGTATGCGCACCATGACCGTCTTGCCCTTGTACTGGATGATGTGACATGAGCGGCCGACTTCGTTACCACCGCCAAGGCAAAGAAACATGAGCTCATCAGATGGATCTATGGGGTCGTCGTCCTCGGGCGCCATGGACGCTGCCTTCCTCTTTGCCGCCATAATTACGAGCTATATGGGTGACGCGTCGAGTGACTACGAGGACTGGTATAATGCAGATTAATTTCCTAGGAAACAGCTTCGCAGCACTAATCGACACCTTAATCTGCGGTGACGGAGGGTGGAAATAAATTGGCGGCAGCGTCGAGTGAGGGCGAAGTGATTGTCCAAAGGCCGTTACGGTTCGCCTTTGTCTCGCGCGTATGCCAAGGCTCGCGTTGGGGCCCGTGCATAGTCGTGCATTCTATACTGAACCTGGTCGCTCTTTCCACCGAGACATGCCAGACGACGCGCCTTCCGAATCACCACCGCGCCTGCCCGATCAACACGTAAAATCGCCATCGCCATCAGCCTGGACCTTTACTGCTCCCGTATGACACGCATATAGACGATTTCCGCCTGCGCAACTCCCCGTAGGGGACGGGCTGCCTACTATGGCCTACAACCAGAACCAGTACCCGCCGCATGGCCAGCAGCAGCCACCACCGCCAGTGCAGACTCAGAATCTTCACCACCACCAACAACAGCGCACCTTCTCACCGCAAAACTACCAGCACTCACCACCAGTCATATCTCCAACCATGGGAAGCGGCATCCCTCCGAACAAGCGGCAGCGACTGTCGCCCAACCCGCCATCGCCCGCGCCTTACCAATCCCCATTTGCGATTCCTAACGCGCCGACCTACCCTCCTTCACCATATACCACATCTCCCCAGACGCCCGGCTATAATTCCCTACCGACCTCACCTGCCGCTATGCACCCCCCGCCGTTCCACCAGCCGCAGCCTTACCAGCATCCCAATGCACCACAACCGGCGCCGCAGAGCTCTATGCCCCCACCCAAGCTCCCGTATAGCAAGACTGGAGACAGCTCCGAATTAGAAAAGGCGAATGCGCGCGACCTGGACGTTAACAACATCAGCGATGTACTTACTGGATCCGGAATTGATTTACGCGCCGAGGAGGACAACTTGCTGCACAACTACAGGAGCTTCAACTCGCAGGCCACAGGATCTACAGCGTCTGCGAATAACAGTTTTAACAATTGGGGTCAGCAATCTGGCCATGGCGCATACCAAGGAACGGGCGCGCTCAGTCAGGAGATGACGGAAGAGCAGCAACAGGCAGAGTTCATCAGGAAGCATGAACAAGCGGCTCGTATTCTGAACGAGTCGGCACAGCAACCTCTAAACGACCCTTTCTTGTCTGCAAGTGTGCTCAGACATAGGATTGCGAAGCGCGGGTACGACCACGGCATTTCCATCAATGTGGATGGCTTGTTCGATAAGATACCGGACAAGGGCCAGCAGGAGATTAAGCGCACCACTCGAGCCGGCTCAGACGGCGAGCAGATTATCGGATTGGAGGCAGCAAGCTTACTTAACCAGAATGCTCCGCTCGTGGAGATCCTTACCTTAATATCGCTAGCTGCTGAAGAGCGCGTGCGGACCGTTGTGGAGGACGCGTTTGCTCTATGTCAAGGCCGGCAGAACACTTCACATGGCCTCATCCCACCTCAACTGGTCGATATCGCAGTTGTAGAGCGGGATGCTCAAGAGAAGATGGCTCCGCCCGTCAACATCTTGAAGACACCGTGGGAAGCGCCCGACAGTGCTGTCAGCCCCACGACTACAGCAAGCAAGGGTCGGTCTGCCTTTGCTACCCTTCACATAACCGCTAACATGCCCAGGTCTCCCAAATGCAGCACGCCTACCAACACCCCCAAGCGAAGCGCCCCCCACACCACAAAGGACGTACCAGAACCCCAACCGCGTCGTCACAGCCCTCGTAAAGCGTGTAAACGACGACTACAAGTGGGAGCAAGAGCGCCTCCGCAAACGCACCCAACGCCAAGCAGGCGCATCAGCAACACCAGCAGATACCCCCGCCATACCGATACCCCTCCCCGAACCCGTAACCAAGAAAGCGCTCGCAGCAGCAAAAAAGCAAAGCCAATCCGACGTGGTCGTCTTCGGCAAAGCAAACGAAACCGCCAGCATGGCCCTCGGCGGCAAGAAGAAGAAATACTCCTGGATGACTGGCGGCGGCGGCGGAGGCGGAGGCGGAGGCGGCGCAGCATCAGGTGTAGCATCCGGTGCCTCAACTCCCCGTCCCACAGCCACAGCAGCACCCAGCGGCACCACTACTCCCACCGTGCAAGCCCCGGACAAGGCGCTCATGGGCCGCAAGCGCAAATTCGGCGAGGCCATTGAACGGACTGACACGGGCGCTGGTATCCAACTCCGCGACCTCATTCACGTGCTGGACAACGACGGCAGGGAAAAGAAGACTCTGCATGTTCTTTTGGCTAGAATGAAGAATACAGATAAAGATTCTAGACCAGATGCGTCCAGCAAGCAAAAGTCGCATTCTCCTGCTGTTGGGGTTCCGGGTCGTGTTTGATGATGGATGGATGGATGAGTTGGTCTGGGCTAAGGCTGGGTAGTTTACGGTCGTGATATCCACAACTCTAAACATTTTTTTGCATTTAAGAGCGTTGGCGTTGATCTCTTTCTCTTCAATCTTGTCCGCGAGGGTCATGGGATTACAGCGGATAAGAAGACAGGGAAGTGTGAGAGGATACTTGAGTGAAATATGAGTGGAACACTTGATCTATTTTAAGCTTTAGTGAGATCAGCAAAATATCCCAAGAGCTGGGGTAAAGAAGGGAAAAAATTTAACTTGAACTTTTTGTAAATCTTCAATCTTCGGAATTGAAAGGGAATATGAATATATGAGTGAATGTAGTGAAGCCGTGGGAAAGGGAGGAGAAGGGATGTGGGGAGGGAAAGGAGGGAGGGTTGAAGCAGGATAAAAAAACGTGGCGGATATAGATAGTTACATGCTGTATGTATAACTTGACTTAACTTGACTTTGCCATTGTTGAAGTATGTAAGTGAGGTGAAGTGGATGCACTAATAAGAAGATATTCAAATACTTTATTGCCGTTTTACTAAAGGAGGGGGAGTATGATGTTATCAAAACTACATCTTACTCTTACTCGTCAAGTCAAGAAAAGAAGGAAGAAAAGAAAAAAACCAGTCTCCGCCGCTACCAAATCTCCCATCTCCCCCCTTGATACGCTCTCTCTCTCTCTCTCTCTCTTCTTTATCCAAAGCGTGGGGTGGGGAGGTGGTAAAAATACCAGTAGTAGTATATATGTATGATTCCGTCTCTCTCTCTCTCTCTCTCGCAATCCATTCGCTCTAAGAAACCCTTAAGCCCGACCCTAAGCTTTGAGCTCTAAGCCTCAGGCCCCTCCCCTACCTAGAAACTTTTTTCCACGTGCGAAAAAAAATCGTTAGAAAGCAAACCCAACCCCATTATGCCCTCCCTCCCCTCAGTAAAAAAGGATATCATCGTGTAGCAACCACGACAAGAACAGTCATGTTGGTCCAAAAGCCCTTGGACAGACCCACATACAACACTTCTCTCCAAGCCGTCGTGTCGTGTCACGCACTTCTACCTAAATCTCGCCGTACAACGACCCATAACCTCACCCTGACACACCAACTCAGCATTAAACTCTGACCCATCAAGCGTGAGATAGATGTCAAAGTAAACACGATAAAACGTGCCCTGCGGCGTATCCATGCGTTCAAAGTCCTTTTCGAGATTTTTGCGCGACAGGTCCGATGTTAGTGTTACGACTTCCTTGATACCTGCGCATTCATATTAGCACACACCACAACTCAAAAAAAAGGAGTAGATGAACTTACGAGGATCCTTCGTATACTCGGGACAAACATCATCATCACACGCATAAAGAATATCCTCATACATGAGCGTAGCACCGGGGGCAACCTGTCTAAAAAATGATACTTTAACCGGTTCGCCAATCTTGACGCGCTGGCCCTTTTGCACAAATATCTGGCGTGTGTATTTGCAGCGGTCTTTGCCGTCGAGCGAGGGGACGCGGTATTGTTCTGGGTGGTGGCCCTCTTTAAAGGGCTGCAGTGTGGCCATGAGGTAATGTCTGCGTGCCACACGGTGCGTGACGATGCGCTCCGTGATGCCTGCTGTGACTGCGCCTTTGACAATGGCCGCGACTGAGTCCATGGGTCGGACGACTTTGGATTGGAATTGTGGGGGCACGTGGAGTTTGATTTGTTGGAAGAGGTATTCTGAGGCGCCGAATCCGCCGACGACTAGGACGTTCTGTGTTTGGTTAGCATTAACATTCGAGCTCTACTTGATCGATATAGAGGTGCTTACCTGTAATGCCCTGTTTTGTGCTTGAATGGCTATGATTTGATTCCTGACTAGCTCCAAGATGCGGTTCACCACGGGCTCGAAACACTGTAGAATCTCCTCGTTGGTAAATGTCATGTAGCCTTCTTCGATTCCCGCCTCGGGAAACTCAGCCTCGATGCCAACGTCGACAGCCCACTTTTGCCCGTTGTTACGGAAGTCGGCCTTTATCCGGTTCTCAAAGTCCATGATGCACTTTGCGTAGACCTTGCCGGCCGTCTTTGAGCCGTCAGGAAGTTTCATCTTTCTGATCTTGGCTCGGAGAATGTTGCTAAAGTTGCGGTTGAGCGCGGTAGATCCGCATGAGTCACCGGATCCTGCTGTGCACTCTGCGACGGAAAAGGGCTGTTCCTCTTCGACTTCGTAGGCGATTAGATCGACGGTACCACCACCGCAGTCGACGATGAGCACGGCGTCGTGTATCTTGAGGTTCAGAAGACCAGTCTTTGAACAAAACATGGCGGCAGCCTCGGGCTCGGTAATGAGTGTCAGCCTGTTGTCGTTTTCGTCGCGGAGGAATCCAGCTTGGATGGCAGCGGCACGTGTTGCAGCCTTGCCAGCATCGTTCCAGATGGCGGGTACTGTCAGGTAGTATCTGATGTTGCGCTCCTCGCGGTTGAAGACCTCACCCAGCGTCTTTTGCAGCTGGTTGCGCATCGCCTGCCGCAGGTGGAAGAGGTAGTCGGCGGCCACATCGATCTCAGACTTGCCCGGAGGTAGCGGTGGGAGGTTGATGGGGTCTATGTATGTGTTTCCGGACAGCATCAGTTGCAACTTAAACCACTCGACCTTTTGCACACCCGGCTTGGGGTAGCCGGTCGGAGCCAGGGCATCAGCAATGTCAGGTCCCCATCCTACAACCTTTTGGTACTGGTCGTAGTAGAGCACCGTGGGGATCTGGGAGGGGGATTAGCCACAACACGCGGACACACGCGGGCGCAACACGCGATTACGCACCTTTTGCTTGGTTTGGTTGCCGGCGCCGGGCCACTCGGTGATGATGTCCTCCTTGGCCTCGGTGTTGGTAGCAAAGGCGAATGCGACACCGGAAAAGGTGGTGCCCTGTTTGTCGCGATTAGCTGATGCGCGTCCACGCAACCTGGGGCTAACTCACAAAGTCGATGCCGACGATGAGCTGGGCCTTTGAGCGACCCTCTCCCGCTACCTCTGCCATGTTCGAGGGCCGGTTGTAAGCCGCAGGCGGCCCATGAGCAGGAGCGCCCGGCGGCGGAGCCCCATAACCCCCGCCGTAGCCGCCCGCGCCTGGAGGGCCCTGGGGAGGATAGCCAGGCGGACCAGGCTGAGGCGGGTACCCCATGGGCGGTTGCTGGGCGGGATAGCCTGGCGCAGCCGTGTTAATGGGCGGTAGCGGACTGGCAGGGCGGCCGTGTTGTTGCGGCGGCGCACCCAGCGTACCCGGCGGAGCGTACGTGTACGAGGGCGGGCGACCCAGGGGATTCTGTTGGTTGTTCATGGGGAGCGACGAGGAGCTCGAGTTTGAGGCCTGGGGCGACAGCGACGTGGGCCGTTGGTGACCAGTTGGTGTGTTTGAATTGGCAGCAGGCTGGGGCGAGGGGTTGTGTGAACTCTTTCTCTTCGAACCCACTAGGTTCTTAAAACGGGCGTTCATGGAAGTCATCAGACTGAGAGGGAGGTCGGGCTGAGAGATTGGGGTGGGGTGCAATCAAGGATATCTGCGAGAGCTGCTGCGGCTGACAATGGAGCTGGGCACTGTCCAAACGGCCCAAGGCTGTGTGAAGGGAAGCCCCGCCAACTGGGCTGCGGCGCAGTGCCTGACGACCAACTATCAAGGATGAATTGTCTCCGTCGTATTCGGCACCAGGCGACGCGGACGCGGACGCGGACGCGGACGCAGACGCAGACGCGGACGCAAACGCAGACGAAGCTGTCTATAGCTGCTGACCCGGGCGCTTGCTGAGGACTTTGTTGCGGCGGGGTGAGAGAGTAGGGTACAAGACTGTCCACAATAGCGGGTCCTCGGCCGGTCAGCATCCTGGAGAGACGCCACAAACTAATTGAATCGCTCAGAATCAGCCACGTCCTACAAGACCAGACCAGACGCCAAATGAGCCAGGTGCCAGGTGTGAGTAGCCATGTTGTGTTCGCTCACTCAGCCTCGACCACCACAAGAGAACCCGCTCTCTTTTTCCTTAAACAAACTCATCGTCACCTCACATGCTTACACGAGACGGACCTGACATTGCATCAGTTTGACGCTTTACACCTCAACAGTGACATTTCTTTGTTGCATGCCAAAGCGGTACTACCATCCCCTACTAATCTCCACACCAGGGTCCAATCCATAAGGCTGGCCTATCTAATCATGCGCCATGAATGCAACCCAGAACAGAAAAACACGCCGTATATCCAACGCCCCAAAAAAGGTCGCCAACAATGCTCGCTGATACCATGCTAATAACTCCATCTTGATCAATCTTTCTTTCTTTCTTACTGTCTCTCAAACAATTCTGACCTTCCCTCTCAAACTATCCCACTCCCAAGCGCAAGCCACCCCAACACACCAGACGCAACCAACAACATCATAGCCACCACAAACATAGCCACCACCTTCTCCACATTATGCCGGATATCATCCGCACCCATGTAATCCGCACCAGCCTGACTCTCCTCATCGGAATCATGCTGCGGACCCGGTAGATACAGCGTCAGCGTATCGCGGTACGACTGCCTAACCGCAATCGCATACGACGGCGGCGCTTCAGCCGGATACGACGCGTCTATGAGCGGCCATGAAGTCTCGGTCGAGTGCGAATAGGTATGCGTATATAGGAGGTTCGCCAGGGGTACATCGCCCGCTGCTGGCGTGGGAGGCGGCGAGTCGCTGTAGGGTTGGTATCGCGGGGGTTCTCGGGACGGCTGGAGGTATTCTGGTATGTGAGTGCGTGGTGGAGGGGCAGAAGATGTTGTGGGTGTGGGTGCATGTGCAGTTGGGTCATCGCGGTAGGGCTCCTCGTCTGTGTAGGGGACTATGTGCGGTATTGAGGGTAGCGGCTTGATGGTCGTGGACGAGGTGGAGGAGCTGGGTGATGATGTGTCGCGTTCGCGTTGGGATGTGCTTTGCGTGTCTTCCGGGTAATCGCTATACAACTCTTGC
The DNA here is from genome assembly GCF_003171515.1 of Pyrenophora tritici-repentis. NCBI lineage: Eukaryota > Fungi > Ascomycota > Dothideomycetes > Pleosporales > Pleosporaceae > Pyrenophora > Pyrenophora tritici-repentis. The sequence continues at coordinate 280,579 of NC_089392.1, read as the reverse complement.
TGTGTGTTCTGGGAAGTGTTAGTTTGTGTTCTTCGAGATGACTGCGGTTTTCGTCTGCCTACCTCCATGATGAGAGCGAGTTATGTGATCCAAACACCAACCAAACGAATGTCGACCTATTCCTCTCACGTCCAAACAGCTGCAATAAAGTTACGCGAACGTGACCGACAAACGAACGAAGACGAAAGTGAATAGATATTCTGCCCCAAAAACGAGTGGAAATGTCAATGGAAGACAGAACAGCAGTAAGCAAGCAAGCAACAACAAGAGTAGGTCGAGAAGAGAGGAGAACAAGTCGAAGAGAAGCCACACAAATCACTAATACTTCCCAAACGGTTAACCCGCTGGCTCCAAAAAAAAGAGTAAGAGAGTGATGCAACAAGTCTCGCCCAAAAGCACCAGGTACAGCCGGCTCTCTCCGTAGCACTTGCGCCGGCCCCCATCGGAAGCAAGTCCATCCCCCCAAAATAGGGACTGGGGTTAATAGCTCCCATGCAAAAGGCGTTTGCGCGTGGTTAGAACTCAAAAGGGTCCATGCTGGTTTCGCGCGTGGGCTGTGGCTGACGTGTGTCGTGTGGGACTGCGAGCGGCATGGATGAGTGTGGTTTAGCGTTAGTTAGGGCGACGACGGGCAGCACGGTATTTGTGTGGTTCGAGGTATGCGTGCTTGACGTAGGCGGAACCATAAGATTTTCATGGCTTAACTTTTATACATGACTACTCTGGGATGTTAGGCGCCGTTGCTGGCTGTGTAGGTACCAACGTGGTAGGTACAAGACAGACGCGAACGCGAACCCCCTCATTTCATCCCTCATCATCCCCCATCCCCCATCACCCGCACACGCACGCACCGCACCGCCACACATTTCACATTTCCGAAACCTCGTCAGCACTAACAAGACAAAGCTCCTCGTCCCTTTATCCATTTCATCTCCCCTCCCCCTTTATCAAACGCTTGTGTCAGCACGCGTCTGAAACACCGTACGGAGCTCGTAACACATTTTGACGGACAACGTACGGTGAGTGTATTGCAATTGCCGACTTGATACCTGTACTTGATACCTGTAGGTATGCAGAGTAACCAGGGCAAGCTTGCTTCACACTGTAGTTTTTGTTCTGGTTATTCCCGAGACGCGTGCGTTGTGATATCTTACTCGATAGAAAGGGTCCATGTATACGGTGTCGTTGTGCTGTGCAAACTGTGCTATGCTAGTAATATGTACCATACATACATAGTTACGCGCCGGCTTCTCTTCTCGGGAGCTGCAGACGCCCGAGTAAGTCCCGCGCCTCATTACTCCACCCTGCGCACTTACCACGGCAGCTCATCTTTCTCGCATGCACCTTGGACGATTGTCTAAATGGAGAAGAATTGAGAAAAAGAAAGAGATGGAATGGAAACGTTGGTCGCGTGTCATGTTGTTAGCGACCGGGGTGTTGTAACGTTGAAGCGCGGGACTAGTTAGATGGGTGGTAGGTAGGTGGCGCTGTGGGAAAAGAAAGGAAAGGAAGGATTTTTAATTTGGGCATGTGGATGGGATAAGTTAAGGTAAGAGAGGGGGGTGGGTTTGTGAAGATGTGGGATTTGTGTTAAAGATGGGTTTTGTGATTGTGAATGTGTATTGGAGGGGATGGAGATAGGGAGAACAAACTCAGAAAAAAGTGAATAATATGAACAACAACAACAACAACAGCGGTAACACCAACAAACTCAGCAAAACGCCGACCCAGTAACCCGCTGATAAAAATCTAGAAAAAGCTGACTATGCCTGCACCCGTCATCTCGGCTGATCTGTAAACCATACTCTTCACGAAGAGCGTCCACTGTCGGTAGTAGCAATGACCCTTCCGCCTCCGCCTCTCCATCCGCACCCTCTACACCAATTGTTGGAGTGGGTGAACCGTACGCATAGGGAAGAAGTTGAGGATTGACTGAGGTTGTATTGTACAAGCTATGGAAAGTTTATGTAGGTGAGTGACCATAAACAGCGCTAGTCTCAGATAGGCATCGTCCCATCACCAAACCGTGACACCAATCTGCGCCTCTGGTACCACATACGCCTCCCACGCCAGATGCCGCGCTCGTCACTCCGCAGACCCGTGCCGAAACTCCATGTGCCGTCCGCCAACGACAGGGTCTAGGCGGAGGTCGTCCATGAATTCAGGTACTGCTCGAGCTACTGGCATGTAGATTGGACGGAGTGGTCCGATCTGTGGAGTAGGAGGATGGGGACGTGGCTGGTAGATGTCGGTTGAGACTCCGCTGCTGGCATTTACCACCTGGGGCGCTCGCATCCTGTCGACGTAGTGTGGTGCGAAGGGGTTGATGGGTAGATCCTCGTAGGCGGGTGGTTGCTGGACGTCTTACTCTTCGGTCGAGATCCCGCTGAAGTCATCGAATAGAGATTGTTCGACGGGCTCATCAACAGGGAGCTGCACTTGATCTACAGCGCTCATCGAGGAAGAAGAAGAGCAGAGCGAACCGCCACGAACCACAGGCGAACCCCCTTCAGAGGAACAGAGCCCACCGCCACGCAGCACAGGCATACCCATGTCTGTGATGGCCGTGAACGACGAACCTCGACTTGGTTCGTGGCTGGCTCCATTGGCAGTACTCTGCCCCTCGTTGCGGACGGAAGAACCTACCGAGAAGCGTGAGTCTAGGGAGAAACGACGCTCTGATGCAATCACCTCAGGGACACCATCGGACAGGGAGAAACGATCAGCCGCTGGCACTACCTCCTCGGGCGAAACCTCATCTAGAGAGAAACGTCTGCTGGCTGGAACTGCTGCTGGGATATCTGGGGATACGTCGACGGGAACCTCAATGTTGGGGCTTGTGCGTGTGTGTTGGCCAGGAGATAGAGCCGAAGCAGACAACGGCGAATAGCTCATCAAACGCTGCTCCTCCCATCCAGCAAGATCCCGAGAACCTCGTTGATCATCCCGTCCTTGGAGTACGGGATCCGTGACCAACGTCAGCTGGGGCCGTTCGACTACCAGCTCAGCCAGATAGTACTCATCGGCCTCGCCACCGGGGTAGTGGCCGAGGATCCAGTGGTCCCCACCAGAAACCAGAGATTCCTGGCGAGTCGGACGGCGCACGGCATTGGAACGCTGAAGACGGCAGGGTGCCGGCTTGGGTTCTCGGGGTTGCTCAGTGAGACGACGGACCGCATTGGAACGGTGGAGGTGACGAACTGCCGCTGGGAGTGGTCGCTGGATGACCGAATCGGTAGGTTCAGACGGAACGAAAGCCTGGGGTTGAACGGGTTGAGCTGGCGCAGCTTGTGTAGTTTGACGAATCGCCTTCCCACGCGAAAGAGTGAAGAAAGATGATATCCACGCACCCGCCGAAATAGGGGCGCAAGTGCGATTCTTCTCCTTCTTCCCCAGTCCGCGCACTGGCGACATGGCCATCATATCGCGAACACGCTGAGGCTGCTCTATCTGCCCACGACGAACATCTCCTATCGCTCGGATCCGCAGATGGTTAACATAAGGATCAAAGCCCCCAACCGTCAACGGGTCCACGACCTCCGCATCCATCTCTTCACGAAAACGAGACACTCCAACCGGAACAATCTGCGGCGCAGCACGAGGGTAAACGTGCTCGTACTGTGTAGGCTCAACGGCCAAATCGTTGTTGGTATCTTGTTGAGAGTGTGACATCTTCACAGTGTCCAGAACTTCAAGTTGAGACGTTTTAAAAGTTCGTCAAGTTGTGGATGTGCGATTAAATCTGCCCTCTCAGGAAGAAACCCAAAAACCCCTCTTATATCCACCCGAACACTCGCAGCAGCGTGCGTGAACATGGTAGTGAATCCGTTGTGTGACGAGACATGGTTGGCCAAAATCCGTAAACTATTCGGGAACAAGGTTGAACGGCGACAATGTGAAAACATAGTGGGTGAAAGTAGTCGGGTGGGTAAGTGGGTATGTGTTACAACGTTTACGTGATTTATATAGTTGGCGCATAGTACTGCTGACTGACACTGTGTGGAAACGGGGGAAATTATTGGTGTGGGCAAGACACTGGCGATGTGGTAGACATGGTTGGGGAGTTTAGTGAGATTTGTGTCTGAGACAAGAGGGATGTGCGGTGGAAATGTGGTACCGATTTTGGTTCCGTGGTACTGTTGATGCGATGTCGGTGGGGGGAATCACCGCATCCAAGGGATGTGGAAGTTATATCGACGCGGCGAATTTGTGATCAAAGAGTAGCGCTAGCGTGCTAAGGTAGCGTTCGGTGATATGATGTGCTAGGCTTTGTGATCAAACGTCAGTGGTAGCTTCCAGTCTCGTAGGATGCGGAGTGATGAATGAAGCTACGCATGGTAACTTCTAGCCTTATGCGATTTGGAGTGACTATGAAGTCTCCTGTGTTAAGAGAAGCGACGGACAGGAAGGCAGGGTAAGTGTTGCCTTTGAACGTTTATGTCGCTCTTGCTCAAGCATCGCACTCTCAGCACTTGCCTACGTAGATATATAACACGCAAGCCTGTGCCAAACTTTTCTACTCTAACATCGCATTTTTCCAGCAAACCCAGTTATCATCATCCAGGTGAGACTAAGCCTCGTCGCCGTTGTCGTTGTGGTTTTTTTCTGAGCTGAAAATGCAGGTCCAGAAGTCGCATATCAGCGTACATTGCTTTCTCCGAAGTCCACGTCGTCACTTTCAAGGCTCACCGGCACTCTCACGAATACCAAGTCAGCCGTCGTCAGTCAGCATACAAAGGACACGTTCACCAGTCTACCCGTCGTCCACTCAGACAACACAATCAAGCGGTCGAAAAGATGAGGTGCAAGGTTCCGGGCACCATTGACAAAACCTACGTGAGATACCCTTGTTGCTGGCTACTCAACAAGTACTAAATCACGCTAGGTGGACACACTTCTCTCACACAAACGCAAGAGGACCGACGAAGACGAGTCGGAATTGTTACGACTACGAAACGACAGGGTGAACTTACTTGTTCAGTACCAGACGCTTAATAAAGAGAATGCAAAACTCGAGCAAAAAATCAAAGAACACGAGGAAACTATCGACAAAACAGCTACCGCTCTCACGATATATGCAGAGGCGATGGAAGCTTGCAAGCCCATCATCTTGGACGCAATGGAGAGCAAGTTCCTTGCTGAGATGAGGGGTAGCAACGCCGACGATGAAGCTCGCATGGCCAAAGCAAAGGAGAAGGCGGAAGCCGAGTACAAAACAAAGTTCGAAGTGAGCGAGATCACTGTGCACGCGCCGGTATTTGTCAGGAATAGAGGCATGGATGATTGATGTAGGATGGGTGCAGTGCGATGACATGGGTTTTGGGGCGTAGAAGGGTAACTTCTAGCATCACTCGTCGAAAACATTCGAATGAGTCAATACTATTTGTTTGCATGACAAATTCATGCCCTCTCGTTCCATCTGCGTAGATCATCCTCAGTCTTACATGAACGATGTGACTTTGCGGCCGTATGAAATCCCAAGACCTTAATTTCCCCGCAAGTCTGGTCATGCCATCCAACTGCCGCATACCGAGAAGACGCCGCATCGCTCTCAGCCACTACGGGTTCTGGGCAGTGCTGTGGCAGTGTTTGGCAGTCATGCTGGGCAGTGCGGATCCGATCTGCGGTCGTACTGTAAGCATCAGCGGGAGGGCCCGCAATCTGGGCAAGTATAGTAACACGGCATGTCGTCATACAAGAGTTAGGAGGGGTAGGCAGAACAACAAATTTGTTCTGGGATGGCGAAGAAGCAACGATTGAACATTGTGAAAGCGGGACTGGAAAGCGGAAGACGATGGACACGTGGTGAATGTAGTGGGATGGGGGCACTTAAATCCCGGGATCACGGACAAAGGCATTGAAAAAAGGTGACGAAGGAAAGAAGCCAGTTCACGATCAAAATGTTCAAAATATTCGGCGCGATATTGACTGCAGACTGTATTAAGGAAGAATGATATGTGGTCACAGCGCTTCGTTAAGATGCTGACTAACAAGGGTGGCGTAGTTGGCCGAAGCGGCTGGGCAGGGGGATCGGCTCCCGAAGGTGACGTTTGATCCCGGCAAGAAAGATGTCGCGCTTGCCGTCATTGCACCGTCGACAGATACAATTGCGACCATCGCTCCGCCCGCCAAAAAGCCATCAAAATCAAGATGTGTCGGACCGGGATGAGGGATACCCATGGCTTTGTCTGCTTTCGGCAGCGCGCGGATACGCTGACACTGCCACACAGCGGGCCTGCGGGATGACCAGGTACCGTCACAACATGACATGTCAACATTGCGGCTACATTCACAGGCCTCGAATATTCTTACCCCCATAACATCATGGCTACAACTTCTACCACGCTGCACAGTCACCAGACGCGCCGCCAAAACGCCCTTGCCGACATCCATTTCGCTTCAATTGCCGAGGGGGACCTGACGCCATCAGAGGATGAGAGCCCGGAAGAAAGAGCCATAGAGCTGGAGACGGCACAGTCAGCGATTGGCATTAGCATAGGAAGGCAGCAGACTCGTCTAACATCCCCAAAGACGCCGGCTGCTGAGAAGGCGGCCGCACTGGACGAAACCGAAGATGGGGCTTTCTTCGATAGCTGGCAAGAAACGACTGATGCGGCACTGGAACCCAAGACAACACCGCGCACAGAGACTGGCAAACCAAGCCAACAACGTGAATCGGAACCAGCACCCATGCAAACGGCCAGTAATGACCAGCGTGAAAGACAATCCGATCCCCGCGCGCGCCTGCCCTCGCCCTGGCGAGCAGGACCGAAGACGTTCCAGAAGGAGAAACCGGGCGACCACCGCTCTGTGCTCAAGGAGACGCTACAGGGACGACGTCGGGCATCTTCAGGCGGCGCCATGGGGGATGCCGTACGCAAATACTTGCCCTTTCACCTACCGTCCTCTATTACGAAGTCCTACAAAGACCTGCATTTCTCGCTTCCGAGTCTATCAGCATTATCACTCGATAGCGAACGAGGATGGCCTGCCCCGCGCACTTTTGATAGACGGAGACGCGACACTATTGCTAGCAGCAGACCACCTAACAGCATGCCACAACATAGTACTCAGGATTCCACCCCAGAAGAGCCTCGAAGCGCATCGAGAAGCCCTTCACAGACGCCACGACAGCCGAACACGGCTCCACTACCCCAGCGTGAGTTTAGCGATGATAGCACCTCCACCATCGGCCCGTCGCCTTCGGGACCCAGCGAACGACCGACCCCCAGACTACGCAGATCAAACTCGGAGGGCTCTTTGCTGGTATACCGTACAAAATCCTTCGCATCGTCCCTCGGGGATGACACACGTTTCGAGAGTGTACAGGAACAGGTCAACAGTAGACTGAAGGCAATCAGAGACAGCTGGCAAGACGCAAACTTCAAGCTGCCAAGCCCTTCGTTTCCTAATTTCAATTTGGGCTCTAGTACCGAGTTGTTCAAGAGTCGTAATGGGAGCACCGCATCGAAGACGCGCGAACCCGACCAGACGACGGTTCCTCGATCGAATTCGCGCAGCAATTTGCCTGCCACAGAGGCCCGCCGCAACTCGGTCCGAAAGAAACGCCCGTTGCCGCGACATGGAGATACGGACACTGAACCGCATCCTTTCTTCATACAAGCCCTACAAGAGCTTGAGGGAGACGTCGTTGTGCTGGGGGGCTACCGTGGATCTGTGTTGCGGTCTGCGGAACCGCCACATCGCCAACTATGGGTGCCAATCAAGGTTGGACTGAATCTACGCAAGGTAGATTTAGAAGTGCCTTTGGATCCAGATGCAGATGAGCGAATGGAGGAGAGTATCATTCCGAGTGGTATGCTCACTCACATTGGCCCTGTTGATATTGCCAAACGACTATTGAAGCGTCTTAATGGGTGCGACAACGCTAAAGACGGAAAGCTTAGAGTCCACAACTATGGTTATGACTGGCGACTTTCTCCACACTTTCTTAGTCGTCGTATGATTCAATTCTTAGAGTCACTGCCATGCAATCAGCCTGGCGTTCCTCCTGAGAAACGAGGTGCTATAGTAATCGCACACTCGTTGGGCGGTTTGATCACACGTCATGCCATCAACCAGCGACCAGATTTAGTAGCGGGAGTCGTGTATGCGGGTGTACCTCAAAGATGTGTCAATATCCTCGGTCCATTCCACAAAGGCGACGACGTCATGTTCTCTTCACGAGTACTCACTGCACAAGTTAACTTCACCATCCGGACCTCGTTTGCCCTCTTACCTCTCGACGGAAAGTGCTTCATCAACAAGCACACGAAAGAAGAGTACCCCATCGACTTCTTCGACGTAAACACCTGGAAAGAACACCGCCTATCACCCTGCATAGCAGCACCCCTGCCCCGACCCGAACCACCCAAAGACAGCAACTTCAGCGTCACGGGCCTAATGAACGCCGTCTCCCAAGCCCTCCCCACCTTCCCCCAACGCAAAAGCAGCACCGCAAAAGAAACCGCCGACATGGCCCGCAACGCCGCAAACAACGTCACAGAAAGCAGCGCCGAACAAGCCGGCATGGGCCCCCAAATGGGCCACGAGCACCACACCACCAACACGCCCACGCCCACATCCAAAGAGCCCAACCCCGTCACAAACATCACAATCCCCTACCCCGCAGCCGTCGCATACCTCACCCGCATCCTCGCCGAAGTAAAACAATTCAAACAAGAACTCGCCCACAATCCGCACCACACAGCCTCCAACGCATACCCGCCCATCGCCCTCATATACGGTAAATCAACCCCGACAGTCTACGGCGCCAAAGTCGAAAGCAAAGAGCTTATCAAACGCGCGGATTGCTATGATGAACTTGCTTTTGCGAGCGGGGATGGCGTGGTGCTTGCGAGGGCCGCCATGGTACCCGAGGGGTATAGTGTTGTTAGGGGGGGCGTGGTGTCGAGTGATCGCGGGCATGTTACGTTGTTGGGGGATTTGGAGGCGGTGGGGAGGTGTTTGCGTGCTGTTGTGCAGGCGAGGAGGAGTGGGGTTGGGTTGGGGGGGAATGGGCGGTAGGGGTGTGGATGATGGATGGTTTGTTTTAGTGAGTGGGTTTTGGGGTGGGGATTGGATTAGGTTGATGGCGCGAGATGAATTGGTTATGAAGTTTTCAGACAAGCGTTTTGTGATTTCGTGATGACAATGTGGGGTTGTGGCGTTTTTGACTATTCGGTAGATGATAGACGGTTAGACATGGACGGAATGTAATGAGATGATTTCCCTATAAGTACCGTGTCATAAATTTTAGTCTCATGATTTATGAGTCCTTGCCACATACTAGTTCGCTCTTCTCATCCCGTCTTACCCTTTCTCCCTCTCCCTCTCCCTCTCCCACGACAAACAAAGCCGAATAATCAGATAGGTCACCGGAGTAATCGGTGTCAGCCATGTAATTGACACTGCTATTTAGTTATAGTTATATCTAATATCTTCTGTTTCATCACATCTAACATGATCCATGGGCGAGCGGCGCACACGGGCGAGCGGCGCACCCCACCAACTTTTGCAACTTTAAAGCGATGCATCTCAACAACGCGATAATATTATTGCTAGATATTGATACAGTAGATTACTCTATATTAATAGTATCAGTCTTGCATGTGCGCGAGTTGTGCCCAGTCTCCTTGCACCTAGTGCAGCGCCTTTGAGCCCGCTGGCTGAGGCCTGATCGCGCTCCTCCTTGACGCTCTTCATGAGCAATCTGCTGGTCAGCCTCATTTTGAGCCAGTATATCCTCTCCAGCTCCCTTTGTGAGTACTCCATGCTTCTGTATACGCCTTTTAGAGCGCCGCCTACGCTCTGAGGCTGCGCTATTGGCCTTCTCAAGACTAGAGATCCGATCGCGCATCAGCTCAGCAGAGAGCATCATCACCTCGGCGCCCTTCTTTAGCTGGTCAATCGCCATAATAATTGAAGCTGGTGATGAGCTCTTGTGCTGGCGCACGCGCTCACGTATTAGGCTTGACTGAGCCTCAAGCTCACGCGCGTTGCTCGGCGTTTGAGCTACCCAGGGAGCCTCTGGCAGAGCTGCTGGAGGAGTAGGTGTACGCAGTTGTACATCTACCTTTGATAGAACAGCCTCTGGTTGTAGAGGAACAAGGCCTGCGCCGCGGAAGGCTGAGCAGATATTGGCTGGCGTGAACGCTTGATCAAATGCTGCCTTGAACGCTGGCAGAAACTCTAGCTTGGTGATGTGGTTGATGTGGTTGCGCATAAGGCTCTCCACCTCACGGCTGTACGCGCGCTTCAATGGCGAGAAGCAGCCAACATCAAGTGGCTGGAGTAGGTGAGATGAGTGAGGAGGCATACAGAGCGTATGGATATTGTTCTCCTTGCAGAGCTCCTGGAACTCTAGAGATTGGTGGCTCTTATGGCCATCAATAATAAGCAGGCGACGCGCGCCTACACTACGAGCCTGCGTGTGAGCGTTGAAGTGCTTTAGCCACTCAACTCCAAGCTCATTATTCGTCCAGCCATTATCGCTGACTGCGATCGCCCAGTCGCGTGGGATCTCAGCTTCCTTATACCAGGCTGATAGGTGGTACTGGCCAGCGAAGATGAGGAACGGTGGGACTGACCAGCCAGCAGCGCTGATAGCAGCGATCAGCGTTACCCACTCGCGATTGCCTGGCTGAATACTCTTCGGCCTGCCTCTCCTCTCTGCTCCTGTTATAACTAGCTGCGTTGTAATCTTGCCCATCATAAAGCCAGCTTCATCAAAGTTGTAGACGTCCTCATCGCAGATACCTAGCTCAGCCTTTGTCTCTTCTACAAGCTTAAACCACCTCTTTATTAATGTTGCATCCTCACAAAGAGCTCTCTGCCTATCGTACGCTTGGTTGAAACACGTCCGAAGACTGTCTGTACGCTTAACAAAGGTAGATGGCCAGTTGACTCCAACCTGCTCTCCACCACGCGCAGCCAGCAGCTTATCAGCCATATCACGTACAGCTGTGTAGGTAGGCGCAAATCCACGCAGATCTAGCTGAAGTATATAGCTAATAATCACCTCCTCTTCTCTCTGGGTAAGCTTCCTTGAGTTGGGCGGGCAATCGCGTCGGGCAGGTATACCAGCGCGTCGGCGGCGGAGCGTTGTTTCGGCTACGTTGTAGACTACTGCAGCAGTACGGGTACCTTGGATCTGGTGCGCATTAATAGATGAGATAGCAAGCTGAATATCTGCTTCATTTGATAGTAATTGAGTAGCGCTGCGTTGAGCCATTGTAGATTAAGATCAGTAAGGTGAGTAAAGTTGGTGGGGTGCGCCGCTCGCCCGTGTGCGCCGCTCGCCCATGGATCATGTTATGATAAGATTAATTGATCTTCACATTCACTATCACTATTGTCCATTCTTGACAGCTGTGATGTTGGCTTGTGGTTTGGGGACTGTGCTATTTTTGTTGGGTTTTATGGTGGTGAGATGGAGATATAGGGGGTCGTGGGTGATACGTGGTTGTTAGATGATTGAGAGGGTGGGGTAGGGTAGGAAAGGGTTGTTGGGTAGGCAGGGGATAGGAAGCGAAAGGTAGGAGGGGGTAGGTTAGGCGTGTTATATTGCTGTTAGTTATTAGGTGTGGATTTAAAAGGGGTAGGAGGGTGTAAGGGTGAGATTAGACTCCGCAACAATCAATTCAATCCGGTCACTCTCCTAGACCCACTTACCTATCTAGGTAGGGCTTAAACTCCTATAGGTAACTACTAGGCTTAAAGCGGTAATCAATCAATCCAATCTGAACCTTCTAGGACCCACTTAATTGATTGTTGCGGACTGTGGGTGAGATAATGACAGGTAGTGTGGTATCCGAGGTGTGCAATATGATCAGTGCTAATATAAACAATAAATCATTAATACACCGAATTAGTCATCAAGAAGTGCATAGTCTTAGCAGTATCGTAGTAAACACGCAACTTTACTGCTGACATAACTTAAGTGAGTAGCATTTGTAGTCTCTTTATACTCAAAGATGGCGATTGAGATACAGCATAGAGTACTTGGTAGATTGAATACTGTCCTACGTAGTTTTGACGCGTGAAAGACGCGTCGAGAGCAGAGTTGCCAACAAGCAAGTCAAGTTGCTCATCAAACCTGGACGCTAACCGCTAGGAGTAGGAGTTATACCTAACAAAGTAACTACTAGGCTACAATAGGTAATCAAGCAAGTCAAGTTGGACCTTCTGAGCCCCACTTACTTGCTTGTTGGCAACTCTGGTCGAGAGAGAAAGGAAACGTGTGTCACGGGGTGGTGATAGGGGGGTCGGTGGCGAACTGAGTAATTGGAGATACCGGTGGTTTTACGGCACTACCTACTTTTCACATGTTGACCTCGAGATGCTCTGGTAGATGACGATGTTCAAACTTTTCCCTATCATCGCTTGGTATCGTTTGGGAGCGATGGGTTTAGAGGCCACTGTCGCGTTTGGCTGACTATCCCGAGAACCATCAGTTACATGATATTGATGATAGCTTCTGCCGAGTATCTTCGACTCTTGTCTTGACTGTACTATTTCACGCGTCGAGAAGGGAAATTTGTGCCGCGGAGATAGAGACAGAGAGAGCACACTGGAAATTTTGACACACGGATGTTTTGCCCGTGTTGTGATAGTGTTACAACATTGGTCCCGTATTATCGAGAAGGCGGGCGAGGGAGCGGAAGAGAACGCCGTGGTGAGTCTGCAAGAGGAGCTGCCCGACAAGAGAATGATCGTGAGATTGCTAGACACTAACCAGACTGCGTGATCCTTCCGCATTGCTGCGATAGTTGCTAGTGTAGATTTGATAAGAGGGTGTTGTGTTTTCTGGATTGAATGCAGTTCTAGATTCGAACAACCTTGGTAGAAATCTCTTTCAATCAGGTGGATGATAGTTCTTCGGTTTGGATGCAGTTCTGTTTAGCAATCCGGAGATGGTCTGTCACGAGGGATCAGACTCCGCAACAATCAATCGGATCGGCATGATTGATTCCTATCTAGGTTAAAGGCTGCCTAATAAAGTAACTCTTTAACCTATATAGGAATCAATCATGTCGATCGATTGATTGTTGCGGAGTCTGCGAGGGATGAGTGAAGAAACTTGGTACTTTTGCGACCGAGCCGTGGAGATTAGGATGGCGCCACGGGAAAGTGGATATTGAAAATCTCGATCTTTGAGCACATGCGAAAGCGGGCAATCGACTCCGCTTTGCTATATGACATGCAGTAATTCGGCAATTAACTCCGCTTTGCTGGGTGACATGGTCAAAGTGGGCAACTGACTCCGCTCTTCTGCGTGACGCTGAACCCTGGTATTCAATTGAGATGTGTCATCGGTCCCATGTTCGTTTGTGAGAAGCAGGAGTGTCGTGTTTGCGACCGAGCCGTCAAACTCGGAGATCACGATGAGAAGCACAAGTCCTGCTTGATGTCCATGGCCTCGGACGCAGCGATGTTAGCTTGTGAATGATAAGCTGCTATTGGCTCTCGGTCCCAACTTGTTGTGAGCGGCCCCTGGGAGATAAGATCTCAACGTAACGTTCGTCCAAATCTGAGCGGCATAGGTAGAAATGAGTTGTGTCCTAGTGATACATGGTGCTATGGGAAGCTTCCGGGCTTAAATAACGCACGGAGCATCGGCGGTTCATTTTGTACGTGTGAGCGCCACGGTGTAACCAGTAGGATTCACTCCCTGAGGTTGAGGTCACTTCCCTATTTGGTGTTAGCGGAGCTTGGCACACATGTCCAACCTCGTGCCGCGTTGTCCGCTAATCTCTCGGAACCTCACCATCACCATATCTTCGATTAGCGTCGTTGATTTTACTGCTTACAGCCCCAACTTCTCACTACCTCAGATGAGATCGATTCCTTCCATCTCAGGTCTGCTGCAGCGAAGCGAGATTTCCAAGTTATCCTTCGTTACGGAAGTTGGATCACCTAAGCGCGCGTATGCAGCTACTATCGTCACATCACATTGGTAGTAGCGGTGATTGGTTCACCAACACGCAGCGCGCCGAGTATTGTTGCCCAACATCCGAACATTGGTGTGTAGTCGCAAATAGTATGGGTGGCTGAAATGTAGACCTCTGAAACAAATCGAACGCAGCATCAAAGAAGTTGGGTTGAGCACGGATTCAGATGCAGGCAGCTATTCTCCGCCTATTTCCATACCTAGGCAATGTGAGGCCACTGCTGCGGCGAAAGCCAATGGTTGCTCAGCCCGGAGCTACTATCTTCGTCACAAGTCTGCATTTTTGCATTCTTTCTTTGCTCAAACTGGCTAGCCATAGGCCCTTGTCAGAGTGTTAGTCGCTTTGGTCCTGCGCTCTGACCAGGTTTGCCACAGGTTAGGATCGACTATGTGTCTAATCCACGTGAAAAACGGTTTGGCAGTTGTAGGCGAGAGTGTCACACACACTCGGGACTTTGACAAGACGGATTGCGCTGAGCCATCATAGGATTGCTCACCTCTCAGTCGCTTACGAGTCAGTACGTCTCCAAGAACTCCCAATACAGACTCCAACAGTGATTTTGTGGACATCCACGATGTGCATATTGGAGGGAGAGGCACATATGCGTTGCTCAAGCGCTAAATGCACAATGGCTGGCTTCAACAGTACAGGGGTGCCTGGCCCCAAAAACGTCCATCACAAAGCCCAGCTGGACCACAATTTAACTCTTGGCTACGCCATGGATCAGCATAGAACCCCTGTTAGTCTGGCCCGCTCGTTGTTTGTTCGTGGCCAGGCTGTGCGGGCAAGTCCGCAGACAAGGCGGCGCCGAGGAATTATGTGGGTCATGTCACTCAAGTACCACACACTTGGGATTTTAGTCGAACCCATCGATCGCTACCGTTCTTGCGTATGCTGAACCCTACCGCCATCTTGCCTCGGAAGTGTGAGGCGTAGTCGCATGGCTCGCTAATATGGCATGTCTATATTACATCGGCTTGTGCCTGCCGGTGTACCGATCAGAACAGACCCATCATTTCTGATCATCAAGCCCTTAGCTCTTCTATACTGTCTTCGTTATACATTCTCTATACTGTCATAATATATTCTCAACCTGCACCAGTGTGTCAACCTTCCTGAAGCTCAGCATCTCCGCTAAGCCTGCCGCAGTTCAATATGAGGGAACAAGTACGAGCTCAGTCATATACCTCAAGCCCATACCCATATGTGCCAGAGTATGCTGGAGTTCAAGATGTGTCACGGGGAAACCCTCACCACTCCATGATATCAAGTGCTCCAGTCGATGCTTTTGACCCTTGGGTACTTGAGGGACCTCCCTGTGGCAGCCCTCTATCAACAGCCTCTTCAATTGGACACTCCGAGTGTGTTCCTACACCTCCTTATGATGGCGTTGCTATGTACGAACCATACTTTCATGATATCCCCGATCCCTCAGTTGGCCATACTCCCTGGAAGAGCGAACCAGAGCAACTCTGGCGACCCAACTACACCGAACCAACTGCGTGGTGCTCACAGAGTTATGTGCTGTCATACCATGCAAACCCCACTCAGAATCAGCTACCTGTTCAACCAATGCATAGCTATATGCCACTACCGCGCAATTCGGCATACGATTCGTATGTAGTACATACAGACGGTTTCGTAGCTCCATACGAACCTCTCACAACTGCAAGAGCAGATTCTATGCCATTCAGGTTCAGGAGCACAAATATCAAATCCGAGTCGACCAGCAACCGAGAGAACGACAGCCAAAGCGACTCTGACTCTGACGATTCCGACAACGACGACTCAGCCTCCCAGAAGTCCTCGGCCTCAACGAAAAAGGATACCCGTGCAGCTCGCAACGTCATGAACTTGGGAAAATGGGCAAACAACGTCATCGACTTGTACAACAATACCGCACAACAACGTCTGTATGAGTGCCCCATGCACGTCTCCGGAAGCCAGTCAAAAGCCGTGCCATGTCAGAGAAGCTTTGTACGGCCCGAACATTTACGACGACACGTCAAGACGGTGCATAGTAAAGAGAGGTTGTACATGTGCAAGGTACCTGATTGTCACAGGCCCTTCTCAAGGGGAGATAACCTTCGCGAGCACTACTGGACACATGTTGAGCGCGGTGGCAGGGGCGGCAAGAACAGGAAGATGGGCTTTCCCGAGTTGAAGGCGATCCTGGGCCCTAAAGAGAAGCAGCTGGCCAAGAGGCTTAAGCGCAAGCTTGACGTGGAGACGGAGAAGATCCTGATGGGTACGAGGTCGAAGCTTTGAGTGGATGGTGTTTGGTGACCTTGCTGTGCTAGTCATGATTTGATTGTTATGGAGTTGGGGAGGCAAGTTAATATTGTGCCCTTGCACACTTCCTATATTATTTCTTTGGCAACGTATCGTGTGTAGATTTCGTTGGTGCGGCTGCGGGTTACACTTTTAATGACAAAAATGTACAATGATATCAATCCTCAAAACCCATAATGTGTTCTCTCCGATTTGATACCTAGAAAAGACGAGTAGCGTTATGGGTAGAACGCCACCTATTCTCTCATGAGTACCTAGTTCCATATTGTAATTGTGAATTTGCGTAATTCCTCGATCAAAGACACAGGTTCAACTTTGCCATCGACCGATGTGACTACCGTATTCCAGATACTCGACAACTTGGCATTGCGCCTCAGAAAAAGGCCTTAATTCCATAAATCCGATTGCACAGAAAAGCCAAGGTAGTCATTCAACCAATCACTTCAGCCACAGGAATAATTGAGAGAATCCATCTCAACCTCTCGTATCACACCTCAAATACAAACAGCGTAAACTGAACGCCTGATTTTGCTAAATTTTGCGGGTATGTTGTTGTATGCTGAATGTTCATTGCGTCAAGAAATACATGACACATCGTCCCAGGTTTCTAACAAAGACAAATCGTTTCATGTGAGCGCAAAGGCCACATTCAAGGGCCCTCGCGTGTGAATTGCGTCATGTCGAAGCCGCGACTGTTCGCCAACATCATACGATCCCTCAAAACCCGATGCGATATACCCAGCCCTCACGTGCAGAACAAACACTGATAATTTGCCCTCCCGCATGCGGGAAAGCGGAATTATGATCGATACCAGAGTCTGCATCGGCCCTAGATCGAACTCAAGAATGCGTTGAAGCCGACCCGCCACAAAGACACGATAATTGGAGCAAGAGGCTTGTTTGCGGCCAAACGCCAGAGACTGGTCCGTTCGTGCGGCGCAAAAGTCGCTTTGGCGTGAGCTGTGAGAAGTCATCACACTTCCCGCGCGCCGCGGCGCTTACACCAGCCAACGGGAGCGTGGCACGGTAGGCCAGAATCCGGCGCAGCAACCATTTTTTGTTTAGAGACTGTCTGTCCCTTTACCGCCTATTCTGAAGTACGCGAAGGCTGCACGCGGATCGGTTTTGTTCTAGGGTCGGCACTGCACTGGCGTTGTCGTGCGCTTGCACGGAGGTGGGGGTTGGGACAGGGAACATGATCAATCAGCACCAGCGTTTTTATGGCGTCGTGGGAAACCAAGAATCGTGGCTTGGAGATTTCGTACTAAACCCCCATGTCAGGTGTGGAATACGAGGTCACGAGTGAGAAAGGCTGTCGGTACATTCCGGGCACGAAGATAGTGAGGCTCCATGACCACTGTTCCCTGGCCAAAATCAGGCCTAAAACACTTTCACTATTTCTCAGATAGCAATGAATGGCAAAGTATCCGACCCAGAGATGCGCGCTAAGGAATGGATGGGTCGGCTAACAAGTCCTTTGCTATTCTAAGAAGAGCCTGACAGCAAGCCCATCTTGATGCAACTAACCTCGCCGTAGAGGTACAGCGTCTTTGAAAAGGCTACGTGAAGTGCCAAATGTCTATGCAGAACATCCTTGGTGCTTTCCCAAAGAAAACTGACCGCATTTCTGCGGCTATCTGCTCACAGGTGATCCACTTCCCCATATTAATTCCTAACAGTACCGTGATGACGGGCATGTGGGGATTGGCTGCATGTCAACCGGTGATCTACTCGCTCGCTATTCGTTCCGGCTGCAGATAATCATGAATATCCGTCCTTTGCGACGAAGCAGGTACAGGCGTAGCCTCATATGCTTAGTGCCAATGGTTGTGATGCCTTCTGACTGGTCAAGCTGGGAATATAGCGGTGACGATTGGGCATGCACACATATGCCAGGTTTAACTGAGCCTCAGATATGCGCTGAAAGTCAATGTGTTGGAGCCCAAGCCTTTGACCTCACACAGATTTAAATGATCAAATCTAGTTTGCCAACCTCACCCTAGTATCGCGAAGGATGCTGCACATGTCCCCATTCCAAGCACCTCACATCAAATCGAGTATTCAGGATTCGGGTCATGGAAACGTGTGTGTTGTGGACAACGGTCTCTACTGGCTGGCGATCAAGTCCGCGCAGGGCATGCAATGTGAGTCTGTGTTGTCCTTTCACGGATGCGTCTGTGTCTCCTTCGACGCACTCTGCATCTTCAACAGTACGCTTCAGTTGTGGTTACTGCGTCTATTGTGGGGATAGTACAATCGGCAGCCTTGCGCTTACCGAGAAAGAATTTCCAGACGCAGGTTTGACGGAACAACGAGCCCCTTGCGTAGACGTTTATCGAGACTTCCACCCACGACCCTTACCATGCAGGCAGATGATCAGTCGGCGGCCCGAGCAGTGGCTGTAACCATGTCGGCAGTGTCCACCAGTAGGATCGTTCCTCCCTCCCGATTTTCTTCCAGCCAGGTCTGCTTATCAACGTCTGGGTGAGCGATGCGGCTGCTATAAACCCGGCTTCCAGAACAAACCGCCCTCTAAGCATTGTCGTTGAAGTTAACAATAGAACCAACATCATACCCTACGTTGTAATGGCGTTTACCGTCTTGGTTCACCGCTTCTGATGTTGCTACCCCACAGAAGCGTACACATGCGTGCGGCACTGCTCACACCGCCTCCACATATCGAAGTCCTCTCCCACCACGCCACCTCAGCCTTGAACCCGGGCATCATACCAACGCTTCTATTCTTGCGCATGACCCGACTGTCGGCGCGTAGTTGTGTCCTGGGGTTATTTGCTAGTGCCAAATCTGCATGATGTAGGTATAAGCAAGTCGCCATCTTTTTGATCTTGAATATGTGTTGAGGAAGGTTGATGTGCTAAGAAGCTGGGGCTAATCGGTGTGTTGGATCTCTGGGCGAGATCGCATGACATTTTGAAAGTGATGGAAGCTGGTGGATAATCCACATTGAATAGATGCATACAACATGCTACAATCATGATGTAGTGAAGAGATAAAGATTAATCGAACAAACACAATTCCTCTTGTCTTAAACTAGGTCTTCATTGCACTTGAAACAGTTCATTATCAACTTCACATACTATCCTCATGAGATACCTGCATCCCAATGCTAACCTTCTGCTCTAGACGTCAGCATTTAGCTGATAACGAATTCTATATCCTTGTAGCTTGTTTCGTCATCCAGAAACTACCCGCACATGATACGGTCCACGAACACTGCACCCACAATCGTATACGTACCATAGTCTTGCGGTCTCAGGACTAATGGTAGAATGCATCCAAATAGGATAACCACGATGTCACCTCTGCTAATCCTGCTCCTCCCTGACCCAATATACCCACTAGATGTCGTGAATAGACCCGATTTATGGGCACGGAGGCTTTTGAAAATACTCAAAACCATATTGTACAATTTACATGCGATGGTGCTTTGCGTTTCTTCGCCCTTTGGCAGTACGATATGGCCAGAATAGAAATCTTCATACGTCACCAACACTTCGTGAAGGTACACATTCCCGATCACAAGTCCATAGTTTTTTAGGTCTGCATATGTAAATTTTTTTTCCAGAGTTGCACCGTTGACAATGGTCCGCCAGAAAAGACCCGTCCTTGCCCTTTCGTCCACTACTTTTGAAGAGCAATGCTTTCCCCACGAATCTCTTGCAGTGGAAGTAAAGCAACGCACTCTTTCCAGCAACCAAGGTATGTAAAGACACATGTCGACTTCTTCTCCGTCGCCTGTATACATTTCGGGGGCGATGATTCTATCGGGAGGAGGTAGATGTGGCGAAGCATCTGAATAAAGCTTCTCAGATGTCTCGATTGACCCAACCACAGTTCCAGTAAGCTTGATCGTGCTCTTGGCTGCATTATGCTGGATGCCACAGAACACTCGCCCGGTGGTTGCACCATCGTCTAAGAGGTAGTACCGATCATTCAAGTACTCCCTGTCTTGACGTAAAGATTGGGGAATTTTCGAAAAATCCTAGAACCAAGAGGGTCGTTCAGTGATTTCCGGCTCTGAGCGTGACAGCAACATGTCCAGTAGAAACTCAAGATCCTTGCTGACTCTTATGATTCCGGCTACAGCTCCCTGAAAAGCCCATGCCGCCGTCTTGGTATAATCAGGCTCTAGAGGATAGTAGAGTGATTGGTCTAGAAGGCCAAGTAGTCCATATATCTGATCACGAGGATCAGAAGCTTGTCTGTTGTGGAATACACGTATGAGGTCTTCCAATGGTACTGCGTGAAGGGTATGATAGATCCGATAGATCTGAGAGAAATAGTAATGAGCGCATGAGTATAGTTCTATATATTCAATAAATCCATCCCACGGGACCAATTGGGTCCCACAGAATACCCATGCTTCTTTTGCTACAATGCACTCTTGAACAGTCCAGATTCGGTTCCACCAGGGGAGGGTTTGAAGTGTAAGGAGTGCTATCTGAACCGGGAAAGTGTTCTCGAATGTAGGCCAATTAGGGACAGACTTGGGCCCGGATATCGCGAACTCCAGAACGGCTTTCAAGTGTCTCTCGGCTCTTATATTTTCTAGGCCTAGCTAGATAAGTACGCGTGCTGCAGAAGAGTATACCCAATTCATGTTTTTGACCTGCTGAGACTTCTCTTCCCCGTTTCCTTGGTTAATGCACAATGCGTCTACCCATAGATCTCTTGTTGTGTCCAATTGAAATATTTCAATGCTAACGCAAGATTGGTGCTCAGAGGAAGCCTATATCCTTCGATATTAAGCCAGTCATCCCCATGTGGATCTCCCCATACATACGAGAGCGCCTCGTAAACAGGGGGGTTGGGCTAGCACGACCGTACATGAAGCTGGCCGCGCGGTGGCGAGTCACCAGATCTTGGTAGCAAGCTCAAAACTCTGATTTGGGATTTGGAGTGATCGAGTGGTGTATAATGATAGGTTTCGCTCATCGTGCCTCGCGCAATTGGTATGGCCTTGTGAGCGCTGCAGTTTTCTCGTAAGAAGCTCTTTTCCAGGAGATGGATTATGGATGATTGCGATATATTCGGAGAGGCGCAAGTTTTAGATCTGTTGATCACTGGGAGACGACTACATCAAAATCGTATGACGATCTGCCGTCTTGTCAGGAAAAGCGGGGTAATGCACGTGTATCCTTCAACAGATCTGGAAGGTTGCGAAGTTCAACGAATGAGGGTAGAATAAGATACTATGTGGGAAAAGTGAATACATGTAGTGATGAGATGATAGTTGGTTATTGTTCAGAGAAGTCAGTGAAGGGGAATGTCGCTCGTCGCAAGTTACTTGGCGTAGCTAACCGGAATGGTATATGGCCCCACTGGACCAATCCACACAACTGCGGCGTTTCTTATAGCTAGTTCAATCGCGATATCGAATTGAGATAAGGATCAAACCGAACCAAATTAAACATGAGGCGTCTAACCCGCATGGCGCAGATACGAAAGCTTCCAAAAGCCTCCCCTGAGGTCATCTGTTGCGGGCAATCTCAAGGATTCAGATGCGATAATTCTTGATGGTTATACTGGTAACAAGGGCTTCACGGGTATTGGCGTAGACTGAGTATGCGTAATCATCTCTACTCGCACTTCCTTGTGGCGTCCATATAGCCACGATACACAAGAACATTTCACTATAGTTCGGTATAAAATCCGATATCACCTTAGTAGCAATTCGCAAAAGTACCAAGTATGACTGCTTATATTCAAGTTCAGCTTCCAATATAGGTGCATATCAGCTTCTTATTTTGTCTTTCCGTATAGCTACCGGTTGCTTGACTCATCCCCCTCAAGCATGGTGACTGCTCACCGGCTGACCATCACGTCGGAAATTTAATGAACGTGAGAAGTGATTTGTGTTGGTGAAATGAACAAAAGAGAGTCACGACGGCACAAGGGAAAGCTCTCAGTATGATGTCGTGAGCAAAGGTTCCTGATTCTCGTATACATACAGGTTATTGGATTATATAAATAGCCATGAAAATCAAGTCGTTATAGAATTAATACTGAAATTTTCAGGGAGGTAGCACTACACTTGGAGAGAATGAATAGGTCTACATCTTCACTAGGGTAATCTATCAGTCCTAGTATCCTCCCATCACCACCATTACCGCCACTTTCTCTAGCATAAACTGCTCTTATTTGGATGACTTTGTTTGAGAGCCTCCAACTGACCATGTAAGAGGCGAACTGTCAATTGTTTTCTGGAGGTTCCTGTTCAATGACTCGTAGGCCGAATTTATGTCTCCTAGCGGCTTTCCCTCTATCTTGATTTTACCATTCACTTCGATCCAGCCTTGAATCTGCAGCGAGGTCCCAAGACCAACTACTCTGTCAGATAATTTGTGTTTTCCTTCTCCGTAGAGACGATCTGCTTTTTCTGGTCGCTGTTAGCTATTGCAATAACCACGACACAGACACACCATAGCCACCTACTTTCCATGCTTTACTTTAGTCGTAGATCAATATCCTGGAGTAGATCCCCCGTCCGAATGTTATCCCTATCGACTCCGTGCTGACTCCTCACCTCAAGTCTATCACGAAGTGCTTGCAAGGCTTCGTTTCTCTTACGCCGAGGCTGTACGTTGGACAGCCACTCAAGCATCGCAGACGGGAAGGGTTCGGCTACATAATTCCCATGCCTTTTATTACCTTTTAAAAAGACCTTGGGTTGTTGAGATTCATTCCACATCTCTGCGATAAGATGTGGCGGTTATGAGGAAAAGCGGATCACGTGTGCCACGTGATGGTAATACGTCATGTAAACAGACCCTGCTGCTGCCTTCGTAAAAAGGCGAGCAGAAACAACACACAGCACACAGAATGCACTCTGATCAGTGATCGGAATGGTCTGGTCTGACTTGGTCTTGGTCTGGTCTAGACCGCCAAGACTTGGTCTGGTCTGGCGATTTTTTGAGACCGTGGTCGGACCGGTCTAGATGATCGGACCGGTCCGGCTATAAATAGGTCCACGTGACTAGATCTTAGACTAATCTAGCCAGAAAATTTAGCACAATATGAGTCATTAAGATCAAGGTAAGTCTTCTACTTACATAGAACAATCAAGTCCTTAACAACCTACTTATATACTATTGTTATGGAGCCTTCAACACCAACCTCACCGTCCCCATCGAATATTATAAGACTAGATTTAACGTCTCTTACTCCATCTCCTATCCCCACGTCATCACCCACCCCTATACTATCACCCACTCCTATTCAATATCACGAATCTCCAGATGAGTTCGTGCAGGGCGGTATCACGTACGTGAAACGTGCAATAATTGCAAGGAAGGATTTCCGTCAAGGTACATCACACATCTGGAAGTACGGACTCCAATACATTCGAGATAGCGATAAGAAAGAGGTGTATTACTGCCATGAGTGCAGGGTTGGGAAGAGCAAGCAAGAGTTGTTTGTCATCAATGGCACTTCTAGGATCCGGAATCACCTGGAACAGAAGCACCAGATTGATCCCCAGAGTGGCATCAAGCGAAAGGGTTCTGTACGGAAGTCTATAATCGACCAGCAAAAGGATGGGGCTGCTTCCAGCATCTTTTTCTGGAAGGAGTCAGTAGAGAAGTTTAAAGAGCTTCTAATTCGTTGGATTGTGTACTGCCATATCGCCTTCTTTCAATTAGAGAACCAGTACTTTCGTGAACTACTCCTCTTTTTAAATCCGGCACTACTCAACCACCTCCCGAAGGCTGCGAAGACTATCCGAAGCTGGGTAATGAATGCATTCATATCGAAGAAGCAACAGCTTAGGGAGGACCTACACCATTCACGGAGTAGGATCTCTATCTCCTTTGATCTCTGGACTTCACCAAACCCTTACGCTATCCTAGGCGTCGTCGCTATGTGGATTGATACTACCGGCATGCGACGTGTTACCGCTTTAGGTATGCGACGTATATACGGCGAACATACTGGAGAGAATCTTGGATCGGTGGTCCTTGAATTGCTGGAAGAATACGACATTAGCGGAGATCAGATTGGATACTTTATGCTGGATAATGCCTCGGCAAATGATACCGCTGTTGAGTTTATACTCAAGGATCTCTGCCCATGGATGAAGTCAAAACAACGTCGTCATCGCCGGCTGCGTTGCTTGGGCCATGTCATCAACCTCTGTTGCCAGGCGTTCCTTATGGGGCGAAACTGTGAGAAGTATCTTGCGAAGCTGGAGAAGCATCATCAACGTGGCGACTATACGAAGGTGGAAGAGCTCTGGAAGAAGTTCGGATGTTTGGGTCGTCTTCACAACCTGGTGCGATACATCAGGCTTACTCCACAACGGCGTGAGGAGTTTGCTACAATTATTATCGGCGGAGATCTTTCGCAATTCGACGGGCTTGAGCTTATCCAGAACAACTCGACCCGCTGGAACTCATGGTTTTATTCGATTACACGTGCATTAAATGTTCGAGAACGTTTAGAGCTCTTCTCGGCTCGTCATGTACCTGGAAAGGGCTCCGTAGGGATCGCGAACTTTAAGCTTGATGGACAGCACTGGTTTGAGCTTGAAAAGATTGAACTCGCTCTCAAAGACTTCTATGCTGCAACTTTGCTTTCTGAAGGTAAGAAGACGTCACTTGCGGACTGGTTTTCAACTTTGGACTGCCTTCTCCGGGAGATAAGCGAGACGAAGGATCACTACCACGACATCCACACTGAGGACGATAACAACTTTACATGGAAGTACCTTCAAGGCTGCGCTGATGCTGCTTGGTTAAAGTGCGTTGAGTACTATAACAATCAGCAGCTGAATTGGCAAAATCGATTCCCTGAAGATACTGACCTTCCACCGGCATATTATGCGGCTCAAATCCTTGATCCATATCGCAAGTGGGGATGGTTCAGGCAAGAGTGGGTTCTTCATGGCGACGAAGAGAAGAAGAGGTGGTTTGAAAACGCACAATTAGCGGTGAAGCATCTCTGGGAGACAGAGTATAAGGGAAGGTACCCTGTCGAGATGCTGCCACCACCAGCCAGGAAGGAGAGAGATCCTGACCCAGCATTTGATCGCCAGCGGGAACATAAGCGCATTCGAATAGACGCTCCAGTTTCTACAACTGATTTGTATGAACAATACATCTCTACTGACCGGCTTCATAACGAAGAGGCAGGTTGCAATGAGGCTATTGCGTACTGGCTATCTCGCTACGACTCCCAACGAGATCTCGCTCGCTTCGCTCTAGACATGTTTGCGATCTCGCCTATGTCGGATGAATGCGAACGTCTTTTTAGTAGCGCGAAGCTTACTATCGTCGATCGCCGTGGTAGGCTGAAGGCAGATATTATAGAAGCGTGCGAGTGTCTCCGGGCCTGGTATGGAAAGCCCCAAGCTGAGGGGAACAGCGATATCGAGGATAGTGAGAACGAAGACGACTAGATTGACAGTCAGTAGTAAAACACATTTCCTCGGCTTCCTTCTTTGCTTCAGCCTCATTCTTGGCGGTCTTGTTGGTCGGACCGGTCTGGTCGGACCGGTCCTTATGTAAGCACCTGGTCTGGTCTGGTCTGTACCCTCAGACCAGACCAGACCAGACCATTCCGATCACTGACTCTGATTACTGCCTCGCGCGGTTACACTTTGATTGACTGCATATACTGCAACATAAGACCTTGGACAAGTCAGTGCCAAGCGGGTCAGGGTGTTGAGCTCTCCCGATTGTTGACTTACGCTTTATGTCATCCCAACAAGTTCTCGTTTCTGTCGGTGCATAGGGATTGAATTTTGACGTGTGACCCTCTGTCATGTCTTTGAAAATGATGTTTTCAGACATGTTGCTCCGAGATATTCCTGTAGATGTTGCTTGGACGACCGGTGAGTCTTTATAAATTTTGATGGGACGTCGTATGTGAATGAGGACGCTGTGAGCGAGTATGCTGATATCAATGGCTAATGTGTACAGAGATGTCAACAAGCAAGTCAAGCTGGCTTGATTCTTATCGATTGCAGATCACAGACCATTCTCTGGGACGTGCCACTGTGCACGAGCCTCTATATTGTCTGTGATCTGCAATCGATAAGAATCAAGCCAGCTTGACTTGCTTGTTGACATCTCTGAATGTGTAGCATTTATACCCTTCCATTGTACGCAAGTCACCCGGAGCCGACATTGTGAGTCTTTGGGTAGACACTCATACCGCGTCGCGGCATGTTGCGTAGTCATAGCAAGAGGATGGCTCAATGCATTGTTTCAGGGATCATCTCCACCCATATGGTCTTCACTGAGTGCGAAGCGAAGCTTCTGCGTGCAGCTTGGAACACGGATTTGTTTTATAGCTATACAAACAACCAAGGACCAACATCGTGAATCTTCAGCTGGTCAGTCACACCGCGTTGCAATATCTCACAACGCGTAGTCATAGACTCCCAAAATAACCACCACTCCACGTGGTGGAGCGTTACAGCAATACTCCAACTTCTTCATCAAACAACCATTCACTCATTGCGTAGTCATGGCAAGAAGATGACTAGATGGGGTGTTTCAGAAGCCATCTTCAGTCATGCACGCATCAGAGACTACGTGGTTGAGGCTCAGAATTTGATACGAAGTGCGATTCTGCCAGGTGCTGAATTTGGACCATTTCTTTTCGAACACCTCTTGTGATATCAAAGTGACAGCCTCAGTGATTACGCGCTTTACGGTATTTCGTCTTCCACTGTTCAGTTTTGGGGACCCGTCGCGCGTGCAGCTTAGAACTCAGCGCAACAGCCCACACTTTCTGACTGCACAAGTTACTCCTGTGTGCGCGTGTGTGATTCAGATGTGTGACTCGTAGTTTGAATTGAAGATGTCAGGGCGTCTATGAGGAGTCAACAATGCCCCATTGATCGACAAAGCAAACAACGCGGATACGGAAGCGCAGAGCCGAAGACGCGAGCGCCATTCATAAAACTCGTGCGACTTGCCGATGTGGGTTTTCCTATCAAGATTGGTATCTATCAAGACTGGGATACAACTCACTGTACTTTGTACTTCCTTGCGTCTTCCACCTGCTGTCATACTGTTAGGTACAGTGAAGTTTCAGTACCGGGGACGTCCGCAGCGGCCGATACAAAACACCCGACGTCTTTGTAAACCACTGTGTAGCTCTCTTACCAAAGAGTCAAGCCCGTACTTGTCATACTACGGTACGGCTCTACCAACAGTCTGCACTCACACACGTCATATCACCGTGCGGCTCTCTCCACGCTCGCACACATCACACTTTCATGCGTATATGTACCAAAAATCTATGCTCGTACTGCCATGCGGCTTTGTAGCAACAACCCGCTCGTCCACACCATATTGGCCTGCGGCTCTCTCCATGCTCGCATACGACATAGAGCTCTCACCACGCTCGTACACGTCATGCAACCGGTACCATGGTACACTCCACCCGACGTGGCGCCCGAAACTACCGCCCCCAAAAGACTTCAAACAATCACCTCGATGCAAAAAATTGGCGATCGAAAGGAATCCCCAAACTGGTTGACGGAAACAAGAGAAAAGTGACGCAGCAGACGCTGGAAAAATGCCCCAAGGGCCTGGCTGTTGGCGGTGTTATTGGCGCTTTCCTTCCGCTGGCTATCATCGTGCTGGGGTCGCTTGGGGCTGTTTGGTTCTTCTGCATGGATACGATTTGGACCATGTCACCGACGGCTGCGGTAATGCGCTTGAGCTGATTAGGAGCTCTAGCAAACCTGCAGGCTGGTGGTTCTCCTCGATCGCCAATTTTCTGTGCTGATATAATCATTTGAAGACTTTTGGATGCGGTAGTTTCAGGGGTGCCTCGCTGTAGGGCTGACTGTATCATAGTTTGAGCGTACAGTATGGGTCACCAGGGGTTATATCTTCAGGAATTCTGGAGATATCTGATGTTGTACTCGTCCAGCAAACCCACAAGACGCCCGAAATACAAACCTAAGGACAATGGCACCGGCTCTCTCCGCAATGCCGTCCCCTAACCGAACCAGATAGTGGTCTTTTGAACTGGCGGCCTCATCGCCCCTTAAGAAAAGCATGGTAGAACTAAGAAATCCCAACATTCATGCCCTTCCTCCTCTGCTACCGCAGTGCACCCAATTGGACGAGGTAGTTAGTGGTAGTGACGTAAAAATCTTACTTGTTGAAAGGTACGTATTCACAGGGTATAATGATAATGTCGGATGTAGGATAGGGCAGAAGAGAGGAAGAAGGTTGTTGTATTGAGAGAGCTACATAGAGCGATTATATACACAACCGAGATGAGTAAGCAGGTGACGAGGAGTCACGTGAGATACAGTTCACAGTGTACCAGGTGAACTGAGGTGCCAGGCTGACAGATAATAGATACAAGAAGAACACTGACGGCGATTCAAGTCGAAGTGGCCAACCCTCCACCTCTACGCCCATCCGCTTAAGCTCCCAGAATCCTCTCCACCGCCCTCTCCGCAGCAATCATAATACCCATGACCGGATTCGTCGTAAGCGGCGGCACAATACTAGCATCGACAACATACAAATTCTTCATTCCAATTACCCTCGTATCCGCATCCACACACGTCTCCATCCGACAACTGCTACTCCAATGCTGCACATGGCCCAACGTGTATTCGCTCTTCGTCGTAAGCCAGGTGACGAGTTCCTCGACGGTTGCGTTCTTGGCTACGTTGAGGGGCGTAAGGGAGTCTGGGAGCGAGGCGAAGATGTTGTGGATGAATGTTGCAATGGCGGAGGCGTCGCGGGGATTAGAGTAGAAGAAGTCTTTTGTTGGAATGGCGATGCCGCGGGCGTCGAGGGATACGCGGCCGAAGGAGCGGAGGCCGGATGTGCCGTAGACGTTTAGTGTGACGGTGCCGTTGGACATGAGGCCGAATGCGCCGTCAGAGTCGATAGTGCCTTGGCAGCCGACGGTTTCGTTGCCTTGCTGGATGTAGTCCCAGAAGGCACTGGTTTGTGAGGCGAAGGTGTAGGGGCCGGAGCGGTTGTTTAGGTAGAGTTCCTTTGCGTCGGTGGGTGGGTCGGAGTAGCTGTAGTCAAAGGACGAAATGGCTTTGGAGTAGAGTTCGATGAAGCTGTTGGGGTTGTCGAAGACTTTGTCGCCAACGGCTGTGTTGTTGATCCAGTCTTGAGGCGCGACTGTCAAGTTTCCGGCGATGGAGAGGTTCGTGAGTGTTTCTGGGGAACCGATGCCGGACCACATGAGTAGTTGTGGGCTGAGAAGAGTACCGGCAGAGGAGATGATCATTCCTCCTTCTTTGATGCAAATACTTTGGCTGTCGCTTGATCCTGTGGTTTGGACGTCGACGCCGGTTGCTACATCGCCCTCGCGACGGACACGAAGGACCTTGGTGCCGGTTTGAAGTTTGAAGTTGGATCGCTTGAGTGCTGATTGAAGATATGTCTTGACAGGCCCGCTTCGTTGGCCGTTTTCATAGTACCAGATAGGATGGCCGAAAACCTTGGTCTTGGTGTGGTTCGCAGCTCCGTCATTCAGGCCAACGTCTGCAAATCCTGCGCAGTCGACAATCCATTCGTGCGCAGCTTCGTAGCCGCTCTGCAAATATCTCTTTCCATCCTGCGACGGGCTATCGGTGCTGGGTTGTGTCGTTCGGACTTTCTCAATGGCACTTTGCATGTCTTTATTCTTCCAGCCCTCGGGGAAATAACGATCCCAGTCACTTGCCGGCGGCTGAAAGAAGAGTCCTGCGTTGATGGCAGAGCTACCTCCAACTGTGCAGCCCTGGAAGGCATTGACAACGGCGTATGGGCATCTCAAGGTGCCGCCATTTGAGAAGATTGAGCCGTACAAGCCGGGTACATCGACTCGGCTAAGCTCTGTGTCATTCAACCATTCTGGTCGTTCGAGACCGCCAGTAACGTAGTAGGATGATCCACCCTGTTCTAGTAGGAGTGTCTTCTTTCCAGCTTCGCTCATGCGGTCTGCCGTGACGATGCCGGCTGGTCCGGAGCCTGTGGTGCCGTTAGTATGACAAAAGGATGGATACGACTGAAGCTTACCAACAATGATGACATCCCATTCACCGCCTGCACATGGGTCCGCTATAACGCTGCTTGCTAGAAACGCAATCGGGATGACCGTCTTCCATGTTGTTGATGCGACCATGATGTTTACCTGATTCTACTTTCGAAGATGGACTCAGCACCAGCGCCCGAACACGTCTTTTATGGTTCCTAGTCCAAACCCAAGATCCCGACGTCTGCCGCTTTCAAGTACAAAAATAGCTCTGCGCTGAGTCTCCGCTCAGAGCAAAGTCTGCAAGAAGGGGTTTGGTGGATGCTGGCACCACCTTACACGTAGCTGTACCTAGCTGTAATGACGCCGTTTCGGACGTGAACCGTGCGTCGCGTGCTCGAGTCTCCGCTTTGGACGGGCGCTTTGCCTCACTTGCCCTGTGATCGGCGGGTTGAATTGCGACGGTGCCATGAGTCGGTCGTAGTGCACTGAAAGTGACCATCCTTAGTGCGGATGGTATTTTCGGACACGAGCCTGGCGCGCGATAAAGTGTCGGGAAGTACGGCTGGCGGGCGCAAGCTTCTGCTAATGATGTCAATTTGGTAGAATGACGGAAGAGGCGCTTTTCTCCTCGTGTTACACATGTTTGTACGTTGTGAAGCCTTTGGAAGTTTGGTATATGCGCGCATGCTGGGAAGCTTGGAAAGCTTCTGTCGTAACTAGCTACATGCGCCACCCGTCCGGACCGTGCGGTAGACCTTACATTGTAACCGAGGCTGCGCTACCTGGATGTGGAGAATACGTCTATTTTCGGGGGCGCTGAAAGTAACCTGGAATGACGTACAAAGGTCTGATGTCTGCGGTAAATGGTCGCTACGTTGCACCCGGAGAGAAGTCGTGACTGGTGGTACGATCTTTGTAACCACGTGACTAGAGTCACATGATATCCTATTGTAGCAGGCACTGCCTGGTGGGCAAGTGCACTTACCTCTGAGCCGAGAGCTCTTGTACACATACATCACAACACGACAACAGATAGCAATACAATCGTTGATCCACAGCCTCTACCCGACACTGCTCACGCAGTTACAATCTTCGACAGCCGCTCTTCTCTCTTGATGTCCCGACACCGGTTTGCAAGGCGATATCCGACTGCAATTCTTATAGAACGGATGTGAATGAATAGAATTTTGATCCACGAACGAGAAATATGCATTCCCCTTTTCTTTCTCTTTTACTTTTGTAACAGTAGCCTTTGCCCTAGTTGATGGGGACATGAGGTTTCATTCCATAGCCAACCATAGGGAAGATGAATCACATAAGACCTAAGTGGTACATAAAAAAAGCCTAGAGAAAATCTAAAAGATATCAATCTTACCGGTTGCACAAGAAAACGTCAATCATCATAATAACAGAGAAGTGACAGTGAAATTTGCTAAGAAAAAAATTACTCTGCATTACTCTTCTGCGCAGATTGATGTCGAAACGGCGGATTCGGCAGCATAGGCTCCACCACCGACCCTATAACCGGCTTCCAAGGATACTTATGAAATAGGCCAATACAGTGATCAATATGCGGCTCCGTATCCCCCCACCTCTCCACCACGACGCCCGTAAACCTCACGCGATACTGCTTCTTCCAAAAGTAGAAACAATGGATCATGTGCCAGACATTCGTCGCATGGTACTTGCGCCCCGTATTTGTAAGCTCACCCAGCTTAGACACGTCGATGGGAATGGTACCGTTTTCATCCTCGAAATACGTCCATGCGCCGCCGGGACCGGGTCCCGCATGTTCGAATTCTGCCGTCACTATGTCGTCGCGGCAGCGGGGGGGTAGCCACGCGGATGAGAGGACGTCGAATTTGCAGTCCAGAGCTAGTGCTGAGGCTAAGGTTTCGCCGCAGGAACATGAGGCGTCTTGTTGTTGTTCTTGTTGCTGTTGTTGGGCTGCTAGTGCAAGATGATCGGTGGTGTCTTGTCGTTGTACCTCTGGGGAAAGATGGTCATGCATACGACGGCATAGGTCTAATAGCCCATAGAGCGCTAGGAGGTAGACGCAACATTTGCAAAGCAGTATGAAGAACCGTAAAGGTCGCGACTTAGATGCGCTTTTCGCCCCGTGGCCGGGCTTTTCTAGTACAGGATCTGGTTCATCGTCGCTGTTAACAAGCCGCTCGGTTTCGGGCTCCGACATGCTCAAGATTGTGTCTCGATAGGTAGGAGCGGCAGCCATGGATGACCTGTAATTCCTACGACATAGGATTGTGTAAAGATATCTCTGGAGCTGTATTCGGTAGATGAGCTACGTTTCTATTAGCCAAGACTCACACATGACAGAACATCAAATCGAAAACTGATCAAAACGCGTCGTTTTTCATCGGAATATAGTCGAAACCATCAGAAGAAAAACATTCCAGCTACTCTAAGCCTCCGCAGCCAGCTGGTTGTAAAGCTAGACCCAGTAGAACGAGATTCTTCAGACGCGTTCAATCTTCGAAACAAAAACGCACAGACCAGTCCTTATCGATAAGACAACCAAAAACACCAACAATTGACTCTCGCTGTTTTCTAGTCTCCCAAATCTATTCCTATCCTAGAGATTTACTCGATAGATCAGTAAGATAGAGAAAAGAGAGTAAGAAGAGTAAAATAGCAAGGCTTTCACTACTTTCACACCGGTACGGCTAGAAGAACTAGGTATCCTTCTAGTGTAAAGTAGCAACAACAGAACAAAAATGCCGCCAGACAGCGACAATATTACAGTGCAGATCCCAGAGGCAAGTGGAAACAGCGTTGATACAGCAATCTAGCTCGAAAACGATATCCAAATGGGTATAGAAGAGGACCAGACACTAGCGACCCTAACCCAAACCTAACCTAACCCACCTAAACGGCTAATCCTAATTATAAACAAACGACCAGCCCTCTTCTCTCCTGTATACAACAGAATAGGAAGAAATCTATTCTAAAAGAACGACTCTGATAAACTAACTGCAAAAGATCTAGAACAGGCAATCTATGTAAGGTGTCAGCCCTCAGGGGGTGTCAACTAGAATGTTCTACTATCGTCACAGCTACGTAACACACTGCTGATCTGGAATGCTCCAGATACTCTACTTCATGTATATAGTCGCTCTCTGCAGCTCTCTCAATAAAACAACCTTCTCTCTCATCTCTCCTCCGATCCAACATAAGGGGCTGCGCAAAGTATGCCGATGCCTGGTAACAGGATTGTATTCGATGAAGAAGAAAGCTATCTGCAGTGCAACGATATCTATATACGTTTGGCTTGTTGTTCACGTAGCTTCTCGAAGCATCTAAAGTGCCGAGAAAGCTCCGAAGGTTCCACCGAGGATCACCATAGCATCTGGGCTCTAGCCCGTTACAATCTAATGGGCTAGAAACCTAATCCTCCAAGCCTCTATTATAACTAACTTATATGAAGAGCAAAACAAGCTACTCGAACTACTAGATGTATTTAGAGACTACACGGAAAAAGGGAGAGTTACAAACCAGATCTCGGACAAACTATCTGCCAAGCTCGCCTTCTACTCAGCTACTCTAGCAAACGCTTCAGAAAAAGCAGCAAAGACATTAAAGAAGGCAACAGCTATAGTAGCTGGTCAAAACAACTAAACGGCAGCAGCAGCAGCAACAACGACAACAAACACAAATGCTCCCTAATTATACGCAACAATTGCAGCTCAACTATCAAAGAACGCCACTTAGACGACTGTAGCTCTAAAGAAAAAGCTAACGCCTAAGAAACTAATTACGCACTATTAAATAGTTGCAACACTAGAGGAAAACCAAACTATTAACCCGCTCTAAGCACGAAACAAAATCAACGAGGTATTCTAAAAAGCTAGCATTGCAGGACCTGTTATCCAACTAGCAGCTCTTAGTAAGAGAAACAATCTCATACTTACTACTACAAGCGGATACTCTGGAGAATTCCTTCTTTAACAATTAAATATCTAGATAGACCTCTTTAACATCAAACACGCTCAACCACTAGAATCTTGGACAAAAGTCATAGTCCACAACGTCCCTACAACCTTTGAAGGAGCAGACACGCTAGAAATCCTTCAAACTGAAATCCCTACATACAACAAAGGACTACAAATAGTTAGTAACTCCTACTGGCTTACAAAAGACTAGAAGAACAAGCAAAACAGCTCTATTGTCATCGCTTTTAAAACAGAAGCTAAAGCAAAGAAACTAGGAGCGAGGATCATCATCCTTGGAGAGAGCCTCCGTACTGAAAAGTATAGAAGTATTCCAGCTACCTAATGCGACAACTGCTAAGGGTTTGGCCATACAAAGCTGAAATGCCGAAACTAAACAGCATGCCAGCTATGTGCGGAGACCCACCCTACATCGCAGCATAAATGCTCCACCTGCACGACAAGTGGGAAACCTTGTATCCATACACTCCCAAAATGCTCAAACTGCAAAGAACCTCACTTTGCTAATAGCAGAGACTGTGAAGTCCTCGCAGCTATAACAAACAAGGAGAACCAATATATAATAGAATATTAGACAGCATTAAGATTCTCTAAGCGAATCTGAACAAGAGTATCTAGGCTACAAAGTCTACTCTTCAACTAGCTGTCGAACTAAGGGTTGATATAATTGCAGTCTAAGAGCCTTAGCTTACACTAAAAAGAAACAACGACTACGCTGATACTAGGTCCACTAGCCACGCAGCATACCTCTAAATTCTCCTACAATCCGAACCAAAACTCCGCCCTAGAGTGCTATTCTATATCTCTAGAACGCTATTAGCAGAAACCTACCTACTAGAAGGTTTCACGTCAGATCTAGACGCTATAGCACTAGTAGTACAGAAAGGAAATCATAAGTTTAATATCTTCAACCTATACAACGAGAGAGGTATAGGAGATATAAAGACTATCCTAAGAGTTCTTCTAAACACAAACACAAGACTACTAGAGTTATCTATTCTACTCCTAGACGCAAATGAGCACCACCTGTGGTGGGACCCACTATGCACATCGACGAGCCTAGGAGCACCCCCATTTGTAGAATAGATAGAAAGCCAAAACCTTAGCCTTCTAAACACACCAGGAACGGGCACTTTCTTTAGGCCACACCTATTAAGAGAATCAGTTTTAGACCTATCTCTAGTTACCCTAGACCTAGCTGACAAAGCTATTGACTAGCAAGTCACTACAGAGACTAGATCTAACCACTACGGCCTACTCTTCTCAATTCGATCAGACACCGACCAAGTAGACAATCTAATAAACCAACGCAAGTTTAACACAAAAAAGGTGGATTAGCTACTATTTCAAAAAACCCTAAACGAGGCTATTTAAAACAACATCACGCTACAGCACATAAGCGAGATAAATGACCCTAGGAAACAAGATTGCAAGAATCTAATTCTAGAAGAGGACTAGGAGCTTTAAAGCAAACTAGAGGAGATAGGGGAAGCAATTACGCAAGTTATCCAACTAGCAGCTAACAAAGCAATCCTAAAAGTTAAACTAGGTCCTAAACTAAAACCCTAGTAGAACTAGGAGCTTACTAAGCTAAGAAGAGAGCTTACTTACTACTAAAGAGTCTACACACAACAATTGCAACAGTTGTCCATCCAAGAGGCATATCTATTCAAGAAAGACTTCTTAATAGCGCGGAACACCTACGCCAGAGCAATCAAGGATGCCAAGAAGAGACATTAGAATAGCTTTCTAGAACAAGAAACCCCACAGTCTATCTACAAAGCTATGGCATACACAAAGGATCAAAAGGTCGAAAAGATTCCACCTATCCATAGAGAGATACTAGAGAAAACATTCAAAGGAAAGTGCAAGGCCTTTAGAAAAGCACTTTTCCCTCCTCCTCTAACAGCAGAACTACTAAGCTTTCTAAACTATTAAGAGAGCATTTGGGACTAGCCGCAACTATCAATTTCTGAACTAGAACAAGCCTGTTCTAGTAAAGTTAAAAGTAGTACACCAAGGCCTAACGCTATTACTTAAGATATTATAACCGCTACGTTTAAGTTCAACCTAGAGATCCTCTTCATCGCCTACTTAATCTTGTTTAATTACGGATACCACCCTTGGTGCTGGAAAGCAGCTACAGGAGCAATTCTCAAAAAACTATCTAAACTAGACTACTCTCTCCCGAAAGCTTATAGAGTAATTACTCTCTTAAACAGCCTAGGGAAGGTACTAGAAAGAATTATCGCCAAAAGACTAGCTAGTCTAGCAGAAACCACAAACCTCCTACACTCCTCACAAATTAGAGGTAGAAACAAGAAATCTGCAATAGACGCCGCTCTCCTCCTAGTAGACCAGATTCAACACAAAAAACAGCAAGGCTAAATTACTTCCACAGTGTTCGTGGACGTCAAAGGAGCTTTTGACCACGTCATACACAACCGATTTCTAGACCAACTTAAGAAACTTGGACTCCTAATTAGCTTAATTTGCTGGGCGAAATCCTTTCTCTCTAACAGGACCCTAAGACTGGCATTCGATAATAAGATTGAAGAATTTAGCAAGATTATAGCAGGCATCCTACAAGGCAGCCTAGTATCA
The DNA here is from genome assembly GCF_003171515.1 of Pyrenophora tritici-repentis. Classification (NCBI taxonomy): domain Eukaryota; kingdom Fungi; phylum Ascomycota; class Dothideomycetes; order Pleosporales; family Pleosporaceae; genus Pyrenophora; species Pyrenophora tritici-repentis. The sequence continues at coordinate 243,789 of NC_089392.1, read as the reverse complement.
CTAATCTTCTTCCTTATCTATATCTAAGACCTATTCCTAGCCTTACAAAGCTTTCAACTATCGTATATCGACGACCTATCTCTCACTACGTTATTAATCTCTCTAAAGAAAAATACAAGAGCACTGCATAAAGAGATAGCTACACTCTTTGCTAAGGGAGAGCAGCTAGACATTATCTTCGACACATCCAAAACAGAGCTAATCTACTTCACCGCTAAGAAGGAGAGGATAGAAAGAGCCCTCATACTCCTAAACAACGACCGGATAGAACACAAAGACACTATCAAGTGGCTAGGTATCTATCTAGACAACCGACTATTATTCAAATCACATGTGTCTATACGTGTAAGCTAAGCCAGACAAGCTTTCTACAAGCTAGGAAGACTAGCGAACATTGAACTCGGCCTATCAACACACGCTATTAGACAACTATACTTAGCATGTGTAACTAGCGTGTTAAACTACGAAGCACAAATATACTAGCAAAACTAACCCTACGCTACAAAGAAACTACAGTCACTACACAACCTAGCTTGTCGAAAAACTCTAGGAGTGTTTAGAACAGCACCAACAGTCCCTACAAGCCTTAAAGCGAGCCTACTACTACCAGCAATTAGGCTTAACTCAACTATCTAGAACTACGCAAGCAGAGCAAACCTGCTAGCCAACACCCATCTAATTGCAAAGGCAATAACTTAGATCTAATTAACTAATCTCTAACGCTTAAAGAAACTAAACTAGCACAGACAGCTACAAACTATTACTAACGCAATTCCTAAAAACAACAAAAGAGACACAGAGCAGACTATCCTATACCGGTTTAGGCTATAGGATACTCTAAACTATACCGTAATAGTCTCTTAAAAATCCAAAGAAGAGGAGGCAAATGCGCACTAAGCCTAAATTAAAACAAGGCTAGATAATTACACGACAATATACTCAGACGCCTCGTAAACACAAGAAGGAAAAGGAATAGGAGTTAGGATAGTAGTCTACAACTTAACTCAACAAGAGATCTACTTAGAAACAGTTAATATTAGACAATACTAGCTAGTCTACAATGGCGAACTAGAAGGGATCACACGAGCATTCGAATACGCAGCAAAGAACGCTACAACCGACCAGGAATTTGAGGTCTACGCAGATAACTAAGCAGCAATCTACAGGCTTAAAAACCTATCAGATAACCTAGGACAGCATTGGCAACTCCGATGTCTAAAAGCGGCAAATACGATCCGACGAAAACAAGCAAACATCCACCTACTCTAGGCACCTAGACACATAGATATAGTTAGAAACGAAAGAGCAGACTACCTAGCAAAAGAAGCAACCAAAGAGGACCCCAGATCAACAACAAAGAGCATTGCCTACCTAGGCACGACAATTAAAAAGATACAACAAACGGAACAACGCCAAGAGTATAAGAAATACAAAGCAAGAGCAACCGCTCTAAACAAAGCTACCTACTCAGCCAAATACCCTCTTAAAATTAGCAAAACCATCTAAATGCCACAGAACACGAAAAGAGTAACCTCTAGCGCTTTCTACTCTCTTAAGCTAGGACACGGATACTTCAACTCCTACCTAAAGAGATTTAAGAAACGAGACTCTAATCGCTGCACCTGCCAAAACATCTAAACGCCAGAACACCCACTACTGTACTGTCATCTATACAAAGACCATCGAAAAACGCTCCTACAAACAATCAAACATCGCCCAGTCACACTACCACTACTACTCCACACTAGTATAGGTATAGAAGCAACCCTAGCTTTTATCACTAGCACTAGAATAGGAACAAGAAAATGGCACCTAGGACAGCCACCAGAAGACCTACAGAGAGACACTGTATAAAACTAAAACCACAACCCTCTCCTTTGCCACAAGAGCCCGCTACTACATCTCTTTCTACTTATCAAACTGCTCTTTAGCACCTGGCAACAAACAGATACAAGCTATCTTTTGTAGAAAAGCCAAAAACCATATTAGCGAACCATACCAGAAAACCATGTAAATTAGAAAAACCAAGATAGAACGGCCTTCGGCCAAAGTCCTACATAGTCTCTGACTGAAAAAGGACTCTAATGGAATAATAATAATACTAATAATATTAGCCAAGACTGCTCGAAAAATATGATCTGACAACGGAACAACACTTGCCCGCGGTTGAGGGTTGGAAAGATGTGTTGCATGAGCACTCATTTACGTTTGAAGAGTGTCCCCCTGTTACGCGAATGATTTTTAGGTTTAAAGGATGGAGTCCCTTTTGTCGCAGAGGCCTTGACGGGCGATGACTATGGTAACAAAGACGATACCCTGTTTCTTCATCAGGGCTTCTCGCCAGTCCAGTGCGGCTCTACCCCTGGCTCTATTTTATTCCGACATCTTACTGTTTCTAATAGCTCTAGGATAGTTATCCCGCTTCGACTCAGTCCGGAGTAAAGTTGTAATCTGTTTCTGTATCGGGGCTTCTTGTCGGTCCGATCCGGTGCGGTCCTACCCCAAGCTCCATGTAGAATACCCCGCTTCAGCGCGGTCTGGTATAAAGTTATCTGTCTCCATATCGGAACTCCTTGCCGGTGCAGTGCGGCTCTATCCCTGGCTGAATGTGACACCTACGCCTTACTATTTCCTACCTCCAGGATCCCCCGCTTCGGCTCAGTCCAGACTGGAATTGTAATCTTTCGTTGCTCTGATTGATACTATGCATGGCGCTTCTTCGGCCCAGTAAATTCATGTCTTGAAAACTGTTCCAGTGTAACATTACTCGGCCTAACGTTGTTGTTCAAAGTATGTCCGTTTTTGGCTAGGTTAATGCTTGTTCGGTCTGGTGAGGATCTGTTCTTCCTCCCCTGGAAGCAAATAAACTCTAAGTCAACCTTGGCTCTTAGCAGAAGACCAAAGTCCAGTCACTGGCAGGGTAAAGCGATTTTCAAGATGACGTCATTATTGAGTTGCGGAATGTTATTACAACAAAACTGCGTTGTGAAAATCTGCAGCGAAGCATCGGCATCACTTATCTATACAATCAATCATTGAGTTGCGGACAAGTATCTTCTGGGTTCTTCTACGCCCTCGCACGTGTCCAAATGTTCAGCCCAGTTTTTGTCGAGACGCGGTGAGAGCCTTCACTAGTATTCACGGTGAATCAGGCTTCCCGTGCTCTGATTGGCCAGGCACTGATTAGTCAGCTGCTCCGTGCGCGCACCATAGATATTCTCCCTTCTCCCGTAGCTCCAATACAACAAGTTCACGCACGTTTTCTCCACCTTCATCAATGTCACTATCAAAGATCGTGAGCAGATGAGCTGTTTGTGGTGGACATCCACTGTCTATTGCCATTCGTCATATGGTTGACCTAGACCCCATGCAAGAAACTGTACCGACCGCTTACCAATACTCAAATGACCCAGCATGACTCTATGACTTATGGAGCAAACGCACACTACTATCTCAAACTATAGTAGATGAAGACACAGCGAATACACCATGAAACAATATATTATAAGCACAAAATAAGACAAGTAAGCTCTACCTATGTCATAGTATGATACAAAATAAATCCAAGAAATTCGATGACCACGCTTTCAGCAGACACTCATTCAATCAACAAAGCTGTGACGCAATGAAGCCTTTGGATGTCCAATTGGTAATGCTTCCTCCAATAGCGGAATCGACTCGTAATTAACGCAACGCATGCAATAGTTGGCTGGGTAAATTGTCAACTTATTGATTATTGCAGTCTTAGGTGAAGGAAACTTGCCTTTGGGATCTTGTGTATCTACAATCTGCACTGCTACCAATGTCATAACCGACCATAATGCTCTCAGCAACACCAGATTTGCGAGCAATACCGAGATTATCAAGGCCGGTGTTAGCTTCCGTACCGGGGTTTGGCAAATTATTATTATTATTATTATTCCATTAGAGTCCTTTTTCAGTCAGAGACTATGTAGGACTTTGGCCGAAGGCCGTTCTATCTTGGTTTTTCTAATTTACATGGTTTTCTGGTATGGTTCGCTAATATGGTCTTTGGCTTTTCTACAAAAGATAGCTTGTATCTGTTTGTTGCCAGGTGCTAAAGAGCAGTTTGATAAGTAGAAAGAGATGTAGCAGCGGGCTCTTGTGGCAAAGGAGAGGGTTGTGGTTTTAGTTTTATACAGTGTCTCTCTGTAGGTCTTCTGTTGGCTGTCCTAGGTACCATTTTCTTGTTCCTATTCTGGTGCTAGTGATAAAAGCTAGGGTTGCTTCTATACCTATACTAGTGTGGAGTAGTAGTGGTAGTGTGACTGGGCGATGTTTGATTGTTTGTAGGAGCGTTTTTCGATGGTCTTTGTATAGATGACAGTACAGTAGTAGGTGTTCTGGCGTTTGGATGTTTTGGCAGGTGCAGCGATTAGAGTCTCGTTTCTTAAATCTCTTTAGGTAGGAGTTGAAGTATCCGTGTCCTAGCTTAAGAGAGTAGAAGGCGCTAGAGGTTACTCTTTTCGTGTTCTGTGGCATTTGGATGGTTTTGCTGATTTTAAGAGGGTATTTGGCTGAGTAGGTAGCTTTGTTTAGAGCGGTTGCTCTTGCTTTGTATTTCTCATACTCTTGGCGTTGTTCCGTTTGTTGTATCCTTTTGATTGTCGTGCCCAGGTAGGCAATGCTCTTTGTTGTTGATCTGGGGTCCTCTTTGGTTGCTTCTTTTGCTAGGTAGTCTGCTCTTTCGTTTCCAACTATATCTGTGTGTCCAGGTGCCCAGAGTAGGTGGATGTTTGCTTGTTTTCGTCGGATCGTATTTGCCGCTTTTAGACATCGGAGTTGCCAATGCTGTCCTGGGTTATCTGATAGGTTTTTAAGCCTGTAGATTGCTGCTTGGTTATCTGCGTAGACCTCAAATTCCTGGTCGGTTGTAGCGTTCTTTGCTGCGTATTCGAATGCTCGTGTGATCCCTTCTAGTTCGCCGTTGTAGACTAGCTGGTATTGTCCGATATTAACTGTTTCTGAGTAGATCTCTTGCTGAGTTGAGTTGTAGACTGCTATCCCAACTCCTATTCCTTTTCCTTCTTGTGTTTGCGAGGCGTCTGAGTATATTGTCGTGTAATTGTCTAGCCTTGTTTTAATGTAGGCTTGGTGCGCATTTGCCTCCTCTTCTTTGGATTTTTGAGAGACTGTTACGGTATAGTTTAGAGTATCCCATGGCCTAAACCGGTATGGGATAGTCTGCTCTGTGTCCCTTTTGTTGTTTTTAGGAATTGCGTTAGTAATAGTTTGTAGCTGTCTGTGCTGGTTTGGTTTCTTTGAGCGTTGGAGATTAGTTGATTGGATCCGAGTTATTGCCTTTGCAATTGGATGGGTGTTGGCTAGCAGGTTTGCTCTGCTTGCGTAGTTCCGGATAGTTGAGTTAAGCCTAATTGCTGGTGGTAGTAGGCTCGCTTCGAGGCTTGTAGGGACTGTTGGTGCTGTTCTAAACACTCCTAGAGTTTTTCGACAAGCCAGGTTGTGTAGTGACTGTAGTTTCTTTGTAGCGTAGGGTTGGTTTTGCCAGTATATTTGTGCTCCGTAGTCTGACACGCTAGTTACACATGCTAAGTATAGTTGTCTAATAGCGTGTGTTGATAGGCCGAGTTCAATGTTCGCTAGTCTTCCTAGCCTGTAGAAAGCTTGTCTGGCTTGGCTTACACGTATAGACACATGTGATTTGAATGATAGTCGGTTGTCTAGATAGATACCTAGCCACTTGACAGTGTCTTTGTGTTCTATCAGGTCGTTGTTTGGGAGTATGAGGGCTCTTTCTATCCTCTCCTTCTTAGCGGTGAAGTGGATTAGCTCTGTTTTGGATGTGTCGAAGATAATGTCTAGCTGCTCTCCCTTGGCAAAGAGTGTAGCTATCTCTTTTTGCAGTGCTCTTATGTTTTTCTTTAGAGAGGTTGATGAGGTAGTAAGAGATAGGTCGTCGATATACGATAGTTGAAAGCTTTGTAAGGCTGGGAATAGGTCTCGGATATAGATAAGGAAGAAGATTGGTGATACTGGGCTGCCTTGTGGGATGCCTGCTCTAATCTTGCTAAATTCTTCAATCTTATTATCGAATGCTAGTCTTAGGGTCCTGTTGGAGAGAAAGGATTTCGCCCAGCAAATTAAGCTAATTGGGAGTCCAAGTTTCTTAAGTCGGTCTAGAAATCGGTTGTGTATGACGTGGTCAAAAGCTCCTTTGACGTCCACGAACACTGTGGAAGTAATTTGGCCTTGCTGTTTTTTGTGTTGAATCTGGTCTACTAGGAGGAGAGCGGCGTCTATTGCAGATTTCTTGTTTCTACCTCCAATTTGTGAGGGGTGTAGGAGGTTTGTGGTTTCTGCTAGACTAGCTAGTCTTTTGGCGATAATTCTCTCTAGTACCTTCCCTAGGCTGTTTAAGAGAGTAATTACTCTATAAGCTTTCGGGAGAGAGTAGTCTAGTTTGGATGGTTTTTTGAGAATTGCTCCTGTAGCTGCTTTCCAGCACCGAGGGTGGTATCCGTAATTGAACAAGATTGAGTAGGCGATGAAGAGGATCTCTGGGTTGAACTTAAACGTAGCGGTTATAATATCTTGAGTAATGGCGTCAGGCCCTGGTGTACTACTTTTAACTTTACTAGAACAGGCTTGTTCTAGTTCAGAAATTGATAGTTGCGGCCAGTCCCAAATGCTCTCTTGATAGTTTAGAAAGCTTGGTAGTTCTGCTGTTGGAGGAGGAGGGAAAAGTGCTTTTCTAAAGGCCTTGCACTTTCCTTTGAATGTTTTCTCTAGTATCTCTCTATGGATAGGTGGAATCTTTTCGACCTTTTGATCCTTTGTGTATGCCATAGCTTTGTAGATAGACTGTGGGGTTTCTTGTTCTAGAAAGCTATTCCAATGTCTCTTCTTGGCATCCTTGATTGCTCTTGCGTAGGTGTTCCGCGCTATTAAGAAGTCTTTCTTGAATAGATATGCCTCTTGGATGGACAACTGTTGCAATTGTTGTGTGTAGACTCTTTGGCAGTGAGTAAGCTCTCTTCTTAGCTTAGTAAGCTCCTGGTTCCACCAGGGTTTTGGTTTAGGACCTAGTTTGACTTTTGGGATTGCTTTGTCAGCTGCTAGTTGGATGACTTGCGTAATTGCTTCCCCTATCTCCTCTAGTTTGCTTTGAAGCTCCTGGTCCTCTTCTAGAATTAGATTCTTGCAATCTTGTTTCCTAGGGTCGTTTATCTCGCTTATGTGCTGTAGCGTGATGTTGTTTTGAATAGCCTCGTTTAGGGTTTTTTGAAAAAGTGGCCAATCCGCCTTTTTTGTGTTAAACTTGCGTTGGTTTATTGGATTGTCTACTTGGTCGGTGTCTGATCGAATTGAGAAGAGTAGGCCGTAGTGGTCAGATCCAGTCTCTGTAGTGACTTGCCAGTCAATAGCTTTGTCAGCTAGGTCTGGGGTAACTAGGGATAGGTCTAAAACTGATTCTCTTGATAGGTGTGGCCTAAAGAAAGTGCCCGTTCCTGGTGTGTTTAGAAGGCTAAGGTTTTGGCTTTCTATCCATTCTACAAATGGGGGTGCTCCTGGGCTCGTCGATGTGCATAGTGGGTCCCACCACGGGTGGTGCTCATTTGCGTCTAGGAGTAGAATAGATGACTCTGGTAGTCTTGTGTTTGTGTTTAGAAGAACTCTTGGGATAGTCTTTATATCTCCTATACCTCTCTCGTTGTATAGGTTGAAGATATTAAACTTATGGTTTCCTTTCTGTACTACTAGTGCTATAGCGTCTGGATCTGACGTGAAACCTTCTAGTAGGTAGGTTTCTGCTAATAGCGTTCTAGAGATATAGAATAGCACTCTAGGGCGGAGTTTTGGTTCGGATTGTGGGAGAATTTGGAGGTATGCTGCGTGGCTAGTGGACCTAGTATCAGCGTAGTCGTTGTTTCTTGTTGGTGTGAGCCAAGGCTCTTGGACTGCAATTATATCAACCCTTAGTTCGACAGCTAATTGAAGAGTAGACTCTGTAGCCTGGATACTCTTATTCAGATTCGCTTGGAGAATCTTAATGCTGTCTAACATTCTGTTGTGTATTGGTTCTCCTTGTTTGTTATAGCTGCGAGGACTTCACAGTCTCTGCTATTAGCAAAGTGAGGTTCTTTGCAGTTTGAGCATTTTGGGAGTGTATGGATACAAGGCTTCCCACTTGTCGTGCAGGTGGAGCATTTATGCTGCGATGTAGGGTGGGTCCCCGCACATAGCTGGCATGCTGTTTGGTTCCGGCATTTAAGCTTTGTATGGCCAAAGCCTTGGCAGTTGTCGCATTGGGTAGTAGCTGGAATACTTCTATACTTTTCAGTACGGAGGCTCTCTCCAAGGATGATGATCCTCGCTCCTAGTTTCTTTGCTTCAGCTTCTGTTTTAAAAGCGATAACAATAGAGCTGTTTTGCTTGTTCTTCCAGTCTTTTGTAAGCCAGTAGGAGTTACCAACTATTTGTAGTCCTTTGTTGTATGTAGGGATTTCGGTTTGAAGGATTTCTAGGGGGTTTGGCAAAGGTACGTCGTGAAGATCAGACTCCGCAACAATCAATCGGATCGGCATGATTGATTCCTATCTAGGTTAAAGGCTGCCTAATGAAGTAATTCTTTAACCTATATAGGAATCAATCATGTCAATCGATTGATTGTTGCGGAGTCTGGTGAAGATGGTAGATTCCGTTACTTTTGGCTCGCCGGTCACTGTTTTGGGTGTGTCATAACTATCGCTTGCTGGACCGGCTGCAATCAGATGGATTTCGATATTGCCGTAGTCACTAGTGAATTGCTGTAAAGATTCCTGGTTGGTTAGGATGTTCGGCCCATTGACTACACCGAGGTCCGCAGAGATGGTGCTGTAAAATGCTTTGGCGAGCGAGTCAGCCGAGACAAGCATTAGAGAGAACGGATCGGTCGAGTTTCCATCGATAGTAACAGGCTCAGTACCTGACATTACGATTAAGCCGTTGTCCATGAGCATGGAGTAAGAAACGTTGAAGAAGGAGCTTGAAGAGATGTCTGCTGTAGTCCCAGAGGATCGAAAACTTAGACTCCCACCTTGCCAATATTCGCCTTTGTCGTTGTCTCGCACATTGTTTGCTTGTTCCATCTTTAGAGCTGTGTCGATCCATGAAAAAGACATGAGCGACTCAGCCCACCACATAGCAGGCTCTGCAGTGTTGTTTCTCAATACGAATTGGAATAGGTTTTCCTCAGCCGCATATTTCCATTCATCTTTCGTGCCTTGCGTAAGGTCGAATCTTCTGATCGCATTCGGAGGTACTAGGTCGTATTCTGCCGTCAAGTTGAAGACGACGTGACCCTGCAGGTTTACAATAGAGCACGAGATGGCCGCAAGGAGTTGTGGACCAAAACGCTGCCATGCAACCTGCTGCGAAGTACGGCCCATGTGTTTTGCTGCTTCAATCTTGATATGATTGACACGACAATCCTCAAGAGGATTGTTGAGATAAAGCATCGATGGCATAGGGAGATTTTCGGTAGGGTTGGTGTTGCGGATGATACTAATAGTATATCTGAGCCCGTTTTTGTCCGTATTGAAATCTTGTTGCACTCCAATCTCTTTCGGTTCGCAGCTCGATGAGAGTTTTTGGATACCACTAAAAACGGGCTTGTCATACCACAACCTCTTCGCAATGGTTGCATTGGGACTGGAAGAGTAGGATATGCGTAGTTCGTAGCCGGTGACTATTGTATTGAATACGGAAAGTAGTACTGTAGTGATGAAAAAGAATATCACCACAAAGATTGTGCAATGTCGAAAAGGATAGGGCCTCGTAATCGCGTATTGAAATTGAAATACCATAATGATGAGTGTGAGGACTCAGCAGACGAAAATTGGTATGAGCGACACTCTAAGATCAGGTATACGCAGGAAGTTACACTATTATCCGACGGCGTGAAAGTAGGCACGAGGGTATTATACGCATGCTGGGGCCAAAAAGATAGGCGGTCTTCGCATCAGTGTTACCTAAACGAGTCTTGGCTGGGGCTGAATCCTGTAGAAGTGGGGAGTCGACAAGTCCACTGCGCAACAACGTCCATTATGCCGCACTAGATCGCCGTTACTGACTCAAGCCAGCTATCTCTTCGTGAAAAAGGGAGCATGGTTGTGTATTTTTGTGATGGTTAATAGTTCATACAAACAGAGAACTGGATGCAACACATAGACTCCGCAACAATCAATTCAATCCGGTCACTCTCCTAGACCCACTTACCTATCTAGGTAGGGCTTAAACTCCTATAGGTAACTACTAGGCTTAAAGCGGTAATCAATCAATCCAATCTGAACCTTCTAGGACCCACTTAATTGATTGTTGCGGACTGTGGCAACACATAAGTCTCAAGGTGTGGCAAAACAGCGACGATTAGATAGCGCCAAACGCAGATCCGGCCCCACCACCTTTAGCTCTTAGCTTCAACGTGACCTTTATCGGTATTGAGCCGCAGAGAGCTAAACACTATTAAAATATCTTTGTATTCGCTAAACCCTGATATCGGAACTTCATACGTACGTCTTATTGCCTCTTTCGTCTAACAAAGCCGGTAGCTTAAGAAGGATTTGGTTGATTGCAGCCACCAAAACGCTCGCATAAGGCTGAACTTCAGCCTTGTAGAGTGAATATATACCCATTAGTTTCAGGTTATTGGTGCTGTTCATGGCAGTTTCCTGTAGTCTTCTCGGTGTGAACAAAGACGATGGACAATAAAGCGAACGCTGGCAAATTGGTTAGATTAGGAAGGTTATTGTCGCAACAAATGGCAATACAATCGATCGAGAAGCTAGGCCAAGCCACGAAGATAGCTGACATTTATTTCGGCAAATCTAGCTGCACTGCCGAGGACGCCTAATTATCTTTGCAGCCACCGCAGTTTTAACAGGGTCTGTCAACGACTTTAACACATGTTTGTTGATCTCGCCAATCTGTTGTGTTCATCCCATGTTATACTTTGTTTACACATACGGTCTTCCGCCTTTACCACAAGTCATCTTCGGCCTTCCAAGCAATGGAGTATTCGCTGGTACATCCAGAGCCAATCTCCCGAATTTCCACTCCTACAAAAGATGCCAAGCATCAGCCTCGTCCATCAAGATCAGCAAGGACTTCGTTACGAGCCTGGAAGTGGGAGCTTGCCACATGGCTGCTAGGAACGACTGCGCTCTGTGCCATCGTGACGCTACTCATTTTGTACAGAGATAAGCCGCTCAAGGAATGGACCGCCAACTTCCGCTTGGCCACCGCCATCGCCGCTCTTTCTCAGGTCGCACAGTCCGCCTTGCTTGTCTCGGTATCATCCTGCATCGGTCAATTGAAATGGTCGTATTTGCGCAAGGAGCGTTCGACTCTGGACATCAGTAGGTTCGAACAGGCTTCTCGCGGGCCCCAGGGGAGTCTCATGTTGCTTTTAAGCATTCATCCGTATGTTCACCTCCGTGTACCTGCAGCTGCATTCACAACAAGCTCACGATGTAAGACATCTAGTGTCGGTTGGGGCAATCGCGACTATCTTGCTGCTTGGCTTTTCGCCATTTGCACAGCAGTCGGCGACAATTAGGATAAGAAGTATCAAAGGTGTTGAGAATACAGTCCGTAAGTGACTTGGTGGTATCAAGCGGAGGAGTAGTCACATGATTGGTGACACGTGCAGGTGGGTCCTAGCGGGGAGCTTGGACGCAGCTGCACGCAACACGGATCTACGAACGTGTGAATAGCTCCTTAGTCAATACAATACGAATCTGTACCACCACTACCGTTGTGCCTTAGAGAGCGCTCTATTAGGTAGTCAAACTACTACTAATAGTGTCAGCTTCTCAATAAAAGGTACCTTTTCTTCTACAAGTGCTACCATAGGCCGTTCGGTACAATACGTCAATGACGCCACCAATGCCAGTTTCGTGGAAGTCAACGGCGTTCCGCCATCTAGCAATCCTATCATGTGTGAGTGTGCCGTACGTTACTTCTTTGATTGAGCTGATAGTCGTCAGATCACCCACACATGGCCAAAGGCATACTTGCGGGTATACTTGATGACGTTTCGAACCCTTCAGATGTCATAGGGTCTTGCCAAGCCGAAGTTTGCACCTGGGCACCGTATCAAACGCTTACCGTATGCTCTTTCGTCGAAGACGTTTCCGCAGACGGAACTATGCTTTATGTCAATTCCATGGGTGATTCTAGAGTTCGTACACCCATGTATGACCTCGGTCCAGGTCCTGGGACTGGACCCAAGAGGAGCTTGGTAGCCTACCTTTAACATTCTGGATGAATACACAGGTCAATTGGCGGGATCCGGATGCCCGTGCAACAGATCAGGAACCCCTACGCAACATCTCAACTACCCTCGTTGGCTACTATTCTCCTTGCAATCAGGATGATAAACCAAGAACAGATTGGACAGGTCAGAGGAACGATGCGGCCAACTAGAAAGGTTTCCAAGGCAGTTTGATTTTATGTCTCCAGACGCTGAGCTCCACCTACAACTTGACAATGCATACTAAAATCGTAGACACGCACATTAACTTAGACTGGCAGATAAGGCCGGGAATCTCGATTGATAGCCGATACCAGTACTGCGTCATGGGTCACAACAACGAGGAATATTGCGTAGGAGATGCGGACATCACTGAGTGGGAATACCTGATAGCGGAATCACTTACCGGTGCAGCTGCCGTATATCCCAACGAGACCAGCTATGGCTTTACCGGTCAGTATGCCCCTAATATTGCTTCCGATGTCCTCGGCGACAGCCCAGCGTACTGTACCGGATCAGAAGCAGGAGGCTTCGAACAACGGATAAATAACATCGCCATCTCAATGAGCAATACGTAAGCTACATCTGCTCCTTGTTCCCACCTGCTCAGCACTAACATGATGAAACAAACAGCCTTCGTACTGGCAAAAATGCCGTCCCCATCAAAGGCACCGAATGGACCAAGGAGCAATTCTTCGACGTCACGTTCTACTGGCTGTCTTTCCCACTCGCCATATACCTCACCATAACGCTCTTCTTGTTTTCCACAATCGTTACTTCGGGCAAAGCCGATATGCCGCTGTGGAAGTCTTCACAGCTGGTCTTACTGCAGGCGACGAATTCATCGAATCGTATGCAAAGTCTGGACCAAGTCGAGTTGGAGGCGCGGAGCACTCGTGTGAAGCTCTAATACACGGGTGAGAACTGGCAACTACAGAACATATCGGTGCCTCGCGTGACCGGGGAAGAGGTCATTTGACATGTTCAACTATCGTACTCCTTACAGGTGATGGACTGGCTTAGTATAAGGATAGCAATGGCAATGATTCATCTACGCATAAAAACTCCACTATAAAACATTCTACCAACATGCATATTAACCTTCTTCTACATCCACCTAATCTATCAACTACCTCCTCCGGTCTTGGAAAAGTCACAAAATCAACAGTTTCCGAGATGACGAAAACGACGGAGAATGGAGACAGTGGTAAATACTTCCACTAAGCTCTTTACTCTCTCCCACGTCCGCGCTAATAAATAATATAATTGCATCCTATGTTACAGACGCTATAAAGCCTGATTATACCACACACACACACACACACACACACGCAGCCGCCCCGGGTATCACAATACACTTATGATTGTATATGTAAGTGATGTCTATGCTTAGCAGCAGATTTCCACAACGCAGTTTTGTTGTAATAACAATATAAGTAAGCAGTCAAGGTACTATCCCTGTTGTCGGATCGTGAGTATCGGTAGAGACGTCGGCTGCTTGACACTTCGGCCCGACTTCGGCCCACCTTGCGCAGAGCTTAGGTGTACCTTCGTAGCAGCTATGTTCGTAGACAATAAATACCAATACTAGTCACCAGAAGAACCTCGTTGTTGTTATTCACCCGTACGATCGTACAAGGCCTACCAACACCTGTACCTTATACTCAGTAGAATGTAGTATTCATACAATACACTTATATTTCTGTAGGACTACGGATGACTACGGTAGGAAGAGAGGAAGGAAGTGAAAAGATGGGGCTGGAGGAAGGGAAGAAAAGAAAAGATAGAGTTGGAAAGTTGGAATAGTTGGTAGATCGACAAACATGTCGACAGCATTCATCCCATTCCATCTCATCCAAGTAATCGTGAAAAATCTCGGTATCAATCATCCCCTATCCCATACCCGCTCCCACTCCCCTCTCCCCTCTAAACCCCCCGGAAACGGCACAACCCCCCCCAAACATCCTCACACAGTCCTGAACCCCCATACTCTGCCCATCCAACCCCAACACCCCCTTGACCACATTCTCCACAAAACAAACAACCCCATGCTGCACCTGCACCGCATTCCCGCCCCCACTCAACCCCCTCCCCTGCACCGCCTGTCCCTTACCCCCCTCATTCTGCGCCAGCTCCACGATAACCGGCAGGTCACTCATATCAAACACGTCCGCGTCAACGACGTCGTACTCGGTTGAGATACGGCCGCGGAGTTGTTGCCACGTAGCCGCCCAATTCAACGCGTTTTCCCGCCGAAAGGAGGGCGAACGGCCGAAGAAGAAGAGGGGCGTGTTGACCACGGGGGTTGTGAGCGGGGGTGCGGCGCCGGAGAGGTTGATGCTGAAGCGTGTGGTACTGGTGTTGTATACAGACAAGGAAGTTGCAAGTGTGCCGCCGAGACCGTGGCCGACGGCGCCGTAGGACGTAGTATTTAGCGCGGCGGAGAAAGTGAAGTAGGGAAACTGGCGGGGGAGAAAGGACGAATCGCCGAGTTGGGACATGACGAAGGCGATGTCGGTTTCCCGGACGGACAGCGCGGTGGCGATGGTGGCGTTCCAGGATGTGAGGGGGGTGAAGTTGGAGAGGCTGACGGTGCCGCTGTTGTATACGTCGGAGGCGGCGGCCCGGCACACGCGCGAGGTGGTGGAGGGTGTGAACTGTACGATTGACGAGTCGCCTGGGTGGTCGATGAGGACGACGGCAACGCCGTTTGCGCTGATGAAACGGGCCATTGTTGAGTAGAGCAGTCTGCTGGTGTCGACATTCGGTTCGAGGATCACGACTGGAATCTTGCTTGCGTCGATGGTGACGGAGCTGGCGCAGCAAACCTTGTAATCCATAGTCTCGAAGACGCCGATGTCGCGCTTACCGCCCACGATGAACTGCTCGTTTGCGATAGCGGCTGTCATGGAAGGCATGTAAGGCTCAGTGCACTCTTTCGAACACGAGTTCTTGGCGATGGGCATGAAAAGGCTGGCCATGACACGGCGGTCCTCGGTGGGGTGGTAGACGTCCTTGACGCCAGTGTTGGTGAGAGCAAAGTGCGAGACAGCGACTTTGTAATTATGCCTGTCATCTGCGCCTGGGACAGTGACAGCATGCGCATGTTTAGTAAACAATACAGCAACCACGCTTAACAGCGCGACGCCGGTGAAGGAGACCATGATGAGTATACGGCGTGGAGAGAAAGAAAACAGCTTGAATGAATCTGCGGGGTGTTTGCAATGTTTTTGTATCCGCGCACGTACACACGAGAAAAGGTGTGTTTATAATTACTTGTGTAAAATGAGCGCGCTTTTGTAGCGCGTGACCATCCCCCGTAGTTAGCGCGTGACGTCGTGGCGAGCGCACGCTTTCACTACATCGTAACCAAGTGAGACACTTGAGCTCGAACCGCTGACTGAACTAGGCTGAAATTCTAATCATTACCCCAGCTTTTTGAGGTGCGCTTGTCTGTGCGCGTGGCGTGGGTGTTACTTGTGATGCCGGCCCGTGTGAGGTCCATGTGTGCTTTACAGGCTGGTTGCGACTACCTAAGACATGTATCCAAGTAGTACCCTCGCGATAACTCCAATATTCCATCGTTCACGCTCCGGTAGCTTTTTAAAAGTTACTCTGTGGCCTATTGCTCGTGCGGGCTGGTGGAGAGGTTCAGAAGCGTGCTGGAGTGGACCGGGCGTTTCCAAAGGACGTTGTGGTTTTTCGGGCGTTGGTTTTTCGTTTCCGGGCACCGGTGGTTTCCTCATCATGGAGAGTTTCAGGTTCGCGCTGGTTATAATTAGTATCGTGGGATACAGTGAAGAGAGTGTGTTGACAACATCTGGTTGCTGTCGAGCCCAGTTATTAGATCGAGGCCGAAGTTAGCTCTGTAGACCCATTCTTTCACCCAGTCATCACCGCGTCTCTTGAAAGCTGCCGGTGCATCTGCTGCGGTCATTATTTTCCTTTCTGGGATCATGCCACCGTAGAGTTCTTTTTGAAGATCAGTATGTTTGGAAACGGCCAGCGCTGCCAGTGCGTCTGCGGCCTGATTGCCGTTGCTTTTACCGTGACCTTTGACCCATATGAGTTTAGTTGAGATGCCTAATCTATCCAGCCACTGGGTGTGTTCAAACAGCACTTCAAGGGCCGTCATCTCTCCAGGTATCAGGGGGCCGAGTGTTCGTTTCAACGGAGTGTAACAGTTGAGGCCGTCTAGAATGCCTTGTGCATCAGTGTAGATGCGGACAAGCCGAAACTGTGCTCCTTTCTGGACCTGGTTCTTGGCATGATCCAAGGCCAGGGAGATTGCGAAGAGTTCTGCGTCGTTGCTACCACTTGTGTAGCGGCCGCCATTCTTTGCAAGAGAGTACCTGAATGCGCCTGATACTCCTACTACGCCAGCCCCTATGACACCTTCTCTGCATCCATCTCCACTATAAGTCGCATCTGCCCAGTATGCAATTGCGAGACCGTTTGCGAGTTCATAGGCAATGTCCTCGAGGCGGATTTCGTCGGTCTGGAAACCAGCCTCTCGGTCGAAGATGGTCATGCCTACGAATGAGCCTGGTATTGAGGCGCGAATCCGCCTGAGTCGTCCTGTTCTGGCGGAAATGCATAGACGTCGAAATCCTTCCTCCGCAGCTAACCTGGGAAACAAGGTATCTTTTGAGAAAGAATGACTCTCTCAGTCATGGCATGTAAGTGTGTCAATTGCTAACTATACAAAGCTCGGCTAATATAGAGCGGTGTGGGTCATGTGACTTAGCGTCCTCGTGACAGGTGACCGGAATATTCTCAACAGTATCGAACATTGTCGCGTAGTCGGCTGCTCTGTCCATAGTCGTACGTGTCTCGTCGTCGTAACACTCGCCCTCTTCGGGGCTGCTAGATCAGGAGTGCATCATGGCATCTCTCTGCTCGTGGTATGCTGTAGATGTGATATTCGTGTGTGTTATACAAGACCTCCGTCGTCGCTGTGGTAATCGCCAAGCACGTGCAATGCTTGGCATGCGACCAGGCACCCTCCAATGAGAGCATGGCAATTTTTCATGCGCATTAGGCACAGATGGGCGGAGGGGGGCGGGGGCGGGGGCGGGGGGGGGGAGGGGGATATGAGATGAAAATGAAGAGATGAGGGTGAAGGTTTGACAGTAGCGAACTGGAACAACTGAGACATGACCGCGGCACATGACCTTGGCGCGAGGGAATAGAAGAACCACATGACCTACACGGAAGACACCTACAAACCTGCATATATCCACCTTCTCAAAAGTATCCTCGTTCGGTGTCTGGGTACCTCGTGTTAATTTACCTACCCACAAACCACCCCATCCCTCGGCTCCTCAACAACCTCCCCATCCCTCGCGACCCTCTCTTCCACCCGTCCCCCAGGCACAAGTCCCACATCCTCAACCTCCCCCTCACTCTTCTTCGCCTTCTGTTCAGCCTCGAGCCCCAACCTCTTCTTCTCCTTCTTACTCATCGTCATGCTCCCCTTTTCAATAGCTTCCTTGGGCAGTGGGCGAACATACGGTTGGCATACCCAGTATGGGCGCTTGACGCGTGCGACGGTCGCTAGCGAGGATTCGTATGGGTCGAGGGGCTCTGTTGGTGGTTCTTCGGGCTCAGATACAGATGGCGTGACGTCTGCGTGTTCGAATTCGTATTTTTGAATTCCTTCTTTGACGGCCTTTTCCACGAGAGTGAGTACGTTTTCAAAAGCGTCGATATCGGCGGTTCGTGAGCGTGCCAGTGCATCGCGCACGTTGTGGTGTTCGGCAACTAGTGGACGGAGGAGATGGAAGAGGTGTGCTTGCATGGCTGTGAGATTAGGGTTTGAAGCTTCCTTCTTCTTTTCCGATTTAGACATTTGCTTCCTTTTCTTTTTTGGGGGGCCTTCGTCGTCGTCTTCTGCGTCTTCTGGCTTGCCATGCGTTTGCGATGCAGGCTCTTCGATGTCTCCCGGCATCCAGAGAGGTTTCCGTGAAGGGGGTTCCTGGCCTAGTGCGTATCTGTGGATGATATCCATGTATCGGCGCATGACGGCGTCCATCCTGTATCCCCCTTTGCCATCCCGACCGCGCCAATACTCACGTCCTTCTTGGCCCGGCGGCGGCGGTGGGGCGAAGATGGTGGGATCGTAGAGGTTTCCCTCGGCGCTCATGACACCATCTGCTCCTGTCGCCTCTAGACACTTGGCAATATCTTCGTGCTGCAGGATATTCCCGTTTGCGAAGATGACCGTCTCTTTGGGCAGGTTTTCACGCAGGTGGCGGATCATTTTCCAGTCCGCCAACCCGGTATTATGACCTTTTTGTTCTCTCCGTCGCCCGTGTACAGTGATGATACTGGCGCCGGCATCCAAGAGCGTCTTGGCATATGCCAGTGTCTTCTCTGGTGTCTCAAGAACTCGCATCTTGGCGGTTACAGGTACGTCCAGCTCTTCATGCAACTTACGGATCATCCTCGAGATGAGATCCCAGTCCTCTTGTAGGAATGCGCCATATTTTCCTCGTTTCGCAATACCTTGCGGACAGCCCAAGTTCAGATCCACCGCGTCGCAAAAGGGCGCCACATGTTTAGCCGCTCGCAGAAAGTCGTCGGGGTCGTTTGAGCAGAATTGCACAGTAAGGGGTCTGTCGAAGACTGGGTTACCGTCCAGGTGTCTATCCGAATCGCGCAGCTGGGATAAGTGGTAGTCGTCGATGGGGGAAGGAACGGTCGACTTGAGGGGCTGAAAGTGGGCGTCGCGATAATTGCTCTTTTCGCCGAACATTTTCGAATGGAACATTGGGGTATACGCTAGGAGGTTCTTTTGCTGAGACTCTGGGAGGAAGGAGCGCGAGAGCAGTCGCCATGCCTGTTCACGACACTGTTAGCCGCGACCTCGACTTGGGCGTTTACCAAGGTGTGACGAGACATACGAACTCAGACTGCTCCACCATGGGCGCAAGCACGAGCTTCGGACTCCCGATGCTCTCATAGAAGGCGCGCCCATGGAGTTTCCTCCTCTTCCCATTCTCTTGTGCCACACCATGACTCTCTATCACCCCGACACTCTCCCCCCGCTCCGCCAACGTCGTCTCGGTCGCCATCATGGCAAAATATCGTCTCGGTAGTCGGCCGACTTTCGCGGGGGCGATTGCGCCCCCAAACGCTTTGAACAAAAGTGCACGTATGACGTCGACTTGCAATATATGCAAGACAAGCTACCTACTGTACCTATAATATCCCACAGTTCTGGTTCCTGGGATCGCTCAAGGACGGGGTCGTGCGTTATGGTGAGCTCGCACGCTGAAAAAACGACATGCCCCCAACTCCACTCCGCAAAAGGTACCAACCAATCGGAGTGGGCCATTTCTCCGAGATGGGTATTCACCCAACGACTTTCTCTGGCCTAAGCGTCAGGAACAGTCATACTCGTAGACAAGCTTCATCAAGCTGCTCACCCGGCGCATCCGCTGTTACAGATATACATCTTGACCCCATCTTTCTTGCGTGATGACAGTCATACACCGACGCCCGAGGCTTTCCGGCTTCCGAGACAAAAACGCCGCATCATGCTTTTTTCATCCTCTGCCATAAAACCTGCTACCTGCTCCTCCTTGATCTCTTATTTTGCTTCCGGTCGTGCCGCGTACCTTTACCGTCTGCTGTTGTGGACAATATCATTCTCTCCAAGGTCGCATGCTGCCCTGTACGCTAGCCATGGCGCGCCCGTCACGCCATCAGGGTACGACATTGCATCTACACTTGGTACCTCACCGACATATCAATCTCAGTCACCTTGCCTCGCATCTTAGTTTCATACTTTCAGACTTTACCAATATTCATTTCAACTGAAACTATCAATCATCAACTCTTGTCGAGGCTCTGCTACTTATTACGCCGTCTGACCTGTAGAACAATACACGCATTAACAAACCCACAATGCCAGTTGAAGCTGCAACCAGGAAAACAAACGCCAGGTCATTTCGACCATGCCTCCGACATCCACCTCGTCATCGCCATCATCTTCGATCCATCCATCAGCCGTCTAGCAGGTATCGAATCGGCAATCATTAGTCTGGAAATCGAATCGGCCGTAATGCAGTTTACCTCGGCGCCGGCAGGGACTGCTCTCTATGACTACGCCACACATAGGCAAAGGAAAACGCTGAATCGCAACAAAGACGGAGACCATGCCAGGAAAACAAACGCCGGTGAGATGCAGTATGCAGATGCTCCATCAGAGGAGGTAAAAGAGAATGGATACCACGCTAAAAGTAGTCGTGGTTCCGGATATCATGAAGAGGAGGCCCGTCAGGACTAAGAGTGCATCCGTGCAAAAGGTGTGGAGACTCGGGGGGGTGCGGACAGTGCTCAGAAAGTGCTCCAGTTCCAAGTGCCCTGGAGGCTCTGTGCGAGGCTACCCACGCGGTTGTTCTCCACTCGCTTCGCAGGAGCAGGGGCCTCGATGGACTTTGCTGAGGCAGGGGCGTTGTCACCCGAGCTGTGACTGCTCATGCTGCCACGAGACCTCAGGTGCTCCCACTCGCGGAAAGAACTATGGCAACGGTCGCAAGCGCGATGCCAATGGCCCTCTGGATGGAAGAGTGCAAGCTCGTCAAGACGGACCTGGTTGCGGGAGTGTTGCCAGCAAAAGATACCGCCACACTTGCGGCAATGGTGGCGACGCTGGAAGAGAGTAAAGGGCTGCTGGCATGACTGCGCCGTACATACCGGAGTGGATCCGTCAGCCTGAACAGTTTGTTAGTACGATTGGTCTGGAACACGAATACGCGACAAGTGCTTGGCTAGCTTATAGCAGACCCTGGACCAGGTGAAGGCACTAGCGCGGGGTGGGATGAGAGCTGAGCCATGTCATGATGCGACGCAAGCCGAGCTGCACGCTGCAGGAGCAAGAAATGATCCGAAGCGATTGCGACATTGGACAGGTTGCGAGAGCAACGATCGTCGCATCTTGCCGCAGTCTGGCTTGCACTTGTTGAGATTCAGTACACCCGCCGCTCGGCGTGTCGGCCTTGCAGACGGTGCAGACAGCGGGAAACCAGACCAGCGCGGCGCTAGCAGGACCCACACTCGGACCATGTACGTAACATGCCCCAACTGAGGCACGCGACAAGGGAAGGTGGGCAGAGCTAACGTGGACGTGGTAACAAATGAAGAAAAGTCTAATAACGTACCTGCCAGTGGTTGCGTGTGATTGGGCCGGACACGGGTGACAATGGTTCGTCGTTGTATAGGCTCTTCATGTCCTCGTTGCCGACTTGAGAGATGGTCGTCGCGCTACTTTCACTCGCGTTCCAGGCGTAAGTGCCGCCGACAGACCACGCGTGGTTGGGAGAGCTGAGGGCCGAGTCGGCCTTTGGCGGGGACTTGTTGGCGGGCTTCTCAGTCCTGCGCAGGGCAGCGGGGATGCCGATGGCGGTCCTGGGCTGGTATATGCCCTGATGGCGGCCGAGGGGCAGCTGCGTGTTGCGCGGGGATGTGGGCGAAATGTTGGCGGGAGGGTTCATCATGCCAGAATTGGTGGGCGAGTACTGCGACTGGGTCGACTTACGGTATGCATGGTGCTGGTAGGGTGCGTGCTGGTGCTGTTGCGGAATGGCCGTCACCGTAGAGAAGGTCGTGGCCATGGTGGCTAGTCGAGGTGATGGAGCTTAGGGAGTCGTGTTTGGTCGCAAACTTGAAATCAGAAACGTCTCCTGGTTGGAGGTGACTGATAAGGACTGGTGAGCGGTGAAAGTGGCCTGATGGTATTGGTGCGATAGTTCCCAGGAATGGAAGTGTCCAACTACAGCCCTAGCGGACCGGAACGCAATCAGTGCCTCTGCAGCAGTGCGACAATAGTCGGGCCAAGTGGCAGTGGTAGACGCAACGGGATGCGGCTCCGTCTATAGGTGCTGACTTTTTGGGCAAAAGTCAATTGGTAGCTGACGTGCAGGCGATAAGAGCACGGGAAGTGGTGATACAGCGGACGCGGGGGACGGGGGAATTAGCAGCGCATGGCCACGATGGTCGTATGAGGATAGAGTGTGGTGATGGCAGTGTGATGGCAGTTGAGAGGGCAAGGTTGGGAATAAGAAAGCAGCAAGTGGCGCCCAAGTGTGGAGGAAGACCCGGGGTGAGGCTCTGGGGGCAGGGTGAATTAAGTCAAGGCAAGCAAGCGGTTCTGGCAATAATTACCAGCAGCGAACTGACGGATGGGCGGCGGCGGCTCGATGGGGTATGCCTGCACGCTTGGCAGCCGAGTGAAGGACAGGGTATCATCGGGCTACGACCGGCGATTATGAAGATGAAAATTGTAACAGCGCGCACATGTCCGTCGCAGCTTCTCTCAACCACAAACAGCCTAAAGGAGGTGAGGCAGCGGATAAACGACTAGCTACATGTCCCCGCAAATTCCCCTTGGTCTCTCCATCCCGTGACGGCAGCGCGCCTTCCTCTGCGGTGTCGTGTGTGTGTTGCGCCTGCCCTGGAGTGAGAGAGACGTTGGGCCCACCCTTCCCGTTTGGGGCTTGCCTTATCTCTGACCAATGAGAGCGAGGCCAAAGTGGAAGGGCCATGCCTGGTGACGGAACCTTGACCTTGACCTCGTGCGGAAAAGCGCAAAGTTTGAAAATGGGGTTATGATGTAGAGACCACACAGATGGCTTCATTGCTCGTATTCTCCTCCATCAATAGCAGCCGTTGATTGACAGCATAGGCCGCGTTGCATGGTGCAGCGTGCAGCGTGCAGCGTGCAGCGTGGGCAGCTTGGCCGCGCGAGGCGCCCACTCTGCACTTGCACTCACACTCGCGCTCGAGTCCGCGCAGATGCGGCGAGGCGGGCTGCCTCCAACTGGCGGGGCTGTTGCCACAAAACACCGTGACAGTATCCAGTATTGTTGCCGCCAGCACCCACCCGCCAGATTGAGATTGAGATGGATTTGGAGACGTGGAGAACGACGCGCATGCAATACCCAGTAGATTGCGCTCCACCCAATGCCTCGTTCGGCCGGTCGCCAGCTAGTCGATAGTCGACTATGGGTAGGGGTTGCCTCACGCTTAATGCGCCGTCGGCCATGGCCGCTCCACAACCTCACGATGTTCGCCTGAACCTCGGGCGGTGGTTGCAAACTTGCGCATGACGAGTTTCACCTCGACGGCCTGGGTGGCGTGCTTAAAGCCGCGGCTTTGTGCTGTTTCCATTTCGCCTTGTCTAGCCCGTGCTCGCTCGGCCGACAAACATCACGGTTCCATTCAACCCATCACTAGCAGCTGTGTGATATGGTCGGCACGTCGCGCACACCGATGGCAATGGCAATGCGATTCTGTTCTTCCGACAGTCCAAGCCTCCTCTCACGCTGGTCGAAGTTTGTTTGTTTGCCTTGGTCAGTGAACCGAGGTTCGCCCCGTATGGATAACAACAACCACGGCTGACAGGCGGGGAAACCCACCCCTTTTCACTGTGCAGCTGTCTTGACACCGTACGTATACACAGTAAAAGACACCTGCACCTGCATCTCTAGTAGCAAGACCCGCCGTTCCAAAATCAAGACCCTTTGGGAGTGCACGCTCGTCACCAAGGCTATCCCTGAAGACGCAATCTACGTGGCAAAATGTCAGAACCGCTGCATACCGAACCCGTTTCGCCCAAGGCCACACCTCTACCTCCGCTGCCATCTGAGGATCCGCTAACGCCGGCACAATGGGCGACGTTTTTTGCTATCGCAGATGTAGTGATTCCGGCCATCAAGCCCATGTCCACTGCCAAGGTGCATACCGAAGTCGCTGTTACCGACACCGACTACTCGACCGCCGTCGGCACCCTGAAGGCGCGTACGCCCGCGAATGACCCAGACGCTGAGACGGCCGTCAAAGAGTACTTGGAAGATTATGCCAGTCGGGACCCGGCGTTTCGCGCCGAGATGCAGAGGGTCTTTGCAATGTATCTGCCTCAGAGCCAGAAGAAAGACCTATGCATGATACTCAATGTCCTCAACACCAGAGCTGGCTCTTTGTTCTTGACCGGCCATGTCACACCCATCAGCGAGCAGCCGCTTCACATTAGGGAGTCGATTCTCAATGGCTGGGCTACTGCGCGCCTGGGAGTGATCCGCCAAATCCGCCGTTCACTCACCATACTTACTAAGCAAGCCTGGATCAAGACGTCCCTTCCACTGCGACGCGTCATGGGTATCCCGCGTGTGCCCATTGGAATGAAACCTGACAAGGGCTACGACTATGAATTCATACAAATACCCCCAGGTGACATGCCAGAAATAATCGAGACGGACGTGATCGTCGTGGGCAGTGGTTGTGGAGGCGGTGTGTGCGCCAAGAATCTGGCGGAAGCCGGACATCGTGTCTTGATCGTGGAAAAGTCGTACCATTGGACACCCGACCATTTCCCCATGATCGAGGTCGATGGCTGGCATCATCTCTTCATGAGCGGCTCGTTCTTGTCATCGGACGACTCTACAATGACCATTGTAGCGGCTGAGACATGGGGCGGTGGAGGCACTGTCAATTGGTCTGCTTCTCTACAGACCCAAGGCTACGTCCGTCGCGAATGGGCAGCACGGGATCTACCGTTTTTCACCTCTGCAGAATTCCAGAATTCGCTAGATCGTGTGTGCGGTCGAATGGGCGTTTCGACCGAGCACATCAAGCACAATCGTTGCAACGAAATGTTGTTGGAGGGGGCCAGGAAGCTCGGCTGGACTAACAAGGCCGTTCCGCAAAACACCGGAGGAAACCAGCACTACTGCGGCTTCTGCAGCTTTGGCTGCGGTTCCTGTGAGAAGCAAGGCCCGGTAGTGTCCTGGTTGCCCGATGCTGCTCGCGCCGGCGCCAAATTCATCGAGGGCTTCCACGCTGAAAAAATAATCTTCACTAAGCAGGACGGCAAGCAGGTAGCGACAGGCGTGTTGGGCACCTGGACGTCCCGCGACATCAACGGCGGTGTCAGTGGTGCCCCTCTAACGCGCCGCCGTGTCTGCATTCAAGCCAAGCGCGTCATCGTCTCAGCAGGCACTATGCAGTCACCGCTTTTGCTTCTTCGCTCTGGTCTCAAGAACCCGCAGATAGGCCGTAATCTCTATGTGCATCCTGTCACTTTCCTAGGTGCTTATCACAATGAAGATATCAAGCCGTGGGAGGGCGGCATCTTGACGGCTGTGTGTAGTGAGTATGAGAATCTCGACGGCAAAGGCCACGGCGTCAAGCTAGAAGCCACAAACATGGTCCCTTCGTCGTGTCTCATGTGGGTTGACTGGAGGAGTGGGTTGCAGTACAAGCTCGATTCTGCTCGACTGAGGAACTCGGTGGGCTACATTTCGATTGCGCGAGATCGCGATACAGGCAGAGTGTATCCCGATCCCGTAGATGGACGAGTGCGTTTCCAGTACCACCCCAGCAAGTTCGACAAGCACAGTATGATGGAGGGTGTCATTGCACTAGCCAAGATCCAGTATGTCGAAGGCGCACAAGAGATTTTCACATTTATACCAGGCATGAAGCCCTTCATCCGCAGCCCATCTACCCCACCAGGCGACGGTATCAACGACGCAGCCTTCCAAGCCTGGCTCACAGAGGTCAGGGCACGAGGCTTCCCATCACCCGAAAGCATGTTTGTGTCTGCGCATCAGATGGGTACGTGCCGCATGAGTGCGCGGTCCAAGGACGGCGTCGTAGATCCCCACGGCAAAGTCTGGGGCACAGAGGGTCTGTACGTGGCCGACGCCAGTGTGTTTCCTAGCGCAAGTGGGGTCAATCCCATGGTTACCAACATGGCCATTAGCGACTGGATCAGTAGAGGCATCGCTGATGGCATGGAGGAGCGGCCAAGGTTGTAAGCATGTGTAATCGGGTGTGGGTGTTGTTTTCTTTTGCACGGCGTCTGTAACGATTGGTGGTATCTGTATGAAATTAGTTGGTGACCGATGATGCACATCGAGGTTTCTTGTCTGTGTAGTGGCTTGTGATGTTATGCGAACGATGGATTGTACGAGGACGAGTAAGCGGGTTATACCGCGTCCTTTGTCGGTAATACGGCTACTTTGATGTATCAATCCTATCGTCAGACCACTATTATCGTGGCAATGCGTCGATAGGATCAGCAAACAGTCGGTCATGGCCACAAACAGCAGACTATTGCGCATACCAGTACTCTGACGCCGAGAGCACGTCGTCGTCTGATTGGCTATCGGGCCTAGTACCGTTGTGGCCCCAGCTTAGCCCCGACTTTGTGACATCATCTCTTAACCTCAGTGGGGTGGCATGAGTTGGCTCCCTTTGACCTCACTCGCTCGTCTACGCGATCTCCAGGTGGACTACTGCGATGAGCGTAGGCTTCGACTTGGGTCCCTGAGCGCCTGAAACTACAGACAGCACGTCGTGCGCTGATATCGAGGATTGCGCCGTCAGTGTGTGTGCTTCTTATAGCCTGTGCATGGCGCTTGTGTCGGATGCAGGGTTTTGCCAGGATTCCCGCTGTTCGACGACGACGACGACTGCCACGCAATATAGCCGCAAGTACTGCCCTTCCCTTTGACAACTATATACAAGAACTACCACCATCACCATCACCACCCACGTTTCTCGCCGCATACACAACCGCCATGACCAGCGTACTCAAAGGCGGCTTCGGTTCGCCCAATAGCGCCCCTTTGCTCAACAACGCAAACCCCGGTACCGAGTTCGTCAACACGGTATGTCCGCTCAAGTCAGCGCTTGACGGCTACGACAACCGGCTCCCCTGCAGCATGCAGACGATCCACGTACCACAAAACTTTGCCGACGCTATGACGGTTCGCGAGGAAGTCTACGGTGAACAGGGCGTACCGTTGGAAGCCGAATTCGACCAAGACGACGCCCGCAGTTGGCACTGGGTTGCCTATGCGTCTGTAGCTACACACACGACCTCGCCACCCAAAACACTGCGTCGCTCCGACTCTGGAAACACGCCTGCTGATGACGTTCGCCGCGCTTCTGCAACCGCTACACGCGTGCCTGTCGCTACCATCCGACTGATCCCCCCGCCCCACGGCCGAAACAAATACATCGACGACAAGCACGCCGACGCCGACCCCCCAGCCTCCGATGAACACCACCACCCCACTGAACCCTACATCAAGCTCGGCCGCCTCGCAGTCCGCGCCCCCTACCGTAACCTCGGCCTCGCCAAACTCCTCATCAACGCCGCCCTCGACTACGCCACCACGCACGCCGGCCTCATCTACCGGCCGCCCTCCCCCACCGCCCTCGAACTCGCCCAAATGCTCGGCATCAACAAGGAAAAAGAAATCACCTGGCAGGGTCTCGTCATGGTCCACGCTCAAGCCCCTTTACGCGGCATGTGGGAGAAGCATGGGTTCCACGAGGAATTGCTGTCGGAAGACGGGGAGCGCGTGGAGATTGCTGCTGAGCCGCATTGGGTGGAAGAAGGGATTGAGCATTTGGGCATGTGGAAGAGGTTAGGTGTGGAGAAAAGGAAGAGGTTGTCGCTTTCTTCAATTGAGTCTTTTTAGACATTTTGTTTTCCTTTCAAATTGCTTTTGTCGGGTTTTATTTTATAAAGGTGTTTGTCAGGTGTTTTTTCTTTTTGGCACTCACTTACGATTTTCAATCCCGTGTTTTTAGGTATCCACTCGGACAGCCTATTCCTTACTATTAGAAGCCGGTTTGGAATGTTGTTGTTGCGCAACAACGTAGAGTCGGCAGGTTCGGATGATGACACGGCGGGATGGCAGGACGACAGCGATTATAACGACGATTACGGGAATTAGTGTTTGGGCTGTGGGTGATTTGTTTTGTAGGGTGGAATGAAGATGAAGATGGGGAAGAGATGATGATGGCGATGATTGATGGAAGAGAAGGGCCAGGAGTAGGAGGATATGAAAAGGCGATTATACCCGAATGAATGCATGAATGAATAAACGATAGTAGCAAGGACAGAGGAGCATGACAAGGTTACGATTATAATGACTACAGTTTTCTTTTTTTCTTCTACGTGGGTTATAGATAGATGGTGGTACGGGCGTAGGTTTAGGTTTAGGTCAAGGACTAGGTGTTATTCACAGATACGATTATACACATACTCATTCCCTATTTCTCAATCTATTTCCTAGTAAGGAATAGAAACAAGACAAGAATAAGATACTTGTTTACCTTGTATCTTATGCATCTTATTCTAGCCTAAAAAGAAACGAGAAAGTTACAAACATACAACAGCGGGGATTCGCTAGTGGTCATCCACCTAACTACTAATCCGCCGGTACACTGCTTATATATGGCTGAGCGGACGGGAAGCCTAGTTTTCTCCCTCGCGACTGCCACAAAAACCCTTAATTTTCCTGTATACGGTAATCTTGGCGGCACCGTCCACTGTAAAGTGGTCCTGAATCCGGTATGTTAATTCCTGTTTACTCAACAAACACATCACAAAACAAAAACTGGTCGAAACGCGTCATTTTTCATCGGAAAATAGTCAAAACCATCGAAAGAAACACATTCTACTCTAAGCTCGTGCAGCCTCCTGATTGTAAAGCTAGAGCTAGTAGAACGAGATTCTGTAAGGGGCTACGCTCAGGGAGCAATCGCACAGGTATAATGGAGTTGTATTCGATGGGGAAAAGCACTACAAGCTATCTCGTGCTGAAGGTTATTTGGAGAGCGGCTTGGAATAACCTTCTGCCTATGGACTATGCGGATGGTCTAAGCGTCGTTCGGACTATGTTGCACGCTAGCAGGGCTATCCCTACACTCTCTCATTCCTCACATATATATAGCTTCCCTCGTTCATAGCTATACAATCAACTCAGTCCTTCATCTCTTCTTCCATATCACATACGTGAGAGTTATGAGCCCGGATTTGCCTACTGCAATCTTTTAACCACTGAAGTTCACTCAACTGCCATCTCTTTGGCATCTATCTCCCGACAACCTATCCCAACTTTGCGATACTCTGCTATCTAGAATGGCATCAGTTGAAACCCAGAGGTCTACTAAGACCGTTGTCATCCTGACAAAACCAGAGGACTGGTCCCTTTGGCTCTTTCAACACAAGGATAAGGCAGTGTCACATGGAGTATGGGAGTACTGTAATCCAGCAGTCTCTACACCACCCACTCTTACGCCAAAACCTGAACGCCCTATACTCCCAGATGGAGACCTTACGGCCGAAGTTCTTCAAGTACAGCGAATGAAGCTCAGCGAGTGGGAATGGAAGTACAAGGAGTGGCACCAGAAAGACAAAGCTCTCAAGGAGATCTGCACTGACGTGGCATCAACAATCTCCACTTCTTTGATTCCTCTCATCCAGAATGACGCAACTGCACACGCACGACTAGCCAAGCTCAGAGCCCACATAGCCCCATCCGACCCTACCCGAAGAAGAGAGCTTAGGGTGAAATACGACGCTCTACGATCACCTAAACCGCGCAACACAAGCGTGGACAAATGGCTAGACGAATGGATACGCGTCACTGACCTCATGGCTATGCTTGACATGCCTGTAGACTCCGCAACAATCAATTCAATCCGGTCACTCTCCTAGACCCACTTACCTATCTAGGTAGGGCTTAAACTCCTATAGGTAACTACTAGGCTTAAAGCGGTAATCAATCAATCCAATCTGAACCTTCTAGGACCCACTTAATTGATTGTTGCGGACTGTGCTGACCAGGCTGTATCTTCTCTTCATTCGTGTGCTTGTGATGCGGAAAGTTATGCTTCGATATGCTGGCGTCGATCTCCCGGTGGCTAGCACGCAAGATACCCGATGGCCCTACGTACTGCACAGCGTTAAGACGAGGAAGATTAAGAGGGTCCTCGACACCCTCAATACCATCACCACCTACGGCCTTAAGCTCGGCGAATGGTATGTTGATATGGCGAAGGACGCGGCCATCCTTATCGACTTTGCGAAGTATCAGAAACACATCAAGATCGCTGTGATCTGGACAGGACATATAAAGCACTGCCTTCGAATTTCCAATAAGCCTTGTTCGTTGGGTAAAGGTATATGTGAAGCTTAATTCCTCGGGATCAGCATCATCGTTTTCTGCCTTAGCGTCGGATATATAGGAAGATTGACCGCTTTTTACAAGGTCAAACGATGATTGTAGAGTGCCGTCTACGGAGAGACGCAGGGTAATGTTGTTGATCTCAGGAACTGGCCAAGCAGCGAACAGCAAGTTGTCGATGTTTGCCTGAGAATGTTAGAACGGCCTCTAACGCATGACTTCATCACTCTGAGTGTGTACTCATGTCATGAATTTGCTCGTACTTAGAACCCTTACGTTGTTATCAGAGATGTCAACAAGCAAGTCAAGCTGGCTTGATTCTTATCGATTGCAGATCACAGACAATATAGAGGCTCGTGCACAGTGGCACGTCCCAGAGAATGGTCTGTGATCTGCAATCGATAAGAATCAAGCCAGCTTGACTTGCTTGTTGACATCTCTGGTTGTTATAGCCAGACTCCGCAACAATCAATCGGATCGGCATGATTGATTCCTATCTAGGTTAAAGGCTGCCTAATAAAGTAACTCTTTAACCTATATAGGAATCAATCATGTCGATCGATTGATTGTTGCGGAGTCTGGTTATAGCTAATGACAGAAATACGCGCTCGGGCAGTCTGCTCCCATCCGTTGTTTTCTCCCTTCAAATAGAAGTCAAGGAACTTTTTGAAGTCGGCGACCGAGTGTTTCTGATACAGATCATGCCACTCCTGTGTAGAATGTAATCGTAGCCTAAAGCTATATCAGTGTTTGTACTTGACTAAGAGGACTACACAGCCGCTACTGCATACCATTTCTTGTCGTGCGGAATATCCTCAAACCCTCGGAGAGACCCAACTGTGTGTAGGCCAGTCGAAATGCTGGCTAGAACATAAGCAGGGCATCGAATGGAACTTATGTCTGCACGCTTGTCCTGCCAGTACTCATTCATGACAGGATATTTTTGCAACATAGCGATGACGTCTTCACGCTGTTGGCTTCCTAATGTCTATTCAGCATTGTTTTGAGTGAGGTACAAAGTTTGCAGACTGCTTACCATAAAGAAAAGGAGAGATGAAACCAAAGAATCCATGCGATGGAACACCACCTCGACACAGGGTTTCTCGATAGGCATCACTGCAACCTTCGAGAGGCATTATACACGTTAGGTGAGCTGGTCGCTCAGCTGCAATGAACCACTGCGTCATTGCAAGCCAAGAGTTACCAGCTAACGCGACTTTGCCAGTGCACCACGGGAGCTGAGATATGTGCTCAATAGCATCGTGGCCATCACGACCTTCCGCTGTCCCTAAGAACCTAGAAAATCAACGCGAGCGTGAAAATTGGGATAATAAACCCTACCTAGAGTCACCCTGGGAGCCTATTCCGAAATTAGCGTATGTACCAGCTTGCAGACATGCAACAGTTCACGGACCAAAAACGCCCCTTGCATCGACATTGACTACTGCGTAGCCATGTGCTACCCACTCGGCAGGATCGAAAGCCTCGAAGCTTTGAAAGCCAGACACTGCGCTTCTCGGTATTCCAGCTCGACCCGGGATAAGGTCAAGGTCGAAGAGCCCTTTTCGTATGTAAGCTGAGGTCCATAACATGGATGCGTCTTAGGGCTCAACAAACTAGGGAATCACATGAGCGAGAAGGAGGCCATATCCTCATAAGCATTGAAAGGTTTTACGCGCGGAGAAGGGCTATGGTCAACTAACCTGTGCCGGATTTTCCATATGGCGAATAATGCACGATGGCGGGTACCAGAGACATATCGGCCGGGCGGAATACATCTGCGCGTATAACGACTCCATCGCGTAAGGGGATTGGGATATCCTGTTCAAACACGGCTTCCGTTTCCCATGCTCTGCAGCCAGGGTCTTTTTTGTAACCAACCGGGAGCACAACCGTACGTGGGTTTAGGCCCCCGTATCGAGCTTTAGGGTCATCCGGCGGAGTCGCATCAGTATGTAGAACAAGAGTGCTTCCGATTCGGTACATGCTTGAGTCCACTGCAACAATTCAAATGGAAAATAAAAACTGTTCAAGAATGGCCGAGTTGCCGATGTAGATAATTTGTGAAACAACACTATCAAGATGATATATATGCTGAGCAGATCCATATGCGGGGTTTGATCGATGGTGGATGTGACTCCCGCCTTGGGGTGCTCTCGGACTCAACACCGGTATCCAAGATGCCAATAACCTTGTTTGGAAACTAGCCTTGATGCTTCAGGACAAGCTTGGGAAAAGCGACTTTCTCGACACCTACGATGAAGAACGTCGCCCAATTGGAGAAAGAGTAGCGCAATCGAGCCTGGTCAATATGCAGAGTCACAATATGATTATGGACAAGGCTTTGGGGATCGGCAGAGACACTTCAGTCGCCGAGAATAAAAGTGCGATTCAAGCACTGGTCGACGAAAGTCATTCATGTCATTCTCAAGTGCATGCAGATGTGCAGAGAGCACAATCAGTCCTCGATAGCGAGTTCAAGGCACTGGGGACAGAGATTGGCTGGTTTTACCCAACTGCTGATATCAATAATGAGGGTCGGGATAACTTTCACGATGGCCAACTAGACAGTGATGGAAAGCTGAACACTACGGAATACCACCCTTCAACAATACCTGGGCATCACTTTCCCCACATGTGGTTTAGGAAAGAAGGTCATGTTGTTGTCTCGTCCCGTGATCTTCTGTGCTTGGACCGGTTCGTTCTCTTTACGGCAGACCTTACTGCCTGGAGCCGAGTTGAACATGAATTGATTCACGTTGTTCCTATTGATGGTAAAAAGCTGGAAGATATTGATGGAAAATGGGGTCAGCTTTCAGGAGTGGAAGGCAAAGGGGCTGTCCTAGTAAGGCCAGACGGTATTGTGGCATGGAGAAGCAAATCCGCTGAAGATAACAATGTAAATAGATTGTATGCAGTCCTTGCGAAGATACTTCGACAATAGTTCAAGTAATCGAAAATTAAATTATTAAATTAGATTTATTACTTAGGGCAGTCTCTCTTAGATTCCTTACTTAGGCCCTTATTTATCTTCTATTCCTATCTTCTACTCCCCTAGTCTAACTTGTATTGAAAGGAGTGTTGTCCGGACTCTATAGTTTCAATCTTAGAGCCGGCCAACACCACCTCAGCTGTGGCACAAGGCGGAATCACAATCTCAAGCCTCACCATGCCTGTCTCCCTATTCAGGCTCCAGGAACTCTTCGCGAAGCCCAATGGCGTCTTCAAAGAAGCCTCAGCATGAGTTAATCCGCCTCCGATCAAAGGCTCCACCCTGATCTTCCTGTACCCCGGCTCGACTGCCTTCATACCGGCAACCCTCTCATGCAACCATTGTGCCACACTGCCGAATGCATAGTGGTTGTGCGACATCTTCGCATTGCCTTTGCCGTCGTAACCTTCCCAGGTCTCCCACAGAGTCGTTGCGCCCTTTGACACAGGATAGAGCCACGATGGCACCGTGTCTTGCATCAGGAGGCGGTACGCGATGTCTGACCTGCCGTGTTCTGCAAGTGTAGGGAGCAGCAGTCCGGTGCTCATGAAGCCTGTTTGCAGATGGTAGCCGGCTTGCGTTATCAGCTCTACGAGGCGCTCCAAAGCTGCTGGCTTTTGCTCTGGCTCGACGAGATTGAAGGCGAGGGCGCGGACGTAATCGTCTTGGAAGTCTCCTGCAATGCGGGAACCGCCTCGTCGGACGAACGCAGAGCGCCACGCTTCGGATGTTTTCTGCGAGAGTGCGAGATAGTGGTCTGCATCGTCCTGTTTGCCAAGGATCTTAGCGATGTTGGATAGCAGACGCGATGAGTTGGCCAAGTAAGCGGTAGAAACAGCGGCGCTCGGGAACAGAACCTCCTTGACCAGTGTGAGAAACCCGCTTCCAGCCCGAAGCCATTCACCATAGCTGAAACCGGTATCCACGATGTAGTGCTCAAGGTCACCACATCCAGCACCGAATTTGTTGAAAAGCCATCTTCCCCAGCTCATCTTGTCCCGTGCTCGACCTGCCAAGCTATTCACCCATCTCTTCATACTATCGTACTGTCGCGAGAGGACTACTTCATCATTGTAGTACATGTACAGAGTCCAAGGTACCATTGTAGAAGCATCGCCCCATCCAGTTGATCCCGAAGTTATCCTCATCATCTTCGACATGAGCGACACCTGGCCATTACTAAACTCTGATTCACCGCTGGGGATGTATGGGTTGATGGTGCCGTCGGCATTTTGCTCCGCAGCGACGCAACGCAAGAATCGACGCAGGAAATTCTGACTGTCGAATAGCAAGGTAGCAGTAGGAGAAAATACTTGAATATCTCCTGTCCAACCCATTCGCTCTCGAGTTGGACAGTCGGTTGGTATGTCGGTAAAATTGCTGCGTGCACCCCAAACAATGTTCTGATAGAGTTTGTTAAGGCGGGCGTCCGAGCAGGTGAAGGATCCGGTGTTTGGGAAGTTGGAAGCCAGGACGATTCCTTGGATGTCAGAGGGACTGAGATCGTAATCCAAGCCTTGAACTTCTGCGTATCGAAATCCATGGATGGTGAACCATGGCTGAAACTCAGCTGCATCGTCTCCAAGAGTTACGACGTCCCGTTGTACGATGTGCGGAAGGACGGGAAGCTTCAGATAATCAATGTTAAGCTCTCCATTGCTGGACAAGACCTCGCTATATGTCATGGTGACTTTGGAGCCTGCCCGGCCGCGGAGCTTGATTGCCATGATTCCGGCAAAGTTTTGACCGAAGTCGACTATTTGCACTCCTGAAGGTGCACGAAGGACATCCTTGGGTGACAAGCGCATCACCTCTTCAACGCGTTCGACTTCTTCTGCGATGAGTTTCTTGGTCAAAACTGTGACTTTCTCGGCAAGGTTAGAAGACAGAGTATCACACTTCCCCAGCCATTCGACAGAGATTCGAAAGTCGGTATGTTCACCCCATACGGGGTCTGATCGAACAATGGGACCCTTCACAGACCTCCATGTCTCGTCTGTACAGAATGTGACAGTGCTTCCATCATCTGTGTTCACCTCGAGCTGTACAAGTGCAGAAAGCCGATCTCCGTATCGACAGCGTCCTTCAGTAGCGCCTATCTGTCCTTTGAACCGCCCATCTGCAACAACGACACTAATCACGTTCTCGCCAGTCTTCAAATAATCAGCAATATCATAAGTCTGGTATTCAGTGAACTGATCGAAAGGCGTCCAGCGTGGCACCAACGCCGTACCAGTGACATTGTGTTCATTGACGAAAAGCTTGTACCATCCACAAGCTGTCGCGTAAGCTCGTACACGTACTGGCGTTTGCGCAAGCTGCAAGTTACGGGAGAGATATATGACTCTGTCATCTTTCGCTGAAATCTCAGTCGTTTTCATCGCAGGAGCACCAATCCAGGACGCTTTCCAGTCCGATGGCTGCAGCAGCCCTGTTTCGAACCATGCTTGCTCGGCCGTATCCCAAGTGTCGTCACTGGTCTCTTCGAATTGGTCCCATACGCGGAGGCGCCAATAGTACCGAGTGCGACTTTTCACACTGTCTCCCGCATAGATGGCGGTAAGTGACGGTTTTTTGCTTGTAGCTATCTTCCCGCTGTCCCAAACGATAGCTTCAGATTCGAAAGATAAAGATGTGGAAACTTGAAGTTCGTAGAAGGACTGAGTGATGTTGCAAACATCTTCCTTTGCTGTTAGTTGCCAGCTGAATTCCACAGGGAACGCATCGATCCCAAGCGGACGTAAAAGTCTATTGGTGCGCAAACAGCACGGTCGTGCAGTCATCGAGAAGAGAGGCGGTGAGGGGAGACTATGTGTGCGGATTGACGAAACATATGTTCATCAACCTCAATTCAAGAGTGAAGTTCTCGTCTTTGTACCGAGCTTGCCGGTATGATGTGGTTTTTGACGTTGCCGCGATGGCCTTGGCACAATGGCTTGGCCGGTCCAAACGCGTAAAACGGATAAATAAGCTCCGACCCGGAAATTTCTCGCACCTCTTCCAATTGCGCCACGGACTAAGCTAGCTGACCGGGATGTTGATCACCCGGGGATATTGATCACTCACAAATTCCAGCATTCCCACACAAAACACGTGTTTATTCTCTCAACGTAGTTACAATTGCCACTCTTGTCAGATAGCAGGCGTGTCGAGCCGAAAGTGCCGACACCGCTAGCTAATAACGGGTTAGCGTCTTAGCAGAACAAAACTCTCAGCGCGCACCTTAGAACAGAGACAAGAACAAATAAATCATAAACATCCATCACTTTTGTGCAATATCTTATCTGATCTGACAATTAAGAGTCTCACTGCCTCTATAAAGAGCAACGAACACGCAATAATGACGATAAACCAGAACCAGAGGGACGCGACAGTTATCCTAACCGACTCGAGCAAATGGATCCCCTGGTACCGCCAAATCAAGATGCAATGCGAAGCCCTAGAGATCTGGGACATTGTAGATCCAGCGGGCAACACACAGCCTCGTACAAAGCCGACCGAACCTCTCCCTCCACTCGTATCCGACTATGAACCAGCCGCTGCTCTGAGAAATACATCATCAGCTCCATCCTCCTCTACACGAACCGCGAGAGCCAATGCCCGAGCGCCTACACAAGATACAGTTGACATAGTCAACCCTGCTGTTCAAACTCCAGCCATACCAGCTCGATACTCAGAACTCTCAGCGGAGGGGAAGGAGGCATACGATGGGGACTCAAGGGAATTCAAGATGGTTTTTGAATCATACAAAATACGCGAACGAAACTATCGAGACGAACGCACAAACATTGCGGCAATGATCAGACACCTGAATGCAACAGTTAGCCCACACCTCCAAGTGAGCTGCTTTGAGGAACATGGAACTCTCCGCACCTGGATCACAAACCTCCAGGTAGCAGTTGGAGTAGACCTCGACGATGAGATCAGAAGGGTACGAGAGAGGTACCACGATTCCTTGAGACCTATGAGAAGCCCGCAAAATTGGGAATCATGGCTCAGCGAATACGACCAAGCTGCAACTCGCGCCGAAGCCCTAAAGATAGGGGACGTGATACAAAGCAAGCTGGTTGTGGACGACTTCCTAAAAGCAGTCTCTAAGATTGCCCCAGCATGGATGGCAACATTCACTGGAGCGGGAAGCGACCGGAACAATATAGAAAGAAGGCAGATGATGAAACTCTTCCGCGAACATATGAGCCTAGCTCACCCAACACGAGGCAAATCAAGAAGTGCCTTTATGACGGGTGAAGCAGCCTACGCGGCGAGCGGTGAATCCGACTCGAACACACAGGGGGACGCCTCAAGTGTGCAAATTAGAGCGCCATCTACCAACCCTAGCCAGGGAAACCAAAGGCAAACAAACAAACGCAAAATGAATGCACCTGGCAACAAGTCCAAGCAATTCCAGAAAAGGAATACAGCAGAAGCTGGCGATATATGTCCTGCTTGTGAACAACGCCATGACATCAGTAGCTGCTACTATGTCAACCCAACTTTGGAGACCCCAGATTGGTTCAAACCGAACAAACACATCACAAAGCTGGTACAGTACAAACTTCAGCATGATGCAGACTTACAAAGAATAATACAGGAAACAAACCTGGAAACGAAGCGACCACGCCTAACTACGGCATCACGATCGATTACACCCTACATCAAGACATCACAAACACCGGACTCAGTCACTGATTGACTAGATGGACGCGAGATCTCGAGGCTGGACGAGGGCATGATGAAAGCGGCATTCAATGCGAGCAATCAAGGATACCCATTAAAGGATGCATTCATCCTGGATTCTGGCTCGACGACGCACATCTGCAACAACCTCTCAAGGCTCGAAGACGTACGCCCGCCTGCGATGGGAGATTACATTTGGGCTGGCAACTCAAGGGTTTGGATACAAGGATACGGAGCAGTCAAGGTGACGGCAGAGGGGGCTCAGGGCAAACAAATTCTACACCTAAGCAATGTTGCCTGGTGCCCAGACTTCCTCTGCAGCCTCGTATCATTCAGGCTGCTCCGAAGACAAGGTATATGGTGGGACAATCGAGGAGACCCGACAAGCCTACGACGATGGGATGGTTCAACCATTGCCACCTTATCGGAACACTATGGGCAATGGGTTATCGAGCCACCTACTACATCAACTTCAGCCTTTCATGTGCGTATGAATCGAGCCAAACGATCACCACAAAAGGCTACTGCCATACTATGGCACAAACGACTCGGACATCCCGGGCCATCCGCGATCGAGCACCTCGTGCAGCAATCTGAGGGGGTGAGGATCAAGGGCATCACCACCGTGGAGTGTGACGCCTGCGGCAGGTCAAAATCGAAACGACAAATACGCAGGACGCCTAGACTGAACGACGAAGGGCCAGGTGAAAGGGTAGCCATCGACTTCCATGAGTATGAGGACGGCAGTTTCACCAAGGAGAAGAGCCAAATGCTGATCACTTGCCGACGGTCCCGATACACATGGGACTTCTACTTCAAGGACAACAGACCGGCTCGCTCAATCATTCGCCTCCTAGGCCTCTTCGTCCAGTTCATGAAGAAACAATTCAACATCACAGTCAAAGTCATCGAGACTGACAACGAGATCGTTACCGTCAAACAAGAGGTCGAAAAATGGTGCACGTCCCTATCAATCAAACTCGAGCCCTCCGCTCCAGATACTCAAGCTCAAAACGGAGGAGCTGAGCGCTCAGGGGGTGTTATAAAAGAAAAGGCACGCGCAATTCGACTGGATGCAAACCTTCCATGGGAACTCTGGCCAGAAACTACCAGAGCGGCGGTATACCTATACAATCGAACGCCAAATTACCCAAACAATTGGAAGACACCATACGAAATATTCTATACACACGCAGCTGCCATGAACGGCATAGTCACCGGACCTCGAAAACCAAATCAAGCTCACCTAAAAGCATATGGGTGTAAGGCTTTCGCAATGACAGACGACACCCACAGAGGAAAGTCCAGGCTACAGAGACTAGATCCGAAGGCCTGGATTGGATACCTAGTGGGATACCAGTCGACGAACATTTACCGCATATGGATCCCATCTATGGCAAAGGTAATCAGCACTCGCGACGTAGTGTTTGACGAAGAAACAATCTTCAATGGCAAGACTGAGGACCTGATGGACAATCTCATGCACAACACCCTAGAGGAAATCGCAACGTGGGTGAGAACAGTCGAACTCCCAGGTACTCAGAGCCAACAAGCAGAAACCGAGACGTTCTACGAGGACGATACGACGCAGGAAGAGAGCCCGCGCACTCAGAAAACCAGATACCACCAAGGAAGGAAGGTGGTAGAGGCATATCTAACCCCGCCACCAACTCCTCCACCTGTGGCCTTGCTAGTTCAAGGAGAGGTGAACAACGAGGATATGACGAACATGTCCAACCAATCAACATCAATGACCAGTCCATGGGCAGCCGCATTCATGGCCGGCACCGAATCAGGACACATTGGTCAACACGAAGGAAAGTCAATCGACAAGGCTCAGGTGAAGAGACTACTATCCAAGGGAATCAAGCCCCATCGTAACCAGCTACCGCCACTCCCAACAGCATACTCAAAGCTGGAAGACCATCCACTATACGAAATGTTCAAGGAAGCAGAAAAGACACACCTTCGGAGTCACCAACAAATGAAGTCATGGACTGAGGTCCAAGCATCACCAGTCAAACGAGCAGGGCACCAGATCCTAGA
Organism: Pyrenophora tritici-repentis; assembly: GCF_003171515.1. Classification (NCBI taxonomy): domain Eukaryota; kingdom Fungi; phylum Ascomycota; class Dothideomycetes; order Pleosporales; family Pleosporaceae; genus Pyrenophora; species Pyrenophora tritici-repentis. The sequence goes on along the minus strand of NC_089392.1, from coordinate 203,807 downwards.
CTGTATGTGGGTATACACCTACAAACTCGACAAGCATCACCGCCTCATCAAATGCAAGGCAAGATTGGTAGTAAGGGGAGACCAACAACGCAACATCACCTCCCAAGACACATACGCAGCAACATTGGCAGGACGCTCATTCAGAATGCTTATGGCAATCGCCGCCAAATACGATCTTGAGCTGAAACAATACGACGTCACTAATGCTTTTGTGCATGCTGCAATCGACAGAGAAATATACATGAGGATGCCAAAAGGATATCAGAAGCCTGGCACTCTACTCAAAGTGCAAAAGGCACTCTACGGGCTCCGGATCTCACCATTACTGTGGCAGAAAGAATTCACCGCAACTCTTGCTTCGATAGGGTTTCAACAAATACCACAGGAGCCATGCTGCATGATCAAAGACGGAGTTATCATCTTCTTCTATGTGGACGACATCATCGTTGCGTACCGTTCAAAGCAAGAATCAGAGGCCATGAAGGCCATCAACTGGATCCAAGAAAAATACGCTTGTACGGGAGGAGACAACTTACAGTGGTTTCTCGGTGTAGAGGTTATGCGCAATCGCAAGCAGAAGACCATACAGCTATCTCAAGCTGCATACGTCGACAAAATCAGTCAACTCATCAACCACCAAAATGTAAGGCATGATACGCCAATGTCAGGCATCGAACTCCGACCACGAGAAGGACTCGCAGCACCAGCTGAAGTCAACAAGTACCAACGCAAGATTGGATCGCTTCTATTCGCTGCAGTCACAACAAGACCCGACATAGCCTTTGCAACATCACGACTTGCTCGCTTCCTAATCAATCCAAGTACAGAACACCAAGACGCTGCAGACCGTGTGCTCCTGTATCTCAAGAAAACAGAATCCCTAGCCCTCGAACTCGGTAGAGGCGATGGCCTCGAGGTAGCAAGTGACGCGTCGTTTGCAGACAACACACTGGACAGGAAAAGCTCGCAGGGATACGCAATCAAGCTGTTCGGAGGACTCATCGCCTGGAGAGCAAGCAAGCAAGATACTGTGACAACATCAACAACAGAAGCAGAGCTGCTTGCCCTATCACAAGTTGCTAAGGAGGCAATCTTAACGTCGCGGTTGTTAAAAGAGCTTCAGGTAAAGCTAAGCAATCCAATTATCACAATCAAGTGCGACAATACTCAGACGATCCGTCTAGTAAATGAAGACGTTGCCAAATTGCAAACAAAGCTTCGGCACGTTGACATACACAATCACTGGCTACGACAGGAGGTTACCCGAAAGGTGATCAAGGTAGAGTATGTGCCGTCTGACAACATGATCGCAGACGGGTTCACAAAGCCACTGCCAGCCAATAAATGGGCCAGGTTCCTTGATCAACTGGGACTCGTCGAGCGCGAAGAAGCCCCGCTCAGAGAGATTGAGCTCAAGGAGGTGCAAGAGCAACTGGAAGGCCTCATTATGTAGGATCGATCAACCAGTTTATGCAGCTTGCAATATGCCTTCCAAGCTGAGGGGGTGTGTCAGATAGCAGGCGTGTCGAGCCGAAAGTGCCGACACCGCTAGCTAATAACGGGTTAGCGTCTTAGCAGAACAAAACTCTCAGCGCGCACCTTAGAACAGAGACAAGAACAAATAAATCATAAACATCCATCACTTTTGTGCAATATCTTATCTGATCTGACAACTCTATACACATAGACTTAAGCGTTTAAGCTACTATTTCAGCTGCTGTTCTTTCTACAGCCTTTTCCTTAGCATTAACATCGCGCTGTGCCTAAAGAAGCTGTGAGGCCTATACAGCAACCATAATTGTATCTACATCTACAAAGCGTTAATTTAGGTTAACACGAACCTTCTTTCGTAGCTGTCAAGGCTTAAGAGCCTTAAGTTAACTATAGATTCTTCTATTCTCTGTTTCTAGCTGTGCTACGCGTATATTTGCTATAGCAAGTGCCTTGCTAACTTTCTTGATAAATTAATAAGTCTTTCGCCTAAGACTTTCGTCCTTATAAAGCTGCCGCTGCGCTACAAAAACCTCACGAGGTCTGTAAGGGGTAGAGAGATAACTCTAAGTAGATTGAGGTTGATCCTAACGCGGTGGAGTGATAGGCCGTTAAGTTACTTAAGATGAATTGACTACCTAGTTAATATTAAATAGGCAGATACCTGCAGTAGCCTATCCTGCCTAGATAACTCTCTTAGTAATAGCGCGCTCTCTTGCGTGATAATAAGCTATAATAAAGCGCTCTTTCTTTACTAGTGCGGCGTCGTTAAGGTACGACAGAGCCTAAATTTGCTGGCGGTAAAATCTCTTTACAACCGAGAAAACCGAGAGATCTAGAGGCTGTAAGATATAAGAAGCGTGCGCAGGTAGAAATAGAAGATAGACTTCATTCTGTTTACAAGTCTATAGAAAATCTAGACTTATATAGCTACTATAGCTATTAAGGATTGGCATCCTCTAACGATCATCTAGTAGAGCTGTCTTGGGTAGAAACACCCGCTCTAACCACTCAACTCCTATCGCATTTAATGTCTAGCTATTCTTTAACGTTGTGTAAAGCTACTTAGGAATTATTGCTAGGAACTAAGTGCTTTGTAGGCTCTTCCCTTTAAAAATAACTAAACAGCGAAGTTTCTTGCCCGTAGCTAATACGCACTCGATTACCGACGCCCACTCGCGGTTCTCTAGAGACTAATGGTAAGCCTCCTTCTTCTGACTAGATGCGAGTACTCTGGTGTTGGCACATACACCTAAGGCCTTCCTAGTCTTATCCATATTCTATATATCCTCAGCTCTCATACCTAGCCTCGTACGAGTCCTCTCAAAGAGCTCAAGGAACGCGCGTATCTGTACTAGTGTCGCTCCCTCAGCTCGAGCAGCTTTAATCTTTCGGCCTACAACAGATGCGACGCGTGGGTTGCGCTTGAGGAAGGCAGCCATCCAATGCTTGCCTACGGGTCTGTGGTCTCCATTCATCCGGAGGATTCGGTTCGCCATTTCTCGTGCGCGTGCGTGGGAGGGAGGAAAAGCTCGTGCGTCTTCTTCGAGTATCCATTGTACGAGGAAGTCCTCCTGCTCTAGAGTCAATCGCTGCTGGTATACGTGGCTGGCTTGGTTGCTTTGTCTGTTGTGTATGTGTGTTGAGATTGTGGATTGCGGGATGTTGTACGCCTTTGCTGCCGCCCTCTAACTTAGGAAAACACCAGCATCGATATCGCTGATAGCTGCTTGTATAGCTGCTTCACGGTCGCCCATTTTGATTGAGTGTGTAGAGAGACAACACGTGTTTTGTGTGGGAGTGCTGGGATTTGTGAGTGATCAATATCCCCGGGTGATCAACATCCCGGTCAGCTACCGGTAGCTTAGACGTCGTCCGGGCCCAGACACAGCTGTCCTTCGGCCCCGGGTACAGCTGTCATCCGTCCCGGAAACTCCGGAATCTAAGTAAGTACATACCACTGCTACCTGCTGATTTATCCATCGCATGAGCCGCCACAGTTAGTTTAGCGCTCAGTTGCGTCAGGCTCCCTTGAAAAAATTCGCAGGCATATGACTGTCGCGGGATGGTAACTTCTTCTCAAGTGCGTAATTTACTACACGCCAAGCCTGCTCTCGTGTGCTCACATCTCCTCACACCTATTAATGGATGATTGTTACTGTTTCGCTAGAAATATTGCCAGGCCACCCCAGAACACGCGGACGCCGATCATACGTGCAACAGAGAAGAGAAAAGCAGATTCCATCAGGGGGGCGTGAGCGCGCGGACTCGATATAGACAATGTGAATAAGGAATACTGCAAAAGGAGGACACCATTATCCTTTGTGGTAGAAAGAGGACACGTGATGGTCGAGACACGACTCGCGAACCGTGGAGTCGGCCCATACTCAAAAGACGACTCTAAGAATGTTGTTATCAGACTTAGCAAGAAGCAAGCACAGTACCGTCGTTAAACTCTTACTCGCAAAGAAAGCAGTCAATCTACCGAAAAATAACGGAGAATGGACTTCATAGCCAGCAGATGAGATTCTTTCTACGTCGACAACGCGAACATCCACCTGTAACTTTCTGTCATTCTATACGAGCTGCTCCCGCCTTAGACGGCAGAGCGTCTGCTATGCTGCTACATGGTGACAGCACACGCTTCATGCCCATTCTTTCTGCAAAGCTGTTCGAGAATTGATTAAAGAACTATTTCAAGTTACTACAGATGGGCGACTCTATGAGGTCTAGTCCCAAGCGACAGGGCTACTCCGTTCTTTGCCATGGGCGCAAAGTATTCGCATCTCGCCGGGGAGGTAAAAGTGGAAAAGCTCGGTAGAGCTCTCGTCAAAGTCATATGATCGATGGTTTTCCAGTGTAGTACGCCAAGGTGTAAGTGTTATGGTGTACTCATTGCCTGCTTTGACTTGAACCTGCTCGAGTTGGGCGGACGAAGTGCTTGAGCCGGCATTGGAGGATTGCAGCGATATAACTCGCTTCGATGTATCGCCCGTCGCAATGAACTGCGCGACCGTTATTGGACGAATAAGGGTAGGGCAACACTGGCTGATCGGCGAGTCATCCGCAGATTATAATTGAGTCTTACCGGCATTCGTTCACTCTTCAGTCGCCAAGCAGGAAGCATGTCGCGGCGAAGGCTTACAGCGGCCTAGCAGAGAGTGGCTGACGCCAGCACAAAACGTTAAACAACACCTCGATCACAAAGCCGCCGAGGAGATCGCGCACATGAGTGCTGCATACGAGATGTCGAGATCTTTGTGACCAACAATCCCGACGATCCCAACACAGGCTAGCAGAGATGTCAACAAGCAAGTCAAGCTGGCTTGATTCTTATCGATTGCAGATCACAGACAATATAGAGGCTCGTGCACAGTGGCACGTCCCAGAGAATGGTCTGTGATCTGCAATCGATAAGAATCAAGCCAGCTTGACTTGCTTGTTGACATCTCTGCAGGCTAGTAGCCGTCCAAGTGCTCAGTGGGCGCCCTGAATACTACAACACCCTCAATCGAGGACAGATGGTGAGCTTGAGCGGCTATATGAATAAATCACATTTAATTATATATTCTTTGATACTATGGAGCTATAATCCAGTGATCGGAATGGTCTGGTCTGACTTGGTCTTGGTCTGGTCTAGACCGCCAAGACTTGGTCTGGTCTGGCGATTTTTTGAGACCGTGGTCGGACCGGTCTAGATGATCGGACCGGTCCGGCTATAAATAGGTCCACGTGACTAGATCTTAGACTAATCTAGCCAGAAAATTTAGCACAATATGAGTCATTAAGATCAAGGTAAGTCTTCTACTTACATAGAACAATCAAGTCCTTAACAACCTACTTATATACTATTGTTATGGAGCCTTCAACACCAACCTCACCGTCCCCATCGAATATTATAAGACTAGATTTAACGTCTCTTACTCCATCTCCTATCCCCACGTCATCACCCACCCCTATACTATCACCCACTCCTATTCAATATCACGAATCTCCAGATGAGTTCGTGCAGGGCGGTATCACGTACGTGAAACGTGCAATAATTGCAAGGAAGGATTTCCGTCAAGGTACATCACACATCTGGAAGTACGGACTCCAATACATTCGAGATAGCGATAAGAAAGAGGTGTATTACTGCCATGAGTGCAGGGTTGGGAAGAGCAAGCAAGAGTTGTTTGTCATCAATGGCACTTCTAGGATCCGGAATCACCTGGAACAGAAGCACCAGATTGATCCCCAGAGTGGCATCAAGCGAAAGGGTTCTGTACGGAAGTCTATAATCGACCAGCAAAAGGATGGGGCTGCTTCCAGCATCTTTTTCTGGAAGGAGTCAGTAGAGAAGTTTAAAGAGCTTCTAATTCGTTGGATTGTGTACTGCCATATCGCCTTCTTTCAATTAGAGAACCAGTACTTTCGTGAACTACTCCTCTTTTTAAATCCGGCACTACTCAACCACCTCCCGAAGGCTGCGAAGACTATCCGAAGCTGGGTAATGAATGCATTCATATCGAAGAAGCAACAGCTTAGGGAGGACCTACACCATTCACGGAGTAGGATCTCTATCTCCTTTGATCTCTGGACTTCACCAAACCCTTACGCTATCCTAGGCGTCGTCGCTATGTGGATTGATACTACCGGCATGCGACGTGTTACCGCTTTAGGTATGCGACGTATATACGGCGAACATACTGGAGAGAATCTTGGATCGGTGGTCCTTGAATTGCTGGAAGAATACGACATTAGCGGAGATCAGATTGGATACTTTATGCTGGATAATGCCTCGGCAAATGATACCGCTGTTGAGTTTATACTCAAGGATCTCTGCCCATGGATGAAGTCAAAACAACGTCGTCATCGCCGGCTGCGTTGCTTGGGCCATGTCATCAACCTCTGTTGCCAGGCGTTCCTTATGGGGCGAAACTGTGAGAAGTATCTTGCGAAGCTGGAGAAGCATCATCAACGTGGCGACTATACGAAGGTGGAAGAGCTCTGGAAGAAGTTCGGATGTTTGGGTCGTCTTCACAACCTGGTGCGATACATCAGGCTTACTCCACAACGGCGTGAGGAGTTTGCTACAATTATTATCGGCGGAGATCTTTCGCAATTCGACGGGCTTGAGCTTATCCAGAACAACTCGACCCGCTGGAACTCATGGTTTTATTCGATTACACGTGCATTAAATGTTCGAGAACGTTTAGAGCTCTTCTCGGCTCGTCATGTACCTGGAAAGGGCTCCGTAGGGATCGCGAACTTTAAGCTTGATGGACAGCACTGGTTTGAGCTTGAAAAGATTGAACTCGCTCTCAAAGACTTCTATGCTGCAACTTTGCTTTCTGAAGGTAAGAAGACGTCACTTGCGGACTGGTTTTCAACTTTGGACTGCCTTCTCCGGGAGATAAGCGAGACGAAGGATCACTACCACGACATCCACACTGAGGACGATAACAACTTTACATGGAAGTACCTTCAAGGCTGCGCTGATGCTGCTTGGTTAAAGTGCGTTGAGTACTATAACAATCAGCAGCTGAATTGGCAAAATCGATTCCCTGAAGATACTGACCTTCCACCGGCATATTATGCGGCTCAAATCCTTGATCCATATCGCAAGTGGGGATGGTTCAGGCAAGAGTGGGTTCTTCATGGCGACGAAGAGAAGAAGAGGTGGTTTGAAAACGCACAATTAGCGGTGAAGCATCTCTGGGAGACAGAGTATAAGGGAAGGTACCCTGTCGAGATGCTGCCACCACCAGCCAGGAAGGAGAGAGATCCTGACCCAGCATTTGATCGCCAGCGGGAACATAAGCGCATTCGAATAGACGCTCCAGTTTCTACAACTGATTTGTATGAACAATACATCTCTACTGACCGGCTTCATAACGAAGAGGCAGGTTGCAATGAGGCTATTGCGTACTGGCTATCTCGCTACGACTCCCAACGAGATCTCGCTCGCTTCGCTCTAGACATGTTTGCGATCTCGCCTATGTCGGATGAATGCGAACGTCTTTTTAGTAGCGCGAAGCTTACTATCGTCGATCGCCGTGGTAGGCTGAAGGCAGATATTATAGAAGCGTGCGAGTGTCTCCGGGCCTGGTATGGAAAGCCCCAAGCTGAGGGGAACAGCGATATCGAGGATAGTGAGAACGAAGACGACTAGATTGACAGTCAGTAGTAAAACACATTTCCTCGGCTTCCTTCTTTGCTTCAGCCTCATTCTTGGCGGTCTTGTTGGTCGGACCGGTCTGGTCGGACCGGTCCTTATGTAAGCACCTGGTCTGGTCTGGTCTGTACCCTCAGACCAGACCAGACCAGACCATTCCGATCACTGCTATAATCGCGGCCACGGCAGTGATAGAGTGAATATTTTCACAAGCAAGTCATCAAAATTTTATTCCCGTTCCTTTTAATATCTACAAAAAAGCAACGCCCATAAAGAGGCTCACATAGCTGCTCTAGCTATGCGGTATTCGAATGACGTGACTCCACTTCTTCGAGTGCATCATACCACCCCTTCATCTCCCATCTCCTGGAAAACAGCCATTGCTTCGTCTTTTCGTTGTTGTAAATGTATGGCTGCTTCCACCACTTCTCATGGACACTTACCAACCCTTGGTCAAAATCCTCGTCTTTCGGGCAACGGATATTCCAGGTATACGCAATCTCTCGCCACGGCATAGGCCCATCCCAGCTATGCGCATGGTTCATGAGGTTCTGTTCGGGATATTTGGGGTCGAATGAACCGGGCGTGTTCATGAGCCGCTTGTAGTATTCAAAGGCGGCGAGTGAAGGCGCAAGCATGAAGAAGCCGGCGTTCATGTATCCTATCGTTTTGAGGCCTGTGGTAGGCCCGGGCGGGAACGAGTGACTTGAGTCCCAGACTTCTGATAGGGATGCGAGGAGGTATGTTGGGGGGAGTCCGGACTCATCGGAGGGCTTGGTCTTCATGAGCTGAGCACCTGGATCGTCGAAAACGCCGTCGAGCGATCTGATCAACATCGAGTCACCATCGAGCATGAGGATGCGATCGTATTGTGTCATTTCCCAGACGCGCATCTTGGTCATGACGTCGTCCCAGCGGTGCTGCTCGGGGTGTATCCAGCTGTCGTTTTGCGTGTGCAGGTACTCGACGGGATACACGATAGCGCCATCCTTCTTCAGCCGGTCGCGTCGCTTCTGACCGACGGACGGTGTCACCATGACGACAACATCATGCTTCGTGCGCGTCTCGGGTTTGTGAAGGAACTGCCAGATGAGAATGCGTATTGCCTGGAAGTACTTGTCCTCCTCCAAATTATCGCCCGAATCAACCGTTTCCGAGAGAAAAGTGACGTAGGCAAGTTTCTCCTCTTTTGTATTTGCAGGGTTGGGGTCCACGTCGATATACGGTGGTGGTGTGGGGACCGGTTTGGGCTTTTCTGGTTCCGCTGGCTTTTCTTCTTCCGCTGGTTTGGCTGGTTCCACTGGTTCCGCTGGTTTGGCTGGCTCCGCTGGTTTAGCTGGCTCGGCAGGCTTTTCTGGTTCCGCTGGTTTGACAGGTTCGGTTGGGACTGGTGGAGGTATCTCTTGGTGGATGCTTTTGTGAGTGCTCAAGGCCGGCATGGGAACTTTTTCGAACGCGCCCGTTTCGAAGCCGAGAAAAATCAATGTCGACACTACCAGCACTGTCGCCAGTGTAATCCGCATCCATCGAGGGCTTTTCCAAATGCTCCAGGAGCTGGAGGGCTTCATCCACGCCGGCTGTGACCTGGAAAGAGACGCCATTATGCCAAGGCAAAAAAGAAGGTATCTCTTCAAAGCCGACAGTGCCGCGGATGCCCTTCCTTAAAACCCATCCCTTTCGCGCTCGCTGCACCGGCCTCTTCACGTCGGTCTTATAAGTCTGACACGAGAAGCTTGGCAGTGATGGGTAGTTTGATTAGTTGGTAAGCACTTAGCGGACACGATCCCAGGTCCTTGGTATGGTGAGGCAACCCATCCCTAACGAACAGACTGACTGGGGTTGGCTGTCTTCCGAAAGTCATCAGAAAGAAGGGCCGAGCGCTCGGACAACAAAGATTCCTGTGCAGATCACCTTCGGTCATTGCGCTGCCTGCCACTCAGATCCAAGTCTTTGGTAACCTGTTGAATAGAACTACTACCAAGAGAGTGATACGAACAAACATCATACCCCACAAATCAAGCACGATAACCTTTCAGTTTCAATCTCCAGAGGAAAAAGCTCAAACATCAATTTTAAAATCTTACTCATGCAACATATGCAGCTCGGTCGCAATACGAGGCTTTGAGGAGAAAACCGCCGCTAATGACGCACATGAGTAAGGAAGCGAAGACGATTTGACCTTAGTCTTCTGTGTTGTTAAGTATAGAAGGAATGCTTACGACAATCTCATGTCTTCTTGGCAGGTATCGCGAGCAAACTGTCTTCCGCCTTTTTTGCGATGAACCCGGAGTCCTGACCGACACAACCCAACCTCGGAATGCAGGCTGATTGTAGATATCAACCAAATCCGTGATGTTCCTGTACGTCTTGTATGGTTGACTCCATTTTGTTAGAGCATATCGAAACTCGAATCGTACTGGTACATTAATCAATCAACAACACATTAACACCTTCCGTAGATGCAATTTCTTCCACGTTATCGGCGCTCTCTCTTCTCTCAATCATTAGTAACATATTGGAGCCGTTTGCATTGATCTCTGCCACAATACGATCCTGGGGGTAGATTGTAGACTGAAACGCGGTGGTTATCCTATCATCGATTGCTTGCCCGTGGGACGATACTTGCTAATAAATACAACTGCGCGGGTGTTTTCTATTCCTGCTTAAAAGACGCCAGCCCGGGAGCAATGTTATCCTGCTAAGTCGTACTTTTGAGTCAATGTGTGGAAAGGTGACACCCATGGCGCCCCAATCCCATCCAATACTCTTTAGGACAAGCAGACTTGCTATCAGTCAGGTAACTCAGTTCGAACTGACTGAACTGACTGCCAAGACTCAGTTCAGTCAGTCAGTTCTTGAGGCAGCTGGACGTCAGTCCAGTCAGTTCAGAAGCCTCCAGACTGACTGAACTGACTGACGTTAGACTGACGTTAGCTGTTTTTAAAGCAGTATTTTAGAGTTGTGAAAGCCACATTTAGTGCGGCTTCGAAGCCGCGCTAGTCCTAGATATAAAGACACTAATCCTATATAAGTTAAAGCATCTAGCTTTAAGCTAATTAGAGTTTGCGGAAATGCGCTACCCGGTGCGCACCTAGTAAGCCTTTCGCGTCGCGTCGCGTCGCGTCTGCTATACACACGACGCTAGACTACTGTTGCCATAATACTTCTTGGTGTACTTCATGTCTACTCCCTCTAATTCAGGCCTTCGCCGCCTTGTAGAATGCGACAAGCGCAATTCTCCTCTACCATCGCTATCAAACGCGCCTACTGTTGGCGATACTGCGAGCGAGGCCCAGGCTGATGAGCCCTTGGCAGTACAGGCGGACTTCCCCAACGACGGCGACGACGACGACGACGACGACAATTACGACGGGCTTGATTTTAAGCGTGTGCCGTATCTTGAGCGGCGCCAGGTTGAGCGTAATAGTCGCGGTGGGCCAAAAAGCTGGATCTACCGCCACGGCTGGGCCGTCTGGCACCGCAAGTACAAGAAAAACTACTGGCTTTGCCGGTACTGCCATCAACGACGGAAGCAGGAGGCTTGCTACGAGGCTGACAGCACTACAAACGCCGGCCGACACCTCTCAAGCAACAAGCCTGGACACTCACACGGACCTAACGGACCTGTACCAATTGCTAGCCGGGAGGGCAATATTATGGGCGCGCTCGCAAAGTCCCAAGTACATATTATGAGGTCTAAAGGGATAGAAGTATCGCAAGAGGTAGCAAACGAGATGGCAGCAAGCTTTTCAACCTCTCGATTTCAGGACGCGCTGAAGGACTGGGTAGTCGCGGACAACCAGAGCCTTCGCGTAATAGAAACGCCGCAGTTTCGAGCCATGATTGCGGCCGTGAGCCCGCTAGCCGAAGCTCTCCTTTGGCGTAGCCACCAAACGCTCCACGATCATATTATTACTGAGTACAATACATACATACCAGCTGTTGCCAACTACCTTCGCGAAGCCCGGTCGCTTATACACGTGTCATTCGACAACTGGACTTCAACTGGTGGGCAGTATGCTTTTACTGGCCTCTGCGTACATTACCTTAACAGCGAGGGCAAGCTAGTTGACCACCTGCTTGGGTTGCCTGAGCTACACGGGGCGCACACTGGCAATAATATTGCCGCTGCAGCAACAACAATACTTCGGCTATTTGGCGTTGACAACGCGAGGGTTGGGTACTTTGTGCTTGACAACGCAAGTAACAATGATACTGCAGTTGAGTCCTTAGCAGAGGAGTTTGGCTTTATCGCAAGCGAGCGGCGGCTGCGGTGCTGCTGCCATATACTCAACCTAAGCGCACAATTAGTAATTTGGGGCAAAGACCGTAGCGCGTACGAGAATGAAGCCGCACACCTTGAGGAAGAGGAGAAGTACATGGATGAGTGGCGCAAATACGGTCCTGTTGGCGTCCTCTTTGACGTGATTGCGTCTATCTGTACGCCTCAAACTCGACAACTACTAGAGCGCCTACAGTGCGAGGAGGCAGAGTCTCTAGGTGTTACACCCCACATCCGGCAGCTTGTGAAGCCTGTTAAGACACGCTGGAATAGCTATTTCAACACGTTTGTCCGTGCAGCTGAGCTACACGGCCCTATCGATGGCTATATTGAGTGTAAACTTGAGGAGCATAGTGCTGCAACAGCAACCTCACGACGCCGGAAGAATCGTGAGCAGCTCCCTGCTGCCCAGCCACGGTTATATATACGCGAAGGGGGTCTAAACGGCAAGGACTGGGCGACAATAACAGAATACATTCGACTCCTTGAGCCATTTGCCGAAGCTACACGGCTACTTGAAGGTCGCGGCCGACACGGCCGACACGGCGCTATATGGGAAGTTCTAGTAACGTTTGAGTGGCTTCTTGACCAGCTTGAGGCTCTCAAAGACCGCCTTAAGGATGTAAATTACGAAGATCTAGATGCGCCTGAAGATCATCTTATTACAAACGTTAACCTTGCGCATTGTAAGCTTGCTGAGTACTACGCAAAATTCGATAACGCGCCTGTCTACTACACTGCTACAATACTACACCCGCACTACAAACACCACCTCTCAGCGCTCTGGAAGGTGCCTGACACCCATGTCACTGCCCGTGACGGTGTCCACTATCGCGACGGCTGGCTTGACAATAACCACCGGGCATTCCTGCGCATGTGGCAGGGCGGAAGGACTCTGCAGCCACTTCAGCTCACACTGTAACGCCGCCGCGTAAGAAGCCCCGGCTAGGGATTTCAACGTCGCGATCAGCTTTTCTACAGTCGTCAATTGAGCAAAGCACACGGCAGTTAGAGGCAAGCCTTGCTGAGGATGAGTATGAGATATGGAAGCGGCAACCAGCGTTAGCTGAGGAGGATTGGCTGTCTCTTAATCCGCTTCTATACTGGGAGTCAGTTGCTGGGCAGTTCCCTATACTCTCAAAGTTCGCTATTGACGTCCTAACAATACCAGCAGCAGCGGCAGACTGTGAGCGGACTTTCAGCGAGCTTGGCGACATGTTAGGCACCCGGAGACTCCATATGAAGCCAGAGCTTATTTCAGCTTTGCAGAGCTTGAAGAGCTGGAAGAGGCTTGGTATACAGCCAACAACTACCTCAGCTTCTGGGCTAGCGCGCACACTATCAGAGGAAGAAATCTCAAAAGTACAGGAGCATTTATCTCAGTTCGACGTCAGGTAACTCAGTTCAGTCAGTCCAGTCAGTCCGCAGGCCGCGGCGACGTCAGTTCAGTCAGTCAGTTTTAGTTTAATTGAAAAGTCTTGGCAGTCAGTCCAGTCCAGTTCAGTGACCTCAGGACGTCAGTTCAGTCAGTCCAGAGAGCTCCGGACTGACTGAACTGACTGATAGCAACTCTGAGGACAAGTCCATCACCACATTGATAAAGCATTTGAACAAAGTGAGACATAACGACTTGCAGAGCCGAACCGCCTCGCATCCTTGATCGAAAGGTTCGGGTGTCCAGAGTTGTTGAACAGGCTATGATATCCAGCATCCACTGCAATGTTCACGGTTTGCGCATCAGTGATCATCTGTATTCCTGTCACCCAAAATGTGCCCCATACTCTGCGACAGATGTACTAACTGTAAGATACAACTATTTACGAAAGAACACACGGTACAGATAGTCGCTAATTGACGACATTAAAGTAAGTTGTTTATAGCTGATAGTGTTATGATGATCGAGGTCTAGGTGTATCGGTGCTTCTGTGCGTAAGCTGACGGAGATGCAATCCGGAAATTCCAGATTTGCTTTGAGCAGTCTAGGTCTGAGACTGGATTTTCATGCAAGGTGAGAGTGGGGTTGAGTTGGGTCAAGACGTGTAGTCTAGACTCCGCAACAATCAATTCAATCCGGTCACTCTCCTAGACCCACTTACCTATCTAGGTAGGGCTTAAACTCCTATAGGTAACTACTAGGCTTAAAGCGGTAATCAATCAATCCAATCTGAACCTTCTAGGACCCACTTAATTGATTGTTGCGGACTGTGGTGTAGTCGGCTTCCCTTCCCTGAACGACGAAAAACTAGAGCTGGGAACACCATATCAAAACTCCCAAAAACTAAACGCGCTGCACCTGATCAAACCAACATACAAATTGGAATCTTCTACGTCTATACGGTCAATATATACTTAGTCTCTACGCCGAAGCTTCGCACACAGCGGTAGTACTCATACCTCTCTAGGTTTATTGACAACATGCTGAAGGTTCAACGAGAGCCCCCCGATCCGTTGTGTGAGCTCAAGGCCACATCAGAGTGTTAGTAGTACCCGTGTTTATAGCCATGATATGTCCCAAATGCCCGTGATAACAATGCGCCCTAACGACGTTCTCCGATTGAGCGTATAGGTCTTTCTGGGAAACCAGTGCCAAGCCATAGGATAGCTCAGGACGGGGTATCTCCGACTCAAAAAAATTAGAATTGGAGTAAATTCATTGGCTGCTCTGTTATTAGGAAAAGATTTTTTGTCTGCAAAGATATAAGTTGGTCTACTAAGTGAGACAACCCTGTTCCGATCTTCCGTTATGGCGGTCTCAACGTACGCACCTACCCGTACCTAGATGCATAAGGCCCAGAGCCAAACATTGCTGCATTGTTAAATACAGTGCAGAAGTCGCCAATGAACAGCATTTGCTTACTGCAGGCGTGCTGCCATACTCGACAGGTGTAGATCCTGGCGTCCAACAAAGGAGGCGTCTTGCAGACAACTTGAGTGATCGCACTTATATCATGGTTGTTGACATGGAGTACCAAGATCGTAGGGACTATCTCGATAAAGATGCTGCGGGGTTGAGGATCTTGGTGGAAGCTGGATCAGAACTCCCGGGTCCGTCAGTCACTCTCGGAGACTTCCAGGATCGACAGGAAAAAGGGCCTATTTTTATAAGTCCGGGATGGTTATCCGATTTAGGAGTGACGATCATGTGCTAAAACCACCCAACTACCAACGTTTCGAGTGTGGCGCAGTGCCACACACTCGCGGACGAGTACTACATAACCCATGGACATGTTCCGCCAAATGGGCGCATGTAGTTAGTCTACATAAGTACGTACGGACAATGTCGAGCGCATAGCCAAGGCTGTTGCTGTGGAAATCCATCATGCTGACATGGAGTCTCGGCAAACGCTCCGGGATGGCTCTTTTGAGGTTCTGGGGTCAGTTTAGGCCCGAATTGCAGTCGTATCCCGTGTTACCTAGGTAAGTTAGCGTGCTTTGCGGATCAACTACCGACTTCTACCCGTGTGGTGTGGTGTCCTCCTTCTGCCTCTGCGCACACATGTACAAGCCCGGATGTCGCCGGCTTTTATTCCAGCTTGCGTCAAGGTGCATTTGATGCTTCGATAGCTACATGTAAGGTTCGTCGTCTCGGATTGGGTGAAGTAGATATGATTACAAGTGTGCCGCAAGAGACGGGAGCTGAAGAAGAGGCCCGAGTGGATGAATTGAAGAAGCATACAAACACGATTATGGGTAACGCGTCATTCTGAGATCATTTTCATCGTAAATATTTGTCCTAAGTTAGCTGTTCTGAAGTTTCTTTGTAGCTACTCTTCCACACTTCCACAGCCTCTATAAAACCCAAGACAGCCTTACCTACCACCGTAACCACTTAGCACAACACTCTACAAAAGCGTCTTCACCTCCCACACACTAAAGCGACGAACTCTCCCCAACCTCCCCATCACCCCCCAACCCCATCATGCGAGCTCTTCCATGCCTTCCCTCCCGTATAATACGCCCCTTCCACCTGCCTCTCGACCTCGGGCGCCTTCAACCACCCACACCGATCCTTCGCAAACGCCTCAACCCTCGGCTTAAACTTTGTCTCATGCAGCGCAAAATCATCAACGGTGCCAATACGCGGGATGCTTAAACCGGGGGATCCGCTACTGCGTCTATACATGAGCGTGCCGCAGACGCTGCAGAAGCTGTTTTCCATGGACTGGCCGGTTCCGATCGTGGCATTTTGTTTGAAGCGGGTGATTTTGTCTTCGCTGCGAAGGTGTTCAAAATGGGTGTTTTTGACTATGAAGTTGGAGGCGAACATGCTGGGGGACGGTTGGGTTAGTGGGTGGGGGTCGGGTGATGGGTGGGATGGGATGGGGGGTACCTGGCGGTGATTTTGCGACAGTCGGTGCAGTTGCAGATGAAGGTGTCTACGAGACCGGGGCCTTCGGTTGGCACCTTGATTTGGACGGTGCTGCAGTAGCATGTTGCTGTGGCTGTGCCGTTGATGTCGCCATGTGCGCCTTCGGATGGTAGTGCAATCTTCTTGCTCATTTCGGTCATGATGGTTTCGTTTTTCAAGAGTGATATTTGTGATTTGGAGATTCTTTAGACTCGACAGTTGGAAAGTAGCTAGGATCAAGGTGATGCAGGAAGCACAACTTGATCTTACCCGCAGTTCCTTAAGTACCAGACATGCCGATTAGTATACTCACAGCATGATCAGTTCTCTGCTTACATCACCAGTCTGCTTTGTCACCTCGCTGCATATTCGCAGAAACCGAACGAAGCATTGTCGTCAAGGTTCGTGTAGGATCAACCTGACTGATTGGTCTGGATGACGTCATAAAGACCAATCACATCAACATCACCAGCGCTCAGGTCAGCAGTCGGAAACGCGTGCATTATGTCCACTTTCAATCAAGCTGTTAACTCCAGGATGGTAGGACGTACCAAGGCAAACGTCCAGGAATGCGAATATGTGGGATAGGCGGAGTTGGCGAAGTCGGCGCCAATGGATTACGAAGCTGAAACTTGCGGTGATGGCTACTTCCTTATGTTCTAGGCTACACCCGCATACCATCTCGGATTCCTCTTCCCATGTCTTAATTTTCCAAGTAAATGTGTTCTTCTACCCAAGGCCGACTCGGATATTTTGCAGATACCACAACTAACCAGGCACTGGCTGACGTGAACCCAAATCTACCGAAGCCGAAAGACATGGACGCAGCAAATGCGCGATCGAAGAGAAGCCCTAGCCTGGTTGATGTGAACATGTCCATTAAACCTGGTATCTGGATCCCCCCGAACCATTCTATCGGAGACAACACGCGAGGAAGCACTGGGGTGCAGCACTATACATCTGCACGTCGCAAGAGATGGTAAACGGAAGGTCAAAAAGAGTAAAAAGAGACAGGACTCCCAAGTGCGGACAACGTCAACCCATAGCACCACCACGGCCCCTCATTTACCTCCGCAATCGCATCCAACCACCCGACCATAGCGCACTATAATGGCTTAAGCCCCCTAGTGCGGGCCGGCGCGCTTTCCAAGCCAACATCCGGGGTTGACGGCGCACGATCAGATGGCGTATCGTGTGGTATTCTGCGTGCCATCCCCGCATTCAGGCCAGACACTAAAACACTTTGCTTCTTCTGGCGTGCTGCAAGGCATCCAGCACTACCCTTAGCGGCATAGCCGTTTGAGGACGAACCGCCGAGGCAGTTATCTCGATAGTTACGCCCGACGGGAATGTTGAGATGATTGGTACGGAGTCGGGATGCAAAGATGGGGGGCGTTCTACTTTATCGAATGCTTAGTATCGAATCCGTTGAAGCCACCAACACACGCCACTGTGTGCGCTTTCATCTAGAAGATGAAGATGCATAGGCTGAGGGCACTGACAGTGACCCGCACGCCACGAACCAAATAATCAACGTGCAAGAGCCGTACTTAGGCCCCCGGATACGGCTTTGTGGGGCGCTCATGTGCGCATCCTTTGTCGGTGGGGATATAGTGAGAAAAGATATGGTAATTGCGCGCAACTCCATGGACGGGAACGGGCTCGTGACTAGTTCGTTGCCACTGTTGGGGGAAAAATACCGCTCTTGGGAGTATCGATAGAGGGGGCTTATGTGAATCTAGGATGGGGCCCGCGGAGGAGTAAGGAGGAGTGAACTAGTAGGATGGAGGAGAGGGAAAGGTATAAGTAGGGCTGTATGTCCTCGTAGATAGGGCTTTACCTTCCACCTCTACCTCTACCTCCTTTATCCAACACTCCCATCTTCGAGTCAGTCCAAATCCGCAAATATGAGATTCGCCGTCCAGATCTTCGCTATCGCTGCTCTCTTCAGCGCTGCTCTTGCGGCTCCTGCTGGTATGTGAAGCATCATCTTGGACACCTTGTCACGATATAGGCACTAACAACACGTGCAGCCGACCCCGCCTCAGTCCAAGTCCGCGACGCAAAGGCCGAAGCCGCTGGCGTATGCTACTGCTACGGCGGATTCTGCACCCCGGGATGCCGGAAGTAGGGAGGTAGTAGACGTACTACCTACTATGGTCACATCTCGCGAGTCAACTACCTGCTATGGTCACAACTCTCCAAGTCAGCTACCAAGTATGGAATCACATGTCGCCAAGTCACAAGGTTGATATCTGGGTGGGATGATGAATGGATGAATGGAATGAAATAACATAACGTTAAACTTTGTGGGATGTGTATCGTGAACGTGAATGCGAATGTGAACTTGATGTCTGAGTGTATCGTTTCAAAGATGTCACAGTTGAATGCCATAACTGGTGTATTGAAAAGCGAAACGATTTCGGATCCTACCAAAAACGGAACATATCATCTAATCTCCAAAATCATTCCCATCATGCACATCACGGTAATCGCCTCGGCCGTACAATGTTGCAAGTCCACAAACACAAGATGCAGAAGTACTATACATATCTACACATTTACACACTCACCTACGCAGTTCGATCACTATGCACCTCCTTCTCCTCTTCCTTCTTCGTAGTCTCATACCGCTTACCGCGGAAAGCATACACGCCCCAATTACTACACGTGACATCATGAGGATCAAGATCGTTAAGATCCCACCTCAGACTCCTAAACAGATTCTCACCCGGCTCGAGCAAAACGTCCATTTCATTTCCGAAACGCTTGTTCAAAAAGTCAACATCCTGTTGCATATCTCCGGGCGAATATCCAGTCGCGATGATAGGAACTTTAGTCTCGAGAAGGAGGGGTAGAGTTTCCTCCCACTCATGTGCGGAAGCCGGATTGCCAAAACCGGGGTGGAAAACAACGAAGCAGTCAAAGTAAGGGTCGTAAGGGTAAAAATAACCCGTCTTGTGAATGTTGTGGAAGTATTCGACAAAAGTGCTGATTTTCATCGAGCTGCTAATGCGGTCTTCGATGACGGCGCCGAAAGGATTGAGGGGTGTGCGCTCGGGGAGGGGAAGTTCCTTTTCGCGGTTTGCCATGCTTTCCGGTCCAATGAAGTTGAGGGAGAATTGCACGCGGTGGAAGAGGTAGGATAGTTGCATCCAGGTTTCGCGGGGGAGCGAGGATTCTGCGCGTGCGCCGAGGATGAAGAGACGGACGGCGGGTGGGGCAATGCGCGCGTTCTTCCAGTCGTTACCGCCGCCTGTACGAGGGGGGTGGAGGGTGTGCCGGAGGGCTATCTGGTTGTTAGTATGGTGTGAATCATTGCGATGGGCTTACTTACCGCTGAAGCTCTTCAAGCCCTCTGGTGTCATGCGTCCATTCTTGCGGATGTTGTACGGACTCAGCTCGTTTAGGACGCTTGCAATCGTCATCGGATATGACAACAGCTTAGTTGCCTGTCTCATCTCCCGGTCGTCATTCAAGGCATCATAGTCCCTCGTATACAGATATGTATCCCAACTCGTCATGTTGACCAAGATTTCCTCCATTTGCGGTTCAGCAAACTGAAACTCCTTGAAGAAACGCCCGCTCCTCAAGTCGTGATCATCCTCATTGCTCTGTCTCAACACGTCGCATACCTCCAAATGAGCCTCGTAGTCGTCCGCCCAGTGTTCTTCGCAGCAGTACACAGGGATACCGCAATCGGGGCATTCAAAGTCTACGTGCGCGGGCGGAGCGCCATTTTCAGATGATTTGCGAGCTTCGAGGTCCATGGGGTTATTGGGTGCGCGCGTCGGCTTATGCGATGGGTGTGGACAGTATGCATGTTGGCGCATGAAAGCTGCGCGTTTGCGTATTTGCGGTATGGGTGAGTTGGTGAAGGAGTTGAACAGGTTATCTTCGGTCAAGACCAGCGTCCGCCGGTTACCCTCGGGATCGATGTAGTCATATGGTTCGAATGCTTTATCAAAAGCCCGGCTTGGTGTAGTAGACAGACTTCGTTTCGGCAGGGCCAGCTTAGGTGGTGCTGGACTTTTGGTCGAGTGATTGCGTTGCGACACGGCATTCTGGGCGAAGGGTCTAAGGCTCTGCGAGGGTCGTAATTGCATTCCAGGTTTCCTTAACAGCGACAGACATTGTCTGCACGTGTAAGGCGTCCTCATCTTGCTTTGTGTGGCCGCAATTGCAAAGCGTAACGGCTACTGCATCATGGAATCATCGTCCCCCAAACTTAGCGTGGCTTCGGTCCATCAAAACGCCGATGGCCTTGGCACGACCCCTCCCACCACATCTCTCTCGCTCCAGTTCCATCCAACTTCAACACAGACGACATGGGTCCATCATGGAATGCGGATCGTCTTCCGAATCTGAAGCGGAGGAACTGCTTTGGACGACCGCCGACGGAGAATCTCCACTGCGATCGGCATGTAGATGTACCCATCCATTACACCTAGGTACTTCCCCGCAACTTGTCCCAGTACATACAGCAAGATACGATTTGCGGGGTCTACATAATGCTACGCTGCTGCTAGTGAAATCTTCGTGTGACAAGATTGCAATCTGCAAGATCCTCAGTGATAATGCCACCCAAATTGACTTCGTTCGCATGCTTCCTAGCACCTATTATCCAGTCAGCCAGTGGTAAAACACTATGGTCTACATCCCCAGCCGACGCTCGTGACATCTACCGAACTACCTATCCTTTGGGCAATGGCCGGCTCGGTGCGATGCCAGTTGGCCCTCCAGCAGCGGAGACACTCACCTTGAATCTTGATAGTCTCTGGTCGGGAGGACCTTTCAACATATCTGTGAGCTTGAAATTCGTCTATTAAAGGCGAATGGAGCTGACACTACGTAGAACTATACAGGCGGAAACCCACACACCTTAATTGCCTCAGCACTTCCTGGTATCCGTGATTGGATCTTCACAAATGGCACGGGCAATGTGTCGGCCCTGCTTGGGTCCAACGACAACTATGGATCTTATCAAGTCCTGGGAAATCTGACTGTCAAAATTCCCTCGTTGAGCAGTGATATTGTTTCAAACTATACCCGTAAGCTCGATATGAGCACTGGCACCCACACAACTACGTTTATTGCGAATGGCAATGATCTGGAAACTACTGGATTCTGCTCATTTCCAGACCAGGTTTGTGTATATACCGTCCAGTCCACGGGTGCAGGCGATGTACCACCATTGGAGGTAACACTGGATAACGTATTAGTCTCGCCGCAGCTGCAGAATGTTACTTGCGTAGAGGGGGACACTACAAAGCCGGCGCATCTGAGATTACGGGGCGTTACCCAGCTCGGTCCACCAGAGGGAATGCGATACGACTCCATTGCACGTGTGGTGTCCAATTCCAACACTGACGTTTCATGCGACGAAAATACTGGTCTCTTGAGCATCGCCCCTCGCAGTGGCACAAAAAGCGTCAGCATTGTAATTGGCGCTGGGACAAACTACGACGCAAAGAAAGGAACAGCAGAGCACAACTATTCCTTCCGTGGCGAA
Organism: Pyrenophora tritici-repentis; assembly: GCF_003171515.1. NCBI lineage: Eukaryota > Fungi > Ascomycota > Dothideomycetes > Pleosporales > Pleosporaceae > Pyrenophora > Pyrenophora tritici-repentis. Next base: position 182,017 of record NC_089392.1, on the reverse strand, counting down.
GACCCAGCACTAATAGTTGAAGCCACCACCCTCAAAGCCGCTACAAAAACACTCGATCAACTACGCGGCCGCCATATCGACGACTTTACAGCTCTCACGGGACTCTTCGAACTGTCTCTCCCAGACCCACTTAACTCCTCCCAAACCCAAACATCCGAGCTCATCAATCGATACACCGTAAACAACACCAGCGGAGACCCCTACCTAGAAAGCCTCCTCATGGAAAACTCCCGCTACCTCTTCATCTCCAGCTCGCGCCCAGGCTCCCTGCCACCCAACCTCCAAGGCCGCTGGAGCGAAGGTCTCGAAACAGATTGGTCGGCCGACTACCACGCCAACATCAACTTCCAAATGAACCACTGGACATCAGACCAAACCGGGCTCACGGACCTGCAATCCCCACTTTGGGACTACATGACCGACACGTGGATGCCGCGCGGTGCCGAAACAGCCACACTCTTATACAACGCGCCCGGCTGGGTCGTCCACAACGAGATGAACATCTTCGGCCACACGGCCATGAAGAGCGCGGCGGAATGGGCAAACTACCCCATCGCAGCCGCGTGGATGATGCAACACGTTTTCGACCACTGGGATTACAGTCGCAACGCCACATGGCTACTTAAACAAGGGTACCCGTTACTCAAAGGCGTCGCCATGTTCTGGCTCGATCAACTCCAACAAGACGGGTATTACAAAGACGGCAGTCTAGTAGTGAACCCGTGTAACAGCCCCGAACACGGTGGAACGACATTCGGATGTGCGCATTATCAACAACTCATCCACCAAGTTTTTCACTCTATACTAGCTGTGCAGCCCACAGTCGCCGACCCAGATACCGTGTTCCTAACCAATCTGACATCTTCGCTACACCGTCTGGATAAAGGCTTCCACACTGGCTCCTTCTCTCAAATCAAAGAATGGAAAATCCCAGACAGCTACACCTACGACCGCCCCAACGACACCCACCGCCACCTCTCCGAACTCGTAGGCTGGCACCCCGGATTCTCCCTCTCCGCCCTCCAACACGGCTATTCCAACGCCACCATCGCGTCCGCCGTCAGGCAAAAACTCATATCCCGCGGCCCGGGCAAAGGCCCCGATGGAAACTCCGCGTGGGCTAAAGTCTGGCGTAGCGCCTGCTGGGCTCGCCTCAATGACACCGAACACGCGCATTGGGAGTTGCGCTTTGCGATTGAAACGAATTGGGCGCCGAATGGATTGAGCATGTATTTTGGGGATAAGATTCCGTTTCAGATTGATGGGAATTTTGGGTTTGGCGGCGCGGTGTTGGGGATGCTGGTTGTGGATTTGCCGGGTGCGGAAGTTGGTAGGGATGGGGAGGCGGAGAGGACGGTGGTTTTGGGGCCGGCGATACCGGGGAGTTGGGGTGGGGGGAGGGTGAAGGGGTTGGTGGTTCGAGGGGTGGGGTTGTGGATTTTGGGTGGGATGGACGGGGTGTTGTTGGTTGGGTGAGTGTGAAGGGTAGGGATGGTGGGGAGATGAAGGGGGTTAGGTTTGTTAATAAAGAGGGGAGAGTTTTGGTTGATTCTGTTTAGATTATTGTTACAACTTGTTATTGGAAAAAAGTAGGTATAAGGAAGAGAGATCGAATAATTCGCTTTTTAGAATACCACTACACACTACACACTATCCTACACCCTCACCTCTCCTTTCCACCATACAAATACAAACACCCCCCCTCTCATCTTCACTCACTCACTCACTCAAACAAAAAATCTACTTACTCCCCCAAACTCCTCCACCCCTCCTCCCTCCACCCCCCACTCCTCCCCCTTCCTTCGCAACAACCCTAACATCCTCAATCCTCTGACCCTTATCAACCGCCTTACACATATCAACCACACTAAGCGCCGCGCCCATAACCGCCGTTAATGCCTCCATCTCCACACCCGTGGGACCTACACACTGTACTTTTGCCTCGATATTCACACCACCAAATCCCCCATCCTTACTTCCACCTCCCTCGCCACCAGCCCCAAAAGTCACAACCTCAACACCAACATGCGTAAGCGCAATGGGATGACACAACGGCACCAAATCCGAACATTTCTTCGCCGCCATGATGCCCGCGATGCGGGATACACCTAGTACATCACCTTTTTTCGCGGCGTTGGAGTGGATGAGCGTGAGGGGCGTGGCGTTTGTGAAGGACACTTTTCCGGTGGCGATGGCGGTGCGGGAGGTGGGTGGTTTGGGGGTGACAGATATCATGTGCGCGGTGCCGGTGGGTGTGAGGTGGGGGAGTGAGGGTGGTGTGGTGGTTTTTTCGTTTGGGTTTGGAGTCGATGAAGGTGGTGGTTGTGAGGTTGTGGAATACATCCTTCGACCCCCTCCTACGCGGAGCATAGACAGAGTACCCGACGAAGCGTTGACCACAGAACCCCCACTGCTCGATACCTCTGGCATCTTCGTTTCCAATGGACCTACTGTGCTCGACACCACCGGCATCTTCGTCTCCAACGGACCCACCACCACCGCCTTCTCCGCCACACCCTCACTCTCATGGAGCAAAAAGTCCAACCCCCCAGCATGCAATTCCTCGCGATCAATCCTCCCCTCCGCATCCCCCGTCATACTCCCCCTATGACCAAAAATCTCATACCACCGCATGGCCATGCGCTCCGCCGCCTCATTATCAAGATCATGATCCCGCACCATTTCATCCAGCACATTTTCCACCCTCACATCCCTCATCGCCTTCTTGGCGACTCGCCCAGACTTTTCCACGTCGTCGAAGCGCGTCTGCCATTTGCGGACAAGGATCCTCAGCCAGGTTTGGAGAGTGCGTCGGTTCTCGCTCTTCCAGACGTCGTAAGGGAGGCTGTCGATGCGCGGGTAGGCGTGTTTCAGGCGGTTACGCATTTCGAGGACTTGGGCTTGGAGGTGGGGGACGCCGGCTTCGAAGGTGACGACGAGGTTTTCGTCAATGGGGACGAAGCCCGCGGGGGTGACGTCGAGGCGGAGGTCGTTGCTTGGTTTGTGTAGGGGTCTTGTGCTGAGGCCGAGGAAGGGCGAGATGTATGGTTTGGGTGGAGGGGATTCCGTGACGGCGAAGATGTCGGATGCTGTGGATGGGAAGATGTTCTCATTGACTTTCGGTGGCTGGCTGACGGTACTCGCCGTGGGAGCTGTGTAGGTATCCGATTTATCCATGATTGGGTCGGCGAGAACGTTCTCATCCTTCGCAGCAGTATCGCGCGTTTCTCGCGGTTTCAACACCCTGAGAGATTCTAGACCGGGTTTCCTGATTGGACTCAGAGTGTCTTCGTCGGCTTGGGTCACTGACTGAAAAATGGGCTCAACACCCTCCAGTTCCGATACACCCCGATCAGGCAATGTCTCCGGAGTGTCTTTCTTTTGCCTTCTCAATGCTTCCGCCAATATAGCATCCACGTCGCCTCTTGCCGGACCTTTCTTCTTAGCCTTGGCAGCACGCTCGGTTTCCTTCACCTTCTCTTTCTGCGCCTTCATTTGTTCCAACAACTCGCGCCTCCTGCTAAGTACTTGTTCCCTTCGAATTCTAATATCCTTGAGCCTCTGTGTCTCGTCCTCGACATCAGCGGCCTGTTGCCTGTACATATCGAGCAGGTGTTGGATCTGCTGGATCTTTGTGGGGACAGGCTCAGATGTAGATGATTGCATCATCTTCTGGAAGTTTTCAATCTCCTCAAGAGTCGGCTTTTCTTTTCCTGTCATGAATTGAGCTTTGTTCCGCGGATCAATTCCAGGAAGACCATATCCGTATGTCTCAGAAGCCTCGTCAGCTGTTAGTCCCTTGCCCGCGATCCGCTCCATGATATGTTCCAATTCTGAAATCCTCGAGCGAAGGCCCTTGAGCACCCTCACATGCTCCTGTGGTACCGTGACCTCCTGTAGAACTTTCTTGATTTCCATGGTGATCATTTGGTGTCGCTTAAAGGGGGCGGCCTGTTTCTCGCGGGCAGCCTGCGTCGCAAGTTGTCTAGCTTCTGCCATCAGACCCTCGTGGGTCAACGTGACACCCTTCCCAAACTCTTTTAGCCGCGCCTGCAACGCGCGTTCAGCTCTTTCAAGGACTGCGGCAGATTCTGTTCTTGTGCGGTGCCGTAGCTCTGCATCTGCTGCTCGATACCAGTACCCGTTGAATTCGGGGCCGTCCAAACCATACTTTTGTCGTACTTCCTCCATACTCGGAGGGAGAGGCCTGCTCGTAATGCCTTGCTTGAGCGCACTTTTCAACATGCCAATATCTCGGATATGGTCTGCGCGTGCCGCTTTAACTGCCGCTTTAACGTGGCCGTCCGTTCCCGGCATTCTATGTACCTGAGGACGGGTGTCAAATGAGAAGGCTCGAATAGAGGACCCAGTTGGCGAGAACGATGGGTATAGGTGGCTCAATGATGGTCTATGTATATTCGGCCGTGCGGAGGGGTGGTTGACCGAGCTTTTCGATCGTGTTTGCAATAGAGGCCACGGTGAATGTAGGCTTGACGGGGGCATATTTTGATCTATTCGGGGTAAGTCAGTGATGCACATCACATTGAGATTGACGCTTGAAGGCGCAAAAGGGGTAGGATTGGTATGTAGCTTTATGATGATTCCAAGCGATTGAGTAGACTCACAATCAACGACCGCGGCGATACCATTCGCACAGAGTATGACCATTGCCAGCATGAAAGAAAGAAAAAGGAATCCATATTCACCCACCAATCAATATCATTGGCCGATTCTCCATGTTGGCGAGGTCGTTCAAGTCGGCGTGCTTTTCAGCTTTGCGCTTGACTGCAGCTCCCACAACATCGAGCAGTTCGCGCTCCCTCTGGCCCCAGCCAAGAACGGTCTCGTCACTCAATCGTCCTTGGTGGCGGTCCATTTCGATTTGCTTGATACTCTCAAAGGCCTCTTGGTCAATAGGCTCGCCGTTGTTTCCCTGTCGTAGCACGTCGCGGAGTGAGACCTCGGCATTGCCGTGCAGGCAGACCTTTAAGTTACCGTCGCTGGTTATGCGCAAGCGATTGCATGAGCCGCAGAAGTCGTTGGTCATGCTCGTGATGAAGCCAACCTTGCCGACAAAGCCAGGAACCTCGTATGTTTTGCTCGTATCGTTCTTGTGTCCAGCAACCGGCCTGAGCCCAGGATATTTTGCCCTTATGATATCCAACATCTCTTGGAAGCTGATCATCTTGTTCTCGCTCCACTTGTTTCCCCCAAACGGCATGTATTCGATAAAGCGCACCTCAATGTCCTTTTCGCGTCCCATTTCGACAAATGGCAGAATCTCGCGCTCATTCAATCCGCGCATTACTACGCAGTTGACCTTGAGCTTTACGTTTGCACCCAACTTGTTCATTTCCAGTATGCGGTCGATTGACTTCATGACAGCATCGAAACCTTTGCGCCTGGTCATGATCTGGAATTGGAAGGGATCCAATGTGTCCAAACTGAGGTTTACACCCGTCAAGCCAGCCTCTACCATTGCGTCTAGTTTTCGGTGGAGCGATATGCCGTTTGTGGTGAGGGCGAGTTCGCGCAAGCCCTTGGGGCGCAATGAGCCTATCTGCTGCATAAGCGGCACGATGTCGCGGCGCACTGTGGGCTCGCCACCGGTGAGGCGAATCTTGGTCACGCCTTGTGATACGAATAGCGAAGAGAGGTAGAATATCTCAGGTGTCGTGAGCATGTTTGCCGGTGGCGAAAGCGGGACGCCCTCTATTACTCGTCAGCCAGACTCTTCTATGGAGTTGATTCACCAAGCGCACCTTCGGGCATGCAGTATAGACATCGCAGATTACAGCGCTCGGTGATGCTGATTCGCAGATAGTCGTGTTGCCGGTTGAACGTGTCGGTCAGGAAGTCGGAGAAGGGTTTCGCCTTCTTGATGGCTTCTCTGCGGTCTACCGTCTTTAGTCGCTGTGACCCCGTGACTGGAGGGACACCAGCAGGGAACTCAACATTGGGATCATGTACAGCGGCGTTGGTCGCAATCCCGCTCGTCCGTATCGCGCATATCGACGGGCGTGTGAGGAGACTGCGGCGACCTGCAGCTCTTCGCAGCGCGGCCGGGTCCGGCCGTATTCTGGCCATGTACACCATTATGGGGAGTCGAATTTGAAGGGGCCTCGTCCAACATCTAGAGGGGCAGCCATTAGTCCTATATACGTCTTTCAAGGAAAGCGCGACGATGACTGAGACGTGACATGCATTGGTGGGCTGTCCGAGGCTTCGCAGGGATTGTGGCGGTTCTTGGCGAACGTGCTGCGCACCAGAGTGGGGTATTCCCGTGACGACTGATAGCAGATGAAGTGTTGGATTTCTACATACAAGTCTGAGTTGTAAAGTAAGAGGGTAACGTCGTCAAAAATGCCACCTCCTTCCTAAATAGGCAGTTTCTCCAAACCATCGATTACAGACAGACCAAATCCGACTGTAAAAGGCGTGATAATACCCGTTAACATGAATTATTTCGACCTTCCCAATTAGGCAAGTATGCAAAGTGTAGATGATAGTAATTACTTCGTCTGATCTCCGGAAGTCTACAAAAGTCGAAAAATGCCACCTCCTTCCTAACCAGGCAATTTCTTCAAACCATCGATCGTAGTCGGTGTCAATCCGACTCTAATTATCGAAATATTGCCCGTTAACATGAATTATTTCAACCTTCCTAATTAGGCAAGTACACAAAGCGTGGATTATGGTAAATTGTAACTTGCGCAAATAATTGCTTCATCTGATCTTTGTGAAGAAGTTACCTACAACATTTCTTCACCATACCCTCACTATCTCCGCAAACGCCGCTTTTCCTTGCTTGGTCAAAAACACCAGTTTGACCTTGTATCCACCGATTACATGCCTATTCCTCTTATCTTGCATGTTATGTCTTACTCTTCCTCGTGTACAGTTTGCCTCTTCGAATATCGCTCTCCTCGCCCGCTCACATATCCTCTTTCTCTCCTGCGGATCCCACAGCCCAAACATACGCCTATACACCATCTTGCCCATGTCGGACCGAAACAAAAGGCGAACAGTATAGCTTTCTCGTGGCGTAGAGCGCCATGTGGTTTCTGCCGGGACGTTGGAGGTGGTGGCTTGTTCTACGAGCGGTGTTTTGTCTAGAAGCCTAGGATGTATTCCCGAGCTCAGACCTCCATCTTGCTTTCTCTCACTCCTATGTCCCTCCTCAACAACATGTTCGGGTGTGAGCTTTCGCATTATATCTGCGTGCCACTTCAAGCAGCGTGGGCATGTCGGATGTAAACACGGCTGTTCGAACGTGATTCGATTCCGCCATTGTCCCTGCTGTTGTCGTTGAGGGCCGCCGTAGTGAAAACGAGCAAGCTTGATTTTGCAGCGTGTGCGTGTACGGGCTTCTTCGTCCGGTTCCGAGGAAGATGAGTTCTGAGGAGGTGATGGCAGGTTGAGTTTTAGTCTTATCCGCGGTGTTGGTGCATGGGTGGCGTCTCTGTTCGGATCTTGGAAAGCTGGAGGTTCGTAGGTATTCCATGTGTGCTTTGGAATATAGATTTTGTTGCTCATCTTACGGTTGAAACTGAGGTTGTTGCTGCTGCTGTATGGAGAAATGACTTACTGGGTAGCTTTCGTCTCAATCAGGAGTGCTGGCTATTATCTGAGATATGAGCAGAGGGCAAATACTTGTCAGTGTCACGTTTGCTGGCCATTTGCTGGCCATTTGCTGGCCACTTCCATACGTGTGATTTACCAATACGATTGCGCGATGAGTGAGACAGAGTTGGAAGCGTCATCTATGAGAGGATGGTCGTGGTGTTGGAACTGGTTTCATGGGAATTGTACAGAACCAAGAGGCAATGGGGACAATGAGCATGCAAGGTATCGTCTTGCGTCTAGGATATGCCTTCTAATTCAACGTTTGGCTACAGATGTGAGAAGCTGAAAGTGAATATTGCACGATGCAGGAAGGCCGAATAATGCAAGTACGGACATCTACTCAAAACATCGATCCCAGAGTCCACCACTTCGCGCAAAGCTCTGGCTCTCCACAAACTTACTCAGTGTGCACCTGCCGTACTTGTCACCGCCGCAGAATTCCAGAGGCTGCACCCGGTCATTGACAATAACGCGAACCATCTCTTCCTTCTCGTGCTTGCACTGCAGCTTCTCGACATATAGCCGCGCTGCAAAAGGCACCGTCCATGCCGCAGAATAACCATAAGTCTTCTCAGTATCTTCAATCGAGGTATTGGACAACGGCTTTGTTTTGTTGTAGAGACCAAGCGCAGCCAATGTCGAGCTGATGTCGTTGTCATGACTAAAGTCGGCGTACACATTGCGGTCGAGTGGAAATGTCTTGGGGTCGGCATCAAGCGTCCGGTTGGTGTTGGTGTTGTCTTGAACAGGCTTGCCCGTCAGTCGCGCTAGCAGCTCGTTGACATAGCCGACGCCCTGAGTCGGTCCAATGGGGTTGCCCACACTGTAGCTGTAATACTTGCCCAAAGTCTGGTAGTAGTCGTATTCGCGCCATTCTTGCTCAGTGAAGAGCTTGCAAAAGTTTGAAATCTTTGCCGAACGGTGGGCGAGAGTGTCAAACGGACACATGTCCATGAGGTACACAGTGGATGTCGCGCTGAGATTCGTTCCCAAGGCTGAGTTGATGCGTTGTTGGATGGGTGGCACAAACTTGTCGACCCAAATGCGCTGAGCCCGATCGCCTAGCCCGTGATCTGGACCACTTTCAAACGCAGGGCACGTGTCGTGGGAAAGAGTGTTGTTCCAACTCGTTCCTTCTGGGATGACGAGATCAATCTCAGGCGGTTCGTCATTAAGCGACTGCGCAACGCCCACGAGCCACTTTTGAGCTGATTCAACTACGCGCTCCTGACCCCCCGCGCGTACAAACGGCATCTTCTCATCCACGAGCTTGGAATAGCGGCGGTAGAAATGGGCACCAGAATTGACCATCTCCTGCCTCCCAGCATCTGTCAGCTGGTCATTGCCGAGAGTGTATTTGTAGTCCTTGAGAAAGGCATATTCTTTCGGATACCATGTGCTTGTGTTCTGAATTTCGATGATGAGGAGTTGGTAGGCGATTGATTTGCCAAAGGTCGGGTCGCGGCCGCCGTGGCGGGAAAGAACGTTTGCAAAAGTCACGTCGCACCCTTTGGGAGGCCCAACGTCGATTTCAGACGGCACCGAGTACCAGAGCGAGTACTGGCCCCAGAAATGGCTCGTCTTGGGGCTGCAGCGATAGCCCGAGTCGATGGTGTCGCAGGGCGTGCGCGTCCACAGCTGGAACACACTTTACCATCTCAGTTGGTGGTGCACTCATCTCAAAATTGCCTGACACGTACCTGAAGACCCCGTAGAGTACCGCTAAGCTGCCTACCACCTGTACTACTCGGCCCCACGAGCCCTTTGCTCGTTGGGCGCGTCGCCGTCTCTCCGAGTACAGACCCTCCTTCTCGCTCAACGGCAGAGACACATATTGGGGTGATCGCATGCCGCGCATTCTGTTCAAGGGTTTTGGCATTGATTGAGACGTTTACGTATGACTTTGGCGTTGTTCCTTGGGTCCCACGTCGCCAGCGAGATGTGGAGTTTCTGGAAAGTTACGTATGCTTGCAGTCCGGCGAAAACACGAGCCCTTTACACACAAAAAGCAAAAACACCCCGAATCCAGGAAAAGCGAATGTATCGAGTGTCGCGCAGCAATCTCTCAGCATCAACGGCCATCATGGTAGTCGAGCGCTGGTGAGGCATGTGTTGTTTCTGGTGCGCCGAGAAGACGCCAAGCAAAGGTACAAGACTCCACAACTACCTTTGTACCATGCCGTCACTTTCATCTCCTGGGCAATGTAATCCATTCGCGTCACGTATCTGTCAAGCTTGCGCCGGACCTTCCAGAAACGCTCTTAACGCGGATACCGAGAACCAAGATACGGCAATGTCCGGATGGCCCTACTCGTCTCGGATGCTGATCGCTGTGGCGTCCGAGGCTCGATGTAACGCCGTTTCGTCACCGACACGATACCTGCCGTGCGTACACCCGATTGGCTTTTACCCCATCTTTCCACGCGCCTTATCTACCGATGTGAGGCAAGTAAGCTTTGTCAAGCTTTCTGACCCATGGCGCCCTATACGATATACCACGTGCACTTTTCATATAGAAGATGCTGCTCACTTCATTCCGGGTCCATGTTAAATCCAGCCTTTGTTAACCTGGCACCAACCACACCATGAGATCGGACGATGGGAAATCTCTCGACGATGAGGCGCAGTTGCAGGCTCTCGGCCACAAGGGCGAACTCAAGCGCAATTTTAGCCTTATTTCCATGCTGGGCCTTGCTTTTGCCATTCTGAACTCTTGGACTGCACTTTCATCCTCCATTGGACTTGCTCTACCATCCGGTGGTACCACTAGTGTCATTTGGGGCCTCCTCACAGCCGGTATCTGCAACTTGGCCTTGGCCTCATCACTTGCGGAATTCTTATCGGCATACCCTACTGCTGGCGGACAGTGAGTATATCGAGCATTCAGCCAAACACAAACTGAACTGAAGACAGGTACCACTGGGTAGCCGTCATCACTCCCAAGAAATGGGTCCCGCTCGCTTCCTTCATCACTGGATGGATCAACGTGTCTGGATGGCTCGCTTTAACTACTTCGGGAGGCTTACTTGCCTCGCAACTCATTTCCGGTCTTATCGCGCTACATCATCCCGAGTTTGACTTGAGGCCGTGGCAGGTCTGGCTTATTTATTCTGCCTGGACCATCATCGCGTTCATCGTCAACGCCTTCTTGAACGACATATTGCCCTATGTCAACCGCACCGCCTTCATCTGGTCCATCGGAGGATTCTGCATCGTCTGCATTACCGTATTGTCTTGCGCATCCCCCGACTTCGCCTCTGCAGAATTTGTCTTTACCAAATTCATCAATGAGACGGGCTGGCCTGATGGCATTGCTTGGCTTCTCGGCTTGCTCCAGGGCGGGTTCGGATTGACCGGGTACGACGCGGTTGCGCATATGATTGAGGAGATTCCGAATGCTGCAGTCGAGGGGCCCAAGATTATGATCTACTGTGTCTGCATAGGCACTGTCACCGGATTCATCTTTCTGACGGTTTTGTTGTTCGTTTCCGGAGGCGATGCTGGAGCCATCATCGACGCAGCTCCCGGCCCACTTCTTCAGATTTTGTTCAATGCGACGAAGAGCAAAGCAGGTGCCACGTGCCTGTTGATGATCCCGTTGGTTTGCATCCTCTTCGCCGAGATTGCCATCATGACCACCTCCAGTCGCATGACGTACGCATTTGCTCGAGACGGTGGACTACCATTCTCGAAATTCTTCTCGAAAGTACACCCGAGATTGGGTCAGCCGCTCAATTCTCTGATCCTAGCTGCTACTTTGGCGATCCTCTTCGGACTGATCTTGATCGGATCCAGCAGCGCCTTCAACGCTCTTATTTCTGCGTCTGTTGTCGCCTTGGGTGTGAGCTATGCCATTCCCATTGCCATCAATCTTTTCCAAGGCAGAAAGATGCTCGGCCCAAGAGCTTTTGTTCTACCCGGACCTATCGGCTGGGCTGCAAACATACTCGGTATCTCGTACACAACGGTGACCACCGTCATGTTCCTATTTCCGCCTGTGCTACCAGTAACAACCTCCAACATGAGTGAGTACTTCTAGGTGTATGTGTTTTCCAAGCTAACTGTTCCAGACTATTGCGTCGTCGCTTTTACCATCATCCTGTTCATCAGTACCTTCCAATGGCTTGTCGACGGACGTAAGAATTTCACCGGACCGCGGTCAGAGCTGGGGCTGGAGGTTTTGGATGCTTTGGCAAGCCATGAGCAGCCTGGAGTTGATGCGCCGACGTCCCACGCTGCCGTCAATGATCCGGCGGATGCACTCAAATAACTGAGGTGACCAAGTACAAGTACAAATACATTCTACCATGACATCATCGCAATCTCTTACTGTCCTTGTGTTGTCAACTATCGTACTGCTAATTGGTCGCGCAGTGAAAGAAGGGGTCCTCGCCACAGGCTACCGCCGTTGCATCACGTGTTGACACCGTCAATCGACACCACGTGCAGCTTCCACTCGCCTTGGCGCTGTCAAACATGCGCAATGCGTAAACACATTGTCAAGCGGGCAATACCCTGATAAGTCTTGGCCAGCGCGTCCCTCTCTTAGCGCTTGTTCCTATATATTTGACCACTTGACCACCAGCCTATATCACCTTGTTCTCACCACACCGCATAACACCACTGTTTACCACAACCATGTTCTACATCTTCCGCGCACTCGGACGCCTCTTGGGTGCTTCCAAAGCAATTCCCTCTGCTGCTACTACCACACAGGTAGCGGAGACACAGCCAGAAACCAGCGCGCCGGCTCTCAGCACAGAGACGAGCGCGACATCATCCTTAACCACATCGACACCACCAGCGGATAGTAGCTCTGCGACATCTTCGCCAGACTACCGGGCCGCTTTCAACTATGCGTCTCGCCCAACAAGTTATGCAAGGTCTATAGAACCACCGGTTCAATGGCCATCATTCGGTCGTCCAGTGGACGCACCAAAGTCTACAGCAGACATCGCAGAAAAATCCACACGCCACCTTGGTGACATATCGCCACCATATGTCCCTCTCTGTGACCTCGCTCACATCAACACCGCTTGCGATGGTGCTTCCGCCTATGAGCCTGCGGATGTCGACATGACAGACGCGCCCACTCTACCTACACCCCCAGCGTCACCCACAAACCAATATTACGCATCCGAACCTACAAATGAGTCCGCAGAGGTAAACAACAACAACACCGCCCCTCAGAACACCACACAAAATCCGCAGCACACCACTACCACCACCGCCAGGCCCACCATCCCCCGCCACCCCCTCTCCACAACTCCCAACTGGGTCGACGAAATAACCTACGAAACCTCCACCCCCTCCTACCCACTCCCCGAAACCTACGCCGGAACCTTCCGCGGAATCCGGTACTACGCCGCCGACTACACGTCCCTCCTCCCCTGCGGCAGCGAAAACCACCACCACCTCCTCTGCGGCCACTACGTCTTCAGCGCCCTGCCCTGCGGCCGTAACTGCAAGACTCCCGTTCAAGACACCGCGCCGTTTACTTGTCCGACGTGTCGTGCCGCCATCGATGACGTTTTCAACGGCAAGGGCGAGGCGGCGAAGGTGAAGGAAATGCAGGGCGTTGATGCGTCGGTGGGTATCGCGTATGCTGTTGAGCTTGCCACGCGTACGCTGCCGAGGGTTAAGGGCGGTGTCGCGGATGCTGTGATGGCGTTTTTGCACAAGGGGTATGGGAGGGAGGATTGTGTGGGGTCCGAGGGGCCGAGGAAGGTGGAGACGTTGGATTTGAGGGAGATGGTGGGGGAGATGCAGGGGGGTGGGAGAGGAGGCAGATGAGGATGATGGAGGAAGATGCCTTGAAGGCCGCGGATGAGGCGGTGGGTAGAGCGAATGCGAGTGGGAGGGAGAAGAGGAAGGGGCGGGCGGATGATGTGCTGGCTGACGGAGAGGTGCGGGAGGGAAAGAAGATGAAGACGAAGTTGACGTCGTGTCTGGAACCCATCACCGACGTGACGCGTGGGAAGAAGCGGTCTTTTTCTTCTTCATCCTCGACATCGACATCACCATCCCAGTCCACCCACAACAACCGCAACAAAAAGCCCAAACACAAGTTCATCACCCACCCATCCCCTACCACTTTAGCCCTCAGCACCAAGCGATCTTTCCCCTCGCTGGACTCCTCCGTCTCCGACTCTGACTCTTCCGGCTCTGGCTCCTCCTCACCCACTAACACCACCTCTTCTTCTTCCGCCACCTCCCACTCCACCACCACCACCACCACCTACAGGAAACAGCGCACCCAACCTACTCCATCGGGTGAAGTCCGCTTCCATGAACAGCTAGCTCGACTGGGTCCGATTGTACGAGGCCGCAAGATGAACGATGGGTTTGAGAATGATGTGGATGTGGATGGTGAAGGTGGAGAGGGTAGGAGGGGGAGGAAGATGGCACGGTTGCAGGGTGGAAAGGTTGGAAGGATTTAAGGGCTGTGGAGGAGGAGTGAGAGTTGTGATGGGGGTTGCAGGGGTGGAGGGGTTAGGGAGCTACGGAAGGCATACACACGAAAGCTGACTGGGTTTTATATTCTGGCGAATTTAGCGGAGGGGTTAGCATGTTGAAAAAAGGTGTTTCGGTTGTCATTTCACGATAGACGGGCATGGGATAATTTCTTCGGGGTATGGAAAGTCTCAACTGGAAAGCCGGGTTTTATATCCGGCTAGTTAGCGGAGGGGATTTACGGTCATGTCAAGGGTATTTTGGATTTCATTGTCACGGGGATCAGACTTGGGATACTTGGTTAGGCTACAGGAAGCCTAGACCGGAAAGTTAGGTTTTTGTTGAGAATATCTGAGTTCAGTCCAGGGTAGAAGGTGCTTGGGAGTCACATGATATGCTGGTGTGGCAGGCATTGCCCAGTGGGCAATAGCACCCACCACAACAGAGTGAGTCTGTGACACTCAATACGATAGTCAATACAATACGTTGCAGCCACCCCGCCTTGTCCCTCCTACCACTCGGTTATCCATGGTAGTCATACTACTAGAGGGACCTTGTTCCAATAGTTTTATATCTAGCCAAAAGCTCTAACATGATCCATGGGCGAGCGGCGCACACGGGCGAGCGGCGCACCCCACCAACTTTTGCAACTTTAAAGCGATGCATCTCAACAACGCGATAATATTATTGCTAGATATTGATACAGTAGATTACTCTATATTAATAGTATCAGTCTTGCATGTGCGCGAGTTGTGCCCAGTCTCCTTGCACCTAGTGCAGCGCCTTTGAGCCCGCTGGCTGAGGCCTGATCGCGCTCCTCCTTGACGCTCTTCATGAGCAATCTGCTGGTCAGCCTCATTTTGAGCCAGTATATCCTCTCCAGCTCCCTTTGTGAGTACTCCATGCTTCTGTATACGCCTTTTAGAGCGCCGCCTACGCTCTGAGGCTGCGCTATTGGCCTTCTCAAGACTAGAGATCCGATCGCGCATCAGCTCAGCAGAGAGCATCATCACCTCGGCGCCCTTCTTTAGCTGGTCAATCGCCATAATAATTGAAGCTGGTGATGAGCTCTTGTGCTGGCGCACGCGCTCACGTATTAGGCTTGACTGAGCCTCAAGCTCACGCGCGTTGCTCGGCGTTTGAGCTACCCAGGGAGCCTCTGGCAGAGCTGCTGGAGGAGTAGGTGTACGCAGTTGTACATCTACCTTTGATAGAACAGCCTCTGGTTGTAGAGGAACAAGGCCTGCGCCGCGGAAGGCTGAGCAGATATTGGCTGGCGTGAACGCTTGATCAAATGCTGCCTTGAACGCTGGCAGAAACTCTAGCTTGGTGATGTGGTTGATGTGGTTGCGCATAAGGCTCTCCACCTCACGGCTGTACGCGCGCTTCAATGGCGAGAAGCAGCCAACATCAAGTGGCTGGAGTAGGTGAGATGAGTGAGGAGGCATACAGAGCGTATGGATATTGTTCTCCTTGCAGAGCTCCTGGAACTCTAGAGATTGGTGGCTCTTATGGCCATCAATAATAAGCAGGCGACGCGCGCCTACACTACGAGCCTGCGTGTGAGCGTTGAAGTGCTTTAGCCACTCAACTCCAAGCTCATTATTCGTCCAGCCATTATCGCTGACTGCGATCGCCCAGTCGCGTGGGATCTCAGCTTCCTTATACCAGGCTGATAGGTAGTACTGGCCAGCGAAGATGAGGAACGGTGGGACTGACCAGCCAGCAGCGCTGATAGCAGCGATCAGCGTTACCCACTCGCGATTGCCTGGCTGAATACTCTTCGGCCTGCCTCTCCTCTCTGCTCCTGTTATAACTAGCTGCGTTGTAATCTTGCCCATCATAAAGCCAGCTTCATCAAAGTTGTAGACGTCCTCATCGCAGATACCTAGCTCAGCCTTTGTCTCTTCTACAAGCTTAAACCACCTCTTTATTAATGTTGCATCCTCACAAAGAGCTCTCTGCCTATCGTACGCTTGGTTGAAACACGTCCGAAGACTGTCTGTACGCTTAACAAAGGTAGATGGCCAGTTGACTCCAACCTGCTCTCCACCACGCGCAGCCAGCAGCTTATCAGCCATATCACGTACAGCTGTGTAGGTAGGCGCAAATCCACGCAGATCTAGCTGAAGTATATAGCTAATAATCACCTCCTCTTCTCTCTGGGTAAGCTTCCTTGAGTTGGGCGGGCAATCGCGTCGGGCAGGTATACCAGCGCGTCGGCGGCGGAGCGTTGTTTCGGCTACGTTGTAGACTACTGCAGCAGTACGGGTACCTTGGATCTGGTGCGCATTAATAGATGAGATAGCAAGCTGAATATCTGCTTCATTTGATAGTAATTGAGTAGCGCTGCGTTGAGCCATTGTAGATTAAGATCAGTAAGGTGAGTAAAGTTGGTGGGGTGCGCCGCTCGCCCGTGTGCGCCGCTCGCCCATGGATCATGTTAGTTGGAGTATTAACTAGAAAGACGACGCTATTATTATGTATATACGCTTAAAGGGAGAAGAGTATATATTCTTGTCAGATATTCACTCTCATCTGGAATACTGACGAAATAGGTAATGATGGTGATGATATTGATGATTGATTGTCTTGGTTCTGTCTACGGTTGTGGGCACACCTAGGGGGTGCCAAGCCTTCCTGTGATCCGATTGGCTCTCACAGATGCCGGGTCGCGCTAGTCTAACCCAGCGTCTGTACGCTCTCATTGTGATGGATCAAACCTACGATCCCTCACGCGATCACGTGCCATACAACCACGTGCCACGCTGGCAGTTGGCCCGTGCGAGGAATAATAAAGTTCCCCTCGTACTTGTATATAGATCTGTACACACAATCTCACTTATTAGAGGCATCCTAACTATTGCAGTGTACTAGTGCCTTTACACTCATCTTCAACAGTGCTATTATCTGACAATTCTAGAGATTATATAGCTATATAACAGATAGCTTCTTATATAAGCACTATTGTTGGTAGGTCTATAGCACTAGTGCTGAAAGGAAATAACGATAACTATGAATGCATTCTGCTCGGTGATGGTTCTAATTGATTCTCTACGAACATAGGTGCTACGAAGGTATATATCACGGAGCTGGTGCGCAGTGGGACTGAGGTAGAATATGTATTGTACTGTGAGGAGCGTAAGGCTCCGCGAGGTGAGAGCTATCTAAGTGCTGGACCCTGGGGCTAGCGACAGGTCACGTGCCTCACGTGATGTCCTTCCCAGGCAGGGTCAGTACCGTGACAGTATACCTAAGCTCAGCGCAAGTCGGGCCGAAGTCGGGCCGAAGTGTTGAGCAGCCGACGTCCCCACCGATACTCACGATCCAACAACTATAATTATGTTAGAACTAAGAACCTTGAATATTATATTACTCTCTTACTAAAGGTAAAGAATTATTGATTGCTATTGGAACAAGGTCCCTCTAGTAGTATGACTACTATAGATAACCGAGTGGGAGGAGGGACAAGGCGGGGTGGCTGCAACGTATTGTATTGACTCTCGTATTGAGTGTCACAGACTCACTCTGTTGTGGTGGGTGCTATTGCCCACTGGGCAATGCCTGCCACACCAGCATATCATGTGACTCCCAAGCACCTTCTACCCTGGACTGAACTCAGATATTCTCAACAATTGCTAAAGTATACTTCTTACAAACCACCTAACATCCGTACCGACGGGCTAATAAATGGCCGAAAAATAGTCCCACGCGTGATTCTCGTGTATATTTCCAAGGAAAGGCTTACACATAAAGCAATAGTCAAGATTCAAACATGTGCGGCAGCAGAAACGCGGGCCATAGATTTCCTGCCTTCACGTGAGATACTGTTCGAACGCTTATGCTAACGTCAATTCACTTACATGAAAGCACCCCTTGCACCAATAACCAGCATGACGTGTACCACGGAGTAGGACAGTGTTAGCTTCTATACCTAGGCGAGATCTAAAAGAACTAGACAGATGTTCCAGCATTTCGTCATTTCCGTGGAAGAGAGCAATGGCAAGAGGACTCCATTGGCCTTCGGATTCTAGGATAGTGACCGATCTGCTGCAGAATCCCTCCTCAATCAGCAGTCGCACAACTTCGACGTTTCCCGCCCTACATGCCCAGTGAAGAGGGTCCCATTGCGTACTCTCACGGAGGCGCTTGGGACTCCTCCCCAAAATTGCATTAACGATGTCAAGTGAGCCACCTGAAGATGCATAGCAAAGTACATCATCTCCTTTTACATCCATAGTAGTAGGGTCAAGGCCTAGGCTGATAAGATACTGAAAAGTGTCCATGTGCCCGCCTCTTGCAGCAAGGTGGAGGGGCGTTCGACCATGAATTTGTGGAAGATGTACGTCGGCATGAGACTGCTCATGAGCGAGACGTAGGAGGTCCAAATGACCCCAAAAGGCAAAAAGGTTCATGATGGTGTCGCAGTGACGATCAGCGCCATGAGCCACAATACACGCTCCTCTTTCTAGCAACAGCCGGGCCACGGCTGAATGGCCGTTGCTTGACGCTGCGTTGATTGGTGTGAATCCGTTCTCGTCAGAGAGGGCTATGTCGGCGCCCTTGTCTAGCAGCAGCTTCACCACCTCTGTGTAGCCTCTTTCTGAAGCCGCCTGGAGTGCATTGCCGTGTAGTCCACCCTGTGCGTTGACGTCGGCGCCCTTGTCTAGTAGTAGCTTCACCACCTCTGTGTGGCCTCTTTCTGAAGCCGCCTGGAGTGCGTTGCCGTGTAGTCCACCCTGTGCGTTGACGTCGGCGCCCTTGTCTAGTAGTAGCTTTACGACCTCTGTGTGGCCTCTTTCTGAAGCCGCCTAGAGTGCATTGCCGTGTAGTCCAAATCCACCCTGTGCGTTGACGTCGGCGCCCTTGTCTAGTAGTAGCTCCACGACCTCTGTGTGGCCTCCTTCTGAAGCCGCCTGGAGTGCATTGCGGTAGTCTCCACCCTGTGCGTTGACGTCGGCGCCATTGTCTAGTAGTAGCTCCACGACCTCTTTGTGGCCTCTTTCTGAAGCCGCCTGGAGTGCATTGCCGTAGTCTCCACCCTGTGCGTTGACGTCGGCGCCATTGTCTAGTAGTAGCTTCACCACCTCTGCGTGGCCTCTTTCTGAAGCCGCCTGGAGTGCATTGCCGTGTAGTCCACCCTGTGCGTTGACGTCGGCGCCTTTATCTAGTAGTAGCTTTACGATCTCTGTGTGGCCTCTTTCTGAAGCCGCCTGGAGTGCATTGCGGTAGTCTCCATCCTGTGCGTTAGCGTCGGCGCCATTGTCTAGCAGCATTCGAGTTAGAACACTCGATCCCTTGTCTACTGCTACGTACAGTGGAGTTCGTCTCCTTGCATCTTTTGTGTCAAGTTCTATGGTCTTCGATCCGATCAGATAGGCAAGCACGGCTGCACTGCCAGTCTCTACTGCATATATGAGTATTCCTACTTTTTTGGAGTACTTGAAGTCGCGGCCCAGACTGCCTTCGACTCTCTCCTTTATAGAATCTTTTTCTGGACAGCTCTTGCTATACTCAAACACTGACGGACTGATTACTAGGCCTCCGATACATGCCTGCATAGCCTCCTGATTCCCCATAGCATTGGCTGCGAAGAAGGCGCAACCGTAACGTTCGTTTTCTTCATCTAGACATGAACTGATTGATGGGTGGATCCTGATCAAATTTGCCGCGTTGAGCTCGGACAGTAGATACAGCAGACTGACGCGTTCCGTGTGTCTCCGCACCTCATGCTTCTCAAACAGGATGTCGAGCTTAACCCATCGAGGAAGCGGGAAGCTGTCGAGGAAGCCCGCCTGAGAGATGCCTCCGTCTTCTGCTGCGTCCGCGTGATACAGCACACTACGTGTGGCATACTCTAGAAAAGGGAATGTTTCGGTTGCTGACTTGCGCAAGCTTGCTGCTTGTTGTGAGAATGCTTTTAGTGGGTCATTAGGGATCTTTAATGGTGTGGCGACGTCGACGCTGATGTAGTTGAGACAGCACTGCTTCAGTCGTTCGTGGCTCTGGCCCTGGAAGTTGCTTCCGAACTCGGGCCAGATCTTGCCAAGGCCATTCTCCTTGAGTAGGAAGTCTCTCACCGACTCGTGTATAAACTGGACTCTCTGCTCTTTAGACGCGGTGACCTCAGCAAGACCTTTAGACGAATCGAGGATGAATCGCTTAACCACGTCCTTGGTGATCTCCTCTGGATCCCATTCTGCCACGACTTCGAGATCGACGCCCGATAGGATTGCATGATACAGCTGCTCCGGACTGAGTGGCTGCTTTGCAAAAAGTATCCATTGGATACACAAGACTAGTCCTTCTTTGTTGTGTGTGTCTCGCGTCAAAATATCACGGAACAGCTCGTGCAAGTCGCCAGGGATCTCCCGTAGTTTTCGCTGGAGCGTGAGAACCTGCCCACGGTCTGACTCTTTGTTCAAGATGCCGACTACGAGAACGACCCACATGAAGATCCCAGACGCCTTCTCCTGAAGCTCGGCTCGCACCCGCTGTGCCGTCTTGCTCTTCCCGATCTTCAGCTCGGTCTCGACGTAGTTGGTGATGTCTTGCGAGTGTCCCTCTTGCCCCTCCAGCACGAGCTCCAACCCGTTGCGGATTGTGATGTGCGGGTAGTGCCGGCTCGAGAAACAGACCTGGAAGCGGATGCCGTTCGATACAACTAGATCGCCGATGTGCTCGAAGAACTGGACCATGTCCCGAACCTGGTCTTCTTCACACTCGTCAAGCGCATCGATTAAGCATACGACAGACGAATTTCCAAGGGCCCATATAGCTTGCTCTAGCAGCGTCTTCAGCGACTCGACGTTCCACTGGTGGTCTGCGCTGAAGCTTGATGATGAGAGGCTGAGCGAATCAAAGACGCTCTGGAGTACCGGAAGACGCTCCAGGAGCTGCAGTAGCAGCGAGCGGTACGTCCCGATAGTAGACCTCTCCATGTCTCCACCACGTGCGTTGAAGAAGAAAGAGAGCACAATGTAGTCCTTCATCGTCTTGGGAGCATTGACCAAGGCGAACTTCATCAACGTCGACTTTCCTGTCCCGGCCTTTCCCTTGATCCATAGGAAGCCATGATGCTTACCTACCTTGGTCTTATCCAGCCAGCTGAGGTACTGCTCACTCTTCAGGAGCCATCTACACGTCTTGGCGTGAGCGGTCTTGATTGTCATCTGGCGCGCATCAACCTGAGAGAATCTGAGAGAATCTAACAGATTCTGCCTTTGTTCACCGTTCAGCGGTGTTTGTGAGGGTTCTTGGGAGTGGATAGAGGCTGGCATAGTAAGAACAAGTCATGTCTGCGCTTAGGCACGGTTGAGGTTACGTACGCGTGATAGCTCGCTGCCTGTCATGATCAGCAGGATTTCAGTGGGGGAGTATCACTCAGCGACATGGATGACTTACTCTCCAAAGTCACTCTCCGGGCTGCTGAGATTCTCAATCCTTTTACGCTTGTGAGGGGCACGATGAGGAGATGATGACTGAAGGCGTCGCTCTATCACGACGTCAGTTCGAATACAGCTTGGATAGCAACATGATGGCTGGACTGACTGCTTCCGCCATTCGTGGCATCCTTTATCGCTTCCTCTACTGTGCGTGACGCGGCCACGTCGGTTGCCGGTATCACCGATAACAGCTCCTTCGCATACGCCGCTGCCGTCCCTGCCCCATAAGCCTGCCACTGGTAGTTCTTGTGTGTGTCAGCGTAGTCGCAGATGCCGCGAATAACAAGACATGGGAAGCTGTTCATCAGCCCCGCTGCCTCCATCTCAAAGCACAGTACCCCACCAAGCCACCTACTAACTTTATCCCTCTCAACAGCATCCTTGATCACCTTATTGCCAGACGCGATGGTTCCGTAGTGTACCTTGACCTCTGCTTGGCTCTTGCGTTCTAGTCGTGGCTCTAGATTCTCGACACTGCACTGGTCGCACCTTGGGCCGCGTTCGTGGTTGTAGGCCGCTCTGAACAGAAGATCGGGACCTGCTCTACTGCGACAGAAGGTGGGGTTGCTCTCGAGTATGTATATGTGTTTAGATAGCGTGCTCTTGCCCGACCATTCTTTCGCCTGTATCTTGCTTAGAGCGCTGAGAAGTATCCGAGGTGGTGAGTTTAGCGCTCCGAACCTCTCGAACCTATGCGGCGTCGCTTTTCCAAGGTCGTACTGTACCACTCCGCCGAAGTTCTGCTGCGGCTGGCTCACCACCACGTCCCCAAGCCGAATGTCGGCCTCTACGCTGGGAACGCCTCCGCCGATGCCTACCATCAGGCCGAATCGAATGGCTTTGAACGCTGCCCGCATCTGTGTCACAACAGCTGTTGCTGAGTTGGTTCCAATCTGGCCTGCTGGTAGGCACCCAATCACAACGTTATGGCCTGCAACCGATCCCACGCTGTATATGTTCTCGTCGTTATCACCAACTTGGCGAGGGGCGTCTTCGTGCTCCTCATCAAGCATCGCCATAGCCGCTGCCAGCTCGATAGGCAGCGCACATATCCATCCTACCGTGTAGTCTTCGCGGCGTAGTCGGGGCGGCATTCGTAGGGATTGATCATAGTCTGGCAACAGCAGCAGCAGCGCTTTCGACATCTATTGTCGCTCAGCCTCAGCCTTGTGGCCGACGCTGCAGCCTGTCGCCTACATGTTGCCATGGCGAATGTACAGTGGTGCGGCTGGTGCTGTCTGTGGTGGCGCAGCCGTGAGAGCTAGCTGGTAAGTGGGGTGATTATCTGCCCATGACCCTGCAGCTTGGCAGATCTTTCGCTTGCATTATTAAAGCAGGCCGTGACTTCGCTTCACCCAACAGAGATCATCTGTGATGCGCAAAAGCACAGCACGTAACCTCGGCCCTATACACGAGGGCAGGGTGAAGTCAAGTTATAGCCTGCTCTGATACGCAAGTGAGAGAAAGCTGTCATCGCCCCTCACGGGCAAGAGCGCAAAGGAGGCGTTGTCGCCTCAGCCTGGTCAACGTGCCCTCGCCAGGCCGCGCGCGTAATGCACGTGTGAAATAGCGAGGGCAGGTGTTACAGCCTTGAGCATGTAGCAATAACTGTTGCTTCTACCCTTGCTGCGAGGACGACTGTCTCATCCACAACCTCCCTTCTACCCGCACACACGGCTGACATAGTCCCATTGATATCATATCCCGTTCGTTAGTGCCATCCGTGGCCTTTAGAATAGCTCTACGTTCGTTGCATCATCACCGTCATGTCTACTTCACCCCCAACTCACGAACCCTTGGGCCGTACAAGCTCGGTCGATGCCTTTCGCAAATGCTGGGTTGCTAGCACTGCGGACAACAATCTCACGCTCCACGGCTTCCGTCGTTTCAAGACTACGCAATTGCTCAACCTCCGATTCCTTGAGAACGAGATCGCCGACATGGACCACACCATCTACCAAGCTGGTCTTAGCCTTGGTCTGAGCCCTTCACCAGGCGACCGACTTGGCCTGCAGTACAGCAAGAGGGACGCCGATGTCCCAAAGGTTAATGATGTAATCACCCGAGAGTTTATCTCGAAGCTGCGTCATCTTATCAAAGAGTACAGTGTGTGCTAGCAGCTCTACTCCGACGCCTTACGCTAACAGGTGCCGCCCACACAGACGAAGCGCTTGCTGCCTTTAACAACATCATGACTATGGAGACCTTTTCACTTCTCGACGACGAGCAACACGCTAGTCTGCGGGACGATCTTAGCCTAGACGAAGCACATAAGACCAGGCTACTTAGGGTGGACCTAGGGACACGATCGCGGACCGACCCGTTCCAGCGTTGGCTCCACAAGTACTTGCGGGCCTTCCGGTACTGGAGGCTGTCGCGAAAGGCTAGAAGCAACAGCGAAGGCCTTGGCTCGGTCTCTGGCAGACAGCAGCGGTGGTCGTACCAGAACACGATACTGATAGCCGAGGTCATCGGACGTGTGACGACTGCAGCGTTAACGGCTGTCTTTATTATTGCACCGCTAGCTATCATGTCGCACGAGTCGTCAAAAAACATCCAGCTGATAGTTGTTTCGGTATGCATTATTATCTTGTCTTTCCTTGTGTCGCTCTCCCTGAAGGTGTCGAGCTTCGAGATGATGGCGGTATCTGCTGGGTACGCTGCTGTTCTCTCGGTGTTTGTTTCAAATGTCCCTGCAAGCGCGGAGCGATGATTATGGCGTTTTAGATCGCCGTGCTAGTGGGGGATAGATCAGTCTAGCAAAGTACAGGGCCTAGCAATAGAAACATAACTGAAGTGGATTATCGAGAAAGTGTCTTGGTAGCGCAGGATTAGAGCGCTTTTGTTGTGCTCAGTTTGACCAGGAGTCTGTATGTGCGATAAGCTTACTAGTTATAGCTAAACGCTAGCTTAACGCAATAGAGGCCCCTATAGTATTGAACATTATACTTATCAGAACTAGAAGCTAATTATACAAGTATGGTGATATTTATAACATCTTTTTCTCAATTTTTTTTGGGGGGGTCTTCAATGTCCATCGGTGCACACAAGGAAGTCCCGGTGATTAGATGTAATCGAGGTTTTTGGAGATTGCTGCGTTGCAAGTAAAGACACCCAGTGTTTTTATCCGTCTCTTTTTCTGGTTTCTTTTTTTTTTTGGGGGGGGGGGGGGTGGGGGTTGCAAAACTCCAGGTACATACCAGGAAGTAGCGGTATTCAGGTGTGGTCGACCTGTTCAAATTGCTATTGTAGGTGTAGTGTGTGGCGTGTAGGTACGATGGGTGGGTAGATTCGGTATAGATGCCATCATTGGGAAATGCTTGTTGGGAAAGCTTGCGGTGTTGAGATCGACTCTAACATCCACACGTCAGTACGTAACTCTTCTCCCCCTTAAAGATTAAAATCCCACTCACCAGCCCCTCTAAGCCCTAACCCTCTACTCCTTCTCCCTCATCTCCTTCCCCACATACCCCTTCCTCTCCCCAATAATCCTATCAACAACAATCTTCCGTCCTTTAAGCGTGTACGTATGTTTCGGAGGTGGAGCTACAAAATCCTCCCAGTTGATTCCATTTATTGTATGCACTCCATTAACCCCATTTACCGTGTTCACTCCATTCACGCCGCTCACTGCGTTCACTTCATTCGCTGCGCTCGCGTCACGACGCCGGTGACCAGATGTACCCATTTCTGCATCAAAATCTGGAAGCGGATAAGGTTGGACACCGTAGGTTGGGTAGATTTCTGGGTAGGAGACTTTGTCGATGGCGAGGGTTGTGGTGGTGAGGAGGAGGGTGAAGGTGAGGGGGAGGGTGGTTGGTCTCATTGATGTGGTAGGTGTGTGGGTGTTGGGCTTGGTGTTGGTGGTGGGTTGGTAGTTGTTGAACAGTGTTGGAAGTGGTTGAACAGTGTTGGAAGTGGTTGTATTAGACGGCTTGGACTTGGTTGTTTGGTGTTGGACGAGGTTTGTGGAGGGTGAGGGGGATAGGGGGCTTTTATATGGTAAGAGCGAGAGGGATAGCGGGATGTGCGTTTATTGCGTGATTAACAGTTTGGCGGTTATAAAATGATTGTGCGCCACAATTCCTATTCATCAGGTAACTCCCGGGGTCTTTAGGGGTGGTTGATGGTGTAACGCTTAGGTCAGTGGAGATTGTTGAGTCATCTATGATGGGATTGTCCGTTTTAAATCCAAGGATATATGGGTCTGGAGTCGCGGCCTTCCAATCTGGTAATTATTATACAATCACATGCGGTGATTTGTCTCGATGGTGTCATTTTTAGGGTCTTCGAGGGTTCACTAGATGCGCCCTGGACCAAGTATAAGGCCGAAGC
The DNA here is from genome assembly GCF_003171515.1 of Pyrenophora tritici-repentis. Classification (NCBI taxonomy): domain Eukaryota; kingdom Fungi; phylum Ascomycota; class Dothideomycetes; order Pleosporales; family Pleosporaceae; genus Pyrenophora; species Pyrenophora tritici-repentis. The sequence goes on along the minus strand of NC_089392.1, from coordinate 156,158 downwards.
GCGGAGTTGCCATCTTGCCGGCCATGAGCAGGAACGATGAGTGTGTTTGTAGAGAACATGCTATGCGTTAGGTCAGTTTTGCTAGATGGTGTCTTTGAGCTGCTCGTAGAGCGTGTAGTAAGTGGATGAAATCCAAGCCATCATGCGGACAGTCGTAGCACTGCCAACGAGTGTCTCGTTTTCGCTCAAAGACTGTTACAACTTCTGAACCATTTTTTTGATAGACCCTTGCTGATTTTCAACAAATATTTGATAGGTAGTTAGATGCGATATCGACATCTTTGCAGGGCGGAACTTCTCCAATGCAAGTCGACTCTACACCACGAACCACACACCTCTCCCTCCTAATCACTCACCCATAAACACCTACAAATCTCTCAAAAAAGCACGCAGCCACACAATTTGCGATAGAATCTACGTTCGCAGGACGGTGAAATAACGGGTCAGGGTCCCACACCTTCTGCACCTGCATCATAATTACCTCATCTCTACCCACACATCTACCCTCTTCGTCCGCTTTTCTCAAAAAAAAACAGTTCACGAAGGCTGAGAGGTCGTCTTGATATCGCGAAGTTACGGCAACGTTGAAGTTATTCACGTGCAGCGGCAGTAATGTTGAGGCTCCTTACGTCGACGGGAGTAGGGGTACCATATTTCGACTGCAGGATATGTGTCTTCAGGAAGTGACGTCTGAATACCAATGGATTGCTTCTTGACACGTATTGGGGGAAGGAACGAAGTTATCGCGATGAAGATGCGTACAAGATTCAATCTCGTCGTCGCAATTATCCACTCCCCACTCCCCACACCATGCACCATCTCCCTCTCCTTCTCACCCACGCTTAGTCAACCAACCAATCATACCACATCACATACCCTTATCCCTCACTTCATCCTCTTCCTCTTTACTCCTTTATCTGCTGCAGGCAGACTAGTCAACAATAAATCAATCCATCAATCAATCACTCGGACGCCCAAAAAGACCTCAAATTAATCAATCAATCAATCACGACCCCAAAAAATCTGCAGGCGTGCGACTACGGATAAGAATCAAATTACACACATCATCATTCACACACGACCATAGGACACTGAAAACTATTTCACCTGTCCGATCCGTCAAAAAGTGGTCAGCCCAATTATGCTTCAATCTACTGTTTTCTCCTTCCCAAAAGCGGGAAACAGTTTTGACAAACGAGGCTGCGACCGGAATAATGAACGATACTTTCCCAATTATGTTTGACGACCAACCAATCCAGAGCCAAGCCTCTCCAGTCGAAATGCCTGATCAGGTCGGCACAACAGCCAGCAGCAAGAATCTAGCGTCTAAGCTTAACCCGCGACTCACCAAAGTCGTGCAACAAGAGCTTTCGAGCCACGCTTCTAGCTTCAGACTATCCATCTTGGAGTCGTTTGATACTTGTGCTCAACCTGACTTGACTACAAGATCCCTCTCATCCAAGGATGTCCAAGCAACTCCTTTGCGGTCCATCGATCCTCCGGCCTCCACTGCAACATGCACCTCACAAACTGCAAGAAATCCTCTTTCTCTTCTCCACCTAGATTCTCTTCCGACGACTCCAACGTCAAGCCTTGCGGTATGTCTATCTCTGCTATCCAATTCCCTAAATAGAACTTCGGTTAGCTTCAGACGGTACTTTGGGAGCGCAGTCTCACCTTCACCGTCGAAGAATTCTTTGCTCCGCGCTCCTCTCTCTAGCATATCCATCGGCGGCGGACCGAGCATGGCGACTAATTCCGCGAGATGAGCTCTGGTCAGGTATCGCTTTTCGGTTGGATCGATGCCGTAAAAGAGGTGTTTATCCTCATATAGGTCCCAAATCTGTGCACCTCGGTCAATGTCTGATTTCGCCTCAGGCTTAAGACGGTACATACCATCGCTCCAACGTTCCAGATATCAGCTGGATAACCCCATTCAGTCTTCAGAATAACCTCTGGACATCGGTAGACATCTGGTTGCGCGTCATGGATCTGAGGTTTGTCGCCACGAACTGCAGAGCCGAAGTCTCCAAGGACAACACGACCATACTCTTTCGGCAATCCAAACTGTCGTGTCGCATAGATTGGCTTGGCATCTACGACTTTTCGAGCCGAGGGACATGTCATTTCGGCGTCAACAAAGGCTTTCAAGATGCCCTGATCCTCGATTTCTATGAGGATGTTGTCGGATTTGATGTCTACATTCTTGTCAACAGAATTGCGGGAAGATATGTGTTAGGCCGTACCTGTATGTATGATCTTGGCTTCTGTGTGAAGGTAATCAAGTGCGAGGAACACTTGCGACAACCCAGCTTTTAGCAGCTCGTCCGTGAAGCGGTGCGCGGGGTTTCTGTTCAAGAGATCCCTGAAACTATCCCACATTGGTTTCTGGACAAGACATCGATGATCGCCACCTTGTTGGGGAATGGTAAACAAGTCGAGGGCTGTCCGGACGTGATTGTATCCTTGATGCGAAGCATTGCCTTTGCTTAAGATATTGTACATGTTGTACTCATCCTCATCCATTCCCTCTCTTGTGAAAACTTTCAACGTAGTATAGGCATGGCGGCTGGTTTGCTGTTAGTATAGGTAGTATAGTTACCGAATGCCAACTTGCTGTAGATCACGGGCCAGCCAAACAGTTGACGTAACACCGAAACCAAGTTTGCCTACTACTTGGTACTTCGACGCGAAGACATCTCCTATGTTGACAGGATAGTAGATGACCCTGTGAAACTCCTCAAGCTGTTCTTCCTCAAACAATACCCCGTCGCTGACGACTTTGAAATCAGATGTCGGAAATTTGAGTTGGGGCCATGGTTGCCTTCGAAAGAGCGACTTCGCGAGTTTAAACATAGATAAACTTGCAGAGAGCGTGTCCTAATAGCTCTTGATAGGTCTGAGGTGAATACTTTTTAGTAGCAGGTCATGGTGGTTAATGTTTAGATTGGGATGGCGGACAGACGAGGTAAGGTAAAAGGCATGGTGTCAGGGTTTGGTGATGGGACGATGCCTATCTGAGACTAGCGCTGTTTATGGTCATTCACCTACATAAACTTTCCATAGCGTCTACAATAGAACCTAAGTCAATCCTCAACTTCTTCCCTATGCGTACGGTTCACCCACTCCAACACATGGGCTTAGTAGAGTGCCCGTGCGCCCAATGAGCCAGTTCACCACCCACCCTCAAAACACACATATCATCACAACTTCAACGCGACATAACTACACCAATCTAGACATCATTGAGGCTGCAATCAAAGGAATCGAATCGCGTGAAACCAGCGCATCTTTCTTTCTCCTACCGCGAAGTTGCGAAACGGTTTAGTGTAAGTCGCGCAACTCTATCGCGATGGCTCTAAGCACAGACCACCTACCTCTCTTTTGCACCAAGGATACTATTGTCTAATGGCGGCGTGTACTATTTCGAGATGCAATCCATCAAAGCCGTGCTCTACGTTGCGAGACTAGATTGTAGGTGGCGCTTAACAGGCGGGTAGAGTCCCCACCCGGGTTGCGCACGTTCTCGGGCCGCGCACGCCGAACGCCAGAACACCAGACCACCCACAAACTTCAACACGTCGCAACTCCACCAATATGACCGCTATTGATAAAGCGATTAAATATTTAGAATCGCTAAAGCCAGGAGAACAATTTGTATACCAGAAAGTTGCCGACAAGTTTGGTTGTAGTCGCAGTGCGCTGTCCCGAAGATGGCGCGGCGTCTCACGCGACAAAACCACCAGTGATGGGATGAAGCAAGCTCTGCTACCACAACAAGAGCTAGAGCTTGTACAGTATATAGAGGAGCTCTATATATAAGGACTACCTCCTACGAGAGAGATGATCCAGACCTTTAGCTTAGAAATCTGTGGTGACCCAGTCTCAATGAGCTGGGTTGAGCGCTTCCTCCATCGAAACCAGGACCGTCTCATCTCTCGCTGGGCGCCGGCCCTCGACCGCGTACGTCAGCTGAGCCACCCCCGGCTGGCCCTCGACGGCACTTATTCTGCAGACACTGAGACACCACTCTATGATTCCGAATCTTGGCTGCCATATCCGGATGTCTAAAGAAAATCATGGTAGTGAGAATGTGCATCATTGTCACTGGAGGGTTAGCCTACCTTTGTTCACTGTACGAACCCATCTGCTATCATAACGAGCAGAAGTTTCCTCTGCATGACATAGTGAGCACACCGTTGCATGCCAAACCAATAGATAAATTGTGAATCAACATGCTTCGCTTCATTGTCATCGTGGGCCTGCTGCTGTTCGCACTAACTGCCAAGAAATTGGTCACATGGAGCAACCATATCTATACGGCTCGGAGCAGTGGCTTCGTGGTCCGCAAGTCACCGTGAGCTATCTCTTTCTTATGGTTTACTGAGACGATTTATTGACAGACACAGCGTGCATCTGATCGACCTGTGGTGGTTAGGATTGTATCCCAAGCTGGTGCCATGGCTCAACTACCTCTCTGCTGCGTGGACCAGCGGATGGCTGCCGTGAGAAACCTCCCTACTCTCCACACATGACCTACTAACAAAACCCCAGCCTGAGCAAAATCTTCCACCTTTGGCATGTCGGCCATGAACCCTTCGAGCAGCTGGGAAGCGACAACATTATGCTCTCCTCCCCCAACGGCAATATGCTTTGGAGCAGCGACCCAGAGACCATCAACCAGATCGCGAACCAGGCCAAGAACTTCCGCAAGCCTGTCGAGTACTTCAGCTTCTTCGACACGTACGGTCCCAACATGCAGACCTCCCTCGGCGACAACTGGAAGGCCCAGCGCAAGATGGTCGCCCCGGCCATTGGTTCTCACTCGAATGCCGCCATGTGGCAGTCCTCGCTGCTTCAGGCTGAAAGACTGACGGCGCTCATGACGGCGGATGGCCCCGTCATCAGCCATATGAAGGACCATATGTCGGAGATTTCACTGCACTGCATCGCACAGTGCTTCTTCAACAAGAACCTCGAGTACGAGACCATCAAGGAATTTCCCTCGCGCGAGCTGCCTGAGGGGCGATTCGGGTTCGTCGAGGCCATGTTCACTACCATTGACAAGCTCGGCATTATAGATTCGATCCCCAAGTCGTTGCGCGGTAAGCCCTTGTTTCACCTCTGAATGTTCCGGTCATGATATAACTCGTCTGATCTGTTTAGCGTACATCCCCTTGAAAAGCATCAAACGAGCTGACAAAGCCTACCATGATCTCCATAGTTATATAACGGAGATATGCGACGAGGCGCTCAAAAAGGATGCAACTGATCGGAAAGACACAGACATAAGCATCATGGGTGAGTTCATGATGCACAGCAAATAGCTGCACTTCGACTCACCATACTCAGATACCCTGATCGCCAGCACGCGGCCCGAGTCGGCTGAAAGGAATGGCAAAGTCCTGGACCGCGAGACGTTGACTGGCAATGTCTTCTTCTTCCTGCTCTCAGGTCACGGTACCGCAGGCAACACGCTGGGCTTCATGATGTTCCTCCTTGCCATCCGCCAGGACATCCAAGCGGATCTGCACGCCCACCTCGACGCTGAGCTCGGAGGCAAGCCCATAGACACCTGGTCCGTTACGGACGAGTTCATGCGACTCTACAACGGCTACACTGGCGCCGTGCTCAAGGAAGCCATGCGCCTGTACAACGTCGTCGAGTTCATCCCGCGACGGTGCACTGCTGAAGCATCTGTTACCGACCTCAACGGCAATCACTTCACTATCCCCCGCGATACGCTGTGTCTGCTCAACTTCACCGCCGCCTTCCGCCACCCCAGCATCTGGCCCGCGGGCCCCACCGCCAACGACCCCGCAACAGGTAAGTACCATCCGATGCTAGATTTCGATCCAAGCCGTTGGGACAGCTTTGCGGACAAGATCACCAAACCGTCCGAGGTTGGGCTGCGCACGTACTTCCCCTTCGGCCTCGGCGGGCGTGCGTGCCTGGGGAAGAGCCTCGGCTCTATCATGATGGTGGGCGTACTGGCGTATATTTTCACACACTTTAGCATTGAGCTGGTGCCGTCCCACGCGGTGGAGGAGGAGGCGACAAGGACGGGTGCGGACGAGAAGTGGGTCAAGGAGCGGACGCAGGAGCAGGCGTTGCAGATGCTGGTGGATGAGGTCGAGTGCAATTTGCTGATTGAGCTGCGCAAGGAACTGCCGGTACGGTTGGTGCCGCGGTTGGTGCCGCAGTTGGTGCCGCAGAAGGTGTAGGGGTACGGTGATGTGCTGTGGGAGCGCAGAGGGTCTTGGGGAATTGAGTGGATACTGTTTGTTGTAGAGTGAAAGTACACTTGAGTTTATATATTTCGAGTGCACGTGACGATAATTATCTCTCGTTATTTTATATATCGGGAATGCTTGTGTTACGCCCGCTGTTGTGGATCTGTCTAGTACCCTCGTGCACCAGCACAACACTAGGCTAGGCCGCCAGGGCATTAGGCTATTTGAATAAGCTCCTACCCCCGCTCCGACATTCGTCACATCCAAATTTGGAGAACTAGGTAGCACCAGACTTTGTTTTGTCCCATATTCTTCCGCCATGATTTCCATCTTCCAAGCGGCGTTGCTAGCCGTTGTGACCTACACTTCCTCGCAGATATTGATGTTGTGTTGGAATTTGGGCAAGCAGGTGCAGCAGGCTAGAGCCAGCGGGCTGCGGTACTGCCTTTCTCCGTACGTGGAACTTTGCAATGTGTAGTATTGTCTTGAACTTGAAAATGCTAACAGAGGTGGCAGAGTTCACGTCATGAACGTCGCGTACTGGTTTCTACTCACCCCGATCGTCGCCCTGGACGGTTCGATATCCATGAAAACTCTACAAAAATGGGCACCGTAAGCTTGATCAGTTGTATTCCTATCATCGTACAAGACGTACTGACCAGAATCTTCCCCCAGATGGACGGCCATCTTCCGCATCTGGCAAGCAGGTTACTCCATTTTCCGCGACCTCGGCACTGACTCCTTCTTCCTCTGCTCACCCTCCGGCCCCATGCTCATGACCTGTGACGTGCACCTCGTCAAGCAGGTGCTGATGCGCGCGCACGACTTTCACGCCCCCGTCGAGGTTCTCGGGCTCTACAACATCTACGGTCCGACGCTGGCCGCGAGCGAGGGCGAGCAGTGGCGCCTGTACCGGAGGATCACGACGCCCTTCTTCAATCAGAAGACGTACGGAAAAGTCTGGAAGGATAGTCTGGAGAAGACCGAGCGCCTGTCAGCACAGTGGAGCCATGGGAACGACGACGCGCAGATTGCGGATGTCAAGGAACAGCTCATGTCGAAGCTGAACCTGCGCATCATCGCTAAAATCTTCTACGACCAGGAGCTGCGGTACGATGCGGAAAATGCGATGAAGGACGTTGCGCCTGTGGGGCACGTGCTGACGTTCAGCGAGGCCATCAATGCCGTGCTGTCGAATCTTGCAACCGTTTTCAGCATACCCAAGTGGCTGCTAGGTGAGTGGGTCGGCCCTCATTGTAATATCGCTTGACCCCTGGCTAACGAAAGGTGTAGCCAGGTCGCCGTTTGAGTCGCACAAGAAGGCGTATCAGGGCTTCGTGGAATGGCAACAGTACATGCTTGAGATGCGGAACTCGGTGCAATCACGACTTGATTCGGCGAAACAGAAGGAAGAGCCTTATTTCCTAGGTAAGTTTCTAACGAGGCAGACTCGCTCTGCGTTATTGCACATGTATTGAGTTTTAACTCCTACTTCGGACGATACTGAGGAAACATCACAGAGTCCCTCGTCATCTCAAGCGACGCCGCGTCCAGCCGCGACGGCATCCGCCCCCTGACTGAAGCAGAGGTACTAGGCAACATGTTCTTCTACGTCATGGCTGGCTTTGACACCACCTCCACCACGCTCTCCTTCGTCTTTCTCCTTCTGGCCATCTACCCCTCCGCCCAAACCCTGCTACAGCAGGATCTCGACCGTGTCCTCGGCTCCAGAGCCACATCCGCGTGGGACGCCAACAAGGACGTTCCCGAACTCCTCAACGGCTACCTTGGCGCCGTTATCAGCGAGACCCTGCGTCTCTACCACCCCGTTGCGTGGTACGCCCGCAAGACGGTCCGCGACACAACCGTCACCACCGCCAGCGGCGCCATCTGTCGAATTCCAAAGGAAACCATCATTATTATCGACGTTGCAGCCATCGGGCGGCATCCCGGCTACTGGTCCCCTTCAACCTCCCCCGGAGATGACACCAGCATAGAACAGTCCCCCGCACGTGACTTCGATCCTGTCCGCTGGCTCAATCCCACCGATAATGCGGCCGCCTTCCCCTTTTCCGCCGGCCACCGCATGTGCCCTGGCAAGCGCTTTGCCGAGGTCGAGATGTGCGCCATCTTGGCGCGGGTCTTCAGCCAGTTTTCGCTGCGGCTTGAGGCGGACCCGGCGGATGTGCTGAAAGCGGAGGGACCGACGGGGCATGGGACGCCACAGTTGGAGGAGCTATCGAGGGAGCGGGCGATGAGGGCACTTTATGAGGGCATGGGGTTTGGGCATGGGATTTATCCAAAGGTGCATGTGCCGTTCAGGATTGTGCCGCGGGGCAAGGCAGGGTGAATGTCCCTCTCATTTCTACCGTTGGAAAGCTTGTTGGAAACCATGTCACGTTGTACAAGCAGGCGTCTGGACAGGACCAGCGTAACTGGTCTGATGATCCCCATGAAGTAATCTCTACACAACATTGTAACTTGACCATCCTGGCACGAGCGATTCGCGTGGCAAGGTACACACTAGATACACACTTAACACGGGCAGCGGGCAGTTGGATATGACATTACCCTGATGACATTGCATGCAGCTGCTACACTATTACAATAACCGAGTGCCTGTTGAAGAAGCAGCAAAGCGGCTAGTATGGGATGATCGACGCCTCCTAATCCTATCACACTTCCAACACATCCATGGGATTTCCGCTGCTTGATCATCACAGCAATGCTTAGGAATAGATTACTTCCACCTTGCGACAATCATATCCAGCTTCGCGCCCGGAGTCCTCTTTACTTCCTCAAGGGTGAAGTCCGAGTCTGCAGCCTTCAACAAGGCCTTCCAGTCATCCTCGTCGCGCTCCTGGGAGTTGGACGTGGCCAGCATAGTAATGTCCGAGTCCCTGTTCGTGTCAGTGGCACTCGCACAAGCAATGACTAGTCACGATGACAGTTTTATATGGCACCTACCTGTTCCACTTCTCCGCACGGAGGGGCAGTGTACAAGGTGCCTCGAGGCATCTCTCGCTGAACAAAAGGCGGGCACCTGGCTTCAGGGCGGGAATCAGCGCCTGAAGGATCTTGACACAGTATTTGTTGGACCAGTCGTGGAGGATCCAGCGGAAGTAGTAGATGTCAGCATTCTTGACAGGCTGCTCTTCGAAGAAGTCGTGGGCCTGGAACGTCACACGGTGTGACAGTTCGGGTGGCGATTTAGTCTTCGCATCTTCAATAACTTTGGGAAGGTCTTGAACCACGAATTGTAGGTCGGGGAATTCTTTTGCAAGAGCGATGCTCACAAGGCCGTGAGACCCACCAACGTCAACCACGGTGGCTTTGCCCAAAGAGGCCCAGTCATAGGCCTTGATGGCGTAGGAGGGTTCCAGGCCCGGGAACGTTTGAAGGAAGCTCATGGCATCTTTGAAGCGGCTCATGCGCTCAGGGTAGTCCTCGAAGAACTCGAACATAGTCTTGTCTGTGTCGTTGGCGAGTTGGAAACCTTGGTTACATTACACGTCAGTCAGTCCTTCAAGCAAGCTGGGAGCGCTACTGACGGAATGATTTGGCTCCTCGGAGTCTGGCCATTTAGCAATCGCATCAACCATCTACCATAGTCAGCATTTATCCTAGTGCCATATGTGCCCAAACCTACACGCATCTTGGCAGGTCCGACCTCATAAATTCCCATTGAGGCCCACGTTCCGAGAACGGGCATGACAGCAAGCGCTTTGGTGGCAGCAGTATGCTTTATGTGACCCGGCTGCGTCTCGCGGAAGAAGTGATCTGTTATGCCATGTTTCAGCAAGCGTGTAAGCTTCTGCTCTGGGACACCAGTCTTCTCGGCGAGCTCCTTGTAAGTGGTTCCTATCTCGAGGGGGACAAGGTTTTGGATGTTGTATTTGAGGATGGTCTTCAGGCCGACAGATGTGGCAAACTGTTCAGGTCAACAAACTGCCTAGCCACAACAAGGTCGCTCATTGCATACCGACTTAGCAACTATAGTTTGAATTGGCCCCTGATTGAGCCACCACAGCTCGTCCAAGGCTGCTGACAAGGCCTCTTGAGCTTCTGCAACGTCCGGTGGAAACGGATACATCAATGGGGCATCTTCGTCGAATGAAGGCGGAGGCATCTGGCTCTCTGTGAAGAACTTGTCGAGCTTGGTTGTCTGTGTCTCAATCTGCTTGGCGAGAGCAGCGATGCGGCTGGTCGACGTCATACTTGCAATATACCTGGAGCCAATGTTACTTGGACGACAAGGCTTGAAAGTTGAGCTTTGAGGAAACCAGAATGGGCGTATTTGTGCAAAGTGTGGTGTTTGCAGTCTTCGGAAGCAATCAAATAGATTCGTGTCTCGCCAGTAATGTCGCATAGCGGCACAGCTGGGTTGGTCGACAAATACTGTTTAGGCAGCAGAATGTGGCATGTAGTCATGCCTGCGAACTAGCCCGTACGCGGCCTAGCGTGGGATGTCTCTTGCATCCCACTGCTTCTCGGTTCCGGAGCAAGACGGGTTGTTACAGCTAGGCTACAAGTGGCCTGCTGCCAATCAGTATGCCAAGACGCTGTGCCGCTCTATCGGAGCCAGGGCTTCCTTGTCGTAGCTGAAGTCAGAGGGGCAATAATCTCGTTACGCGGCGATCTACAAGATAAATGCCAAATTTGGTGCACTAATACAAATAAAGAAATTCAGTACCATAGTTACGGTACAGTACTCACACGCTGCCATTCGGCTCCAGAAGCAGTCTATGACCGTCCTGTCGCTCCTTTTGCGTCTGCTTTGCACCTTATGTATTCAGGAACCCCGTCGGCGGATTTTCGACTGAATCTCTCAAACCTGCACCACTAACCATGTCTACAAAACCTATTCGTGTGTGGCTTGCGCGTGAGTCCACAATGACAGCAAGCTTTTGTCCAGCTAATGAAATCGCATCAGCACCGGGGCCTAATCCCTGGAAAGTGATTCTTATCCTAGAGGAATTACAAATTCCCTACGAGATCAAGTCCATCCCATTCCAGGATATCAAAGCCAAGCCTTTCATCGACCTCAACCCTAACGGTCGAGTTCCTGGTGAGCCATGGTCGTCCGGCAAAGCCCAACATACGACCACGTCGACTGACTTTGTGAAGCCATCGAAGACCCCAACACCGACCTAGTGCTGTGGGAGACCGGGGCTATAATCTTGTACATCGTCGAACAGTATGATGTAGGGAAGAAGCTTACATATGGGACTGTGCAAGAGAAGAGCCACGTCCAACAGTGGTTAATGTTCCAGGTCAGCGGTCAGGGACCGTACTATGGACAAGCTAGCTGGTAGGCCATGTCGAGGTGTACGCCGACAAAAGTACGAGCATTGGCCATTCAGCTTACACCGTGATAATCCAGGTTTCACGTGCTTCACAGCGAGAAGCTTCCGTCAGCTATCAATCGCTACGTTGAGGAGGCAAAACGTATCTGCGGTGTGCTTGAGCAGAGCCTGACAGACAGAGAATGGCTCGTGGGAGACAAGATGACCATTGCAGACCTTGCGTTTGTACCCTGGAACGATCGACTGGATGTCGTTTTGATGTGCCCGATAGAATCCAAATTCGACAGCTTCCCCCGAGTTAAGGATTGGCATGAGAGAATGATCGCTCGGCCGTCCTGGAAGAAGGCTATGGACATTAGAACCAAACTCATGGACGAACAGGGCCTGATGTGGAACGGAATGCCCGAAGACATTGCCAACATGGAGGAATACCAGGCCAAGATCAAAGGAGAGAAAGACGCGAAAGCAGAAGCAAAGGCATCTACATAATTCCGCAGCATAAATTTTACACTACGCACCTGTTCGGATCGTGGGCTGAGCCTATCCTCGTGGCTCTTTAGTCGCCTCTCATATGAAACTCGGCCGCAGTTTAAGCCCTTTAAGTCTCCATTGTAACGTCCAAGCGAATTGATTATCCTAAAATATGGAGATAGGCTCCTGATACTCGGACGGCTATATAATGTGGTGTAGCAGATAGTCACGTGCGTTCGGCGTTAGGTAATCGGGGCTAAGAACAAAGTACTTAAGGGGGGGCAGGATAAAAAGACGAGGACAGCCACTCGTTCACTAGACAATTTTATTTTCTTGTTCTCTAGTTACTCTCTACTAATTCTGGGTCGGCGGACTCTCTTCTAACTATTGAGCCATCCCTCTACCACAATACATTTGCAAGAGCTGATCTCTGTTGCTAGAACGTCTACATGAGACGAATTTAGTGGATTCGCGCGGCATGTAAGGAGTTCTACCAGGCTGAGCGAGTGCTGCTGCATAATAGACAATGTGATCTCTGTTATGTTGACAAGGAACATGCGCACGATATGTGTATGTCTTACAGGCCCATTTGAACCACTGGGTGTTTTTTTGGTTTTGCAGTAGAGTGCCACGACTATAGGCTGACCTGTTCATGGAGCCAATAGGTATACTCATTTTGGTTGGATGAACCTCTATTAGGGTGCTCCTAGCATCACTAAAGCAAACATGTCACGCGTCGTGTAATATTTGGATGTATCTAACGGGCTTCAAAAGACTGGCTTGGTTTGACTCTGAGGCTGTGTGTGTACCATGACGTCCTCACGGAGACTTGATTTATATAGGCTCTGGCTTCAGGGTTAGCTACTAATTCCATGTTAATTCAGCTTTTCACACTAAGTCTTTGAGCTGTTTACAGTGTCAATTTCCAGTCGCCTCTACCTCGATTGCCAAGATGGAAAGTATACGAATCTGTTCAATGGATATAGACCGACATGGGTGGACGCAGGAACTTTTCACGCTTGGTTTCCTATCATTTCGCCAATTTCGCACAGGGCTTGGGTATTCGTTGACAGAATTATCGATGAACTCGAAGAGCATCTCAATGGTCGGTACGGTATAACCAGATATCACATCGAGCGAACCTTCTATCTATTATTCGAGAGTCTTGGACCGTACGACAGGCGGTTGGTGCGGAAAACGCGAGTACGCCTGGCAAACTAGCTTCTGGTGCAGCTGCAAACAGAATTCCAAACCCACCTATGGACACACACAGACCTTCGGAACATATAACTGACGGTTGTGATCCTGGTGCAGTGATCGGAATGGTCTGGTCTGGTCTGGTCTGAGGGTACAGACCAGACCAGACCAGGTGCTTACATAAGGACCGGTCCGACCAGACCGGTCCGACCAACAAGACCGCCAAGAATGAGGCTGAAGCAAAGAAGGAAGCCGAGGAAATGTGTTTTACTACTGACTGTCAATCTAGTCGTCTTCGTTCTCACTATCCTCGATATCGCTGTTCCCCTCAGCTTGGGGCTTTCCATACCAGGCCCGGAGACACTCGCACGCTTCTATAATATCTGCCTTCAGCCTACCACGGCGATCGACGATAGTAAGCTTCGCGCTACTAAAAAGACGTTCGCATTCATCCGACATAGGCGAGATCGCAAACATGTCTAGAGCGAAGCGAGCGAGATCTCGTTGGGAGTCGTAGCGAGATAGCCAGTACGCAATAGCCTCATTGCAACCTGCCTCTTCGTTATGAAGCCGGTCAGTAGAGATGTATTGTTCATACAAATCAGTTGTAGAAACTGGAGCGTCTATTCGAATGCGCTTATGTTCCCGCTGGCGATCAAATGCTGGGTCAGGATCTCTCTCCTTCCTGGCTGGTGGTGGCAGCATCTCGACAGGGTACCTTCCCTTATACTCTGTCTCCCAGAGATGCTTCACCGCTAATTGTGCGTTTTCAAACCACCTCTTCTTCTCTTCGTCGCCATGAAGAACCCACTCTTGCCTGAACCATCCCCACTTGCGATATGGATCAAGGATTTGAGCCGCATAATATGCCGGTGGAAGGTCAGTATCTTCAGGGAATCGATTTTGCCAATTCAGCTGCTGATTGTTATAGTACTCAACGCACTTTAACCAAGCAGCATCAGCGCAGCCTTGAAGGTACTTCCATGTAAAGTTGTTATCGTCCTCAGTGTGGATGTCGTGGTAGTGATCCTTCGTCTCGCTTATCTCCCGGAGAAGGCAGTCCAAAGTTGAAAACCAGTCCGCAAGTGACGTCTTCTTACCTTCAGAAAGCAAAGTTGCAGCATAGAAGTCTTTGAGAGCGAGTTCAATCTTTTCAAGCTCAAACCAGTGCTGTCCATCAAGCTTAAAGTTCGCGATCCCTACGGAGCCCTTTCCAGGTACATGACGAGCCGAGAAGAGCTCTAAACGTTCTCGAACATTTAATGCACGTGTAATCGAATAAAACCATGAGTTCCAGCGGGTCGAGTTGTTCTGGATAAGCTCAAGCCCGTCGAATTGCGAAAGATCTCCGCCGATAATAATTGTAGCAAACTCCTCACGCCGTTGTGGAGTAAGCCTGATGTATCGCACCAGGTTGTGAAGACGACCCAAACATCCGAACTTCTTCCAGAGCTCTTCCACCTTCGTATAGTCGCCACGTTGATGATGCTTCTCCAGCTTCGCAAGATACTTCTCACAGTTTCGCCCCATAAGGAACGCCTGGCAACAGAGGTTGATGACATGGCCCAAGCAACGCAGCCGGCGATGACGACGTTGTTTTGACTTCATCCATGGGCAGAGATCCTTGAGTATAAACTCAACAGCGGTATCATTTGCCGAGGCATTATCCAGCATAAAGTATCCAATCTGATCTCCGCTAATGTCGTATTCTTCCAGCAATTCAAGGACCACCGATCCAAGATTCTCTCCAGTATGTTCGCCGTATATACGTCGCATACCTAAAGCGGTAACACGTCGCATGCCGGTAGTATCAATCCACATAGCGACGACGCCTAGGATAGCGTAAGGGTTTGGTGAAGTCCAGAGATCAAAGGAGATAGAGATCCTACTCCGTGAATGGTGTAGGTCCTCCCTAAGCTGTTGCTTCTTCGATATGAATGCATTCATTACCCAGCTTCGGATAGTCTTCGCAGCCTTCGGGAGGTGGTTGAGTAGTGCCGGATTTAAAAAGAGGAGTAGTTCACGAAAGTACTGGTTCTCTAATTGAAAGAAGGCGATATGGCAGTACACAATCCAACGAATTAGAAGCTCTTTAAACTTCTCTACTGACTCCTTCCAGAAAAAGATGCTGGAAGCAGCCCCATCCTTTT
The DNA here is from genome assembly GCF_003171515.1 of Pyrenophora tritici-repentis. NCBI lineage: Eukaryota > Fungi > Ascomycota > Dothideomycetes > Pleosporales > Pleosporaceae > Pyrenophora > Pyrenophora tritici-repentis. The sequence continues at coordinate 140,801 of NC_089392.1, read as the reverse complement.
GCTGGTCGATTATAGACTTCCGTACAGAACCCTTTCGCTTGATGCCACTCTGGGGATCAATCTGGTGCTTCTGTTCCAGGTGATTCCGGATCCTAGAAGTGCCATTGATGACAAACAACTCTTGCTTGCTCTTCCCAACCCTGCACTCATGGCAGTAATACACCTCTTTCTTATCGCTATCTCGAATGTATTGGAGTCCGTACTTCCAGATGTGTGATGTACCTTGACGGAAATCCTTCCTTGCAATTATTGCACGTTTCACGTACGTGATACCGCCCTGCACGAACTCATCTGGAGATTCGTGATATTGAATAGGAGTGGGTGATAGTATAGGGGTGGGTGATGACGTGGGGATAGGAGATGGAGTAAGAGACGTTAAATCTAGTCTTATAATATTCGATGGGGACGGTGAGGTTGGTGTTGAAGGCTCCATAACAATAGTATATAAGTAGGTTGTTAAGGACTTGATTGTTCTATGTAAGTAGAAGACTTACCTTGATCTTAATGACTCATATTGTGCTAAATTTTCTGGCTAGATTAGTCTAAGATCTAGTCACGTGGACCTATTTATAGCCGGACCGGTCCGATCATCTAGACCGGTCCGACCACGGTCTCAAAAAATCGCCAGACCAGACCAAGTCTTGGCGGTCTAGACCAGACCAAGACCAAGTCAGACCAGACCATTCCGATCACTGGATTATAGCTCCATAGTATCAAAGAATATATAATTAAATGTGATTTATTCATATAGCCGCTCAAGCTCACCATCTGTCCTCGATTGAGGGTGTTGTAGTATTCAGGGCGCCCACTGAGCACTTGGACGGCTACTAGCCTGCAGAGATGTCAACAAGCAAGTCAAGCTGGCTTGATTCTTATCGATTGCAGATCACAGACCATTCTCTGGGACGTGCCACTGTGCACGAGCCTCTATATTGTCTGTGATCTGCAATCGATAAGAATCAAGCCAGCTTGACTTGCTTGTTGACATCTCTGCTAGCCTGTGTTGGGATCGTCGGGATTGTTGGTCACAAAGATCTCGACATCTCGTATGCAGCACTCATGTGCGCGATCTCCTCGGCGGCTTTGTGATCGAGGTGTTGTTTAACGTTTTGTGCTGGCGTCAGCCACTCTCTGCTAGGCCGCTGTAAGCCTTCGCCGCGACATGCTTCCTGCTTGGCGACTGAAGAGTGAACGAATGCCGGTAAGACTCAATTATAATCTGCGGATGACTCGCCGATCAGCCAGTGTTGCCCTACCCTTATTCGTCCAATAACGGTCGCGCAGTTCATTGCGACGGGCGATACATCGAAGCGAGTTATATCGCTGCAATCCTCCAATGCCGGCTCAAGCACTTCGTCCGCCCAACTCGAGCAGGTTCAAGTCAAAGCAGGCAATGAGTACACCATAACACTTACACCTTGGCGTACTACACTGGAAAACCATCGATCATATGACTTTGACGAGAGCTCTACCGAGCTTTTCCACTTTTACCTCCCCGGCGAGATGCGAATACTTTGCGCCCATGGCAAAGAACGGAGTAGCCCTGTCGCTTGGGACTAGACCTCATAGAGTCGCCCATCTGTAGTAACTTGAAATAGTTCTTTAATCAATTCTCGAACAGCTTTGCAGAAAGAATGGGCATGAAGCGTGTGCTGTCACCATGTAGCAGCATAGCAGACGCTCTGCCGTCTAAGGCGGGAGCAGCTCGTATAGAATGACAGAAAGTTACAGGTGGATGTTCGCGTTGTCGACGTAGAAAGAATCTCATCTGCTGGCTATGAAGTCCATTCTCCGTTATTTTTCGGTAGATTGACTGCTTTCTTTGCGAGTAAGAGTTTAACGACGGTACTGTGCTTGCTTCTTGCTAAGTCTGATAACAACATTCTTAGAGTCGTCTTTTGAGTATGGGCCGACTCCACGGTTCGCGAGTCGTGTCTCGACCATCACGTGTCCTCTTTCTACCACAAAGGATAATGGTGTCCTCCTTTTGCAGTATTCCTTATTCACATTGTCTATATCGAGTCCGCGCGCTCACGCCCCCCTGATGGAATCTGCTTTTCTCTTCTCTGTTGCACGTATGATCGGCGTCCGCGTGTTCTGGGGTGGCCTGGCAATATTTCTAGCGAAACAGTAACAATCATCCATTAATAGGTGTGAGGAGATGTGAGCACACGAGAGCAGGCTTGGCGTGTAGTAAATTACGCACTTGAGAAGAAGTTACCATCCCGCGACAGTCATATGCCTGCGAATTTTTTCAAGGGAGCCTGACGCAACTGAGCGCTAAACTAACTGTGGCGGCTCATGCGATGGATAAATCAGCAGGTAGCAGTGGTATGTACTTACTTAGATTCCGGAGTTTCCGGGACGGATGACAGCTGTACCCGGGGCCGAAGGACAGCTGTGTCTGGGCCCGGACGACGTCTAAGCTACCGGTAGCTGACCGGGATGTTGATCACCCGGGGATATTGATCACTCACAAATCCCAGCACTCCCACACAAAACACGTGTTGTCTCTCTACACACTCAATCAAAATGGGCGACCGTGAAGCAGCTATACAAGCAGCTATCAGCGATATCGATGCTGGTGTTTTCCTAAGTTAGAGGGCGGCAGCAAAGGCGTACAACATCCCGCAATCCACAATCTCAACACACATACACAACAGACAAAGCAACCAAGCCAGCCACGTATACCAGCAGCGATTGACTCTAGAGCAGGAGGACTTCCTCGTACAATGGATACTCGAAGAAGACGCACGAGCTTTTCCTCCCTCCCACGCACGCGCACGAGAAATGGCGAACCGAATCCTCCGGATGAATGGAGACCACAGACCCGTAGGCAAGCATTGGATGGCTGCCTTCCTCAAGCGCAACCCACGCGTCGCATCTGTTGTAGGCCGAAAGATTAAAGCTGCTCGAGCTGAGGGAGCGACACTAGTACAGATACGCGCGTTCCTTGAGCTCTTTGAGAGGACTCGTACGAGGCTAGGTATGAGAGCTGAGGATATATAGAATATGGATAAGACTAGGAAGGCCTTAGGTGTATGTGCCAACACCAGAGTACTCGCATCTAGTCAGAAGAAGGAGGCTTACCATTAGTCTCTAGAGAACCGCGAGTGGGCGTCGGTAATCGAGTGCGTATTAGCTACGGGCAAGAAACTTCGCTGTTTAGTTATTTTTAAAGGGAAGAGCCTACAAAGCACTTAGTTCCTAGCAATAATTCCTAAGTAGCTTTACACAACGTTAAAGAATAGCTAGACATTAAATGCGATAGGAGTTGAGTGGTTAGAGCGGGTGTTTCTACCCAAGACAGCTCTACTAGATGATCGTTAGAGGATGCCAATCCTTAATAGCTATAGTAGCTATATAAGTCTAGATTTTCTATAGACTTGTAAACAGAATGAAGTCTATCTTCTATTTCTACCTGCGCACGCTTCTTATATCTTACAGCCTCTAGATCTCTCGGTTTTCTCGGTTGTAAAGAGATTTTACCGCCAGCAAATTTAGGCTCTGTCGTACCTTAACGACGCCGCACTAGTAAAGAAAGAGCGCTTTATTATAGCTTATTATCACGCAAGAGAGCGCGCTATTACTAAGAGAGTTATCTAGGCAGGATAGGCTACTGCAGGTATCTGCCTATTTAATATTAACTAGGTAGTCAATTCATCTTAAGTAACTTAACGGCCTATCACTCCACCGCGTTAGGATCAACCTCAATCTGTGATGGTTTTGGGCCGTTGCCCCGCACAGGCCACCTGCCAGATGCCTTAGCGTTGTTTTGATGTTCGCGCACGAGCCACCTGTTTGGTGGCCCATGCACACCCCCACTTAGATATATTCCGCGCAGAGCTTCTTACAAGCTCTGCACTGCAATTACTTTGTAATTCAACACAGTTTCAAATACCTGACCTATGTGAGACCCTTACACGTAATTGCAGTCACCGAACACTGGCCCAACGGTGCGCCTCACGAGAAGCGCCCCGTCGAACAAGTCATGAACCCTCTGGGGGCTCGTGACTCCCCTCACCCCGAGATCGTGGAACTCCTCACTGAGGAGACATCGCGCGATACTCGCCCCAGCACTACAGAACACCGAAATCCTGCCCTCGGCGTCCCTCGTTTCATGCGAGAGACGGCCGCAACCATGAACCGCTCCCGTATGGACGAGAGCCACGAGAACTCAGCCCCGAACAGCCTTCGCGTGCGACGGCGCCCACCTCCCAGACCAAAGAAACCCTAGAGCGTCGCGCCAGCGGCCTCCCCCGAGCACACGGCAAGAACAACCTCTTCGACAGGGACGTACGCATTCCAGGACGCTACCCCTCCCTCGGCCACACCGATAGTGTACAGCAGCCACTGGACATTTCCGACGACTCTGACGACGAGCTTCCGACCACAATCACTACGCGCAAGAAGGGCGTGGCCTTCATAGACCATCGCGCCGACTTGAGCAGCCCATTGGGCATACGCTACCCATTAATGAGCGAGCAACGCCGCTACTCGCGCCAGTCTCAGGCCGAAGTCGACACTGATTATTTTTCTGAAGCGTGGCTCTCACCTGGACCCGCCGCGTCCTTAGAACCCCTAGTTGAACACGCCTACGAGCGTGCGCAATTCGAGCGACAGCCCTCTACGTCCTACGTCATTCCTCGCGAGGATAACGTGACCACCTTCGACCTCTGGGAGAACGATGCGCAAGGCAACCCCCAACGCAAAGATTCTCTCCACACTACGCCTATCGGACATACGAATAATGACCAGTCTAAGGCGTTGAACAGACTATATGATCAAATCCGCGATATGTGGAGAGACCTCGGCAACGAGCGCAAACACAGCGATCAGTTAGGCGAACAGCTTCTCGCAAGAGACAAGGTCATCGAAAACCTCCACAGCAAGGATCAAGAAACCCAAGATATCCTTGAGGGTTACAAGGGCGACGTCGCTGACACACAGGCTGTCCTTAAGAACTGCCAGGACCAACTTCAGTCTTCCGTCGCTACAGTTGCACGCCTAACCGAGGAGCTCCGCGACGCGCGCGGAAGCGCTCACGAAGACTACCAGCAGGCCCAGAACCAGGCAGAGAACCTCGCCGCCCGCAAATCGGCCTACAAGGACAAATACCGACAGGAGCACGACGCCCACCGAGCCACATTAGAGAATATGAAGAAACTCCAGGCTAAGCTAAAACAGGCTACAGCCAAGGTTTCTAGGTCAGCCAGGCGCGGCCACACAGGCCCTTCCCCCCAGACTCATCGGACTCTGAAGGCGACGATGCCAACAGTCCTCTACCAGCCCTCTCTCGCCAAGGTCAGCGCGGCACTCAGTCTACGAAAAATCGATACTCCGATGACGAAGAGTACGATCACCGTCGCCACCCCCGCCCAAAGAAACCTGAACCTGAGGCATTCTCCGGTAATGGCACCACTTCCGCCGACTATCTTAAGTGGAAGATGGACGTCACCGATTGGTTTGCTGATTATCCCTACGAGTTCGCCTCAGAAACCAAGAAGCTTAGCTACATCCGCCAGAAGACCAAGGACAAGGCTTTCGGATGCCTCCAGCATGGGTACCTCGAACCTGGAGCTGAGTTCGCGCACAGTAACGAGGCTTGGTCTATCCTTGACTCTGTCTATAAGTCGCTGAACACTAGCATCGAAGCTCAGTCCTGGTATGAGAGCTTGAATTCCACTATGAAGCCCACAGAGTCTATGGGTGAGTACATCGCCCGCTTTAACGTCGGCACCTCGGCCCTTCGTTGGCCCGACACCCTCAAGATCCAGTTCATGCGCAACCGGCTGCCTGTATGGTGGCGCGACATGACCGCCATGAAAGTCTTAGAGTCTAGCCTCACCTACCTTGACTTCTGTCAAACCCTTCGTCTCCTCGAACAGTCCAACCCACAACGAGCCACTACAACTGGCAACCGTAGAGGAAATCAGAGTTTAGAAGGTGGCGGGGGCGGCGGAGCAGGCGGCAATAAGTCCACTCCCTCTAACGGACCCCGGAACGGTGGATCCAGCTCGGGATCTGGCCCCCGTGGCCGCTCTGACATCCAGGTCAAGGTCCTCCGTCACTTAAATCGTTGTTTCAACTGTCTTAAGAAGAATCACACCTTTAAGGCTACAGGAGGTTACTGCTCTAAGGAGCCGGTCGCCTCTTTTGACTCGTACCCCGAAGTTCAGGACGCTCTTGAGAAGGCTATTGCTAACAATGGCGTACCCGTCGGAGAGCCAGCCCGCCCTAAGGTCAAGGGCGCCGCAGCTAGCGTCACCTCCACCTCTCCCCAACCTTCGGAAAATGCTTAGTCCCTGGCGACAGTCGCCCCCAGGGACCTCCCCGGCATGAGAAGCCACCCCCAGTACAACCACCAGCACATCCCCTAATTCCCCCTGCCCCTTCTGTCGAAGACAGCGAAGAAGAAGAGGAGTTACATCCTAACCGCTTTGTCGACGATTCTTTGACCCTAGCCCTTTCCCCTACCGTAGAAGTCAGCTCTGACGATGAGTCCGACCCGGATCCAACACTCCAGGCAATTGCGAACCGTGTCAAGGCTCTAAAACAACAGAGCCAGACTGGATCCCGGATCACCGTCTCGGCCATTGCTGCCGCCGCTATACGCGGTGATAAGTATCAGCCTCTAGTAGGCCAGCAATTAGTCTTTAAAGGAATCATTTCTTCTCATCGCTCCTCTCCTCAACACGTCGAAATCATGGGTGACACTGGTTGTGCTTCTCTCTTCATTGATTCTTCTCATGCCCGCGCACATAAATACGACCTTATCTCTCTCTCCCAGCCTGCTACTCTAGAACTCGCTGATGGCTCTCTAGTGGCAGGCGTTACCCATATGGCCCGGGTAACTGTCACATTTGGCACCCACACCGAAGATGTCCTAGCCTATGTCACCAAACTCTCTGGTGTCCAAATGATCCTAGGAACGCCCTGGTTCCAAACCCATGAACCCCGAGTTAACTGGAAAGACATGTCTCTAAGTTTTGACTCGGAGCACTGTCTAATTAACTGTATCCACGACCACCGACCCTGTCACACTCAGAGCAGCCGGCACCACAAGCAACCTCTCCCCCAGGTCCCTGACCCTTGCCGGAAGGTTGCTCGTCACCCCAAAGCACCCCCACCAATTGATGTAGCTTTCATCTCTAGCCGCGTAGCCGCGGCAGCCGTCTGTCACGACCAGGACATTTGTATCACCTCTTACGATGAAATCGGCCGCATCGCCGAGCTATCCGACAAGGAATGGGAGGACACTCAGCACCTACGTGCTGCAGGAGCCAAAGTGCTCCCAGAGGATTACGAGAAGTTCCGCGACAAGATGGAACGTCCGCACATGACGAGACAAGAAATCCTCAAGCGATTACCTAAGGTCCTTCATCCCTTGTACCAAGGTTTTGACCCTAAAGAAGCGGACGAGCTCCCAGAGCTCCGGGGTAACCTTGACCACAAAATCGAACTTAAGCTCGACGATACTGGCCAGCCGCCTAAGCCGTCATTCCAGCGTCTACGCCCAATGTCCCGAGATGAAGCCCGAGCGGTGAAACTCTATGTGGACGACATGATCAAGAAAGGACACGTCGAACGCAGCACTTCCGCCTGGGCCGCACCCCTTCTTGTTGTGCGCAAGCCAGGTGGAGGCATCCGCATATGCGTCGACTATCGCGGTCTGAACGCCCACACTGTCAAGAACCGAAATGCCCCACCACTAATCCGGGACATGCTTGCTAAGCTCTCAAAATCGCGATACTTCTCCAAGGTAGATGTGATCGCCGCATTCAATAAGATACGCATCAAAGAAGAACATAAACACCTCTCCGCCTTCATCACGCCCTACGGACTGTACCAATACACTGTTATGCCCTTCGGCATGTGCAATAGCCCAGGAACCTTCCAAGCATACATTAACGACGTCCTACACGAATATCTCGATGAGTTCTGCATGGCTTACTTAGACGATGTAATTATCTTTAGTGAGACTCTTGATCAACACGAGAAGCACCTAGTACAGGTAGTCTCTCGGCTCGCAGACGCCGGATTGCCTATGGACATTCTTAAATCCGACTTCATAACGACAGAGGTTAAATTCCTCGGGCTTATCATCACCGCCGACGGTATTAAAATGGACCCAGACAAAGTCAGCGCCATTCAGGACTGGAAGCTTCCGCAATCTCTAAAAGATGTACAAGCCTTTTTAGGTTTTGCTAACTTCTACCGCCGATTTATACGCGGTTTCTCGGATATCGCAAAACCTTTAACGCATCTCACTAAGGGCGACCCTAAGCTATTCAAGATGACTAAAGAAGCTGAGCGCTCCTTCCTCGCACTGAAAGTCGCCTTCTGTAGCGACGTGGTGCTCGCCCACTTTGACCCCGACCTAAAGACTATCGTAGAAACTGACGCGTCTGACTATGTGTACGCAGCAGTGCTCTCCCAGGTCCAGCCAGACGGATCAGTCCGGCCGGTCGCCTATCTCTCAAAGAAGATGTCGCCCACAGAGTGTAATTACGAGATATACGACAAGGAGCTCCTCGCTATAGTCCGCGCCTTCGAGGAATGGAGGCCAGAACTCGCAGGAGTTCCTGAGGCGGTAGAAGTGCTAACAGACCATCGCGGGCTCGAATACTTCCGCTCTAAACGCAATCTCAATCGTCGACAAGCCCGCTGGGCTGAGTTCCTAGAGGAATTCGACTTTCGCATACAATACCGCCCTGGTAAACAGGGTACTAAACCCGACAGCCTTACCCGCCGGACAGGAGACTTGCCAGACTCAGTCACGGACGACCGGGTCCAGCACCAATGCCAGACTATCCTAGGTTCCAACCGATGGGGCGGCAGCTATGCCGCTGTACGCCTCGCCGGAGTATGCCTGGGCGACAATCCTTGCGACCTAGGCTCCGTCCTTACACTGATGCAAGAGAGCGGCGAAGGCGCTTCACTGTCCACCTCTACAATGTTGGTAGGGTTAGCCCGCTTCTCCCTAAAGGGCACCCATGACCCATATGACGACATCGAAGGAGCCGACGATCGCCCCCTCGACGATGTCCTCTTAGAACTCTGCCTTAGCGACCCACGCCTACGCGATGTAAAGACAGCCCTCGCTTCTAATGACCGCCGTATCCCACATTACCTCATAGCGGAAGGCATTCGGATGGAACTAGCCGACCTAGAAGCCAGCAACGACGGCAAGCTATTTATTGGCAACGGGCGTCTTGTCGTCCCCTTCAGTGAGAAACTCCGTACGAGGATTATCGCACACATCCACAATAGCCTACCGGGCGGCCACGGAGGTCGCACGACGACGTACCAACAAGTAAGCCAGTGGTACTACTGGCAGGGCATGACGAACACAATTGCGCGCTTTACCAACAACTGTCTAACCTGTAAACGCTCTAAGGTTAACCGCACCGCCAAACATAGTTTGCTTCACCCGCTGCCTGTCCCTACTCAGTACTGGGATGACATATCCATCGACTTCATCACCCCACTGCCTAAGTCAACCTGGTGTGGTCACTCTTACCAACACATCATGGTCGTGGTTGACCGTCTATCAAAAATGAAGAAGTTCATTGCAATGGAAAACCTAGAGGTGCCTACAGTCGTTGACAAGTTTATGGAATACATCTGGAAAGAGGAAGGATACCCAAGGACTCTTGTATCAGATCGGGGCCGCCAATTCACGTCACATTTCTGGAATCGCCTGTGTGCCCAGGTGGGAACGCACCCTAAACTCTCTACCTCCCATCACCCAGAAACCGACGGTCAGACCGAGAATGCAAACGCCGATCTCAAACAATACCTAAGGGCGTACGTTAACTACCTACAGACGGATTGGGCCCAGCTATTGCCTTTAGCAGAATTTGAAGCCAATTCGGCCATTAGCACAGCTACCGGGTTATCTCCGTTCCTCGCCACAAAGGGACGCCAACCGCGATCTGGACTGGAGCCCGCTCACCTTCTGCGCCCCCTTAACAACCACCCTACTATCGCCCAACAGCAACGGAACGCTGATGCCCTCGCCCAGCGCATTGACACAACGCGCACCTTCCTGCGACAACAAATCCTATGGGCTCAAGACAAGATGAAAGAGTTCGCAGACGCGAACCGATACCCAGCACCACGGTTCGACGTGGGTGACTGGGTGATGCTGAACGCCCGCCACATTAAAACCGAAAGACCAGTTAAGTCACTAGACCACAAGAATATAGGGCCATACCAGATCACTCGGGTCATTGACAACATGGCCTACGAACTAGACCTCCCTCCTCAGCTTAAAGCTATCTTCCCAGCCTTCCACCCATGGCTCCTACAACCGTACGAGGACGACGCCTTACCCGGACAACCTCGTCCAGGCGATGCCGCTCCCCCCGAAGTCCACCTTGGCAACGATGGAGTCACAGAATACGTGGTCTCCCAAGTCCTAGACTCTCGCATACGACGCAATCTCGTCGACCCTCACACAGGTGAGCGTGGATTGCTGCAATACAAGGTGGAATGGGTGGGCGACGATCAGTCAGAGCCATGGCAGCCCTACCATAACCTGCGCAGCTGTAAAGAGTCAGTCCAGGACTTTCACAGCCGCAACCCTGGCCGACCAGGACCACACGCCACATTTCATGACTACGATGACGACGGACAGCTCGCTATAGCCCTGCTCCAGCTACTAGATAGCAAGTACTCAAATAAGTTTGCGCCTCAGTCGGAACTTTGAGCGCTTTTCGGGGGGGACGTGTGATGGTTTTGGGCCGTTGCCCCGCACAGGCCACCTGCCAGATGCCTTAGCGTTGTTTTGATGTTCGCGCACGAGCCACCTGTTTGGTGGCCCATGCACACCCCCACTTAGATATATTCCGCGCAGAGCTTCTTACAAGCTCTGCACTGCAATTACTTTGTAATTCAACACAGTTTCAAATACCTGACCTATGTGAGACCCTTACACAATCTACTTAGAGTTATCTCTCTACCCCTTACAGACCTCGTGAGGTTTTTGTAGCGCAGCGGCAGCTTTATAAGGACGAAAGTCTTAGGCGAAAGACTTATTAATTTATTAAGAAAGTTAGCAAGGCACTTGCTATAGCAAATATACGCGTAGCACAGCTAGAAACAGAGAATAGAAGAATCTATAGTTAACTTAAGGCTCTTAAGCCTTGACAGCTACGAAAGAAGGTTCGTGTTAACCTAAATTAACGCTTTGTAGATGTAGATACAATTATGGTTGCTGTATAGGCCTCACAGCTTCTTTAGGCACAGCTACGCTGGCAAATGGGTCGGGGTGTGGTTGGGGTTGGGTTAGAAATTTTGCGACCCCAACCCAACCCCAACCCATTTGTCAGCGCCAAGCTTAGGGTTGGGTTGGGGTTGGGTTGGGGTCGCACGGACCATGGGTTAGGGTTGGGTTATAGTAAAAAAATTGCAAGATGTATAATATAGATTTCAATAAAAGAAAAGTTTATATAGTATCACAGTAGATTAACACAGTGTAGCATTAACTAGTTTCATTTATAATATACAGAGGCTTCGCCAGCTAGCATTTAAGCACGTGTATCTAGATATATCTTATAATCTAGAGAAAAGCTAGTAACTCGCGCGCAAAGTAGCGCCTAGCCAATTGAGAATCCTTCTCTTGAATAGTAACCCTCTTTGCGTGAATAGCATTGATGTTGCAGTCTATAAAAGTTATTAAATGAAAAATAGTATAGGGTAGATAGACTATACCCTCAAAATAACCAACTAAGAAAGCTTCTGTAGCTTCCTGAAGAGCTTCGATTGCAGATCGTTGAAAGCGGATATCGGCCTTGTGCACCTGTGCAAATTCGCGCACTACGCGGGAAAAGGGGAGTTTTCGCAAGAGTAGTTCAAAACCTCTCTGGTATCTCTTGATTTCCCGTAATGCGACAGCTAAGCTAAATTAGAAAATAGCTGTGATAAACGACTGTGATAACCTACTGCCGGCCTTAAACTTGCGCTTCTTCTTAACAGCTACAGGTGCCTTTCGCGTAGACTTTCCTGCTACTTGACGTCTAGCCTTACTAGCAAGGGCCTTCTGAGCCGGCTTGCCGCCAGTAACTGTCTTGCCATCAGGACCACCCCGGCCGGCTTTACCGGTGACCTTAGGCCGTGGTTTTGTCCTTGCCATTGCGTAGTAGAGTAGATGATGAACGTAGGCGACGTATGTGATTAATTACTGTGATAAATGTGGTCGACAATTAAGAAAGTAGTAGGCTGAAAGAGTTAGGTAGCTGGAAAGTTTGGGCGACGGCAATTTCCCGATTTCCGCACTAGTAAAGGCAGCAGCGCACGGACTGCATGACGTAATTTGCTGTTTCACGATCGCATACAACCATTTCTGTTGCAAAATCAGTAGCGAGCATATCATACAAACGTGTTAAACTGCTGTGATAAACGCCGAGCTCGCGCATGCGTACAGCCCAAAAATGAAGGAATCATCGATGTGTTGATCATTTTGGGTAATTTCCGCGTTTTCGCGCTAGCGCAGGCAGCAGCGCACGGACCATTTCTAGGTGAGCATAATGCTGTCTACCCATTTCTCCAGCCCCTGACGCCCAGTAACTCCCAACACCTAATAACTCTCTTTACTACATTGAAAACACCCCATTTACAACAGCGCATTATCACAGTCCCCGCCATGCCTGTCGCGAAAGAGCAAGTCGGCGACGTACCTGAAGGCCTAGTTCCAGCCATCAAACTTGAACCTCCGCCTGGGTTCGAACAAGATGAGTGGGAGCAGCTTACCGATGTAATAATCACAGCCATTTATCACAGCTTATGCTAATATAAGCAGGGATTTGCGTGTGAAGCTGACGAGATTGACGGTATCTTAGATCAAAGAGGTAGTGGGGGTTCACGAAAAGGCCGACCTATCAATTTGAGCGTCCCCTATACTGGCTCTCTGAGTGGTAGCGCCCGTGCTATTGCTCAACGTGAACGCAAAGCTCTTTTCGATAAAGAGGAGAAGGTACTTGAAAGCGTTAGAACAGCCGACCGCTCCGCGAAGTACCAACTGAAGAAATCGCTTTTGCAACAGCCTAAGTATAAATTAGCAAATAGTGCTAGACAGGCTAAGCTGCTAGAGAAAGAGTGGGATATACTTTCAGAGAAGCGGTTTACCCAGAAAAAGTCTGGTAAGTTATCACAGCTGTTTATCATAGACATCTGCTAATAGACTATCCCAAGTGGCGAAGGATATACTAGCAATACCAATTGCTCAGGTTGGGGTTGAAAGAGTTTTCAATGTTGCTAAGGATGTTATTGGTAGTCGGAGGCACCGACTATCTGCCCGGACAATACAGCAGATAATGGTTCTTAAGGATACAATATCTCAAGAGGAAGAACAGGGTCTAGACTACCTAGTTGCTCAATTAGGGGAGGATGGAGAGCCAATTGACGAGGTTAATGATCTTTTTGAGCTTCCAGCCTCGTTAGAGCATACCTTCGATATAGATGAGGAGAACCAGACTACAGAAGAAGAGTCGGAGGAAGAGGTCCAGGAGGAGCGTCAATTGCCACCTCGAAAGCGCCAGCGTCCTCAGCGCTACCGTGATAATTAGCTGTGTTAATATATCTCGTTTTATGTATCTACTATATCATCAACGTGTACACATTATCTTAATTAAGTGTTGTTCCGTTAAAGTACCCAAAAAATATAACCCAACCCCAACCCAACCCAACCCAACCCAAGCCCAACCCTACCACTTGGTCTGTGCGACCCCAGCCCAGCCCTAACCCATGGTCTGTGCGACCCCAACCCAACCCTAACCCATGGTCTGTGCGACCCCAACCCAACCCCAACCCAAGACTGGGTATACCCAACCCATTTGCCAGCGTAGGCACAGCGCGATGTTAATGCTAAGGAAAAGGCTGTAGAAAGAACAGCAGCTGAAATAGTAGCTTAAACGCTTAAGTCTATGTGTATAGAGTTGTCAGATCAGATAAGATATTGCACAAAAGTGATGGATGTTTATGATTTATTTGTTCTTGTCTCTGTTCTAAGGTGCGCGCTGAGAGTTTTGTTCTGCTAAGACGCTAACCCGTTATTAGCTAGCGGTGTCGGCACTTTCGGCTCGACACGCCTGCTATCTGACACACCCCCTCAGCTTGGAAGGCATATTGCAAGCTGCATAAACTGGTTGATCGATCCTACATAATGAGGCCTTCCAGTTGCTCTTGCACCTCCTTGAGCTCAATCTCTCTGAGCGGGGCTTCTTCGCGCTCGACGAGTCCCAGTTGATCAAGGAACCTGGCCCATTTATTGGCTGGCAGTGGCTTTGTGAACCCGTCTGCGATCATGTTGTCAGACGGCACATACTCTACCTTGATCACCTTTCGGGTAACCTCCTGTCGTAGCCAGTGATTGTGTATGTCAACGTGCCGAAGCTTTGTTTGCAATTTGGCAACGTCTTCATTTACTAGACGGATCGTCTGAGTATTGTCGCACTTGATTGTGATAATTGGATTGCTTAGCTTTACCTGAAGCTCTTTTAACAACCGCGACGTTAAGATTGCCTCCTTAGCAACTTGTGATAGGGCAAGCAGCTCTGCTTCTGTTGTTGATGTTGTCACAGTATCTTGCTTGCTTGCTCTCCAGGCGATGAGTCCTCCGAACAGCTTGATTGCGTATCCCTGCGAGCTTTTCCTGTCCAGTGTGTTGTCTGCAAACGACGCGTCACTTGCTACCTCGAGGCCATCGCCTCTACCGAGTTCGAGGGCTAGGGATTCTGTTTTCTTGAGATACAGGAGCACACGGTCTGCAGCGTCTTGGTGTTCTGTACTTGGATTGATTAGGAAGCGAGCAAGTCGTGATGTTGCAAAGGCTATGTCGGGTCTTGTTGTGACTGCAGCGAATAGAAGCGATCCAATCTTGCGTTGGTACTTGTTGACTTCAGCTGGTGCTGCGAGTCCTTCTCGTGGTCGGAGTTCGATGCCTGACATTGGCGTATCATGCCTTACATTTTGGTGGTTGATGAGTTGACTGATTTTGTCGACGTATGCAGCTTGAGATAGCTGTATGGTCTTCTGCTTGCGATTGCGCATAACCTCTACACCGAGAAACCACTGTAAGTTGTCTCCTCCCGTACAAGCGTATTTTTCTTGGATCCAGTTGATGGCCTTCATGGCCTCTGATTCTTGCTTTGAACGGTACGCAACGATGATGTCGTCCACATAGAAGAAGATGATAACTCCGTCTTTGATCATGCAGCATGGCTCCTGTGGTATTTGTTGAAACCCTATCGAAGCAAGAGTTGCGGTGAATTCTTTCTGCCACAGTAATGGTGAGATCCGGAGCCCGTAGAGTGCCTTTTGCACTTTGAGTAGAGTGCCAGGCTTCTGATATCCTTTTGGCATCCTCATGTATATTTCTCTGTCGATTGCAGCATGCACAAAAGCATTAGTGACGTCGTATTGTTTCAGCTCAAGATCGTATTTGGCGGCGATTGCCATAAGCATTCTGAATGAGCGTCCTGCCAATGTTGCTGCGTATGTGTCTTGGGAGGTGATGTTGCGTTGTTGGTCTCCCCTTACTACCAATCTTGCCTTGCATTTGATGAGGCGGTGATGCTTGTCGAGTTTGTAGGTGTATACCCACATACAGTCTAGGATCTGGTGCCCTGCTCGTTTGACTGGTGATGCTTGGACCTCAGTCCATGACTTCATTTGTTGGTGACTCCGAAGGTGTGTCTTTTCTGCTTCCTTGAACATTTCGTATAGTGGATGGTCTTCCAGCTTTGAGTATGCTGTTGGGAGTGGCGGTAGCTGGTTACGATGGGGCTTGATTCCCTTGGATAGTAGTCTCTTCACCTGAGCCTTGTCGATTGACTTTCCTTCGTGTTGACCAATGTGTCCTGATTCGGTGCCGGCCATGAATGCGGCTGCCCATGGACTGGTCATTGATGTTGATTGGTTGGACATGTTCGTCATATCCTCGTTGTTCACCTCTCCTTGAACTAGCAAGGCCACAGGTGGAGGAGTTGGTGGCGGGGTTAGATATGCCTCTACCACCTTCCTTCCTTGGTGGTATCTGGTTTTCTGAGTGCGCGGGCTCTCTTCCTGCGTCGTATCGTCCTCGTAGAACGTCTCGGTTTCTGCTTGTTGGCTCTGAGTACCTGGGAGTTCGACTGTTCTCACCCACGTTGCGATTTCCTCTAGGGTGTTGTGCATGAGATTGTCCATCAGGTCCTCAGTCTTGCCATTGAAGATTGTTTCTTCGTCAAACACTACGTCGCGAGTGCTGATTACCTTTGCCATAGATGGGATCCATATGCGGTAAATGTTCGTCGACTGGTATCCCACTAGGTATCCAATCCAGGCCTTCGGATCTAGTCTCTGTAGCCTGGACTTTCCTCTGTGGGTGTCGTCTGTCATTGCGAAAGCCTTACACCCATATGCTTTTAGGTGAGCTTGATTTGGTTTTCGAGGTCCGGTGACTATGCCGTTCATGGCAGCTGCGTGTGTATAGAATATTTCGTA
Source organism: Pyrenophora tritici-repentis (assembly GCF_003171515.1). NCBI lineage: Eukaryota > Fungi > Ascomycota > Dothideomycetes > Pleosporales > Pleosporaceae > Pyrenophora > Pyrenophora tritici-repentis. The sequence goes on along the minus strand of NC_089392.1, from coordinate 124,313 downwards.
TGGTGTCTTCCAATTGTTTGGGTAATTTGGCGTTCGATTGTATAGGTATACCGCCGCTCTGGTAGTTTCTGGCCAGAGTTCCCATGGAAGGTTTGCATCCAGTCGAATTGCGCGTGCCTTTTCTTTTATAACACCCCCTGAGCGCTCAGCTCCTCCGTTTTGAGCTTGAGTATCTGGAGCGGAGGGCTCGAGTTTGATTGATAGGGACGTGCACCATTTTTCGACCTCTTGTTTGACGGTAACGATCTCGTTGTCAGTCTCGATGACTTTGACTGTGATGTTGAATTGTTTCTTCATGAACTGGACGAAGAGGCCTAGGAGGCGAATGATTGAGCGAGCCGGTCTGTTGTCCTTGAAGTAGAAGTCCCATGTGTATCGGGACCGTCGGCAAGTGATCAGCATTTGGCTCTTCTCCTTGGTGAAACTGCCGTCCTCATACTCATGGAAGTCGATGGCTACCCTTTCACCTGGCCCTTCGTCGTTCAGTCTAGGCGTCCTGCGTATTTGTCGTTTCGATTTTGACCTGCCGCAGGCGTCACACTCCACGGTGGTGATGCCCTTGATCCTCACCCCCTCAGATTGCTGCACGAGGTGCTCGATCGCGGATGGCCCGGGATGTCCGAGTCGTTTGTGCCATAGTATGGCAGTAGCCTTTTGTGGTGATCGTTTGGCTCGATTCATACGCACATGAAAGGCTGAAGTTGATGTAGTAGGTGGCTCGATAACCCATTGCCCATAGTGTTCCGATAAGGTGGCAATGGTTGAACCATCCCATCGTCGTAGGCTTGTCGGGTCTCCTCGATTGTCCCACCATATACCTTGTCTTCGGAGCAGCCTGAATGATACGAGGCTGCAGAGGAAGTCTGGGCACCAGGCAACATTGCTTAGGTGTAGAATTTGTTTGCCCTGAGCCCCCTCTGCCGTCACCTTGACTGCTCCGTATCCTTGTATCCAAACCCTTGAGTTGCCAGCCCAAATGTAATCTCCCATCGCAGGCGGGCGTACGTCTTCGAGCCTTGAGAGGTTGTTGCAGATGTGCGTCGTCGAGCCAGAATCCAGGATGAATGCATCCTTTAATGGGTATCCTTGATTGCTCGCATTGAATGCCGCTTTCATCATGCCCTCGTCCAGCCTCGAGATCTCGCGTCCATCTAGTCAATCAGTGACTGAGTCCGGTGTTTGTGATGTCTTGATGTAGGGTGTAATCGATCGTGATGCCGTAGTTAGGCGTGGTCGCTTCGTTTCCAGGTTTGTTTCCTGTATTATTCTTTGTAAGTCTGCATCATGCTGAAGTTTGTACTGTACCAGCTTTGTGATGTGTTTGTTCGGTTTGAACCAATCTGGGGTCTCCAAAGTTGGGTTGACATAGTAGCAGCTACTGATGTCATGGCGTTGTTCACAAGCAGGACATATATCGCCAGCTTCTGCTGTATTCCTTTTCTGGAATTGCTTGGACTTGTTGCCAGGTGCATTCATTTTGCGTTTGTTTGTTTGCCTTTGGTTTCCCTGGCTAGGGTTGGTAGATGGCGCTCTAATTTGCACACTTGAGGCGTCCCCCTGTGTGTTCGAGTCGGATTCACCGCTCGCCGCGTAGGCTGCTTCACCCGTCATAAAGGCACTTCTTGATTTGCCTCGTGTTGGGTGAGCTAGGCTCATATGTTCGCGGAAGAGTTTCATCATCTGCCTTCTTTCTATATTGTTCCGGTCGCTTCCCGCTCCAGTGAATGTTGCCATCCATGCTGGGGCAATCTTAGAGACTGCTTTTAGGAAGTCGTCCACAACCAGCTTGCTTTGTATCACGTCCCCTATCTTTAGGGCTTCGGCGCGAGTTGCAGCTTGGTCGTATTCGCTGAGCCATGATTCCCAATTTTGCGGGCTTCTCATAGGTCTCAAGGAATCGTGGTACCTCTCTCGTACCCTTCTGATCTCATCGTCGAGGTCTACTCCAACTGCTACCTGGAGGTTTGTGATCCAGGTGCGGAGAGTTCCATGTTCCTCAAAGCAGCTCACTTGGAGGTGTGGGCTAACTGTTGCATTCAGGTGTCTGATCATTGCCGCAATGTTTGTGCGTTCGTCTCGATAGTTTCGTTCGCGTATTTTGTATGATTCAAAAACCATCTTGAATTCCCTTGAGTCCCCATCGTATGCCTCCTTCCCCTCCGCTGAGAGTTCTGAGTATCGAGCTGGTATGGCTGGAGTTTGAACAGCAGGGTTGACTATGTCAACTGTATCTTGTGTAGGCGCTCGGGCATTGGCTCTCGCGGTTCGTGTAGAGGAGGATGGAGCTGATGATGTATTTCTCAGAGCAGCGGCTGGTTCATAGTCGGATACGAGTGGAGGAGAGGTTCGGTCGGCTTTGTACGAGGCTGTGTGTTGCCCGCTGGATCTACAATGTCCCAGATCTCTAGGGCTTCGCATTGCATCTTGATTTGGCGGTACCAGGGGATCCATTTGCTCGAGTCGGTTAGGATAACTGTCGCGTCCCTCTGGTTCTGGTTTATCGTCATTATTGCGTGTTCGTTGCTCTTTATAGAGGCAGTGAGACTCTTAATTGTCAGATCAGATAAGATATTGCACAAAAGTGATGGATGTTTATGATTTATTTGTTCTTGTCTCTGTTCTAAGGTGCGCGCTGAGAGTTTTGTTCTGCTAAGACGCTAACCCGTTATTAGCTAGCGGTGTCGGCACTTTCGGCTCGACACGCCTGCTATCTGACAAGAGTGGCAATTGTAACTACGTTGAGAGAATAAACACGTGTTTTGTGTGGGAATGCTGGAATTTGTGAGTGATCAATATCCCCGGGTGATCAACATCCCGGTCAGCTAGCTTAGTCCGTGGCGCAATTGGAAGAGGTGCGAGAAATTTCCGGGTCGGAGCTTATTTATCCGTTTTACGCGTTTGGACCGGCCAAGCCATTGTGCCAAGGCCATCGCGGCAACGTCAAAAACCACATCATACCGGCAAGCTCGGTACAAAGACGAGAACTTCACTCTTGAATTGAGGTTGATGAACATATGTTTCGTCAATCCGCACACATAGTCTCCCCTCACCGCCTCTCTTCTCGATGACTGCACGACCGTGCTGTTTGCGCACCAATAGACTTTTACGTCCGCTTGGGATCGATGCGTTCCCTGTGGAATTCAGCTGGCAACTAACAGCAAAGGAAGATGTTTGCAACATCACTCAGTCCTTCTACGAACTTCAAGTTTCCACATCTTTATCTTTCGAATCTGAAGCTATCGTTTGGGACAGCGGGAAGATAGCTACAAGCAAAAAACCGTCACTTACCGCCATCTATGCGGGAGACAGTGTGAAAAGTCGCACTCGGTACTATTGGCGCCTCCGCGTATGGGACCAATTCGAAGAGACCAGTGACGACACTTGGGATACGGCCGAGCAAGCATGGTTCGAAACAGGGCTGCTGCAGCCATCGGACTGGAAAGCGTCCTGGATTGGTGCTCCTGCGATGAAAACGACTGAGATTTCAGCGAAAGATGACAGAGTCATATATCTCTCCCGTAACTTGCAGCTTGCGCAAACGCCAGTACGTGTACGAGCTTACGCGACAGCTTGTGGATGGTACAAGCTTTTCGTCAATGAACACAATGTCACTGGTACGGCGTTGGTGCCACGCTGGACGCCTTTCGATCAGTTCACTGAATACCAGACTTATGATATTGCTGATTATTTGAAGACTGGCGAGAACGTGATTAGTGTCGTTGTTGCAGATGGGCGGTTCAAAGGACAGATAGGCGCTACTGAAGGACGCTGTCGATACGGAGATCGGCTTTCTGCACTTGTACAGCTCGAGGTGAACACAGATGATGGAAGCACTGTCACATTCTGTACAGACGAGACATGGAGGTCTGTGAAGGGTCCCATTGTTCGATCAGACCCCGTATGGGGTGAACATACCGACTTTCGAATCTCTGTCGAATGGCTGGGGAAGTGTGATACTCTGTCTTCTAACCTTGCCGAGAAAGTCACAGTTTTGACCAAGAAACTCATCGCAGAAGAAGTCGAACGCGTTGAAGAGGTGATGCGCTTGTCACCCAAGGATGTCCTTCGTGCACCTTCAGGAGTGCAAATAGTCGACTTCGGTCAAAACTTTGCCGGAATCATGGCAATCAAGCTCCGCGGCCGGGCAGGCTCCAAAGTCACCATGACATATAGCGAGGTCTTGTCCAGCAATGGAGAGCTTAACATTGATTATCTGAAGCTTCCCGTCCTTCCGCACATCGTACAACGGGACGTCGTAACTCTTGGAGACGATGCAGCTGAGTTTCAGCCATGGTTCACCATCCATGGATTTCGATACGCAGAAGTTCAAGGCTTGGATTACGATCTCAGTCCCTCTGACATCCAAGGAATCGTCCTGGCTTCCAACTTCCCAAACACCGGATCCTTCACCTGCTCGGACGCCCGCCTTAACAAACTCTATCAGAACATTGTTTGGGGTGCACGCAGCAATTTTACCGACATACCAACCGACTGTCCAACTCGAGAGCGAATGGGTTGGACAGGAGATATTCAAGTATTTTCTCCTACTGCTACCTTGCTATTCGACAGTCAGAATTTCCTGCGTCGATTCTTGCGTTGCGTCGCTGCGGAGCAAAATGCCGACGGCACCATCAACCCATACATCCCCAGCGGTGAATCAGAGTTTAGTAATGGCCAGGTGTCGCTCATGTCGAAGATGATGAGGATAACTTCGGGATCAACTGGATGGGGCGATGCTTCTACAATGGTACCTTGGACTCTGTACATGTACTACAATGATGAAGTAGTCCTCTCGCGACAGTACGATAGTATGAAGAGATGGGTGAATAGCTTGGCAGGTCGAGCACGGGACAAGATGAGCTGGGGAAGATGGCTTTTCAACAAATTCGGTGCTGGATGTGGTGACCTTGAGCACTACATCGTGGATACCGGTTTCAGCTATGGTGAATGGCTTCGGGCTGGAAGCGGGTTTCTCACACTGGTCAAGGAGGTTCTGTTCCCGAGCGCCGCTGTTTCTACCGCTTACTTGGCCAACTCATCGCGTCTGCTATCCAACATCGCTAAGATCCTTGGCAAACAGGACGATGCAGACCACTATCTCGCACTCTCGCAGAAAACATCCGAAGCGTGGCGCTCTGCGTTCGTCCGACGAGGCGGTTCCCGCATTGCAGGAGACTTCCAAGACGATTACGTCCGCGCCCTCGCCTTCAATCTCGTCGAGCCAGAGCAAAAGCCAGCAGCTTTGGAGCGCCTCGTAGAGCTGATAACGCAAGCCGGCTACCATCTGCAAACAGGCTTCATGAGCACCGGACTGCTGCTCCCTACACTTGCAGAACACGGCAGGTCAGACATCGCGTACCGCCTCCTGATGCAAGACACGGTGCCATCGTGGCTCTATCCTGTGTCAAAGGGCGCAACGACTCTGTGGGAGACCTGGGAAGGTTACGACGGCAAAGGCAATGCGAAGATGTCGCACAACCACTATGCATTCGGCAGTGTGGCACAATGGTTGCATGAGAGGGTTGCCGGTATGAAGGCAGTCGAGCCGGGGTACAGGAAGATCAGGGTGGAGCCTTTGATCGGAGGCGGATTAACTCATGCTGAGGCTTCTTTGAAGACGCCATTGGGCTTCGCGAAGAGTTCCTGGAGCCTGAATAGGGAGACAGGCATGGTGAGGCTTGAGATTGTGATTCCGCCTTGTGCCACAGCTGAGGTGGTGTTGGCCGGCTCTAAGATTGAAACTATAGAGTCCGGACAACACTCCTTTCAATACAAGTTAGACTAGGGGAGTAGAAGATAGGAATAGAAGATAAATAAGGGCCTAAGTAAGGAATCTAAGAGAGACTGCCCTAAGTAATAAATCTAATTTAATAATTTAATTTTCGATTACTTGAACTATTGTCGAAGTATCTTCGCAAGGACTGCATACAATCTATTTACATTGTTATCTTCAGCGGATTTGCTTCTCCATGCCACAATACCGTCTGGCCTTACTAGGACAGCCCCTTTGCCTTCCACTCCTGAAAGCTGACCCCATTTTCCATCAATATCTTCCAGCTTTTTACCATCAATAGGAACAACGTGAATCAATTCATGTTCAACTCGGCTCCAGGCAGTAAGGTCTGCCGTAAAGAGAACGAACCGGTCCAAGCACAGAAGATCACGGGACGAGACAACAACATGACCTTCTTTCCTAAACCACATGTGGGGAAAGTGATGCCCAGGTATTGTTGAAGGGTGGTATTCCGTAGTGTTCAGCTTTCCATCACTGTCTAGTTGGCCATCGTGAAAGTTATCCCGACCCTCATTATTGATATCAGCAGTTGGGTAAAACCAGCCAATCTCTGTCCCCAGTGCCTTGAACTCGCTATCGAGGACTGATTGTGCTCTCTGCACATCTGCATGCACTTGAGAATGACATGAATGACTTTCGTCGACCAGTGCTTGAATCGCACTTTTATTCTCGGCGACTGAAGTGTCTCTGCCGATCCCCAAAGCCTTGTCCATAATCATATTGTGACTCTGCATATTGACCAGGCTCGATTGCGCTACTCTTTCTCCAATTGGGCGACGTTCTTCATCGTAGGTGTCGAGAAAGTCGCTTTTCCCAAGCTTGTCCTGAAGCATCAAGGCTAGTTTCCAAACAAGGTTATTGGCATCTTGGATACCGGTGTTGAGTCCGAGAGCACCCCAAGGCGGGAGTCACATCCACCATCGATCAAACCCCGCATATGGATCTGCTCAGCATATATATCATCTTGATAGTGTTGTTTCACAAATTATCTACATCGGCAACTCGGCCATTCTTGAACAGTTTTTATTTTCCATTTGAATTGTTGCAGTGGACTCAAGCATGTACCGAATCGGAAGCACTCTTGTTCTACATACTGATGCGACTCCGCCGGATGACCCTAAAGCTCGATACGGGGGCCTAAACCCACGTACGGTTGTGCTCCCGGTTGGTTACAAAAAAGACCCTGGCTGCAGAGCATGGGAAACGGAAGCCGTGTTTGAACAGGATATCCCAATCCCCTTACGCGATGGAGTCGTTATACGCGCAGATGTATTCCGCCCGGCCGATATGTCTCTGGTACCCGCCATCGTGCATTATTCGCCATATGGAAAATCCGGCACAGGTTAGTTGACCATAGCCCTTCTCCGCGCGTAAAACCTTTCAATGCTTATGAGGATATGGCCTCCTTCTCGCTCATGTGATTCCCTAGTTTGTTGAGCCCTAAGACGCATCCATGTTATGCACAGTCCGCAACAATCAATTAAGTGGGTCCTAGAAGGTTCAGATTGGATTGATTGATTACCGCTTTAAGCCTAGTAGTTACCTATAGGAGTTTAAGCCCTACCTAGATAGGTAAGTGGGTCTAGGAGAGTGACCGGATTGAATTGATTGTTGCGGAGTCTAATGTTATGGACCTCAGCTTACATACGAAAAGGGCTCTTCGACCTTGACCTTATCCCGGGTCGAGCTGGAATACCGCGAAGCGCAGTGTCTGGCTTTCAAAGCTTCGAGGCTTTCGATCCTGCCGAGTGGGTAGCACATGGCTACGCAGTAGTCAATGTCGATGCAAGGGGCGTTTTTGGTCCGTGAACTGTTGCATGTCTGCAAGCTGGTACATACGCTAATTTCGGAATAGGCTCCCAGGGTGACTCTAGGTAGGGTTTATTATCCCAATTTTCACGCTCGCGTTGATTTTCTAGGTTCTTAGGGACAGCGGAAGGTCGTGATGGCCACGATGCTATTGAGCACATATCTCAGCTCCCGTGGTGCACTGGCAAAGTCGCGTTAGCTGGTAACTCTTGGCTTGCAATGACGCAGTGGTTCATTGCAGCTGAGCGACCAGCTCACCTAACGTGTATAATGCCTCTCGAAGGTTGCAGTGATGCCTATCGAGAAACCCTGTGTCGAGGTGGTGTTCCATCGCATGGATTCTTTGGTTTCATCTCTCCTTTTCTTTATGGTAAGCAGTCTGCAAACTTTGTACCTCACTCAAAACAATGCTGAATAGACATTAGGAAGCCAACAGCGTGAAGACGTCATCGCTATGTTGCAAAAATATCCTGTCATGAATGAGTACTGGCAGGACAAGCGTGCAGACATAAGTTCCATTCGATGCCCTGCTTATGTTCTAGCCAGCATTTCGACTGGCCTACACACAGTTGGGTCTCTCCGAGGGTTTGAGGATATTCCGCACGACAAGAAATGGTATGCAGTAGCGGCTGTGTAGTCCTCTTAGTCAAGTACAAACACTGATATAGCTTTAGGCTACGATTACATTCTACACAGGAGTGGCATGATCTGTATCAGAAACACTCGGTCGCCGACTTCAAAAAGTTCCTTGACTTCTATTTGAAGGGAGAAAACAACGGATGGGAGCAGACTGCCCGAGCGCGTATTTCTGTCATTAGCTATAACCAGACTCCGCAACAATCAATCGATCGACATGATTGATTCCTATATAGGTTAAAGAGTTACTTTATTAGGCAGCCTTTAACCTAGATAGGAATCAATCATGCCGATCCGATTGATTGTTGCGGAGTCTGGCTATAACAACCAGAGATGTCAACAAGCAAGTCAAGCTGGCTTGATTCTTATCGATTGCAGATCACAGACCATTCTCTGGGACGTGCCACTGTGCACGAGCCTCTATATTGTCTGTGATCTGCAATCGATAAGAATCAAGCCAGCTTGACTTGCTTGTTGACATCTCTGCTGAGTTGTGACAACATGATGCTGTATTCTCGTTGGCTACTGAATGGTCGGAACAACGCGTAATTTGTGCCTGAGAGCAATCATCAGGGAGATACGAACGTTTTGATGATGCCTACACGCCCCGGTAGTTAGATCTCCTAGTCCGAAGGTCACGTCTTGCTTCTGTCATCTCTTCGCCAATTAGATTTCAGATCGAACAAAGAGCTGTCAATCCAGCAAATCAAAGATAGGTGGCAAAGAACATGACTCTTGGACTACTCGGGCGCATGAGTAGCTTCTGCCTGATCCTTTAGTCAACAACCAACGCTATCCCCAGTCCACGTTCGGCGGCATAAAATTCCAGGCAACATAGAAATATCAATACTGATATTACCATAGACTTCCAGCTAATAATGGGTCACGGGGGTAGCGGTCAGGGACTAGCGAGTGGTGTTCGAACTGGTGACGACACTACGTGACCCGTTATTCACTGGAAAGCCTGTGCTAGTAACGCAATCCGCCTCTCCCATACAAATTTAGGCGAGGCTAGGGGATCCTAAAGCCTTTGCTCTTTTACGGATAAGCAAAGGAGGGAAAGGTCTTCCAGGAACGACTGATATGGTTTTAGTTATCTATTCAATTCTCTGCGCAGGAGCTAAATAAATAGAGCTGTCGGATCGTGAGTATCGGTAAGGACGTCGGCTGCTCAACACTTCGGCCCGACTTCGGCACAACTTGCGCTGAGCTTAGGTGTACCTTCGTAGAACCTATGTTCGTAGATAATCAATACCAATACTAGTTACCAGAAGAACCTCGTTGTTGTTATTCACCCGTACGATCGTACAAGGCCTACCAACAAGAGCTAAATTTAACTAAAATGACTAGAACTGAATCCAACTGAAAGGCCAAGCTACAAACAACCAAAATACCTTGAAAATTCTAAGTAGTGCATTCGATATCAGTTGGGGATGCAGTCGTAGAAACAACCAAGTCATACAAATACAGGCTTTGAGAATGGGCTTTAAGTCTTGCCTTCCCAGATGTATCCTTCAGAACTGTAAATGCAGCTTGACCACTGCCACAACGGTTAGTTCTGGTATCAGAATTAGAATTCAAGATGTGAGACAAATACTTACTACGCTTGTGAACAGTTACCCGGCGTGTAGGTTGTCTGAATTACGATATCTGCAACAATAGTTTTGTTATCTGCCGTTTCGTCTCGGACCGAAGTTCCGTTGATAAGGTGCTAGAGAAAGGTGTTAGAAATCGCTTCAACATATTGCAGCAGCATTGAAAGAAATCAACTTTACGTACCCACCAGGCCTTGTTCCCATCTTTTGGAAGAAGGTTTTGCTTCACGGCCAGCATCTTCGTATAGCCCTGATAGCTGTTTCCTGCAATACGCAATGTGCCATCGGTAGTCCAGAAATTTGTAAATGTGTCTGCAGCGGCCTTGTCTTCAGATGTCTTGTAGTATCTAGTCGTGTCAATATTTGCGTCAAGCAAGATATTTATCATTTGGTACACACTCTTCAACAAAGTATTTAAATGCAGCATCCACACCACTTCCGGCTTTGTAATGAGTCATGCTAACCGCAAAAGTTACAGGAACTAATGCAAAAAGCAATGTGAACGAAGCCATAGAACTATGCATTTTGATATTGTATAGCGTTGTCGATTTAACGAAGGAAGGTAGTAAAACAAGTGTAGTAATAAGCTTTTAGACGAGAATGGAAAGGTAGCCAAAGACAACTAATGATGTACAGGATTCGTTGACCGCAAGACGATATATATATGAGCATGAAGCGATAGAAGGAAAAAGTCCGTCACACATTTAAATCAAGACCCCTTGCCAAGATGTCTCATAGTTACGGTACCTACCAGGTTTTGTCTACGGACGAACTACTTATTAGCATGGATTTAGAGACGCCGACGCCAAGATCACTAAAACCCGCATGAAAAACTCACGGCTCTAAAGATCTCATTTAAAGAAACTCTATGCTATGAGACAATTTCCGTCAAAAATGTCGATGCTTTGCTTTGTTGGCATGAAGTTACACCGCCCTTTGTAGCGATTCGTGTTGTCCTCCGAAAGATGGCCGCGCAAAAGACGGCCCTAACGTGTTCGCCGGCCCGACGAGCCACATCGGCCAACGAGCCACCCCAACATCAGACGCATATGCAACCCACCGTTTTTCACACTAAACTTCTTAACTACTATAAGCCCTGTTAATAATATAATCAATACAATTAAATCTCGTAAACCTAGCACTTTATTTTTATATTATAATTATTGGAACGAGGTCCCTCCAGTAATATGACTACCACAGGTTACCAAGTGAGAGGGACAAGGCAGGGTGGTTGCAACGTATTGTATTGACTGTCGTGTTGTCCAGTGTCACAGACTTAGGCTGTTGTGGTGGGTGCTATTGCCCACCGGGCAGTGCCTGCCACACCAGCATATCATGTGACTCTCAAGCACCTTCTACCCTGGACTGAACCCAGATATTCTCAACAGATACAAGTAATACTTTAAGCTACTTTATTTTAAAATAACTAAAAGATTACAATATTACACCTAACCCTAACCCATTTACCAGTGTACGCGCACAGGCACAGTACTAGCTTAATTATCTAACACTCCGTACAAATACGGCCAAACAGACATAGCTATTCCTCTACCCTTATTATCTATAAAAAAGACTAAACTCGGCTTCTTTCAACAGATCGAGCTACTACTAGTATTTGTAGCTGCTAATGCCCTGCTTGCCTTTAAATAACCCATTACCCTGTTTCCAAGCCTATTTAGGGGATCGTTTCGAAACTAACACAGATCCTTAAAAATTGTTCATGCTCAAATTCGTCCGTTCTAGCGCTATGCACCTGCCACCACATCCCCATGCTCCGGAGAGCCATCGGAGACGGACCGAAAGAAGGATAATTGCGGCAGGGAACGGGAACGTCTAGAGACATCTAGCGCTAATTAAAATCGGATAGTTAGCTGTAAGCGGTTTGCATTCACGGGATTTTAATCATGTAATGAACAACAACGCTTAGAAATATATCAAGAGAGTAAATTGACTGAATTGCGCCTAACTGATAATTGGGTTTCACAATTGTTAAGGTGACAAATAATGTGTAATGCGTTCTGCTGACGAGTAACATGAAAATGCAAAATCGGGCCGTGCTGAGCGTTAGACAGGCTAACCCTACCAAAGTGTTCCGTTTCAAACCCTATTATAGAAATAACCAACTAAAGAACCCATACAGCGCATCATTTACAACTCGTCAGTACCTCTTGCATTAAGGGATATTCCGTAGCCGTTTTAAGCTTAGTTAAGAGCGATCAACCACGGTTATGCCAATCCCCCTATTCTCGTATCGCTTCCGTACAAATGCCGCACCTTCTGTACGTTTAGTAAATCATCTCATCCTCTAAGCCTCTTACTTTCATTAGTCAATCCAGTCAATCTATTTCCACCTCTCCACTAAGATTTATACACTCTATTTTTACATCTACACCCACTCTTCTCTTTTTCACTATGAAGACCACCTCTACCGTCATTGCCTATGTGGCGTTGCTTTCTGGTGTACTTGCGATAGACTTTAGTGGTTACTCTCCTCAAAAAGGAGTTCAGGCCGAATTCGAGCCATTCCTCAAAGCGTTAGTCAACACAGTACTCACATAAGATCGTAGGAGATGACTGACAAACCCTCAGACTCGTAACGGCTGCCGAAGATCCAGCTGCAACGACTGAATACACAGATTACTTCACCAAAGATGGCATGCAGACCACCCTAACCATCCACTGTGTAGGAGCCGCAGCAATCACAAAATGCAAGAACGGATTTTTGCCCACCGACGGCAGCAAGAAGTTAATTGTAAGTCTGTCCATCATGTGGAAACTAGTCAAAAATTCTAACTTACGCAGCATTACCCTACTATTGTTTCAATTTTTGATAACAATGCCACGGCTACGGTATATGACTCTGAAGGCCGAATCGAAAATACTTTCGTAGGAGGAAATTGTTCGCAAATTCAGTGAGTTTCCCTACACCATTCCCGCACAATGTCTTCTTCCTACATTCAATACTGAACAGCTTTCTTATCGCCTGTTTCGATAGGAATACTCTTTGCTAATAGGTCTTAGGTACAAAACTCGTTACACCGTGCTCAAGACTACGGAAGGCGAGAACGAGCCGCCGAATTTGACGCCTAAGCCACAAGGCCAAGTGTACTGGTACCACGATTACGTCGTAATCCCAACCAATGTTCCTAGCAGCATCCCATGCGATAGCGAGAAGAGCAGTACAGCAAAGCGAGATCTTCCTGTAATTTTTGAGGCGTAAAGACGTTGGATTCTATAGACAAATTGGGAAACAATGAATTCATTCTATATTTTTAAAAGTGTCAAGAGGTAGTCATATATAAAGAATTTGCTGTTTCTACTTAAGCTAACGTGAGCCACATGCGAGTCAGTGAAATAAGTGAGTTAGTTACCTCTTTTTACTAAGAAAAACCAATAATCTACACCTTTATATCTTAATAACTACTTATTATTGATAGCTAAAACTCACTCGCTTATGTGACCAACTCCCATGTGGCTCACGTTATTGTTACCTGTAAATAGCAAACACGCGCAATTAAAGCAATAGAATTCAGACGACTAGCCGAGTAACACAAGTTGATGTCTAATTAAGTTGACTAGAGCTACCAGCACTGGTGAAGTTTAAAGCCGAGATGTCGGCAGTCTTCATCTGCTGAAACTGGAACTGCACTGCCATCATCTGTCCCGCATTTCGGGCACACCTGGCCCCAAATCCGCTGCAGGTAACTGACACGCAGATACGTGCATGCGCAACTGTAGTCTCCAGCCTTCTTCTGAACCTCGCTAACTCCCCACCAGACCTGTAGCGGTTTGTACCCTCTCCTCTCCCTGCGTTGCTGCCTTCGCAACAAAGGAGCAAGCTCGCACATGCTTTCTGCAATATCCTTTCGCCTGAACAGAAGCGCGAAGCCATGGTCACGAACGGCAGCAGACGCGTTCATGTGCGAGTACCCGATCCTAACCTCAAGGGTCTGCAGCGATAGCACACGCTTCTTGAGCAGGCTTGCAACGCGACAGAGGCACATGCGAACCGCCGCAGCGGTAATGTCGGTCATTATAAGATCAACTCTGATGCGACGGAAATGGAGCATGTCCAGCGACCATTTCTGGACAAGGTCACTGAAATCACCCTCGACAGAAGTAACCGTTATCACGAGGATCTTGGTTCTGTGCAGAGTATCCAAAGCTTCTGCCTGAACTTGCCTGCAGACTCGGAGTATGCTCGGCGTGTGAAGCATGGGCAGCGGGCCTAACGCGGGCAGAGAGATATTGCGGTACTATGGCCAGCCTCTCTTGCTGTACAGTCGCCTCAGAAGTAGGCTTTTCGTGTAGATGCGGCTATGGCTGGTTCCTTGCCGTTCATCCAGAAGTGTGTAGTCGTACATGTTGTCCCTGACTTCGCGCGGCGGTAGCCGCAGGAATTGCCGGAAGTCGAACGTCGTGTTCAACGCTCTGCCTACGTCGCTTGTAGGCGATATACGGTGCTTTGCGAGTCGGTTGGTGCGTGTATTGATCATCCGGTGCGTTGCTAGAGACAGAGGCGATGAGCGCCACCAGGTCCTAAGCTCCCAATCGTAGACAATCTCGAAGTGATTGCTCAGAACGTATGTCGATGCCCAGGGCCACCACAGCAGCGACACGGAAGCGATCCATCGACCGTATCCTGCAAGCCCCCGAAAGCAGGAGTCGCTTCGCGCGCCTCCAAAGGCTCACGCCACATGTTATCGGCTCGACTGTCCACGTCAAGTTCGACTACTTCTACGGGCGATCGGTTTTTCGAGACGGATGCGGCGACGCAGATGGGAGTGGGCGACTTTGTCATCGAAGGCGACATGGCGTCGGACAAGAAAGCCTCGTGGGGCAATGTGAAAGAGCCGCGCGGGGTGCAGGTGCTGGCCTGGGGCGGGCTCTCGAACGTTGTGTGTGAAGAGGTCCTCGGATGCAGCAGCGAACGCCTCTACACAGTTTGGTTGTCGATGAGGGAGGGCCAAGTGCGCAACGGGCAGTTTGGAAGCAACGTCGTCGCTGCCATGTTCATTACATGTGGGCAGGACGCCGTGAGCGTGGCAGAGGCCTCCTGGAGCCACCTGACCATGGAGTACAACAGAGAGACAAAGAGCCTCAAGCTGTCGCTGTTCTTCCTGTCTCTGCCTGTCGGTGTTGTTGGCGGCGGAACCGGCTACGCGGCGCAGAAGGCGTCGCTCGAGCTGCTGAAATGCCACGGGCCCGGGATGAAGCGACGCCTCGCTGGGCTGACAGCCGCTTTCGCTCTGGCGCTGGACGTGAGCACTTGTGCCGCCATGGCCAGCGGGACGTTTACAGGAAACCACAAGCGGCTCGCCAGGGGGGGGGAGGCTAGCGCATCGCCAAAGCTGTGAGGTAGTCGTAGGTACCTAGCCGGCTTCTACGCTTGCTTTTCGAAACACTGCATTGCGTTGACTAGAGACCTTGTTCCCCTTGCGGAGGGGCCGGCAAGACGAGGCAGAGATTGACGTTGATACCAACACCAACACCGACACCGACACCGACACCGACACCGACACCGACACCGATACCGATGCCGATACCTAGAATTAGCATTCGGCTTTACCGGCCTTCGTCAAAGTCCGCCTTAGCAATTTCCCGCTAAAAGCAACGTAATAAGTCATTTCTGTTGAGAATATGTTGCAGTGAATGCAATCAATCAAAGTGTAACGGCGCGAGGCAGTAAGCAGTATATTGTGTATCTGCTGTCTTCTCGTGTTCTGTCTGCTCGCTTTTCTACGAAGGCAGCAGCAGGGTCTGTTTACATGACGTATCACCATGACGTATCACCATCACGTGACACACGTGATACACGTGATCCGCTTATCCTCATAACCGCCACAGAATATCTGAGTTCAGTCCAGGGTAGAAGGTGCTTGGGAGTCACATGATATGCTGGTGTGGCAGGCACTGCCCGGTGAGCAATAGCACCCACCACAACAGAGTGAGTCTGTGAGACTCAACACTAGACTCCGCAACAATCAATTCAATCCGGTCACTCTCCTAGACCCACTTACCTATCTAGGTAGGGCTTAAACTCCTATAGGTAACTACTAGGCTTAAAGCGGTAATCAATCAATCCAATCTGAACCTTCTAGGACCCACTTAATTGATTGTTGCGGACTGTGCATTCGGGTGCACTCTCCGCTCGCTGGCCTCGCTGAGCAGCTGATAAGCCGATGCTTTATTGACTGTTACAACGGCGCGACCGTCTCTTTTGCAGAGAGACGTGTGCCGCTCTGAGGCCAGCACTACCCTTGCCTTGGTCTGCCGAAAGATCTCCTCGTGCCGACTTGCTGGATGCTCTGGGTCGAGAGGTGCGAACGCCCCGCCAGCCTTAAGCACAGCGAGCATTGCTACCACTGTCCACATCGACTTTTCAAAGCAGAGGGGGACAATAACTTCTGGCTTGACTCCCAGTTCAACTAGATGGCCGGCTATCCTAGAGGACAGCGCGTCCAGCTCGCCGTACGTCATCTCGCCATCCCACGCGCAGATAGCGGGCGCAGTGGGCCGTGCCATTGCCTGCTCCATAAACAGGTCGTGCACACACCGCACCACCACTGCTGGGACCTTGGCGTTCTATCCCCATAGCTGTTGTCTGTCTTTGGAGCTAAGTATATTGATGTCGGCAATTGTTGTTCTAACGTCAGCTTCCGCCATCTGTTTCATGACGAAGCTGAACTGGCCTATTATCTTCTCTACCTGCCATCGCTCTATCGCTCTTGAGTCGAAACTAGCTGTGATCTGAACTCCTTCTACCGCTAGTGTGCACTGCACCGTTAACGCATACGTCGTAAAGTCCTGTAGCTCTGAACGACTATGCCATTTCCCTAGCTCTTTATTCATCTCCAGATGGCTATTAGCTGGCTGCACTACTACTAGCGTCTGAAAGCTGCAGGCGTGCTGTGCATCAACTCCCATCTTGGCGATCCGCTGCAGTCCTGTTTGCTCATATGGAATCATCTCGGTCGCTTGCTGCTGCACTGTATCAAGAAGAGCTCGCACAGTTAGTTCCTTCTGAAAACGCACACGCACTGGTACTGTCGCAATAGTAGGTCCTAGCATAGCCTCAATTCCAGGGACTGGTGCGTTCCGGCCTATTACTGTTACCCCGAAGACAACATCATCTGAGTTAGTATAGTTCCCAGTGACAATAGCCCACGCAGCGCGGATTAGCGTCGACATAGTTGTGTTGGATATCGTCTTAGGGAGTGGCGGGCACTGGTATTCTAGCATTGCATCCGCAACAGGCTGCTGTACTGATGACGATAGCGGTGGGAATACAGTCCCTTTGCAGTCGGCAAGCGTGGCTTGCCAGTACTTCGTGATCGCCTCCTGATTTTGCTGGCCAAGATGCTGGATGAAGGCGTTGAATCCAGTGGGCTTCTCGACTGCATTCTCTCGGTACGCCCTCCCAACCGCATTTAGGATGCGTGGCAGAGACCAGCCATCGTACAAAGTGTGGTGAATGGTCCACACAAACCAGCGCTTCTCGCCCTCGCGTTCCTTAACAAGTGCATAGCGCGCTAGAAGGTCGCCCAGCTGCATTGTTATCAGACTCCGCAACAATCAATCGATTGACATGATTGATTCCTATATAGGTTAAAGAATTACTTCATTAGGCAGCCTTTAACCTAGATAGGAATCAATCATGCCGATCCGATTGATTGTTGCGGAGTCTGATTGTTATAGACTTATCCTTCGCGAGGTACGTTTGCAGGTCATTAAACTCGGCCCACTGTATGCCTTCTGCAACGACAGCCTGAAACAGGCCCAGCATACTGTGCTGCACGATCCGGGTACGCAGCACGGCTGATGACAGGATCACCTGCTCCCACGCTGCCCGGAAAGCGCCTTCATCTATGTCGCTATGCAGCTCTAGCACGCTCTGCATGATATAGTTGCCTGTTCGCCTCGACGTTAGTGACATTAGACCCTCCTGTAGAGGTGAGCACGGGTAGACGTCTTCAATCAGACTTGAGTCTACATTGCAGCTTGCGGCAATCTCTTGGCATACTTGCACAACATCCAGGCTGGGATCTAGTAGAGAAAACGGAGCAATGTCGCTACCAAGGGTAGGAGCGCATTGGCTAGTCAAAGCTGCCAGATCGACCAGCGTGGGATACTGAAAGATGTTCGCGACCGTGAGTCCTACTCCTTCCTCTCGAGCCATGGCCACCAGCTTCATGGCGGTGATGGAGTCGCCGCCAAGGTGGAAGAAGCTGTTGTCCAGGCCAATGCGGCTCGCCTCGATAACTAGCACCTGTGCCCACAGCTGCTGCATCGTCCGTTCGGCCTGTGTCTCTGGCTGCCGCTTCGCGTCTTGAGTGCCTGTTATCTGGAGCGGTGTTTTCTGAGCGAGCGCCTTTCGATCCACCTTGCCGTTCTCGTTGATTGGGAGCTTTTCAAGAATGTGAATGGACTGCGGGGCCATGTATGCAGGGAGTTGGAGTCGCACAATTTCTTCGAGTTGGTGTTGCACTTCTTTGATAAACTGCTGCTGCAACGGTCTGTTGCTGAATGTGTGCTGTGGTCGATCCGCGTGGTCGCTAGGGAACTCGAATAGCACTCGAGACGCTTCATCACCAGGCTGACGACGGTAAAAGATGCAGTCTAGCCCCCCGCGCTGAGAGTACTGTCTGCTCCAGCTGATCTCTACACAGCAGCCAGCTTCTTCAGCCACATTGACTAGGTCTGTAGCGGAAAGACACGGTGTTTGCTCTGCTTGCTGGCGAACCGAAGAAATCCACTCCTTCTGGGCTGGCGCTTTGTCGTTCAGGGAGCCTAAGAGGCACCGACTGAAGATGGCCTTACTATGAGGAATATTGTTGACGGCTATGGTGTGCGCGCTAGAGAGATTCTCCAGTCGTCGCAATAGAGATGAACGATCCAGTTTCTGCTTCTCAAAATCAAGCCATTCGCTTTCGTGGACACGTCGCGCCTCTTTGCATAGTGTCTTTCCATACTTCGTGTGAACGATTGCGGTGTACCGGTAGCAGCTTAGCTCGTTAGTTGCCTTCATCCTCTTAGGCTGAATCTCTACGTGCTCAACAAGGTTGGGTAGACGACTCGGCAAAGAGGTAAAAAACCCAGGATCGATCAGCAGCTCGCGCTCAACCTGCTCCATGTCTTCTAGCATGCGTTGAATTTCTTCTTTGCTCGCCCTGTTACCCGCAATCCGCAGTGCCCTCGTCGCCAGGAACTCTCGGTGCAGCGCATGAGATCGGATGTCGCCAAAGAACAGCATTTTCATGCCATCAACATGAAGCAGATCTTCCACTACCCGGAACAGATATTCTTGGCTGGGGAAGTACTGCACGACTGAGTTCAGAATAGCCAGATCGGCCTTGAAGGGCCGTTCTATGCGACTAGTGTCTGTTGCTGTGGCCTTGTACATGCGCACCTTGTTCGTAAGCAAAGGGGTGCACCTAGCCGTCTCCGTGATGAATCTGACTGCCTTCTCAGACGGATCGAGCCCCACGTAGCTCTGCAGGCCATTACTTAGGTTGAAGAGAAGCATCCCAGTACCTGAGCCGATCTCTAGGATGTGCCCTGGCTGGCCGTTAGTAACTGCATAGATGGCACGAATGGTGTCGTCTAGCCACTCGTTCATCTCGGCCTTGTCAATGTTACTCCCATCGTACATGGATGTCCATCCAATGAAGTCTCTTCCATATAGTCTCAGAATCAAAGCGCTCTTCCTATGCGTTGACATGCTGCAGCTGGCTTTTGTCCTCAACCTGATCGTCCGTCATTCTGGCTTCTTGATTGAGTGTGACGTAGCCAAAGAGTCCCTGGGTGCTGTGGTCTTTCTGTGCCAACACCACTGCGGCATCGCGCACGCATCTGTGGCTACAAAGGACGTTCTCGATCTCTCCAAGCTCAATGCGGTGGCCTCTGATCTTGACCTGCCCATCAATACGACCAAAGAATTCAAGTTGCCCATCTGTGGGTCGCTGCCGTACGTAGTCGCCCGTTCGGTAGGCTCGCATAGTAGTGTTGCCGACAGTGACTGTAACAAAGCGGTCGATGTTGCGCTTAGGGTCTGTGTATCCTCGCGCAACACCGTCTCCAGTTACCACTAGCTCGCCAATGGTACCAAGTGGCACAAGCTGCTGCTCAGCATCCATGACATAGGCGCCCGAGCTACTGATAGCTCTGCCGATAGGCACACCATTTACACACCTCTCGTCTTCGGTCAAAATATATAGCGTGCTTATGGCTGAATTCTCAGTCGGCCCATATGCGTTGGCTACCTTACTCTTTACCAAGCTCTGTGCTGCGAACATGTCTCCTGGATCAGCTCGGTCTCCGCCTACAAGTAGCACATCAAGTGTGCCAATTGTGCGCGGAGATGCGGCTAGAGAGTGCTTGAGGAGAGCAGGGGTGAAGATGGCGACCCGGATACTGTGTCGAGTAAACGCTTCGAGTAGGGCATCCTGGTCCAGCACAGTAGTAGCATCGATGCAGACGAGTCCCGCCATTTAGGAGACAGGTGTATATCTCCCACGACGATCCGTCAAACGCAAGGTTGGCCATATGTGCTGTAGCTTTGGTTGATCGGAAATCCGCCATGCGATCATGTTGTGCCATGCGTACAATGCCGCGATGCTCTACCATGACCCCCTTAGGCTGACCAGTCGAGCCCGACGTGAATATAATGTACGCCAGGCTGGTGGCAAACGGTCTGAGAGTGGAATTGCCTTCCAAGGCACGCCGTGTGAGACTATTGTCGGTGGCCTCGTTCAACATGTCGGCAATGCGTACAAACTCGACGTCTGTCAATCTAAGAAAAGGGGCCTCAACATCCATGCCAACTAGTAAGAGCTTCTGTCCCGAGAAGGATGATAGGATAGATTCAATCCGCCTTGCTGGTGCTTGCGTATCAAAAGGCATGTAGGCCAACCCTGCCTTTAGAATGCCAAGAAAGGCGACAATCGTCTCGCAGCGTCGAGTTGCAAATACGCCGATTGCAGTTTCGGGAGTCAAAACCCTCGCCGCGAGCGTCTGAGCGATTCTGTCTGACTGCGCGTCTACTTGGGCGTAGGTCATCTCTCCAGATGTATCTTTGACCGCAACCTTAGCAGGCCACGCAGCAACTTGCTCCCGGAAGACGTCGACGATACTTGACTCTCGAGAACATGTCTTGTATTCTACTTGAAGCAGCTCCATCTGGTTCAGCTGAGCGTATGCCTTGTCGGTCATAAGTCGCGTTGACGCAATCTTTGTCTCGGGTTCGGCGAGACACTGGTCGAGCAAGCTCTCTAAAACAAACGCTAGGCATGATATCGTCTCAGCGGCGAAGAGGTCTTCTGAGAAGTATATGTAGCCCTGCAGGCCGCTCTGCTCTTGGAAGAAGTGAAACTCGAGATCAAACCGTGACATAGTAGAGAGCTTGTCGGCCATAGGGCTTATCCCTTGGCTCCTCTTTGGGCAACCAGGCAGCCACCTATTTACCCGCTAGTACCTTTACGGCCTAGCTCCTTCTCTCCTCCCACTGCGTATATAGACCTCTTCCCGATAGCTCTAATACGACATGATGATTCTCCCAAACCTTGACGCTTGACAGGTTATGAGCCCTCACCCGCTCCCGTAGTCGCTCACGATAATTCTATTAGATATTTTGACGACCCGCGCGCCTCATCACGATCATCACCCTCCCCGCAAAACAGCTCGGTGACGTCGCAATCGCGCGCCACTTTAGCAATCGTGACCCCGCAACTTGCAGCTCATCGATCGCTTGGACGACGACGAGCTCCTCGCTGCTCACCGCCAAAAATCGCTAGCCGAACGGTCTTCGACGTCCGCCGCGATGGCAACTTACACCTCCTCCACAGCTGTCACAGCGCGCCTTGCAGCCGACGGCAAAAACTGGAAGGACTGGATTAAACAACTCATCAATTACGCAGCCGCCGATGGCGCTGTAGCCGTCCTAGATGGCGCTCCGCGCCCAGAATTTGACGCTACAGACGACAAATATCGCATTACCGCCATGCAGCGCCCGATCACTCATCCATTAGGCACCTCAACAGACGTTATCCAAGCCGAGCTTGACCGTGTCGGCAAACTCAACAAGACTATAGGACCGTTCAACAATGAGGCTCGACAGCTACTTAAAGAGGACAAGCTTGCGCTTGACTCATGGGTCGCCCGAGATGCCCGACTCCAAAACACCATACTCTCATCCATTGACAAGCCTCTCGTAGCTCAGGTGCGCACTTGCCCCACCGCCCACGATATGTACAAGGCTCTCAAGGACCTAAACAGCAACGGTGACTACGCCAATGCTGCTCTCGCGTGGACTGCCTTCATCGACCTCCGCGCTGAGACCCAACCCACAGTCCGCAGCTATATTGGAAAGTTTCGCGAGATAATTAATGACATCACGGTACAAGGCATCACACTTGGATGGAAGAAGCCTTCAGCAGTACCTGGTACATCCGCCGACCGCGACATCGAAGACCTGCTCATCATCCACTTCCTTCACGGCTTAGCTCGTGTACTCCCACAGTGGGTAGAAGCTCGCAATAACGACCTCCGCCAAGGCCATACATGGTCTATCGACACGCTCGTCGCGTCACTCGAGGATCACCTACGCCATGCCCCAGATGAGCCCGTGAAGACTTTCCTCTCCGTCTCTAAACAAGCGGAGGAGAAGCGCGTTCTCACACGCCTAAATGGCCGCGGCAATGGCAACAACAGCAACCAGAACTCTACTCCTACTCCTTCGTCTCTGCCGACGCGCAATAACAACCAACAGAAGCGTACTCCTCAGCCTGTTGGAATGTGCGATCACTGCAAGCGAGAGCACCCAGGACCTAATGAGCTTTGCTGGAAACTTCACCCTTCTCTCACCCCAGATAATGTTAAGAAGCGCACCGCAGACAATGCCGCTAAGAAGGCCGCAGCTGCAGCAGCTCGTACAAACGTTACAGTGGCCAAGAACAGCAACGACGACGATGCTGATCAGTACGATGCTCACTCATACGTGACAGTCGCCACCTTCGTCTCTCCGACTCTCCTCAAGAAGGCAGTCTCCAATCACGACTATCAACAGCGGTACTGCTACGACACTGCCGCTAACCGGCACGTCTTCAATAACCGCTCGAAATTTTACGAATACGCTCCAATCGACAATGACGTACACGGCTCTACCGGATCAACCACCGCCGCCGGCGTTGGCACTGTACGCCTTGAAGTCGTCAAAGCCGACGGAACAACAGAGAAGATCTCACTCCAAAACGTCCTCTACTGCCCCGATTTCGCCACCAACGTCATCTCCCAAGCTCCATTCAAGCGCGCGGGAGTGTGGTATCACTCGGGCAAGGACAAATTGTACACTGCCTCAGATGAGGAGCTAGCTTACTTACCAGAGATCGACGGTATACCCAACTTTCTCGTAGTTACAGAATCCTCCAAGGCGCCGGCCGCTCTCTCATACGCCTCTCTTGTTTGCTATCGAAGCTCTGCCGATGAGCCCTCATCCTCACGGCCAGCCACCGACTGGCATCATATCATGGGACACGCTGGAATAGACGCTATTAAGGACACTGCAAAAGTTGTACATGGGATGAAGCTCACTACTTCTACCGTCACCAACTGCGAGCCCTGCGGCCTCTCCAAATCAAAGCGAAATATCTCTCGAATTCAACAAACTCCACCCAATACAGCGCTTGGCAAGGTCCATGTCGATGTCGTCGGCCCCATCACTATACCTGGAAAAGATGGAGAGCGTTACTTCATGCCTATCACGGATGGCAAGTCACGCCGACAGTGGCTATTCACATCAGACAGCCGCGCTGTACTAGGCCAACAGCTTATTAATTGGTGCAAAGCTATGAAGGCCAAAGGCTTTACCATCACTATCCATACCGACAACGCTCGCGAGTTTATTAACGCCAGCAACAAGCAGTACTTCGATAGCGTGGGCATCGAGGTAGTTACGTCACCACCTTATGATGCCACTCGCAATGGTATTGCAGAGCGCGCCAACGGTATCACAGAGGATCGAACTCGCGGAGCTCTTATTGCAGCCAAGCTTCCTATAAAGCTGTGGCCCTACGCAGCCAAATATATGGCCCGCATTCACAACCTCGTCTCCAACAGCAACCTCCCAGGAAAGATCACTCCTTTAGAGGCCTGGAATCGCTCTATAGGCTACCCAAACCCAGTCCCAAACGTCGCCAAGATGCACGCTTTCGGCCATGTTGGATACGCCCATATACCCGCCCAGAAGCGCGTTAAAGGTGACAAATTTGCACCTCGTGCTCACAAGGGCCACCTCGTCGGTATGATCGGCGAGAACATCTACCAGATGTGGATCCCAGAGACTGATGAGATCGTTACCACCGCCTCCGTGCGGTTTGATAGCTACGACTCACCCTCCACTCCTCCATTGTCTCCCATCATCGGCCCTTCACCATCACCGAAGGTGCTCCCATTTAAACCTCTCATCAACCGCCTCGCCGACGCCGCTACAACTCCACCCGCTCCTCCGCAAGATGGTGATGGCGGCGATTTGGACAATCATCAGCTACCTCGTGCTGATGGCGGAGATGGCTTTGATGGTTTCGAGGATGATGATGAAGCTCCACCAGCTCCTCCAACCCGTGGTAACAACAAGGCAGCGCGTCGACATGAGATTAACGCGGACCTCAACCCAGCTCATATCATACACGGCCCTCGCAATCGCCGGGCACGTGCTTTCTTCACTTCATCTACTTTTGATCGCTGCTTCGCCATGGCTCTCGTCAAGCCCACTCTCGGCTCAAAGCTTTCAGAACTTCCACCGGAGCCTCGCAACTATCGTCAGTTTCTCAAACATCCTCGCCGCGATGATCTACAACTCGCAATGGACGATGAGTACAACGCTCTTATCGCCAACGGTACTTGGCGCCCTGCTACGGCAGAGGAGATTGCCAAGTATGAGATCATCCCAGGTCAATGGGTGTGGACGTATAAAGGCAACGCTCAAGGCTATCACGTGAAAGACAAGGCTCGCATGGTGGCTTGCGGCAACAAGCAACAAGAATCAATTTGGTACCGCGAGGTTTACTCCTACGTCGTCCGAACTTCTACGCTCCGCATCCTCCTCGCCCTTGTGGCTTACTTCGATCTAGAGTGTGAGCAGATCGACATGATTACTGCTTACCTCAACGCTCACCTCGACGACGATGACGTTGTCCTCCTTCGCCTGCCCGCAGGCTGTACTGGCTTTGGGAATATTGTTCGCCTTCGCCGCGGCATGTACGGCCTCCGTCAGTCAGCCCTATTGTGGTACAACGACCTCAAGGACTCTCTCAAAGATCTCGGCTTCGAGCCCATCGAAGCAGATCCCTGCGTCTTCGTCAACCCAACAACAAAGGCCATCATAGTCGTGTACGTTGACGACCTTATCCTTATTACACGTGACGTGACCTCTATGAAGGCACTTAAGTCACAACTCCTCAATCGATACAAGGCTCGTGACCTTGGCCCAATTGGTTTCTACTTGGGAATTCGAATCCTCCGCGATCGTCCCAACCGCTCTCTCTCTATGACGATGGATAGCTACGTTGATCGCATTGTCGATGAGTATCACCTCGCCAACGCTCCAAAGGCAGACAACCCCTCCCAAAGTCGGCCCTCACCCTCATCAAGCGTGATGACATCGCCGACAACAACCTTATACAGCAGTACCAATCGCTCGTCGCGAAGCTACTCTATCCTACCTCCATTATTCGCTGTGACCTAGCTTGGCACGTGAACTTCATGGCACGCTTTGCAAACAACCCTACGTTAGAGCAACTGTCACTGCTAAAGCACATGCTCCGCTACTACAACGGCACGGCAACTCTCGGCATCAAGTACCAAGGTGACCTTAAAGACGCTAATATGGACGACCCAGATCACATGATAGGCCTTAAGGCCTACAGTGACTCCGCCCATGGCGACAACAACGAGCGCAAGTCGTCCTCCGGCTACGTCATCAAGATGGCTGGAGGCGTCGTCTCATACAAATCGTACCGCCAGCGCCTCGTTACTCTCTCCTCCACAGAATCAGAATATATTGCCATGACGTATGCTGCCAAAGAGATCAATTGGCTTCAACGCCTACTCTCTCAGGTTGGATACGTCGGTAACGACCTCAAGCCCTTCAAGCTGTACACCGATAATCAGCCAGCGCTTAATATGATCCGCAAGGACGGCCATCACGAGCGTACAAAGCACATCGACGCGTACTTCAAGTATACAAAGCAGCAGTACAAAGACGGCAACCTCAAGCTCGACTATCTCCCCGGCGTAGAGATGCCCGCCGACGGCCTTACGAAGCCTCTCGACAAACAAGAGCACGCTAAGTTCATTGGCCTCATCGATATGGTGAACGTTCCCCGCATGTAGTCTCTCAAGGCACCTCCAGCGAACGTCTCTTTACGATTTCCTATACATTTCATTCACTCAGATGGCTTGCCACCTGGTTCCGGGGGGTGTGTCGGCCATAGGGCTTATCCCTTGGCTCCTCTTTGGGCAACCAGGCAGCCACCTATTTACCCGCTAGTACCTTTACGGCCTAGCTCCTTCTCTCCTCCCACTGCGTATATAGACCTCTTCCCGATAGCTCTAATACGACATGATGATTCTCCCAAACCTTGACGCTTGACAGAGCTCAATAACATCCGTCTCCACTCCGTCTAGTGTAAACTTGCCTAGATCTCTCTGTGCATGAACCGCGAAGGCAACTTGCGCAAGCGGGTTGCGAGAGATGTCTCTGTCTCTTTGAAGCGTAGAGACAATACTCTCAAATGGCACGTCTTGGTTTGCAAGCGAAGCCACTACTGTGCTGTAGACCTGCTGTACGAGCTCCCTAAAGGAAGTCTCTTCTTCAACCTTGATTCGAATGCACTGCATGTTCACGAAGAAGCCTATCATGTCCCGGAGCTCCCACCGGTCTCGGTTGGCATTGGGAGCACCAATCGTGGCATCGTCTTGGCCAGTGAGACGATAGTGCGCAGCCCGGAAAGCATCAAGTAGAACGACAAACGGAGTGACTTCATGTGCTCTACAGAACCGCTGCAGTCTTTTGTATAATGGACCGTCGATTCTGAGCTGGTGTGTACCCACCAGACTCCGCAACAATCAAATCAATCAATCTTAAGGTTGTCGATTGGTTTGATTAGCTTGCGGCGACGCTGCTGATTGATTGCGGATTGATTGTTAGGGTTTTTGAGCAGATTGATTGCGATTGATTGGTTGATTGGCTGATTGATGCTAAGAAGTAGTATACAGGGGGTTATGGTGTTGTACTCCAGCCTTCTATATCGTACTGTTGTACAATCTCCTCATCTTTGACGTCACTCCACTTATCTTCATCATCACCGTTGTTGTACAAGCCGTCAAAGCCAGCTCGTCTCCACGAACGTACAAGCTGAAGGGCAGCAAGTAACTCGCTGCCAAGAGCTCGCCGGCGCGGCTCAAGTAAATCGCCAAGCTCGCTAAAGAGCCTCTCGCAGTCGCAACTAGATGCTGGTATCGTGAGTATATCAATCGCAAACTGGCTTAAACACGGGTATTTTGAGCGTAATTGAATCCAGTACTTGACTGGGTGGCCATCGCTAAGATACTGTTCGCTTGTCCACTCTGGCTCTTGAGTTCTCCAGCGCTCGTACTCATCGTCGTGGGCAGCCTCTACCTGAGCCTTGTTGCGCCGTACGAGGGCGCCAATCACATCATCTATTCCTCTATGCCTTGGTTTTGCAGTTGTTTGAGATAGAGGACGTGTACGTTGAGGCTTATACGACCAGAGTTGCTATCAGTCAGTTCAGTCAGTCCGGAGCTCTCCGGACTGACTGAACTGACGTCCTGAGGTCACTGAACTGGACTGGACTGACTGCCAAGACTTTTCAATTAAACTAAAACTGACTGACTGAACTGACGTCGCCGCGGCCTGCGGACTGACTGGACTGACTGAACTGAGTTACCTGACATCGAACTGAGATAAATGCTCCTGTACTTTTGAGATTTCTTCCTCTGATAGTGTGCGCGCTAGCCCAGAAGCTGAGGTAGTTGTTGGCTGTATACCAAGCCTCTTCCAGCTCTTCAAGCTCTGCAAAGCTGAAATAAGCTCTGGCTTCATATGGAGTCTCCGGGTGCCTAACATGTCGCCAAGCTCGCTGAAAGTCCGCTCACAGTCTGCCGCTGCTGCTGGTATTGTTAGGACGTCAATAGCGAACTTTGAGAGTATAGGGAACTGCCCAGCAACTGACTCCCAGTATAGAAGCGGATTAAGAGACAGCCAATCCTCCTCAGCTAACGCTGGTTGCCGCTTCCATATCTCATACTCATCCTCAGCAAGGCTTGCCTCTAACTGCCGTGTGCTTTGCTCAATTGACGACTGTAGAAAAGCTGATCGCGACGTTGAAATCCCTAGCCGGGGCTTCTTACGCGGCGGCGTTACAGTGTGAGCTGAAGTGGCTGCAGAGTCCTTCCGCCCCTGCCACATGCGCAGGAATGCCCGGTGGTTATTGTCAAGCCAGCCGTCGCGATAGTGGACACCGTCACGGGCAGTGACATGGGTGTCAGGCACCTTCCAGAGCGCTGAGAGGTGGTGTTTGTAGTGCGGGTGTAGTATTGTAGCAGTGTAGTAGACAGGCGCGTTATCGAATTTTGCGTAGTACTCAGCAAGCTTACAATGCGCAAGGTTAACGTTTGTAATAAGATGATCTTCAGGCGCATCTAGATCTTCGTAATTTACATCCTTAAGGCGGTCTTTGAGAGCCTCAAGCTGGTCAAGAAGCCACTCAAACGTTACTAGAACTTCCCATATAGCGCCGTGTCGGCCGTGTCGGCCGCGACCTTCAAGTAGCCGTGTAGCTTCGGCAAATGGCTCAAGGAGTCGAATGTATTCTGTTATTGTCGCCCAGTCCTTGCCGTTTAGACCCCCTTCGCGTATATATAACCGTGGCTGGGCAGCAGGGAGCTGCTCACGATTCTTCCGGCGTCGTGAGGTTGCTGTTGCAGCACTATGCTCCTCAAGTTTACACTCAATATAGCCATCGATAGGGCCGTGTAGCTCAGCTGCACGGACAAACGTGTTGAAATAGCTATTCCAGCGTGTCTTAACAGGCTTCACAAGCTGCCGGATGTGGGGTGTAACACCTAGAGACTCTGCCTCCTCGCACTGTAGGCGCTCTAGTAGTTGTCGAGTTTGAGGCGTACAGATAGACGCAATCACGTCAAAGAGGACGCCAACAGGACCGTATTTGCGCCACTCATCCATGTACTTCTCCTCTTCCTCAAGGTGTGCGGCTTCATTCTCGTACGCGCTACGGTCTTTGCCCCAAATTACTAATTGTGCGCTTAGGTTGAGTATATGGCAGCAGCACCGCAGCCGCCGCTCGCTTGCGATAAAGCCAAACTCCTCTGCTAAGGACTCAACTGCAGTATCATTGTTACTTGCGTTGTCAAGCACAAAGTACCCAACCCTCGCGTTGTCAACGCCAAATAGCCGAAGTATTGTTGTTGCTGCAGCGGCAATATTATTGCCAGTGTGCGCCCCGTGTAGCTCAGGCAACCCAAGCAGGTGGTCAACTAGCTTGCCCTCGCTGTTAAGGTAATGTACGCAGAGGCCAGTAAAAGCATACTGCCCACCAGTTGAAGTCCAGTTGTCGAATGACACGTGTATAAGCGACCGGGCTTCGCGAAGGTAGTTGGCAACAGCTGGTATGTATGTATTGTACTCAGTAATAATATGATCGTGGAGCGTTTGGTGGCTACGCCAAAGGAGAGCTTCGGCTAGCGGGCTCACGGCCGCAATCATGGCTCGAAACTGCGGCGTTTCTATTACGCGAAGGCTCTGGTTGTCCGCGACTACCCAGTCCTTCAGCGCGTCCTGAAATCGAGAGGTTGAAAAGCTTGCTGCCATCTCGTTTGCTACCTCTTGCGATACTTCTATCCCTTTAGACCTCATAATATGTACTTGGGACTTTGCGAGCGCGCCCATAATATTGCCCTCCCGGCTAGCAATTGGTACAGGTCCGTTAGGTCCGTGTGAGTGTCCAGGCTTGTTGCTTGAGAGGTGTCGGCCGGCGTTTGTAGTGCTGTCAGCCTCGTAGCAAGCCTCCTGCTTCCGTCGTTGATGGCAGTACCGGCAAAGCCAGTAGTTTTTCTTGTACTTGCGGTGCCAGACGGCCCAGCCGTGGCGGTAGATCCAGCTTTTTGGCCCACCGCGACTATTACGCTCAACCTGGCGCCGCTCAAGATACGGCACACGCTTAAAATCAAGCCCGTCGTAATTGTCGTCGTCGTCGTCGTCGTCGCCGTCGTTGGGGAAGTCCGCCTGTACTGCCAAGGGCTCATCAGCCTGGGCCTCGCTCGCAGTATCGCCAACAGTAGGCGCGTTTGATAGCGATGGTAGAGGAGAATTGCGCTTGTCGCATTCTACAAGGCGGCGAAGGCCTGAATTAGAGGGAGTAGACATGAAGTACACCAAGAAGTATTATGGCAACAGTAGTCTAGCGTCGTGTGTATAGCAGACGCGACGCGACGCGACGCGAAAGGCTTACTAGGTGCGCACCGGGTAGCGCATTTCCGCAAACTCTAATTAGCTTAAAGCCAGATGCTTTAACTTATATAGGATTAGTGTCTATATATCTAGGACTAGCGCGGCTTCGAAGCCGCACTAAATGTGGCTTTCACAACTCTAAAATACTGCTTTAAAAACAGCTAACGTCAGTCTAACGTCAGTCAGTTCAGTCAGTCTGGAGGCTTCTGAACTGACTGGACTGACGTCCAGCTGCCTCAAGAACTGACTGACTGAACTGAGTCTTGGCAGTCAGTTCAGTCAGTTCGAACTGAGTTACCTGACTGATAGCAAGTCTGTATACGACTGCCAGAGCTGCAGGAAGCCAGCGTTGGCTGATGTTAGCCATTCTGGCTTATCCACCCAGCTGTTCTCGCAGTAGTATTTGTAGTATGGATGGAGGCAGGTAGCAGCGTAGTATGCTGGCGATCGATCGAGCTTGTTGTAGTAATCGTTGGCCTTACTCCAGGCGGCGCGGAGGTTAACAAAGAGGTGATCTTCAGGCGCATCAGGTGGGTTGAAGTCAACTTGCTCGTACGAGCGCGTACGGGCTTCGAGCGCGCCAAGTACGTATTCAAATACAGGAATAGTCTCATATATAGCGCCGTATTTGCCTGCCTTTCCGCGACCCTCAAGCTTCTCCGTAGCAAGCTTAAGCGGCTCTAGGCAGTCCTGATACTCTGTTATCACCGCCCAATCAGCAGCTGTAAGTCCTGTTGATCTCATCCAACTAGGTGCTTCAGGGAGTTTATTGCCACGTTGACAAGCGCGGCGATCTTCAAGGGAGAGTGCGTTAATGTAGTGCTCAGCGTAAGAGTTGTATGCTGCCTGGAGTTGAGTTGCGCGTTTGAAGGCAGCGTAGTAAGAGTTCCAGCGTGTAACAACAGGCTTCACAGGCTCAAGTACGTGGAGGCGCTCTCTAGCTGGCAACTCGGCGTTGGCGGCGGTTTGGAAGCTTCGGAAAATTTCGTGTTGTTGAGGCGTTTTTATATGGTTGATAACGTCGATAAGTACACCTAAGGGCCCTTCTTGACGCCACTCCTGCATGTACACCTCCTCTGTTTGGAGCTGCTCGTCGTTGTTGTTGTTGTACGCCTCTTGATTGCTGCCAAAGATAATTGCCTGGCCAATAAGGTTAAGCGTGTGAGGGCCGCAGCGGAGGCGTCGGTGAGCAGCGTTGAAGTCGTACGCGTGGGCGAGCGAGGAGACTGCAGTATCGTTGTTTGCAGCATTGTCGAGGACGAAGTAGCCGAGTTTATCACTCCCAATACTGTATTCTTGGAGCGTCTTTTTAATTGTATCAGCGATAGCATCACCAGTATGAGAGCCTGCGAGATGTGGGAGGGCGATGGGGAGATCTTGTATCACTCCAGAGGCGTTAGCAAAGTGTGCAACGACTCCAAAGAATCCACGCTTGCCACCCTTTGTCGTCCAACCATCAAAGCTTATGTGGATCTTGCTTGCAGCTTCTGACAGAGCGCAGACAATCTGTGGCTGCATATATTGGAAGAGGCGCATTGCGTAGGTAGCTACACTGCGAGGACTTACCCACAAAGCTGCCTCTGCCTCTGGGTTTGCAAGGCTAATCATCTCGCGAAAGGACGGCCTTGCAAGTAGCTCCATTGGCAAGTTGTTATCAAGAAGGCAGAACACTGCAACTTCACGAAACTGCTGGATGTTGAAGTTGCCCATCGCGTTGGCAGCCTCTTGAGAGACTGCAACACCAGTCTCCAGCGTCTGTCGTAGAGAGAGTTGCTGCCCTGTTCTTCGAGGCTTCAGGCCGTCTTTTGTAAAGCCATGGCCTCGTTTCTGAAGGCCAAGATGAGCTGCAGCTGAGGAGGTGGCCTTTGATACGTCAAAAACTCCACTGCCGCCAGTGTCAATGACCTTGTGGATGTGGCAGTATTTGCATACAAACCACACTCGATTCTGATCGTAGAGCTCAACAACGCGATATCCATGTTGAAAGATCCAACTCTTGACGCGCCGCCCAGTTGTAAGAGGCTTCATGAACCGAGGGAGGCGATCCCAGTTAATGCCGTCAAAGTTATCGCCATTATCAGGCTCTGTATCAACACTAGCCTCTGTTGTTGCTGCTGTACCAGCCTGGCTGCCCTCAGCCGCACCCTCCTCCTCTGTTTGCGACTCGAAAAATTGCGACTCAAACGTTGTGGCCTGGCTTACGGCGGCGCCAAGGGTTTCCTGAGGCGACAGCGATCGCTGAGATAGGACAGAGGGCCTTGATAGGCGCGCCCGTTTGGCGGCGGCGGCGGCGGCAGCAGTATTGGTGGGAACTCGAGAGCGTTTGGCCATCGTGGGCGATACTAAACACTAAAGAAAAATGTCTGTATAGGTAGCTAGGCAACTAGTGTTGTGTGTAAGGGATTATTAGGGAACTGAGTGAGCGAAATCGTTGTTGTATTAAGAACAGCGAAGGACTAGCTATATAGGTGCGGGGTGAAGCCTAGAAGAGGCTAGCCCCTAAGCAGAAGGAGC
Organism: Pyrenophora tritici-repentis; assembly: GCF_003171515.1. NCBI lineage: Eukaryota > Fungi > Ascomycota > Dothideomycetes > Pleosporales > Pleosporaceae > Pyrenophora > Pyrenophora tritici-repentis. Next base: position 91,420 of record NC_089392.1, on the reverse strand, counting down.
TAGTCCTATAAGAGGAGAGCTAGCTGGTGAGAAGTGAATGCATAGAGACTGGCTTGCCCGGCCGACAGGGATCACAAGCTAAGCGAGATAGGGGTCCAAGATAACTATCTTCAACACCAAAAACCTTCTCTTAATACGACACTACTCGCCTTACAACTCGTTAATAATAAATCAATCTAACTAATCAAATCAATCAATCTGACCTTCGCAAGTTGATTTGATTAGCTATTTTGAAAAGCTTAGATTGAGTTGATTGAGTTGGTAAAAACTCCAAATGACCAATCAAATCAATCAATCTGACCAATCTGGATTGATTGTTGCGGAGTCTGGTACCCACCTTACCAGACAGGGTCGCCGGTCGAGGCTTGTCGCACAGAAACTCTGCTGGCCGGCTTGATCGCAGCTCTGCCACCCAATAGTCGAGCTGCTTCTGGTAGCCTTGCATCTGTTCTGGCATTCTTTGCCAGATTGAGAAATCACGGTACTGGACGGGTAGAGGTGATAGTAGACTCCGCAACAATCAATTCAATCCGGTCACTCTCCTAGACCCACTTACCTATCTAGGTAGGGCTTAAACTCCTATAGGTAACTACTAGGCTTAAAGCGGTAATCAATCAATCCAATCTGAACCTTCTAGGACCCACTTAATTGATTGTTGCGGACTGTGGGTGATAGCTGCGAGACCGGGTTCTCACCACGGACAGCAGCAGCATAGAGCACAGCCAGCTCTCGCTTCAGGACATCTAGTGACCAGCCATCAGAGATAATATGGTGCATGACAATAGACAGCACATGTTCATCTTTACCTACACGGTAGATAGTCGCTCTCCACCCAGGCTCCAACCGCAAGTTGAAAGGAGTCGCTTGGTCCCGTTGTAGAGCATCTGTAAGACGGTGCTCGTCGCCTGCCGGCAGTTCGATAATATTGATATCTTTCCTGCAAAATGGCCGGACAACTTGCGAACCAACACCGTTGATAGTGCTAAAAGTCGTCCGCAGCGTCTCATGGCGGCTCTCGACTGCAAGCAGCGCAGAGTCGAGCGCTTCCAACTGCAGTGGACCCTTCATGCGCACCATGAATGGAACCGAGTACCAGTTCAATCCAGGGTACAACTCCTCTAAGAACCACAAACGTCCTTGGGCAAAGGATTGTGAAGCGGGTCCAATGTGATCCACACGAGGGATTGTAGTGGGAGAATCTACAACAGATATGATGGCGACAATGGTAAGCTGACAGAGCTTGGGGCTGCGAAAGATATCGCAGTAGACAAGACGTCAACAACTGCATATGAGAACTGCGTTGATTGTCCTACGGAGTAGATACACAAGGTTATATACATAAGATATACGTAAGCACATAACGGCAAAGGAGTGAAAGTGAAGGTTGTAGAACATTCGGCCAAGAAGCATCGGGCCGATTCCAAGAAGGGTAGTCCTGAATGGCAACAAAAGACATCTGCTACAGTCAATTGGATGCCTTGCTTGCGGGCCTTAGCCACCAGCTTTATGGCCGCGATCGAGTCGCCGCCTAGGCGGAAGAAGCTGTCATCTAGCCCAATAGTGTCCGCATCAATGCCGAGTACCTGAGCCCACAACTGCTGCAGCGCCTGCTCCATCGCTGTTGTTGGCTGCCGCTTGGGTCCCTGGCTCTGCGTGCGCAGCTCGGCCAATTGCTGCGCCGAGAAGGACGCCCCCATCTCGCGTATCTTCCTGCGGTCAATCTTTCCAGACCATGTTAATGGTAGATGAGGTACTCTAATGAACGCTGACGGAACCATGTATTGTGGAAGAAACTGATCCAACCTCTCTTGAACTTGCTGTAGAACTTTCTATGTGTTTGTCTTGTACTTCGTATTTTCGTCGTTCTCGTCCATCTCGTTGTCCGGGTTATCATCAAGAACGATAAAGCAAGCAAGCAGATCATCCACGCTATCACGAGGTCTAATCAGCTCCGCCACAACTTCTTTCACGCCGGATTTTGCCTGCCTGACTTGGTGCTCTATCTCCCCTAATTCGATGCGCTGCCCACGAAGTTTCACCTGGTTGTCTTTTCGTCCTATTAGCTCAACCGACCCGTCCTTTTTGTATCTCGCCAATCTCCAGTCTTGTAGAGGCGGTTTGAGCGTTTGTTTTGCCCGAAAGAAGCTCTCCATGCCGGTGCCTCTATGAATGATGCGGCCGTCTTTTCTGCTTCATCAATATACTCCCGGCCTAGTGCGGGACCCTCGATAAGAACTTCACCAACAGCTCCTATTGGAAGGAGTCGCTTATGATCATTCGGATCCACAATCCAAAATACACCTGTAATAGCCCTGCCTATATCTTTATTCGTGGAGGTGCTTGTCACGGTTTGGTGATGGGACGATGCCTATCTGAGACTAGCGCTGTTTATGGTCACTCACCTACATAAACTTTCCATAGCTTGTACAATACAACCTCAGTCAATCCTCAACTTCTTCCCTATGCGTACGGTTCACCCACTCCAACAGTTATGAGCCCGGCTGCATCCTGATTGTACTCATTTCCCGATTACCGCGTCCCTCATAGCGCACGATTACTAGGCCCCTCATAGCCGCACGATTACCGCGTCCCTCATAGCGCACGATTACTAGGCCCCTCATAGCCGCACGATTACCCCGCGTCCACCACAGCGCTCGATTACCCCGCGTCCACTATAACGCACGATTGCTACGTCTGTTCTACGCACACAATGGCTACAGGATCAGCAGTAACTCGAGTTACTGTTATCCTTAATACACCAGATGACTGGTTCAACTGGATCTTTCTCTGCAGAGACTTCGCGAAGGATCACAAGATCTGGCAATACGTCAATCCAGATACACCAAAGGAGAGCCTGCCTGACCTAGAGGCTGCCAATCCTAAGCCTCAGCTCACCGACTATAAGGCTAGAGCTTCTAAGCTCTCTGATCTATCCACTGAGGATCGTGATTCCTACCGATGGGAGGTTGAACAATGGAGACTCGACGAGATCACGCTGCAGAAACAAGAGAGAGCTCTGGTGCAGCTAAATACAGAGATCACTAGGTCTATCGCCACGCGTCATCTCTACCTAATACAGGATCTCCCTACTGTGTACGATCGACTTGTCGCTCTCAAGAAGCAATTCTGTCCTTCTACAGCCGATCGGAGTCGCGACTTAATTGTAAGGGGCTGCGCAAAGTATGCCGGTGCCTGGTAACAGGATTGTATTCGATGAAGAAGAAAGCTATCTGCAGTGCAACGATATCTATATACGTTTGGCTCGTTGTTCACGTAGCTTCTCGAAGCATCTAAAGTGCCGAGGAAGCTCCGAAGGTTCCACCGAGGATCACCATAGCATCTGGGCTCTAGCCCGTTACATTAATAGCAAGATACACCAATCTGAAGACCGCTCCACGCAACCTAAAGAAACTCGATGAATGGATGGCTGACTGGATACACATCACTTCTCAATGCCAATCGATCAACCTACCAGAGACAACTAGCTACAGGCCTCAGGAGGATTTCTTGATTGCCTGCCAAGCTCACTATCCAAACTACGCTACTACCTGCCTCGATCAGATATACGAACACGAGATAAACGGTACAAATCTACTCAGCTTGCCCGCCTACGTCGAAAAGATGACGAAGTACATCCGCCGAGCTGCCCAGACCACTGCCACTGAGTCAAGTGTGCTATCTACCTCAGCTGCTAAGCTTGGGATTGCAAACCTACCTTGTGTTTGTGGGTTGTCACACGCTTTACCCGACTGCTGGATACTCAATCCACTTCACCCAGGTCGACCAAAAGACTGGACACCAGCACCTATTGGAGTCCGCAAGGTTGAACAAGCTCAAAAGGATCCTAAGATTTCGAAGCAAATAAAGGACGCCCTAAATGAATGGGCTTCACGTCAACAGTATAGAGACAAGATTCAGGTAGATGACGGCCAACCACCTAGTGGTGGTACATCATTCGTGGTTCATCTGCTGGATACAGGTCAGTTATCACCAACTCACTGACTTGGTGACAACTGGGGGGTGTGTCACGGTTTGGTGATGGGACGATGCCTATCTGAGACTAGCGCTGTTTATGGTCACTCACCTACATAAACTTTCCATAGCTTGTACAATACAACCTCAGTCAATCCTCAACTTCTTCCCTATGCGTACGGTTCACCCACTCCAACAGTGCTAGTGATCATTGTGGACGAGACAGCACCCGCCGTCTCACTGCTCCCGTACGATTGGCGCAGATGTACCCGCGCTTCCCACCACAGTCCGCAACAATCAATTAAGTGGGTCCTAGAAGGTTCAGATTGGATTGATTGATTACCGCTTTAAGCCTAGTAGTTACCTATAGGAGTTTAAGCCCTACCTAGATAGGTAAGTGGGTCTAGGAGAGTGACCGGATTGAATTGATTGTTGCGGAGTCTACTTCCCACTGCACAATCTGAGACCGACATATTGGATCTCCTCCTACACATATAATATCTAACGATGGAACTGAATCGGGTGTTATAAGGCCCAGCACGGTCGAAGTGAAGCACGCCCAGCTCACTCTCATCCTAGACATCACAGTCCGCAACAATCAATTAAGTGGGTCCTAGAAGGTTCAGATTGGATTGATTGATTACCGCTTTAAGCCTAGTAGTTACCTATAGGAGTTTAAGCCCTACCTAGATAGGTAAGTGGGTCTAGGAGAGTGACCGGATTGAATTGATTGTTGCGGAGTCTACTAGACATAGCCGAGCCTAGGCTCATTCTTCGCTCTTCTTCTGACAAAATACAGATGCAGCCACCATGAATGAAGTTGGTCAGCAGCTCTAACAAGGATACAGCGAAGGAGTATGAAGCGAACTGCAGCGTTCGAGTGTTTGCCTGGATTCCTAAGATATGGCCGTGACTGACCGCAGAAGAGCACGCTGCTTGATGCTCAACTCTGCAACATTTTGGTTCACCTGTGCTTCCCGATGTGAAAATGACATAGGCAGTATTTCCAGGCCTTACAGTTGTTGATGAAGGTGGAGAAATGTGCGTGAACTTGTTGTATTGGAGCTACGGGAGGAGTGAGAATATCTATGGTGCGCGCACGGAGCAGCTGACTAATCAGTGCCTGGCCAATCAGAGCACGGGAAGCCTGATTCACCGTGAATACTAGTGAAGGCTCTCACCGCGTCTCGACAGTTGTAGTAAGCGAAGCATGGGAACTGGTTCGACAAATTGAATCGCGATTGACGATCACAAGAGTGCTGACCAAATCTTCGATAACCAGCGCACTCGCCTGAGATGACAGAGCTAGCGAGCCCGATACCTTCCTGCACATCAATTTCAGGCGCTCACGGGGCAAAGATGAATCGAGAAGGAGAAATGCCCCGCCAGCCTTAAGCACAGCGAGCATTGCTACCACTGTCCAAATCGACTTTTCAAAGCAGAGAGGGACAATAACTTCTGGCTTGACTCCCAGTTCAACTAGATGGCCGGCTAGCCTAGAGGACAGCGCGTCCAGCTCGCCGTACGTCATCTCGCCATCCCACGCGCAGATAGCGGGTGCAGTGGGCCGTGCCCTTGCCTGTTCCGTAAACAAGTCATGGATGCACCGCTCAGTTGTGGGGGGTATATCGCGATTCCACTCCCACAACTGTTGTCTGTCTTCGGGTGTAACGGCATCGATGGTGGCGATCTTTGCATCTTCATCTGCGCCAGCCAATTGCAACATAACGAAGCTGAACTGGTGCAGCATCTTGTCCACGTTCCATTGGTCCAACACTCTTGGGTCGAAGCTGGCTGTGATTCTAATCCCTTCTGTGTCAAGCACGCACTGAACTACCAGCGCGAATTTCATGAACTCCTGCAGCTTGGATTGACTGTGCCGCTCCCCAATAGTTTCTGTCGAGACGCGGTAAGAGCCTTCACTAGTATTCACGGTGAATCAGGCTTCCCGTGCTCTGATTGGCCAGGCACTGATTAGTCAGCTGCTCCGTGCGCGCACCATAGATATTCTCACTCCTCCCGTAGCTCCAATACAACAAGTTCACGCACATTTCTCCACCTTCATCAGTTTCTTTGCCTCTCTTTCCAGACGCAGGCTGTAATACGAGCAGAGTTTGAAAGTGACAGGCACGCTTGGCGTCCGCTGATACCTTGGCAATCTGTTCAAGTCCCGTCTGCTCGTGTAGAATCAACTGAACTTCTTGTTGCTGCAAGTCATGCAGAAAGCAAGATACAGTAGCATTATCTCGTATACACACTCGTACCGGGACAATGGCAGTGTCGGGTTCAAACATAGCCTCAACGCCATTGACATGCGCCTTCCGTCCGGTTATGGTAGTACCGAAAACAACATCGTCCACGTTGGTATAATAGCTGGCGACGATGGCCCAGGCGCCGTAGACGATAGTGGAAATTGTTACGTCGGATGGCCGTTTCACCAGTGGGGGGCATTGATACGTCGTTGTCGCTTCCGTAACTGGCTGCTGAACGGCCGGTGGCAAGGTAGGGAACGATATAGCCTGGCAACCAGCTAGAGTGCTTTGCCAGTAAACTGAAGCTGCTTCCCGATCCTCTTGCATCGTCTTCGTGCTGCCTTCATCTCCACCGAGTGATACTCTCCCAAAATTCTGCATAATGTCGATTCAAGTCTCTTTTTTGTTCGGGATTATTATTATTATTATTATATTTCCATTAGAGTCCTGTATCAGTCGGTGACTATGTAGGACTTTGGCTAAGCCGTTCTATGTATGATGGTCGTTGTAGAGTTTCTATGGGTCTTGTACAATTTGGGTGGTGTTTTGCGCACAGTCCGCAACAATCAATTAAGTGGGTCCTAGAAGGTTCAGATTGGATTGATTGATTACCGCTTTAAGCCTAGTAGTTACCTATAGGAGTTTAAGCCCTACCTAGATAGGTAAGTGGGTCTAGGAGAGTGACCGGATTGAATTGATTGTTGCGGAGTCTAGTTTTGCGTACTCCAATTTCAGAGCTAGTCTTCCATTGGCGCGGGTGCTAAAGAGCAGTGTGGTGAATAGAAAGAGATGTAGCAGCGGGCTCTTTTAGTTAAGGAAATATTGTTTTTTGTTAAGAATATGTTAGGTTCAGTCCAGGTCGGCGAGGTGAGGTTCGTGGAGTAAGCCCGAGCAGAAGGACCGACGCGGAATGATGATCTGTCATGTACGTCCTAAGATCATCATAACAACAAGTAGATAGAACAATAGCTCTTAGTGAAGTTCAATCCAATACAGGGTTACCTTTCGTACCTCTACTCGGTCGCCTATGGTAGTCATACCACCAGAGGAGACCTTGTTCTAACATTTTTGTAGTTTTATACAGTGTCTGTCTGTTCGGTAGTTTGCCCTAGGTGCCATTTTCTCGTGCTAATCCTAGTACTTGCAATAAAGGCTAGAGTAGCTTTAATGCCTGTCTTTGTTTGGAGGAGAAGTGGGAGGGTGATGGGTCTGTGTGGTATTGCCTCTTTGAATGCATTTCGATGTGTTTTGTACTGTTTGTGAACGGTCTGTAGGAACTGTATTCCAGCTACCTAGTCCAGATGCTATTTACAGTCAAGATGAAGAAAGAAGGTAAGACGCGAGCGGCGAGCCCGCTTTGTTTGGGTTGGCGCACGGCCCTCTCGTTGCCGGGGAAGCGACTAGGCTCGCAGCCTAGTCATGTGACTTAGGGCTCAGCCCGTTACATTACCCCCCTCCTTTCCCTTTAGCGTGTAGTTTTTTCCATTTCTTCCAAGCGTCAGTCTTTAGTACGTTGCTCACTGGTTCCCATGTCGGTTCAGTATAGTCCACCCACTTCACATATGCCTCCTTGATTCCTTTCCCTCCTTGCCCTATTGTCCGTTCGCCCAGAATACGCTCAACCAGCCATAACTCGTCTCCATCTATAAGTATAGGCCCTGGCTGAGTGTCTCCAACTTTCTGCGATGGGAAAGAGTCGTCAGGCGCGTAGCGAAGCAGGTCTACGTGAAAGACAGGATGGATTTTTCCCGGAACGTCAAGCTTATAAGAGTGGGAGTTGACCTGCTTCAAGACTTTATACTTTCCATGCAACCAGTCTAGCTTCTTGGAAGGTCGTGTTGTCTTCACGTTTCTAAGGTTTAGAAACACCCAGTCTCCCTCCTTGTATTGGGGCGCTGCTGTTCTTGTCTTATTAGCCTGATGCTGCTGTTTCTCTTGTGTCATCGCGATCGCGGCTTGGGCCCACTCTGTTGCATCTTGGAGTCTTTTGAGGAAGCCTTCTGCTAGTGCTTCGCCATCTTTCTTTGGTCGGTCCTGAATAGTTCGATCCTCTACTAGCTGAATAGGTTCATTGTGATATCCGTGCATGAAATAGAAGGGGCTTAGGCCAGTGGATGAGGCCTCGCGGTTGTTGATTGCTCCCATAACGACAGGTAAAAGTGCCAGCCAGTTTTCTTGCGTGTACGTGGCCCAGATTCGAATCATCTTTTCAATCTCTTGATTCATTCGTTCTGTTGCACCATCGGTTTGCGGATGGTAGGCAGTCGACAGGCGTTGCTCAACGCTAAGGAGCTTACAGAAATGCTTCCAAAGATCGCTAACGAATTGTGGTCCTCTATCGCTCGTAATTGCCGTTGGAATACCGTGAATAGGATAATGCCGTTCGAAAAGTCGTTGTGCTACGGCTTGTGCCGAGATATCGTGCATACCTTCTAGTTCAATTCCCTTTGTCAGCCGATCAGTGACCACCATACAGTTCGTTGCGTTATCCCGTCCAGATGGCGGCAAGTCGGTAATGAAATCGATTGAAAGTTCCCCCCATATACGTTCTGGGATCGGTAATGGTTTAAGGAGGCCCTTCTTTGTTTCTCTCCATATCGTATTCCTTCCGCAAATCTCGCAGTTACGGACAAAGCGTCGCACGTCGCTTGCTGCACCTGACCAGAAGAACTGCCTTGATAAGATTGAGTAGGTAAGATCTCGTCCGGGGTGGCCAGTAATATGCGAGTCGTGAATATTTTGAATGATTCGCGTGCGGAGTGGTTCGCAGTGAGGGATCCATGTCCGGTCTCGAAATCGTAACAAGCCTCTCTCGTCTAGGGTGCATTCTGCTATACTCACTAACTTCTCCTTCTGAAGCTTAGTAGGGAGGTTCCTCTCCTTATTTGCTACTAGTGTAGTAAGCTCCTGATAAAGCTTATCTTCTTGGCGGCTTCGGTGCCACAGATTCTGCATCTCCTGGTCCTCAAACATGCGTATCTCTTTTGTGAAGTCAATCTCCTCAGACGATAGAGACTGGATTTGAACACTCCGCAAGTGCTTGCTCTGGAAGAGACGGATAAATCGAGACCGTATTCGTTCATCGTCATAGTTGGCGGGTAGGTCTTGTTCTCGTCGTGATAGGGCGTCGGGTTTTCCCATAGTCTTTCCAGGTTTCCATTCCAGGGAGAAGTCGAATCGTGAGAGAAACTCTGACCAACGTACTTGTCTTTCAGACAGCTGTCGTTCGCGGTAGAAGTATTGGAGGTTCTTGTGGTCCGTCAGAACTGTAAACTTCCTAACCATACGTAGTTCAGGAGCCCATGCTTCTAAGCAACGAACAATAGCTAGAAGCTCCTTGTCATGAATTGGATAATTGGCCTCTGTTGGTGAGTGCTTCTTTGAGTAGTAAGCAACGGGTTGCCAGTTGTTGTTCTTGTCCTTCTGCAGCAATAGGCCGCCAGTTGCATGTCCTGAGGAGTCGGCTTCTACTAAGGTGTCCTTCTCTGGATCAAAATGGCCGAGTATTGGTGCTGTAATGAGAAGTTCCTTAATCGTTTCAAATGCTTGATTGCAAGCCTCGTCCCAATGAAAAACCATCTCTTTCTTAGTTAGGTTGATGAGCGGTTCAGCAATGTCCGAGAAGTTCGGTATAAAAACTCGGTAGAAGTTGGCAAAACCAATAAATGCTCGGATAGCCTTAACTGACGTTGGTGTAGCCCATTCGCGGATTGCGATAATCTTTTCAGGGTCAACTCGAATACCCACTTCTGCTTCCACAATGTACCCGAGGTATTTAACTCGTTTAGTCTCGAACTCGCACTTGTCGATATCAATCTGCAGTCCAGCGTCTATGAGGCGTTGAAGAACCTTTCCAACCTTCTCTCTGTGATCCTGAAGCGATCCTGACGAGTAGATCAAGATGTCGTCAACGTAGGCTGAAACAAAGTCGTCAAGGTAATCCTGCAGAACACTATTTACGTAGCGTTGAAATGCGGCTGGTGCTCCTGTTAGTCCGAAGGGAGCAACCCGCCATTCGAATAGGCCGTATCTTGTTCGGAAAGCTGTCTTCCATTCCTCTCCTTTGGCCACACGGATCTTGTGGAAGGCTGCGATAACGTCAAGTTTTGTGAACCATTTAGCTTTGGCCACATTTCTCAGTGTTTCTGTGAATAGAGGCAGAGGGTAACGGTCCTTCCTGGTGATGTTGTTCAAGCCTCGGTAGTCAACGCAAAATCGGATGCCCCCTCCTGGCTTTTTAACCATTAGGACGGGTGCGGCTGCGGGAGAGTTACTAGCGCGGATAAAATCCTTGTCTAACAGCTCGGTGAGAGTTTTCCTAAGCACTAGTAACTCTTCTCGGCTCATGCCGTAGAGCGGACCCCATGGAATGGTCTTCTCGTTTCCGTCTTGATCCTTTTCAATCTCAATGTGGAGATCAACGCCTTTACGATGCGGGGGAAGTTTCTCAGCTAGGAAATGGTCGAAAGCCTTCAGCCATTGGTGGTACTGGGGTGGGAGCTTCGTCTTCGGATCGGATCGTTTGCGCGGTTTCAAAGCTTTCTCAATGTCGGCGATGGAAACAGCGAACAGTCCAGTGTCGAGCGCAATACCGTCTCCTTTGTTCTTCCTACGGCTTCTTCTCACCTCCGCCATGAATGCGGAAGCCATCACCTGAGTAGCCTTCATTGGTGGTGGCTTGTATGACGCTTTCTTGTGGTTCCATGCGCGGATGTTTGATGCGCCGATATCCAGGCAGCCTTGTTTGGCCGAAATTGTGACGTCGGCATCCTCTAACCAGGGCTTTCCCAGAATCACGTCGTAAGTCAGGCCAGGTACAACGTAGAAGAAGACGCGTTTCTGCTGGTGGCCGTCTATGTCTATCGAGGCGTAAGTAACTGTATCTAGGACAGTACTTGGTTCTGCGTTCTTCCCAGCTGCTTCCTCCAGCTGACGCGGGGCTATCTTGATTGATGGCAGTCTCAGAGATCGAAAGAGTTGTTCATTGATGGCGGAATAGCAAAGGCAACCTGAGTCAACAAGTCCAGTGACAAAGTCAGTTCCATTAAGTCTAACGTCCACTACAAAGGGATCGCTATCCATCTTTTGCTTTCCAGTCTCCTTCCATTCTTTCTGAGCTGCCGCGTGTTCCTATTGCTCTGCTTCGGAGTCTTCTGGATCTTCCTCCTCTACAGCTGCCTTGGTGACCACAGTACTCTTTGCTGTCTTGACGCTAACGTGAGTTGGTCGTAGAGCGGCTGCCAACGGGCATGTAGCTATTCGGCAATTGTTGCGGCCGCATCGAAGACAGCGTCGTTCCTGGCGTCGAGCATCGATTTCCTCTTGGTTGACCCATTTTGCTCGTTTTCCAATAAGTTCTCGGTCCTCAGGACGCCTAGATGGATATCCATTCATGTTGGTCTTGCCGCGGAGGCCGACAGCGTTCACTTGGGTAGTTGTAGGCTGCGTAGGTTCCCATTCCATCATGTCTTCAGGGGAAGCTGCTGTGAGAGTGGCATTATTCGATTTTGCTGGTGGTTCATAGGTTGGTGCATTTTCAGCAGTTCGGCTACCGTAACGACGGGTTGTTTTCGTCCATTGGCCGAACAACTCCATGTCGTTGCTAAGATCTACACACTTCTGAGCGAACCTTGCGTATGTGCTTGTTTCTGTCCCTGATGTACCAACAAGCCTATCCTTTATCCTACCACTTAATGCATTTCGTAAGTAGGATATCTTCGTATGCTCAGGCCAGCTTTCTGCGTCAGCGTTGGCCATCTCTTTCTCAAACCGTGGATAGAAGGAAATAAACGTCTCGTCGTCCTTCTGGCGTATAGAGTAGAGGTTCTGAATGGCTTTCTCCTTCCGATTTCGTTCGCCGTAGAGGAGTTCAAGGCGGTCAAGCAGCTTGAAAGGGTTTGGCGATTCTTCTTTAACTTGTATCTCGTAGTATGTTGTAACGTTGGTTTTCGCTGCCCCATCAAGACGCATGTAGACGTAGCGTAGCTGAGCTTTTAGGCTTCCAATAGCTTGCGCGTCTTCTTCGATCTTGCCCTCCATCTCTAGCTTCCATCCTCGCCATTGTGATTTGTTTCCACCAAACGTAGGCGGGTGGGGTAAGCTGTGCCGCGGCTTTGGGATTATAGGCACAGATGTGTTCGAAGTCTCGGAGGTTGGCGTCGGATCAGTGGTGGCGTCTGTATTGTGACCAGGCGTTTGAGGTGGCTCGTGCGATGATGCTTCCAGCCTCTCCATCCTAGTGCTCATGTCTTCAAGTCTCTGTAGTAGCGACTGTAACAGCTGGTTCGAATCGTTCGTCGTCATGTTAGTATCCCCGGGGGAGCTCATTATAACGGTGCCTTGGTTGCTGCGTGTTCTGCGTGTTCTGCGTGTTCTGCGTGTTCTGCGTGTTCTGCGTGTTCTGCGTGTTCTGCGTGTTCTGCGTGTTCTGCGTGTTCTTCTTGATCTTGACTGTATGTGAACGGTCTGTAGGAACTGTATTCCAGCTACCTAGTCCAGATGCTATTTACAGTCAAGATGAAGAAAGAAGGTAAGACGCGAGCGGCGAGCCCGCTTTGTTTGGGTTGGCGCACGGCCCTCTCGTTGCCGGGGAAGCGACTAGGCTCGCAGCCTAGTCATGTGACTTAGGGCTCAGCCCGTTACACTGTTTACAATCTAGAAGTAGATGCTGTGGTGTTTGTGGTTTGTAGCATATACATAGATTGCAGTTGTTACGGATCCATAGACTCGCTCGGCCCATGGCCCCCATATCGATAAGATCCTTATCTTATCGGACTAGCGCCTTGGCGCCCACAGCATAAGTTCGGGCTCACAACGTAGATAGCTCGATAGCTTGTATCTTGTCAAATCCAATCTTTCTTGATCGATCCCTCACATTATACAAGCTCCCTTTCAAGACGGGCCCTGGAAGCTCGTTCGCGAATTGTATTTTCTTGTCGCTGCGAGCGACACGCCAACGACAGAAACACTTACGCGACGAGGATCGCATTGACTATACGTACCGCCGCAGAAGAGCCGCCGTAGTAAAGACACCTGATTGCCCAGCTGCATAGCTGTACCCACCTGCCAGAAAAGACCCGCCGCCGCAGAGTGCCGCCGCGGAAGACACTGGATTGCCCAGCTGCATAGCTGTACCCACCTGCCAGAAAAGATCCGCCGCCGCTTCTAGCGCTGCCGCCGATGATGGCCCGACTAAACGAGACGAGCAAGGATGCCCACGACCAGGGTGCTCAGAACGACACACAAACCATTCCAGCAGAGTCGCACCTTGAGTACGGCGACTTTGAGAATGACGACGACCTCACCGAAGCGGAGAAGGCGACTATTAGACAGAAGCTCGCCACCCGCAAGAGACAGGTCACTTTTGGCCGTGGAGACGGCCAAGGCAACAGCGAGGACGAGGGCAATGACGTCAACGCCGCTGAACGCCGACGACAGTCTTGTAGACAGTCTCTTAAGAAAGCCGTTAAGCCAGCGGATAAGACTTCTATAGAACTAGGCTACGACGACGACACGGATGACATGTATCTACGTTTTTATGGCATCCACGACAACGATGAGCGCGAGATCCTCGCGGACATGAGGAACGTTGACGACTTCACCGCTTGCATCGCTGAACATGCTGAGAGTGTCTTTGGACACCTAGCAGATTTGCTTAGTCAGATAGCTGAACAAGCCGAACAGCTAGACCAAGCACATAATGAAGCCCGTGTACAACAAGAAGCAGCTGACGCCCGCGTGGAGCGCGCCCAGACGCAAGCTCGCGCTGCCGCCGCAGACGAGCTTGCCCAAGTCACCCAGAAATGCAACCGCATGATCACTACTAAGAACAGCTACGCTTCACGGCTAGCAGTGCTCGAAGACGAGCTTGCAGCCTCGCGCGAGTCAAACGTGAAGCTCTACTCCCAGATTAGCGACCTCTACAACGAGAGGAGTGTCCTGCAACAGCACGCGGGCGTCCCGACGAATGGAAATTTATATGACACGCGCCCAGCTCAGTTCCAGTCGTCCCCTCCTCCAATGACTGCGAACCCGTTCATTGGCACTGGCACTCACGACTTGATGCTGCCTCCCCCTATGGCACATCATCAGAAAAACCGACCCCTAGCTCGGTCTGCTGTATCGGACAACCTCACTGCAACGGGTGCAAAGCTGAAGGATATTGACATCTTTCGCGGAGACAGCACCGACAAAGAGGACTACAAGTATTGGCGCCGCAGCGCCAGGAACTTCTTAAACAAAACTACTATCCACACAACTGTTCAAGATCAGCTCGACTACCTGATTGACCACTTGCGAGGACCAGCCGCTGCACAGGTGGAATATAGAGCAGCACCCGGAGCTCGTAACGCCTACGTGACAGCGGAAGAAGTCCTCACGGAACTTGATCGCATCTTTGACACGGTCGACAAGGTCACCGAAGCCAGCGCAGCGCTACACGACAGCGGCTCTGGAGGATTAAAGCAACGCGACAATGAATCGTTTAACACCTGGGTAGCCCGCTTTACCTCTACAGTCGCACCATTGAACCTGGGCGACAACGAAATGATCCAGCACGCGATCCGACTCATGAAGTTTGGTCGTAACGCAGGTTTACAATTCCGCCATGGTGATACTTGGGAAGCGTTTGCCCAGAATTGCCGCACTCAGCAACAGCTCTCACGTCTCACCCAGAGCAGCGGAAATAATGGTACCCGAACCGGCCGCAACACGTCTAACGCTGGTGGTGGAGGTAATGGCAACGGCAACAGCAATAGCAGCGGCTCCACAACGCGTAACAACTACGGTCGCACGCGCGCGCAACTCAACGCGTTGAGTAAGCAAGGCGAGTGCTTTAAATGCGGAGGCACGGCAAATGTCAGCGGCAAGAAACATCGTCCGACCGACGCAGACGTCCCAGCAGCCTGCAAGTCTGGCTCTATCGTGCCAGCTAGCCGCGTCCCTGCCCTCAAAGCTACATTCACCAACGCCGCCCTCCAGGCCACAGTCGTCGATGCCACCGACGAGTCGGAAAACTAGCCGTCCCCGGCGAAAGACGCCCCGGGGACCGCACCAAAATGGTCCACAGATACAGTTACAGTCACAGTCAAAGCCACAACTACCAGTCCAACCCTTGTTAGCGATACCCCCTATTGTTTCACCGACCCTTGATACCCAAACTACCCCGCTCACCGGAGCTACACCTAGCACTTTACGCGTTTGTTTACAAGAATTGGAGGACTGGACGCCTCCCCAGGCTATAGAGGACAGACACGTTGTCTTGAGCGCGAACACTATGGTCAAAGGCAAGCAGCTTGTCCAAGGCCAGCAGTTCGTTTTCAAGTGCAAGGTCGCCACTTCGAATAGCTATATTGATACGGAAGCTTTGACTGACTCTGGTGCTACTGGAAACTGTATCTCCACACTATTTGCGCAACGACATAACCTGCCGACGTTTCGGCTTAAACAACCTTTGCAACTACGACTTGGCGACGGCAATTTCGCCATGGCGCCTATCACACACGGCGTCCTAGCCCCCATCTCCCACGCTGAACACGTTAGCGAGGAACTCTTCTACAGTGTACCTATGACGACTTACGACTTTATTTTCGGCACTTCATGGCTAGAAGAGCATAATCCACACATCGACTGGAGGGAAAAAACTATGCGTTTCAACAGCGAGCATTGCTACGCCAACTGCCTACACAAAGGCGAGCAAGTCACTGTTCGCAGCAGTCGACACCGACGGGCCGCAGCAAAAGCCAAAGAACGGAACCCGACCTACGCGAACATGGACATACACCATGTGTCAGGTGAGGCCGCTGCCGCACTGGCATCACGACCAGAGAACGGTACTATCTGGCTGTACCCACATGATTTTGAACAACTCGACAAAGATGACAGCGATGACGCCGACGAGAGAGCCCAGGCTAGCCGCGTCTTCGCCTCACTATTTGCCATGGACATGAACGCCCTATCTCAGGAAGACATTGATAAGTTCCACCAGAAGCTGAACTCGCCCGCTAAAACTCGCGACGAGGTCCTAGACAAGTTGCCCGAATGGCTCCACGATCTCGCCCACCGATTTAATCCTGATCCCGCCACGACAGACTTGCCCGCTCGACGAGGCGCGGTCGACCACAGCATTGACATTATCCCCGGATCAAAACACCCAAACGCTAAGATGTACGGCATAAGTAAGGACGAAGGCCTTGCCGTTAAAGCTTATGTTGAGGACATGAGAGGACGCGGTGAGATCCGTGAAAGCAAGTCAGACTTCGCTTCGCCTGTGCTCGTCGTCCGCAAATCTGGAGGTGGACTCCGCATTTGCGTGGACTATAGAGCGCTCAATGCCGTCACTATCAAGAACAGGAACGCTCCTCCGATGATTAAAGAAACGCTCGCGCGGCTAGCTAACGTCGCCTACTTCACCGTGGTCGACGTCATCGCCGCCTTTAACAAAATCCGCATCAAGGAAGGCGACGAACATAAGACTGCCTTCCTAACACGGTATGGCCTATTCGAATACTTAGTGATGCCTTTCGGACTCTGCAACGCACCAGGTACCTTTCAGGCCTACATTAACGAGGTTTTACGCGATTACCTTGACGAGTTCTGCTCTGCATACCTCGACGACGTCCTAATCTACAGCGCGTCTTTGGCAGAGCATAAGGTTCATGTCCGCAAGGTTATCGAGAGTCTAGGTGAGGCCGGACTTCATCTAGACATTGACAAGTCCGAGTTTGCCGTCCAAGAGGTGAGATACCTGGGCCTCATTCTTACAACTGAAGGCATCAAAATGGACCCCGCCAAGGTTAAGTCAGTGCTCGACTGGGGCACCCCAACAACATTGAAAGAGTTGCAAGCATTCCTAGGTTTCGCAAATTTCTACCGAAGGTTTATTGTTGCCTTCTCTTATATCGCGCGGCCGCTCACGGATCTTACCCGCGGGACAAACGGCGACGTCAAGCTGAACTTTCCTATCGCCCAAGGATCTGCTGCCCACGACGCATTCGAAAAGCTTAAGAAAGCATTTACCATCGCCCCGGTCCTCGCGCACTTCAACCCCGCGCTTGAGACCTGGGTCGAAACAGACTCCTCCGACACCGTCACAGCAGCCGTGCTGTCCCAAGTCCAGACTGACGGAGTGCTAAAACCAGTCGCTTTTATCTCCACAAAGATGTCACCAGCTGAGTGCAACTATGCCATCTACGACAAGGAGCTTATGGCCATCGTCCGCGCCTTTGAGGAATGGAGACCAGAGCTGGCCGGCACCTCGGACCCGGTGAAGGTCATCTCAGACCATGCCACCTTACAGACCTTTATGGTCAACAAAGCACTCAACAGGCGTCAAGCAAGATGGGCTGAGTTTCTGAGCGAATTCAACTTTAAGATCACTTACCGACCAGGCAGACTAGGCAGCAAACCCGACGCCTTGACGAGACGCCCCGGCGACACACCCACGAACCCAAACGATCCACGGATCATACATCAGACCCAGACGATCCTCGGCCCCGACCGCGTCGACGACGTCATCAAACGAGACACGCACACACACAACGACGCCCGACAAGCAATTCAACTCGCGGCGCTGTTATTCGAATACGCGGAGGAGGTACAAACGCTAGCAGGCATGCTATATCTAATGAGCGAGGAGGCGTATGGCGTCGATGATTTGGTGGATGACGACTCAACCCCAGACGTAGCCTTGGACAGCCAGCCTAAGGGGGAGACAATTGAGATCCCTCACGCTGCTGCGCCAGCTTCCCTGGCACGGGTGCCGGGGGAGAACGCGCCTGACGATGGACTTATGACAGCGATCGTAAATGCCTACCGCGTCGATCCCACACTACAAGAAATAATACGAGCAAAGGCAGACGGCGCCCGTCACCTTCCCCACACTGTCGCCATACAAATGAAGCTGAAGCTAGAGCTACAGGACTGCGAAATCCGCAACAGTCTGGTTTACTTCCGCGGCAGACTCTTCATCCCCTACGACGACGATCTTCGCAAAGACATCGTCCGTCGGTTCCACGACACCGCCACGGCGGGCCACGGCGGCAAGCGCTCTACCTACTACCTAGTTAGCCAACAGTACTACTGGCCGCTCATGACAGACACAGTCGCTCAGTATACCCGGAGTTGTGTAGTTTGCCGACGCGCAAAGCCATACAGAGACCGCAAGCAGGGACTGCTGCACCCGCTCCCCGTACCGAAACGATTCTGGACTGACATTTCAGTCGACTTCATCACACCCCTGCCAGACTGTACTAGATTCGGACGCACCTACTCTCATGTCATGGTCGTGATTGACCGGCTAAGCAAGTCGCAACGGTTTATCGCCCTAGACAGCCTTGAAGTTGATGCTGTTGTCCGAGCATTTGTCGATTACGTCTGGAGAGAGGAAGGTTTCCCTACTACAATTGTGTCTGACCGAGGGTCACAGTTCGTCTCTCATTTCTGGAAGGAGCTGTGTCATCGACTGGGTGTTACACCAAAGCTCTCTACAGCTTACCACCCAGAAACAGACGGCCAGACTGAAGTCGCCAACGCCGGACTAAAGTGTTACCTGCGTGCTTACACGAACTATATGCAAAACGACTGGGTAGACTGGCTGCCACTAGCCCAGCTCGCCATCAATAACAGAGAAAACGTGTCCTCTGGCGTCGCACCCGCGCTTGCCACCAAGGGCTACCTACCTCGCATGGGATCGGAACTAGTCACCGAAGACTCGCCCATTACCGACGCCCGTTCACGCGCAGAACAGTTGCTCCGCGAAGACGCCCGAGGCACGGTGAAAAGGATGACCGACGTTATCCGTTTCATGCAAGAAAATCTTCGCTGGTCCCAAAACAAGATGGAACACTACGCCAACCAGCACAGACAGCCCGCTCCAGACTACCGCGTCGGTGACAAAGTCTATATTGATGCCCGCAATATCCCTACGATGCGCCCGAGCCGCGGTCTCAGCGCAAAGAACCTTGGCCCATACAAAGTGCGAGCTTTGCCCAACCGATATGCAGTCGAGCTCGCACTACCAGACTGCTACAAACAAGTCCATCCAGTGTTCCACCCATGGTTACTACACCTGGACGCCGATCAAACAGCTCGCCCAAGTGAGGGCGTCATCGCTGAGAAACACCCTGACGGAGAGCACGACTACTACGTAGACATGGTCGTCGACTGTCGCATAGATAAACGACGCAAGGACACCCTCACAAACAAGAAAGGCATGCTCCAGTATAAGGTTAAGTACACCAACTCCCCAGACTGGAATGCCTCGCCCGCATGGCAAGACTATACAGACCTGTGGGGCGCAGAGGAAGCGGTTGAAGACTTTCACCGTCTCTATCCCGACAAGCCCCCACCTCACGAACTGTATCGAGACCTAGCGTTGTATCTCAACCTAGTCGCCGCATATTCACTTGGTCGCGATGATGTTGAAGTTGTTAGCGTACTAGACAGTTGTGAGCTTGCCCTATCACCTTCGCATTCACTGATGGCACAGCTTGGCAGACTTGCTATCAGTCAGGTAACTCAGTTCGAACTGACTGAACTGACTGCCAAGACTCAGTTCAGTCAGTCAGTTCTTGAGGCAGCTGGACGTCAGTCCAGTCAGTTCAGAAGCCTCCAGACTGACTGAACTGACTGACGTTAGACTGACGTTAGCTGTTTTTAAAGCAGTATTTTAGAGTTGTGAAAGCCACATTTAGTGCGGCTTCGAAGCCGCGCTAGTCCTAGATATATAGACACTAATCCTATATAAGTTAAAGCATCTGGCTTTAAGCTAATTAGAGTTTGCGGAAATGCGCTACCCGGTGCGCACCTAGTAAGCCTTTCGCGTCGCGTCGCGTCGCGTCTGCTATACACACGACGCTAGACTACTGTTGCCATAATACTTCTTGGTGTACTTCATGTCTACTCCCTCTAATTCAGGCCTTCGCCGCCTTGTAGAATGCGACAAGCGCAATTCTCCTCTACCATCGCTATCAAACGCGCCTACTGTTGGCGATACTGCGAGCGAGGCCCAGGCTGATGAGCCCTTGGCAGTACAGGCGGACTTCCCCAACGACGGCGACGACGACGACGACGACGACAATTACGACGGGCTTGATTTTAAGCGTGTGCCGTATCTTGAGCGGCGCCAGGTTGAGCGTAATAGTCGCGGTGGGCCAAAAAGCTGGATCTACCGCCACGGCTGGGCCGTCTGGCACCGCAAGTACAAGAAAAACTACTGGCTTTGCCGGTACTGCCATCAACGACGGAAGCAGGAGGCTTGCTACGAGGCTGACAGCACTACAAACGCCGGCCGACACCTCTCAAGCAACAAGCCTGGACACTCACACGGACCTAACGGACCTGTACCAATTGCTAGCCGGGAGGGCAATATTATGGGCGCGCTCGCAAAGTCCCAAGTACATATTATGAGGTCTAAAGGGATAGAAGTATCGCAAGAGGTAGCAAACGAGATGGCAGCAAGCTTTTCAACCTCTCGATTTCAGGACGCGCTGAAGGACTGGGTAGTCGCGGACAACCAGAGCCTTCGCGTAATAGAAACGCCGCAGTTTCGAGCCATGATTGCGGCCGTGAGCCCGCTAGCCGAAGCTCTCCTTTGGCGTAGCCACCAAACGCTCCACGATCATATTATTACTGAGTACAATACATACATACCAGCTGTTGCCAACTACCTTCGCGAAGCCCGGTCGCTTATACACGTGTCATTCGACAACTGGACTTCAACTGGTGGGCAGTATGCTTTTACTGGCCTCTGCGTACATTACCTTAACAGCGAGGGCAAGCTAGTTGACCACCTGCTTGGGCTGCCTGAGCTACACGGGGCGCACACTGGCAATAATATTGCCGCTGCAGCAACAACAATACTTCGGCTATTTGGCGTTGACAACGCGAGGGTTGGGTACTTTGTGCTTGACAACGCAAGTAACAATGATACTGCAGTTGAGTCCTTAGCAGAGGAGTTTGGCTTTATCGCAAGCGAGCGGCGGCTGCGGTGCTGCTGCCATATACTCAACCTAAGCGCACAATTAGTAATTTGGGGCAAAGACCGTAGCGCGTACGAGAATGAAGCCGCACACCTTGAGGAAGAGGAGAAGTACATGGATGAGTGGCGCAAATACGGTCCTGTTGGCGTCCTCTTTGACGTGATTGCGTCTATCTGTACGCCTCAAACTCGACAACTACTAGAGCGCCTACAGTGCGAGGAGGCAGAGTCTCTAGGTGTTACACCCCACATCCGGCAGCTTGTGAAGCCTGTTAAGACACGCTGGAATAGCTATTTCAACACGTTTGTCCGTGCAGCTGAGCTACACGGCCCTATCGATGGCTATATTGAGTGTAAACTTGAGGAGCATAGTGCTGCAACAGCAACCTCACGACGCCGGAAGAATCGTGAGCAGCTCCCTGCTGCCCAGCCACGGTTATATATACGCGAAGGGGGTCTAAACGGCAAGGACTGGGCGACAATAACAGAATACATTCGACTCCTTGAGCCATTTGCCGAAGCTACACGGCTACTTGAAGGTCGCGGCCGACACGGCCGACACGGCGCTATATGGGAAGTTCTAGTAACGTTTGAGTGGCTTCTTGACCAGCTTGAGGCTCTCAAAGACCGCCTTAAGGATGTAAATTACGAAGATCTAGATGCGCCTGAAGATCATCTTATTACAAACGTTAACCTTGCGCATTGTAAGCTTGCTGAGTACTACGCAAAATTCGATAACGCGCCTGTCTACTACACTGCTACAATACTACACCCGCACTACAAACACCACCTCTCAGCGCTCTGGAAGGTGCCTGACACCCATGTCACTGCCCGTGACGGTGTCCACTATCGCGACGGCTGGCTTGACAATAACCACCGGGCATTCCTGCGCATGTGGCAGGGGCGGAAGGACTCTGCAGCCACTTCAGCTCACACTGTAACGCCGCCGCGTAAGAAGCCCCGGCTAGGGATTTCAACGTCGCGATCAGCTTTTCTACAGTCGTCAATTGAGCAAAGCACACGGCAGTTAGAGGCAAGCCTTGCTGAGGATGAGTATGAGATATGGAAGCGGCAACCAGCGTTAGCTGAGGAGGATTGGCTGTCTCTTAATCCGCTTCTATACTGGGAGTCAGTTGCTGGGCAGTTCCCTATACTCTCAAAGTTCGCTATTGACGTCCTAACAATACCAGCAGCAGCGGCAGACTGTGAGCGGACTTTCAGCGAGCTTGGCGACATGTTAGGCACCCGGAGACTCCATATGAAGCCAGAGCTTATTTCAGCTTTGCAGAGCTTGAAGAGCTGGAAGCACAGTCCGCAACAATCAATTAAGTGGGTCCTAGAAGGTTCAGATTGGATTGATTGATTACCGCTTTAAGCCTAGTAGTTACCTATAGGAGTTTAAGCCCTACCTAGATAGGTAAGTGGGTCTAGGAGAGTGACCGGATTGAATTGATTGTTGCGGAGTCTAGCTGGAAGAGGCTTGGTATACAGCCAACAACTACCTCAGCTTCTGGGCTAGCGCGCACACTATCAGAGGAAGAAATCTCAAAAGTACAGGAGCATTTATCTCAGTTCGACGTCAGGTAACTCAGTTCAGTCAGTCCAGTCAGTCCGCAGGCCGCGGCGACGTCAGTTCAGTCAGTCAGTTTTAGTTTAATTGAAAAGTCTTGGCAGTCAGTCCAGTCCAGTTCAGTGACCTCAGGACGTCAGTTCAGTCAGTCCAGAGAGCTCCGGACTAGACTCCGCAACAATCAATTCAATCCGGTCACTCTCCTAGACCCACTTACCTATCTAGGTAGGGCTTAAACTCCTATAGGTAACTACTAGGCTTAAAGCGGTAATCAATCAATCCAATCTGAACCTTCTAGGACCCACTTAATTGATTGTTGCGGACTGTGCTCCGGACTGACTGAACTGACTGATAGCAACTCTGCAGCTTGGACCTGGGAAGGTGGCACAACTCAGGACGTCTGTCTCCAAGCAGAAGCAAGGACCCGAAGGATGAGACACAACATAACTGCTCGGCATCAAGCACAGCGTCATAAAATAAAAGACATTCACGGCTTGCAGGTGCAACCGTCTTCTGAAAGGGGGGGGTAATGTTACGGATCCATAGACTCGCTCGGCCCATGGCCCCCATATCGATAAGATCCTTATCTTATCGGACTAGCGCCTTGGCGCCCACAGCATAAGTTCGGGCTCACAACGTAGATAGCTCGATAGCTTGTATCTTGTCAAATCCAATCTTTCTTGATCGATCCCTCACACTTGCTTTCGCTTTCTTTCTTTCCTTTCTGTCGATGCCAACCATTTTACTGCCAACGCTGTCTGCTATTTTGCTACTTTCGCTGTTATTGCTACTTTCTTTCTCGTTTCCTTCGCTACCTGTGTCAGATTGAGGCGAGGTTTTGCTCCATGATCGAGCCGATGGTGGTTGGGGAAGGACATGAGACCCCCAAACCAGGGCTAGCGCCGGGACTTAGCACTGCCAAGCCCGAGGCGAGGCCACCTCCCACAGACAGAGCCGTAGACAGACACAGAGAATACACTTGATCCCATCCATAAAAATCTGACAATTAAGAGTCTCACTGCCTGTACCGAGTACAGAAGAGTCAATCAAAGTTACTTTATACTACAAATACCGTCATTACGACGATCCCCACGCTACAACACGTAAGCGCCGAACCGAAGAGTCATCAAAACTCATCGACAAGATGTCTGTACCATCAAACAGAGATCCAACAGTGATCCTAACGGATTATACCAATTGGGCTAAATAGTACCAACAACTACAAGCGGAATGCGCCGCATACCAAGTGTGGGAAAAGGTAGATCCAAAGCAACGCGGGATCCCTCTAATAGAACCACAACCACCACTAGCTCCACTTATCGGAAGCTATCAGCCATCAACTGCAGCGACGAATCTGCACGTTACCCAATATCGCCAAGCGATCGGCGACGATAGCGCCGAAGCGCCAGCCTACGTACCGGTACGACCCTCGGACCTCGCGACGAACGCGAAGACGTCCTATAAAGAAGATATCGATTATTACCGAATACAACTAGAAGAGTTTAAAATACTTAACCAGAGATATCAACAAGAGCGGACCGGACTCGGAAAGCTCACCGAGCACATAAGGAAGACTGTGTCACAACACCTCTTCTACAACTGCTGCAAGGCAGGTCTTTCCCATCGGCAGTGGATCGAAAACTTAGCCGCAAATGTTGGGATTGACACGAAGGAGGAACTCAAACGTGCGAGAGAACGTTACCTCGCGGCCCAAAAACCGATGAGGTTGTTAGCACAGTGGGAGACCTGGCTAACTGAGATGGACCATGCAATCACGGAAGGCAAGGCCCTTGGCATACCTGAATGCCAAGACGAAGAGTTTATCAAGGAGGACTTTGTCAAAGCAGTTCTCAAACCATCACCAGAATGGACTACCGCGTTCATGGCCGGTGGAAATAAAGACCCACGTGTCACTGTACGGATGATGATTAAACAGTTCCGAGAGTACGCCTCACTGTTGCATCCGATCAAACACAAGGTCCCGAAGGCCGCCTTTGTAGCAAGTAGACCTCAACTGAACGGCGAAGACGCAGATAACGCCGCCGAGAAGGCCCCAGGAAAGCGAGGTCGCGGCAAAAGCCGAAGGACTCCCGGACCGGGCAAGGATAGGAAACAATGCAAGGTATGCGACCAACAGCACGAACTAAAGAATTGTTGGTACGCGTTTCCGCACAACGCCCCTGTTTGGTGGAAGCCACGTGAAACACTGAAGACGATGGCTCAGCACCGAATTGATAGCGACACTGATCTCGAACAAGAGATAAGGGGAGCCAAGAGAGCTAAATTAGGGACACCCCAGATTAAGAAGTCACAGAGCACTCCGGTAGAGGATACTGTCGAGTGACCAGAAGGCCGGAACATAGGCCAGATCAACCTTATAATCTGTGCCTCATCATTTATGGCAAAGGAATCTAAGTACCCACTTCAACGCTCTTACATAATGGACTCCGGAACCACTATACACGTCGGCAACGACCTCGGACGATTCACGAATATTCGACCGCCTATGACAGGAGACTTCCTCTGGGCAGGCAATACAAGGGTGTGGATTAAGGCATACGGTTCAGTTACTCTGAGAGTAGATAGCGCAGACGGTCACCGTCTCCTCTACCTCGAGAACGTCGCCTACTGCCCTGACCTACACTGCAGTCTTGTCTCCTTCCGGATACTCCGCCGGCAAGGTCTTTGGTGGGACACCAAATCCGACCCAACAATCCTCCGACGGTCCGACGATAGCGAACTGGCAGTACTACACGAGAAGTACGGACAATGGATACTGGAACTCAATGACGCTGAGGCGCGAGCAGCGTTTTCAACGCAGCAGCCAACGCGCAGGACAGCCGTACGAAAACGAGCTGAGGCTATAGTCTGGCACAAGAGACTTGGCCACCCTGGATCCGACGCCCTAGAACACCTAGTGAACCAATCTGAGGGGGTGAAGATCGTCGGGGTCCCCACAGTGAAATGCGATGCCTGTGGGATATCAAAGTCGAAGCGAATGATACGACGGACGCCCCGGACTATTTTAGAAGGTCCGGGAGAGCGAGTTGCGATCGACTTTCACGACTACGAAGCAGAAAGTACGACCAAGGAGAAGAGTCAGATGCTTATTAACTGCCGCGTTACGGGATACATATGGGATTTCTATCTTAGTGACAACCGAACGGCAAGAGTCATCCTTAAAAGCCTTAAGATGTTCGTCACCTTTATGATGAATCAATTTGGTATAACGGTAAAGGTTATTGAGACGGACAACGAGATATTTTCCGTGAAGCCAGAGGTCGCCAGATGGTGCAGAACAAGAGGTATAGTACTCGAGCCTTCCGCCCCCGATACGCAAGCGCAAAACGGAGGAGCCGAACGCTCAGGGGGTGTGGTAAAAGAAAAGGGTCGAGCAATGCGACTCGATGCACATCTGCCGTGGGACCAATGGCCGGAAAGCGCCCGGACCGCCGTCTACCTACACAACAGGACGCCGAAATATCAGAACCGCTGGAGATCTCCATACGAGATGTTCTTCACGGCAATCGCTTTCCAGAATGGAGTTGTTACATCACCACGCAAGCCCAACCTGTCGCATTTACGAGCGTACGGCTGTAAGGCATTTGCGATGACGGATGACACGAAGCGAGGAAAAGGACGTCTACAGAGATTTGACCCGAAAGCCTGGATAGGGTACTTAGTTGGTTACCGTTCGACGAACATATTCCGAATTTGGGTACCATCTATAGGCAAGGTCATTAGCACTCGCGACGTTGTATTCGACGAGGAAGTCGTATATAGTGGAGAGCATAAAGAGGTTATGGACAATCTTATGCATAGCACTACAGAGGAGATAGCAGCATGGATTCGAACTATTGAACTGCCCCCTGGACCAAATCCCACACGGGAAGAACTTGGAACTTTCTACGAAGATGAGACCATTGCTAGAGCGCCGGAAAATGGGCGGCTCGAGTATGATGAGGCGGGAAGGAAGGTAGTACCTTATCCGACGCCACCACATACGCCCCCACCGGCAGCACTGCTTGCTCAAATGCTAACTAATGTGGAACACCCCTTCAGGGACGATGATACCGGAGGCTACGGCCTACAATCCGAAGAGACTGCCTACGGGAAACAAGGTCTTGACACTAGCTACGGCGAACATGGTGTACAGACTGGCGCACAGCGCGAACATGGTCTATCCGCAGGCGTTCCACGCGAACAATGCGATGCCGGAGGCTACGGCCTACAATCCGAAGAGACTGCCTACGGGAAACAAGGTCTTGACACTAGCTACGGCGAACATGGTGTACAGACTGGCGCACAGCGCGAACATGGTCTATCCGCAGGCGTTCCACGCGAACAATGCGATGCCGGAGGCTACGGCCTACAATCCGAAGAGACTGCCTACGGGAAACAAGGTCTTGACACTAGCTACGGCGAACATGGTGTACAGACTGGCGCACAGCGCGAACATGGTCTATCCGCAGGCGTTCCACGCGAACAATGCGATGCCGGAGGCTACGGCCTACAATCCGAAGAGACTGCCTACGGGAAACAAGGTCTTGACACTAGCTACGGCAAACAAGGTCTCGCGAGTGGTATCCTCCATCCGGAACACAGGATGTTGAAGGAGCCATGGGCAGCCGCCTTTATGGCAGGCACCAAGGCAGGAAACGTTCAAAACTTGGCAGGAGAGCGACTGGACAAGGCAAAGCTTGAGCGTATGATGCGAAACGGCAAGAAGCCTCATCGCAGCCAGCTGCCACCGCCTCCCCAAGCGAACGGCCTGCGAGAGGATCACGAGTTGTTCTATTTTTTCAAAGAGGCTGAGATTACACATCTCCATAGCCACAAGGAAACCAGATCCTGGTCAGAGGTCCCGGCGAAGACGGCTCGGAAGACCGACCAGCAGGTACTGGACTCAATGTGGGTATACACCTACAAATTTGACAAGCACCATCGATTCCAGAAGTGTAAGGCGCGATTGGTAGTGCGTGGAGACCAGCAACGAAATGTCACCGCACAAGAAACCTACGCTGCTACACTGGCCGGAAGATCGTTTCGGATGCTAGTGTCGATTGCGGCCCGGTTTGACCTAGAGCTGAAGCAATACGACGTATCGAACGCCTTCGTCAACGCAGATATTGATCGAACAGTGTACATGCGGATGCCCCCAGGATACAGGAAGCAGGGAACAATACTGCAACTAAACAAAGCGCTGTACGGCCTACGGATCTCGCCATTGCTCTGGCAAAGACACTTCACTGCCTTCCTTCTAGAAATCGGGTTCTCGCCAGTTCCCCACGAACCTTGCTGCATGATCCGAGACGGAGTGTTCATCTTCTTTTATGTTGATGACATTATCCTTGCCTCTTCGAAACGGCACGCGGAAGTAGCTCGGAAAGTGGAAGAGGAACTGAAACAGCGATACAACCTGACCGGAGGAAAGGATTTGCAGTGGTTTTTAGGAGTAGAAGTTATACGGGACCGAGAGAAGCGAAAGATCTGGCTGTCACAGAAAGCTTATGTTGAGAAGATTGCACGGCTGGCAACGAACAAGGACCAACGACACAACACACCAATGGCTAGAGTCGAACTAGTTGCACGTGAGGGTTTGGCGACTCCTGGAGAGATTAACTTGTATCAACGCAAGATTGGATCGTTACTCTTCGCCGCCGTCAACACCCGACCCGATGTCGCATTCCCAGTATCACGACTCGCCCGGTTCCTCACAAACCCTGGTCCACTACATCAAGAAGCCGCTGACCGAGTGCTGTTGTACCTGGAGTCAACCAAGCTTCTATCCTTATCATTCGGAGGAGACGACCAATTGGTAGTAGCTAGCGATGCATCCTTTGCGGACAACACCGCGGATCGCAAGAGCTCCCAAGGGTACGTTATCAAGCTATTTGGAGGACTGATCGCATGGAGGGCGAACAAACAAGATACCATCACGACATCTACGACCGAAGCAGAACTCCTCGCGCTATCGCAAGTGGCTAAGGAGTCCATGTTTGTGCGGATGCTGCTAGAGGAGCTTCGGGTAGAGTTGACGGAGAAGACAATTACGATACAGTGCGATAATACGCAGACGATCCGGCTGATCAACGAGGAGATCTCTCAGCTGACGACGAAACTCCGTCACGTGGACATCCACAATCACTGGCTGAGGCAAGAGGCAAAGCGAAAGTCTATCAGAGTCGTGTATGTACCGTCTGGCGAAATGCTCGCCGATGGTTTCACGAAGACCCTGCCTGCCAACAACTGGCCCCAGTTCTTGACGCAGGTCGGACTGGTTGAAGTGAAGGAACGAGACGTAGAGGAAGCAGATCCAGAGGAAATTCTAGAGAAGATGGAAAGTCTTGTTATATAGTCCGGTATGAATGTCGCAAAGACCACTCCAGCTCAGGCTGCCGAGGAGCGCCGAGCTGAGGGGGTGTGTCAGATTGAGGCGAGGTTTTGCTCCATGATCGAGCCGATGGTGGTTGGGGAAGGACATGAGACCCCCAAACCAGGGCTAGCGCCGGGACTTAGCACTGCCAAGCCCGAGGCGAGGCCACCTCCCACAGACAGAGCCGTAGACAGACACAGAGAATACACTTGATCCCATCCATAAAAATCTGACAACCTGCCTTCTTACTACCCGCGCCTTTGCTGCTTTTACTGCCTACGCTGTTGCTATCCTCTCTGCTCTCGCTTTTACTACTATCGCTACTGTTGCTGCTATTACTCTCCTTACTTTCCATGCTATCTCTGCTATTACTACTTTTACTACCTACGCTTTTGCTCTCGCTGCTGTTACCCTTTTCTACTTATTTCTTTATCCTTTCTACTCTAATTATCTCCTTATTATATTTTTATTACGCTAAAAACGTTTATTTATCTTACTACTATTACTCTTATTTTCTTTCCTCTTGCTGCTCTTATTACTCTTCTTCCTCTTACTTCTCTTAATGCCTACACTCTCGCCGCCATCGCTAATATTACCACCCTCGCTGTCGTTGCCTTCCTTGCCTTCCTCGCTGCTTACTACTATTACTTCTTTTGCTGTCTACTATCTTGTTACTCCCCCCGCTCTCCTTTCTCTTACTACCTACACTCTTACTGCTCTTACTGCTCGTGCTACTCTCGCCAATATCGCCACTGTTACTACTGTTGCTCTTGCTGCCTACACTACCTACGCTCTCGCTCTCCTCGCCGACCTTACTACCCTCGCCGACCTTACTGCCCTCGCTGTTCTCGCTGCTGCTACATTTCTCTCCCTACCTACCCTCTTACTACTCTTACTGCTCTCTCTGCCTACCCTGCTATCGCTCTCGCTACTGTAAGGGGCTGCGCAAAGTATGCCGGTGCCTGGTAACAGGATTGTATTCGATGAAGAAGAAAGCTATCTGCAGTGCAACGATATCTATATACGTTTGGCTCGTTGTTCACGTAGCTTCTCAAAGCATCTAAAGTGCCGAGGAAGCTCCGAAGGTTCCACCGAGGATCACCATAGCATCTGGGCTCTAGCCCGTTACATTACCCCCCTCCTCTCTCTCTCTAGCGTCTGGATGGATCTCGTTTGAGCCACGACGGAATCCTGCGGGAAGCAGTCTTGTTCTAGGGTCTCGATAAGGTTCCGTGAACTGTTCCCATCGAATCTTCGCTTCAGTGTTCTCCAAATTCTCCTTAGGCTCCATTGTTGGCAGATGGTAACCCTTCCACTTCACTTCGTACCACCATTTCATTCCACGTCCGCGCCGCCGACAGATCTCTGCTAGGATATCTTCAACTTCCCACATGTCTGCACCATCAGTGTCTACCTGGATCGGTAGTGGTTGGTCATCGTCCCTTGACTGGCTCGGTAAGGGGTCTGATGATGCCAGTCTTAACCGGTCAACGTGGAAGACATTGTGAGGTCCTGGAGGTGTATTAAGGCGGACCGTGTGGGTGTCGATTACTTCGATTACCGTGTATTTCGCGCTTCTCCAGTCGAGTTTCTTTGATCTCCGGCCAGTGGCAAACTGTTTTCCTAACTGTACCCATACTTTGTCGCCAACGCGTAGCTGTGGTGCTTCTCGACGATTTCCGTTTGCCTGTCGTTCTTGTTCTTGCTGTGCCTGTGCCATGGATGCCTGGGCCATCTCTAGGAGTTCGCGTAGTTTGGTAACGATCGATTCAGCCTTCTCTCGGTCAGATTTCTCATGTGCGTTGTATCTCCGTCGATCGGCACCTATAGGGATCTCTAGCTGTAGAGGGTCGATGTTGTAACCATGCTGAAGGAAAAACGGAGATACTTTCGTCGTTGTTGCATCCCTTCCTTTAATCGCGATCTGCGCCAACGGGCACAGAGGTGCCCAATTGTCTTGAGCCCAATTAACGAAGGCCTTCATGTATGTCTCCCAAGTGCTGTTCATCCTTTCCGTGGCTCCGTCGGTTTGAGGGTGAAAAGCTGTAGATATCCGCCGATTAATCCTAAGAATCTCGCAAAGCCTTCGCCAGAATACGCTAACGAACTGAGTGCCCCGATCTGATGTGATCGCATCTGGAATCCAGTGATATGCTGTAACGGTGTGAGGAGAGGAGGAGGACTGCGTTGCATTGTGTAGCTATGGAGGAACTGCAGCTATATAGGTGTGTGTGATGAGAAAGTGTGGTAGCGATGGCCGTACCCAACTCTCACCCAAGTCGGTCTTGGCAAGTCCCAAACCGTTACACTCCCCCCCAGCTGCCGTGATCAACAAAGCTGACTAGTGCCAGTGCCATAGCTCGGTTGGTTCTGGTGTGTTTACATGAGTAGTAAGAAGCTGGCGAACATTTTCAAGCCCTAGCTGTCTCACAAACTCGGCGTGTTTCTGCCTTACGAGGGACTTTGTGAGTCCATCTGCAGGCATCTCTGCTGTAGGGCACCACTCTACACAGAGCCTTCCTTCCTGTACCTCCTGTCTTACCCACATTTGATGGGTGTCTACATGTCTTAGCTTCGTGTGAAGCCGTTCGTCTTCTTTCTTAACGATCCCGACCGTCTGCTCGTTGTCGCAGTAGATCGTTGGTTGAATCTCCGGGTCGAACTTGATATGCTGGAAGACCCGGGTCCACCATTCCATCTCCCCTCCGGTTGCTGATAGAGCTATCAGCTCAGCCTCAGTTGTTGACTTCGTAACAGATCTCTGGCGGGTAGCCTTCCAGTCAATAGGCATCCCATAGAGCTTGAACAAATATCCATGAGATGATTGACGACTTTCCACATCATCAGCAAACGCTGCATCAGATGCTCCATAGAAGAGAGACTTTTCCCAGACGTAGGACGAGCTCTCTGCTATCTGCTGACTAGCTCTAATCGCTAGATGTCTTGTTCCATACAGGTATCGCCAGACATGCTTTACTGCCGATACGTGCTTCTGCCCAGGGTTCTGGAGATGCCGGGCCAGTACGGAGTGGGCTCGTGCCACATCCGGTCTCGTGAACGTCGAGATATACGCCAGCGATCCAACCAGCTGCTGGTACAGCTGAGTACGCTGGTTACTCGTATCCTCGGTTGACTGGGCCAGAGAGTTCTCTACGAGCGGGACTGCTGGATATCTCCCCCTGACTTCTGATCTAAGTCATACTTGTTGACTACCTTCTCAATAAATGAGTCCTGTGTTAGCCAGATCTTTCCTGCTGTCCAGTCTCTCAGAACTCTGATCCCAAGGAACCACTTGAGCTCTCCAAGCTTTCTCAGGTCGTATACCGCCTCCAGTCGTCTCTCAAATTCCTGATGATCATCAAGGTGATCCGGATGTACCAGTACCACGATATCATCAACATAGAAGAAGACTATCAGTCTCTCGTTGGTAAACAAGCAAGGAACGTCCTTTACTGGTTTCAGACCCAACTTAATTAGCGTCTCCTTCAGGTGCTTGTACCAGAGAAGAGGCGCGTCTTTTAGCCCATAAAGAGCTCTCTTAAGCTCGAGTATCTTGCCAAGCTCTTCTACGTACGGATCTGGAGTCTGTACGTAGACTAGCTTCTCAAGAGGTGCGTTCAAAAACGCGTTTAGCACATCATACTGATATGCAGAGATGTCAACAAGCAAGTCAAGCTGGCTTGATTCTTATCGATTGCAGATCACAGACAATATAGAGGCTCGTGCACAGTGGCACGTCCCAGAGAATGGTCTGTGATCTGCAATCGATAAGAATCAAGCCAGCTTGACTTGCTTGTTGACATCTCTGCTGATATGCTTTCAGGCCAAAGGCTGCCGTGAGAGCCATGAGGAATCTGAACACTCGTGCGGCCAGCGTGGCTGCGTACGTGTCGCCCCAGTCCTCCTGGAGGTCTCCTCTTACGACAAGCCGAGCCTTGTACTTGTACAGAAGTCCGTCTTCATTAAACTTGTACGTGAATACCCACATCAAGGGCAATCTCTGGCTATTAATCACTGTGGCTGACGTTGTCTTAAAACAGCCCTTTTCACGACAGCTCTTGAATTCTTTCGCTGCTGCCGCTTTAAATTCCTGTCCAAAAGGGTGCTTCTCTAGGTCTTTCCATCTCTTTGGCGGAGGCGGAAGCTCATCCCTGTGTAGCCGTGACTTCTGTGGCTCTGTTTGCTGAAGTGCTTGGGCGAACGCAACGAAGTACGTGCCGAGCGTCTTCCTCTGCCTTTTCCCCGTCAGAACGTTCGACTCACTAACCTGACCGCTAATCTCCTCACGTCTTGGAGCGTTGTTTAATCGTCGATCTGGTGCCTCTGCTTCGGCTGGTATCTGCTCCCAGCCTCGCGGCATTTCGACTGTTTCCAGCTCGGGCTCGGGCTCGGGCTCGGGCTCGGGCTCAGGCATTGATTCTGGAGTGCTCTCAGGTGTTGGCAACGTCCGAGGCGCATCCTTGGCGTGGTCTGTTCGAGCGGCTTGCTCGGACCGGCTCGGACCACTCCAGTCTCTTTGCGCCGACTGTAGGAGCATTTCTATCTCCTGGTCGGTTTCCTCTAGTGGTTCTGGAACGTCCAGTATCGTCACCACCTCTCTCAGAGTCTGTCGATCTGGGTAGACAGGCTCAGTTCCATCATTAGACATGAAGACGACGTCTCTCGTCCCACAGTCCGCAACAATCAATTAAGTGGGTCCTAGAAGGTTCAGATTGGATTGATTGATTACCGCTTTAAGCCTAGTAGTTACCTATAGGAGTTTAAGCCCTACCTAGATAGGTAAGTGGGTCTAGGAGAGTGACCGGATTGAATTGATTGTTGCGGAGTCTATCTCGTCCTGAGGACTCGTCCCAATGCTGGCATCCATACTCGGTATATGTTCGTGGAGTCGTATCCAACTAGCTGTCCGATCAGCGCGCGAGATTCGAGCTTCTCTCCTCGCTTCAGCTTATTATTCAGCACGTAGGCTCGGGCTCCCACAACATTGAGGTGAGCTGCCGACGGCTTCTGTCCCCGTACTACCTCGTACGGAGTTTTCCATCCCAGTGATTCGACTGGTGTTCTGTTAAGCAGGTAGACTGCCACAAGACAGCACTCATTTGAGAGTTCCATTGGCAGTCTTCCATCAATTCTGACCGCTCTCGCTCGGATCACGATCATCTTCCCAGCCTGTTCTGATAGGCCGTTCTGCTCCTCTGTGTACTCAGCTCGGGGTTCCACAATAATACCGAGATCTTTAAGCACATAGAGTAACTCGCTATAGCCGCGCTCGTTGTCAAGCTTCACGACTACTACGACCGCGTCGAACTGGCGTTTGATCTTAGCTAGTAGACGCATCACTGTACGCTTAAGGGTGCCTGAGCTCTTATCTGCTAGGCAGCATGCCTCATGCCACTTACTATACGAACACACTGCATGGAGCATCCATAGATCTCCATTGTAGCAGCGCTCGTTTCTTTCTCTTAGCTGCACTAGGTCCATTCCTATTCGGTAGAACGGACGTTCAGCTAGCTCACTTTGAGCTCTCCTGCTCACAAACTTGTGAAGCTTCGTTTCAATACAAACTTGACAGTCTGTCCATGTCGGAGCAATTGCCTGCTCCTCGACACTAATCCCGATCACATGATCGTTTAAGTGCCCAACTGCTTTTCGGCTAATATGGCCGAACATCCGATGAGCCGTGTCCTGACTGACTAAGAGATCCTTCCTCGGTTCCTTTGAGGGCTTGGTATATCGAGTCGCGTACGTAGAGAGTAGATCCAGCTCAACTTTCTGGTCTTTCTCCACGTCGACAAGCCAGTGACCGTTTCTGTACTGGAGAAGACAGATTACGTTCGATGCCTTCTTCTGATACAGACAGTCTCTGCCTGAGTCGAAGTTTATGCCGAGAGATCGGCTCCGCGATAGGCCAACGACGCTCGTGAAGAAGCCAGGGATGTATGCCACCCATGTAAGCTTCATTTGTCCTTCTCCTGTCGGAGTCTTGACCTGGATAGTCGTTTCTCCCCATTCTTCGACTTGAGTGAGGGCTCCTCCAGCGTATACACAGTCTAAAGGCTCCCCTTTCTTTGTCAAGATCCAGTCGGCTCCTTTCGTATTCGTGACGTGGCAGTTCGAACCTGGATCAAGTATCCATCTCGTGAGCAGCGGTGGAGCTGACAGTCCTGTAGCTGCTGCAGTCTGCAACACCGCATTAACGTGTGGCTTATTGCGCGCTGGCTGTCCATCGTCCATACTGATCATGGAAGAGCTCTGGACCTCAGCCTGCGGCTTCGTCTTCTTCTTAAGCCCCCGCTCTGTTGCTCTTAGTGCATTAGCTATCGAATTCGACGTAGGACTGTCTCTAAGCTCTGTGAACTTATCCTGAATTGCCTTGTCTGGCTTCCAGCCCTTTGTCCGAACTGACTGGTTAACGTACGGGCAGTTATCGAATTTGTGGTTTTCCCCATCAAGACACCTTGGTGTCCATGGTCCTGTGCGTGTACGAGATCCTTGGCTATTGCCACTACTTGCTACCTCGAGCGTAGCAAAGGTTCCAAGTCCTGACGCGATTGGACGTGTACGTCGGTAGTATGATCTGAACTCCGCGATCAAATCCGCGATTAGCGGAAATTCTTCATTCTTCTGTTCCTTCTTAATAAGGTCTTGTAGCTGAGTAGCTGCCCAGCTATCGTCCAGGCCTCTAATCGACAGGATAAACTCTTCCTGCGCCCTGTTGCCAGTCGTCTCTGGCATCTTGGCCTCCGTAAGGAGTCGGGTGATCGTCACCCACTCGTCGAACCATGTATCTAAGTTTGCGGTCTTTGGTCTCGTGCAGACTGCTGTGTACCGAGCTCTAAGTTGGTGGTTCCTCTCTCCAATCGATGGACAGAGGTGCTTCTTTAGCGTTCTCAGCTGGCTATAGGCGTCTGCGCAATCGAGGATTAGGTCTAGGTGTTTGACGTCAATTGTCTGCACGATCTCTAGGCTCAGGTTTCGGAGAGCCTTCTCCTTCGTGAGCCACCTGGCCTCGTCGCGATCGAATCGTCTAGCCCATGAGTTGTACGTAGCGAGCTCTGTCGCTGTCAAGTCTGGGATATCGATCTGCTCGTCTGTAAGAGGATTTCGAAATCTCCTTACTTCGAGCTCTTTAGGTCTCTCGTCTTCTAGCATCTTCAGCCTCTCTGGCGAAAGATCTGGGTTAACGTACTCCCACAGACCATTCCGGTCTGCGGATATCTTCCTCGTGAACAGCCATTTCGACCAATCGTCTGGCTTTCGGAGGGTAACTGACGCTCTCGTCACCTGCATTTCGTGCTCTTGAGTTGCCATAACTACCTAGCTAAATATGCTCCTAGTGTTGAGTGTCGTCGTATCGACAGCTTGTCTGTTAGCTGTATATCGGGTGAACGCAGCGATTTAATTAAAGGCTTCCGGGCTCATAACTGTAACGGTGTGAGGAGAGGAGGAGGACTGCGTTGCATTGTGTAGCTATGGAGGAACTGCAGCTATATAGGTGTGTGTGATGAGAAAGTGTGGTAGCGATGGCCGTACCCAACTCTCACCCAAGTCGGTCTTGGCAAGTCCCAAACCGTTACAACTACCCTCGCCTTCGTCGCTACTCTTACTGCTGCTACTATCGTCACTGTTGCTGCTATCTCTCTTGCTGCTAACCCTGCCTACGCTCTCGCTAATCTTGCTGCTCTTGCCTTTATCGCTGCTTACACTATCCGACCTACTCGAGCTGTTGGAGCTACCCTCGTCAACGTTACAACTCTCTATATTTCCTCTACTCGCCTATTAATCTTGTAATCCAACAAAACTCTCCTGCTAAGTTATTGCTCTCAACCGTCTCTAACAATCGCTTTTTTCCTAAAAACTCAAACAACGTCGGCCCTGCTCCTGAATTACTAACCCCGAACTCCTCTAACCGCGCCGTCCATCGGTTTCCTACCTCGCTCCGCCCTAATGCTATACTTAATAACCCGCCTATTAATACCCCTCTATACTGGCAATCCCCGTCTTGGACTCTCTGATATCGCCGAAAACTATTCCTTTCCCACCGCTTGCATATCTCCTGCGGCACTCCACACCAAAAACAACCCGAATAACGCTCAAACTTAATTGTCTCTTCCATCCTCTTAATCGACTGCTTGATCTGCTGGCTCTCTTGTCGCCAACATTGCCGTACATCGTGTGTGCTCGATCCTTGGCCTACTGCCTCACATAACCCACACCGGTTTATCCATTGCGCCAGCTGCCTACGCAGCCACTCGACGTCGGCGAACTCCTGCTGCCGCTGCTGTATCAATCTCTGTCGCGGGCCGCCTTGTTCTCGTTGCTGCTGATTAAACGTCTGCCGCGCCTCTTCTTGCTCCCTCTCCAATGTCTCCGCCTCTTCTTCGTTGCTGCTGCCGCCCTCCTCCATATCCTCCTCCATCTCCTCCTCCATCTCCTCCACCTCCTCCATCTCTTCCATCTCCTCCTCCATCTCCTCCCCGTCGGCTCTCATGCATACGTCACACCTCTCCTCTCCCTCCTCGCACCGAGCTCGCTCGGCCTCGCGCCTGTCCAAATACCCGTCCAACACTACCCGTCTACATGTCGCCGCCTCGTCTATGCCTTCGACGTATGCTCGCACCAACCGCTGCTCCGCCTTCCCTTGCTTGTCATCCGCCGCTCGCTGCTCGCCGTCCTGCACCATCATGATCGCCTCGCTCCGCTCCCCGTCTCGCCCGGCTCGCCCGCTCTCCTGCGCGTAATCCAACACGCTAAACGGCCAATCCATGTGGACAATGCACCGGATATCGGGCACGTCCACTCCCATGCCCAACGCGCTGGTTGCCACAATCACCCGCTGCTTGCCGCCCATGAACTCCCCCAACATGCTTGCCTTGCCAACCGCGTGGTGATGATACGCATGGCACTTGAGCTTCTCGGCTAACCCCTTGACCTTTGGCACTGAGTTGCCGTACACTACAATCTTGCCGCTCTTATACTTTCGGACCTTCTGCTGTACCATCGCCAACACCGTTGCCTCTACCTCCTGTCTCTTCCTCTCCTTCTCTACCCTTACCACCCGGTACGCTATGTTGCTCCGTGCTGTCGGTGCCCTAAACATTCTTACCTGCCCACGCTCAAAATGCATTCGCCGGAATAACTCGTCCTCCTCGCTGGGTGGCAACGTTGCTGTCAACATGACCATCTGCGTCTCTACAGCCACCAGCTTGCCTAGCTGCTGCATCTGCTTGCGGAACGTGTACTGCCGGTTTAACACAATATGGCACTCGTCGATAATAATCCGATCTAGCTGCCGCGTCGCTCGTAGCCGGTTCAAAAACGTTGCAAATTCCTCTCCAACTGCCGACTCGGGCGTCACTAACACCACCGCTGCTGCGTCTGGCGGACGCCGACTCTGCCACTCTACGCACGATATCCCTAGCTTCTTGCACCGCTGTGCCATGTCGCCACGCAACGCGATCAACGGCACTACCACCACCGTCGTGCCGCCCTGCTCTGCCCACGCCGGCAACATGAACAACAAGCTCTTGCCTGCCCCCGTCGGCATCACCGCTACTACGGGACTCTCGCCTGCTGTGATGGCTTTGATCGCTGCCTCCTGAACGCCCCGGAACTCGGCCTTTTCGCCCATCATGCGCTTCAGCTGCGCCCTCGCGTCCATCTTCCTTAGCCGCTGCCACCGATCCACCCTTGCCTCGTCTGCCTCGCTCTCAAACGGCGCTCTCTTCCGCTTGCTGCTTCTTCTCTGGTCGTCCACGCCTGCCTGGAAGCCCAAAAATCTATGCCAATCCGTGCTCGATGCCCGGAACTGCTGCCGCCTATCCGCCACGGCCCCTGACTGCTCCATGATCCCTCGCGCGTATACCAGTCCCGCCACGTGCGACGTATGGCCCGCCTGCTCGTCGGCAATCGAATCTCCTGCCTGCTCCTCAGCCCACTCCTTGTTCTCCTCGCCCTCATCTGCCTGGAACGCAGTCGATCCACGCAAAAACCGCCGGCTGATGCCAATCGCCATCTCCCGGTACCCGGCAAACGTCCACTCCTGGCCCATCGCGATCCGGCTCTCGCGCTTCAACGCCTCCCGCAGCCGATCGGTCGTCCACTTGCGGCCGCTGGGGTCTGCTGGCCACATATGCGACGAAACTGCCTCCTTCTCCCACACCAACGCCTCGAGCCGCTGCTGGAACGGCAACACCAGCCACATGTACCACACTACTAGCTCGCCCACCTCGCGCGGCAAATATCGATGGATAATCTTGACGTCGCCGCTGACTTTGTATCCCTTGTGGTACCGCGTCACAAACACTACCATGCCGTCCTCGATGAATATATTGCGATGCCCCCCTTGCACTCATACATGGGCAAATCGTTTTTAAATCGTTTTGGCAAAGCTTAAAACGTTAACGCGTTTAAGCAAAAATCCTTATAACGTTAAAGCGTTTAACGATATAAACGATATAAAAACGATATAAGATACATCATGCCAAGACCGGGTTATGTCCATTCTAGAATCTCCTCTACCTCATCCCTTATCATCTCTGCTTCGTCATCTTGCTCTGGTTCCATTGGTAGACCCATTCCGTTGAGAGAACACGGTTTTATGTGGCCTTCCCTAAGCCAACTGCCAATGCACTCGATCTTCTCAATGTTGTCGCAAGTGAGCCTCGACCGATCCCATGAACAGGTTCTTCTTGCACCTGAGAATGTTCTCTCTGGCTCGGACGACTCTGCAGCGATAGAAAGAATAGAGATAGCCATGTTGCTTAGCCTAGGGTAGCGCTGCCGTTGCTCCGATCGGCACCACCATTCAAGAGGGCTACAGTCGATTTGTATTACTGGACTTTCTGCGAAAATTTTAAGATCGTCGCTGTTTGATTGATCTGCCGCCGCAACTGACATCTGTTGTAGAATCTGATCGAGAACGGCACCGCGTTGCTTTAAAGGAGGAGCCATTTGTTGAGAAGCTGTAGGGCTAGCTAAAGGCAAAGCGTCCTTAAACTCATTCACCCAAAAGTTTTGAGCAGCGTTAATAGCTGGTTCGTACCATTCGGCTGGCCAGTTCTTCTTGAGATATGCTGCTCTACTTGCGGGATTTAGAAGAATAGCGGAAGCGTACACCGGAACCTGATCAGTCATGTTGTAGTACTTCTCAAGTACGAACCAGCCCATCTCGATCGATCGAACCATGCGAAGGTCCTCATTTTCATCTTTAGAGTAATGTATCTATAAAGCTGTTAACCGAAGACTTAAAGTTCGGATAACACGTTAATGCTTACCTTTTGCTGCTCATAGTGGACTAAAAGAGAGTCCATAATCCAGAGATGCCAACAATCAAGCCTGCTTGATGGGCTTGATTGATTTGATTGAGTGAATACAATCAAGCCAAATCAAGCCTGCTTGATGGGCTTGATTGATTTGATTGAGTGAATACAATCAAGCCAAATCAAGCCCAGACTGCTCAAAAGTACAAGCAAATCAAGCCCATCAAGCAGGCTTGATTGGTGAGCTTGATAGGCTTGATCCTGGCTATATCGTAGAACGTGAAGTCGTAGATTTTGGTATAACCTAGGTTCCATCCCATCTTCTCTCACTTAAAGGCTAGTACGTACAGGGCATAGCGCCCACAACGTTAGCCGGCGGAGATATAGATCTTAGTTCCCGTAGCACAATGATTAACACAATTCTCTACATGTTCTATTCCTAGTGCTACCCGTTGCTATTATGCCAGACCCTAGGCATCCTCGTAAACGCCCTGCTGCCGCTCCTGTTGCCGCCGCTGGTCGCTCAAAACGCCAGAAAGGCAGTAAATCACAGCCTATAACTATCGAAGCTTCGCAGCCATCTCACCCTTTCGTTATCGACGAGGATACACAGCGCGAGACTCCGCCAACGTCGCCGCGTCGAGCTATACTGGCCGCGAGCCAAGGCGTTGATTTCGAGATGCAGTTGCGCGACTCTATACCCGAAGATGCGATTGTCGCGCCTGTTGAAGCCTCTGAGGTAGCTGCAGCGGCGTCTGAAGCGGTAGATGAAGGCGAGCCAGAGCCTGACTTCGACCCGCGTATGGCCGATAACTTTGATGGCATTAACTGGAGTCGCCTGCCACGGTATATGAAGCCTCTTCGGACACAGAAGCAGAAGAAAAGCTGGGTATACAACTACGGTTATCGGCTTACTCTCCGCAGTAATACCAACAGGATATTCTGGCTGTGCCACATCTGTCACAAGCGTAAAGCAGCGACTGCTGGCTTTGCGGAGACGACGGAGGCAACTAGTACTGCTGCGAGGCACCTAAATAGGGATCATGGAATAACAAACGCTGGCGAGCAACCGCCTCAGCAGCTTCTTGGAGGCCAGAAATCGCTAGAAATGATGCTGAAGGGCGGCTTCGGCGTTAGCCAAAGGGTTGCGAACGAGATAGGAAACTTCGACGTACAGTCCTTTCGAATAGCAGCTGTTAGCTGGCTTGTTGACAACAACCTCGCCCTCTGCCAGTTCGAAGATCCAGCTTTCCGCAGGATGATACATTTCGCGAATCCTGAAGCTGAGCAGGCGCTCTGGAGTAGTCGCACAAGCGTTGCGCAGTTTGTGATGAGGCTGTACAACTTCATGCAGCCTCAGGTCGTCGATGAGCTGCGTTGCGCGGCGAGCAAGATACATATAAGCTTTGATGGGTGGACCGTTAAAGGTGGCAAGCGTGGCTTCTTCGGTATTGTCGCTCACTTTGCCACGGCTGAGGGCGACCTTAGGGACGTTGCTATTGACCTGCCGCAGCTCTCAGGTGCCCATACTGGCGACAGGATAGCTGATTGTGTCGCTGAAACTCTGCAGAAGTTTAATATAACTGCGCAGAACGTTGGCTACTTTATGCTCGACAACGCGTTCAATAACGACACTGCTATCGCGACCCTTGGAGCGAAGTTTGGCTTTAAGTCTAAGCATCGCCGGCTACGTTGTAGCGCTCATACAATCAACTTAGTTGGCCAGTCGATTATATTTGGCTCAAACAAGGACGCCTTTAACAACGACGAGAACTTGGCTGTAAGTCTACCTGTTCTTTTCAATGAAGCTTTCTAACGCTGTACAGGAGGAAGAGAAATACCTCAACGAGTGGCGTAAGCAGGGCCCATTAGGCACGCTTATAGACGTTATTAGCTACATCAAAACGCCACAACAGTACGACATGTTCGCGAACTTTCAGCGCCTCGCGAGGCAGGACTTACCGGCCGACGACGACGCTAAATTCCAAATACTCGAGCCTGTAAAGCCTTGCGTTACGCGCTGGAACTCCTTTTGTTCAGCGTTTGAGAGAGCTGTATTACTACAACCCGCGTTCAACTCCTACGTTTGTTTCTACGTGGAACAGCAGCGCGTTGCCGACTCACACGCCCGAACGAAGAACAACAAGAAGCCCCAGGCGCCTGCTTGGATGAGATCTAAGGGCCTCACAGCTGCTGATTGGGCTGTTATAACTGAGTATATTGAGGTGCTGAAGCCGCTGAAAGATGCTACAAAGCGCCTTGAAGGCAGAGGCAAATGTGGCCGTTTCGGTGCGATATACGAGGTTATACCAGTGTTTGAGTTCCTTATGGGGCGCTTTGAGCAGCGTCTCCGGCAGTACGAGAGGGTTGATTTTGAGCAGCGCGAGGCGCCTGAAGATCACATCTCTATCAACTTTCGCGCAGCGTGGGAGAAGCTCAACGACTACTACAGTAAACTCGACGACTCACCCGCGTACTTTGCGGCCTGCGCTCTTCACCCGTACTATCGACGCTATTGCGAGAAGGCGTGGCGTGATAAGCCTGAGTGGCTCGTCGCCTGTATGGCTGACTTTCGTGCTCTTTGGGCAGAGTATACGACCTCTACTCCTCCAACAAAGCCCTCAAAAGAGCGTGATAACGGCGCTATTGACGAGGCTATCTCGTACATCATAAGCGATAGCGAGGACGATGATGAGCTCACAGATGAGTACGACAGGTGGCGCAAATTGGAGCCAAAGTGGACGAGTAAGCAGCACAACAGCCCTAACGTTGACGGCAACCCTATCAAGTACTGGGTACAGCTTCAGTCTAAGTATCCCGACCTCTCACGCTTTGCGATTGACGTGTTGAGTATTCCAGCGAGCAGTTGCGAGTGCGAGCGCATGTTTAGTGAACTAGGAGATCTACTTGCTCCGCGAC
Organism: Pyrenophora tritici-repentis; assembly: GCF_003171515.1. Taxonomy (NCBI): domain Eukaryota; kingdom Fungi; phylum Ascomycota; class Dothideomycetes; order Pleosporales; family Pleosporaceae; genus Pyrenophora; species Pyrenophora tritici-repentis. The sequence continues at coordinate 48,093 of NC_089392.1, read as the reverse complement.
GGCGCAAGATTGGGTCACAACTACTCGCCGCGCTTCAATGTGTACGGGCTTGGAATGCCGCTGGCATAAAGCTGCCGACGTCAGCTACAAGCCAACTCTCAGATCACGACCTTGAGCAGTTGTACAACCTCACAGCGTGGGAGCAACCTAGCGATTCCGGTAAGTACAGCCCATCTCCATCCTCGTCTACGACCTCTAGGGTCATCAGGATAGCTGCTTCTTACAGCTTCAATATACCTAGCAGAGCGTAGCTGACTACTTCTTAAAATAGACGTCTCGCCTACCTTACAACGCCCATCCACTGAATAATACCGCCTGCCTCCGCGTCGATTAATGAGTCTTAAGCTTCGATATATCCTATCCAAAGGCCTTAGAGAGGTTACTGTCCCTGCTGTATACTGCTGTTGGGGGCATATACTGCTAGTGAACGATGAGGATAGCTTGTGAGCACTCTGCTCAACGTAGAGACTCCCGAGTAGCTGGGTTTCAACGGCGATAGCGATACAATCTTATCTTTTCTTGATTACTCGCGCGCAATAAGACTTCAGGTTATATACTACGCAACACTGCTATTCTCCCTCAAACGCGCTCCTAGAAGGACCTCTCTCTAGAGCAGATAGTTGCGGCCTTTTTTGCTTTGTGTTCGAAACTCTATACTAACTTCTCGTTTTGCCTTTTTTTGGCTCCAGAAACCGCCTTTTTCACTCTTCGGAGCTTCCTAAGGCTACCTAGCGATCAAGCCCATCAAGCTCACCAATCAAGCCTCACTGATCGACCTATCAAGCCCATCAAAGCAAGCTCAACACCAAGAAAACGTCAATCAAAGCAAGTATAGGGCCTGAAGCTTGATTGATTTGATTGTTGGCATCTCTGTGGGTTATCGAGGGAGATGGTGGTGAATCCATGGATATCCGGGGGTATGCACCGAAGACGAGCAGCGTGGGTACGAGCCCGTCTGGGCCTGCGGTGTCGTTGACGGCCTTGACTGCCATCTGCAACACTGCGGCGTCGCTGGTGCCAGTGTCAAGCTCTGTCCTCAGGATCTCGTACGCGCGTCTGAGCGGTGCGTGGTATCTTTCTACCTTGCCGATAGACCAATGGGCCTCGGTTGGCACTTGTTTACATGTGATTCCCATGATCTTCGCCTCTGATCTGAATTCGACTGACGCGAAGTTAGTGCCAGCGTCGTGGGTGACGATATCTGGCGGCCCTTGATATGTATCAATCCAGAGCAGGCGGAGTGCTTCCCAGGTGTCTTTCGCGCTCATAGACGGTAGAAATCGCGCGCCGTTGAATGTTGTAGCCGAATCGATCACGTGAAGCACTGGTTTCCCACTCAGATACATCACATCTACGAGGATCTCGAAGTTGAATTCCCGATCATCTTTCAGCCTAAACTTGAATCGGCGCGGCGCTGGATCATGCGCTTGGCAGTGATGGCAGAACGTTTGGATCTCTCGGAGCAGCCGTTCATCCACGTCCTCGTGTCCTGCGCGTTTGAGCAATCGTATCAGCCGTTCGACGGCTGGATGCCCGAACCTCCGGTGTAAGCGTCGGAGCTCAGTCTCCGTAAGGAATACGCGCGCGCGCTCTGCCTTGCTTAGGTGGAACCACGGGTGTCCCCATTTGCGAATCACTGGAAAGGTAGCTTTTCCTTGTACCAGCTGGTCCGTAGTATTGTTGAAGTACACGTGGAGCCGGTCCATGTCTTTCAGACAGAGGAGAAACGGGGTGGGTGCGTTCAAGACCTCAAATTTGATCTTTCCAATCTGTGTCGATACATGTGCGGTTCCAATCGAAGTAGTGACGCTTCCTTTGCCAAATTGCACAGATGCGTTTCCAGCAGTAGACGTATCTAGAGTTACGGTGGGGTCCTCAGTTTGGAGCGCCAGGAACTGCTCCTTTCCGGCTGTCGATACATTTGAGGCACCAGTGTCAGGAAGAATGCCTTGGTACGTGATTCGCGAGTATCGATCCTCGATAAGGAACTGCGTTGCGGGCGTAATAGGCTCCTTGCACCTGTAGACGTCTTCTCCGGTCACGTGGTGCAGAAAGGCCTGATCTGTGAGGTACTTAACTGCCAGTCTTTGGTCTTCATCATCTTCGTCTTGCTCCTCTAGGAAGAACTGGTCGACTTCTTCCCCCTCGTACGCGACGAGAAATGTGCTAAACTCCATTTGCTCTCCCGTAATCGCGCAGTGTGTGATGTACTGCGCTTTTGAGCGTTTTCTTTCTTCAAGCGTATGGTTTGTGGACCAACAGCCTGTCTTGCTGCAGACGTAACATTTCTTGTCGATTTGTGTGTTGACTCCAGAGCGGTGCTGAAGCCCACCGCGTCCGCGGGTGAATCCGCTGCGTCCACCACGAGGGTTGTAATTCCCTCGCAATCTTCCAGAGCTGTTGTTGTTGTACCGACGATCCAAGTAGTACTGGCTATCCGTATCCGCCTCAGTGAAGTTGACGGAGACGGTCATGGCGAGTGAGTTTTCGATTGACGATCGCAGATCTCCAAACAGAACCTCGCATTCTAGAGACGGCTTGTAGAGTGCCATCTCGAGCTCCTTCACGCCTCGGCATGCTGTGATTACAGTCGTTCGGAGCGCGTATTCTCCCATGTACTGCTGTCCAAGTGCTCTTTGACACAATTGGAGCTTGTCCAGCATGATGTCAAGGACCTCGTGGAGGTTCTTTTCGGGGTTCTCCCTGCGGACTTTGACAAACGATGTCGTCGTCCAGTCCGCGTAGTAATGGCCGTGGTTGACGTCTGTGTCGAAGTGGTTCTTGAGCTTTGTGTAGGCAGTAGACTCCGCAACAATCAATTCAATCCGGTCACTCTCCTAGACCCACTTACCTATCTAGGTAGGGCTTAAACTCCTATAGGTAACTACTAGGCTTAAAGCGGTAATCAATCAATCCAATCTGAACCTTCTAGGACCCACTTAATTGATTGTTGCGGACTGTGGTAGGCAGTCAAGAACGTATCCATCCGCTGATCGACGAAGTGGAGGTAATACTCCTCTGCGCGGCCGTCGAGAATCCGTGGAAAGACTGCATGGAACTGCCCTGGCTCGATGTCTGCGTGATAACAGATGCTGTAGAAGATTTTCAATTTATCGTCTAGGAGGTCGTACGGCTTTCCCGTATACTTTTTGTCTCGGTCCCACATTTTCACGAAGACATTGATCGTCTTAGGATCTAGTTTCTCATTGCTAAACTCGATTGGTGGAACTGCCTTGTACGGGTCTGTTTCACCAGAGGGCACAATTGGGGAACGCTCGGTCCCTTCGGACGTTGCGGGTATGCTGGTGTATACTCGCGGAATCGGTCGAAGTTGTTGTAGGTGAGGGGAGGTTGCTGACTTTGGACGCGCTGATAGGCTGGCTGCGGTGCGGATTCAGTTGTCTCTACAGGCTGGCTTCGGATTGGTTGGTTTTGGGCTTTCTCAATCGTTTTTGCCAGCTGGTCCTGAATCTGTTGTTCTTCCTCAACGGTCTCCTGTCGTCCTTGCACACGGGCGTGGGTCTGGTCTTGATCGCGGGTTTGCCGACTGTCTACGTCTCGGCCTCTTGTCCTTACAGGCGTTTGGGTTCGGCTCTGGGCCTGGCTTGATAATCTCCTGTCTGTGGACTGTACTGATCCTTCACTGCGTTGTTGCCGTAGTGCCCGCTCTTGCAACATGTGCGCAGCTGATCGTGTGTCAAACACAGCCGACTGGAATACGTCCTGAGGCCATTCTAGGTACTCCTCCATGCGTAATAACCTAGCTAGAGACTCACTAGGTGCCATATTAATACGGCCAGTATACACTCCCTTAAAGCGGAGGATCCGCTTTAGTTCCTTTGTGTATATTGGCTGGGCACGTAGGAACATTGCCTCTGTCCATCCTTCAAAGTCCTGACGGAACTCCCAAAAGAGTTCTTCATCTGCTGTTGGTCGATCTGTATAGTCCGCAATCGCACGCGCAATGTACGTTGTTGCTGTAGTAATCCCTACCTCATCGTCTGGAGCTTCAAGGTTGTCCTCCCACATCTCTGGATCGATGTGATGCCATTCTCTTGGTTTTATGTTTGTGGTCCCTAGTAGCGCCTCTAGTGTGGGTACCACTCTTCTACTACTGCTCGCCATTCCTACTGCCGGCGTCCTGGCTACCGGTGCTCTTTCCGATGATGTTCTCTCTCCTGCCATTGTGTTCTTGTTGACGCTTGTTGCGCTAGCTGCGTTCGCTAGAGATGCGTCGGTGGTCGTGGGTTGTACACGGGTCAAATCTCAACCGGTCGGTTGGCGCGTGTATAGACGGCGTCTTGGAACGCTTCTGATACGGCTGTAACGGTCGGTCGCTAGCCACGAACGACGCCTGATATAGCTAACAGTGAGCTTAGCATAGATAACTCCGCCTTGCTGATATAGGCAATCTAGGGAACGCGCGGGGTAAAGAATCTATCTCTTCTTAACCTAACTGTCTGTGACTGCCGTGCAATCACTGATCAGTGTTGGAAGGCCTTGTACGATCGTACGGTGAATAACAGTAGCTAAGGTAATCTTGTGTATTGGTATTCTGGTGTATGATGATTCTACGAATGTGGGGGCTACGAAGGTATACATAACGTTGGGTCCGAGTTGGGCCGAAGTAGGATCGAGGCGGTACATTGGGCCTTATTAGGCGACACACCGTGTGTATGCCGACACTACCGAAGTTTCTTAGAAACTCGGTACTGCAAAAACTTTGTAATTCAACACAGTTTTAAATACCTGATCCTGTGAGACCCTAACAGGCCAATTAAGCGATAGCGACTCCTCAGCCTTAAGCGCCTCTAATTAGAGGAAGATTAGGCAGCTAGTCGACTACGCTGTAGCTGATAGAGACTAGAGAAAGATCTCTAAACTTAACCAAACGATCCACCGACTCTCAATTAGATTAGTACTAGCTAAGCATGAGAATGTGAGACTCAGACTCCGCAACAATCAATCGATTGACATGATTGATTCCTATATAGGTTAAAGAATTACTTCATTAGGCAGCCTTTAACCTAGATAGGAATCAATCATGCCGATCCGATTGATTGTTGCGGAGTCTGGTGAGACTCAAGAAGGCTCTCATCAATGAGAAGAAGCGCAGGAAGCGAGGCAAGGCTCTGCCTCTAGAGGCAGGTGAGGACTATCACGGTAGGGCTGTATTCTGGTCCCCAAGGAAGGTAAAGGAGGCACGTGATCGCCAGCTCCAACAAGGGCTTAAAGAAGAGCAACTACAACACCAGAAAGCTGAAGCAGCTCGCCTACGCCAGGAGAGGAGGCAGGAAAAGCTCCAGGCAGCTCAAAAGAGGCGTGCAGCAAGACTAGAAGCTCAAATAACAAGGCAGGAGAAGAAGGCTCGTGAGGCTGCTGATCGAGCCTCACGACAGGCAGCTCGCAAGGCTCAACAACAACTCCGGCAAGCTCAAAAAACTGCCCAAAGAGGCAAGAGGAGGTGCCTCAAGATAGCTACTAAGGCAGGTTCAAAAAAGAGAGCAGCTGCGCAGCCTCAGGGTAGTAGTGAGGCTGCAGGTACTGCAGCAGGCCCACCACCATCTCAATCACGACACGGCCGAGCAATCAAGTTCCCAGCAAAATATAGATAGCTATATATATTAATTAAGGCCTATAGAACTCAACTCTAAAAAAATATCGCGATTATAGCTATCGCACGTGGCTCAATAGCTTCATGTTGTGCTGTCGATTTTGGTGTTCGGGTGGATGGTCACGCCGGGTGGATGGTTACGCCGGGCGCCTCGGTAGTATAACGTGCCCGTGCGCGAGACGCCCGGATTCGCGAGACGCCCCGCCGAACACCATCTCTGATGAAGGTGGAGAAAACGTGCGTGAACTTGTTGTATTGGAGCTACGGGAGAAGGGAGAATATCTATGGTGCGCGCATGGAGCAGCTGACTAATCAGTGCCTGGCCAATCAGAGCACGGGAAGCCTGATTCACCGTGAATACTAGTGAAGGCTCTCACCGCGTCTCGACACCCTTCGGGTCCGTTCATTCCCACTTGCTCCACCACATTACGTTGTGGCATAATAGGATAATTGAAGTTTTGGTGGGGTCTTGGCAGAGTGACCAGCTCACCCGTCTGAACAGCTCACCCGTCTCCGACGTTATTTGAGAACGCTTGGGGCAATCTAAGAGTCCGGAAGAGAAAGTGTCCTGTTACACCGTGCGTCCCGGCACGCTTGGATCGACGTTACGCCGGCCAGCTCGGTGGTGCTAACGGCAAGTCGGCTTTATAGGAACGCCGACTTTGGATACGTCGGCATACGTCGGCCCATAATTAAAGCCTTGTTCTTTGCTAGAGTTGAAAACAAGTGGAGACGTTGCGCGGCTTCCGTGCGGGAAGAGAATCAGCGGACGAAAAGTAAAGGAACGGAATTCTGACTAGCCCGTATAAATAAAGGTTTTACTAGATTTACACTGTTCTGCACAGAGCTCTTTAGAGCGCTATCTCTGCTTCTTTCTACTTTTTCCTGGCCACTGCTATTAAGAACCAAAATGTCGAACAGTCAGCTATACACAGGTGCTCTAGTTTTACTTGTCATCTATCTAGTGATTAGTCCTATCATTAGAGCGTTGATGACACCGCTTCGCAGCGTGCCTGGTCCGTTTCTCGCACGTTTCACGCGTCTCTGGGAATTACGTGCGGTGCGTAAACACGATTTTGCAACCTATAATATAGCCCTACATGAGGAATACGGTATGTTTTGTGCCTAAGTCTTAAATTGATATTTACTTACGTGTGTAGGACCTGTTGTTAGACTTGCGCCGAATCGATACAGCGTCAACGACACTGGAGCTTCTAGGGTCCTTCTAGGCTATCACAACGCCCTAGACAAGTCGAATTACTACACTCCATTTGGAGATCCGTCCCAGGGCAATTTGTTTAGCGAAGTTAATGTTCAGATCCATGCCAACATTAGACGCCCAATCAGTCAATTGTATTCAAACAACAATTTGCTCTCGTATGAGCCGTTCGTAAACGCATGCAACAGTATTTTACTTAGAAGACTAAAAGAATACTCGGGCAGTGGAAAACAACTTAATGTACGACATTTAATGCAATACTATGCATTTGATGTGATTGGAGAGATCACCTTAGGTTCGAGGTTTGGATTTATGGAAGAAGATGGCGACAAGGCAGGTCTCATTACTGCTATTGACGAAGGGCTCGATTACGGCGCCAAAGTTGGGCTTATTCCTGAGGTGCACTGGGCCTTATGCAAGGCGGCCGAATATCTGGGTATAAAGTCGCCCTTCATGAAGGTCATGGATTTCATCCTTTTACAGATTCAGAACCGTGTCTCGGGGCAGACTATATCTCCAAAAGATCGCCAGGACTTCCTTGACAAGCTGCTGCCGCTTGAAAAAAATGGCAAAGCTACTCGACTCGACACAATAAACGCTTGCGGAAGCAATATTGGAGCAGGCTCAGATACGACGGCCATCTCGTTGACCGCCACCATCGCCTACCTATCCATGCATCCAGACGTACTCGCTAAGTTACGGGAAGAACTCGACGATGCTGTAAACAGAGGCGCAGCATCGGACCCAATTACGTTCAAGGAGTCTCAAAAGCTACCCTATCTTCGTGCAGTAATTCAGGAAACACTTCGCATGCATCCTGCGGTTGGCGCACCCTTGACACGTATTATCGGCATCGGCGGTGCAAATCTTGCAGGGCGTTATTTTCCTGCTGGTACTGAAGTCGGCGTCAACCCATGGGTTATCCATAACAATAAAGAGATTTTTGGTCCAGATGCTTCTAAATTCAGACCGGAGCGTTGGTTAGTGCAGGACGCTGAGAAGCGTGCAGTGATGGACCGGAACTTCCTTACATTTGGTGCTGGATCGCGGACATGTATTGGTAAGAACATCAGCTTGTTAGAGATGTACAAAGTCATCCCGCAGATCGTAAAAAAGTTTGATTTTCAAGTGGTGGCAGATAGTAAGCATGGAGAGGGATACATGTGGAAGACATTATTCTTCGCGAAGCAGACTTTATACTGTATTGTCAAAGAAAGAGCGTGTGTATAGGTATTAGAGGCTAGCAACATAGATGTTGAGAAGAAAAATTACGAGTTTCTAGACCTAACGAGGATGTGCGCGTAATGCTCACCCCAACACCCCAACTGTCACGGCACCAACTCGGCGCTCTGTAGGTCACGTGCCCCCATCCCTATCTGTGGGGGATTGTGAGTGCTGGAAGAATTGAAGGATTGAACTGAGGTGGTATTGTGTATGTATGTATGTATGTATTGTTTAACGTCCTATGAAAGCCTCCCAGGGGGCATGAAAGACGGGTAGCGCCCTGTATGGTACTCAGGTGCTCCTATTCTTTGGGTGTTGGCAGTGTGTGCAGTCTGGTAGGGTAATTTCCGCTAGTTGAAAAGACTCTATCTAGGTTCCGGGCTGTGGGGCTGTAGATGTGTTGAGCAATGAAGCAGAGCTCTTGTTCTAGGGCTAGTAGGCCTAGGGCGTTAGCGTTGAAGCTGGGGAGGAGGTGTAGAGGTGGTAAATGAGCGAGGGACTGATGACATAGACATAAGCGGCTAAAGGCCGCCTAGTAATGTGTTTTGTAATGCCGAAACTAAAATTATCGCCGGCAGATTGTTGTGAAGTACTTGGTGAGCTCCAAAAGTGACTCGAAGTGTTCAGGCTCAGTAAGTAGAGCCTTAAGGTACCTGACGGCCTCTTTCATATTGCTTGGGGGCTGGATGGTCGGAGCGGCCATCTGCTAAAAGAGCGTCTTGTTTTTCTGCAGAAGAGCATGTGCTTAGGTGTTTTAAGTCGCCCGCAAGAACAATTCAATTCTGCTGTGTCGTGTCTGAATTTGATGTGGTACCATGCAAAGTCCCCATGTCGTGACCGGATGGCCAGCAGATGCGCGAGAACAGGGCGCGGAAGCGTCAGTTCGATTGGTGTCTTTGTGGTTTGGTAGGGTAGTTCCCATTGCCGGTACCAGGCCGACATTTAGGTCCGAGTTTGGTCCCACCAGCGCTGCCTGGCAGCGTTGAGCAAGGACTTAGCGATTGAACGCACCCTAGATGCTGTCGGTTCCGCGGCCATGCCGTAAGGCTGGCTGGGTGCTTTTGCTTCGGCATCGGCAAGGCGGTCTGCTGCCTCATTCCCAATAATCCTGGTGTGGCCTGGCGACCAGCGTACTTGTATGTTGAAGACTGCCATTGCTGCCTGGCACTCAAGGAATGCCCATTGCGACGATGTGGGGGCGTTGCCCCGTATACCCCAGATAACTGACGTTGAGTCAATACACATCCATAGCCTGCGGTGGCTATGGGGGCTAGTCTGATAGCGTGCTGGAGACCTCTCCAAGCACCCACTGCTTCGGCATCGAATACATGGGATTGGGGATTAAGCGATCCCCTCCCTATGGCAATCTGAGTCTGGGCCTAGTATATCGCGTAGCCGTAGGTGACAAAGCGTTCGCCGTCAGTGCGCTGTTCTGATCCATCAGAGAAGATGGTGACGTCCTGGTTGGTAAGGGTGTCCCACCACTTCGTAAATAATTTGGCGGCCTCAGCCTTGGCTATACCGTTTGTTGGGTCAGTGCGGCACCCTAGAGAGTAGTGCGGCGCTATGAGGGTGTGTCTGGGAATGGTAGGAAGAATCAACCCAAGTCGCTGGACTTTGGAGTGTAGCTTCTGCAAACCTCCAGCTCCCCTGCCCTTCGGTATCACCGAGATCTTGATCCTGGCTGTAAGTAGGTGGTTCTTATCGACTACTTGCAGATGCAGAGCGAATCTCAGCTTTGCTTCTTCTAGCATAATGAGTGCTGATGGTAAGCCGGCGTCTCGAAAGAGTGCCCATCCTGGATAGGTTTTCCAGGCAGGGAGGATAGCGCGAGCCGCGATGGTGAGTGTCTGGTTGAGGGCTTTGAGGTGCCAGCTAATCCTAGTGCTAACTACGGGCGGTTGGTCCGATCGGTTGGTCAGAGGGTTCTTGGTGCGGCCTTCAAACCATGCTTCTGCTCCGTAGAGGAGACATAGCATTATGCAGGTAGTGACTGCTTTGCGGAGGGCTGAGGCTGGGGGGCCATTAACTGTGTTGGCAAGACTACGGATGTGATGGGCAACTTTGCGGGCTGTCGCTGCTCTCGTTTCAACGTGTCTTTTGAAGTTAAGCTTTCGATCAAACTAGACCCCAGCCATCGGCAGGCGGGTTGGACTCCGTCGTCCTGATCTGTAATTGGTGTAATGGTGAGGGAGTCGTCCACAACACAGGGCGGGGAATAGTTATCCCATTGCCTAGTGAGGTGCATTATTTCCAACTTTTCTGGTGCGAAGGCAACCTTGTTTGCTGCACCCCACTCGTTGATAGCTCTGACATCTTCTGCCAGCAGGCGAACGTTTTCATCCAGAGAGTTCGAGGCCCGGTATATGCAGACGTCGTCAGCATACCCGAAGCGGCGGGTTGTGTCCTGGTTTAGAAGCTCTGCTAGGTATAGTGTGTAGAGGACTGGGGACAGTGGTGATCCTTGGGGTGTTCCGCAGGCCACGGTGTAGCACTGGGTGGTTGCCTTGCCTAATCTAACCCTGACTTTGCGATCTGTGAGGAAACTGTTGACAAATTTGAGCACTAGGTCTGGCCAGCCCTGCTTTGCCATGCGGACGAGTAGCCGGTTCTTAAGAAGTGCGTCAAAGGCTCCTTGAACGTCCATAGTAACCATAGTCACCTTCTTGCCCAATGCCCAAGCTCTTTGTGTATCGTGTGTGAAGGAGGCCAGCAGGTCTATTGCAGAGCGTTTCGGGAGCGCGCCTACATGCTGGGGGCTGAGTATCTCGTGAGTCATTGCGGTCCAGGCCAGCCGTCTTGCTACAACCCGTTCAAGTCCTTTGCCTAGGCAGGATAGGAGGGCTATTAGACGCATGGATCTTGGGGAGGTGCGGTCCTTCTTGCCGACCTTTAGTATCATGGCGACTTCGGCCGTTTTCCAGGCTGTGGGGAAGTAGCAGAGCTCAAGGCACTTCTGAAAGATAGAGCGGATGTAGGTCCTAACCTAAGCCCAGCAGGTCTTGAGAAGCCGGACGGTGATTCGATCGGTGCCTGGCGAGGTGCTGGACACCCCAATAGTGCTTCTCTCGACTTCTTCCATAGGGATGTGGGTGTCCCATGGCAGTGTACCCGCCGGTGTTTCGGTAGGCCATACTGGCTCCGGCAGGTCGTCCTCAGCGCTGAACCGGTCCAGGATTTCCACCCGCAGGGCTTCGGCTTTTTCTAGTGGGTCTGAGATGGTTTGGTTGTTCACGATAAGTGGGATGTCCTGCTGTCCTAGGGTAAGTTTATGCCAACCTAGCAGGCTATATAACTCCTCATCTGTAGTGATATTGTTAATCCGGTTCGCCCAGTACTCCTTCTTCGCTTTCCGCACGACGGCAAGGAACTCCCTGGTTTCGATTGGGACCGTCCCTGGTTCTGCTAAGTTCCTGGCAGCCCGGTGCCAGCTGTGGGCTTCTACGCAATCTTCTGTCCACTATGGTGCTGAGTGACCTTTTGCCCTGTCTGGTGTGCCAGCGCCCTTGAGCGCGGCCCATAGGGTTCTTTCTAAGCTAGCAATAGATGACTCAATGTCTGCTTTCGTGTTGATAGGGCTGATTGGGTGTGCTTGGAGGTGAAGTTCAACTAGAGCGTTAAACTGGTGCAGGCGTCTTGTTGGCACCCTGTAGTGGAATTGGTCTAGAGGTTGGCGCCCTCTAGCGGGGATTGTGGTGAGTAAGGTAAAGTGGTTAGAGCCACAGTGTAGGTCCTCTGCTACTTCAGTTGTGGCAAAGGGGATATTCGAGAAGGTAAGGTCTATGCATACTTGTCAACGAGCGAGCCGGCTCGCTCAGCTCGCTCGGCTTGGACGTTTTGACCAAGCCGAATGAGCTGAGCGCGCAATGCGCGCTTGCAAGCCGAGCGAGCTTAGGGATAGGCGCTCGCTCAGTCAGCTTGCTTAGCTTGGTTAGATGGGGCGGTTGGAAACTTGGGGCTGAAGGACTTGGTGGAGGGGCAATCTCACGATGATTTTTAGGTGTAGTGCGTAAGTTCGAAACCTAGTTATAACATAAAATACACTCTTTTTTGCTATATTTCTAGCAAATAAGCTACTAAATTTCCGGCTAACGGCCTGGCAACAATATTCTCCTTCTGCGACACTTCACTTACTACTTATCACCACAGTCCGCAACAATCAATTAAGTGGGTCCTAGAAGGTTCAGATTGGATTGATTGATTACCGCTTTAAGCCTAGTAGTTACCTATAGGAGTTTAAGCCCTACCTAGATAGGTAAGTGGGTCTAGGAGAGTGACCGGATTGAATTGATTGTTGCGGAGTCTACTTATCACCCACCACACTCACCTATACTCCATCAACGCGTCTCTATTTGCAGCTATTATCTACCTCGCCGTTGCTATGATGCCAGCAAAAAGAACACGCGTTAATGCTCTAGAAATCGCGACAACTTCGAAGCGCCCTAGAGTCGCAGCGCGTCATCGCGGGACTGCCAGCCAACCTGTGCTAGTCGATACTCGGCCATTCTCACCATCTCCACCTCCTCCACCGCTGTCGCCGCGTCAAGCTCTCGTCGCCGCGCCACAAGCACCAAATTTTGAAGCGACCCTCCGAGAGTCGCGCGCCGAAGAGACAATCATCCCACCACCTGAGGGCAGCGAGCATGCCACTGTTGCAGCTTCAGGAGCAGCTAGCGAGGCTGTCGACGAGGGTTTCGTATGGGTAGAGGACAAATACGACGGCTTTAATTGGAGTCGCTACCCAAAGCACTGCAAGCCGCCCACATCACTTTCGAACCGAGCAAGCTGGGTATACAGCCATAGCTATCGCCACAGTCCGCAACAATCAATTAAGTGGGTCCTAGAAGGTTCAGATTGGATTGATTGATTACCGCTTTAAGCCTAGTAGTTACCTATAGGAGTTTAAGCCCTACCTAGATAGGTAAGTGGGTCTAGGAGAGTGACCGGATTGAATTGATTGTTGCGGAGTCTAGCTATCGCATCGCCTTGCGCAGCGACGTCGCAAAAGTCACGTGGATCTGCCACTATTGCTATAAGCACAAGTTCACTACTGTTGGCCGTGGCATACATGACGTCTCGCAGTCTCCATCAGCGCCAGCACGTCATCTCGGAGAAGACAAGAAAGGTCATGGCTTGAAGCCTCCAAGTAAGCGCACTACCGTCGCTCCTCGGAAAGAAACTCTCCTCGAACGCGCCCTTCAGAAGGGCTGCTCTCAGGCTGTTGCCAACGAGCTTACCAACTTCAATATACAAGAGTTTAGGCTTGCGGCCGTCACCTGGCTCGTCGAAAACAACCTCCCACTCTCACAATTCGAATCATCGTCTTTTCGCAATATGATACAATTAGCTAGCGTAGAGGCAGAACTAGACTCCGCAACAATCAATTCAATCCGGTCACTCTCCTAGACCCACTTACCTATCTAGGTAGGGCTTAAACTCCTATAGGTAACTACTAGGCTTAAAGCGGTAATCAATCAATCCAATCTGAACCTTCTAGGACCCACTTAATTGATTGTTGCGGACTGTGGGCAGAACGAGCCCTGTGGGCATCTCATAACAGCGTCTCACGATACGTTATACGCCTGTACAACTACCTGTTACCAAAGGTTGTCGCAAGCCTTTCAGAATCAATGAGCAAAGTCCATATAAGCTTTGACGGATGGACGACAAAAGGTGGCAAGCGCGGTTACTTAGGTATCGTCGCCCACTACGTTGATAGCTCTGGCGAGCTCAGGGACTTGCCTATTGCGCTCCCACAACTGACAGGTGCCCACACCGGCGAGGCCATGGCTGAGGTCGTGATGGCAATATTCAAGCAGTTCGAAATCACTGTGGGCAAGCTCGGTTACTTCGTCCTCGACAACGCACATAACAACAACACCACGATCAACACTCTCGCCTTGCAGATGGGCTTCAGCGCTACCGAGCGTCGCCTTCGCTGCGGTCCTCATACGCTTAATCTCATTGGCCAGATGCTACTCTGGGGTGAGGAGAAAGAGTCCTACGACAACGAGGAGACTGAGCGCGTGAACGAAGCTGAGAACATGGCTACTTGGCGAGGCGATGGACCATTAGGAGTGCTTCTCGCGGTTATCAACTACATCAAAACACCACAACAGTACGCTCTTTTTGAGAAGTATCAGAAGCTCGCTATTAGGGACCAGCCTGTCAACGCGCCAACAGAACAGCACAAAATCAAGGAGCCCGTCAAGCCAGTTGTTACTCGCTGGAACTCTTACGTTTCGTGTTTTGAGCGCGCTGTTGAGTTGCAATTAGCGGTTAATGGGTACGCCAACTACCATATTCAGAAGATTGAAACTGAAGACGCGTACGCCCGAAGTCGTAACAACAAGCTGCCTGCAGCGCCGGATTGGATGAGGTCTGATGGGATCAATGCCCATGACTGGCAGGTGATTGCTGAGTATATTGATGTGCTCAGGCCAGTGATCGGAATGGTCTGGTCTGACTTGGTCTTGGTCTGGTCTAGACCGCCAAGACTTGGTCTGGTCTGGCGATTTTTTGAGACCGTGGTCGGACCGGTCTAGATGATCGGACCGGTCCGGCTATAAATAGGTCCACGTGACTAGATCTTAGACTAATCTAGCCAGAAAATTTAGCACAATATGAGTCATTAAGATCAAGGTAAGTCTTCTACTTACATAGAACAATCAAGTCCTTAACAACCTACTTATATACTATTGTTATGGAGCCTTCAACACCAACCTCACCGTCCCCATCGAATATTATAAGACTAGATTTAACGTCTCTTACTCCATCTCCTATCCCCACGTCATCACCCACCCCTATACTATCACCCACTCCTATTCAATATCACGAATCTCCAGATGAGTTCGTGCAGGGCGGTATCACGTACGTGAAACGTGCAATAATTGCAAGGAAGGATTTCCGTCAAGGTACATCACACATCTGGAAGTACGGACTCCAATACCAGACTCCGCAACAATCAATCAGATCGGCATGATTGATTCCTATCTAGGTTAAAGGCTGCCTAATGAAGTAATTCTTTAACCTATATAGGAATCAATCATGTCGATCGATTGATTGTTGCGGAGTCTGTCCAATACATTCGAGATAGCGATAAGAAAGAGGTGTATTACTGCCATGAGTGCAGGGTTGGGAAGAGCAAGCAAGAGTTGTTTGTCATCAATGGCACTTCTAGGATCCGGAATCACCTGGAACAGAAGCACCAGATTGATCCCCAGAGTGGCATCAAGCGAAAGGGTTCTGTACGGAAGTCTATAATCGACCAGCAAAAGGATGGGGCTGCTTCCAGCACCTTTTTCTAGAAGGAGTCAGTAGAGAAGTTTAAAGAGCTTCTAATTCGTTGGATTGTGTACTGCCATATCGCCTTCTTTCAATTAGAGAACCAGTACTTTCGTGAACTACTCCTCTTTTTAAATCCGGCACTACTCAACCACCTCCCGAAGGCTGCGAAGACTATCCGAAGCTGGGTAATGAATGCATTCATATCGAAGAAGCAACAGCTTAGGGAGGACCTACACCATTCACGGAGTAGGATCTCTATCTCCTTTGATCTCTGGACTTCACCAAACCCTTACGCTATCCTAGGCGTCGTCGCTATGTGGATTGATACTACCGGCATGCGACGTGTTACCGCTTTAGGTATGCGACGTATATACGGCGAACATACTGGAGAGAATCTTGGATCGGTGGTCCTTGAATTGCTGGAAGAATACGACATTAGCGGAGATCAGATTGGATACTTTATGCTGGATAATGCCTCGGCAAATGATACCGCTGTTGAGTTTATACTCAAGGATCTCTGCCCATGGATGAAGTCAAAACAACGTCGTCATCGCCGGCTGCGTTGCTTGGGCCATGTCATCAACCTCTGTTGCCAGGCGTTCCTTATGGGGCGAAACTGTGAGAAGTATCTTGCGAAGCTGGAGAAGCATCATCAACGTGGCGACTATACGAAGGTGGAAGAGCTCTGGAAGAAGTTCGGATGTTTGGGTCGTCTTCACAACCTGGTGCGATACATCAGGCTTACTCCACAACGGCGTGAGGAGTTTGCTACAATTATTATCGGCGGAGATCTTTCGCAATTCGACGGGCTTGAGCTTATCCAGAACAACTCGACCCGCTGGAACTCATGGTTTTATTCGATTACACGTGCATTAAATGTTCGAGAACGTTTAGAGCTCTTCTCGGCTCGTCATGTACCTGGAAAGGGCTCCGTAGGGATCGCGAACTTTAAGCTTGATGGACAGCACTGGTTTGAGCTTGAAAAGATTGAACTCGCTCTCAAAGACTTCTATGCTGCAACTTTGCTTTCTGAAGGTAAGAAGACGTCACTTGCGGACTGGTTTTCAACTTTGGACTGCCTTCTCCGGGAGATAAGCGAGACGAAGGATCACTACCACGACATCCACACTGAGGACGATAACAACTTTACATGGAAGTACCTTCAAGGCTGCGCTGATGCTGCTTGGTTAAAGTGCGTTGAGTACTATAACAATCAGCAGCTGAATTGGCAAAATCGATTCCCTGAAGATACTGACCTTCCACCGGCATATTATGCGGCTCAAATCCTTGATCCATATCGCAAGTGGGGATGGTTCAGGCAAGAGTGGGTTCTTCATGGCGACGAAGAGAAGAAGAGGTGGTTTGAAAACGCACAATTAGCGGTGAAGCATCTCTGGGAGACAGAGTATAAGGGAAGGTACCCTGTCGAGATGCTGCCACCACCAGCCAGGAAGGAGAGAGATCCTGACCCAGCATTTGATCGCCAGCGGGAACATAAGCGCATTCGAATAGACGCTCCAGTTTCTACAACTGATTTGTATGAACAATACATCTCTACTGACCGGCTTCATAACGAAGAGGCAGGTTGCAATGAGGCTATTGCGTACTGGCTATCTCGCTACGACTCCCAACGAGATCTCGCTCGCTTCGCTCTAGACATGTTTGCGATCTCGCCTATGTCGGATGAATGCGAACGTCTTTTTAGTAGCGCGAAGCTTACTATCGTCGATCGCCGTGGTAGGCTGAAGGCAGATATTATAGAAGCGTGCGAGTGTCTCCGGGCCTGGTATGGAAAGCCCCAAGCTGAGGGGAACAGCGATATCGAGGATAGTGAGAACGAAGACGACTAGATTGACAGTCAGTAGTAAAACACATTTCCTCGGCTTCCTTCTTTGCTTCAGCCTCATTCTTGGCGGTCTTGTTGGTCGGACCGGTCTGGTCGGACCGGTCCTTATGTAAGCACCTGGTCTGGTCTGGTCTGTACCCTCAGACCAGACCAGACCAGACCATTCCGATCACTGGCTCAGGCCACTGAAACAAGCTACAAAACGGCTTGAAGGCCGCGGCAAAAGCGGTGCTTTTGGAGCAATCGCTGAGGTTATTCCAGTATTTGAATACTTACTTGGAGTCTATGAGGACCGCTTGCAAAGCTATGAAGACGTCATTCACGATGAGCATACAGAGTCACCCGAAGACCACCTTGCTATCAACCTCCGCGCTGCCCTAGTTAAAGCCCGCGAGTACTACAACAAGCTCGACCTCTCGCCAGCTTACTATGCTGCTACAATCCTTCATCCTCGCTACAAAAGCTACCTTGACGCAGCGTGGGCGGATAAGCCTGATTGGCTAGAGAGCAGCAACCGCAAGTTTCAACATTTGTGGGCGGAGTACAAAAGCTTACCGAAGTCGCGCTTACGCCCCAAAGTCAGGCACAATGATATAGACGACGCTATCAACAGCTTTATTGAGCCTGCAGGGCTTACGGAGAACGAGGAGGATGAATATGAGGCTTGGAAACGCAGCGAACCGATCGCTAGCGAGGGCGTCGACCCTATAAAATACTGGGTAGGACTCCGCGATCGCTACCCCAGCCTTAGCAAATTTGCTATCGACATGCTATCAATCCCAGGCTCAAGCTGTGAGTGTGAGCGCTTATTCAGCGAGCTGGGTGACCTCCTCGAGCCCCGTCGGCGCAGCATTTCTCCGCAACTTCTAGCAGCAATACAGTGCGATCGACGATGGATAAGAGCTGGATTTGGCAGTGGTGAGGTGCCTGTAAAGGAGGCTATCAGCGATGAGGAGATGGACGCGAAATACGGTGTACATAAGTGGGATATTAGCTGAGAAACTCAACACCAAGGTTTCTATATAACTTTCCTAATCGGGACTGAGCCCATCAAGCCGAGCGAGCTGACAGCCCTGTTTCAGCCAATCCGAGCGAGCCGAGCGAGCTGCTGGCCTCCGCTCAATTGGCTGAGCAAGCCAATTGGCTGAGCTCGCTCAGCTTGCTCATTGACATCTGTGCTGTCGACTGCCTATCATCCGCAAACCGATGGTGCAACAGAGCGAATGAACCAAGAGATTGAGAAGATGATTCGAATCTGGGCCACCTACACGCAAGAAAATTGGCTAGCACTTTTACCTATCGTTATGGGAGCAATCAACAATCGCGAGGCCTCATCTACTGGCCTAAGCCCCTTCTATTTTATGCACGGATATCACAATGAACCCATTCAGCTGGTAGAGGATCGAACTATTCAGCACAGTCCGCAACAATCAATTAAGTGGGTCCTAGAAGGTTCAGATTGGATTGATTGATTACCGCTTTAAGCCTAGTAGTTACCTATAGGAGTTTAAGCCCTACCTAGATAGGTAAGTGGGTCTAGGAGAGTGACCGGATTGAATTGATTGTTGCGGAGTCTACTATTCAGGACCGACCAAAGAGAGACGGCGAAGCACTGGCAGAAGGCTTCCTTAAAAGACTCCAAGACGCAACAGAGTGGGCCCAAGCTGCGATCGCGATAACACAAGAGAAACAGCAACATCAAGCTAACAAGACAAGAACAGCAGCGCCCCAATACAAGGAGGGAGACTGGGTGTTTTTGAACCTTAGAAACGTGAAGACAACACGACCTTCCAAGAAGCTAGACTGGTTGCATGGAAAGTACAAAGTCTTGAGGCAGGTCAACTCCCACTCTTATCAACTTGACGTTCCGGGGAAGATCCATCCTGTCTTCCACGTAGACCTGCTTGTGAACGGTCTGTAGGAACTGTATTCCAGCTACCTAGTCCAGATGCTATTTACAGTCAAGATGAAGAAAGAAGGTAAGACGCGAGCGGCGAGCCCGCTTTGTTTGGGTTGGCGCACGGCCCTCTCGTTGCCGGGGAAGCGACTAGGCTCGCAGCCTAGTCATGTGACTTAGGGCTCAGCCCGTTACATTACCCCCCTCCTT
Source organism: Pyrenophora tritici-repentis (assembly GCF_003171515.1). NCBI lineage: Eukaryota > Fungi > Ascomycota > Dothideomycetes > Pleosporales > Pleosporaceae > Pyrenophora > Pyrenophora tritici-repentis. The sequence goes on along the minus strand of NC_089392.1, from coordinate 28,796 downwards.
TCCCTTTAGCGTGTAGTTTTTTCCATTTCTTCCAAGCGTCAGTCTTTAGTACGTTGCTCACTGGTTCCCATGTCGGTTCAGTATAGTCCACCCACTTCACATATGCCTCCTTGATTCCTTTCCCTCCTTGCCCTATTGTCCGTTCGCCCAGAATACGCTCAACCAGCCATAACTCGTCTCCATCTATAAGTATAGGCCCTGGCTGAGTGTCTCCAACCTTCTGCGATGGGAAAGAGTCGTCAGGCGCGTAGCGAAGCAGGTCTACGTGAAAGACAGGATGGATTTTTCCCGGAACGTCAAGCTTATAAGAGTGGGAGTTGACCTGCTTCAAGACTTTATACTTTCCATGCAACCAGTCTAGCTTCTTGGAAGGTCGTGTTGTCTTCACGTTTCTAAGGTTTAGAAACACCCAGTCTCCCTCCTTGTATTGGGGCGCTGCTGTTCTTGTCTTATTAGCCTGATGCTGCTGTTTCTCTTGTGTCATCGCGATCGCGGCTTGGGCCCACTCTGTTGCATCTTGGAGTCTTTTGAGGAAGCCTTCTGCTAGTGCTTCGCCATCTTTCTTTGGTCGGTCCTGAATAGCACAGTCCGCAACAATCAATTAAGTGGGTCCTAGAAGGTTCAGATTGGATTGATTGATTACCGCTTTAAGCCTAGTAGTTACCTATAGGAGTTTAAGCCCTACCTAGATAGGTAAGTGGGTCTAGGAGAGTGACCGGATTGAATTGATTGTTGCGGAGTCTACTGAATAGTTCGATCCTCTACTAGCTGAATGGGTTCATTGTGATATCCGTGCATGAAATAGAAGGGGCTTAGGCCAGTGGATGAGGCCTCGCGGTTGTTGATTGCTCCCATAACGACAGGTAAAAGTGCCAGCCAGTTTTCTTGCGTGTACGTGGCCCAGATTCGAATCATCTTTTCAATCTCTTGATTCATTCGTTCTGTTGCACCATCGGTTTGCGGATGGTAGGCAGTCGACAGGCGTTGCTCAACGCTAAGGAGCTTACAGAAATGCTTCCAAAGATCGCTAACGAATTGTGGTCCTCTATCGCTCGTAATTGCCGTTGGAATACCGTGAATAGGATAATGCCGTTCGAAAAGTCGTTGTGCTACGGCTTGTGCCGAGATATCGTGCATACCTTCTAGTTCAATTCCCTTTGTCAGCCGATCAGTGACCACCATACAGTTCGTTGCGTTATCCCGTCCAGATGGCGGCAAGTCGGTAATGAAATCGATTGAAAGTTCCCCCCATATACGTTCTGGGATCGGTAATGGTTTAAGGAGGCCCTTCTTTGTTTCTCTCCATATCGTATTCCTTCCGCAAATCTCGCAGTTACGGACAAAGCGTCGCACGTCGCTTGCTGCACCTGACCAGAAGAACTGCCTTGATAAGATTGAGTAGGTAAGATCTCGTCCGGGGTGGCCAGTAATATGCGAGTCGTGAATATTTTGAATGATTCGCGTGCGGAGTGGTTCGCAGTGAGGGATCCATGTCCGGTCTCGAAATCGTAACAAGCCTCTCTCGTCTAGGGTGCATTCTGCTATACTCACTAACTTCTCCTTCTGAAGCTTAGTAGGGAGGTTCCTCTCCTTATTTGCTACTAGTGTAGTAAGCTCCTGATAAAGCTTATCTTCTTGGCGGCTTCGGTGCCACAGATTCTGCATCTCCTGGTCCTCAAACATGCGTATCTCTTTTGTGAAGTCAATCTCCTCAGACGATAGAGACTGGATTTGAACACTCCGCAAGTGCTTGCTCTGGAAGAGACGGATAAATCGAGACCGTATTCGTTCATCGTCATAGTTGGCGGGTAGGTCTTGTTCTCGTCGTGATAGGGCGTCGGGTTTTCCCATAGTCTTTCCAGGTTTCCATTCCAGGGAGAAGTCGAATCGTGAGAGAAACTCTGACCAACGTACTTGTCTTTCAGACAGCTGTCGTTCGCGGTAGAAGTATTGGAGGTTCTTGTGGTCCGTCAGAACTGTAAACTTCCTAACCATACGTAGTTCAGGAGCCCATGCTTCTAAGCAACGAACAATAGCTAGAAGCTCCTTGTCATGAATTGGATAATTGGCCTCTGTTGGTGAGTGCTTCTTTGAGTAGTAAGCAACGGGTTGCCAGTTGTTGTTCTTGTCCTTCTGCAGCAATAGGCCGCCAGTTGCATGTCCTGAGGAGTCGGCTTCTACTAAGGTGTCCTTCTCTGGATCAAAATGGCCGAGTATTGGTGCTGTAATGAGAAGTTCCTTAATCGTTTCAAATGCTTGATTGCAAGCCTCGTCCCAATGAAAAACCATCTCTTTCTTAGTTAGGTTGATGAGCGGTTCAGCAATGTCCGAGAAGTTCGGTATAAAAACTCGGTAGAAGTTGGCAAAACCAATAAATGCTCGGATAGCCTTAACTGACGTTGGTGTAGCCCATTCGCGGATTGCGATAATCTTTTCAGGGTCAACTCGAATACCCACTTCTGCTTCCACAATGTACCCGAGGTATTTAACTCGTTTAGTCTCGAACTCGCACTTGTCGATATCAATCTGCAGTCCAGCGTCTATGAGGCGTTGAAGAACCTTTCCAACCTTCTCTCTGTGATCCTGAAGCGATCCTGACGAGTAGATCAAGATGTCGTCAACGTAGGCTGAAACAAAGTCGTCAAGGTAATCCTGCAGAACACTATTTACGTAGCGTTGAAATGCGGCTGGTGCTCCTGTTAGTCCGAAGGGAGCAACCCGCCATTCGAATAGGCCGTATCTTGTTCGGAAAGCTGTCTTCCATTCCTCTCCTTTGGCCACACGGATCTTGTGGAAGGCTGCGATAACGTCAAGTTTTGTGAACCATTTAGCTTTGGCCACATTTCTCAGTGTTTCTGTGAATAGAGGCAGAGGGTAACGGTCCTTCCTGGTGATGTTGTTCAAGCCTCGGTAGTCAACGCAAAATCGGATGCCCCCTCCTGGCTTTTTAACCATCAGGACGGGTGCGGCTGCGGGAGAGTTACTAGCGCGGATAAAATCCTTGTCTAACAGCTCGGTGAGAGTTTTCCTAAGCACTAGTAACTCTTCTCGGCTCATGCCGTAGAGCGGACCCCATGGAATGGTCTTCTCGTTTCCGTCTTGATCCTTTTCAATCTCAATGTGGAGATCAACGCCTTTACGATGCGGGGGAAGTTTCTCAGCTAGGAAATGGTCGAAAGCCTTCAGCCATTGGTGGTACTGGGGTGGGAGCTTCGTCTTCGGATCGGATCGTTTGCGCGGTTTCAAAGCTTTCTCAATGTCGGCGATGGAAACAGCGAACAGTCCAGTGTCGAGCGCAATACCGTCTCCTTTGTTCTTCCTACGGCTTCTTCTCACCTCCGCCATGAATGCGGAAGCCATCACCTGAGTAGCCTTCATTGGTGGTGGCTTGTATGACGCTTTCTTGTGGTTCCATGCGCGGATGTTTGATGCGCCGATATCCAGGCAGCCTTGTTTGGCCGAAATTGTGACGTCGGCATCCTCTAACCAGGGCTTTCCCAGAATCACGTCGTAAGTCAGGCCAGGTACAACGTAGAAGAAGACGCGTTTCTGCTGGTGGCCGTCTATGTCTATCGAGGCGTAAGTAACTGTATCTAGGACAGTACTTGGTTCTGCGTTCTTCCCAGCTGCTTCCTCCAGCTGACGCGGGGCTATCTTGATTGATGGCAGTCTCAGAGATCGAAAGAGTTGTTCATTGATGGCGGAATAGCAAAGGCAACCTGAGTCAACAAGTCCAGTGACAAAGTCAGTTCCATTAAGTCTAACGTCCACTACAAAGGGATCGCTATCCATCTTTTGCTTTCCAGTCTCCTTCCATTCTTTCTGAGCTGCCGCGTGTTCCTATTGCTCTGCTTCGGAGTCTTCTGGATCTTCCTCCTCTACAGCTGCCTTGGTGACCACAGTACTCTTTGCTGTCTTGACGCTAACGTGAGTTGGTCGTAGAGCGGCTGCCAACGGGCATGTAGCTATTCGGCAATTGTTGCGGCCGCATCGAAGACAGCGTCGTTCCTGGCGTCGAGCATCGATTTCCTCTTGGTTGACCCATTTTGCTCGTTTTCCAATAAGTTCTCGGTCCTCAGGACGCCTAGATGGATATCCATTCATGTTGATCTTGCCGCGGAGGCCGACAGCGTTCACTTGGGTAGTTGTAGGCTGCGTAGGTTCCCATTCCATCATGTCTTCAGGGGAAACTGCTGTGAGAGTGGCATTATTCGATTTTGCTGGTGGTTCATAGGTTGGTGCATTTTCAGCAGTTCGGCTACCGTAACGACGGGTTGTTTTCGTCCATTGGCCGAACAACTCCATGTCGTTGCTAAGATCTACACACTTCTGAGCGAACCTTGCGTATGTGCTTGTTTCTGTCCCTGATGTACCAACAAGCCTATCCTTTATCCTACCACTTAATGCATTTCGTAAGTAGGATATCTTCGTATGCTCAGGCCAGCTTTCTGCGTCAGCGTTGGCCATCTCTTTCTCAAACCGTGGATAGAAGGAAATAAACGTCTCGTCGTCCTTCTGGCGTATAGAGTAGAGGTTCTGAATGGCTTTCTCCTTCCGATTTCGTTCGCCGTAGAGGAGTTCAAGGCGGTCAAGCAGCTTGAAAGGGTTTGGCGATTCTTCTTTAACTTGTATCTCGTAGTATGTTGTAACGTTGGTTTTCGCTGCCCCATCAAGACGCATGTAGACGTAGCGTAGCTGAGCTTTTAGGCTTCCAATAGCTTGCGCGTCTTCTTCGATCTTGCCCTCCATCTCTAGCTTCCATCCTCGCCATTGTGATTTGTTTCCACCAAACGTAGGCGGGTGGGGTAAGCTGTGCCGCGGCTTTGGGATTATAGGCACAGATGTGTTCGAAGTCTCGGAGGTTGGCGTCGGATCAGTGGTGGCGTCTGTATTGTGACCAGGCGTTTGAGGTGGCTCGTGCGATGATGCTTCCAGCCTCTCCATCCTAGTGCTCATGTCTTCAAGTCTCTGTAGTAGCGACTGTAACAGCTGGTTCGAATCGTTCGTCGTCATGTTAGTATCCCCGGGGGAGCTCATTATAACGGTGCCTTGGTTGCTGCGTGTTCTGCGTGTTCTGCGTGTTCTGCGTGTTCTGCGTGTTCTGCGTGTTCTGCGTGTTCTTCTTGATCTTGACTGTATGTGAACGGTCTGTAGGAACTGTATTCCAGCTACCTAGTCCAGATGCTATTTACAGTCAAGATGAAGAAAGAAGGTAAGACGCGAGCGGCGAGCCCGCTTTGTTTGGGTTGGCGCACGGCCCTCTCGTTGCCGGGGAAGCGACTAGGCTCGCAGCCTAGTCATGTGACTTAGGGCTCAGCCCGTTACACTGCTTCGCTACGCGCCTAACGACTCTCTCCCATCGCAGAAGGTTGGAGACACTCAGCCAGGGCCTATACTTGTAGATGGAGACGAGCTATGGCTGGTTGAACGTATTCTGGGCGAACGCACAACAAGGCAGGGAGGGAAAGAAATCAAGGAGGCATATGTGAAGTGGGTGGACTATACTGAACCGACATGGGAACCTGTGAGTAACGTACTAAAGACTGACGCTTGGAGGAAATGGAGAAAACTACGCGCTAAAGGGAAAGGAGGGGGGTAATGTAACGGGCTGAGCCTCGAGTCACATGACTAGGCTGCTAGCCTAGTCGCTTCCCCGGCAACGTGAGGGCCGTGCGCCAACCCAAACAAAGCAGGCTCGCCGCTTGCGTCTTACCTTCTTTCTTCATCTTGACTGTAAATAGCATCTGGACTAGGTAGCTGGAATACAGTCCCTACAGACCGTTCACACATACAGTAGGTAGAGTTTAAGTTTACCGACGCAGAATAGTGATAGAGGTATATAGGGTAGTAGATAATGCGATGCGGTATATAGACGGCGGTAGGCGAAGGACAGAGCCGACACAAGATACAATAGTATTAGAGAACTAAGAGGCAGTAGGCAAAGGAGATAGTTGAAGAAGTATTTAGGTTGTGTTTAGTATAGCGAATGGTATAACGTGTGTATACAAGCAATAAGAAGATAATAGATACGGAGGAGATTAGACAGCAGATATAAAAGATTGTTAGTTTCGAGGGTATTTATAGTAAGGTTGTTAGGATTAGTATAGGGAAGCAAGAATAGAGTAGCATAGGGATATTATTATTATTATTATATTTCCATTAGAGTCCTGTATCAGTCGGTGACTATGTAGGACTTTGGCTAAGCCGTTCTATGTATGATGGTCGTTGTGGAGTTTCTATGGGTCTTGTACAATTTGGGTGGTGTTTTGCGTACTCCAATTTCAGAGCTAGTCTTCCATTGGCGCGGGTGCTAAAGAGCAGTGTGGTGAATAGAAAGAGATGTAGCAGCGGGCTCTTTTAGATAAGGAAATATTGTTTTTGTAGTTTTATACAGTGTCTGTCTGTTCGGTGGTTTGCCCAAGGTGCCATTTTCTCGTGCCAATCCTAGTACTTGCAATAAAGGCTAGAGTAGCTTTGATGCCTGTCTTTGTTTGGAGGAGGAGTGGGAGGGTGATGGGTCTGTGTGGTATTGCTTCTTTGAGTGTATTTCGATGTGTTTTGTACTGTTTGCAATCTAGAAGTAGATGCTGTGGTGTTTGTGGTTTGTAGCATATACATAGATTGCAGTCTCTCTTGTTGAATCTCTTAAGGTAGGAGTTGAAGTATCCATGTCCTAGCTTGAGTGAGTAGAACGCGCTCGAGATTTCTCTTGGTGTTCCCTTCGGGACTTTGATTGTTGTATGTGTGTTGAGCTTGAAGATCCTTGAGTAGGAGCTTCTGTTTTTGGTGGGCCTGTCGGTATACCTCTTGTACTCCATCAGTTGTTCTGTTTTTTGTATTTTGTTGATTTCTGTGCCTAAGTAGGCTAGGCTCGCTGTGGTCGATGTTGTTGGTCTCTCTTTAGCTGCTTCCTTTGCTAGCGTGTCGGCTTTTTCGTTGCCCTTGACGTCGTTATGTCCTGGGGCCCACTGCAGGTGGATCGATGCTTTCTTTGTCGTTATTCTCTTTGCAGCTCTGATGCATCTTAGTAGCCACTGTTGTCCCGGGTTGTCCGATAGGTTGTTAAGCCTATGGATTGCTGCTTGGTTGTCTGCGTATACGTAGATCTCTTGGCCTTCTTGTGCCACTGTAGCCGCGTGTTCAAATGCCTGTGCTATCCCCTCTAGTTCACCGTTGTAGACTAGTTGGGAGCATCCAATGTTTGTCTTTTGAGAAAAGGTTTCTTCGTGGGTGGAGCTGTACGCTACTACACCTACGCCGATCCCTATTCCCTTGTCGTGTTGTGAGGCATCTGAGTAGATTGCGGTGAAGTTATCTCCGCTCCTTGATAGGATATAATCCGTGTGTGCAATTGCCTCTTCCTCTTTGCTCTTTTTTGATACAGTAACCTTGTAGTTAAGACTTTCCCATGGTCTGAACCTATATGGGATTATCTTTTCTACGCTATTGTTGTCTCTCTCTGGGATTGACTTAACAATAGTGTATAGTTGTCTATGCTGGTTTGGCTTTTTGTAGCTAGCTTTGTCTGTATTTGTGATCCTTGTAATTGCTTTCTGGATTGGGTGGTTGCTGGATAGCTGGTGTGCTCTAGACGCATACTTTCGGTTGTTGGTGTTGAGTCTAATTGCAGGTGACGTAAGTCCGGATTCAATGCTTGTTGGTAGGGATGGTGACGTTCTAAACACTCCAATTATCTTTCTACACGCCAGGTTGTGCAGTGATTGTAGGAGGCTAGTGGCGTAGCTTTGGTTCTTCCAGTATATTTGTGATCCGTAGTCTGCAACGCTTGTGACGCATGCTAGGTATAGTTGTCGTACTGCTTTTGGGGAGAGTCCTCTTTCGATGTTGGCTAGTCTCCCTAGTCTATAGAATGCTTTCCTTGCTTGGCTTACGCGTGTAGCAATATGTTCCTTGAAGGACAGTCTATTGTCTATGTGGATACCTAGCCATTTGATTGTGTCTTTCGGTTCTACAATGGTGTTGTCTGGAAGCTGTAGGCTTCTCTCTTTTCTCTCTTTCTTGGCGGTAAAGTGGATGAGCTCTGTCTTAGCTATATCGAACATAATCGCTAAGTTTTTCCCTCGGTGAGATAGTAGGCGGACTTGCTGTTCTAGTATTTTGACATTTTTCTTTAGCGATGTTGAGGATGTCGATAGAGATAGGTCGTCAATATAGGATAGGTTGAAGCTTTGTAGTCCTGGGAAGAGGTCTCTGGTGTAGATAAGAAAGAAGATTGGAGACACTGGGCTGCCTTGAGGTATCCCAGCTATTATCTCGGAGAATTCTTGTGTCTTATTGTCGAAGGAGAGTCTTAGCGATCTGTTTGAGAAGAAGGATTTTGTCCAAGCGATAAGACTAATTGGAAGGCCTAGCTTCTTAAGCGTTCGCAGGAATTGATTGTGTGAGACGTGGTCAAATGCTCCCTTTACGTCTAGGAAGATAGTTGATGTTATTTGGCCTTTCTGTTTCTGGTGCTGAATTTGGTCGATGAGTAGCATAGCTGCATCTATTGCAGATTTCTTGAGTCTACCCCCAATTTGGGTTGGGTGTAGTAGCTCTGTGATTTCTGCTAGATTGCTCAGCCTACTTGCGGTGATCCTCTCGTTAATCTTTCCTAAACAGCTTAATAGAGTGATAACTCTGTAGGCTTTTGGGATTGAATAGTCTGGTTTTGATGCCTTTTTAAGAACAGCTCCTGTAGCTTTGTTTCCAGCATTTTGGGTGGTATCCATAGTTGAATAGGAGTGAGAAAGCTCTAAACATTGTTTGCGGTTGAGCTTTGTACGCGGCTGTGATTATGTCTTGTGTTATTGCATCTGGTCCTGGGGTGCTACTTTTGACTTGACTTGAGCATGCTCGTTCTAGTTCAGTCGTGGATAGTGCTGGCCAATCCCATCTCTTTTCCTGGTAGTTGGTGAATGTGGGCGCTTCGGTTATGGGCGGTGGTGGGAATAGCGTGTTGCGGAACGCTTGGCATTTCTTGTCGAATGATGTTTCTCCTTGTATAGGTGGAATTCTTTCGACTTTGTTATCCTTTGTATATGCCATGGCTTTGTAGATTGACTGCGGGTCTTCCTTCTCTAGGAATTCATTCCAGTGTTTCCTTTTAGCGTCTTTGATTGCCTTGTTGTAGGTGTTTCGTGCACGTAGGAAGTCTCTTTTCTCTAGGTAGGCGTCGTGTATCGCAGTAGTTTCGAGCTTTTCTTTAAAAATCCTTCTATAGTGGGAAGTGTCTTGTCGTAGCTTTGTCAGCTCTTTGTTCCACCAAGCTTTTGGTTTTGGACCAAGTCTAGTGATAGGGATAGCTTTGTTTGCTGCAGTTTGGATTGCTTGAGTTATTGCTTTACCAATCTCTTCTAGCTGTTGCTCTAGCTCTGTATTGTTGCCGAGGAGGAGGTCCATTAAGTCTGCCTTTCTTGGATCACTGATCTGGTCCATATCTTGCAAGGTTTGACTGTTTTGGATTGCCGTTTCTAGTTCTTTGTTGAAGGTGTCCCAGTTAGCCTTTGCAGTATTAAATCTGGGTTGGTTTGTCGGGTTTTCTACAAGGTCTGCGTTTGTTTGGATGGAGAATAGGAGGCCGTAGTGATCTGATCCAGTTTCAGGTATAGTCTGCCAGTCCGTAGCTTTGCTAGCCAAGTCTGGAGTGACAAGTGAGAGGTCTAGGACTGTTTCTCTAGATAGGTGTGGTCTGAAGAATGTGCCTACTCCTGGTGTGTTTAGGAGCTCTAGATCTTGTTCTTCAATCCAGTCAATAAATGGCTGTGCTCCTTGGCTCGTCGTTGGGCATAGCGGGTCCCACAATGGATGGTGCTCGTTGCTATCTAGTACTAAAATAGAACTTGGCGGAAGCTTAGTGTTAAGTATAGCTCTGGGCAGTGTTTTTTCCCCTTCGGCGTTTGTTTGGTTGTATACGTTAAATAGGTTAAATTGGAAATTAGAACCTTTTATTGTAATAGCCATTGCGTCTGGGTCTATTTTGAAGTCGTTTTGGGTGAATGTCTCTGCTTCTAGTGTTCTAGATATATAAAATAGAACCCTAGGGCGGACGGGTAGGTTTGTTACTGGTAAGATCTGGATAAACGCAGTGTGATTTATGGATCTTGCTGTTGCGTAGTTGTCGTTGGTAGTTAGCCATGGCTCTTGAATTGCAATTATATCAGCTTTAAGTTCAACTGCAAGTTGCAGTGTAGACTCAGTCGCTGTAATGCTCTTGTTGAGATTGACTTGGAGGATCCTAATGTTGTTCAACATTAAAATCCTGCGGGGATGCTCTTTGTTACTGCTTGGTAGAGTTCGCACTCTTTGCTGTTTGCAAAGTGGGGCTCTTTGCAGTTACTACAGTGGGGGAGTGTATGGTTGCAGGGTTTTCCTTTTGTATTACACACCGAGCATTTGTGTGTTGTAGTTGCATGTTCTTCTCCGCACAAATTGCATGCTGGTTGGTTTCGGCATCTAGTGGCTGGGTGGCCAAATTGTTGGCAGTTTAGGCATTGGGTAGATGCTGCTATAGGCTTAAACTTTTCGGTGAAGAGAGTTTGTCCAAGGATTGTAATTCTACCACCAAGTCTGGCTGCGTCTTCGGCTGTTTTGAATGCTATTACAATAGAGCTGTTCTTCTTGTTTTGCCATTCTCTTGATATCCAGTATGGGTTGCCAGTAATTTGTAGTCCGTTGTTGTATGCTGGGATTTCTGTGTGGAGTATCTCTAGTGTCTCTGCTCCCTCCCATTCTGTTGGCACATTATGTACTACTACTTTCGTCCATGATTCTAGTAGTTGTACATTCTTTAGCTCAAACTTTTGATGCCATATATGCTTGTGTTGGACTAGGTATTCTCCTGAGTAGGTTGGAGTGGTTGTTAGAATAATATTGTTCTTTCTACTTGTTGTTACTTCCTTCACTACTGGGTCTTTGATGCCGCCCTTTGTGAACTCTTCGTTGATTAGGTCTCTAATCTGGAGTGGTGTGTGAGACGTAGGCTGGGTAAGCGTAAGGACTGCTTGGTAGTAGCTTGCTGGCTTTTTGTTTGTCTTCTTTTTTGTAGACACTGTAGTCCATGTGTTTCCGTTGTTCTGGGCGGCTACGCTAGCGTATGATGTCTTGTTTTGTTGGGTGTTTTGGGTGTTTTGGGTGTTTTGGATGTTCTGGGTGTTCTGGTTGTTTGGTTTTTCTTGGTTGTTTGGGTTTTGTGGTCCAGTTGCGGCATTAACAGCTTTCTTTAGTGTCTTTGTAGCTTGTTGGGAGGCGCTTGTAAGCGTTGCAGTCTGGTACGCAAGCTGTGCTGTAAACTTCTCAGTCATTTGCTGCGTAACCCTGCCTAGTTCCGTAAAGTCTCTAAAGACGTCCAGTAGTTGTAGTAGTTTGTTTTGGGATAGATGGGATTCGGCCATAGTAGATGCTTGTAGAATTAGGTCCCTTGCCCAGAAGATTGCTTGGGTTGAGTCCTTTGCTCTTGGTTTCTTTTCTTGGCTGTTCTGGAATGGGTTTCTCTCTCTTGTAGTTATCTCTGGGGAGAATGCCGCTGGTCTTTTATTTAGTGGTGGCTGAATAATTAACCTTGGTGTTTCTTGGGTGGTCTGCTCGATGGGTGTTGTTGGGTTGTCTTGGTGCCTTTCGTCGGTCTCCATTTCGTCGTCCAGTGTGCTTGAGGTCCGGAGGTCTTCTGGTAGCTGGACTACGATAGTGTCGCTATCTGGGGCCATTTTAGCCTCTCTGTTGTCTTGTTGTTGTTGTTTCTTGGCTTGGTCTGTGCGTTTGCTTCTGAAAGTTCGGACGCGTCGCGTTTGGGGTACTAGACTCCTTGTATCTCCACAACCACGCGGCTGCACGGCTTGGGAGTAGTCGGAATCTATTTCTAACCCAGGGCGCTCAATGGTACGTTATAATATACCATTTTTTTGTTAGTGCTGAGAAGTACGCGTATGGCGGGTATATACTAGAACCAGGGGTTTATCCCATTAAACTTCAGGAGTACATCCCATTTTTAGTCTATAGTCGAAATTACTCCAAATTTAGACATATAACTCAGCATACGTAGACGCACAATCTGACGAATTTACAGCGCAGCAGACTATGTGGTTCAGGAGCTTAGGGTTTGGTGTTCTTGGTTAGGGTTACGCGTCTGGGGGGTCAGGAGGTCGCGAGGCTCGGCACCCCGCCGCGCGCGCGCCGCCGGAGTAAGCACCGAGAGAGCGATCAACAGCGCGTGTATATAAGAAGCCGAGTAGAACAGGTAGGCGTCGATATTTCAACATGTCTAAACCTAGCATCGAGTGCCAGTATTTCGAGCATGTGCCTGAGCACAGCGTAGCGGCATGCAGAGAGTGCAGATATGCAGTATGGCCAGATCAGATTGAGGGCCATCTACAGAAGCAGCATAAGGTTAGTTACAAGGAGGCTGAGGCAGTTGGACAGCAGGTTCGCAGCTGGGCTGGGTTAGTCCAGTACCCTAGTGAGCTCGAGGTGCCGACTGGTGCTCCAAAGCCTGTGCGGCAATTGCCAGTGTATACAGACGGGATGTTATGCCAATTTGACTCCAGCTGCTGCTATTATGTAGCAAGAAGTAAGGAGGCTATACGAAAGCATTGGCGTAAGGACCATCAAGGATGGTCAGCAGGGAAGAAGCGAGGGCGGCCAAGTCGAACCAGGCAGAAGAGCGTGCAGGCACATATGGATAAGGGGTACCGGCTGGTCCATTGCCAGCGATTATTCAGCAGCCGGCATGGATCGCAGTACTTTGAGGTCCAGGCACCCAGCCAGGATGGAGAAGGCCCCGAAATCGTGCCCGTAGACGGGGCAGCAGCATGGGCGCGAGTGGGCGAGCAGATGGCCAAGGCGTGGGCAGACATCGAGAAGCGGGCGCAGACGACGATCCAGGAGGGCGAGCGCGACGAGGTGAACCCATGGCTGGAGCGGACGCAGTGGTTGCCGTACCTAGTGGGCATGGAGAGGCCGGATTTGTTAGCGTGCATCGAGGAGCCCGTGGCAGAGCCAGATGCCAGGCAGGAGCAGCAGGCCGAGCCGGTGGAAGCAGCGATTTGGGCAGCCATGGATGGATTGGCGCGGTTCAGCCAGGCATCCATTATTGACCGGATTGGCGTGTTTATACGGTTGGAGGCAATTCGCACAGAGATGCACCAAACCCGGTTCCAGCCGTTACAGCCGTATATGGACAAGAACGCCATTGTCAAGCACACACGACCGTGGCAGCAGATGTTAATGTTTTTTGCACGCACACAGAAAGAGCACGGGTGGAAGAGCCCCAAGTATCGGTTTACGCGCCGGCAGCGAGAGGCATGGGAGGTGTTAATCGAACAGGCAAAGCGGAGCATAGAGGGAGACGAAGAAGATGAAGCCGAGGATATGGACGAAGAGAGAGAAGAGCTGGACGAGGAGATGATGGACGACATAGACGAGGCGATAGAGGTAGCTGAGGAAGAGCCAGGTCAGGGAGAAGGCCCCGAGCCTAAGAAGTTGTCTAAGATACAGAAAGCGTGTTTGGAGTTTTGCATTGCATTACTTAACCACCGCATCACCCGTAGAGAGTATGACAGCCCGCTGGTGTGCGCGTTGGCGGTGCTGGGCGTCAAGGAGGACGGATGGAAGGGGCCGGAGCAGTACCCGCCGATATTATCGGCGGTGATCAAGATCGCTCGGTTTATGGTCGTGCAGAAGGGACTAGAAATGTCAGGGCCCGAGGAGGATAGCGGCGATGAGACAGACGACGACTTAGATGACAGCGCGTACGAGAGCGGGCCAAGCCAGCGACGGCGTCCCAAGGGGTGTTTGCAGTTAGTGCAGAAGATGATGGACCGGTTCATGGTGCGCGGCAGCCATAGCCCCATGCAGTGGATGTTGGATTTGCGGACGTATGGATTGAAGATCCATTACAACACTACAACCCGCGGGCATGTAGAGTGGACGAACGGCGACGAGCAGACTCCGCAACAATCAATCGGATCGGCATGATTGATTCCTATCTAGGTTAAAGGCTGCCTAATAAAGTAACTCTTTAACCTATATAGGAATCAATCATGTCGATCGATTGATTGTTGCGGAGTCTGGCGACGAGCTGCTGTACAAAGAGCTGCATTTTAGCATGGCGCAGTTCCGCGGCATGGTACATGGGCTGGCTAGCGAGAGCCGGCGATTATTAACAGAGGAGTTAATGTTTAGCAGCAAGGCAGCGCCGGTGCCGGCAGTGCCATGGGAGAGCATACGTGACAACCCAACCGACGAGCGGCCAGGATGGAACTTTTTGAAGGATCATCGCACAAACATGCCCGTCAACGGCGAGAGGTGGTTATTTGAGCGGGTAGGCGAGAGCGCCAGCATCCGGAGTCGGTTCATGAAGCCCGGGACGCAGTCAGGGGTAGACCGACAGGCAATAGAGCGATACATGGACCGGGTGGTAGAATTTCGCGAGAAGCTGGCGGTGTTAATGCATATAACGGGTGGGCAGCCAGCGCGAGGGCCAGAGCTACTGAGCGTACGGCATAGCAACACAGTGCAAGGGGGGCATCGCAATATATTCATCGAGGACGGCATGGTGGTGTTTGTGACACGGTACCACAAGGGATACAAAGTCAGCGGCGACGTCAAGATTATCCATCGATATTTGCCGCGCGAGGTGGGCGAGCTGGTAGTGTGGTATATGTGGCTGGTGTTGCCGTTCCAGCAGCGGCTCGAGGCGTTGGTGTGGGAGAAGGAGGCAGTTTCGTCGCATATGTGGCCAGCAGACCCCAGCGGCCGCAAGTGGACGACCGATCGGCTGCGGGAGGCGTTGAAGCGCGAGAGCCGGATCGCGATGGGCCAGGAGTGGACGTTTGCCGGGTACCGGGAGATGGCGATTGGCATCAGCCGGCGGTTTTTGCGTGGATCGACAGCGTTCCAGGCAGATGAGGGCGAGGAGAACAAGGAGTGGGCTGAGGAGCAGGCAGGAGATTCGATTGCCGACGAGCAGGCGGGCCATACGTCGCACGTGGCGGGACTGGTATACGCGCGAGGGATCAGAGATGCCAACAATCAAGCCTGCTTGATGGGCTTGATTGATTTGATTGAGTGAATACAATCAAGCCAAATCAAGCCCAGACTGCTCAAAAGTACAAGCAAATCAAGCCCATCAAGCAGGCTTGATTGGTGAGCTTGATAGGCTTGATCCTGGCTATATCGTAGAACGTGAAGTCGTAGATTTTGGTATAACCTAGGTTCCATCCCATCTTCTCTCACTTAAAGGCTAGTACGTACAGGGCATAGCGCCCACAACGTTAGCCGGCGGAGATATAGATCTTAGTTCCCGTAGCACAATGATTAACACAATTCTCTACATGTTCTATTCCTAGTGCTACCCGTTGCTATTATGCCAGACCCTAGGCATCCTCGTAAACGCCCTGCTGCCGCTCCTGTTGCCGCCGCTGGTCGCTCAAAACGCCAGAAAGGCAGTAAATCACAGCCTATAACTATCGAAGCTTCGCAGCCATCTCACCCTTTCGTTATCGACGAGGATACACAGCGCGAGACTCCGCCAACGTCGCCGCGTCGAGCTATACTGGCCGCGAGCCAAGGCGTTGATTTCGAGATGCAGTTGCGCGACTCTATACCCGAAGATGCGATTGTCGCGCCTGTTGAAGCCTCTGAGGTAGCTGCAGCGGCGTCTGAAGCGGTAGATGAAGGCGAGCCAGAGCCTGACTTCGACCCGCGTATGGCCGATAACTTTGATGGCATTAACTGGAGTCGCCTGCAGACTCCGCAACAATCAATCGATTGACATGATTGATTCCTATATAGGTTAAAGAATTACTTCATTAGGCAGCCTTTAACCTAGATAGGAATCAATCATGCCGATCCGATTGATTGTTGCGGAGTCTGGTCGCCTGCCACGGTATATGAAGCCTCTTCGGACACAGAAGCAGAAGAAAAGCTGGGTATACAACTACGGTTATCGGCTTACTCTCCGCAGTAATACCAACAGGATATTCTGGCTGTGCCACATCTGTCACAAGCGTAAAGCAGCGACTGCTGGCTTTGCGGAGACGACGGAGGCAACTAGTACTGCTGCGAGGCACCTAAATAGGGATCATGGAATAACAAACGCTGGCGAGCAACCGCCTCAGCAGCTTCTTGGAGGCCAGAAATCGCTAGAAATGATGCTGAAGGGCGGCTTCGGCGTTAGCCAAAGGGTTGCGAACGAGATAGGAAACTTCGACGTACAGTCCTTTCGAATAGCAGCTGTTAGCTGGCTTGTTGACAACAACCTCGCCTCTGCCAGTTCGAAGATCCAGCTTTCCGCAGGATGATACATTTCGCGAATCCTGAAGCTGAGCAGGCGCTCTGGAGTAGTCGCACAAGCGTTGCGCAGTTTGTGATGAGGCTGTACAACTTCATGCAGCCTCAGGTCGTCGATGAGCTGCGTTGCGCGGCGAGCAAGATACATATAAGCTTTGATGGGTGGACCGTTAAAGGTGGCAAGCGTGGCTTCTTCGGTATTGTCGCTCACTTTGCCACGGCTGAGGGCGACCTTAGGGACGTTGCTATTGACCTGCCGCAGCTCTCAGGTGCCCATACTGGCGACAGGATAGCTGATTGTGTCGCTGAAACTCTGCAGAAGTTTAATATAACTGCGCAGAACGTTGGCTACTTTATGCTCGACAACGCGTTCAATAACGACACTGCTATCGCGACCCTTGGAGCGAAGTTTGGCTTTAAGTCTAAGCATCGCCGGCTACGTTGTAGCGCTCATACAATCAACTTAGTTGGCCAGTCGATTATATTTGGCTCAAACAAGGACGCCTTTAACAACGACGAGAACTTGGCTGTAAGTCTACCTGTTCTTTTCAATGAAGCTTTCTAACGCTGTACAGGAGGAAGAGAAATACCTCAACGAGTGGCGTAAGCAGGGCCCATTAGGCACGCTTATAGACGTTATTAGCTACATCAAAACGCCACAACAGTACGACATGTTCGCGAACTTTCAGCGCCTCGCGAGGCAGGACTTACCGGCCGACGACGACGCTAAATTCCAAATACTCGAGCCTGTAAAGCCTTGCGTTACGCGCTGGAACTCCTTTTGTTCAGCGTTTGAGAGAGCTGTATTACTACAACCCGCGTTCAACTCCTACGTTTGTTTCTACGTGGAACAGCAGCGCGTTGCCGACTCACACGCCCGAACGAAGAACAACAAGAAGCCCCAGGCGCCTGCTTGGATGAGATCTAAGGGCCTCACAGCTGCTGATTGGGCTGTTATAACTGAGTATATTGAGGTGCTGAAGCCGCTGAAAGATGCTACAAAGCGCCTTGAAGGCAGAGGCAAATGTGGCCGTTTCGGTGCGATATACGAGGTTATACCAGTGTTTGAGTTCCTTATGGGGCGCTTTGAGCAGCGTCTCCGGCAGTACGAGAGGGTTGATTTTGAGCAGCGCGAGGCGCCTGAAGATCACATCTCTATCAACTTTCGCGCAGCGTGGGAGAAGCTCAACGACTACTACAGTAAACTCGACGACTCACCCGCGTACTTTGCGGCCTGCGCTCTTCACCCGTACTATCGACGCTATTGCGAGAAGGCGTGGCGTGATAAGCCTGAGTGGCTCGTCGCCTGTATGGCTGACTTTCGTGCTCTTTGGGCAGAGTATACGACCTCTACTCCTCCAACAAAGCCCTCAAAAGAGCGTGATAACGGCGCTATTGACGAGGCTATCTCGTACATCATAAGCGATAGCGAGGACGATGATGAGCTCACAGATGAGTACGACAGGTGGCGCAAATTGGAGCCAAAGTGGACGAGTAAGCAGCACAACAGCCCTAACGTTGACGGCAACCCTATCAAGTACTGGGTACAGCTTCAGTCTAAGTATCCCGACCTCTCACGCTTTGCGATTGACGTGTTGAGTATTCCAGCGAGCAGTTGCGAGTGCGAGCGCATGTTTAGTGAACTAGGAGATCTACTTGCTCCGCGACGGCGCAAGATTGGGTCACAACTACTCGCCGCGCTTCAATGTGTACGGGCTTGGAATGCCGCTGGCATAAAGCTGCCGACGTCAGCTACAAGCCAACTCTCAGATCACGACCTTGAGCAGTTGTACAACCTCACAGCGTGGGAGCAACCTAGCGATTCCGGTAAGTACAGCCCATCTCCATCCTCGTCTACGACCTCTAGGGTCATCAGGATAGCTGCTTCTTACAGCTTCAATATACCTAGCAGAGCGTAGCTGACTACTTCTTAAAATAGACGTCTCGCCTACCTTACAACGCCCATCCACTGAATAATACCGCCTGCCTCCGCGTCGATTAATGAGTCTTAAGCTTCGATATATCCTATCCAAAGGCCTTAGAGAGGTTACTGTCCCTGCTGTATACTGCTGTTGGGGGCATATACTGCTAGTGAACGATGAGGATAGCTTGTGAGCACTCTGCTCAACGTAGAGACTCCCGAGTAGCTGGGTTTCAACGGCAATAGCGATACAATCTTATCTTTTCTTGATTACTCGCGCGCAATAAGACTTCAGGTTATATACTACGCAACACTGCTATTCTCCCTCAAACGCGCTCCTAGAAGGACCTCTCTCTAGAGCAGATAGTTGCGGCCTTTTTTGCTTTGTGTTCGAAACTCTATACTAACTTCTCGTTTTGCCTTTTTTTGGCTCCAGAAACCGCCTTTTTCACTCTTCGGAGCTTCCTAAGGCTACCTAGCGATCAAGCCCATCAAGCTCACCAATCAAGCCTCACTGATCGACCTATCAAGCCCATCAAAGCAAGCTCAACACCAAGAAAACGTCAATCAAAGCAAGTATAGGGCCTGAAGCTTGATTGATTTGATTGTTGGCATCTCTGGGCTGCGGGAGGCGTTGAAGCGCGAGAGCCGGATCGCGATGGGCCAGGAGTGGACGTTTGCCGGGTACCGGGAGATGGCGATTGGCATCAGCCGGCGGTTTTTGCGTGGATCGACAGCGTTCCAGGCAGATGAGGGCGAGGAGAATAAGGAGTGGGCTGAGGAGCAGGCAGGAGATTCGATTGCCGACGAGCAGGCGGGCCATACGTCGCACGTGGCGGGACTGGTATACGCGCGAGGGATCATGGAGCAGTCAGGGGCCGTGGCGGATAGGCGGCAGCAGTTCCGGGCATCGAGCACGGATTGGCATAGATTTTTGGGCTTCCAGGCAGGCTTGGACGACCAGAGAAGAAGCAGCAAGCGGAAGAGAGCGCCGTTTGAGAGCGAGGCAGACGAGGCAAGGGTGGATCGGTGGCAGCGGCTGAGGAAGATGGACGCGAGAGCGCAGCTGAAGCGCATGATGGGCGAGGAGGCCAAGTTCCGGGGGTGCAGGAGGCAGCGATCAAAGCCATCACAGCAGGCGAGAGTCCCGTAGTAGCGGTGATGCCGACGGGGGCAGGCAAGAGCTTGTTGTTCATGTTGCCGGCGTGGGCAGAGCAGGGCGGCACGACGGTGGTGGTAGTGCCGTTGATCGCGTTGCGTGGCGACATGGCACAGCGGTGCAAGAAGCTAGGGATATCGTGCGTAGAGTGGCAGAGTCGGCGTCCGCCAGACGCAGCAGCGGTGGTGTTAGTGACGCCCGAGTCGGCAGTTGGAGAGGAATTTGCAACGTTTTTAAACCGGCTACGAGCGACGCGGCAGCTAGATCGGATTATTATCGACGAGTGCCATATCGTGTTAAACCGGCAGTACACGTTCCGCAAGCAGATGCAGCAGCTAGGTAAGCTAGTGGCTGTAGAGACGCAGATGGTCATGTTAACAGCAACGTTGCCACCCAGCGAGGAGGACGAGTTATTCCGGCGAATGCATTTTGAGCGTGGGCAGGTAAGAATGTTTAGGGCACCAACAGCACGGAGCAACATAGCGTACCGGGTGGTAAGGGTAGAGAAGGAGAGGAAGAGACAGGAGGTAGAGGCAACGGTGTTGGCGATGGTACAGCAGAAGGTCCGAAAGTATAAGAGCGGCAAGATTGTAGTGTACGGCAACTCAGTGCCAAAGGTCAAGGGGTTAGCCGAGAAGCTCAAGTGCCATGCGTATCATCACCACGCGGTTGGCAAGGCAAGCATGTTGGAGGAGTTCATGGGCGGCAAGCAGCGGGTGATTGTGGCAACCAGCGCGTTGGGCATGGGAGTGGACGTGCCCGATATCCGGTGCATTGTCCACATGGATTGGCCGTTTAGCGTGTTGGATTACGCGCAGGAGAGCGGGCGAGCCGGGCGAGACGGGGAGCGGAGCGAGGCCATCATGATGGTGCAGGACGGCGAGCAGCGAGCGGCGGATGACAAGCAGGGGGAGGCGGAGCAGCGGTTGGTGCGAGCATACGTCGAAGGCATAGACGAGGCGGCGACATGTAGACGGGTAATGTTGGACGGGTTTAGACAGGCGCGAGGCCGAGCGAGCTCGGTGCGAGGAGGGAGAGGAGAGGTGTGACGTATGCATGAGAGCCGACGGGGAGGAGATGGAGGAGGAGGAGATGGAGGAGGAGGAGATGGAGGAGGAGATGGAGGAGGAGATGGAGGAGGAGATGGAAGAGATGGAGGAGGTGGAGGAGGTGGAGGAGGTGGAGGAGATGGAGGTGGTGGAGGTGGCCGAGGGCGGCAGCAGCAACGAAGAAGAGGCGGAGACATTGGAGAGGGAGCAAGAAGAGGCGCGGCAGGCGTTTAATCAGCAGCAACGAGAGCAAGGCGGCCCGCGACAGAGATTGATACAGCAGCGGCAGCAGGAGTTCGCCGACGTCGAGTGGCTGCGTAGGCAGCTGGCGCAATGGATAAACCGGTGTGGGTTATGCGAGGCGGTAGGGCAAGGATCGAGCGCACACGACGTACGGCAATGTTGGCGACAGGAGAGCCAGCGGATCAAGGAGTCGATTAAGAGGATGGAAGAGACAATTAAGTTTGAGCGTTATTCGGGCTGTTTTTGGTGTGGAGTGCCGCAGGAGCAGTGATCGGAATGGTCTGGTCTGGTCTGGTCTGAGGGTACAGACCAGACCAGACCAGGTGCTTACATAAGGACCGGTCCGACCAGACCGGTCCGACCAACAAGACCGCCAAGAATGAGGCTGAAGCAAAGAAGGAAGCCGAGGAAATGTTTTACTACTGACTGTCAATCTAGTCGTCTTCGTTCTCACTATCCTCGATATCGCTGTTCCCCTCAGCTTGGGGCTTTCCATACCAGGCCCGGAGACACTCGCACGCTTCTATAATATCTGCCTTCAGCCTACCACGGCGATCGACGATAGTAAGCTTCGCGCTACTAAAAAGACGTTCGCATTCATCCGACATAGGCGAGATCGCAAACATGTCTAGAGCGAAGCGAGCGAGATCTCGTTGGGAGTCGTAGCGAGATAGCCAGTACGCAATAGCCTCATTGCAACCTGCCTCTTCGTTATGAAGCCGGTCAGTAGAGATGTATTGTTCATACAAATCAGTTGTAGAAACTGGAGCGTCTATTCGAATGCGCTTATGTTCCCGCTGGCGATCAAATGCTGGGTCAGGATCTCTCTCCTTCCTGGCTGGTGGTGGCAGCATCTCGACAGGGTACCTTCCCTTATACTCTGTCTCCCAGAGATGCTTCACCGCTAATTGTGCGTTTTCAAACCACCTCTCTTCTCTTCGTCGCCATGAAGAACCCACTCTTGCCTGAACCATCCCCACTTGCGATATGGATCAAGGATTTGAGCCGCATAATATGCCGGTGGAAGGTCAGTATCTTCAGGGAATCGATTTTGCCAATTCAGCTGCTGATTGTTATAGTACTCAACGCACTTTAACCAAGCAGCATCAGCGCAGCCTTGAAGGTACTTCCATGTAAAGTTGTTATCGTCCTCAGTGTGGATGTCGTGGTAGTGATCCTTCGTCTCGCTTATCTCCCGGAGAAGGCAGTCCAAAGTTGAAAACCAGTCCGCAAGTGACGTCTTCTTACCTTCAGAAAGCAAAGTTGCAGCATAGAAGTCTTTGAGAGCGAGTTCAATCTTTTCAAGCTCAAACCAGTGCTGTCCATCAAGCTTAAAGTTCGCGATCCCTACGGAGCCCTTTCCAGGTACATGACGAGCCGAGAAGAGCTCTAAACGTTCTCGAACATTTAATGCACGTGTAATCGAATAAAACCATGAGTTCCAGCGGGTCGAGTTGTTCTGGATAAGCTCAAGCCCGTCGAATTGCGAAAGATCTCCGCCGATAATAATTGTAGCAAACTCCTCACGCCGTTGTGGAGTAAGCCTGATGTATCGCACCAGGTTGTGAAGACGACCCAAACATCCGAACTTCTTCCAGAGCTCTTCCACCTTCGTATAGTCGCCACGTTGATGATGCTTCTCCAGCTTCGCAAGATACTTCTCACAGTTTCGCCCCATAAGGAACGCCTGGCAACAGAGGTTGATGACATGGCCCAAGCAACGCAGCCGGCGATGACGACGTTGTTTTGACTTCATCCATGGGCAGAGATCCTTGAGTATAAACTCAACAGCGGTATCATTTGCCGAGGCATTATCCAGCATAAAGTATCAATCTGATCTCCGCTAATGTCGTATTCTTCCAGCAATTCAAGGACCCCGATCCAAGATTCTCTCCAGTATGTTCGCCGTATATACGTCGCATACCTAAAGCGGTAACACGTCGCATGCCGGTAGTATCAATCCACATAGCGACGACGCCTAGGATAGCGTAAGGGTTTGGTGAAGTCCAGAGATCAAAGGAGATAGAGATCCTACTCCGTGAATGGTGTAGGTCCTCCCTAAGCTGTTGCTTCTTCGATATGAATGCATTCATTACCCAGCTTCGGATAGTCTTCGCAGCCTTCGGGAGGTGGTTGAGTAGTGCCGGATTTAAAAAGAGGAGTAGTTCACGAAAGTACTGGTTCTCTAATTGAAAGAAGGCGATATGGCAGTACACAATCCAACGAATTAGAAGCTCTTTAAACTTCTCTACTGACTCCTTCCAGAAAAAGATGCTGGAAGCAGCCCCATCCTTTTGCTGGTCGATTATAGACTTCCGTACAGAACCCTTTCGCTTGATGCCACTCTGGGGATCAATCTGGTGCTTCTGTTCCAGGTGATTCCGGATCCTAGAAGTGCCATTGATGACAAACAACTCTTGCTTGCTCTTCCCAACCCTGCACTCATGGCAGTAATACACCTCTTTCTTATCGCTATCTCGAATGTATTGGAGTCCGTACTTCCAGATGTGTGATGTACCTTGACGGAAATCCTTCCTTGCAATTATTGCACGTTTCACGTACGTGATACCGCCCTGCACGAACTCATCTGGAGATTCGTGATATTGAATAGGAGTGGGTGATAGTATAGGGGTGGGTGATGACGTGGGGATAGGAGATGGAGTAAGAGACGTTAAATCTAGTCTTATAATATTCGATGGGGACGGTGAGGTTGGTGTTGAAGGCTCCATAACAATAGTATATAAGTAGGTTGTTAAGGACTTGATTGTTCTATGTAAGTAGAAGACTTACCTTGATCTTAATGACTCATATTGTGCTAAATTTTCTGGCTAGATTAGTCTAAGATCTAGTCACGTGGACCTATTTATAGCCGGACCGGTCCGATCATCTAGACCGGTCCGACCACGGTCTCAAAAAATCGCCAGACCAGACCAAGTCTTGGCGGTCTAGACCAGACCAAGACCAAGTCAGACCAGACCATTCCGATCACTGCGCAGGAGATATGCAATCGGTGGGAAAGGAATAGTTTTGGGCGATATCAGAGAGTCCAAGACGGGGATTGCCAGTATAGAGGGGTATTAATAGGCGGGTTATTAAGTATAGCATTAGGGCGGAGCGAGGTAGGAAACCGATGGACGGCGCGGTTAGAGGAGTTCGGGGTTAGTAATTCAGGAGCAGGGCCGACGTTGTTTGAGTTTTTAGGAAAAAAGCGATTGTTAGAGACGGTTGAGAGCAATAACTTAGCAGGAGAGTTTTGTTGGATTACAAGATTAATAGGCGAGTAGAGGAAATATAGAGAGTTGTAACGTTGACGAGGGTAGCTCCAACAGCTCGAGTAGGTCGGATAGTGTAAGCAGCGATAAAGGCAAAGCAGCAAGATCAGCGAGAGCGTAGGCAGGGTTAGCAGCAAGAGAGATAGCAGCAACAGTGACGATAGTAGCAGCAGTAAGAGTAGCGACGAAGGCGAGGGCAGCGAGAGCAGTGATCAAGGCGAGAGCAGCGAGAGTAGTGACGAAGGCGAGGGTAGTAAAGATATTAGAGGTAGCGAAAGCAGCGGCAACAGCGAGAGCAATGAGAGCAACGACAAAGACGAGGGCAGAGAAGGTAACGAGAGCGGCGAGAGCAGTAAGAGCGCAGGCAGCGTTGGTAGCGAGAGCAATAGCTGCAACAGTGGCGATAGTGGCGATAGCGAGGGCAGCGACGACGGCGAGGATGCGAGGATGGCGAGGATGGCGAGGACAGCGAGGGCAACTTGATGGCAGGTAGCGAAAGCAGTAATAGCAGCTTGAGCAGGGAGGAAAAGCGAGGGTCGTGACGACGGCGAGAGTAGCTCCGATAGCGAGAGCAGCAAGAGCGAGAGCAGCAAGAGCGGCAAGAGCAACGAGAGCGAGGCAGGCGAGGCAGGCGAGAGCAACGAGATGGCAAGTAGCGAGAGCGAGGCAGGCGAGGCAGGCGAGAGCAACGAGATGGCAAGTAGCGAGAGCGTAGGGAGCGAGAGAGGCGAGAGAAATAAGAGCAGCGACATGATAGGTAGCGTTGGCAGCGAGAGCATCGAGAGCCGCGCATATAGCGAGAGTAACGAGAACAGAGCGAGTAGCGAGAGCAGCGACGACGGTAAGGACAGCGAGAGCAGGAGCCGCAGCGGCGAAAGGAGTTGTAGAAGCCGTAGCAGCGGTAGGAAGTGAGAAGCAGCGAGAGTAGCGCGAGCAGTGGGGGGACAGCAGGGACAGCGAGAGCAGTAGGGAAAGCAAGAGCAGGGGCAGAAGTAGTTATAGCGGCCGCAGGCGTAGTAGGAGCGGTGGGGAGTGAGGAGCAGAAGCGAGGATATCGATAGCAGCGAGAGCAGCGAGGACGGCGGGGATAGTAGGGATAGCGGGATCAGCTGTGAGAGAAGCGAGGATAGCGAGAGTAGGAAAGCAGGAGCCGCAGGCGCGATAGAAGTAAGAGTAGCAAGAGCAGTAAGAGCAGGATGTGTAGCCGCGAGGATAGAGGCAATTAAGGTAATTAAGGTGATTGCGATGATTGCGAGGACAGTAAGAGCAACAAGGGCAGCGCAAGAAAGGGGCGAACGGCAAGGGAATTAACTATTAAGTTAATTGTAGCGATTGCAAGGACAGCGGGAACAGCGAGGATAGTAAGGGCAGTAAGGGTAGAAAGGACAGCGGAAGCAGCGAGGACAACGAGGACAGCGAGGATTGTAAGGACAGCGGAAGCAGCGAGGACAACGAGGACAGCGAGGATTGTAAGGACAGCGGAAGCAGCGAGGACAACGAGGACAGCGAGGATTGTAAGGACAGCGGAAGCAGCGAGGATAATGAGGACAGCGAGGATAGTAAGAACAGCGAGGATAGTAAGGACAGTAAGAGTAGCGAGGATAGCGAAAGTAGGAGAGTAGCAGTAGCAATAGCAGTAGCCGGAGGTGTATATAAGCTGTAAGAGGTAAGAGGTAGAAGTAAGGATATTATAAGCAGCAAGGATAGCAGGGGCAGAAGCGGCAACAGGTGCAGGGGTAGTAGGAGTAGTAATAAGAATATTAAGAGCAGTGCAAGTTACAAGGACAAGGGACAAAGTAAGGACAGTAGAGATAGTAAGAGTATCAGGAGCAGCGAGAACAGAAGCCGTAGGATTGATAGCGAAGATATTAAGAGCAGCAAGGAAAGCGAAAGTAGCGAGGGTAGTAAGAGCAGCGACAAGAGGAGCGGTAGCGGCCGCCGAAACCGCAGTTACCGCAGGTGGAGGAGGCGTAGGAGGTAAGGGGCAGAAGAGAGCAGTAGAGACAGCGGGAACAGCGGGGAAAGCGAGAGCAGCAAGAAGGACGGGGATAGTAGAGATAGAGGAAGTGGCGAGAGCAGAAGCAGTAATAGGGAGGATTGCGGAATGCGGAGGAGTAAGAGCGGTAGGAGTAAGAGTAGCAAGAGCAGGACGTAGAAGTAAGAGCCGTAGGAGCAGGAGCAGTAAGAATAGCAGGAGTAGCAAGGGTAGGAGCTTTAAAGGCGGCAGCAACGAGGGTGTTACAAGCAGCGAAAATAATAGGAGCAGGGAGAGTGGTCGCAGTAAGGATAGCGATAGAAGCGAGGTTGGCGACAGCAGGGACAGTAGTAGTAGCAAGAATAGCGAGAGTAGCGAGAGCAATAGCAGTGAGAGCTAGAGCATTAAGAGTAGCAGCAATAAGAGCAGTAACCGTAGGAGTAGGCGCATTAAGAGTAAAAGCTGCAGGAGTAAGAGCAGTAAGGGCGGAAATAGTAGGAGCGTAATTAGCGAGAGCAGGAGCAGCGAGGACAGCAGGAGCAGCTGGAATGGCGAGAGCAGCAAGGACGGAGTGGATAGCAAGAATAGGAAGCGTAGGGGCCGCAGTGGCGATATTTGTAGAAGCGGCAGTAAACACAGGTGTAGTAGTAGCCGTAGGAGTAATAACGAGCATGTTAAAAGCAGCAAGGACGGCAGGAACAGCGGGAGTTGCAATAGTAGAACCCGTAACCGTAATTGAATAGACAGTAAGAGTGATAGTCGCGATAGAAGGAAAAGTTACAAGAATAGCAGCCGTAGCCGTGGTAGAAGCAAGAGTAATTATAATAGAGGCAAAGATAGTAACAGTAGTAAGAGTAATAAGCACAGTAAGGGTATAGTAAGAGCAAAAGTTTAAAGAAGAGTTATTTATGTTAAAAATAAGTATGCAGGTATAAAGCAAAGAAAAGAAAGATTCGAAAAGAGAGAGTATAAAGTTGGTGAGATTCATAATCGATAGATGAGGTAGGTAAAACAGGTATAGTTTGTAGTATATATTAGATAGTGTTTAAGAAAGAAATCAAGCATAGAATTAAGTAGGATTTAAGGATTAGGATTGTAGTAGAAGACAGAGCAAGTTATTAGGAATACATTAATAAGAAGATAGAAGAAAAGATTAAGTTTATATAAAAGTAGAGTCATAAGAAGAAGATATAAATAAAAAAGATATAAGAGATTATGTTTCAATAATATTAAAAAGAGATGTTAGAAAAGAAAGAAGAATAAAAGAAACCCGATATAATTTAAGAGGAGTATAGTAAAGGGAATAGAAGATAGGTAGAAGAAGAAAGAGAGAGAAAGATAAGGAAGTTTATAGAGAAGGACATAAGAAGCAAAAGATAAAGAGAAAGAAGGAGAAGTAAAGAAAATAGAAAGAGAAGTAAAGAAAAATATAGAGCAAGTAAAGAGAGAGTAGCAAGAACAGCAGTAGTAATAAGGATAAGGATAGAGTTAAGGTACAGTACAATAATGCATAGTGGGTATTTAAGCAACAGTAGTAAGACGAGGCAGGCCGTGTTGGACGTGCATACAGTAGGTAGAGTTTAAGTTTACCGACGCAGAATAGTGATAGAGGTATATAGGGTAGTAGATAATGCGATGCGGTATATAGACGGCGGTAGGCGAAGGACAGAGCCGACACAATATACAACAGTATTAGAGAACTAAGAGGTAGTAGGCAAAGGAGATAGTTGAAGAAGTATTTAGGTTGTGTTTAGTATAGCGAATGGTATAACGTGTGTATACAAGCAATAAGAAGATAATAGATACGGAGGAGATTAGACAGCAGATATAAAAGATTGTTAGTTTCGAGGGTATTTATAGCAAGGTTGTTAGGATTAGTATAGGGAAGCAAGAATAGAGTAGCATAGGGATAGATAGGAGGTTAGTAGAACAGAGAGTTAAAGTAAATTTAATAGAGGGATTCGTAAGACAGTTTTAGAGCAAGTAGGGGTTAGGTGTACAGAAACGAATAGGTTAATAAGAGAGTTTTATTAGAGTCAGCCGTTTATAATAGAGGAGAACAATAAACAACAGAGGTTATTGCAGAGAAGGGTATAGGCCGAGGTAAAGGGAAGAAGAGAGAAGATATAGTGGCAATAGGAAAAGTTTCCGAGTTAGGGTATTTAGTAGATGTTATATAGATTAAGTGATAAAAGCGAGTAAATTAGATTAAAAATAAGGAGAGATAGAAATAGATGAAGAGGAAAGGAAAGAAGAGAGAGGAACAGAAGAGAGAGAGGGGAAGGATGGATGTGGTGGAGAGGAGAGATGAGGAGGGGCAGGGAGGGTTGGAGCAGCAGGAGCAGGAGCAGGAGCGACAAGGCGGGTGGCGGAGGTGAATACAGCAGCGGCAACAGGAGTTTAGGGAGGTAGAGTAGTGAGGTAGGGAATTAGGATGGTAGGGGAATGGATAGGGAATATGCAAAGGGGCGGATAATGGGCGAAGCGAGGAAAATATAGGGAGATGTTGGTGAGGGGAGGGGGGAAGTGTAAAAGAAGCGATTACGATTGTTTTAGAGCCGATTCAGTTTAAGGGTTATTAGGGGCGTTTTTGGTGGGAGGTAGAGTAGGAAAGGAATTGTTAGGGGCGGTATTAGAAGGTAAGAGATGCAAATTAACAGTATAAAGGAGTATTCACGGGGGGTTTATTAGGGCAGCGTTTAGGTAGAGGGAGGTAGGAAAGCGTTAGGGGCGGGGTTAAAGGGGAGAAGAGGATTTATAGTAGATAAGACAGGGTTAGGGTATAGAAGGAAGAAAGGGTTAGGGTTACAGAATAAAAGAGGGATAGGTAAGAAATGAATAGAAGAATAAAAATATTCATAAGGAGATAAAGGAGGATTAGATTACAGGC